>NC_141613.1:53249074-54472824 GCF_047967505.1 Dipteris shenzhenensis | reverse complement strand
ACATACATACATATACATATACATACATGTATACATACATACATGTATATATATGTATGTATATACATGTATGTATATATACATACATACATGTATATATACATACATACATGTATATATACATACATGTACATATACATATACATATACATACATGTATACACATGTATACACATACATACATACATACATACATAAACATATACATACATGTATATATATGTATGTATATACATGTATGTATATATACATACATACATGTATATATACATGTACATATACATATACATACATATACATACATGTATACACATACATATATATATGTATGCACATACATATATATATGTATGTGTTATACATACATGTATAACACATACATATATATACATGTGTATACGTACATATATATATGTATATGTATATGTGTAGACATTCATATATATATATATATATATATATATATCTATATATGTATATATACATATATGTATATATACTTGTGTATACATACATATATATATCTATACATGTATATATACATGTATATATAATATATGTATATATATATATATATATATATATATATATGTAGGGAAAGAGAGAGGGGGTTATAGATTTTAGTTTTAAAGTTGCAAGAAATGGCAAATGGCCAAAACTATCATGACCATAATTTCTTGATCATGGCTAGTACATTCTTGAGCAAAACTTAAAGTATTTTTTGTCGATCACCACGAACAAAGTGGCAAGCTTATGGAGGCAGTGAGAAATATGATCATGGAGATAGACGAGGCCTAAAATACTTTCATGATAGCATTATGTGGAAATAGCAAAGGTGGCAGTTCAAGTGGCGAACAAGAAGGATTTCTTGCAGCAAGTGCTAGATTCGGTAGGTGCCTTGGATTCTTTGAAATGTATATGGAATGGATTACCATGTATTGTGAGTTGTGATGCACCTAGGGAACCTCAATAAGCCCCTCAAGAAGCACATGTTCAAGCTCCACAAAGCAAAAAAAATCCATGGTTGAAAGAGAAGGAATATTTACCGTCTAGCGTAAAAATTATTGTGATAAGATGGGGGATACACTTAGAAGGAGGTAGAGAAGGTAGGCATTGGTGAAAAAGAGAAAAAGGAATCATAGTCTGCATTCACCTCACCAACTTTCAGGTTCCTTGTCCCCACTAAATTTTTTATGTACTACTTGAAGCCAATGCCTACAAACTTTATTTTTGGTCCACGCATCATCCTTTCTATCCTGTTTGAAGCCCAAGCAAGTCACAAATTAGCCAATAGCTTAATAAATTGCTCAACTCCAGTGTGAACAATGACGTGTTATGAAAGGACATCCATAGCCTAATGGAGGAGCTAAATAAACAAGTGTCAAGATATCATCCAAGACCTACTTGAAAGTATGGAAGACTATTATCCAATGGAACAATTCGTTCTGATTTTTCTGCGGTTCTTCTTCTTTCCATGTGCCATTTATTCTCTCTCTCTCTCACTCTCTTTCTCTCTCTTTCTCTCTCTCTCACTCTACACAGTACTAGGGCCCGGGCTGGACCCCCCCGAAGGATTTTATTGCTTGAGAGAAAAATGAATACAAGAGTTCAGCGTAGAGCTGTTCAAATTCCAAACGTGAATCGCTTTTTACCAAGAGCTCATGGCTCAATACTTTGGCAACATGCCAAGTGCCAAAATAACTAACTAAAATTTACTACATGCCACAAAGGACAATCTCTAGGATATTCGATGTTCCTTGGTCACACGAACATCTTCTGGTCGCTTGTTAAGCTCCTTAGCGCTTGGGAAATCAACCCTTTTTAGTACCTGCAACAATTAATTAAAGCGCACCACCATGGCACCCATTAATTGTTAGCGCCGTTGCATGCAAATAATAATCTATGGACTAATCCTAGTCACGGTGGGCGTCCCCATTGAACCCATGTACACATAACATATATATATATATATATATATATTCTCTGGTTGACCAGAGTCAACGCTCTTGATCATAATTAAGGGGGCTTTGACCAATGGTTGAGGCGCCTTAATTATGGTCAAGTCTCTCCAACCAAAGCTGGTATATCTCTCCAATCGAAGTTGGCACAACTTGGTTATTGGTAGTTAACCGTCTTGGCGCATGCCAAGTCTTGGCTGATATCACCATTGCACCTGTATATAAAGTCTTGCTACCTTGCCCTTGGGTTTCTCTCGTACCAATTCTATTTGTTTGCACGCCCCTCTCGGGGTTGGCGCCAAAGATTGCAGTATATTTGGGCTTCCAAACTTTCTCTTTGGCAAAAGATTGTCTTTTACTTTGAGTTCTTCCATTTGGACAGCTTTTGGCTTGTCGTCACATAGCCTTTGCCACTTATATTTGTCTCCACAGGAATCAGTGCCTTATATCTTTTGGCTCTGAATCTTATGATTTGTTGCTCTTGCTACGGCAAAGGCTTGAGGCTTGATTTCCTAGTGCTTGCTTACATGAGCCTTTCTAGTTCTTTGGTTTTCATACAGTGAGGCAAGGTTATGATATGTTTTAATACTGGGTTTGTTATTGGGCACTATGGACTCTATGACGGTTTCAAAACCATCGAGTCTTTGGTGATGCCTCTCTGGCTAAGCATTAGTTCTTCGAGGATCCTTAAGGCAATCATTTTATGATTGTCTGTGCGCACGGGATCTAGATTTTTTTGCCTACTGTAACTGGCTGTCCCTTTGCATGGGACTGCTGTAAGTAATATAATGCCAAATGGATTTCACTAAACAAAAGAGTGCGTGTGTATCTTGTCACAAGGGCGTGAATTCTAGAGCATGCATGTTGGCTTGCATGTGGACGAGACCCTGATAAATAAAGTTGGCATAGCCTTGAGTTGCGAAGTGTGCAAAATTCTCCCTAGGAATTGTGCCTTGGGGTGAACTGCCCAAGAGGGGGCAAAGAACCCTTAGGATCCAAAGTTGGTCATTGGATTGGTCCCCATAGAAGGGGCAAGGGGCAAACTAGAAGGCTTGGGGGCAAATTAAGGTCCAAAGGGCAAATGAATTGCAGGCTGCCACGTGGCTAGCCCATGCAGACGTTTTTGGAAAAGAATTCCATGGAAAGCTCTTGGCAGGTCGATGTACATAGGCGGGCTGGACAACAGAGAGATGGTGCACGCGTAAGGGACAACATGGGCTGGCTGGTCATCACGCGTGTCGACAGACATACGTCAGAGCACGTGAGCTGGGGGCATAGGGGCTGGTTGGATTCCATCTGAGGAGTGTGAACGGGTTGGTCGGGATTTCTCCTCGAGAGTATGGGCTGATCACGATGGCCTAGATGGAAGTTGCATCTCAAGAGGGGTTGGTTGGATTGGAGGCCAACTATATAGTCGTGAATGCTAGGTAGCACATGGGCTGCTCACATGTTTGGATTGGAGATCTTGAATTCTAGCGCTGGAGCCAGGCTGCGTAGAAGGCTCTACTTGGGTCCTTGTACGGTTCACTAGGGGCTGGTTGGGTGTAAAGGCTAGCACCATGGTCATAGGCCGGCGAAGCAAGGCTGCTCACCTGTGGTTGTCGTCAATAGTTGTGCATGCATGGCCAGGTCTCAGCTGATGCCTTCGAGATTCATCTTGGAAGAGAGACCCCTGGCTGGTCACAAGGCTTAGGTGGCATATAGCAAGTAGCCTTGGGACCTGAGCGGGTCACGATGAGCTGTTCGAGTAGCTGCGAGTCTTCTTGGAGAACAAGCGGGGCAGGCAGGATATCTCAGCCTATTTGTGGGCTGAAGTTCGAAGAGCTGGTTAGACGTTCTAATCCATTTGCTGAGCAGAAGAACTCTCAGTGTGAAGTTCTTCCCCTGGTTCAAGATTTCATGGCTGCTAGTTGGGTATTTATGCTTTTCTAACTGAGCTCTGGGCAGGTAAGAGGTCAAGAGGGCACTTGAGGCAGCTAAGGGAGACTGTGTTACCCATTAGTGGTTGCTAGGAACAGTCCTTAGCTGAGAACTAGTGTTGTGGAACTAAATGGATGCCTTTCTGCCATGCTTGGTGAGAGTAATTTGCAGCAAAGATTGTGCTGTGGCCATGGGTGCCAAATGGGCTGTGTAATGTCATTGATGCCAGAGGGATGGTACTTGTATGACTGCCATATTGTTTGCCGTGTTGTGATGCTAGTTCTCTTATGGGAAACAAGTTGATGTATCAGGATATGTGCTACGAGAACTATCAGTCATGGCAGACTTGGTCAGTGGAGAAAGCTTATGTATGCTTTCTTTCTTTGCTTTGAGTAGATGGATGGCTAATTGGGCACTAGTGACAGCTGTGGGGAACTGAGTGGCTGAGTGGGCTGCTAGTAACAGTTCTAGGCTGAGTGCAATCAATCTGGAGTAGAGATGGATGCTCATTGCCAGGTTTAGTGAGAGTAGTGAACAGTAAAGGCTCTGCGGGGTATGTGGATGCCTAATGGGAAGTGGAATGCCCCAGATGCTAGAAAGAAAGTATCCTTTATGTCTCCTGGATTTCACTTAATTAAAGAAATACCGAAAGGGGCGCCAAGGTTTGGGGCCAATCTGTGTCTTTATCCTGTTGTAGGGGCACTCTAGCTCCCAATCTGCTAGTATTACTTTTGCTGAATTGTTGATATAACAGTGTTGGCTGGTTATTTGTTAGTTTTACTGCCCAAAATTTATTAAAGGCCGGTTGCATGGTTCCGTTGCCGGGACATCACCAACTTCCTCATGGGGGTGAGTCCGTGGTTGCTTTGGTGAGGAGACATCACCATCTTCTTTAAGGAGGTGAGCCTGTGGTTGTCTTTGGTTAAGTATTGCTTGTTGTCATTGAATTGCAGCAAGGACAATTCAGCAAGTATGTCACATAGTGACAAGGATTGGGATAGCGGACAGGAGTCCTCCCAGGATGGGCAATCTTTGTTTGAGGGAGCTTCTGTTGAAGATGATCAGAATCCTGATAGGCAGCCATATGGACCTATTCCATTGAATGGACAGCCAACAATCATGCAGAATGGACATGGTGCTCCATTGCAACAGTTTATTGATAGTCCTGGTGTTGATTCGCATGGCCAAGGCAATGTTTTTCAGCATGCAAATCAGGGACAACAAGTCATTCTGCACCTCAATAGTGCATCCATAATATTTTGGTGGTGGTTCAGTGTTTCAAGCAGTGGCTGGCCAAGTTGGGAATGGCCAAGGAATGCTTCAAAATCACCCTGTTGGTTTTCAGCCTGGAATGCAAGATATGCAAGGGATTATGCTTGGGGGTATGCAGGCCGGAATGCAGAGAGTTATGGCCACCATCATATGCTTCACGTGATTAATCACTTGAGGAGTACAGTTTAGGAAAATTTACGACCCTACCCTCGCATTGACATGGTCCCACAGCTGAGACATGGTCTTTGCCTCTTTCTGCTGCTGCAGGATCCCTAGGTTTGCCGCAAGGGGATTAGGCTTGTCAACTCCCACCAATATGAAGTCTGCCAAATCATACGACTGCAGCACGAACTCCATCATGACCCACCAGACACCATAATTGAGGCCATCCAATTGGGGAAGGTGGGCAAAACTGGAATTTTCGCCTTGCTCTTTGCCATCTCAGTTAGGGTGGACATGTCGGAGTGAAGAGAGAGTTGAACTGGAAGAGAGTGTGGATGGGAAAGAAGGTAGAGAAGGGCTGGAGAAGACGATGAAAAGGCTTGAGGCCTAAGTACCTTAACACCTTGGCTGTCCCGACCCTTGAAGATGCCTCCTATCGAATCTGAAAACATGCTTCAAAGACAGCATTCTTTCCTTGACACCTGAACTGTCCTGTCCACACCTCTGCACACTCCTCCTCAAGAACACCTCCGAACAGCAGCCCTAAACCTTCTCAGTTTGCTGGCTCTAGGGTCCCTCCACGTCTCGGGTCTCTAGCCAACCGTGGCTATGATACCATGTGAAGTGCAGCGGAGCTGAACAGGAGCAAACCAAGCCACACACAAAACTGAACTGAAAGGAGAGAGAGACAAGAGAGACTCCTCCACTGAAAGATGCAAGTGATGCTCCACACTCAGATTAACAACAAGTGAGTGAGGGGGCCTATATGCTGTTTGACATCTAGAATGTAATCGTTATGGTTGAGATGGTACCTGTGAGGTTACATTTTGTTTTTGACGCAAGGTGTAACGTTACATGTGAATCTGAGCATTCATCGAGATTAATATCAATAATATTTATGAGTTGGGGAGGCTGGTAATGCCAGTTTCTAAGAGTTGTGTGGATCAAGGTGCCATTTGAATGCCCATAGAAATGCCTGTACAGGTAGATGTGCTATTATCCAGAGTCATTCTCTAGTGTAAACTTGACTTGGATACTTACGGCCAAGGTGGTTTATCCTCAGGGTTGGAGAGGTTGTAAATTGACCAAGGCACATGGAACATTCTTCATGCAGGACTAAATTCCTTTTGGCCTTAAAAGCTGGATGAAGCTGACTTGGCATTAGATTTTTTATGTTATGTTTTAAAAGACCAACCTCTCCAAATTGACCAAGGCACATGGAACACAGGGCTTCAAAGGCTGGATGAAGCTGACTTGGCATTGGACTTTTTAAGGTTATATCAATAGTTTCTACATTAATGAGTGACGAGTCTTAAATATGCCTCTATGGAAGCAAGGGATATGAAATTTGCAGTCTTTTTTTTGAGCAGGGGTTTTCTCTTGAGAGAAGTAACTGTAGTCATATTTATGCTGAAGCCATATCAAGTTCTTGTATGGTACAATGTAGATATTTGCATCATATATCTTTTTTACTTGAGCCAGGTAATCTTGTCATAAAACTCTTAAAAACTGAATGTGAACAAGTACAGCTGTGGTACCTTCAACGTTTTAACTGCTCCTCAGGCTTTCGGCAGGACTTTATTTCCTTGATTCAAGCATGTTGGCATGTGGATAGATGTTCTAGGATTTGGGTCTAAGGCTTACATACTTGTTTGCGGTGAACACCATTCGTGATAAAGTTTTAAATTTGAGGCTTTGACTGCTTTATTGCAAAGGAATGACCACAGGTGCTGTTTTAAATCTTTCTTATGCTAGGAATTTTGGGCATTTTCGTGATCCATATGTAACGACATGGGCTGCACTGAGCACACTCTTTGCTCTGACATATACTGACGAACAATCTGGTGCAGACCAAGCAGGAAACAACTTGTCGATATCCACGTGACACCAGAGCTTTTAAGGAGAACTTCAGAACATGTGGTTAGGATGGGCACACAGGCCTTATGGTGTGCTCAATCTTCTGCTTATTCCTGTGCAACAGAGGAAAATGGACCTGCTTCCGTAAACCGTAGGGTAACTCCTTTTGAGGAGGTGGAATATGAAGGGCAAGCTATTTTAGGGACACCTCGTAAAAGGGTTCCTATAGGACCAGATTTTCAGGCTGAGCTACCTCAACTAGTTTCTGTGAACAAGAGGAGGGGTTTCAACCTTGAAAAACATGAACCAGATAGCCCTAGATGGCTAGGAGAATGTGTTTGGTCACTGCGGGAACATGAATGTTTTGCTACCGCAAATGTTTCCAAGACCCGTCCTGCCAAGTGTTCTTGTGCAATTCAGGATGCTGTGGAGTGTGTTAGACTGCACATTGAGGAAGAAAGGGAGGCACTGAAAAATGAATTAGGGGTGGCCTTCTATGCCTGGGGTTTTGATGAAATGGGGGAGACTGTCACGGAGCACTGGACATGTGAGGAGGAGTTGACTTTCCAGGGGCTTGTAAGAAAGAATCCTTTATCCTTCTGGTACAAGCTCTTTAAAGCTTTTCCTTCCAGATGCACAAGGGAACTTGTGAGTTATTACTTCAATGTGTTTGTGTTGCGGAAGAGGGCTATTCAAAACAGATTGAATCCTGGGAATATAGACAGTGATGATGGTGAACTAGTGCTTGACAGTGAGGATGAGGACAGTGCAAGTATATGCGAGTCTGATGAAGAGGCTGAAGAGTCTCAGGTAGATGATGCTGCCAGTGAGGAGGATGAAGTAGATGACTCATTGGCTCATGCTCCAGAAGACTCTGGGGATGAAATGAACGTTCAAGGGGTTTCTGGCTTTAGTAAAAGTTCACTTGTGGTAGAGACAGCCCGTATGCAAGAAAATCATGGACCTGCCAAGGCATCTTCAAGGATGTGTTGTCCGCAGCATTCGAATATGGCAGATGAGAAAAATCTGTTGAATCAAATTTCTGACTGCAGTCATGAGACAAGGAATCAAGGTGAGAGAATTCAAGCAATGAGAACTTGGGACATACTTTCATGGGACCAGCTAAATCACTTTCCTTCAAACCAACTTGAAGGAAAACCAGAGCAGTCTTGTGTTGCATACTTGACATCAGACAGACAGGCATTAGGTGATTGCTCTGCTTGCAAGGAAGGATTTTTTGGGAACTCCCATCAATGTGTGCTTGATCAATGTGACTCTAAGGTCTGGGATACCCCTTCTCTCCTCTCCTCCCAAAAGGATGTTGACAAGCTCATTTCTACCAAGGGGATGATGGAAGAGTTCTTTGGAGCTGAAAGTTTGGAAGGCACGAAGTAGAATTTAGGTCTCTTAAGCAATGGGAAGTTGCACATTTTTGGCTATGTGTGGTTGCCTTGCTATAATGCATGTTGTATATTTGGCTGAGCTAGATTTGAGGCCTCAACAGCTGTGCGATCTCACATTGATTGTCCAAATTGAATGTGGCTGTCATCACGGATGCCTATTTCTTTGTACAGTAGCTCAGATATTTCAGCTAAGATTTACAAGCTGGTCACGGGAGCATCTGCTCTTCATGGTGGGTGCAGAATTTATATCAGTGTACCATTCCAGATAGGACAGAGGTTTGGTGCCGATGATGCAGATAAAATGCAAATCATAAGTCTAGAGATAATGTACATTAATTCTGCAAGAAAAGAAAGCAACAACTAAGTTGATTATTTATAAGGCGATTGTTGGAAATTGCTGCATTCTGGCTCTGTAGTCTTGATCTTTTCTTGGCAGTAGGTTGAAACATTTAGTCAGACCGAGTGCTTTCTACACCCACTGTTGGGCGCTGATGACGTCAGTGGGGATGTCACAGTAGCTAGTCCCTGCTATGCGTGATGGACTTTATGGTTTTCAATCTTATGAGTGACTATCGTGAGATTGAAACTGCACTATGTTGTGTTTTTAGAGGATGAGTTTGGGAATGTTCCTGGATTCATCTAGGTATATGCTTCTGCCGTATTAGCGGACATGCAAATTTCACCTTGTGAAGCTTTCGTCCAAGTTGCGGCCTGCTGGTATTGCGATAATTCTTTCTATCTTAAATGGTGCGTTGCCCTATCAGCTAGATTTGGATTTAGATGCTCGTTTGGGAGAGACTAAAATGAAATCGTTTAGACTTCACAAGCAGTTGTAGCTTGAATGAAGAGATTTGGACTACTTTTTGATTAGCCTTCTCCTTTAGTGCTAGCCTTCGTCATGGCTGAGTTTGCCCTTCACCTCCGGAGTGTCGATAGAAACTCAGTACGAAGACTTTGTATAAATGGATGCTCAAGTATGTGGGTGTGTGGATTTGTATGTGTGAGAGCATACTTTTATACTATGGTCTACACCCACTGTTGGGCGTTGATGACGTCAGTGGGGATGTCATAGTAGCTAGTCCCTGCTATGCGTGATGGAGTTTATGGTTTTCAATCTTATGAGTGACTATCGTGAGATTGAAACTGCACTATGTTGTGTTTTTAGAGGATGAGTTTGGGAATGTTCTTGGATTCATCTAGGTATATAGACCGAGTGCTTTCTAAGGGAAATCGCTAATATTGTTGATGTATTTCCACCCTTTCATCAGTTTTCATCAACAGATGGGACATCTGTTTCTATCCTCTGAGAGAAATGTTTCTTACAGCGCATTAGGATGCAGAGATGTTCCACGCTTTTCATGGTGAGGAATCTTGTTAGTTGGATCGGGTCATCAATGGTCCTGTTTATTCCTGCCAGACAGCCAGAGGAAGAAGCGTTTGAATTTGAAAGGTACTCATGACAGTGATGGAGTTTCAACTAGAATTCTTAGATCTAACTCGAAACTCGTGAACAGTCTTGGGAGAATTACTCATTCACCCTTCAGACAAGGGACTCGTTGTAAGATCCCATATAAATGTTTGTCTAGGTTTCTGTACCATTGTAGGTGTATGACATAGTTAGCATAATGGGAGCATGGTCAACTCTGCTAGAGCAGGAACGATTAATTCATTGTGAACTACTCGATACTCGATGTTGGGGAGAAGTCTGAGGCCTGATATAAGTATCAAAACATGCATAGGTCTTTAGCTTTGTTTTTAGCTACATGATTGACTGATATTATTTTGGTAGAGGGGAGAAAAGGGAGAACTTGGAGAAAAGCCAGCAATTGGTCTGTTTGTTTTAAAAGAGAGGTTTTAGACAGTTTCATGGGAATTGATGTTGCTTAAGGTTTTAAAAATGTCAAAAAATGCATTGGGAGGTGCCCATATTATGAGCACATGCTTCAATCTCTACATGCAAACAAGAAAAGGTTGCTTTTTAACATTTACGCTTAAGTAATTGCTAGTGCAATTCTCTCTGGACTTTTCCACTAGATTTGCTCTCCTTTGGTGGAGCGATGCATTAGATTCTTTTGGTGTTACCTAGGATCCTTGCGGTGGAGAGGAGTTCGAGATGCTATAATGGAGGGTGAATAAGCCCTCTCTCTCTCTCTTTCTCTCTCTCGTGTGGTTTTATTGTGTCAAATTTTATCTTCATTTTGATGGATCTAGTGATAGTGTGTCATTCTTGAGTCTTGCACTATTAGTGTCATAGTCACAAGAAACGTTTCGTCTGTTTTGCCCTTTCGTTGTTTCGAAAGTTTTGTTTCGTTTCGTTTCGTGTTATCAGACGAAACGGATAGGTTTCGAATTGATACTTAATATATACCCTTACAGGTACAAAAAGATATGTTATATTTAAGTTAGAGTGAACAAAGAGAAATATAAAGTCAAGATACTAAAAGGAAATTCAAAACATAAACACCTTGGATTCTAGAAAAAACGGGGCAAAAATGTTTATTTTGATTTGGGCGAAACAAAGGTTTCATTGAGAGCGTTTCGTCCTATTTCGAAACGTTTCGTCTGTTTCGCGTTTCGAGGTTTCAAAGAGGACGAAACGGGTTTTCATGTGACTATGATTAGTGGGCACGTCTGATTGATATGTTGCATGTGAGTTTGTTTGTGTTTGTATTCATTTTGGTAGTGTGTTTGTGCTAGTCATGGGTATGGTGGTTTTTTCTAACTTTATGTTGTGTGTGTTGGTTTTGTTGTCTAGTCATTGGTTGTGTAACATGCATGTGCGCGCGCGTGTGCACACGAGTGCGTGCGCGCGTGCGTGTGTGCGTGCTTGTTTGTTTTAGGTTAGGTTGGTTGTGGGGAGGGTGTACACCTATGTTTTGTTCCATATTTATGTTGTGTGTGTGGCTTATGCGTGTGGTGCGTTGGTCTTTTGTATGCGTACTTTTTGTTCGTATTGGTTATTGTTTCTCTTTTTTTGTTCGTGGTTTGTTGGTCCTTTGTATGTGGTCATGTATCTCTTGTGGGGACATAGTATTGTACTATGAACTTATCAGTAGTTTTGGGGTGTTGAGACACTAGCCTTAATGGAATAATTAAAACTTTTTTTGTGATGTGCATGGCTTATTTTATTTAAGATTTAACTCCAAAAGCTTTAGTTTTTTAATGAATCTATTTTTATTTATTTGGTGTGGACTTTCATAGAAAGCTAATCTCTTGACAATGTTAGCCATAAGATTGAGATCACCTATAAGACATGACATTCATGGTTTGGATTTTATTTATTTTAAATAACTGGTTGATGCCCTTTGTCTTGGTGTTTGAGATATATGTTTTAAGCATCTTCAATGAGTTATTGGAGACCACTAGATTATTATTTGTTTAATGAATTATTACTCTTCTTTTTTACTAAGTCCAAAATTGGCTTGTTTGATTTTTTATTGCTCTAAGTAAAATATTGGTAAGATCCCATGCTCGCAATGTTTATTGACTGGCTTGTTTGATTTTTTATTGCTCTAATTGAAATATTGGTAAGATTCGATGCTCGAAATGTCAGCTCCTCCACCTCGTTACTCGACTAATTGTAAAGGTTGAGCAACAAACTTTATTAACTTGATTATGTAGTTTGATAGAGGCATGAGAATTGTAGGTCATTGTTGAAGCCTATCGTCCCCACATTTAATGTATTGTATTGCGAGGATGGTGGTAGGTGAGTTAGAATGGAGGAGAAATGTGATGAGCATTTGGGGATTGGCATAAGCCACTGTTATTACGACAATATCATACCATACAAATTAAGGTTGTGTATTAGAATTTATTCAATCTTTGATATCCTTAGCGTCAAGATGACTTCTTTAGATTGAGTTTCCTAGTTTTGTGAGCCCTACGTGTTACAAGGTCTAGTGTAGCTTACACCTTTCCTTTTAAATCATTGATTGCTTAATAATTTATTTAGTATATGCTCCAAACTCTCGCTCTACATTGGGATTTTGGTGGTTGGGGTGGGTTTACAAAGTTAGTAGACAAAGATTCTTTGTTTAAGAAATTAGCATAATCATGAGAACTCTTAAGTACATAACATACGTGGTCGCTTAATCACATATGCAAACATGAATTGTGTGTTTATGATGACCTAGTAACCAAGACAAATAATCTCCGTGCAATGTACCACTAGTATAATATAATGTTCATATAAAGAATTTTTTTTATGGATCTGGTCACTGGAATGGGGGATCCCCGACACGTTGGCAACTTGATGACCCAAAAAAATGTCCCCTTCTACGATGCAAAACTCAAAATTCGATTTAGTATGTTCCCCCTTTGATACAAAAATGAAATTCAATTTGCATTAGGTCCCTCGCCTCACATCGTGAAAATTAAGGTAAGTTAAGATGTGTCCCCTCTCCCAAATTAGCATAAGGGCACTTTATAAAATGCGCCTTGCTTCCCCTTGGTAGCTTGTCCTCTAGGATTATATTAGGCTAGGCTCTAACAAGATAAAGTATGCCAGGTTAGGTTAGGTTAGCTCTAATCAAGTATTCACCTTAGATGAATGATGGTTACTTAGTTAATGCAAAGTTTCAAAGTCAATGCGAATTATTTTTTTGCAAAAATAAAATATATTGTTGTTGGAATCATTTTCTTATCTTAATAAGAAAGTTATGTACCCCCTTCGATGCAAAAATCAAAATTCGACCCCCTTAATATGTCCAAATATATGTCCCCCCTTCAATGCAAAAATCAAAATTTGATTTGCATAAGGTGACCCACTCTGTGATGTGAAAATTAAGATGTTAATAATGTGTTCCCGCCTCCCCTTTCTCGAATGAACATAAGGTAACTTAAAAAAACAATTGCACCCCGCTTATTGCACATCCCTTCTTTTTCATCGGCTTTTGCAATTTTGCAAGAGCTTGTGGAATGGGAGAACAAGAGCAAGAGGGATGGAAATATGCACGCTTATGGACTACAAGTGACAATGGATGCATCAAAATTCAATCTACATTATCTAAAAAAGGATTGACTTATCTAGGGGAGGTTTTGGGGAGGGAGATGGGGCGATGTTGATTGGTAGCTAGTAATCAAATCCGAAATCCTTGAATTGTTGGATGGAGGCCATACTCAACAATTTCACATGAGTGGTTTGTTTTTTAATCATGATTGATTTTGCGTATTCGCATTTGTGCCTATTTGCATTAATTAATTTGTCTCGCATTTGCATGGCCCTAATTAACCTAAGCTATCAGACCACATATTAACTTAATTAACATTCTAATTGTTGAATCAACATTTTAATCGCCTATGTTAACGGAACGCATTCGTTTAACTGAGAATTCTAATTACAAAGAAAACGCATGAATCCGCATTGAACCAGGAATCGAAACAGTATACACAAAAAAGATGCATAATAATTACAAGCATTCACAGAACAGGTAGCTATCATCAAACTACTTTGTTGCATTCAATGCGGATTCCCATCTTCGATTTGTTGATCAACGGTAGATAGTCAAGAATATGCGAAAGAGCACTTCTCAAAGATTCACTTCCAACAGGTTTCGTGGCAGGCTCCTTGCGAGGCCTATGCTTGCGGACGGAGCGCATGCTCTCACGTGGGCTAGAAGTCACAGCACTTTCGTTCTTCAGGACAAAGTTCAATAGGCGTTCCTAATTGCTGAACACTCGCTCGATCAGTTCGAACCACAATCATTGGAGAAGGCATTACCCCAAAATTGAAATACCTAGGTGCATCACAAACGCCTCTGATCTGCTTATCTATTCTTGGATGCCGTTGACTCGCAGCAGAAAAAAATCATGCTAACATCACTGGGCGTTAGAGCATTCAGAGATATCATGCACTTCCACAGGCACTGTGCTCTTCTTGCATCCATACCTTTCCCCTTGTAGGGAATCACCCATGCTGTAGACGGTACCGTATTGGCCCAAACAAGAAGCTTCTTGGTGAGTCTTCTCTTTGGCCTAGGACTTCCATCATGGCATGGCTACTCTATCCAACCTTTGTATTGGGATGAGTAGGAAAAGCATCCTGATTGTGGCCTCTTAAATTTTGATGTGTGTATTCTTGGAGGTTGTAATTAAGGCACCTTTGCTTTGCCTGATCTTCGGATTGAGTGCAGTAGGAAAAGTCTTGGTTCTCGAACCAATGAGGAGAGAGACACATTATGACAACTTCAACATTACATGAAGAGACTAGTAAAGCAATATTGCTCATTGCAATGGCCCTTTGTGCTTATGTTTTGGAGGACGTGAGGTGTGAGGCAGTCCAATAGTCTGATAGGGAGAAAGTTGCATGATTCGTGAATGCCGGAATGAATTTGATTTTTTTTGTCTAAATATAATTTCTTGCAGGCATGCATAAATTGGAGATTGCTTCTCCTTGAACCGAGCCCAACTGCACCTTAGGGTTGAAGATCATAGTTTTCAGCATTGATGTTGCTTACTTACAACCACCTCCTTCCTTGGATTGATCACAGATAGAGGGCTTGAAGGCAAGCCACATGCAAGGATCGGATGTTAAATATTTTGATGCATGTGATTATAATGTTGGATTGAAGGCTGGTTGTTTCTATTTAAACATTATGCATGATGAATGATCATTGGATCATTGATATATCATTTTTGTTTTTTATGTATTTTAGCGTTTAGGAGCCCCCATAGGATCTATCTGCTCCAAACACTCGTGTGTAGCAACAAGGGAAATTTGAGCAATAGATGTATATTATTTTTTATCTCCTTTATTTCAGCCTCGTTGATGGACATCTTATGTATTTGAGCCTTTCTCTGTTGCATTCCAATATTCTTATGGGATCCTATCTATTTGTTGCCATGTATTGTGTGAAAGATTTTGATCGCATACCTTTGAAAGCCCACCAATGTAGAAATTGAATCTCTTTGTTCCCTCTCTCTCCTAATTCAGAGTGAACAAAACATCCCATATTCCCATGTCATTCAACTTAATTTGGACCTTTGTGAGGGGTCATGTGTAACTTGCATTGAAAAATAGCAAGATCACTTTGTACGAAGATTGCCATGCAATCCCTAATGATCTTGTTCACCAATAGTCTATCCTCTTTTTGCAAGTTTCCCTCAGTCTTGGCCTTTTTCTTCTTTTGGGAGGCTACTTGATAGTCTTCTATGTGGTGTATGCAATTGATAAATCGGTGTTGATCTACATTTCAAGTAGGCCTATGTTAATCACTAAACATTGCCATCCATTTTCAAAAGGCACACAATCAATCATGTTAATTTTTTTAAAGTGAAAAACAAATACCTTAGAAGACATCAAATAAAATATGAGTACTCTATCTTTGACATTCATACACAATCATTATGCCTTAAGTACACAAAATATGAGTAATATGCTTTTGACATTTGCATGTAATCACTGGGTGGCCCATGATAGTTTTTACGTAAACTACTTCTAATCATGAATTGCTAGTGAGAAATTCTTGGATTCATGTCCTTCCCATTTTAAATTAAGTCCATGCATCTAGATTGTAGATGATCACCCATACAACTCCGATCATTCATGAATCAAGAGTTGGTTATAATTGATGATTCATGACATGACTACTCTAACCTCTAAGTTTTGTTGTAATCAATCCAACATCCCCACATCACATGCATCATGTAAAAGGTGATCTCTCTTGATTCATCTAATATTAGTTAATGCATCTTTTTGATCTTCTTATTTGATACAACTTTTTGATCCATAACATGACTAAACTTTGAATTAGAAATTTGGCACTAGGGTGTAATTCATCTAACATCCATGCATCTAACATCTTTTAGGATATTTCATTAACTGCATATTTGGTACAAATTATTTGATTCTTGAAATGATCATATAAAAATCCATATTTTTGGTTCTAGAAATTTCAAATGATGCCAATCATGGAAACTCATAATGCGGATGGTTACATATTTTTGTAGGTTTATTGATGACATTATTCAAATAGGTGATAGAATTTGTATTGGGATGCACATCACTACTTTTGAAGTAGGGATGCACATCACATCCATGCATCTAACATCTTTTAGGATATTTCATTAACTGCATATTTGGTACAAATTATTTGATTCTTGAAATGATCATATAAAAATCCATATTTTTGGTTCTAGAAATTTCAAATGATGCCAATCATGGAAACTCATAATGCGGATGGTTACATATTTTTGTAGGTTTATTGATGACATTATTCAAATAGGTGATAGAATTTGTATTGGGATGCACATCACTACTTTTGAAGTAGGATAAAAGGTATCCTAGGATTGCATGAGTGTTTGTCCTCATGGGCAAGCATTTCCATGGAGTGGATCAGAAAGCTAGGGAGAAAGTGCTTTGTGAGCTGGTTGTTACAAGTGAACCATTAGGTGTTCATGTGCAACATGACTGAAACTAGGAAGAAATATTGTTAGGTTCACACACCTTTTTTTAATGGTGTAAGATTAGATGCCTTTTTTGAAGCAACTTCTTGGATGCCTTTTTTTTAATGGTGGAAGATTGAATGCCTTTTTTGAAGCTACTTCTTGTAGCAATCAGGCAATACCCAGAGTGGATAAGTATTGTAAAGGATAAAAGCATAGAGGGCCATAGTGATAGGTGTTCTTGAAATCAATCCCATGGGTGAGATGCTTAATAAAATTGAATATTTTAGCAATGCGTCTATTAGGGGTCCCCATCCTCTGGTGTAGTGACTCACTCTACTACACGATCATCACTAGATTCATTGAGACTTGCATGCTTGAAATGTTGTTTTGGATTGGGCCCCTAGAGGACATGTCTAGTTTGGCATTATTGATTGTGATGTACTCTGACCTTTAGCAAGAAAATATGTCTCCTAATTGCACCTAAGAGACAGCTAGAAACCTGAGTTCTAGGCTCATGTAGAGAAGGGAAAGTAGATTTTTCCCTTATAAGTGGCTCATTCCAAAGCTCTTAGATCCATTAGTGCCTTCTCCATACCATCTTCCTCCAATGTGTATGTTCTTGGCTGGGTTTTCAAAAAGCTAGCCTTTTGTGCGATCGGCACATTGGGAGTTCCAGGACTTGCACCTATAGTTCTAGACCAAAGAAGAGAGATGATAGCACATGAGTACTATGAGTGATTTAAGATGTGCCGATGGTTTGTAGCAAAGCCATCTTTTCAGTATGTTGATTTCATAATATGAGGGAGTTTTTAAAATGAGCTGGTATTTTATTGATGAAATGGTCATCCCAATGTGATTTTATAGGCTTTATAGTACTCTAGCAACAACCAAACTCCATTTTTCTACATAGCATTAGTGTTCCTCAAACTATTTCAAGCTCATATGAGCACATGGAGGAAGGTTTTATTTGGGGACAATGAGATCATGAACACCCAAGAAGACTAGAGAAGCACCCATTAGTGGAAGAGAGGAAGTTTGTGAGGATTCTAGAGTCATTTTGCCTCACAGTACATATGAACCTATATCAAACATTTGCATTTTCTATGCAAGAATTCCATGCCTATGTAGTGGAAACTAAAAAAAAGAAAAATTAGGTAGATTCGAGCCTCATTGGCCTTGACAGATTAGATGCAAATGTAGATGCTTTGGATGTTAGCATGGATCAGCCCGTAGTTTCTGATCATGCACATTCCTCGGTAAGCCCTCAGCATGAGGCACACTTCTTGAGAAGCCCTCATCATGAGGCACATTCAGCCCTTAGCAATAAGCATATTTGATGGTAAGTCCTTAGTACGAGGCAGTCTCATCTACATCAGCACAAACTAATCCTAGTGATGTACAACCATCACTGTCATGCATGGATCTGACTCCATCTTTTGCCACAGATGCAGATACTCAACAAGAGTTCACTTATGATCATGCAGTTATTTAGAAGGTAAGTCCTCAGTACGAGGCACTCACATCTTCTGCCGCATGTAGAGATACATGCCACGGTGCATGTAGCTGTTCAGGTGATTCCATTCCAACATCCATCTCTGATGCTTTCACCTCTGACATGGAGCATATCATGGACACAATTTCCACCTTCAGTTTAGATCAAAAGATCAGTCTACATGACACTCCAGCATCAGCTCAGTCATGCCACTTTGCACCCTTGGATCTAGTGATCACCACATCTTTCCATCAGCAGATCATTCCTCAGCCCGAGGATACCTATGCGTTAGTGTGGACCTGCCCCAGTGCAGTGGACATCATCAGGTACAATCATAGCACAACTTGGGGAGACTTAGTGTTTCAACATGCACATATGGCTGTCATGTATAGTCCATACTTGATGCACATCAGTGGTTGGATCCACGACTTTAGATCGGTCCCTACATGAGCATTTGGCACCTCATATGCCTCAGGGACATCTTATACATTTTTAGTTGTATTTTAGGCTTCTAGGCCTTTATAGTATCAGCTCCTTCTCAATGAGACTTTGACAGATGCTACATCCCATCCTGATGGATGTTTAGCCATGCACACATCAACCGACCTTTAGTTCATGACAGTTGAGCATACAGGTTTGACAGACTACTGTATCTTGTCGGTTTTACGGGCCTCTTCTTCAATAGAGCAGTGTATCACACTCGCACCTTCGGCCCTAGATTTTCAGCCCCTAGATCACTCTGTCTACATTGACATGGAGTCTAGGGCTAAACCATCACAACTGAGTCCACGCTCGGAGGTAGACAAATTCTATGATAGAGATTATACTTCTACTGCAACATACCTCACACATTGCCTCTCACTATGCCTATATGGTCAAAGTGATACATGAACCAGAACCCACTTCTTTTGAGCAAACCATGGGAAAATAAAAATGGGAGAAAGCCATGGATGAAGAAATGGATGCCTTGGAAGCAAATGCTACATGGGAATTGGTGCCTTTGCCTAAAGACAAGAATGCAATTGGCTGCAAGTGGTTTTATAAGGTGAAGCACAATGCAGATGGTTCTGTGAACAGATACAAGGCAAGATTAGTTGTCAAGGGGTATGCATAGACATATGGCATTGATTATGAAGAAACATTTAGTCCAGTTCCAAGGATGGCAACCGTTAGAGCAGTCATTGCTATGGCTGCATTAAAGGGATGGTCTTTACATCAAATAGATGTAAAGAATGCTTTCTTGCATGGTGATTTGCAAGAAGAGGTCTATATCGAGCAGCCACCACTTTATGTTCATGCTGTTCATCCTGAGTTTGTGTGCAAGTTGAAGAAAGCCTTGTATGGCTTGAAGCAAGCACCTAGAGCATGGTCTGACAAGATAGGATAGTATCTTATCACTATTGGCTTTCAGATCTCCAAGACAGATTTCTCAATTTATGTGAGAAAAAACAGAGAAAGGCATTATGCTGCTTGTCATTTATTTTCATGATTTGATCATCACAGGTGATAGTGATGAAGATATCCTTCATGTGAAAATGCTATTGAAGCAGAAGTTTGAGATGTAGGATTTGGGAGAGCTGCGTTACTTCTTGGGCATTGAGGTGATTAGATCCACAAGTGGGATATGGCTCTTGCAGAGGCAGTATGGGTTGGACATGCTGTCCAAATATGGGATGATAGGCTGTAAGCCTATTTCAGTTCCTTTAGAGTAGAATGTGAAGTTGAGCGCAGATGTAGGTGAGCTTCTGGAAGACCCTACTATGTACAGACGCATAGTAGGAAGTTTGATTTATATGACTATTACCAAGCCAAATTTGAGCTACACTGTTGGGTTGGTAAGTCACTTTATGTAGGCTCCAAGGAAACCACATTTGGATGCAGCTAGATGCATACTGAGGTATGTGAAGTCCACATTGCAATATGGACTATTTTATGAGATGGGGTTCAGATACAGTTACATGGATATACTGATGCTGATTAGGCTGGTAGTATTTCTGATAGATGATCTACCAGTGGATATGTGTTCTCTTTTGGGAGTGCTGCAGTCACTTGGAGCAGTAAGAAACAGCCTACAGTTGCCTTATCGAGTACAGAGGCTGAGTACAGGGGTGCAACAATGGCTGCATGTGAGGTAGCTTGGTTGCGTAAGCTACTTTATGATATGCATTGGTCTACAGATGGGCCAGTTGTCATTTATTATGACAACATGAGCAGTATACACTTGGCAAATAACCCATTCTATCATGCTAGAACAAAGCACATTGAGGTGCATTATCACTATGTGCGGGAGAAGATTCTAGTAGGTTTTATTGATCTAGTTTATGTTAGCACAGAGGATCAGGTAGCTGACATATTCACGAAGGCATTGGGTGTAGAGAAGCTGTGCAAGTTCAGAGACCTACTTGGTGTGCAGGAATTGGGATTGAGCTCGAGGGGGAGTGTTGAGATATCAAGCTCCACTCATGATATGCCAGCATGACCGTTGTGCATTTATGTCATCGACTTGTTAGCTGCAAATGCGGTTGGTACACCACCCATCAATAATAGCTAGATGACAGCTATCTTTATGTACTCTAGTTAGGGGCTCAGTTAGTATGCCACCTAGGTTAGCTGAGTTTGGTTTGAGACCCACATATAGGGTTCACCTATTCCTTTTGTACTTAGAAAGAGTTCTTTTGGCTTTTACAACTAAGAAGAGGAAAATTGTTTTCAGCCTCCACCTTGGTGTATTCCCCCATTGTGTATGTGAGAAAGCTGCAAATGAGACTCCTTACTTCTCTCCCACTCTCTTCACACTTACACAGATGCGAGGTGTTAGAGAAAAATGATGCACACGGTTGTGGGTGGAGAGTGTGCTACACTACTCATTTGATCCAGCCAAGAAAACACATTTCATCCAACCAAGCCTTAGTCAAATTGAAATTGTACAATTTTAGCCAGTTTCTATGTCAATACTTGTGTTATGTGAGATGTTCAGTTTGCTTTTGAAGAGTATCTTCAAGTTCTATCACTCTAGCTTTGAGTATGTGATACTTTCTCTACTACTATTGTACATACTCCTCCAAATCTTTCCCTTTTAATTCAAATTTTTCTTGTTTAGTGAGCTTCTGCTACACAAAATTGCTCAACAAGGAATCTTGTGCGCTAACATTTTCCAAAATAGAAAATGACATTTTATTAAGAATTGGCTACTTCTTTAAAATTAGGTAGAGGGGATTGCAACTTTACCTTTCTATTTTACCAAATTCAATTTGGTAACTTTCTTACTTGCTAGCTATTGAAGGAGAAGGCATCATAGATGCTACATTAGAACCTACAATAGGTGTCGGCCATAATTTGCTCATGAGTGAGATTTAACATATTGATTATTTGGCATCTCCCATAGTATAACATGCATTCAATAAATATACAAACACTAAAGAAGGATCTAATCTAGAAGATTTCTCATCATTATATATACCTGGTATAGCTCTGGCTTTTATTGGTGTGGTAGGAATAGAAGTAGTGTTGCATTTTGATCAAATAACATGAATAAAAGGGGCAATTTTAGACTTCTAATGGGACTTCTTCTTATCCTTTCAATGTACTCTCCCATTATCTATGAATACACATAATTGAGCCAGCTTATTTTGTGTCCATGTTCTGCAGCATCCAGAAGAGCAAAAATTTCCTTTGACACATAATGAGTTTTGACAAGAAATAAAATCAAGCTAATAGATTTCACTACTATGGATTCTCAACATTATTTGTTAGGTTATCTTTCCATCATGTTTCAGGTGGTCTGAATTTTGGTTTCCTGATTTCATCTAAGCATTCCTCTGGCTTTTGGTCTAGTGCTAGAGGCAACTTAAAAATCTTAGCAAACAACTCTATTATGATAGAAAGACTATGAACAACTTTGCATTTCAATTTTTGCAAAGATGTTAATTGCATAGGGACAAAATATTTGTATGCCACTATTCCCATGATAAGTGACCATACTCAAAAATTTGATTTTATGAAGCCATAAGTGACTACTTGGTGTATTAAGATCAACCAAAATTTGAAAATCTTGAAATGGAAACATGAAGTCTGTTGCTAACCTTTTGTGTTAACAAGAGTTAAACATAACATCCAATTCAAATAATGTTGGTGAAGATTGAAGCTGCTTTCGCAACAAGTATGATTTTCTGCTAACTTTTGCAAAATGAGACAAGTTTATTCTTATGCATCGTCTTTCCAGCTTCATCTTGGAGTAAGTACATACTACATAAGCTGCAAGCTCAAGGTGGCGCTCCTAGGTTGCACTTTCCAAGACCACATTCCAATTATAGCATGAAATGAGGAACTGATAGAAGAAATTCAGATGGATAGTTCTAATCATTGACATCCTACATGCAAGAACATAGTTTAATAGTGTCCTTTTATAAACGAGAGACTATAGTCGATTGGACTAATGATCCTACCTTATCAAATGCATTGCCATCATGCAAATCTAAAACTTTGAATATTTCTTCCCCTAAAACATCATAGTACCAAGTCTCAAGGTGGTTGTATAACACAAATTATCCCATGAAGCATCGCTAAATTTTACATTGGAAGAACTCCTAGAACTTGAGCAAGAAAGTCAAAATTTAGAGTTCTTTGTTTTTTAATATAATTTTGAGATGTAGAAAGACATGGGTGAAAATATTTATCAAGTTTGAGTTTTTTAGAAAGGCATGGGTGAACATAAATATCAAGTTCAAGTTATTTAGAAAGACGATCTTGTTATGATGTGCAATTCAAAGTGTTGTCTCTGGCAAGGTAAAATGAAAGTCAAGTATGATGGTCCTTTTCAACATAAGTACTATAGCTTCACGACCATATATCAACCTAAATAGTGTCAAGATTGCCGTAGCCCTGAATGCTTTTCTAAAATCCCATAGTGCAATGAAGCTTCTAATTCCAATCTATTTATTTTTTGAAACTGTCTTCTTCATAATCCTTAGTAAAATTGTGTTGAACCTTTCTGCTTACCCATTTACTGGGAAATGATAAGTCATAGATTTCCTGTGAGCGATTAATCATACAAAAAGTTATCAATTTATTAATCACCTTATTCAAAAAATAAACACCTTGATCAAAAACCAATTCGATTGGACAATCAAACCTAGTCATAATATTCTGATAGAGAAATTTGGCAACAATGTGGCCTTGTTATCTCGGAGTGCCACTACTTCGTTCCATTTTGTGCAATAATCTATAGCTACTAAAACATACCAATTTTGAGCATATTTTGTTGGTGATGATATTGTGAGGTAAATGACTTACTTGTCCATTAATTTACAGTAGCAAATACTTTGTCACATTATACACAAATTTATGTGTTTACTTCATGAAGAAGAGATCAAAACTATTTGATAGATTTCAAGGCTTTTATATAATGGCAAGAACTCAATTAGGTTGTTCAATCAATTATCTTTGATCTAAAATTGCCTTTGATATAACAATGGGGAGAATATATTTCCAAAGCATTTTTTGCAAAAAATGGAACACACATAGAGTTTTAGTTTCCCAAGATACAACAATAAAATGATGTAACAAAAAGGAAGAGCTACCTATCATTGAGCACAATGCAAACTAAGGACATGCGTGAGAAGTAGTGGATGGAATTAATTTGCACCTATAGCAGTTTATGTGTTAAACTGTTCTTTTGCAATGCCTTACCGAACATGACACTAGAGAAATCACGGAGTGGACCAATCCAAACAGCATCTCAAGATTTTTGGATGAACTATATTTTCTCATGTGTCAAAGGACAAGAGAGGTAAGTTTGATGCCAAGTGAGAAGTGCATCATCATTGGGTCTATAAAGGAACATAAAGCAAATAATCTATGCAATCCTATAGCTCATAGGACGTTTTCTATTGAGAAATGATGTTTGATGAGTAAAGAAAGCTACTTACCATCATGCTTATGAAGAATCAAATGGAAGAGAAAACTAAAAATTGATGGAATAATCTATTAGAGATGCAAAATTACAGACATCCACAAAATGTGGAATGTTTGATGAGATGCTACCTTGCATGAGTAGAAGCAATTAGCAAAATGGGGGAGGATCCTTTAGGCACTCTACAAAATGGGGGAGCATCTTCGAGGCAATTTGCAAATTCACAATCAAACAATGCATCTGGTGGATAGAATAAACAGGAAGCTTGATCATCTAGATCAATGCCAAATTAGGCAAAGAGACTGGTATATCAGGCTAAAGACATGAAGCCTTAAAGATAGAAAATTGCCCATAGTATTGTGTGGCACAAGTTGGAAAACGTGTCATGTTTCAAGAGGAAGTATAATCTAGATATTGGGGTACATGCCATGGAGGAAATGGAAATCTAAATAATAATGCTTGTGAGTTGCCACAAATAACCCATGGCAAAGAATGTCATTAGCTACAAATCATTCTAAAGGTCAAGCACAAGATGATGGAATTGTAGGCAATATAAGGCAAGACTAGTGGCAAAAGGAGATGCTCAATAAGAGGGATTCTATTTTGAGGAGAAATTTATACTAGTCGCACTAGGATGAAGACCATCTAGTTGATACTCTTGCTTGTAGGCCATTTGGGTTTATACTTGCATTGCATTGATGCCAAGTCTACTTTTCCTTAATGGAAAACTAAAAGAAGAAGTTTACATAATGAATTATGAGGATCTCTTTTTTTTTTCTTAGGGGGATCACTCAGCTAATGTAAATATAACATGTGGGTTAAAAGAAAAGGAGTTTTAAATAGCAAAAATTCATAATCTTTTATAGAAATATACTTCCAAAAGGGTTTTTAAATTGAGGTATTTTTAAAAACCATTTGTTTGTATAAAGAGGGATCATTTTAAAATGTTATGATTTATTAATAAGGAGTTTTAATAATACCCCTTGCACACGCATGACATGGGGTTTCCAAGTAGTGACCCCCATGAGATTGTTTTAGTACCATTTGAAGAATATAATATATATGGTCTCAAACAAGCCCTATGGGATACAAAAAGATCAACGTCTATTTTCCAGAGCCAGGTTCACAAGGGGCAAACTAGATGATGGACTATACATTATAAGAAATACAAATGACCTCACTATCATAACATTCTATGTGCATGATCTCATCATATTAGGCAACAACAACAATTAAGTTCATGAAAAATCTCAAGTTCAACCTTTCAAAAAATTTGAAATGCATTATGTGGGGTTCTTGTACTACATTGTATGTGCTGAATTGAGAAAATAGAGAAAGGATATTTTAAAGTTAAACTAGATACATAGACTCCATTTGAGTAATTTAAAAGATTAAATTCCATGGCTCTAAGTATAACTATTGAGATTAGACACAATATGCAAAAATTGGACTATGCTCCATTTTCAAATCTGACATATCAACAAGAAGTTGGCAAGTTGATGTAGTAGGATTTGTGAGACAATTGTTTGAAAAGGCTTATGTTCCACCACCATAATGGTGGACACACAAGTAGCATATCTAAAAAAGATCAAGTCTATAGGAGAAATCATAGGCACCACTAAATTGTGCCCACCCCAATCGGATTGTATCATATATGAGCCCTTCTTATTTAAGGATGGAATATAGCCAGAATTGTTAAGAAAAAGGGATCCCCCCCCCCCCCAAAACCCAATTTCAAATTTCCATCTTTGAAATTCAGTGGTGGTTAACAAAAATTTTCTTGCTTTCGGAGATGGCATGATAGAGTTACAATTTTTTCTTATGAGCCACCAATCAAGCAATTACTAGTGGTCCTAATGCCACTATTAAAGCTAGAACATCAAGTTGTTCTAGTGCAACTATTAAAGCTACAACATCAAGTTGTGCATTATTTCTAAATTCACCATATACCTCCTCAGCTTCATAAATATGGGTGCAATTTTTTTGCGAGCATCTTTTGGTGAGCATGCAAAAAAATGGCAAGCCCTTTCTACTCTCTCCTCTTCCCCACTTTTCTCCTCTCTCGTCTTCTCCACTCTCTCCCCCCTTTTCTTCCCTTTTCTCTCTCCTCCCCTAATCTATGGTCTCTCTATGAATCTCTCTCTCTCCCTTCCCCCCACCCCTATTCTCTCTCTCTCTCTCTCTTTCTCAACTAATGACATCAAATACATTGTATGAGATCCAAATATAAAATGCACCAACTTCTCAAAACCTTTCGAAATGCTTTTCATCCTTAGACCAGCCCCATATGAGTTGCGTGTAAACAATTATGATTTATCGCATGAGAGCAATGATATTTTCCAACACTCGAATAACATGACTTAAACCCTTATAATAATTATACCTTTTAAGAAAATAGGGCTACTTTATTAACAACAATAATACGACAACCACAAAGTTATTTATCTTGAAAACCCCTATTTTAAATGCTCGTGTCATTCCCCTACATGCGCTTAAGAATTTGCATCTTGAAGTATTTTTTATCCAACTCCCAAATTTGAGCAAAGAAGTATAAAGATATTGAATTTTGGGGTAATTTTCCTTTTTGAACCACCTCAATTTGAGTTATGCATCAAAAGTTATCCTTTGAAGAAGCCACGTGGCATTTTGGCAGTCGAAATGCCATTTGCCAAACTCCACAAATCTTTGAAGTGGAATTTTGGCCTGGAAGATCCCAAAAATATTCAAGGTGGCATTTTAGCGGCAAAGTTGAAGTGGCCCTTTTTTTTTAGGAGAGGTCCCTTTCACACGTACAGACATAACTTCAAAGGATCATATATATATATATATAGAGAGAGAGAGAGAGAGAGAGAGAGAGAGAGAGGGGGAGGGAGGGAGGGAGGGAGCGAGAGAGAGAGAGAGAGAGAGAGAGAGAGAGAGAGAGAGAGAGAGAGAGAGAGAGAGAGAGAGAGAGAGAGAGCTCTTTTAGGCATGCTCACGAAAATATGCTCACCAAAAAGAATCTCCCCATAAATATCTAAATCAATAGGCTAGCATACCTAGAAGAGGGACAATATTAAAAACCACAAATGGTAGGGTTTTATGATGTAGATTTGGGAGGAGGCTCCAAATATAAGCCTATTTTAGGATAAACATTCATCCTAAATTCCCACTGTATATCAAGCTTGGTTTATCAAGAAGCAAGAAACTATGGCATCGGAGATAGCCCCTCTAAGTACATCTCACTTTTCCCACTGTGCATATGAAGCAGTCTAGATTCATAAACTCTTGGAGGATCTTGGTGTAGTCCAAGATAGCGCTACCATAATCTTTTGTGAAAATATGAGTTCCATTGCATTAGCAAAGTATCATGAACCGTCAAAGCACATTGACATATGTTATCTTGGTGCAATCCAAGGTAATACTTCCAAGAAATTTTATGAAAATCAGAGTGCCTTTGCATTGGCAAAGAGTCCATACCATAGATAGTCAAAGAACATTGACATCTGCTACCATTCCATTTGACATCAAGTGGAATTCATTTTTCATCTCTAAACAAGCATTCATTTTTCATTGCCTTATTAGCGGTCGGTTATAGTTTTATGCAATAATGGGTTGAATGAAATTAGACTTTTATTGGATGCAAAGGGTCCATGTGTGTGGTTAACATATGTGAGGCCAGAGAGGAGTTTAATTACAAACCTTATGTCCCTCATAACTATGCAATAACTTGTGGGGTGAGGTATGAACAATTTTGGAATATAAGAGGGTGTGCTAATAAGATATCTTGATATGCAAAATTTCGTACCATAATTGGGTGTACCTTGATGTTGTTACAAATGATAACTCTACTCCAATCCTTTCAAGAAAATGAACTCTATTGAGGAAATGGCATGAAACAATCTATCATGTGTTGAAGGGGAGAAGTTATAAAGTTCTTATTGATTGTTAGGAGTCACAATCCAACCCAACTTGATAGATTCTACCTATCTTGAAAAGGTTGTTGCAATAAACTTATGGAAAAGTGAAAGGCTTTAAAAACCTCAATTGGGCCATATCATTAAACAATTCTCTCAATGGAGCATGGTTATGAGGCCATTAGAGTGTTGCGTACTTGTGGATGTTTATTGAAAGTCCAAGTTTATGCGGCTATTTGACAAGTTATGCACTAATTCTAATGCATGAGTGGCAAATCCCCATTGGACTCTCATATTGTGGTCTTGACACTGATTTCATACAATGCAAATGTGTAACATAGCACACATTATTAGAAAATATGATTTTTAAAATTGTTCACCTAGAAATATGGAAGCATACCATGTGGGCTCAAATGGATGCCTTTTTTCATTCAAAATTTCAAGGTAGATTCATGAAAATGTATTTACGTATAGGGTTTTTAATTGAGGGTCTTTTTGTCAATGCAAGATTTATAGATAAGGGGTTTTGAAATACCCATTGAATGCACATTGTATCTAGGGGTTCTTAATAGTGCACCCCTAGGGGGGAGCTTACGTTGTGTGTATATGCATGAAAAGTTTGATTAAATATATAATGCAATGTGATATTTGAATTCATAGAGGGGCATTCAAACATACCAATGTGATATTTGAACGTCCCAAGGATTGAGTATTACTAGCGAGCGACTCTAACTCTTTGTCCAAAAGGTTGCCAAAATTTATGTGGTAAAACTTCTTTGTGAGTTGATCCTTTGTGGTAGTTTGTATAAATTTTCAAAATAGAAAAGCTATGGTAGATTTAAGCCAATCTATGGCTAAAAAAGTTAGCAACATGAACTGTCGCATTATTCCAACTTCCACAATAATGCAAAGGGTTGATTGATGGATCATGTCAGTGAAACTTATTATTTAATAAGTCTTCTTGAGCTAAAGAAAAATGATCCAAAAATTGATGACTATTGCACTAGCTAAGGTAAAATATACCTAACTAAAAAAACAATTCTTAATCAGATTAATTAGGCCAAAATTGGTTTTCATATGGGGGCTCCTTTTATAAAAGGAAGAGCTCCTTAGATTACCCATGTGTTCTCTACATGTCCAAGTAGCAAGGCTACAATCAATGCAAAAAAATGGCACCAATTTGATTGTTAGTAGATGCTATGGTGGTGTAGATGTGAAATAGTTGAGGACTTAGACACCTCAATCTCATGTTGCGATGTTTAATCTTCCAATACCCTTTAGACAAAGCTAGTATATTGTAAGGGTAGACCACCTTTTAGTATCTTTCAATGTTGTAGAGAGGACAAAAGATTGATTTCATTCACACGCATGTATCTACTGTTAAAGATGGTAAAGAGGGCTATGCGCTAGCATGGGTCTCTTAGGTGGATCCATGCATTTCTTTGAACTATGGACTTCAATTGAGCATGCAAAGTTTTTGATTATTGGACAATAGAAGGGATTACAAGAGAGTCGTTCTTTTATGATTTTTGGCTAGACTGTATGTGAAATTGGTTGTAAAAGGAAATGATATTATGTTATTTAGTTTGAAAATGATAGGCATGTGCATGCATTATAACTATAGGAATTCATATTGGAATGTTATTAGGTATGTACATTCATTATTGTGATCAATTTGGAGGCCGTGTGTATTGCGTTATAATATTATGACCTTAGATCTTATCGTAGATTGTAACATTATAATTTCATGCATTATTGCAATTATAGAAATAAGGATTAACTTGCAATAAAAGACAACACTTAGAAGCACACAATGAAATGTTAGAATAGCAAGGTCTTGTAAGCATTGTATTCAAAAATTTATAGCAAGAAATTAGACAATACATTGTTAGAGTAATCTTATAGTGACTTTCTTTGCACATCATTATTAAACGTTAGTTGCAGTGGACATCAAAATCGTGATACATGAAAATAATTTACTTGTTTTTTGATAGGATATATATGAAACCTATAATATGAGAGTGACTTTATGATGTCAACATATTTGTTTATACTTATCATGTGCGATGAGGGGGTGATAGGGTCACTACATTTTTTATAATCAATACAGCCCAAGGATTTGGATAAATATCTCTTATCTCTATAATTCGAAACAATATTAAGATTCTAACCTTTAAGACCAAGATAGTGATTAAATGCGAACAAAGTTGAATTGATTGTAGGATGGGGATATAATGCATGCTACAATCAAGAGTGGGATTGAAACATTGAATGTGTGTTTCATTATTGAGACTTTGTTTTACAAGAGTAAAAGAGCAAGATGCAAATAGAAAAAAGTAGAGTAATTGATGAATAAGGGTTGTGAAGCCTATGCTCAAGCAAAACTTCTTATAGCCCATCAAGTCCCTCAAGATAAAGTGATGATAGCCTTATAGCAACCACTAGCACGGTTGATACCTAGTCCTAGAAGTGAATCAGGCAGGAGAGAGGCCCAAATATGTGTCCCTACTAAAAGAGGTAGTGATATTGTCCTCAGATCTCATAGTAAACTGGACAGGTACGTAGGAAATGCTCCTCCGTCTCTACACATACACATGCGCACGCACATGCAAGGTGCATATTTTCCATGCACAGTTTCCAAATCCAGTGCTCTCTAGGTCTACCTGTAGCTCTACTTGCCTCAATCCTCAACCAATGGGGAGAGAAAGAGAGAGAGAGAGAGAGAGAGAGAGAGAGAGAGAGAGAGAGAGAGTCACAAGTGTTCTTATGTTTTGCAAGAGTAGTGGTAGAGGCAATATTTACATGCAATGGCATTTATGCATAGATGGGAAATGGTGGATATTTGCTAGCAATGACCATTGTTTTTGCATGTGATTCAATGAGGATTGAATATTAGAAATAGGTGCATGCTAGCCTCCAATTTCACTACACCATATGGTGAATCCAAGGAAAATCAATCTCAAAAATGAAGATTGAGAGAGAGAAAAAAAGAAAGAAATTTTATTTAAAGGCTACACAAGACCAAAAAGGGTCTATGAAACTAAAAGAAACTGATACAATGAGATGCTGGGTAGAGCCACTAAGTGGACATCAACACCCAGAAGAAAATACAAAATCCACAGTCTTGATCATGACAGTGTCGATACATGAAGAGAGAACACTGTCTGAGCTCATGAAGTGGAAGCCAACAAAAGCATCGACCCTTGGAGGGGTGCATCAATGTGTGAGGCTGCTGTGGTGGCCAAAATATGGTGATAGAGTATTAGTAGTTGTCGACATGTGCAATCCGTTGTAGCTGTAGCCCCGCAGGTGGTGAACAAGTGTCACAGTCACTCCTGTGGGTTGTGCATCCGGACCCTGGTCTGATGAGCATGGAAGAGAGAGAGAGAGAGAGAGAGAGAGAGAGAGAGAGAGTATGCAATTAATAATAAATATGAAGTTATCACTTTCATTACTATCAAAAATTAATGTTTTATCGTCTTGCAGATGAAATTAAGAATGGTCTTTTTTCACGTGTAGTTCTAAAACTATGGGGTATGAAAGGCATCGGCATGAATTCTAATGGCTTAGTCATGTTTGAGATCTATAGATTTCTACGGTTTGTGATTTTACAGAGTTTGTTCATGGAGTAGCAACCCATGCATCACTCCAAGGGTTGCTTCTACAATGCTTTTGAATGATCTCCTTCATTAATGAAATAATAATTGACTATTATGAGATTGGAGAAAATCCCTCTATGTGCACTTGAGGACACATTGCTAACGATCTGTGAGGATATAAGAGATAAGATGCTAGAGAGGAGCCATATTATGATCCTGTGGACCTTGGATGAGTTCTATAATATTTTACACTTAAACATTGGTATTTCTATTGGTCATCAACATTGTCATGACAATACCAATTGTTCTTTTAAATACTGACATGTGTGACATATATACTTTAAAAAATACCAAATGCTTAACATTCTCAATGAAAAAACCTAATGCTTAACCAAAATACCAAACGCTTAACATTTCCATTGCTTTTCAAAATTTTGGCAAAAAAGCTTTGCAGAATACTTCATTTGAATAACACACCAAAGCCGTAATTTTTAAGAATCTTGAGTAGGCCTCCAACCTTATGCTCATACGAGATATGTATTTGAGATTTTTTCATGATCATTATTGAGAACTTGGCTGACTAGGGTATAGATAGCACAATGTCCTTGAGTGAAGTAGAAGCATTTCAAGAAGCCTTAGAATCAACGTCCACCATGTAGAACTCTTTTCCTAGAAGCTGATAGGTTTTGGATACTAGGCTTGAGCGCTACTTGAAAGGAGAATAATATTTCAATCCTGTTAAACTTCTTGAAAATGCTCCTATCAAGTTCACCCCCACTCTCATAGGCTTCCTTTCAAATAACAAGATCCTTTTGATGTTGGATTTATTCTTTGATATGCATCTCCATCTCCATTCTTACTCCTTACAAGCTCAAGAGGTAGAGAAGAAGGCAATCTCTTTGGCAAGAACCTCTTTCTCTTGGCCATGTGCGTTTATCCAATGCTTGCATAACCTCTTTTTCCTTGCCTTTATTAGAAGACTCTTGTAGAGGTGGGTTATCCATAGTTTGCATATCGCAAGGTGTCCTTGTGTTCTTTTGAGTTCCAAAGGGGAGGATCCTTAATCCTCATATGCATGTTTCACCAAGCCTTCCCATTCAAGGATATGAACCTTGATAATTGAGACAGGATAGAAGTTGAGAATTTAGGTAGGTTGGTGAGCTAAGCTAAGTCTTGTTTGTTGTCATAGCTTTCCCCATCTCTCATAGTTGGAAGCTATTGAAGTGAATAATGCAAGAGCAACTCCCAAGCCAAATTCCCCTTAAGTACCAACAAAATTGACATGTGGGTACTTAAACATTTGAGTATTTATAGATCAACCATGTGGTCAAGTTCCTTGTGGCTTCCAAATTATGGTGATGTACCCCTCAACCAATACACCAAAAATGTCAAATTTGCGATTTGAGAAAATAAAATATTCACTAGATTACCTTCTTTGCCAATCATGTTTTCCTTGCTTGATTTGATTATCAAGCCTATTTCAAGCTATTGAAGCTCAAATATGAAGTTACTAACAACTAGCCAAGCTTCGAAATGTACTTTATTGCAATTTGAAGATAGAAGTTTATGTTCGAAGTGACCCACGTTTTTTCTTTAAAAATAGTGTCAATTTGATGCAATGAGCTTTAAAATGACTTCATAAGAATGTGTAGACACGTAAACATTTTTTGTAGGCAGGTAGCTCTTTCAAACTAGAGAAAGCCACTATAGAATAGATTGAATAAATGAGAAGTAGCAAGCCATGCTACATTGAGTAGCAATTTTAGATAGAGAAGTGCATTGAAGATTTTTAGGCTTCCGAAAGAACGCTTCAAATTGCAAACGTGATGGCTTGCGCCTAATCTCTCCTTCACAAAGTGGATCATGCTTCAAGACTAAAAGATAGCTATTTCACAATGCTATCATCATGTTTGGATCCACACTACATTGAGGTTTTATTCCCTTCTTTCAATTAACATACTCTCTCTACTCAAATCTTTTGCTTCTCTAAGGTACTCTCATAAAGGATAGGTAGCTCTTATAACAAAAGGGTGAACATACATGAGCATGAGTGAGTGAGTATGAGGTCAGCAACATTTTGCATACAATGATAGAGTATTCAAAAACAAATATATACCATTTATACTAGTAGGATTAGGTTCCTTGAAAGCTCTTATAAGCATTCTACCCTCATACTATCCTATGGGCACACATTATTATGAACATGAGACAATAGAATATGATCGATCGTACTCATCACCTAATAGGTTCCTAGATAGTCTATTATGGGATAGGAATCAAAGGCCACCCCAAATATGAAAATTTTGTTGGCTTATGATAGACTTGGCTAACTTATAATGTGGAGTAGATGGTAATAAATAAGATGGATGCATCTTGCATATGCATGTCTTTAACCTTCTTGTAATATGAACTCGTGATCTAAATGGTGGTTCATGGGATTTCTTTCGCTAGCTATCAATTATTAGTGATCCACAAATTTTCCTACTTATATTATACTCGCTAGCTTATAATGTCGAGTAGGTAGCATTAAATAAAAGGTATGATCTCATCTAACTGTGAACTTTTGCCTTAATGGTGGTTCTTGAATTTTATTTTGTTAGCCATCACATCATGTGTACTTTGTTTATTAGCTTCTTATAGGCTATGAAGGAATGCACTTGAGCTAAGCTTACATCAACACATATAATAACATTTTCCTAAGAACGCAATTCAAACTCCCATATTTCTCAAGTCTTGTTTATGTGAATCTTTTTTAAATTGTTCTATCATTTTTTTGTTTCTGAAGAAATTATATTTTCAAATGGATTGCTTTTTGTATGTGCACTATCTTATGTCTCATGCTTTTATTAAGTGCACTATTTTTTAAATTATTCTATCGTTTCTATGTTAAGAAATTACAAATGCAAATGGATGTCAAAAAGATTGCTTTCATATATAAACTCAAGATAATTCTATGCATGTGTGTGACTCAATAGTGTAGCTTTGAGGAAGAATTCTTTACTATTTATATTCAAAATATCCAAAAAAGGAAAATTTGTATTGAAGCCTTGATGAACCCCTCATGATGAATGTGCCCATAGAAGGTAAACTTATATGCAAGGATTAGTACAAAATTTGGTGAAAGTCCATATACATTGTTTTTTAGCTGCATAGTATGGAAAAAATATAACACTATTTTATCTATTCCATAAAATTTCAATAGAACATAAGTCCTAGCAAAATTTGGAAAAATCTGATAGAACTTTCAAATCTGGACGAATGTTGTAGAGCAAAACAACAAAACCATCCATGAATGCACCTTACTGGGCATGAATCTTCTTATCAAGTTCGAGCGGAGCTTCCAATCCTATCCTAAAGGTATTCAACAAGTATTAAATCTCAAACCTATAACAATGAAAAGTAGAAAATCACAATGTACTTAAATTGGAGTTTATTAGACCTTATTCTGAATTTGCTGAGAGGAGGGAAACTAGACGAGCCGTTCATTAAAACAAAAGCATCGATAACTTCAGCTTGATCTTGAAATTAGCAGAATCTCAAAGTTAGTACAAAGCGAGTGAACATATTGATGTACATAGAGATAAGGTCCTGACTACAATAACTCCATTGCATTATAGGTATTGTACGTTCAAGCAGCATGTGTGAGGTCTCCTCACACATTTGCTGTTACTGACTTCAGTGAACGCCCCAAATGTTACAATAGAATACCCTCACAAAAAGAGCATCTAATCTAAAACTTAGACCTGCTATCTCATGATTCTATAAATAGCATATCAATTCTAATCCTCCCAAACAAGTTGGGAAAAGAATTATGTGAGACGATTGCAGAGACTTTTTACTAACCGTGCATCTCAAAAGCAAAGAGACTTTTCTATTTTGCTATGATTTCTTCCATAATTCCATCGATTAGAAGCACGTCAAGCATGAAAAATGTGCTTTTAACCACAGACTGTAGCTTCAATCACACTGCATATTCCTCTTAGGATGTTAAGAAAAGCTACAAATAGCCAGATCTTTACCTTCATGTGGTATCATGTCCTTTCAATCACAAAATGATCAATAACGTGTGCATTACAATTTGGATCCCGATAAGGCCATTGTGGAAGCCATACACTTGGATGATTCCTCGTGAACGATAAAGAACCTCGTTTCAGACGTGCCTCCTCCTCCCAGTCAGAATCCACGACCCATTCCTTTGGAACCTGGTTGCAATAAAACCCAACCTACTAAATCCAGTATCCTTAGCAAGATTGTCAAGATCTATAATTGCAGAGAATTCATTCCCTCTGGTGCATATAGATTTCCTTATCAATAAAAATGTTTCATTTAAGGCAAGGATGGTTTTCATAAGACTGCGAATCAAAGTTGCACAGCAAAATTCTTATGCTGCAGCCAAAGAAAAATTCTTGACACTGCTTTGTTGCAAGCATGTGATGCCAAGCCTCAAAGTTTTTACAACATTTTCAAAAATACACCTAGGGCACAATTTCTGGATACACAAATTACAAATCTGATCAATAGCTCTGGAAAAGCCTCGTCCATACTTGTCAAAAAGGCACACATACACGTGCTTCACTGGACCACAAACAAAAAAACTACATTGTTAAACCCTGCAGGAGTTGTTGGGACGGCCAAGCTGGAAACCTCTAAAACGCATTCTCTGTTCCAGAAAATGGTTAGGACGATCAGTAACCAGTAAACCTACTCTCTCTCTTCTTGTCATCTAGGATTCATTAAAGCAGAAAACAGCTAATCAATTATCTTTGCAAGGGGCAAAGGAGGAAATGTTTCACACCACTCATCAAGCCCCCCAATGACCAGCCTAGACAACTAGGAGCATGAGAGTTGGTGTAGCCTTTTTTGGCTAAGACTCACAACTCATAATGCAGTCACATGGGATGCTTACATTCGGAAGTGTTTACAAATAGACCAGGGAATCAGCCGAGGAGAAAACACCACTATCTATGAAAGAGCCACATTCTCAAGTCAATAGGTGATCACCTTTGAGAATAAAGGGTCACCCCCTTTAAGAGCCACCCAGACATGGCTTGTAGGATGAGGCTCCCATCACCGAAATACAGTCACTCTGGAGTGTCTTACTCAGCCAAGAACTTTCAGTCACGATCAAATCTTGATTGAAATTTGCGGCCAGATAATATGCAAGCTCTGGGTTCAAAGGTTGAGAGGGTGAAAGAACATAGTCACTTGTAACTCTGACAACAGGCATATATTGAAGCTTCTATGCACCCTGACGAGAAGCTTGTGAAAATCATAAAACTTCAGCTCTGTGTGACAGCATCCATGATACCACAAACCATTGTGTGCACTTACTGGAGCGCAGTCTGGTTATGGCTACAGAGGGCATATTGTCCCAGATTTACCTTTTTGAAGCTGTAAGTTGATTCCAAAAGAGCACATAAGCTGTATGTTTCCCAACAATACAAAGGAGTTTATTAAACACTACTCACAACACATATTTTAAGTGTATGCACCGAACTACATGTTAGCATGATGATTAGAAGCAAGCAAAGAACATTTTGATGAATCCATGATAGTCAGGCAACTTATGCCCCATCCCTCCCTCCCTGATTAGCAGCCTACCAGTTGTCGTTTACTTATTGGCCTGACAACCCCCTATATAAAGCTAGCAGTCTTATAAAATGTGCTCACTTTTGTCAAATCGAACACAACCTTTTATGATATCCACTAAATGGCCCACTTCTCAATAGCAAAGAAACTTCTAGTGGTTGTCAGTCAGGCTCTTTTTAATCACAGCTTGGTATCATGGTTTGTATCAATGCTTCCCCAAAGCCTGGATGGGACAAAATAGGGGCTGATTCAAAGCTCTCAGTTGCAACAACATGGACAGGACACCAGTGAAGCGTTCTACGACTCAGATATGTAGAGCAGGAAATGGTTTACAAAAAAGAATTGTAAGGTCTTTAACCTGAAGGGAAAAACTCTGCAAGCAGTTCTTCCACCTACTGTTATGTTATTGTCAGTAAACTTAACAACACTACTTCCATTACGTTAAAGTTAACCCTAACAACACAATTCCATTTCCATGGGTACCTATTATATTCCACTTTACACTATGATGTCCATTCTCTAAGCTTAAAATCCCAATGGCTTCTTGTTTCTCTACACCTTTCACTATGATGTCCATTCTCTAAGCTTACAATCCCAATGGCTTCTTGTTTCTCAACACCTTTCAAACAAGGACCCATGTTATAGTTCTGATTTGGTCTTGACCCTCAAAGTACCAAACAAAAATCTTAAGTAGCATTCCTGTTATCCACCATTATGTTAAACCCTTATTTTCTATATTTCAACTTGTTTCCCTTCACAAAGGGTTCTTAAAGTACCTATTTCTAAGCATCTTTAACATTTCATTAAGAGAGCTAACATACCTATTTGAATCCAAATCACATGCACAGTTCCCTTAAAATCATTAAGTAGTCCTTTACTGGTAGTGAGAATAGGCCCTTATTCCTTTGCAGCCACAACCTTCTGAAATATCAGGAGAAGCTGTCCCATCTTTCTCACTAGCAAGTAATGTCTGAGTTCATCAATGATCAGAAGAATAAATTCTTGTAAGGTGTTCTTACCACAAATGGTACAATGATCTGCCCAAAATACATAGGAATATCTGCCCAAAACATCTGAACACTCGCCTTCAATGACCTAGAAGCTACATAAGGCCAAACTCCTAGGGGTTTGGTACAAGGTTTCAAATGGCACCACACTAACCTAAAACCACAAGAAATTCACATTTTAACCAGTTCATCCAATATAGGGCCAGCCAAAGGCACAGAAAATGCTTTTGTTACTCACTTCTCTGCCTGACAAAACCCTATTTAAGCTGCTAGGAAACTTAAGAGTCTCAACCTTACAAAAACATGCTCACTGCTTGTGAAAATCAGCCACAACCCTCTGACACATCACGAAAAGTTGTCCCACCTCTCACGAGAAAGGAAAGTCGTGTTCAATGATGATCAGAAGAGTACAATCTTGTAAGATGTTCTTACCACAAATGGTATAATAATGTGTCCCAAAATACATAGAAATGGCAGCCCAACACTCATCAATGCTCCCCTTTGATGACGTAGATTGTTACATGAGGCCAACCTTGTAGGTGTTCAATAACAGACCTGGGATTGTGTAAGAGCACAAGGTTTCAAAAGGCACTAAACTTGCCCAAAACCTTTATGCTTTTCTAGAAAGAGGCCATGACCACCCTTGAGCTGATATGAGAATCATAAAACAAGTGGATGGTATGGGTTGGTTGCAGTCGACTCGCGTCACATGCCTCTGTGGGGATTTTGGGGTATGTAATCTTCCATGTTGGCCTCTAATAAGAAGTCTCTCTCTCTCTCTCTCTCTCTCTCTCTCTCTCATAAGAAGCCTCAGCCCGTAGCCACCCCATCGTCCCAACCTCTCCGCTAGGAGCATAATCCCAGCACAAGGTTGGGGGGGGGCCTTTCTCACTCCACCCAAGCCCGAGCTGGGATGAAACCCCTAGCCCAGTTTGGAGGTTAGCTCAACAAGGGGGTAGCAGTAGACATGGCCAGCAAGGATTGGTCTCGAAGTCTTCAAAGTCTCCTTCCACCCCAACAGCTTCAGCCAGCAGGCTCTGATATGCCACAATTGCAGCCATGACACCCTCTCCATATGCACACACAAACCTACGAGGATGTCTGAACCAGCCCGTCGTTGGGCACCATGAACATATTTTTTAAACCAGCAAGAGGTAAGAGATCTAACGATGCAGTTAGCGGATGTAGTGGCTAGAATTCAGGTTCTTGAAGGACCGGGATAGCAAGCAGTAATTGATGAGGTGGTAAAGTCCTGCAAGGTTTCCCCCCTTTACCCCCCAGCTAGTTTCTACATCAGTTCATACTGAAGTACAAACTGTTGTAAAGTAAGTAACTGTAGAGTCTGATGCAAAGGTAAATAAAACGGATATTCAGGAAAGAAATCAATGAATGTGCACTAGACGTGACAATGCTTTGAAGATCAGAATTGAGGGAATCCCTAAAGGATGGTAAAAAGAGGAGGGCACCTTTAGTGACAGTTTAGCACATGTTAAAGCGACCATGCCCAATGTTGATTGGACGGTTGACAAGGACGAGGACGTTGATGATGAAGATGAAGCCAAAGCAACCCGTATCCTACACTCTAAGGTCATTCTATTATTACACTCAACTCACAAGATCTACATGTCAAACTTTACAAGTTAAAAGGGACCGAGATATGGATAGCTGAGGAGCTCACACGAGCTCAACTTAAGAATAAGGCAACAAAATTAGCCAAGGTCAAGGTCTCTAGGAAGCATGGAAATGGGCAGTATATCATGAAGGCATAGCAATCATTAAAGAGTTTAAATCCAAACCGAAAGACTCTCAATCTTAAACTGATGTATGGCTGATTATGTTTTCAGACTATTATGTAGGAACTCGAAATTACTTTTTTGGACTCCTTGGAAGCCGTCATGTGCCCTCCCTAAGCAGATGCACTAGATCGCTTTTGTGGCTTTTGTTGTCCCATAGACCTGTTGTCTCCCGTGGACATTAATAGACTTTCTTTCTTTCTTTCTCTCTCCAAGAAGCCATCCCTAGGGTGTCACGATCACTCTCGGGGCTGCCCAAGCCAGGGTGGCCTGTGAATACCTGCAAGAAATCACCACCAAAGGGAGCCCTCTTCAGCCAACAGACAATGGAAGGTATGGAGGGCTTACACCCTCTCCCCCTCCATGAATTTCAGCAATAACCTCAGCAATATTTCAGCCTCTTTTGGAAAACAAGAGAATAGAAAGAAAACAATGGCCAAAGGGGAAAAAGGTGATACAAATAAAGGGATACCCAAAAAGGAAGAGAAACCACAGAAGCAGAGCGTATATTGTTGATTTGTGGATTTCCGCGAGGCTTTTGGCACAGTGCTGAGAGCCCGACTCATCACACACTTACAGGAGTTGGGATACGATCGAGAGATCATCTGGGCAGTCATGGCCCTCTATGAGAGAGTCTTAGGGAGGGTTCGGACTGGTGTAGGGTGGACGGAGGAGATCATGAGCACCATTGGGGTCAAAAAGGTTGTCCGCTGTCACCGAACTTGTTTGGCATCTACATAGATGAGCTTGAGACCTTTATCGGGACCCTTAGGGGGACTGGTTTCTCTCTAGCTACATCCTTGCTTCAGATACTTCTATATGTAGATGATGTGGTCCTGCTATCTTCCACAGTAGAGGGACTCCAGCAACACCTAGATGCACTACATACTTTTTGTGAGACACACGACCCACAGGTATATATGGCAGCCCTTGCTAAGGGATAGATTATCAGAGACAGAGTGGGATCGAGTTGAGAGGCTCCAGGTTCTCATGCTTTCATGGATGATCAGCAGTAAGCCTTCTGTTCAACATTAGATAGTCCTGGCTGAGTTCAAGCATCTCCACTACGGCTCAATGCAACATTCCAAGCCATCACATATCTCTTCTGCATTCAGTAGTATGGATCTTGCACCACATGACGATGCAGGCTTCCTTGGTTGGATTTACACCCCTCGATGACACTGGCAGTAGATGAGGACTAGAAGTGCTGGTATGCCCCTACTTGCAGATGGTTTGAGAGCCTTGGGATTAATATAGACAAGGTACCCCCATTCCAATATAGTGTTAAGGCCCCCTCTATTGCGCTCACATACCACAAGGTAAACCAGGTCATCTGAGAGGATCTCCTACAGTTACACACATTCAAGACTTGGTTGGCATCCCATGAGCTCCCCACGAAGCTCAGCTTCTATAGAGACCACTGCCTATGGACCTCAGAGAAGGGCTTCCTCGACCCACCAGGGGATACACACGGATTCACCTCCACACTCCATGAGGATTTTGATAGGGTAGTTCCAGGTCTCATCACACCGCCTCCGTATAGAGGGTGGTCAGAGTGCATACCTAGAGAGGGCCGCATTTGCGAAGATCGAGTCAGAGGAGCATTTCGCTTTCAGGTGCCCAGTATACTACAAGATCAGAGATCGATACCACTACCTTTTTAGAGATGGCTTTGGCTCCCTCCCCAATTTTCTATCTTATCCAGATCAGGGATGCTTAGCAGCCTTCATCCATGAGGCCATACGACACAAGGAGAGGTTGCTCACGGCACATAGGGGAGATCATGACACACATCCAGAGTGCACCCAGAGCATGATCACCAGAGTTTTTCCAGCCAGCCAACATAGACGTTGCAGGACTCACAAAGACGACTGTCACAGGGACCTGACCCAAAGACAGAGACACGTTAGACTCACCGGTGCACTAAGGCACATATCACGCTAGGAGACCTTGCTTCCATGCTTACTAGACCCTATGCACGACCCACATGAGTGACTGTGGCGCCTTGCATATTGACACCCCCCCTTAGAGCTGGCACTCTCATTGGCTTCCACTCAGAGAGTTTTTCCCTTCTACGTACCGACGCTGTTATGGGAAGGGTTATGGATTATGGATCATGGATTCAAACACACCAATTTGATATTGTTCGGGAGAATAACCTATGGTGTTGATGCTATTACAAGTAACAATCTTAGACTAATCTTGTATTTGTCCTAGGTATTGATGCCCGTTTAGTGGCTCCACCCATTAGTTCATTTTATTAGTTTCTCTTAGTCTCATAGACCCTTTTTGGTCTTCCGAAGACTTTCAAAAGACTCTCTCTCTCTCTCTCTCTCTCTCTCTCTCTCTCTCTCTCTCTCGCTCTCTCATTATTGGCCGACCTCATGATACAAATACTGCTCTACGCTGATGACATAGTCCTTATATCATCTTCAGCGGAAGGGTTGCAGAGACATCTCGAAGCCTTAGAGGTGTTTTGCAGAGAGAGAGACTTGACAGTCACCCTTAGGAAGACCAAGGTTATGGTCTTTAACATCTCACATGCAGTGCTCCGCCGACTCAGCTTCACTTATCATGGTGAGACTATGAAGATAGTACAATCCTACATGTATTTCGGAGCAGTCTTCACAGGACCCCTCTTCATGATGACCCATGCAGCCCAGGTTAGACTCACATGGGGACGGAGTGCTTTGGCTCGGCTAGAGCGACAATACTTCTAGGCACACTTCTAGGATTTACCGACGAGGGGCTAGCTTTTCAATATGCTAGTGCGGCCGACTGCTGCCATGTATGCAACACCCTTCTAGGGGTGCGATCTCTTGAAGACAAAGTGCAGGAAATTTGAGCAGCTAAAGGTGATCTTGGGGTCCAAGATGATTCGGTGTAAGCCCTTAGTCCCACATGAGATAGTACAGGAAGAATTCGTCATAATACCTCTCCATGTTGATGCTATCTTTCAGACAATAACTTTCATCCACAGAGTTTGGGACTTATCTCACTGTAGACTTCTGAGGCTGGCCCTAGAGTCATCCAAGACCACGTCCCCCACCACAGTGCGAGACGGCTCAACAGACGCAGATATGAGATGTTTTCATAGCTCACCAGAGAGCCATTATTGTGCCAGGCTTTAGTTTATGAGTCCTAGCTCGGATGCGTCAATTTTACAAGCAAAAACCTATGAGCAGGTTTATCTGAGCGCATTTTTCAAGAGATTTAAAAAATTATATTTCTTTAGGAAACATGGTTTTTATACTTTTATTTTCACTAGAACTAGATCCCTTTATCATAAAAACATACAGAACTGTCACTCATTCAATATTACATAGCATAAATTTTCTTCTTTCATAGACATCCTTTGTATCCCTGTTATTACCTATAAGAAGTGTTGAAAAATAATTCCTTTAAGAAACATCCCTCATAATCACTCTCAATGATTATACAAATATAATTACTTATTAAACATATTTATATCAATATTACAAGAGCTTTCTAGAGTTTTAATAGCATAAATAACAAGATATTTATGAATATGTTTCTAACGAAGTTTAAATTACTATAAATAAGTATTAACTTGCTTATATATCACTCTCATAAAATACATGTAATATTTAATACTATAGATGCAAGATTTTTCAAAATATAACTCCATATATGTGTTCAAATGGGATTTTTCAATCAATTTAAGTGGTTGAATGACTATATTTGGACATTGGATGTGAAATTTATTCCACTTTTAGAAGTGATGTCCATGGTAGTTTCACCAGCGAAACTACCTTGAAAGACCTACTTCAAAGCCTTGGTTTCGCTGGTGAAACTACCTTGATGGCTTGCTTCAATGAGGTTTCTTTGGAGAAACCCTTTCATGAGGCTAGGTTGAGAGAGGGTTTTCAATGTCACCCGCTATTAAGTAAAAGTTGTAAGAAGGATCATAAAGGAATTTTCATAGAAAAGTCTACTTTACATAAGGGTTTCTTCAAAAGCCATCCCATTGTGTTACTCACCATTCCCAAAGATACATGTAAAGATTTGGGTATAAAGTAGGTATTGCTATAATGCTTTTCATATTTCTAAGTGCAACTATGTTTTGTTCCGATCTATTTCTGCCATATTTTTACATAGTTGGAAGCTGTTTTTTTTCCTTCGCTCGGAAAATGCTTATCCCCTCCTAGCTCCAAGATTGACTTGATTCAGCTTTTGCTTGACTAGTTATGATTTTGCTAGCATAGATTAGTACTCAGCAAGGGCCCTAGCATAGATTAGTACTCAGCAAGGGCCCACTGAGGCTTGTATGAGTCTACTTTTTTGTGCACTTTGTCCCATAGGCCCGCGAGGCCTCCCGCGGATATTAATACATCTCTCTCTCTCTCTCTCTGAAATGGATGGAATTATGGGGTATAACCGCTGTTGATATCCCCAAAGATGCATGGGAAATTAGGGAGTTAGTGACGCAGAGAATGCTACAGAAGCTATGGCAAACACCGGGGGCAAAAATGCAGTTTTATAAGCAGGAAATCAATCCGATGGACAGCTATGGAATGCAGAAATACCTCGGGGAAGAGACATCAATATTTAAAAGACATTTAATCTGCAAAATCAGAACCAGCTCACATGTTCTTGAGGTGGAGAGGGCAAGACCCAGGGTACCAAGAGAGAAAAGAGTATGTAAAATTTGCCCTGCAGGAGAAGTAGAAAATGAGCAGCATGTACTCCTAACATGTCAAGCATATGCGCAAATCAAAGAATGTTATAGGGGCAATAGAAGCAGCCTGGAATCCCTACTGGAGCGGCCAGCCAAAGAGCTAGGCAACTACATAAAGGAAATTTTAGAATATCGCAACAAAGTACTTGGTCTAGCACACAGGCTAGCACAACAAGTACTCACTGCATAGCACATTTATGCTTTTATTTATGCTAGTTTCTTTCAATGGATGTAAACAATCACTACTTGTTGATAGTGATCACTGTCCCATAGATCCTGAAGGGTCTCGCGATGACTTTAATACAACCATATCATCTCTCTCTCCCGAATATTGGGCTACTTATACAGGAAGAGAAACAGCCACGCAAAAGTACATTTGCACACCTATGGCAATACATAAGTGAAGAGCTTTGGCCTCACTTCGCACCCGATCACACCAGCTGCAGATTGAAATAGGAGGATGGAAAGATATGCCAAAAGAGAGCAGAATATGCCAATTATGTGACCAGGGAATGGCAGAAACTGAAGAACACATGGTAATGATATGCCCTTACTATACTCACATCCGGAAAGCATTTAGCTCTCTTCTCGAGGGACATAACAGACTGGCTGATATGCTACATAGCGGGTCACCCCCAGCTTTAGGAACGTTTGTCTATAAGCTTTTCAAGCACAGGAACTCACCTAAGACATAAAGGTAGTTTCTCTTAATACCCTCCCCTCCAAGGGAGGAGTCTTTGTGTACGAGGATTTTGTATTGCTCAGGTCCCATAGGCCGATTTTTGGTCTTCAGAGGACGATAATATATTCTTCTTCTTCTTCTTCTTCTCTCTCTCACATCCGCTCAGCTTCTCCGTCCGTACCTCCGTACCGCTCAGCCTCTTCATCCGTACCTCCGTATTGCTCAACCTCTTCATTTGTACCTCTGTACAACCAACCGCTCAGCCTCTCCATACAACCGCTCCCCGTACAGTCGCTCAGCCTCTCCCCGTACCGTACAGCCCATCCGTACCTTCGTCCCATCCGTACCTAGTCCTAGTCCTCCCTAACCCCGAGTTGGGCTAAACCCCCAACCCAACCCGGGGTTAGGTTAAGCTAGGGGGTTCAACATACAACCAATTATGGACTAGCCTACCCTCTCCTCCAAAGCATATTATATTGTAGTGATTCCAAAAAATATATATATTTCTAAAGGCCTACACTAATACAGTTCATGATGTCCTACACTAATACACTTCATGATGTCCTCAACTAGGCCATAACCGATCTGGATGACATCTTGCTCCACTACCTTTACTCTCTTAACCTATTGGATAGCAGCTTAGACCAGCTATAGTAGAAGACAAGCTGCCTAGTAGTAACACACAGATGGAATCAAGAACCTAGCATGTCCTCCAAGTTGGCACACAAGCTAGGGGCCATGCAACCTTGTGCATTGGTTGCATGTACTACAAATAAGTTCGCATGCAGGGGGAGCACTGCATGTGGTTTGCATATGGACTCAAGTAACAGAAAGTTCCCTCATAGGTAGAAATCGTCCAAACTGAGGTCAGGAAGTGGTTTAAGTAAGTGTGGGTCTGTGTGTATACTACAGTTTGCACATGTATTTTTTTTTTTTCATGAAAAAGACTTCTATTAAGTAAGAACAAAAACCCGCGAGAGCAAGCTCAAAGCGGAATACATCATGAAATCATGAGGATAATAAAAAACCCCTCAGAGTGAGGTGGAAAGAAACCAAGGAGTTTGCACATGTATTCACACATGCTTGCATGCAAACTCACACAAAGGCATGCACCCACATGTAGCAACCAACACCACCATGTAGCTCCTAGAGCACTTTACATGGATTCACATGCAAATAATGAGCGTGGACGCTCTCCATCAGCCCTCTATTCACTTGTTCTATCTTGCCTTTTATCTATATATGAATACTCCTCTAGATTCTCCACTTATACTTACTGCACTTTTCGACTAGCTTTTTCCATTTTTTATTCAAAAAGAGACCCCTGAGATTACCTCTCACGCAGTGTTTTGAGGTCGTTTCCTTGTATACGAAACCTCCTTGGTTTCTCTACAATCATCCCTTGTGCAGCAAGGAGAAAGACGCTACCAAATTCTTGTGTTTGTGCCCTCCATCGCTTCTCTTTTCTCTCGCGAGAAGTTAAAGGGATGTTTGAATGTTTTGAATGTTTTCGGTTTGAGATCTGTGGATTGAAAGGCATGCGTTGCAGACACATAGAATCGAGTTGCTCTATTTTCCAGTTCCTCAACTCTCATCGGGTTTCATACATATATCTTTCAGTTATCTCTACCATGGAATCCCTTTGCTTGTGATTGTAATTTTCATGCTCATAAGTTTGTCATTTACTAAATGATATGTGTTTTGAACAACTCATGAAATATCATTATGAATACAAATCCTGGTGAGGGAGCCAGCTCTTAGATGCTTCTTGACCTTCTGCACCATCACACATGCAACCCTCCAGATAGACGCTCAGGTGCTGAAAATTTTATTCCAACAAAATGTAGACGATGCAGCAACAGGTTCTCTTGTTGTAACATAATCACAGATACGAGCGTCTTCACAATGGGATGCCATCCTTTTCTCTTGATAACTACTCAAAGGAGGAGGACGAGAGTGTGCCTGATTATGTACGCTCTTGGCTTAGTAGATGGGAGGTGCATTTCGCCATAACCAATCTTGATCATACATTGGCTACCCCTGTGGAGATGTATCTCCAAGCGAAGGCCTCCCATGATGGCAAGACCTCAAAGAAAAGCCATCCACACCTACGATATGGAATAGAGTCTACGAGGCTTTCATGCAAGAATTTCTTCTGGAGCCGAATGAATTTGATAATTTTTGAAAGTTCCAAAACCTTGGTAAAAGGAGTGAAAGCCTCTCGATTCCTTTATTGAAGAGTTTACGTAGATTATAGCTGAATTCCCAAACTTTAGCCAGCATACTCTCTGCCTTTTCTTTGTTAGGAGGCTTCCAAAAGACTACCAAAGAAGATTAGCACGTGGATCGAATCAATGGGCATCCAGATCATGTTTTATTTGATGATGGTAGCACTCATAATTTTATTGATGCTTCTCTTGTGCAAAGACTAGGCATCCTTGTGGTCCCTAGTAGCCACAGCTATGTTGTCAATCTCACACATGGTGCTTCAAAGTTTTGGACGGTCCTGAGTCTTCGTGTGGAGCTCCAAAACTAGTTTGAGGAAGGAGCTGTTCTTCGATGTTATGAGATTAGATAGGTAGAGATTTCACTCGGAATGGAGTGGCTCTTTAGTAAAATCCCTCTTGTAAATATTGATTATTTGAATCGTTTAAGTCATTTTCAATACATACCTTTGTAAGATTAGAATAAATCCAATTGTACAAATTCAGGATTTTGTTGTGAGAAAATAAAAGAGAAAACGAAAGGGAAGAAAGATGTGGTAACAATTTTTTTTTGAAGAACAAAAGGTAGACATACTTAGCAAGCAAAGCAACGCTTATGTTGTCATCAGTGCCCAAACATAAGAAGCTATATAATGGAAAGATTTTGGCTCTTCATGGAGGTCTTTGTGGGCCTAGGGTTAAAATGGTGTCACATATCAATTTGAATTTGTATGAGCAATATTTATATTTGACTTTAAAACACTTCATTAGTTGCAATTGGGTGAATGGGACGCTTTTAGTGTGGAGGAACCCGAAATGTATTTTAATAATGATTTGCCATATTCAGATATACACACATACAAAGCGTTTCTCATGCAATAATGATGATAATATGTTTGTGTCCCAAAAAATAGCAAAGAGTTAAATCTTTTAACGTTAATTTCTTTGATAGTGTTACTTCAGCCATGGCTACAGCTGCTCACATTGATGCTTCAATGTTAGACAAGCAGTGTGCAGATGGACGACCCGCTCTCAATGCTTCTATGATAAGAATTAGCTGCAAAAGGTTATACTCAACTCACTGAGATGATTGCTCGATCACTTGGAGTACTTGCAATGATGACACCTAAGGCTCAACTAATCTGAGATATTATGTTTAGTATTCACATGTGGAACTGCCCTGGGGTCTACCTCCTGAGAGGAACATTGACCGTAAGATTGAATTTATACTTGGTGTACAATCTGTGTTCAGGCAGCCATACACAACTAGTTCAACTAGGGAGAATGAAATTGCATGAGAACTTCAAGATTACGTCCAGCTGGGTCATGCGACCCATTAAATTATTGTGGGATGCACGATTGCTTCCAGTTAAGGAAGAAAGACACATCTATGCATACGTAGACTATAAAGGTCTAAATCAATGGGCCCTCAAGAACAAATATCCGTTACCTCAGATGGCAATCTTTCTTCTTTTTTTTGGGCAGAAAGATATTTTGTATATATTGAAAAGTAAGAATTTTACATTGTAAGTTCATAGTCACCTCATTCTCACATATTAGGAATTGTCAAACATCTGATAAACAGACAAAATGCTCTACCCATGACAAAAATACAGAAACAACCTTCATCCTAGTTACTCGTACTAGTCCTCATGGTCTTAGGTGCAGCTTTGCACATAGTCCTCCACATGTGCATTAATGTATTTCACCAGTTGTGCATGGGCTTGGTTGAAAATCAAGATCTCCTTGGAGTCTTTGTTTTTCTTGTTAATCCACAACAGAAAATTTTCTTCAGAATTAATGAGAACATTTTTAATCTGTAAATTATTTCTGGCCACCCGAATGTACTAGATTGCATGAGCTCTGACTTGACTCCAATGCTCCTGCCTTAACTTGAAGGCATCCCCCAAAAATGGCTTTCCAACTTAAAGCTTCCCTTAGTTGAATTTAAACAATCTTCCAGATTCTTCTGCCATGTGGACAAGCAACAAACAAGTGAAAGACATCTTCCTTATGTCCTGGGCATCTTTTGCACATCCAACCCCTTTACCTATTATGTCGCTTCTGCAGTTGTTCCAAATGGCTTTGTGAAGGATCAGCTTTAGTAAAGTAAACATCTTCTCTGTAATTGCTTTAAGACAAGCATTTGAAAATCTGTTTTTCCAGCATTGTTTGCAGTCAGCAATTTTCCATCTTCCATTCATTATCTTACACACATCTGCAAAGATCTTATGAATACGATTGAGCATAGTGTCCTAGGGGCCTCCAATTTCTGAGCTCCTTCTTGTTTCCTTCTTTGGCAATAAGCTTAATGATGCCACCATTCAAATGCCAAGCCAACTGTTGCTCTAGGACACTGTCCTGCCAAAGAAGCAAGAGATAAGGACCTACAAGATCCCAAAACACCTTATAAAACCAATAGGAAGCCCATCCTCCCCAAGTGTCTTGCCATCTGCCATGACACCCACTGCCTTTTTTAACTCTTTCTGAGTTAAAGGGGCTTCAAGATATAAGTTGTCAAAATTTAAAATAGTCCTTGCTTTGCATTTTCTCCTAGCTCTCAACACCTCCTCATGGTCTCCACAGAAATGAAAGAAGATTATGAACAAGTTGGAGTACTATTAGATTATTTTCTTCAGTAGTGGAGTGAAACCTCTCAGCGCTCTCTTAAAGAGGAAGAGAAAGATTGCTTTGCAGATTGTAGAATATTGCTTTACTCATAGATTTGCAAGACAAAAATTAAAATGTACAATATTGCTTGAGTAAGATGAAACACATGAGTAAGGGGTCAAGACGTCCCCCCTGCGCCTTATCCAGGCGCTTTATTACAATGAGATACAAGATCAAGGTCTTGAGGTAAATCTGATCAACACCTTCCAAACTTGATACCAAACTGAAAGGCACAGGGGGGTGAAGACGCCCCCCCCCTGCGCCTTATCCAAGCTCTTTATTACAATGAGATACAAGATCAAGGTCTTGAAGTAAATCTGATCAACACCTTCCAAACTTGATACCAAACTGAAAGGAAACTTAGACTATAGCCAGAGCTATGTACAAGACATCAAAATGAAGCTCAAGGCTGGGCAGTAGGTCTATATGCACACAAGTGTCTCAATACATAGCCTAGCTAGGGTGCTCAAGGCTCCAAGGGCCCTCCAATCCTGAGGGCAGATGCCTGCACAATTAGCACTGTTTCCACACATCAATAACTATAAGCCAATGCTTCGAAAACAAGATTCTGATTTAGCATAACTGTGTTCTGCAACTTCAAAAGCTATGCACAAAACACTATAAATCTGCTTCAGATTTTCCTCGAAGTGTGAGTCTAGCTGTTGGGAGAGAATAGGATCACATAGGGAGTGTTTTGCTGTGGAACAGTGTGGGAAAACAATTTCCAAGAGGGCTGCTGCTGTAGCAAGGTTGCTACAGGAAGAACTTACAGTACTGCTGCAAAAATGGGCTGCTGCAAAAAGGGGTTATTTGCAGAAGGGACTATTGCAGAGCTGCTGCAGGAGGAGGAATAGAAGTGGCTGCTGCTGCAGCAGGAAGAGGAACAGAAGGGTTGCTGCTGTTGCAGCAGGAGCAAGAGAAGCTGCTATAGAGGAAGGAGCACAGGCTGCTGCTGCTGCTGCTTCTGCTGTTGCAGGAGGAGCTGCTGCTGGACTGCCTGGGGGAGGAGCTGCTGCAATAGGAGAGGCTGCAGGAAAACGCGGGAAAGTACGCCCAATTATGCATGGGGGCTGGCTCCCTTGAGAATTGGTGGGCTACTCATATTTCATATTCTATGATACAAGGGTATTCTGCTGTGAAAAGTTGCTGACCGATTGCCACGCCCAATTGCACAGTAATGTTACCTCAAGGAGACCATTTGGATGGGCTCAATATTGAGGATCCAGCCGGGTTTCTGCCAACGCCATCTACAATGATTACATTGCTGATCGACATCATGTGCATACGAATGCCACTAAATGGTCCACTCTCACAGAGTTGTGAAGCATCTGGCCAGGTCAGGCATCTGCTAGGTCAATGAGACCCCCAAGGGCTGGTTTATCGCTTACGTGGGTAAATCTACGCAGGCTTCGCTAGGTGATTGATTACCATCAGCGATTCACTCGAAGTAAGGCTGCAAGTCGGAGTGAGCAACGATGGGCATATGCTGGTGGCAGCAGGAGCGGGAATCGATGCGGCCAGCGAGAGGAGGTACTCAGTGTGCGAGAGAGGATGGAGTGGAGGACTTACTCCTGGATGCAGCCGGAGTTACGGTCCATATCGTTGAAGTGGGAGAGGCCACGCATGGTGAAGGGTTGGGAAGGGAGCAAAGAAAGGAGGAGATGGAGCAGAGGAGGAGTAGGAGGTGATGAAGAAGATGAAGGTGAGACGAAGAAGAAGAGCAGAAAAGACCAATCCAAGTGTGTTGCGTGTAAGATGTGACAACCTCACCCTTAGATTATGACAACCCTTAAAGGCCCACTCACATTGCCCTTCTATCATAGCATTCATTTAAGGCCCTTGCACAATCCCCATAGATAGAAAACCCAAAACTAATGCTTAGACACTTGCCTTTGGCATGCCAAAAAGGTTAACCGTCCAACGAGAGAGCACAACATCAAATGCAAAACAATAAAGATGGCTTCAGTCTCAAAGGCGAAACATAATCAACAGTCCAATGCAATAGCTCACACCTGGAAGCTGAAATAGTTCACTTCTTGCTGCCAACATTCGTGTTCTCACCTTGACATAGTCACGCCCAGCTTGTGGACAGATTGTAAGGTATAGGAGGTAATTAATGACTCCAAAAGTTGGAAGATTACTTCAAGCATCCGGAGTGGACTATGATACCTTTGGTCATGAAGGAAGAAGCACATCACACGTCCCAAGCTTGTGGACCTACTAAAAGGTAAGGCAGACCATTGTTGATCAACTATGGTAGCAAGAGATTTTTATGCAGAAGGCGTGGATCGTCAGAGCATAAATCCATCTCTAGGCATGACAGAGAGGCCACCATAATGGTCAAAGATATGATGAGTCATCCACGACCCATCCATTCATTATTGTAACCCATTTGCACTCCTTAGATAGTTGAGGCTCAGCATATGGCATGAGCGATTATGTAGGCACTGATGTCACTAATTGGAGCACCAATTAGCGACCTATAAGAATGCCTTGTATGGAAAGCTTTGTATGCAATACAGACTCAATTCTGTTCTGCTTCGTGTTGCTCATTGCCACAGTCTTCAACATTTGTATCATAGCTCGTATGAGCTGATGTCTATGTCTCTGAGCCTCGAGAAGGAAAATAGCCACCCACCATTGATCTAGATGTGCTAGGACTCTGAGTGGGCCAAAATTGGTACTAAAAAGACAGTGGTGCTGTCCACGTATCTCACAGTATACAGGGCATCTGAAAGCGTAGTGATCCTCTTTCTCAGTCTCTTGCATATCACATAAAGTGCAGATCTGTCTCTCGCGTGGGATGTCCTCTGTTCGTCTTGTGTCAACCCATAGCCTGTGTGAAGATACTCGAAACTGGCCCACCATCCTCAATGAATATGGGAGATGGATCTGGGTGTAGCCTGGTGGTACAATGAACCCCATTTTGAGATCCGTAAGCAATGATCTCTGTAGAAGCTGAGTTTCACTAAAGGCTCAGTGTGCTAACGAGGTCATGAATGTGTAGAGCTGCAAGACATCCTCTCTGATGACTTGGTTCACCTCTCTTGACAAGCAAGTGCAATGGATGGAGCCTCAAGGCTATATTGAAACGGTGGCAATCTGTCCATCTGTAGCCCTAGGCCATGTCAAGGCTAGCCATGGCAATTTGCGTCATCGAGTTGTCGTTGTACCAAAGTCCTTGACCCTATGGAGATGAGTGACCACTTGGAAGACTGCATCAAGCTGTGGAGGGGTGGCCCCAAACTCTGCAAGTATGATTTCATGTGGGACCGATGACTTATTGCGAATCATCCAAGTGAGAACCAAAACCTGAAGCCTCTGTGGGACCAATCTGTCTCCGATAAGTCTGTCTGCCAAAAGGGACTAGCATACATCCTTGTTGGGTAGACCAATGAGTATAAAAAAATGAGACTTGGTTTTGGGATCATGAAAATGTGAGTGGAAGCACTAGTGCTTGAGTTTGGCTAGTGCAGTATGCCCCCTGCTCAAGTGGGTGTGCATAGTTGGTTGCATCGTGAAAATCAGACCTGAAAAGAAGACATTGAAGCCACATCCAAGGTAAACTACTCTCTGTGTGCGGTTGCTCAAGATGTGTTGAAGATCATAACCTTCATTCTAGCCAAGTTGACCTTCAAATCATGTGTAACGCATAAAGATTGAAGCGCATCCACATGTGGCAGGAGACCCTCAGCTGAGGAGGAGAGACTAGGACCACGTTGCTATGTATAGTAGAATTGGAATCAAGGATCCAGCGAATGAAGAATCCGTGCCTTCGAGAGTTGTGATGAAAGACTCAAGCTCATTGATGTACATGCCAAACATGGTCGGTGACAATGGGCAACCTTGTTTGATTCCGATCGTGCTCATGATCTCCTCTGTCCACCCATCGAAGTTCTTACTCTACCTAATACTCAGATTGCCAAGATAATGTCCTAACTGTACCCAAGATCAAGTAAGCGCCTAAAATGTTGGGCTCGTGGTACGGTATCAAAGGCTTTGCAGAAATCCAATAAACCCTCAGCTTCCACGCGCAAGCATTCTCAATGACAACCCTCAATGTAAATATGTGGTCCAGGGTCCCCATGATCCATCCCCTATCACTGATCCGATCATCTCGCACACTACACACGCACACTTTATGACATTCCTCACTTGCCCTCACTAGCCCTCTGACATCTACCATGCCCCACTTTCTGTGGACTCTTCACTACCAGTGATATCAAACATGCTACCCTCAAGCTACATAATGGCGTAGCCAAAGATCATCATGATGGGCTTTGTGCGGAGTACATTGCACCTGGTACTAGTACACTAGCCCCGATCTTCACAAAGCTATTGATAAAGTGGTTTGCATCAGTTTTCTTGACACTTGGACGCTTCACTAATATTCAATTCACAAAGCAGGGGATTTCATGAATCCGAAAAACTACAGGACCATCATGATTGGACATGTCATGTTTTGGATTTATGCGACAACACTTGACACTCATGTTACCCAAGAGGTAGCGTGTGCAGGACACAGAGCGATGGGGCAGGCGGGCCTATGAGTAGATCATGCTACATCTACTCGAGAACTTCCGCCAAATTTCCTTGGACTTGTTACTAAACAAAATGCTCAGTAGTTCTTCCTCATTCTAATGGATAAAGTCTCTCTTCTTCCGATGCACCAGGCTAGGATATTCTCGTGTGGTCTACTGTCTGTGTTGCATTTGGAAGATGATGCTTAGTCTCAAATCCGAGTTGACCGCGCAAGGCCTTACACCCATCATTACACCAGCTATTGCGGGGACTAATCCAACGGGGGGTGGGCGGGTGGATCTAGTGTTATGCGAGAAAGACTGGATGGCAGCATCATGTAAGAAATGGATGATAAGTGCGGCTCTATCCTCTTGAAGTGGGAATCGGGATGTCGTCAAGGTTCTCAAGCATGTGGGAGAGGTGGGTGGCATAGGCAGGGGCTAGTATGGTCAAAATGAACCTCCTCGAAAGTAGTACAAGTGGGGCGTGATGTGCTCTGTGGTGGTAGGGGGATGGATAAGCTAGAACGAAATAGGTTCATGATATCCAATAATTGGGCGGTCAAAAAGAACTCTCTCATATATATGTGCATAGGGAGAGGGTGTTCGAGCTGCAACTGTGACATATTTTGCCCTGCTGGAAGGAGCTGTTGGAGTTGATGGGGTTTTTGAAGAAGAGGGGGAAGAGAGGTTGGGCCATTCTGTACTGGCCATGTCTCCTGCTACCCCTTGCTGAGCTAAACCCCCAATTGGGCCAAGGATTTCAGCCCAGCTAGGGGTTCGGTGACGAAGGAGAGGTTGCTGCTATTGAACCAGCGTTGACGAGTTCGATGGGACTTGCGGGGGTGGTAGGCAGAGCTAGGCTTAGGCGGAGGGCTAGCGAGGTAGGCGGGTGGCAAGGCTGAGTGGGTAGCGAGGCTGAGCGGAGGGGCAAGCGGGTGAACGGAGAGGCTGAGTGGTTGAGTGGAGAGGGTGAACGAAGAGACTGGCGAGGTGAGCGGAGAGGCTGAGCGAGGTGAGCAGCTAGGTGTGAGAGAGAGAGAATCGACACATGAATGAGGCAATGACAACTGTATATACAGCAGGGAAGTCACCCAAACAAGGAGGAGGGAAATGCTCCAGAAGATGGGTCCAACAATGGAGGGGGCAGGGCCATATATAGGCTTGCCGAGTGGCTGACTCGAGGCCAAGCCATGTGGCCGACCTAGGGTTAATCAAATCGATCAGGCCTGGTCAATCGACCCGATCAGGGTTAAGGCCTAACCAAGTGGCCCTACGACCAGGGCCCTGCAGCCCTTTGGTTCTCAATTGAAGGGGTTAGAAACAACAGCTAGATAGGTGGATATGATAGCTCAAGGGCAGTTAAACAAAGCCAAGAGAGAAGTGAGAATACAAGAATGGATCAAGATGAATGAGAGTAAAGGTGAATTTCAGAGATTGGTGGGCGGGGAGGCTAGACAGATCAATCAAAGAGACCAACCAAAGAAACCTTAGGCTAATCAGAAAGAAACGATCATTGAAGAAGTATAAAAGGAGAGCACATGAGGAACCGGCCGAGCATAGTCAGAGCACGATCATGGATTCCTTGGTGACCCGAGCCAGGGACATCAAGGGATAAAGCGTAGGAGAGAGCCACAGGACATGTCTTACCCAATCCGACCCCGAGTGGATACTCACATGAGGGCCACAAACATATCCTCTCTCTTCAATGTGGCAAGAGAGACCAATGCAGTGGTGATTGCGCTTGTCAGACAGCGGGCCACATCACAAAGACTACAGAGGAGGGATGGACCTAGATAGGCCAAGCGACAGTAGTGTTCTATCACTGATTTTCTCTCTCAAACGCCAGCCCTCGCTATATGTTGAGCCATTGTCAGACGAGTTCCTCGTCTCTCCTCAATGGTCCAGTCATGTTGGTCCCATAGACTGTAAAATTGTAAATTGGCCAATTTAATATAATATTATGTGCACTTATGCATTAGGTCCTAGGATGGGTAGAAAAGGGTAGTATTCGCATTGGTATTGCATTAATTCATGGTAGCCATAAAAGTGTCTTAGGCTAAGGGTAGAATAATGGATATGCCCAAGGGATGTGATCCTAAGAGGCATGAGAGGCTGTACCCTCTTGCATCATTCATAGAGTGGTGTATGAGCATTTGCATTCATGTGTTGATTGTTGCTTACACGAGCATTTTAGAAAAGTCTCAGCAAAAGTACACTCTCGTGGGCACTCCTTCCACACCATTTGGAGGATCAATCCATCTCAACTTTTGGATCATTATCCGCACATGAGCATCGCATTTATGTATTTGACACTCATGGTCCTAGTAACTCAGTGATAAAAAACACTAATAAGCTGCTCCCAAAGGAGGAGGAGAGCACAAACCATCCTGTAAGTAGGAATCTCAAATCTACATAGCCGCCACTAAAAGATCCTCCTCTACATAAAAAACATCTAGAATCCTAATACTGGTAGAATGGGTATGAGTATGGTGCTAAAAAACAAAATTAGTTAATCAGAAACATATACCCTAGGGGCAACGCAAGTAGTATTCACCTTTATACAAAGTCCAATCCTCCACATAAAAGCATGTCCTATTTGACCAAGAAAATAGGAGCGATGGCAAGGAATGCAAAGCATCATTAACCCAACAATCTCTACCTTTGAACTGAAAAATGAATGCATCCCAGGAAGCTCTCTCAAGAAAGTGGAAGCCACCTTCCCCTCACCCTCTTTTGTTATAGGCAGCTCCACCATGTTGAAGTCACCTCCAATTACTCATAAATCAACAATAGGGACCCAAGAGAGCAATTCCTTCCATAAAATAATTATTTTTTCTATATTATTTGGAGCATAGATGTTGAGGAAGCTGATCTTACATCCATCTATCAACAAGACAATCCACTAAGTCCTAGATGGAATAATGATATCATGGCCGACAACAAGGGGGAGAATGGTGGCTGAAACTAAAATGCAAGTCCCTCAACTAGTACCAAGTGCTGTAGACCAAAAAGTATGACCTGAAAACAACTTATCTTACTTACTGAAATCCCTAAAATCCAATTTGTGCTCCTGCATGAAAAGAATATCAATGGATTCCCCTAAGACCCCAGCATGCAGCTGATTATGAACCCATCGTTTTCGGCGACGATGAGGAACATCACCAAGGCCCTAAATGTACCAGCTAACAATCCTCATCAATGAAAGGAAGAAGCCTGGAACTAGTTCCCACATCTAGTGAAGAGAGAATCTTCTCTCTGTGAACCTCCCCTGGCATAAGGGGCGAGAAGTCCGCTGAAGAAAAAGATGATATCATGATGTCTTGTGCCAATGGGAGTCAATGTCCTCTCCAAATGAGCTAATGTATCAACAAAAGTACAAGGCAAGAACTGAATCAACTAGAGGCATAAAAGCATTGCTCTGCATGAGCTGAAAGGGAGCTAGAGTCCTCAAAATCCCAGCATATAGTAGGCAAGCCAAAGAAGAATATGAGGCTTCCACTATGGTAGTACTTTCTGAGCATCTAGCAATATGCACACCGGCCAAACCAAGTTCTCCATCAGGTGGAAGAACCTATTGCCCCCTAGGGAGAGAGAGGCTGATCAGGAGTTTGAGAAGGCATAAGGTGGGCATGTTCCCTAAAGAAGAATCCTATCGATAGAGAGGAACATTCTTTTAGCCTTGGGTGTATTTTTATTCTTTGGTTTGAACCCTATACCTTGAAAAGCATGTTAGTCTAACTACCAAATTTGTAATTAAATAATTTATACACATCATGCTGGCATATATCATGTTGCAAATGCCAAGCAAAAGCTTATGTTTAACCACAAAATATCAACTTAAACCTAGCATTTCACACAAAGTAGCACCCAGTTTGAACACATTAAAATGCCTGCAAACCTTATCAACCGCGATAGTATACACTTCCAGGTGCCCCTTTGGTGTGATATGAAAACGTGTAAAAGACTTGTAGTTGCCAATGCGTAGCGAGGAGAATGCCTCATCAAAATGGAGATGGAACCAGTTGATACATATATATAGATAGCAACCAAAGACAAGCGACACGACAGGCGTTGAAAGAACCCAATAGTACAGGAAAATACTAATATAGTACACAAGAGCATATCCCCTAGGTAGCGCCTCCATTCCCTTCTTGCAGATGTCAATGTGAGTCACGGCCATTACCTGCATGCCCATGCAAAATAAAATTTTGAGTTTTCCAAGTAATAAGCCGGTCATTGCAATACGATTGCATTCAACTATTCATCTTGTGTGGATTTGAAACGAGGGAATTTCAAAAGAGCAGTGATTTGCAAACCTCAGGTACATCAAAAGCTGACATTAAGTATTTGATACAGGCCGGATACAGCCCAAATGTCCAAAACTCTATGCGAGCTTTCAACCCTGTGGGATCTGGGAAATGCTCATTTTCGACAGATCGATACCACTCATATAACGTGTGATAGCCTGCAAGTTACCATGCCAAGTCTCAAAAAATGCTTAATATTTGATAATGCATGACCCTATGCACATTTTCTGGTATAAAATTCATCTAACCCCTGATCAATTTCATTATTATGAAAGGGAGGCATGGAGGCTGTAAACAACACTCAATCCAAATAGAAAACCTAGATAGATCCATTTTTTATAGGAAGTAGAATGGAAAGGCATATAGCATTCGAGATGTAACAAAGGCCAAATATGATGATCATTTCAGATTTTTATGAGCACATTAAAACTCATTGTATGTGAATTCAACTAATGTAAGGTTGACGCTAAGTGACCTGATTTGCATGATCTGACATTCTAATTCAAAGCTAGGTTGCCATCAAGAACAACTGTATGATTTCTTGTCAACAAAAAGATGATGCTTTGCATAAATCACTTCATTTAGTGAATTAAGCCTGGAATTCAGATTGCCAAAGTATGAAGCGCTGATAAGCACACCAAATACTTCTTGCTGCAATATGATTGCATTATCAGATATATGTAAATTGGAGATTTGTAACACAATATGCAAATCTGTAATGCCGTGTCTCTCCAAAACTTAGACTAGTTGAAACACTTTGTAAGGTCAAAGCTTATCGGAATTCAAGAAAGGGGGCTGGCTGAAATGCCAGGCTCCCCCACTATCAACTGGAGGGCTACTTGGCAGCTGCAGCTCCTCATCGTCAACCCTGTCCTCCCCGCTGCTGCCTCTCCCTCCCCACGGCTGCCCTCTTCCTGCCCCTCCCATTCTGCCTCTCTCCCCTCCCCCTCCCTTCCCACTTCTGCCTCTCCCCGCCCCTCCCCTTATGCCTCTCTCCCCTCCTCCTCCCTCCCCGCTGCTGTCTCCCCCCAGCCCCTCCCCTTCTGCCTCCTGCTGCCTTCCCCAGGCCCCTTCCCTTCTGCCTCTCTCCCCTCCCCCTCCCTCCCCACTGCTGTCTCCATCCTGCCCCTCCCCTTCTGCCTGCCGCCCCCCCCTTTCCGCCTCCCTCCCCACTGCTGCCTTCCCCCCGACCCTCCCCTTCTGCCTCGCTCCCCCCCTCCCCCACCCCCCCCTTTGCACTTCCCTCCCTCCCTAACCCCTGCTGCTGCTCCCTCTGAAACCGGCCTTCAGGAATCTAAAGGGCAGTGATCTTCTTCTACTCTGTCTTAAACCTCAATTACAGCCATAAAGCAAACTTTATTTACTTCAACCAATTAGCAATTCTCAGAAATAAACTTCAACAACAACAAGGGGAGGCTAGAATGCCCCTGCTCAATGCAAAACGGTACACAAGACACCAACTGGCCCCACATGTTTGTCGCCCCTTTCGGTATTTATTTACTTCTTCTGAAATGTGAAAAGCTTTGCAACAAGGGCTCACCCTTGAACTGTTCCTCTTCCACCTCTTCTGTCAAGCTTTGGGCATCTATTCCATGGTGCACCACTGAGATCCAACTAGCAAGGCATGCTTTGGCATTTCCCCTCTATCTGTGCGAACTGAAGGCATCAAGGCATCGAATGCAAATCCCCAAAATGTACTCAAACAGCCTCAAGGCTTTCAAATGCAATCAAATGACCCTCTGGCTTCTTCCTAGGCACACCCTCTGTAATTGGGTGTCTGCTTGAGCCTGCAAGGCCCAGAGAGTGCTCCAAGCAAAAAAATACACAGAAAAATCTTCCAAAAGACAAAAAGTAAATAAAAGGAAATCAAATACAACTGTACCCGCTGTCCATGGAAGAGGGGTGAGTTCTTCTCTCGCACCTATCCCCTGTCAAGGCTCCCAGCAGGGTAAAGAAAAAAGGAGGGAAGAAAGCGGAAGGAAGGCAAGAAAAAGCTATAGAGGAAAGATGGTCCACAGATCTGCCCCGAATGACTGCCAAAAGCAGCAGAGAAAGCTCCTCCTGCAGCCTGCACTGGTCCAGAACAGCTCCAGAAGCCACCACGCAGCCAGAAACACGTGCAAAAAGGTCCAGAACAGCAAAAGACAACTTCGGGCACCTGCAATGGAAGCTATCAGATTTGATGGGGTCCCTATGTCACTGACCTAACTTATCGTGACCATATTATGCTCCAACATCCGGATGGCTCTCTATCAGCAGAGAGTTGAGGGTGCGGGTAGGTAGGACCAATGTTGGATTTGCACGATCTTTAGGCATTTCTCAAGAGATTGCCCAAGTAAGAAGGAAAGGCCCAAGAAGCCTTTCAGTGTGGTCCCTTCTCAAAAGAGTGTTCCTTTGGCACATCCGGTATCTATTGCTGCCCCTCATTGGGTTGCAATGAGAGTTGGCATACCTCCAATGATTTCTACAAACCAGGAGGCCCCTTCTCTCGTAGATCAGAATCCCTCCCCCTCCCTATTCTCCTTTCAAGCAGTCCCCCTTCCCCTTCAGCACAGTAGGTAACTCTTCTTAGTTGAAGGTCTAGGGTGGCCCGTGGCTCTATAGCCTCCTTGCACGTAGGGATCTTAGGGACTTCGGCATTTTTGGTTTAGAGGGACTCTTTCCCTCTAGCTGATTATGAGACTTCACAGAGTTTGTGCCCTCCACCTTTGTTGACATTGTTCTTCCAAATCAAACTCATAGAGCATCCACTTCCATCGGTTTGGGGGGTCCTTTCCCCTATGGTCTTTCCTCCCCTCCACTACTCACAAGATATATACTTCACAAGAGGGTTTTCGTGGGTAAAGTTTTCCAATCTAATTCCTCCCTAGATGAGGATTATTAGCTGGAATATGCAAGGCCTTGGCAATGTTTCTTCTCCATTGCCGAAGGCAGCTGATATGTAATCAGCTTCCTTCAAGTGCCACTCGAGGGTCTCATTGTCATTCCTTTTATTCAGGAACTTAAATTCGATGGTAAAGACTGTGCAAAGTCAGGTAAATTGCTTTTTGGTCACACTTTTTGGTCTCCTTCCTTGGGCACTAGTGGAGGAACATGCACTTTAGTTTAAGATTCATTTCTCCCCCTTGTGGTTGATGTGGCATCATCACCCTCTCTTTACTTCATATTGGTGAGCATTATGCCCCCACTCAGCTCAAATGGCCGAAAGAATTTGTTCTAGAGTGGACTTCATGGTTGTGTAGACACTATAGCCAAAGCTTCTTGGAAGACCTTGATTCTCCCCACTCTCTCAATATCACTGATCCACATTTCCAATCAAGGCCTTACTTTGCAAGGTTATGGCCAGAGGGGTTTTTTCAGGACATGAGCCTTGGAAAGATTCCTTTATTCATTGCATATAGTCATGCTCCCCCTCATCGGGTGGTGATTGGATGGACAATGCTAGGTGGATCTTTACCTCGTGGTGTCTTAAGATTCCTTCCTCCCCTCTTATGTCTGCTATCTTGAAAGCTTGGGGCAGCTTCAAGATAATCTTTGGAGAATCCCACTCCCTTCACATGAAGAGATTAATTGGCAGCTTATCATGTGGAACAACCTCATACTTGATGATCATGGCAAGCCTCTTGTTAGTTTTGGTTATACGTAAGTCCAGATGAGAAAAGAGACCCGCTTCCTCTATGGGCTCTTGGAAAGATTTCAAAGGGTGAAAGAAGAATTGAGCAAACTGATGTGGCCTTACCCTTGGACTCAACTCCCATAGATGGACGAGGTTCAAAAGGGGATGCTTTTCGATCGTCAATTTGGGGTCCAGATCCACAGATAAAGACATCCTTGTGGACGTTGTCTTTTAAGCATGCCAGAGTTTTGGGTCATGTGGAGCACAGTTTCTTGACCTCATGCTAGTACCTGGACCCAAGCCTAGAGAACATTTTCTTGGGTTTAGGATTTGGCTTTTAAGGAGACGCTCCTTTCAAGTGTTTACATTGGGACCCTAAAGAATGGGATTGAATTAATGTAGGGAAGAGCCTCCCTTTCTTCAGACTACACAGTTAGTTATGATAGGAGGTTTCAGCTCAATCTTAAGAGCTGGAAGCCCACCAGAGCTCTTCATTGGGAGAGTTTCTGATTTCTATAGTCTTGCATGGAGAAGGATCACTATTATTTTGCTATTCATGGAAGGATTGCAGTGAACTTGTGGAGGACATGGAACTTGATGGCTCCACTACCCTCTTCCCATGCATCCATGGATCCCACCCCTCCACGGCTCACGCTAGGGTTGTTGCCCTTCCTTATGACGTCTCTCCATACCTTTTGGACATTCATTTATTGGGGAGAGGTTTTTTCAGGTCGTCTTTTATACCCTTGAAATCACAACTATGGTGCTGCAAGCTAGCCTTTTAGCACTTGGCTCCAAGATGATCCTCCTCTCACCTTTCTCATTGGGGTTCGACCCAACAAAGGAGGATGGATGGGTCACTTCCTTATCTATCAAGTTTCCTAGTCTTCCACAAGTTTACCACCAACTCTTGGCCGCAATTGGAGCTGCTTTTAGTTTGGTTACAAGGGTCCCTCTTCTCTTTAGTTTGCCTTCTTCAAGCACTCAGGACTGATGGGATCTCCAAAGTTAGGTTTATTATTGTTGACACTAATATATCCAAGGACTACGTTATGCTCCAACGACCAGATGGCTCTCTTTTTCGTAGAGACTTAATATTGCAAGCCGATAGGACTAGTGTCAAGTTGCATGCTCTTTAGGCACTTCGCTAGAGATGACCCAAAGAAGAAGAAAAGGCTCAAGAAGACTGCAAGTGGCATCTCCCTTAGATGGATGCTCCAGTGGCACCCGCTACACCTATTGCCCCTCGATGAAGATGGGTTGTTGTTAGAGATGGCAGAATTTCTGATTCAGTTCCAATAGATTAGAAAAGATTCAGTTGTTAGAGATGGCAGACTTTCCGATTCAGTTCCAATAGATTACAGTGCTCCATCTCTAGATCTTAGCTCACCATCTCACCCTAAGCAACCCCTCTCCTCTGGCACAACAACTTGATTGAGAGCCTAGGGTACACCCCCCCTTTTGCCACCTCTTGACGAGGGATTTTATGGACTTCGGGGATTTTATGGACTTCGGCTCCATTCCAACTAGTTAAGAGTAATACGTTTTTACTTTTGGTTGATTGTGGAACACCGGCCATGTTGACAAAGCAGGTCGACCCTCCACTGATTTGGGGATCCTTTCCCCAATGGAATTTCCTCCCCTTACTCCCCTGCATTACTATGGGTGATACTCTTTGCAGTGGGGAGTTGCTTTTGCCACTAGCTCGAGGAGGTTATTCCATGCTATTCCGACTTTCGATGAGGATTAGTAGCTAGAACATTTAGGGCCTTGGCACTGTTCCTCATCGTTTTCCTCATTGTTGCCGGAGGAAGTTGATTTGTAATCAGCTTCATCTAGGTGTTACTAGGGGTGGTATTTACATTCTTTTTATCCAAGAACACAAGTTGGACGGTAGAAACTACAGAAAGTCAAGCAAATTGCTTCAGGTCAGACTTTTTGGTTTCTTGCTTTTGGCACTCGCGGAGGGACTAAAATTTCAATTTCAGAAGCCTATTGAATGGACACGCCAGCATCACTCCCTCTAAAGCACAATGGATCTTACTTTTGATTTGTGGATGTAAGGTTGGCTTTCTAAACCTTTATGCTTCAATAGTAGAGAGGAATGTGCCTTGTTTTAGAAGAAATTGCTATATCACGTGCCCCCATTGCAACCTCTTGGATTATGCGGAGTGACTTCAACATGGTGAAGTTACCCTCATATACAAAAAGGAGGAAGAGAAGGAGGCCTTTACTCTTTTAAGAGAGCCACCTAGGATGCTTTATTTTTTCGATTCAATAGCAAAGATTCTTTGAAAGAGGATGCTTTTCATGCTATGTCTTCTTTCCTATTTTCTTAGTGAATATGAGATGTCATATGTCCATCCATGCACAGATTTTGATAGACTTTGTGCTGGTGATTGGGTGTTGGGTAGAGGTGGCACTATGTGCATTGTCCCAAGGGATCTCCACTTTAGGGCACTTTATGATGGCCTTGGCAATTTCGAAGCCACATATGCATGCCCATTCGATCAGTATCAGGATTCCAAATGATATGTATGCAGAGGAGGGCCTTTGAAAAGCAATGTTTCTAATTTGGGTGTCTCATATGCAGGGTGGTGTGCCTTTACCTTCAAACATGGAAGTGCCCTCTCTTGTAGTAGTGATTTTTATTACTCCACAAGCTAGTACTATGAGACACGAGATTTTGAGATGTGAGATTAGTATACGTCAGCAGCTAGCAATACAATAGAGGAAAGAAAACAGAAGCGGCCTACAAATGCTTGGATTCAAAAGATTCTTTGCTGAAAGCAAGGGTTCAATAGTAGGCACTTTTGGATCAGAAGTTGAATATGCCTTGTAGTCCTTTTGGATTCACATGAGAGGGAGAGTCAATGAACACTTCTCTCTACTCTTGGCCCTACATAGGATAGAGAAAGTGGTTCTTAGTCGATTGACTTTGACGAGGTTTTACAGTCAAATCTTGAGGCCATCATGCATATTGCTTCAGATCTTCATGCCTGCCTTCATTGTATATTGTGACACCTACTAGAGATGATGCCAACGATTGCTTTTTTGTTCCCCTTCACAAGGGCAAATCTTTTGGTCAAATGGGCTGACCTCTTTCTATTTATTACTTTTTGGGGACATGCTTGGTGATCATATCACCTCATCTCTACGAAATATTTGGGACTTTGGTACTTACACAAAGGGTCTCATTCATCTTATCCCAAGGGGGAAGTGTAGAAATTTGGTTACCCAATGGAGAAACATAACTCTCTTGGGCATTGCGTATAAAATATTGGCTAAGGCAATCAGCTTGTGGTTGCATCCCCTTCTCCCACATCTTATTCATGATACACAAACTAGTTTTGTGCATAGCTAGAGCATTTCTAATACTATACTTTCCTTTTGAGAGGCTTTGGAGTGGGCTATGCAAAGTCTTGGATTTCGAGAAAGCTTATGATAGAGTAGACTTGGGTTTCTTGGAGGGCGACCTGCTGCGTTTCCGTTTTTCATATGCTTGCATCAAAGTGGTCTCCTCATTACACAGATCAGAAGCCAAGTGCTTATTAACCAAAGGGGTTAGAGAAGTGAGGCTTCAAATTTCCCAATTGGTCCACAAGGGATGCCTTCTTGCCCCTTTCTTGTACTTATTCGTGGCTAAGCCATGAGCAAAATTTTTAGATCACAGACAAATAGACTCTCCCTCTTTCACGACAGCCTTGGATTTATTTTCCATTGCAGTAGATGCACATATTAAGTAGAATAAATCCAATGCAAACCAAAGGGCTGACCGTGGTTCCACATGTATTCCGAGAGGTGCCTCCAACAGATATTAGACTGTAAGCTCAAGGTAGGCATCTCTCCCCCATAGAACAATTCACTCCTCTGTTGGAGAGAATCAAGAGGAAACTCCTCTTCTGGGGTTCAGCTAGTTTTGAACTTGCTTCTTTTTTCGTTTTTTCTTTTTTTTGCAAAGAAAAGAACCTTCTATTAATGCTTGAAAGACTCCATACAAAACAGCAGCCCTGAAAGTGCTGAGCTCGCCCCCCGCCCCCCCTCCCCCTCACCCGCCGGTCACCCCACCCCGCTGCGCCCTCCCCTCGCCTCGCCTCGCTCTCGCCCCCCCCCCTCGCTGCTCTCTCTCGCCCTCCGCTCCGCTCCATCCCGCCCCCCTCACTGCTCTCCCGCCCCGCCCCGCCGCTCCATCTCCCCTCACCCCCGCCGCCTCCACTCCCCCCTTCCCCCTCGCTCCTTCTCACCTCACCCTTGCCGCTTCCTCCTCACGCCTCCACTCCCCCCTTCCCCTCGTCTCAGCCGCTCTCTCACCCCCCCTCCGCTCTCATCCACTCCGCCCCCTCCGCCCCACCTCGCTTCACCCCACCCCCCCCCTCGCTTCGCCTCACCCCCTCCCTCCCCCGCTCTCACCCACCAGCCGACTCCTCTCACTTCACCCGCCCCCCCGCCTCCATTCCGCTCTCCCCGCCCCCCGCCTCCATTCCGCTCTCCGCCCCCGCCACCCCCCCCCCGCCCTCCCGCGCCCCCCCGTTTTTTCCCCGCACCCTGCTCCCTTCACCCCGCCCTCCGTTCCGACCCCCCCGCCCCCTCACCTCGCCTCACCCGCCTCACCCCCAGGCTCCACCTCCCGCTTCGTCCCCCCTTTTTTGGGGTGGCAGCCTGTTCATACTCCTCATCGGAAGCTTGCAGTTAGTCTTGGCGGTATGGCGGCCCCTCGCCCGGATCCGGAGGCCCAGTCGGACTCTCCCTCTCCAGATGCCTACCGCGTTATCCTGACAGAGCGACAATCATCTCGTGTTCAGGAGGTTGCCATTGACTTTGCGCGTACCTCTGTTTACGGTAGAGTCATTGGTCACTCCCCCTCCAGGGTAGCCATCAGGGACTGGCTCCAGTCCACTCTCCTGCTAGAGGATGGGCATATTGAGGAGGTGGCCCTTATGGGAAGGGGCATCTTCTGGCTCAAACTCTCCACTGAGAAAGCTGCGAGCAACCTGATTGCCAGTTCCCCCACCTCGGTGGATGGGAAGATTATCATGATAGTCCCGTGGTACCGTGGATTCAGCGCAGCGGAGTTCGATGCTCGGTTCCGTATACCTCGACACCCAGTGACACTTGTTTTTCCAGGGCTTGCTGCAGAGTTGCGCCCGATTGTCAGGGACTTGGGCTCCCATTTTGGTTGGGTTATGCACGACACCTTTGCCGACGCGGTGACCACGGCAGGAGCCCCCCGAGTCCGAGTGGCTGTGGCGGATCCTGCGACTCTCCCTGCTGTGATCGAGATTGTGACAGGTGCCGGCAGCATCACCCAGAGCATGATAGTCACCGGACAGCCAGGTCAGTGCCTGCGGTGCCACGGCTTTGGGCACTTGGCGGCTGCTTGTCCACGTTTCGCCAGCTCGTCTCGACCCCCCCCGCCCCCGACCCCTCCGCCTCCACCCCCACCCCCTGGACAGCCACGCCAGGAGGAGCCGGGACAGCAGGAGTCTGGCCCAGAGGTAGTGGGCGGTTGGACCGAGGTTAAAAGGAAAAGGGGAAAGAACAAGAAGACTTCGGATAAAGGCAAGGAGGCAGAGGTTACCCTTCCTGCAGCAGCACCCCAGAGACCTGTCAGGCAGCCGCCCCAGGGGTCTGGGAGAGCTTCTTCCTCGACGGCAGCCCGCCCTCCACAGCCTCAGTTCCCCCTCTCTCCCGTTCCCCCGCCCCTTTCCTCCCCGCCCCAGCCCCCTCCCCAGTCTCCCCACCCCCCCCGTCGCCTGACCCGCAGCTTCAGTCCCCGCCTCCTCTTCCTCAGTCTTCTCTTCCTCCCTCTCAGCCCCAGTTCCAGTTGCACCCCCATCCCCCCCCCCCCCTGGTCCCCCTCGCCTCTCCCGCAGAGTTAGCTGCACCACCGGCTTCCCAGCCGAGTGCAGCCCCCGCTCCACCTCCTCCACCCTCTCCGCCAGTCGCCTCCGTGGAGTCAGAGCTGCCTGTCCCTCAGCCTCCTCCCCCTCCCCCCTCGTTGGCAGGACACCCGGAGTCTACACCACCAGTGGAGCAGGTTTCCCTTCCCGCTAGCCCCTCAGTGGCAGACTCAGTTGGGTCTCAGCTCCAGGAGAGAGAGCTTCCTCGAGACTTTTACAGATCTGGCCCCTGGGACTACCTGGATGTGGCCGACCTTGGGACCTTCCCGGCTTGTCTCGACATCAGTATTTTCCTGCTCCGCAAAGGGGCGGATGGGAGGATTGGTGCCTTGGCTCCCAGGGATGGCCCTAGCTTCGCATTCACGTTCCTCAGCGATGGCACCGAGACCTGGACAGACGACTCGGTTTGGGAGGCTCTCAGAGAGCAGACACACGCCCAGGTGTGCTCCTGGATAGGCCCGTCCGGTGGGCAGCTCCTCGAGACTCAGTGGTCCGAGGGCGATGTGCGCTTGCGGTGGCGTTGCGCCGCCAAACGCTTCCGACTGATCGTGATCCTCCGACCTCCCCTGTCATGGCCTCTCCCCCAGGATGTCAGAGCTTGGTCCCAGCAGAAACTCCGAACCTTCTATGGGATGACCTCTTCAGAGATCTCGAGCTGGATCGAGAAAGCTTTTGCTCATGGCACCAAAGGCCTCTCGCCTTTGCTGAAGGTGTTGAAGAACGGGCAGGACGACCCCATCTCCCCCTCCAAACCTTCTCATAAGCGGCAGCGCCTCCATTCCGATATGTCTGGTTCCTCTTCGACTTCGACCGCGAGCAGACAGCTGTTCGCAGCCCCCCATCCCTCTCCATGAGCTTACACCTCGTATCCTGGAATGTGAACGGGTTTCACTCTTCTGGCACCCGTGGTCCCAGGAAGCTCATGCTGCGGCAGGAACTTCAGCCTGCAGTGATTGGTCGTTTGGATGTACTTTTGCTCCAGGAGCACAAGCTTTCTGCGGCTCATTCCCGTAGCTGCGGGAAGGTTCTCCCTGGACGGTCCTACACTTATTGGGAGCCCTCGATCGGCGCTCAGGGGAGGAGTGGGGGTGTTTGTACTTCCGTGTGCGAGCAGTTAGCCCAGGGAGTTTTCGGTCACGGCACGATTCCTGGCCGAGCCCTTTGGGTAGGCCTGGACTTGGAGGGGTCCAAAATAGGCATCCTCAACATTTATGCCCCCACAGACCTCCGTTGCAGAGCCACCTTCTGGAGGACACTTACAGGGCTTCTTCCAGACATGGACTCCTGGATTGTTGGAGGAGACTTCAACAACCTGGAGACCTTGGAGGACCAGCAGGGCAGAGGTCCGGAGTTCACAGGTATGGCCCAGGCAGAGCAGTCAGCTTGGGACTCTTTCATCTTCGAGACGGGAGGGAGGGACAGTTGGAGAGACCCGTCCTTCCGGCGTTGGCACGGGAGCCTGGACTTCTCTTGGGGCTTCCGCAGGGAAGGAGGCAGACGCCTGGAGAGGCTTGATAGATTTTATGTCAGTGATTGGGCCATCAGCAGAGGCGGCCAGGCGGGTATAGTTCCAGGGACGACACTCTCCGATCATGCGCCTGTGCTCCTCTCCTTAGATTTGGCAGCCCAGACCCTCCCCTCCCGATCATGCAGGATTCCCGACTCCATCTTCTCGAGGGTGGACGTGCGCAGCAGCATATGCAGTCTTTGGGACAGAGATTGGGGGGAGGGCGTGGATCTGGTAGACTCAGTCGCACAGGCTCTGCAGGAGTCTAGCCAGATCTGCCAGCTCGCAGCTTTACAGGTTCGACAGGATTGGTGGGGCAGAGAGAGAGCTCTTCGGAGGGACCTCGCCTCCATTCAGCGACTCCAGCAGGCTTCCCCGGGTTCGGAGGAGCTACGGATCCAGGCCCTTCGAGCCAGAGCCCTCCTGGAGGAGATATTCCAGCGTCGTTCCGAGTTTTCCTTTCACGCCTCTCGCTCCTTTTGGGCCCGAAAGGGTGACCGGATGTGCAGGGAGTTCTTCAGGACGCATGGCCAGAGAGCTGCAGGTGATCAGCTTCGGAGTCTCAGGACAGCGGATGGTCACATCGTTACGGATCCGGGGGAGGTCCTGGGGTTGGCCACTGACTTTTACAGGACCCTCTTCCAGCAGGAGCCGCTTGCCCCTCGTGCCAGTCGTGCCCGTGAGGAGGTGTGGAGGCACATTCCATCCCTGGTCCAGCCTAGCATGCAGGCGACGTTGATGGCGCCGTTCACCTCGGATGAGATGTTGGAGGCCTTGATGGCTATTGACGGACAGAAGTGCCCAGGTGAGGATGGGCTATCCCGAGCTTTCTTTACCTCCTTCTGGGACCAGATCCATCAGCCCCTCCTTGCAGCTCTGCAGGGGATTTTCAGCAGCGGTCGGATGCCAGAGAGCCTCTCCTCGGGACTGATTTGCCTCATCCCGAAGGGAGGAGATAGACAGGAGATTCGCCAGTGGCGTCCGATCACTCTCCTTACCTCTGCCTACAAAATCCTCGCCAAGATGATCAGTGCCAGAGTTCGGCCTCTACTCCCAGACCTCGTCCATGACACTCAGACAGGCTTTGTCCAGGATCGCAGTATCCTGGATAACGTCTTCACCTTTTCAGAGGCGGCGGAGTGGGCTCAGCACAGCGGATCACACCTTGCCATTCTACTTCTCGATTTCGAGAAGGCCTATGATCGCGTGGATTGGTCCTTTTTGGAGGGGACTCTGGAGCGGCTAGGTTTCCCGGCAGGTTGGATTCAGGGTATCTCAGCTTTGTACAGGACAGCGTCTAGCAGAGTTATCATTGGAGGCAGGTTGGGCGAGCGCTTTAGCTTGGAGAGATCAGTACGTCAGGGCTGCCCCCTGGCTCCTTACTTGTTTCTCTTCTTCGCTGAGGCCATGACTTACTACCTTCAGGCGAGGTCCACAGGGCTCAGGGGTATTCGCCTTCCACTCCGGGAGGACACGGAGCTCTTGGACTCGGAGTACGCAGATGATACAGCCCTTTATGTCCAGGACGACGAGCGGATGCTAGAGAGGGTGCGGATGGCCCTGGAGGTTTTCTGTTCGGCCGCTGGGGCGAAAATCAATTGGAACAAATCCGTTGGTTTTCTCACAGACCCTGGGGCGTGCTCTCAGTGGGGGCGATTTCTGGGCTTCAGATGGATTCCACGTGGACAGACAGCTAGATACCTTGGCTTCCAGGTTGGCCTAGACATCACACCAGCTCAGCAGTTCCTCCCGGTGTTAGATTCCATCCGACGGATGCTGGCTTTCTGGAGCACTGCTAAGCTCTCTCTTGCAGGTCGTGCCTTGGTAGTCAACCAGGTCCTCCTAGCCACGGCTTGGTATGTGGCTTCCTGCTGGTGCTTCTCGAGATCCAGCGCGGCACAGCTCAGGAGGTTGGTTCGGAACTTCCTTTGGTCTGGGGAGGATGGTCATAGAGATATCAGAGCCAGGGTTGCGTGGCAGACAGTCATTCTTCCACAGGCTGAGGGTGGCCTGGGGGTCATTGATCCAGAGCTTCAGAGTCAGGCCTTGTTAGGCAAGCTTGTTGGCGGAGATTTGGAGTGAGATTATTCATACCCTCAGAGGCCAGTGGGACCAGATTCAGGGAGACTCCCGGGCCGGTCAGGAGAAGTGGAGACGCTTCCTCCGGACTTGGGACACACAGGGCCTCTTCTTCGAGCAGACTACGCAGGGCCTTCGGTGGCACTACTCACCACCCCGATGGCTATTCGCTCATACTCGTTTTCTCCCTCCGTGAGAGGATGGTTTTCTATTTTGCTACTTGTTAGGGCTGTGTCCGATTTGTGAACGCAGCCCGTCAGCTATAAGCTGACCCCTTGTATCTTGTTCTCAAAGTAATATAATTAGCACTGTTTTTTCGGAAAAAAAAGAAAGTGCTGAGCTCAGAGCCTGTGAAGAAACCTATGGATTTTGTCCAGTTGATCGGCGCACCCGAGGCCTCACAGTATATAGCCAGGGCTCTCCTGACTTCTCCAAACTCGCTATGGTGCCCTCTACATAAAGGGTTGTGCCATCGGCAAACTCAGAGTCCCAGCAACTCCTCCTATCTGATTGGGAGCCTCAACCTTGTGAGGCCCACCACCTGTGATCTCAAGTAGTAGCCCAAAGCCTCAAGAAGAGAAAGGGAGCAAGGGGGCAACCCTGCGGACAGAGCGAGAGAGAGGAAAGGCCTCGCTTGTGTGTCCTCCGATAAGCATCTGACTAGAGCTCCCTGCATAAAGCGCAGAAACTCCTTTGATCCATCTGTCTGACAAACCCAATCTCCCCATCGTACCATCTAGGAAAGACCCTTCCACCCTGTCATAAGCCTTCTCGAAATCCAAGAGGACGGCATGGCTGTGACTCCTCCCTGCACCAATCCACTGCCTCCCAGAACGTGAAGATGTTGTCCAGGATGCTACGCTCCTAAATGAACCTGGTCTTTGTATTGTGAATGATGTGAGTAAGATGGGGCCGTACCACAAACTCAAGACCTTGGCGAGGATCTTGTATGCAGTAACGAGTAAAGTGATCGGTCTCCACTATCAAATGTCAGGCCTATCTCCCCCTTTCAGGATCAAACAGATCCACCCCCTGCTCAGGGACTTGGGAAGGGAGCCCACGTCGATCTCCTGGCAAGCTAGGCGGAAAGGAGTGGAGATGATATTCTAGTAGTTACGGAAGAAGGCCGGAGTCAAGCCATCCTCGCCGGGACACTTTTGTGTCGGGAGAGCCTGGAGGGCTTCCCAAAGCTCCCCATCTGTGAAGGGCTCCTCCAGACTACTGCTCAAATCCTACGAGACTATTGTTGGAACGTGATCCCAAACTACCTCGTGGTCAGGTCTAAAATATCTTGCGGATCAGTGTGCATGATGCCTTGCGGATCACGAAGACGTTGTAACTGTGTGCCTGCCGATCAGGGCCCAGTGTTCTGAAAGAACTCCTTCGTCATTCTGTCCCCCTGCTATACCCACCGGGCCCGGGAGGGAGAACTCAACCCGCCAACTCTCCGTGTCTTGGAGCTCAAGGCGCGCGCTCTCAAACCTGCCACTAAGCTACTGGGATCCTGGGCCCATCTCCTTGAGCCTCTCTATGGAGGCGAGGTCTCTCCGCAGTGCCCACTCATGCTCTTAAAGAGCCCTCCTCGGCCTAAGGGCGCAACTTCTCACTGCTCCTCTGGATTGCATCGGCCACCCAGGAAGGCCAGCCCTTGCAAGGTGTCATCTTTGACTGCAGCCAAATCTCTGCCATGACTTGCTGAATCTCCTCGTCCTACAGGAGGTCCTCTGGGATGCGAACCCCCTTTTGGAAAAGACCCCGGTGGGACTGCTCTAAGTGGAGTACTGCTGGAGAGTGGTCTGACATCATGGTGCCTGCCAGAATCCCGGTAGAGCCGTCTCTGTGCAGTGCCCAGTCCCCAACGTAGAAGCGGTCTAGCCTCTCAACAATCCATCGTGTCTCCTCTGTCCAAAAGAGAAGAAGAGGCTGCCAGGTATCCTGCTAAACTTTGGCTCTTGCCACGGGTCTCTGCCACTGATCATGAAAATGAACTACTCCCAGGTGCTCCGCTCTGCTGCTCGAAGTCCCCTCCAACAATCCATGAATCTACATCCGGAGGACACTCTGTCAGCCTCCTCCAAAAGGCCGGACGGTGCTGCCTGCACACTCGGGCATACATGTTCAGTATCCCAATCCTGGACTCTCCCATCCTAACTCCCATCCAAACTTCCCGTCTTGGGATAAGCTCGCCTTGATCATAAACCTCTGGAGCCACTGTCTACGAGACCGAGATGCAGACGCCTCCGCTCCGTCCTACAGCAGGAGACCACACCTCCGGGCCTCTCCCCAAGAGGAGGTGGTGTTGTCGCCTAATGTCTGATGCTAAGAGCATATGCTCTTGAATAAAAAGAATGTCCACTGTCCGCCCTACCACTACCCTCTGCAACTCCTGTTGAAGGATCAAGTACTGCGGTTGACTACGAACACGGTTATGGAGCCCGTGCACGTTCCAACTCACTAAGGTCCAGCTCATGAAGATAGGGATGCAAAAAGAAAGGTTCTCCTGTGAGTGGGGGCCTGTTCCAAAAAGACTGCCTTATGTGATTTTGCCGGGGGTTTGGAGGGCGAGTAGTCCGTGTCTGTACGTCGGCTTAATGCCAATCTTCCATGCCCACTTTATCATGAAGGAGACTTCCACCCGGAACAACTCCGCACACTTTTGAAGCGGCCAGTAGTGTGCCTAGTCAACCTTTGCCCCAAGTGGCAATCTAATCACTCCTACAACCAAACCATACAACTCTATCTCCCGCGTGAAGCCCAGTTGAAAGTTCAACTTAGCACCATGGATGTGCCAAAGGTCCAATCCCTGTGGCCCCATCCACAAACAGGCCCGAAAGCGCTGCAGACAAAGGGCTAGACACAGAAAGAGGGATAGAGTTCCTCCAGAGGCACCTGACAAGGAGCAGCAATTGGAGCCCATACGTGGAGACCCACCCCCTAGTGGCAGGGGACACTGCTCAGCCAGGTGATCCTCCTGTGATGGAGGCCCAGAGTCCGCTTTCACCTTTGCATCAGCAGCGAGCCCCAAGAGCTCTTGATGCTGCGATGGCGGAAGCTGTAGATGTTAGCCATGTAGCGGTTGAGGAGGAGAGGATTTAGAACCCCGGAGAGCTTGATTAACAAGTGGGGCTAGTGGTCGCTCCTTCTCCCCCCCCCCCCCCCTTAGATTCCTCTCCCTCTCCACTCCCCCCCCTCCCTCCTAGATTCCCTTTGCCTCCTCCCCCCCCCCCCTTCGCCCCTCCTGCTATGGTCATCCTCACCACTCGTCCCCCTCCTTCTGCCTGTCCCCCTTCCTCCTCCTCCGCCCCCCTCTCCACCTCCTTAGTAGGTTCTTCAGCCTCCCTCCCCTACCCTACCTCGACACCCTTGCCAGCAGGCAAGGGTAAGGCAAGGGTAAGACAACGTCCCCTTTCGCTTCCTCTTCGCAGCATCCCGTCCCCTCTTTCCATCGGGGGGGGGAGCCAAAGCGAAAGGGCTCGTCCTCCCGATCAGCCGTTCCCATTTTCCAGCCTGGGCGTCCCTTACTGCGAAACTTCTGGAGATTGGGACCCTATAATTATCTAGAGATTCCGGACTCTTACCCTCTATCCCTGGAGGTAACGCTTGTGATCTTGCAGCCCAAGAAAGGGGGTTTGTTCAACGTAGTGGGCTCCCAGACACACCCAGTTTGGAGATTCCAGCGTGCCTCCACAGGGCTGGAAAAGTGGTCCCCACCCAGTGGTGTTTGATGCTATACTGGGAGATCACATCTCAAGCATAATTTTTTCGTTTTAACCTTGGTCTAGACCGCTTTTGAAGGGGTCACCCAAGGTGTCTGCGACTCGTGCTGCTCCTGCGTGGGGGGGGTGCTGGACTCTAGCCTGTTGACTTTGCCTACTCTTCTGGGGTGGGGGGAGGGTGCACTCGGCCTTGGCGGCGGGGGCAATCTCTGGCTAGGTGACTCATCTGTCTGCAATGGCCTGGTAACCCAAAACTCTCCACTCGTTGGCAATTCTAGGGTCTAAAGGAGGATCAACTCTGGAAGGCACTTTGGGCTCTCAACCACCAGTTCGATCCTGAGGACCCCGTCATCTCTTACCACTGATGCAGCCAAATCTGGCGGAGATTCCAATAGAGTGCCAAATGCTCGACCCATGGAGGGGAGGATGTCTCGATATTCCTTTGGGAGCCTTGGGAAGCGAAGCGTAACCGAAAAACTGGAAACATGGTGTGCCGCGTCCATGTCCTCCATTGAAAAGCCATCGTACCAAGGGAAGAGGTACACCAGATAAGGGAAGAGGTACACCAGATGCGGGCCAAGGAGGGTGGGGCTCTACTCCATGAGTGCCAAGGCAATGTTGAGCGAGCTCAGCTGAATGAGGAGTATGCCTCTTCCATAGATGGTAACCTCCTGAATGTGGTCACCCTCTAGTGCCAAGCTCGCCTGGATCCACTCTCGCACCTGTCTCCTTGTGGGAGTGAGGCCCACAATCGCCTTGTCCTGGAGGTACTGAACTGCGTGCTGTACCTGTTGCTTGTCGGGAAAGAAGAACCTTAACGGTTGTGGGATTCGAGGGTGTTGCCATAGGGTCACCACCAAGATTTTCTTTCGCCGAACAACACAAACGACCCCGGGGGGGAAGGGGGGGGTGGTGAGGCGGAAAGAGGTCAGAGGAGGAGGCGGAGACGAGGCGAGGCGGGGAGCGGACAAGGGCAAGCTGAGGGAAGGGGGAAGAAGGCAGGGAGTGAGGCGGGAAGAGGAAGAGGGGAGGCGGGGGATCCCATGGGGAACAAGAGGCAAAGAGACAAGGGGAGAGAAGTGGAGAGGGCAGGGGGGAGGCAAGGAAGGCGGTAGGGGGGCAGCGGAAGGCGGAGCGGGGGGCGGACGATCGGAGGCGGAAGAGGGGAAGGCAACAGGAGGAAGAAGAGAAGGCGGGGGGAGGTGGAAGAAGTGGCGGGGGGAGCAGAAGAGCGGGTGGAAGAGAGGAGGCGGGGTCGGAGGGGAAGGGGAGAAGAGCCGACGGAGGGGAGGAGGTGGGAGGCGGAGGAGATGGCAGAAGGGGCCGGGGAGCGGGCGGTAGAGAAGGCGAGGAGTGGACGAGACGGCGGGGGGCGGAGCTGATGGAGGGGAGGCGGGGGAGGAGGAGGGCGGGGGGGGGGGGGGGGGGGGCAGAGTAGGCTGCAGAAGGGGGGAGATGGCGAGGCAGTGGGACAGCCAGGGGCAGCGGCAGCAGCTCTGAAGCTACTTGCATTTGACGGTTACTTCTTTGACCTTGCTTCTCAAGTGGGCTTTTATGGGGTGTGCTTGATGGTTCAGCAAATGCCAGGGTCAAGGTGTCTTGCGAGACTTTGCTTCTCCTAATGCAGGAAGGGACCCGTAATATCGTTAATCAGATCTACATCGCAGGCCAAGGAACTTTTTTCTTTGACTTTGTGGTCAAGGAACTTTTTCCCTGACGGGAACCTTGGAAAGATTTCTTATTTGATGCATTGGGTCCTTGTACCCTCTCCTCAGCTAGTGAATGGATGGACAGCACTACATCCGCACACCTTAGGATGCCTTCCTCCCCCCAATGACTATCATCCTAAATGCTTGGAGCAGTTTCAAATTTCCTTTTCGGAGGGTCCCTCCCTCCTCATAGGAAGAAATTGATAGGCAGGTTAAATGGGAAAGAAAAAATAAAGAAAAAAAAAGGGGGAAAAAAAGAGGAAAAGAGGCCCAGCTTTTTCTTGGGCCCTTGTAGGATTTCAGAACTTTCTAGATGAATGGTTAGTCAGCTCACACAAAGCAGAAGGAGAATTAAGCAGATTTATGGAGCCTTACCCTTGGACTGGATCCTCACATATGAGAGAGGGCACGATTGCATTAGCTGGATGGGGGCTTTTTCAAGGGCAAACATCCAGCTGCACGTCATAAGTCTTCGACGAGATACAAATGAGGACGCCTTGGTCTTTGATGTGCACTCTAGGAGCATGTTATCCAGGTCCATGGGATGAGGATATCCTCATGGATGCATGTTTTGAGCCCATCAGGATTGTGGGGCAAGTGGAGTAGTGTTTTTTGTCTTCTGGATGGTATTTAGACCTTTTGTCTGGAGGACATCCCTCTGGTCTCCTGGAGCGTTTGGCTTTATGGGATGTCCCCATAAAGTACTTGCATGAAGTGGGAGTGGATTCAACAGATTTCTAGAAATTTGCAGAAATTTGTTTGGAGAAGGATTTAGAAGTCTCTCGAGAACAGAAAAATAACACCTTTCTTACCTTTCTTTTGGCTTTTGAGTTAGTGGAGGTCCAGGTTTGGGACTTTGTCTAGGAATTGAAGAGAAGGCCAGGGTTTGTTAGGAACACGATTGTGGGACTTTTGAGTAGATTTGCTCCCTCCCTTTCTTCATCACCTAGGGCTCGGTGGCTTGGCTCTCTGAAATGCATCTCTCCTCTTGCCTATTGTTCCCTCCTCTCATTATAAACCTGCACATGCCTCGATGGACACATGTTGGAGATCATAGCCAGCATTTCAGCCTAGCATATCTGGAGATCCAAGTCCACTCACCTCACACAATGGCCGGTATTTGGACAGACATTGTACGCAATTTATTGTTATTTGGTCAACTATCCACAGGTCTCTAGGGCTTCTTCTGCTAGGAGCACTATCTTCCTCGAGGAGTGGAGAGGCTATCCCTTCTTTTTAGAGGTCACTACAGGTTTGACGTGGCACTTTCAGCCTCAGCCTTGGATCTTTACTGGCTTCTTTGTTGAGCTTGACCCTCTTAGGTTTTTCTCATGCTACACATGGTGTACTCTTGCCTTGAAGCACTATGCTCTTGGGCCATTTTTCATACTTAAAAGAAGGCTTCTTCAAGGGGCAAAAAGGGGCACCAGGGGGGGGGAAAGGGGGGGGGGGTTGTGCAAAGACAAGACACAATGCAGTCCTCAATTCATTACAGTCCTACTTGTGACATCAATGCCCAAATGCAGGTCCAAGTACATGGTCACTTTCTGTATCATGCAATTGGCTAAGAAATGAAACACACAAGTTGCTACAAACTCACCAAAGATGCAAGTTGCATGGTCCACATCCACAGATGCTCAAATTCTCATGTAAAACAACAGATAAAGTGCAGTTATTAACCTCAAGACATTAACACAGGTTAAAACCATCGGATCCATTAGGCATAAACAGGACTAGCTACACTAACATCAACAGCATCCAGTCTAAACATATTTAACCTTGCAATCTACCATTATCACAAGCATTATGATGTGAGTTCATAATCCACACACTAAGCAAGAAAAATACCTGCTGTGCCCAAGAGTCCATGACGGATACAAATCTCAATTCCTATTTCCAGTAGCAGCATAAGAATCATGGCTGCTGTCAAATGTGCACTGACATGAATGAATCCTAAAAAAGCGCGCCGCTTTTTAGAGATCTTTACAGGAACAAATAGATATGACAATACTAATAGTACCAAGGTTCCACTAAGTGAAATATATGAGTACTCCAGCATATTCATGCATGCCTTCCAAAGTGCTTGAAAAAAATGGTCCATATGCCCAATAAGAGAATTATCCTGTAAGATGTTGTCCAGCTCACACTATACAGGTAAACACCAAGGTTAAAATCAGTCACATGCAAATATTGAGTGGGTGTCATATGTTTAGCCGTCTTTTTTTTTGTTATATAAGCATGCTTGGAAATTTCGTGATCCAGGATAGGCCAGCAAAGTCGTAAGTAGAGAACATCATACTTCAAAAAATTGTACCGCAAAAGATCTCCCTTGTTTCTACCTGTGGGAATGTAGAGAACACAAGAATGAAATAAACTATGCCACCAATCACATCAAACCGCCAATTTTTTTTCCGAAATTTTAGAATGTTCCCCAAAGCCATCTGCAAAACATTGTGTTCATGAATGGACAGACCAAGCAGGTTGGAAAAACAAAAGCGAGGTAATTCTTATTTGCAGTTGCAAAATGGAAAGGAAAATCCTGGAAAGTCCCTTAACAGTTTCAAATGGAAGTTTGGCGCATCAAAAGGAATACATTACAGAACATATGTCAATGCATTCATAAGAATGAGTGGTTTTCCACCAAATAAATACCGGCATTTGTTCAGAAGCTATAAACATGGACAATGAGAGCAGAACAAAGGAAACACTTACTCTCTTTGAGTCCTCAAAAGATGGATAAGTAACTTTTTGCTCATATGAAGAACCCAAAAAGTGATTAAATTTTGCAAAGACGTGTGTGGGGTGAAGAAAAGCCCCACCACACCCATTCACAAGAAGGTGCTCCACGGCTATTGCCTTTGATGTTGATGACTTGATTGCTGAATGATGAAAATAGTGATGCAAGTCACCTGCAATCCTAAGCCTGCAACGACCTTTCAAATGATCTTGTATCAAGTGCGACACATTTGTCCCTGTAGAGCTGCCCCAATACCAATCCAATAACCAAGTAGGTTCATGTGTCATGATTATCACCGAATCTTTTTCTTTCACCTGTACCATAAACCCAAGCAAAGTAAAAAATTTCAATATTAAGACATGGGAAGAACAAGAGCACCAACAACAAAAAAGATTCGCATATGTCATTATCCTTTCCTTTCTTTGCATCACAGGCCCAAGCAAGGACAAAGAGCAAAAATAACAGCAAATACAAAGAATTCTACAAGCCATACAAGCCACTAAAAAAAAATTAAGCAGTGCCTCAAAGAAAACTTGGGAGAACTCCTATACCCAACTCGCCCAATGAAAAGCTAAGATGTCAGGGCTCTTGGCATCTTACCTTTGCATTGGGGAAGTTCAGTAATAGGATTGTGATTCCCAATTTTCTCAAGCGTATTTGCCAAACAAAGCAACTAAATTTCATCATTCTTTCTTCCATATTCATAAAAAAAAAGTAAAGCAAAATGAAAGGAGTCCTCTATAGGTAGGACTGTGACGTGTTACTCAGTTGACACTAAGTACAATTCTTTTTTTCAAAGAAGAGACTTCTATTAAGTAAGAAAGACACCCCAAGAGCGAGCTCATGGCAGAAATACATCATGTAGGGCATGAGAGAAAACACCCGAAGTGAGAAAAAAGTTACTCATCACAAAGTGCTAGAAAGCACCAAGATTGAGGTTGAAAATGCCACCTCTTGGACTCCAAGAAAAAAGGGGAGCCACACCACTCCCTGAGGAAAACTATCCTCCTAGCAAAAGCCACCCAGGAAGACCCCTGCATGCTCACAAACAGCCATCGAGGCATGTACAATATCTATCCAAATACTAGCCAATGTGTGTAAAGGGTGGATCTAGGAGCCATTCAAGTCCTATGTGCATTTGCTCCTCCTCCTCCACCTCCACCTTCAAGTGCCTCCATCACTTCCTCCTCCTCCTCCTCCTCTGGACCTCCACCTTCATCTCCATGTTGACCTCCAACTCCCCTCCTTCACTTGTCTCTCCATCTCTCCTCCTTCATTTGTCCCCCCATGTCCACCTATGCCTCTTGTCATCCTCCTCCTCCCAAAAAAGAGTGCCATCAGGACACGGGAGCATGATTTGGTCATCAGAAATATCAAGGTCATACACAATGACCCCCAACTCTAGGAACCCCATTCAATGTGATCACCTCTGCTGCACAAGAGGGTGAACCGGGGGATCTCTGTTATCATCCAAAACGTAGCTTTCATCATGGCAGGAGTCAATGATAACTTGTAGAAGACCGGGGAAACTAATGGAGAGAGACATTACCCAAGTGTCTTCAACTACTCGGTCAAAGCCCAGCGTGAAAGGTGTAAGAAAGATCCTTCTCGGATCTAGTGCCAAGGGGCTAAGCCCTAAGCATTGTGCTAGCAACTCCTAGAGAATCAAGTGCCACCTGAAAGAAATCTCATCCCAATAATCGAGCATCGGAAAGCGAGGGAGCGAGGTACGAATGTAAGGCAGCAAGCATCTAATCCCTAGTCTATGATCTGGAAGGGTGAGACCCATGGATGCATGCAAAGAGGGTGGTAAGCACTTGAACTCCACATCCTGTTGGGGTCGAGGTTTGGCTGATGGGAATCCATTTGTCAATCAAGGGTGGAAGGCCGACTCAAACACAAAGAGGTTCCATGCGTCGCTAGGAGTATAGGAAGGGGATGGCTGAAGGGGGAGGGGAGGAAGAGGCTTAAAGGGGGGGAATGGATGGGGTAGGAGAGGCTGAAGGGGGGGGGGGGTGATAGAGGAGGGAAAGGAGAGGGGCTCAAAGAGGAGGGATAGGAGGAGGGAGAGGCTGAGTGGGGCTAGGAGAGGCTGGAGGGGGCTGAGGGCTATGTTAGCTGTAGGTTACAGGGGGCTGAGGGCTGTTAGCTGTGTAAGATAAGCAGTGTAAATTGCAGTACTTCTCCCAAAATCACACATCAACGCAAAAACCACCCCTTCTCTTGCGGTGTCATCGCACATTAGAATTTATGGCAAACTCGAGATTAAGATATAACATCATGGACCTTCTCACACAATCAGCTTCATCTGTTTCAATCATGTAGGAGAAATGTTGGACCAAAATAGGCCCATCATCTGATAATGAAATTAAGTAAAAGAAGATACAGCCAAAGTTACGCCTACTCTGCATCAGGAAGCGGAAACAATCAGCATGTCCAGATTGACTTGTCAATATGAGCAGAGTCCACAGTCCTTGTGAAGTCCGTAGACAAGAGATTCAAAGGTTGAGCCCATCAAGACGTAGAAGATAGTAAACTGTGACTTCCAGCAAGTGACTCACGAAAGGACTAAGGCAAAAAAAAATTGCTTTGATACTCAAAACTCTTGGGACAGGTGGCTGTGTTTGGCAGAGTTTTGCTATAATTCTACCAAGCATACCTTGAATATTATATTCGTGTCAAGTCCAACTACCTTCCACCATTAGGGACCAAGTCCTTCTCAACCAACATGCCAAGGATGAAGTGGACAGGTTGCAGGCTGTTTTGCAGTTGGCCAAGGATAATCTCCTCAAAGCTCAATCCCTATGAAGGATTATACAGACCAGCGGAGAAGGCATGTGGAATACCAAGAGGGATATTGGGTTTACCTCAGACTGCATCCTCATAGGTATGCCACTTCAAGGGGCAACACTAATGCTAATCTGGCTCACCAGTTTTATGGCCCATTTCAGACTCTAAAAAGGGTGGGAGACTTCGCCTATAAACTCAGATTACCAGCCACTGCTAAGATCCATGATGTGTTTCATGTTTCCCTACTTAAGAGACATGTGGGACCATCCATTCCAGTCACAGCAGAGCTTCGTCCTATGGATAAATTATGTCAAATTGACTATGTTCCAGAAAAGATATTGGGCTATAGAGACAAGATACACAGAAAAAAAAATTGAGTAGGGTTAATAAATGTGGCCCCATTTAGATGCTAACTGGGACCCTGTTTGGGTAGCTACTACCAACCCTAGTGTACCCTACTCTTACAATCAGGCAACACGAGAGCATCTTATAGGAGTATCCAAATCTTATGGATTGAGTCCATGCTTTCTTTACCAGGCCGGACTGTTTCCGCACTCTCTCTCTCATTTTCAGTTGTATTACTTGCCTTCATTTTGAGGATAAAATTTCTGAAGTAGGGGAGGATTGCAACAGTAGGGTACACTAGAGTTGGCGATAGCTACCAAATGGGGGCCTAATTAGCCTCTAAATGGGGTCACATTTATTGTACACACTTCAATACTTATTTGTACACTTTAGTAGGGTACTAGGCTTTATTGTGAGCTTGCCATGTAGTAGCTGTTGGACTAATCCCATAAGTAAAGGTGTTGCTGGACCAACTTCCCAAAATTATAAAAGGAATTTCAGCTTAGTTCATTCCCATTGATCGTTAATACAAGTGCACACTTTCCATTGAAAGTTGTACCTCCTAAGCATTAGCTACAAGCTGTACATGCAAGAAGGACAGAAGCCTCTAGAGCCATGCTAGCCAGCCCCATGAAGCTGCACATCCATGCCCTCTTCCAAGTAAGAGTGACCTCCATCTACCTTATTTCTATGTTTTCTACTAGTTCTTGCTTTTTTTTTTTTTTTTCAAGAAAAAGACTTCTATTAAGTAAGAGAAAAAACCCGCGAGAGCAAGCTCGAAGCGGAATACATCATGAAATCATGAGGATAAATAAAAAATCCCCTCAGAGTGAGGTGGAAAACAACCAAGGCTGAGGCTGAAAGTGCCACCTCAACCACAGTAGTAGTCTCAGAGAAGAAAGGAGAATCCTTCCATTCCTTGAAGAAAGAAGCCCTCCTAGCTGAGGCTGTACGGGAGTCTCCTTGCATACCCGTCCATATGGCCATCAAAGTATGTACAGTGTCTGTCCAGATACTAGTCAATGTGTGCGAGGGATGAACCTGAGTACCCTCTAAAGCCTCTGTGCATCTGGCTCTCCAGATATGCCAGGATGCTATGCTCGCTAGAATCTCCCAAGAAGTATCCACAAAGGCATGTACAGCTGTAAAAGGAAGGTGTGGTACCACATCCAACGAACAGGACTCAGTCCGATGACGTCGAACCGAAATGGCCCGAGAGGAGTCAAATCTCTCATAAAAAACCTAAGGTCCTGTAAGAGAAAGCCAAGCCACTGAGCCCCATGTCATGAGTGGGCAAAGTGACTGAAAATCCTGGCTACCCCCATCCAAATCATCCTCGCCTGTCTGCAATCCCATAAGCAATGCTGAAAAGTAGTTCTTGCTATTTTCAGCTCTCCTAGTCCCTAAACTAGCGATAGATAGCAAAAATAATAGAACCTCTGCTTCATTTGGTATCAGAGCCCTTTTTTAGGAATTTTGTGGGGAAATATTCATTATCTTGTCCAGAAAATTGGAGTATCCTATCTTGAGCTCAAGACCTACCTCTATGCAAAATTTCATTGTGGAAAGTGCTATGGATTCTACTCTGCCATGTGTCAGCCTCTGATCAGCCCTAAATACCAATGTGCTCAAACTTGAATGATCTTGATATCAGTGTGTTAAGCATCATCTCCTGATCATTAGATCTCAAAGAAATTCCTACTTCCAAGCCAGAAATTGCCAGGAAATCAGTGCGCTGCCAGAACTCTAAATCTGCTGCGATCTGGACAATTACTGCTCCAATTTCTGTTTTGATGGCATGCACTGAGTCGCCTCATCTGGTAAAACATATGTACCCGGTTTGGGAGTGATTGGATTTCATTTTCCCTATCATTTGCCTTGGAATCTGTTCCAGCAGGTACCATTTAGGGTTTTCTCTACTAAAAGACCCTAGGAAATTGGGGCTTTTTAGATCTGGGTGTTATAGTGCTCTATTCTATCCTGTCTATGCCAAAATTGGAGCAGCAGTGGCAATGGAGCCCTCAAAATCTAGGAATCAGGGCAAACTGCTGTGCATCTTCCATGTGGCAGTCATTTCTCCTATCCTGGCCAGTGATAATTACTGATCAGTCCTATACAGTACCATGGCACAGCATTCTCCGTTCAAACAATGTATCTGAGCCCAAACATGCATGTAATCACTCTTTCCGCACAGAGCTATAAACAGGGTCTAAACAGTGCACAGAAAGTGTGTTTCTGTTCAAAATCAGGCCCAAACACAGAGTTTACTGTTTCAACACTCTCAGATAGTTGCAGACATTGCTTTTGAGTGCCAATTGACTTGGACCATTTAATTCTATGGCCCCAAGGAGGTCTGGATCTAGTTCTAGGAAGGGCAAGGCTACAAGGGACTTCAGACCTGAGGCTGAGTATGAAGAAGCCCAATTAATGGGTCAAGTTTTTGACAATGCTTTCACTCAATTGAGGACCATGAGAATTTATGTGAACCAAGTGTAGTAGGTTTGAGCCAAAGGGTAAGGAGATTGCCAAAGATGACTCAACTAAAAAGTCTATGGAACCAGGATAGGCTGGATTGAACCCAAGTAGGAGTGAATTCATGGCTGATCCTAGAAAGTCACATCAACAACAATCTCCAAAATCTGTACCCTCATGGAATATAACTCAGTCAGGAGGTTCAGAGTTTAATCCAGCCCAAGGGACATGTCTTTATGGTGTGCCCAGCCCATCCAAAGTGTATCAAGCCTCCCTGAAAGAGAGGTGAATTCTTGACTCAGCATTGTTGGCCTACAACCAATTAGATCCTGAGGTGAGAGAAGCCTCATATGACCTTTACTCAGTTTGTGAAGGCTACTCAACGTGATGTTGAAAAGGAAATTGGACAAGGGTCAGGACTAGGTCAGGAATACAAGGAAAAGATTGTGCTACAGAAGTTCAAAGGAGAGTCCAACTCACCCGATGAACTGCATGAATGGATAAGCAAGCTGGAATACTTCTTTAAATTAAGCCCAAGAGTGAGACTGCCAAAATTCAGTTTGCAGTACTACATTTGGAGGATTATGACCACACATGGTGGAGGCATTAGCTTCTGGAAGCGGACAGTGGACTTAGACCAGCTATGGCCACATGGGAAGAATTCAGGTGATTACATTCCTCTCCCCTCTAATTGTTGATCAGTTTGTATGTCAGTGGTATGACCTAGTCCAAACTGGTTCAGTTAGACACTACATCAAACAGTTTTGGAACCTTTCCTTGTTTGTGAAAGGGGTAAATGAGAAGCAGAGGATGATCAGGTTTATACATGGGTTGCAGTCATCAATTGCCTCAGATGTATTGGCATCTAGACCCAAGTCTTTGGATGAGGCCTTATTCCTCACAGCAGATACACAGCTCCTCTGCAAGAGCAGGCCACCCTAGTTCCTACCATCTTGAGGCCTCTTTTGATTGTTGTGAGCCTTGCAGGGATGCTGATGGTAATAGGGCTGTGAGTGATGAGGAGGTTTTGTGGGACACCCAGCCAGAGCTTCCACTATCCACCCATGCTTTGAAGGAAAAGGGTCTCCCTACGACCTTCAGGATTAAGGGCCAGATAAAGAGGAGAGATGCCTACGTTCTAGTGGATAGTGGAAGCTCTGATAGCTTCATAAACTCAAAGTCTACCCATTCCTTGAGGCTGCCAGTGGATGACTTACCTCACAACCTAAAGGTAGAAGCGGCTAATGGCACCTTTACCACAAGTTAAAGGATCTATCCTGATGTTACTATTGATCTCTTTGCTTTGGATTTTCGACCTAATGACATCATACCTGGCTGTGATTGGCTCAGGACCCAGGAAGGTTTACAATGAATTTGCAGGACATCACCATGACTTTCCTAGACATGGCCAAGGAGGTTTGTCTACCTAGGAATTCCATCTCAGAAATTACAAAAGATATCAGCCAAGCAACTCAGGAGGCTTCTCAAAAAGGAAGTTAGTATATTTGCCCTAAAGCTTTAGGAAGAGAGCACTCAAAAATCTGGTAAGACTTTCAAGATGGATCATGAAGACATGCTGGAGTTGCTGATGTAATATCAGGGTATATTCAGAGACCCTCCACTAGGTCTTCCCCCAAAAAGAGATGTGGACCATGCTATACATTTAGAGGAGGGAACTAGACTTTCAAAAAGGCTCCATATAGGTTCTCCAAAGTGGAAAAAGAGGAGGTGGCCAGGCAAATCCAGGAGCTTTTGGATAAGGTATTCATTACCCCTAGTTAATCACGATTTGCATCTCCAGTCTTATTGGTCAGATGGTACTTTCAGACTCTGCATTGATAATAGGGAGTTGAACAAGATGACTGTCAAAAATAGATTTTCCAATCCCAAGAGTTGATGACTTGCTTGATGAACTCAAAGGGTCCAAGAACTCTTCCAAGATTGACCTTAGGTCGGGGTACCACCAAATGAGGATCAAGGAAGGAGATGCGTTCAAGACTGCCTTCAGGACTGAAAGAGGGCACTATCAATTCAAAGTGATGTCCTTTGGACTCACTAATGCTCCTGCAACTTTTCAATACTTGATGAATCAAATTCTTTCTATCTTTTCAAGCTTTTTTGGGCGTTTTTTTATGACATACTTATATACAGCAAGAATAAGGAGGAGCATCTCCAACATGTTGCTAAGGTGCTGGAAATTCTCAGGATACATCAGTTTAACTCCAAGCCTTTTAAATGTTCTTTCATGGTTCAAAGGGTTGAGTATCTTGCACATATTGTCACTCCGAAAGGTGTCTCAGTTATAATCCCTTTAAGGTTCAAGTGGTAAAGCTATGGCCTATACCTACTACACTCACTCAGCTTAGGGGATTTCTGGGATCGACATCTTTTTACAGGAGGTTTATTAGATACTATGCTAAGAGAGCAGCAGCCCTTAGAGATTTGCTTAAGAAGGGTGCTTTTGCTTGGAACTCTTCAGCTCAATCAGCTTTTGATGACATCAAGGAAGCACTCATGACAGCTCCAATATTGGCAAGCCCTGATTTCTCCAAGCCTTTCTTGATTGAGGCTGATGCAAGTGGGAAGGGCGTTGGGGCTGTCCCAAGCAAGGCCATGGTGTTCTTGCATACGAAAGCAGGAAGTTGTGTAACAAAGAATGCATCTTTCCTACTCATCACAAAGAGATGCTTGCTATTGTACATGCAATCAAGAAGTCGCACCACTACCTAAATGATAGTCATTTCAAAGTAAGGACGGATCATAGGTCATTGAGGTATTTTTTGTCCCAAAATACTCTTACTCCAAAGCAAAAGAGGTGGTTGGAATTTATTCAAGGCTACTACTTCGACATTGAATATAAGAGGGGAGAATGTTTTTTTTTTTCTCAAAAAATTTACTTCATTACGTATGAGTGAAAACCACAAGAGCAAGCTCAAATGCGGGAGTAAATCATGGCATGCATGAGAGAGAAAAAACAGCTCAAAAGAAGCTAACAAAAATCCAAGGTAGAGGCTGAAAATGCCACCTCAACCTTGAGGAAGACTCAGAGAAGAACAAAGATCCTCTCCAAACTCTGAAAAAATCCTCTCTCTTGGCTGTAGCTGCTTTGGAGGATCCCTGAATGCTCGCCCAAATGGCCATCAGTGTGTGTATAGTATTAGTCCATATACTGCCCATAGACTTGGAAGGGTGAACCTATGAACCCTCCATCACCTCCGTACATCTGGCCCTCCAAATATGCCAAGCTGCAATACTAGCCAGAATCTCCCAAGATGTGTCTACCGAGGCACGAGGAGCTCTGAAAGGAGTGAAGGGAACATCCTGAAGAGAGCATGACTCCACACAGTGTCGTCGTATAATGAAGGATGAGTCTGAGTCATGTCCCTTGAAAAACACCTGAGCGCCAGTAAGAGATAACCATGCCACTGATCCCCAAGTCATGAAGAAGGGTGCTCTATGAAATATGCAAAGAATCTTGGCAACACCCTTTCAAATCGTCCTCGCCTGTCTGCACTCCCAAAGGCAATGCTGAACTGACTCCACTGCTGCGTGGCATGGAGGACAAGTAGGGTCAACCCCGAACCTAGATGCAATCCCTCCATGAATAGAAAGCCAAAATAAGAGAGTGATCTTTCTATTTCTGAGGGATTTAAAAAACCTCCTCCAAAAGTTTTTCTGCACCTCTGCAAACTATCGCAATGAGGAGCTCTGGAGGGCCTCCAACCTCTACTGCTAAGCTGAAATCTCCTGGCATTTCTGACTCTGTAACGAAAAAAGGTAATGCTCTTCTCTCGTTGCCCTTCATCAATCCATTCCTGCTCCCCTAGATCCCACTACAAGAACCTCATGGGAGAATCACCATATAACTAGAGTCTCCAAGACCCAAGTGCCAAGAGAACATGGTCAGGATCAAGACACCACTGTGAGTCCGTGCCCCACTCCATGTAACTTGCAATCCTAATGAAAGGGAAGGAAACAGGAAGAAGAGCAAAGGGGGAGAGAGTGAGAGAGAGAGAAGACTCAAGTGTGCGGGTGTGAAGTGATGAGCCACACCACAAACTCATTAGTTTTATTAGGATTAGGTTTTACCCTATGACTGTCTTAAGACAGTCATAGATGTCTTATCTTTAATAAAGGGGTGGCAATGTGCCTTTACCCCAACAACCTCCCACCTAAAGGCCAATGTGCCTAAAGGGGAGAAAAGAATAAAAATTACAGCAATATACAGTTACTGTATACAAGACCATAAAATAAGAATGGTCTCATCCTAATCCCATGATGTGGCGGCAATGTGCAAACCGCTCTGTAGGCAAGCTCTTAGTGAGCAAATCTGCAGGATTATCATCAGTATGCACCTTCACAAGCTCAAGTCGCTTGTCTTCCAGTACCTCCCTGATGAAATGGTATTTCACATCTATGTGCTTGGTCTTCTGATGAAAGACCGGATTCTTTGCCAACATGATAGCACTCTGACTATCACAATGCAAAACTGGCATATCTCCTGTAATGCCCAAATCTCCCACCAGCCGAGTAAGCCATATTGCTTCCTTGCAAGCCTCAGTGGCTGCAACATATTCAGCTTCAGTAGTTGACAGTGCAATGCATTTCTGCAACCGAGACACCCATGATATAGCACCTCCTGCAAATGTGAAAATATAACCGGTAGTAGACTTCCGGTTATCTGCATTCCCTGCATAGTCTGAATCTGCAAAACTGTAAAACCATGCACCAATGCATCCTGCCTACCATAGCATATGCACAAGTCTTTGGTACCCTTGAGATACCTCAAGACACCTTTCACTGCTTCCCAGTGCCGCTTGCCTAGATTTGCCATATACCTGCTAATGACTCCCACCGCAAAAGCAATATCCGGACGAGTGGCAACCATGGCATACATCAAAGATCCAACTGCAGATGCATACGGAACCTTGGCCATTTCAGCCTTATCATCATTGATCTAGGGCTGTCCTTACTGCTGAGTTTTAAATGTGGAGGCAACGGGGTACTAATAGACTTCCCCCCCTCCATTTTAAAGCGCTGCAGTACTTTGTCAATGTACTCCTTCTGTGACAGAAACAAAAGTCCCTTGGACCTGTCACGAGTAATCCACATGCCAAGAATATGATTTGCATCACCCAAGTCTTTCATGTCAAAAGACTTATGCAGTTGTTTCTTCAAAGCACTAATCTCATGCTGAGATTTACTGGCAATAAGCATGTCATCCACATATAGAATGAGTAGCATCAAACTGCCATACTTTGCCCGTTTGATGTACAAGCAATGATCGGTCTCACACCTATGATACCCTTGGGACTGCATGAAGGCATCAAACTTCTTGTACCATTCTCTTGGCGCCTGCTTGAGTCCATACAAGCTCCTCTTGAGCTTACACACAAGCTACTCTTTCCCTTTAATAGCATATCCCTCTGGCTGACTCATATAGATCTCATCATGGAGATCTCCGTGAAGAAAGGCTGTCTTCACATCCATCTGACATAAACCCATGTCGTCATGAGCAACAAGAGCTAACACTGCTCTCAAAGTAGTCATCTTGACTACAGGGGAAAAGATCTCATCAAAGTCAATGCCCTTCTCCTGCTTAAATCCCTTGGCAACCAATCTGGCCTTATACCTCGGTAAAGCATTTGAATCCACTTTGACTTTGTAAACCCACTTGCATGGCAAAACCTTTCTGCCTGCAGGTAGCTGCACCAAGTCCCATGTATCATTTTGAAGTAGAGAGTCCATTTCTGACTGCATGGCTTTCTCCCACTTCTTTTTCTCTGTTCTTCCCATAGCTTCCTTGAAGCTGGAAGGCTCACCACAATCTGTCAGCATGATAAAATCAGCCACATTATTGGCTCCTAGAACAAACCTGGCAGGAGGCCGTTGTACACGGGTGCTCCTCCTAACAAAATGTTCCGGATTAGGCTGCTGTCCAGCCTGTTCGTCATGCATGACGGGTGGCTGTACCACCATATCTGGCTGTTCTACAGCCCCATCTGCTGGCATATCCAGTGGTGCATCATTGGCAAAATTATCTGGCTGATTTTCAGCCTGTATACCCTCTTGAACAGGGTTATCTGCAGCAGGCTGCTGCAGATAAATGGGCATTCTTTGCTGTCCAACATCATCATAAATAACCCTCCTGTATTCCACAGGTTGCACGGGTTCCTTGTGTACACTATCCTCTTTAAAGATGACATCATTGCTGCGTATAATCTTCCGTTTAACGGGATCCCATAACCTGTACCCCATTTCACCTTCGTCACCATAACCCATAAAGATGCATCTAATAGACTTTGGCTCCAGTTTGGTGCGCAGTTCTTTGCGTACATGAGCAAAGCACTCGCAGCCAAATACACGTAAGTGCTTATATGAAGGTGGCTTGCCAGACCACACCTCCTCTGGCACTTTCAACTCCAAAGCCTCGTTTGGCGACCTGTTAATAATGTGAACTGCTGTTTGCACGGCTTCTGCCCAAAAGCCATGGGGTAATGCAGCATAAGACAACATACATCGAACCTTCTCCTGAATAGTTCGATTCATCCGCTCACTGGCACCATTTTGAGATGCATTATGAGGGGCTGTGAGTTCCTGTTTGATGCCCTTAGCTTGACAAAACTGCACAAAAGCATGTGACACATACTCACCCCCATTATCGGATCTGAGGCATTTCAGCCTACGACCTATCCGATTCTCAACCTGAGCGACAAACCTCTTGAAAGCATCTAAGGCATTGCCCTTATGCTTCAAGAAATAGACCCACACTTTGCGTGTGGCATCATCAATGAAAGTAATAAAATATTTTGCACCCCCTAGTGATAACTGTGGCATCTCACACAAATCAGTGTGCACTAGATCAAGCGGTGCTCTATTCTGGGGAGTTCTCCTCTTATGAGGAGTCACAGAATGCTTGCCAAATATGCAATGATCACAAGTAGGCAAATCTGAAAAAGAAAGAGACGGCAGATAACCCAAACGTGACAGTTCTTACATTCCTTTAACAGACATGTGTCCCAACCGGCTATGCCACAATGAAACCTTTGGCAGCTCGGTTATGGCAACAACATGATTACCCACACTGGAAACATAAAGAGGGTACAAGGTATCACTCTTAAAACCTTCAGCCACTACAGCCTGGCCATCAGTAATCACCCATTTGGAATCCCCAAATGTGGTGTGGTAACCACTGTCATCTAATAAGCCAGTGCTAATCAGATTTTTCTTGATTTGCGGCACATGGCGAACACCATCAAGCATAAATATGCGTCCATCAGGGAATACTATCTGTATACTGCCAATCCTTGCAATCTGGCATGCATAGTTGTTCCCAAGATGAACAACTCCATAAGTACCTGTGTAGGAAGTAAACCACTCCCTATGAGGAGTAACATGAAAAGAAGCACCTGAGTCCAAGAGACAGGTGTGCATGTCATGGCCATCAATAACCAAAGCATGTGCTATTACAGCAGAAGAGCATAAAACATCATGTATGTCACTGTCACTGTCCTCTCCTGCAACATTCACTGCATCCAAGTCATCTGCCTTGGCCTTGCCTTTGCCTTTGCTTCCATTGCCTGCATCCTTTGTTTCAGCCTTCTTGGCTTTCTGATCCCGTATGAACTTGAAGCACTTAGACTTCACATGTCCCTTCTTGCCACAATAAAAGCATTCAATATCCTTTTTGCCACGGGACTGACTGCGGGATTTGGACTTACTAGCAGATCTCCCCTTCTGCTGAGTCCTGCCTCTATCCTGTACCTGCAAGGCATTTGAAGACTTGCTGCTAGCATTATTCTTCCTGCTCATCTCCTCCATAAGGAGAGAGCTCTCTACATCAGCATACATAAGAGTGACATTCGAATTTGACAGGGTGGTCTTGAAAGTGTCCCAACTCTCAGGGAGGGTACACAATAAGAAAGTAGCCTTGAACTCCTCATCAAGGTTCAATCCCTGTGCAGTAAGCTGTGTAAAGATGGCATTGAACTCACTCAAGTGTGAGGTCATAGCTGTACCTTCCTTCATGCGAAGATCAACCAGCTTCTTCAACCAATAAACCTTACTGGCTGAGCTCTTTTGGGCATACAATTCTTCTAGCCTCTGCCATAGGCCATAAGAGGTCTTTTCAGCCTGAACATTGAACACAAGAGTATCAGAAATAGTGAGCATGATAGCTGCCCTTGCGGACAAATCAAGCTCTTCCCAGTCATCAGCTGCCATGTCAGATGGCTTCACACCCTTCACCCTTATGGGCTTAGAAATCTTCTTTAACAGAAGTACATTCAAGCACTGTTCTGCCCATAATGCATAATTGTGTGCTCCTTCCAGTTTCTTTATGTTCAGAATTGAAGATTCACTTCCCCCTGATGCCATATCAGATAAGGAAAGTATCTGACTCCCTGGAAGTAAAAAAAAGACTGAATAAAAATTCTGATTTCTCAGAAAAAACCTGCTCTATCAAGAGCCAGGAGCACTCACAATAGTGCTGTTTTTTACTGTCAGGAAAATCTGCAGCAAAACAGTAAATGTCCCTGCAAATACTGTACCTTCTGACACACTGTACCGTGCTCAAATAGGCATAAACAGTAATTTCAGAATGCTGCAGCTGCTCCACAAGTGCTTTAACAGTGCATCATTGGCTGACAAAACACAAAACACTGCTGTAAACACTGCTGTACTGGCTGTACTGATCACTTCTCCCACCTCAGATGAGGTATTGCACTGAGTTAATATGCATAAACCACTTGGCAAACACCCAAAAAAAAATGACACTTCAGCCTGTCACAAAACCTGCAACAGAAAACGGGATAAATCCCAAGCAATCACCCTTCTGCCAAGGGGATAAAATGCATCTGAAGATCTCTGTCGGTAACCCAAGTGCTATCAAACAAAATCTGGGCAAAAGCCCCTTGATCTGACACCTGAACCAAGTGAAGAACACCTCAACACTGAGGTAGCATGCAATGTGAAAATCTCTCTGACAAAATCAACCAACAGTGTAATGCATATACTGCCCTGTGTAGAAATGACATACACAGATCCCAACGTACAAACACTCGATGAGGAACCTTTTGAGCACTGTCAACGATGGACAGTTAGGGACCGAGTAAACTCGATGCGCCCTGGCCAAGCGTGGCTCAACTGAGGTTCTCTGAGTGTTGCACAAGAAATGTGACCTGCAAGAAAATGTCACCTCCACACTGCGGAAATCGAGGCAAATGTGTGCTCTCTGGCACCACACTACCTCAAGGCATACAAAGCATCAACTGCCGGGCAAAAGCCCTATGATCTGCTCACCCGGAAACTGAGATTCAAGCCCAGTAAAAGCATAAAAAATCCTCTGCAAAATCAAGGCATTTCCTTCACGAAAACAGATAACTGTGCAATCAACCACACACTGTGGTTCTCTTCACCTCAAGCACGAGGTAAATGAAGGTACTTGCTGTACTTTCAAGAAAACACAGTTTTGAGAACTGAAAGATGATCCTGAATCAAGAGCAGAGAGCTCTTTCTCCTTCTTTTTCTTCCCAAAAAAAAATTCTGCCTTCTGTACTTCCTGTACCTGCGCACGTGTGCAGGGTACGGAATCCCAAAAAATTTTTTTTCGAAAGTCCTCCCTGACGCACGTCCTGTACCTGCGCAGCGTAAGTCCGTACGGATGTACGGCTCCTGTACGGCAGGTACGGATGGCCGTACCTGAGCGCGCGCTGCGCGCTCTGACTCCGCGCGGCCTGGTGCTGTGCACTGGCTGCCCCTGCGCAGGCTAGCAGCTAGCAGCTGCTGCTGTAGCGCTAGCTGCGTGAGCAGCTGCACTGCTCGTGCTGCTCCGCTTGCCGCCGCCCGTGCTCACGTTGCCCTGCTCGCCTCCGCGCTGCACCGCTGAGCCCCGCGCTGCGATGCCGTTGCTGCCTGCAGACCTGCGACGCCTGTCCGTACAGATGTACGGACGACGTACGTCCGTACCTGCGCTACCGCCTGTTGGCCCGTTGGCCCATGAAGAGGCTAGGTAGAGGTCGAGGGGGGTGGGTAGGCAAGGGTAGAGGGAGAAGTGGCTCTGATACCAGTTGAAAGGGAAGGAAACAGGAAGAAGAGCAAAGGGGGAGAGAGTGAGAGAGAGAGAAGACTCAAGTGTGCGGGTGTGAAGTGATGAGCCACACCACAAACTCATTAGTTTTATTAGGATTAGGTTTTACCCTATGACTGTCTTAAGACAGTCATAGATGTCTTATCTTTAATAAAGGGGTGGCAATGTGCCTTTACCCCAACACCTAACAGGATGGAAGGCATCCTCCAAAAGAATATCATCTGAAGATCTGAAAAGTCTACAACTGAACATCAAAGACAAGGGTCCCCTCATGTGCATCCTGTAAGGGAACACCCGTTCCCGTGAAAGCTCCCAACCAGGATCTATCCTATCTGCATGTCATCTGTATCTATCCACTCTGTTGGTATGGCTGCCTCTATAAACTGCAATGAGGTGTTTGGAGTCCTCACACAGGAGGATAAGTTGGAAGGCACCAACTACTCCTTGTGGAGTTTTATGGTTCGCAACATCTTGGTTGGAAGACATCTTTGGGATTATGCCAATGGAGATGAAGCATGGCCATATTATGTGGCTACACCTGTCACTCCTACAGCTGGAGGCAGGGGTAGAGGTCAAAATGCAGCACAAGTAATGGGAGTTGCTGCTCTAGTGGCTCCCACAGCAGAGCGAAGAAGATGGGATTCTAGGGATGCACAAGCTCTATCAGTGATTTCTCTTTCTGTCAAGAGGTTCATTATTCCTCGCATTCGGTCATGCAAGACCTCAAACGTAGCTTGGGAGATACTAGAGAGTATGTTTGCAGCAAGAAATGATGCAAGAGTTTCCTACCTGAAGAGAGAGCTTTCTCATACGGATATGGATGAGGGAGATTCCATGAATACTCATCTCACAAAGCTTCAGGATTTGAGGGAGCAGTTGCTGAATATTGATGAAGTTATTCCGGATTCAGAGATGATTACCACCACTCTGAATTCTCTTCCCGAGTCTTGTCTTGGTTTTCACACCTCGCTGAATTTGTCATTGAGGGGGGGGCAGCAATCCTCTCTCTTTTCACGAGTTGGTAGGACATGAAGAAATATGGCAACACGGGCTGGCGAGCATGCCATGCTTTCTAAGTTTAAGCCCAAGGGAAAAGGGTAGCAAAAGCAACATGCCAATCAGCCCGCGCATCAGCATAAAGCTGATTCAGGACAGCCCTCTTATAAAGCTAAGGGTGATGCAGATAAGCCTAGAAAGAAGGGCATTTGTCACTACTGCAAGAAGCCAGGTCATTATATTGGTGAATGCAAGAAGCGCATAGCTAAAGAAAAAAAAAGGAATTTAGGTATGGCTGTGTCAGATGCATCAGCTCCTCATGCACATGATGGGGGAGATGTTACAGCCAACTTTGTTGAAGAGCCTTATGCCTTTCTGTCTTGCATTTCAGATTCTTATGTGGGTAGTTAAGATGCTACAGCCACTATTGAGGATGATCCTTATGATTTCTTGACTTGCAGTTATGATCCTTCAAAGGATGCATGCTCTCTCAGTGTCAATGAGACACTGAATACTTGGTATTTTGATAGTGGTGCTTCTAAGCACATCACTTCTAAGAAGAGCCTTTTTGCATCTTTATATCCTCCACCTACTTAAAAGAAGGTGACTTCTGCAAATAATTCTTCTTATTCAGTGTGTGGAGTGAGGGACATTATCCTCACATCCATTGATGGCACTGATTTCAGAATTTCAGATGTTCTCTATGTGCCAGGTATAAAGAAGAATTAGTTTTCAGTGTCCTCTCTCAATAGAGGAGGATTTCAGGTTGTATTCGAAAATGCTAAAAGTGCAGTCAAAGACAAAGAGAATGAATATGCTTTGATGTTGTCTAGCACTTTGTATCGGGGTCTTTTTCAGCTTGATGAGAAAAGATCTGATCTTGCACTCTCAGTGAGCACTCCCACTGCTGTGATACAGAATGCGGAGTTATGGCATGCCAAGTATGGGCACATGAGCTATGCCAGCTTAATGACACTTCAGAAGCATGCTATGGTTGATGCATTGCCTCCTTTGGAGTCACCTCCTCCTCATGCATGTGAGGGTTGCATCGTTGGCAAGATGCATAAATTTCCTTTGAAGAAGGATGGTGCAGTGAGAGCTACACATAAATTACAGCTCATTGACAGTCCAAGTATGTGCAGAAGCTCTTGGATAGGTTCAACATGCATGATTGCAAGCCTATAGCCACTCCCATGGATCCGGGGCTGAAGCTTACTATGTATGATGCAGGTGAATCAGTGGATGTCACACTTTACAGCCAGGCTGTTGGATGCCTCATTTATTTATGCGATATTGGCCCGATATTTAGTATGCAATATCTCAGGTGAGCAGATATATGCACAGCCCAAAGACAACACATTGGCAGGCTGTAAAATGCATCTTCCATTATTTGCAAGGCACAAAGTTTTATGGCTTGATGTTTCCCAAGGGGGGTGACTTGCAGATCCATGCTTACAGTGATTCAAATTGGGCTGGAGACTATGATACTAGGCAGTCCACTTGTGGTAATTGTTTCTTTTTGGGCCAAGCTTGCATTTCTTGGCTGAGCAAGATGCAATCTACAGTGGCTACTTCCTCATGTGACGCTGAGTACAGGGCAGCTTCCACAGCGACAGTTGAATGTGTTTGGCTGCGACGTTTGTTCGCTGATCTTCATCTCTTATTGGAGGGTCCTTCTCCAATTGTCACTGATAGTCAGAGTGCTATAGCAGTGGCAAAGAATCCTGTGTTTCATGCTTGCATGAAGCACATTGAGGTTCATTATCATTATGTCAGAGAGAAGATGCATGCAGGGTAGATCAGTATGATCTATGTGTCAACACATGACAATGTTGCAGACATCTTCACCAAAGCACTTCCACGTGAGAAGTTTAAGGCAGTTCGCAGTGCCCTAAACTTATCTCCTTTTGGTGATTGATCGCTACCTTGTACACCACATTGGCACTACAGGGGGGTGTTAGAATTATTATCATATTCTAGGCAGTGGCTAATGTATTGTAATAAGTAGGTTAGGGGCACTTTTCGCTCTCTGAGGTTTTTCCCCCTAACCACAGTCTAATCCCTAACTACGGTTAGTGGATAAGATAGGGTTTTGTCACTTAGACAAAACCCCTCATTTCTCTTTTGTACTCACTTCATTTCAGTCCACTATTCAACGGACTTACGTTCAGCTCACTCTCTCTTTCACCCTTGCTCTCATTTTGTTCACATAATGGGCAACACTAGTGCTAAATTGGCTCACATGTTTTATGTCCCATTTCAGATTCTAAAAAAGGTGGGAGACTTGGCCTATAAACTCAGATTACCAGTCACTACTAAGATCCATGATGTGTTTCATGTTGACCTACTTAAGAGACATGTGGGACCATACATTCCATTGCAACAGAGCTTCCTCCTATGGATAAATCAGGTCAAATCGACTATGTTCCAGAAAATATATTGGGCTATAGAGACAAGAGACTCAGAAACAAAGTGATGGTGGAGTCACTCATCAAGTGGAAAGGATAACCTGATGAGGAAGCAACATGGCAACCCGAGAGCGTCTTGCAGGAGTATCCAAATCTTATTGATTGAGTCCATGCAAGAGCTCTTACCTCTCTCTTTCATTTTCAGTTGTATTACTTTCCTTCATTTTGAGGATAAAGTTTCTATAAGTAGGAGAGTAGGGTCCACTAGGGTTGGCACTAGCCACCCAAATGGGGGCCTAGTTAGCATCTAAATGGGCTCACATTTATTGTACACACTTCAGTACTTATTTGTACACTGTAGTAGGGTACTAGGCCTTATTGTGAGCTTGCCATGTGGCAACTGTTGTACTAATCCCATAAATAAAGGTGTTGCTGGCCCACTTCCCAAAATTATAAAAGGGGCTTCAGCTGTACTTCATTCCCATTGATCATTAGCACAAGTGCACACTTTCCATTGAGAGTTGTACTTCCTAAGCATCAGCTACAAGCTGTACATGCAAGGAGGAGAGCAGCCTCTAGCAGCCATGCTAGCCAGCCCCATGGAGCTGCACATGCATGCCCTCTTCCAAGTAAGAGTAACCTCCCTCTACCCTATTTCTATGTTTCTACTAGTTCTTGCTATTCTCAGCTCTCCTAGTCCCTAAACTAGCAGTAGATAGCAGAAATAATAGAACCTCTGCTTCATCTAATATCCATAGACAGTGATCTCCGTTCAAGTTGAGCTTCACGGGAAGCTCACCTAGGAGCTAACCATGTCTTGTATATGTGTAGATGTATGAGATTGTCCCAAATGGCATGGTTCACCTCATGAGAGGTGAGCAAAATAGAGGGAGACTCAAGGCTATATTGAAAGGGAGACAATCTGCCCATGTGGAGTCCCAAGCTCTCAAACCATCTGCAAGTACAACCATACCAACACCTTTGATCACCCTCAGCTGCTAATGGCATGGATGCGAATAAGGTCAGTCATGGTAACCTGCGTCAACCTGAAGTCAATCCCTGACTCAATGGAGGTATGTGATCACTTGGAATGTAGTGTCAAGCTAGAGTGGGGGTCCTGAACTCATGTCCGAAATGATCCAGTGTGGAAGTGATGGATTATTGCAGATCATCTGTGCCAACAAGAGAACTTGGAGCCTCTCCACTCAAACCTAGTTCATCTCTGATAGATCATGCTCCCAACATGGTCTACTTTACATGCCCACTGGGTGGACCAAGGAATCAAAGAGCAGAGACTTGGTCCGGGGATCCATAAAGTAACAGTGAGAGCATTGTCGCTCAAGTCTCGCAAGCACGGCGTACCACTTGCTCAAATCATGTTTGCATTGCTGGTCTCATCATGAAAATCAGGCCAAAAGACAAGTACTCCTAGATATGTGTAGGATTTGACGAGTATTTCGTCGAGGTTTCCACCAATAATCGATCGAGGGTGAATTGGTCTCTCTGTATGATAACCCTGGATGTGTTGAAGATCATAAGGTTGGTTTTACAAAGGTTGACCTTCAGATCATGTGTCTCGCAGAAAGCATGGAGTGCATCCAAGTCTCGCTCGAGGCACTCAGCTAAAGAAAAGAGTACAACCGCATCATCTACATAGAGGAGAATCTAAATAAGAAGCCGGGGAGAGATGAACATGCCCCTCCTAGTGTCCCAATAAAGGTCTCAAGCTCGTCAATGTAGAGGCCAAACAAAGTTGCTGATAATGGCAACCCTATTCGACCCCAATGGTAGTCTTGATCTCCTCTATCCACCCTGTAGCGGTCAGAACGCTGCCTGAGACCCTCTCATAAAGTGCCATGACTGCCCAAATAATCTCCTATATCCCAGACCCTACGGGCATCTAATTAGGCAAGCTCTATGCATTGTATCAAAAGCCTTTCAAAAATCCACAGCAGCAGCAATAAATCCTCTATCTCCATGCTCTAGCGTCCTCAATGACACCTCGGAGTGCGAGGATGTGATCTAGAGTTGCATGATCTGAAGTCCTTGGAATTAATGCTAGACAAGATACATAGTAACTCATCCTCGTATTGGTGAATGAATGCCTACTTCTTTCGGTAGAATAGACGCCGATACTCGCATATCACCTCCATCACACTCCGAAGATAATGTTTCATCTCCAATCTGAGTTGACAGTGTATTGCCTTATAGTCATCATCGTACAAGCTATTGTAGGGGGCTGAGGCAAGAGGCAGCGGGCGAGTGGACTGGTTGGGGTGTGGAAATAGTGCAGGGTGGCCTCTGGGAGTGGGCGGGTGATCTAAACGTCTCAATCTTGTAAGGAAAGTTGTCCCTGAGTACTAAAGGGATACGTTGTGATCGAAGTGGATGTCATGATATGTGGTGTGTGAGTATGGAGGAGTAATGGCATCTGTGATGTGGTGGAAATGGATACACTAAAGAAAAGATAAGTGAGGTCAGCTCCTGGTGGTGATGGGGAAATGGAGAAGTCTATGATGTACGAGGCGAAGGCAGAGCATCCCATGAGGTAGTCGACTACATTGGAGGACCCCCATGTGGAAAGCAGGTGAATCCACCCATGGAGGACCATCTATCGAGACCATAAATGAACAGGTCATGTATCTTGCCCATGTCAAAGAAAAAGTGTGCGTAATACTTAATTGGGGCTCCCCTGTCTGCGGATACTCACGATATCCCTACCTCATCTAGATGAAAATTGGGCAATAAAATAGAATCACCTCGAAAAGCAAGAAGCAGTACCTATCGTGTAGCCGTCCTTGCGTTGAAGTCCCCAACAAGGACGACTTCCCATGGCTCAAGAACTCCATGACGTTCGGATGTAGAGCTATGTAGCACGAGCTCTCATCGTCACGTCTCTAGCAAACTGCGAGGTCTTGGGAGTGAAATAGCAAACGACATTGAAGAGGTCTTATCAAAAGATGCATTAGATCCTAATCCACAGAAATCTGGAATGTGTCTCATGTTTCTTGATAGAGATCATCCTAGTGAAAGATGACTTATATAGCACTGCCACTCCTCCCCACCCATGAACTCCACCTGGCTCCCCAGTCTCATCTCGGTATGTTGTCTCCCATGTGTATCCACAAATGGACTCTGATGAGTCTCTGTGTACAAAATTCCAAATCGTCATGTGTATGACTCCGAGAAATTCCATGGGTCTAACCATAAGGTACCATTACAATTCTACACCGAGCAGGCTAGGGTCTCAGTGCTCTGAATCTCACACGACCCATCCCCCTATGCAGGGGGACCCTCGAATGCCCATTGCGGACCTATCAAGAGCCGCCAATCTCGAACCACTGCCCAACTCCCCTCCTTGATGTCCCGCTGCACTAAACGGGTATGCCTCTCCTTTTTGTGTACGCGTGCGTGTGCGTGAGAGAGAGAGAGAGAGAGAGAGAGAGAGAGAGAGAGGACCGTGGAAAGAGAGGACGATCTGCAGGCTCTACAGCCCCCGACCAGCCGCCTTAAGGTGCCCTGCACCTTCTGTAAAGGTTTTGTACGATTTTCGAACAATCCCCTTACGACCTCCGTATGGGTCCACCAGCAAGTTTTCACCGGCGTCGTTCTGTCCTTTCAGCCCCACTTTCTGCCGTTCCATACAGCTTGTATGGCTTGTACGGAGTAGGGTTTTCCCCTCCTGTGGTTTTGCTTGCTTGTTGGGTCCCTGTCCAGAGATCTCTACGCTGGTTTTGATGCAATTGCCATTTCCTCTTCTGCTCTCTACAGTTCCTCTCTTGTTGCATCGCCAAATTTCCTCTCTTCCTTTCAGCCTCACTTGTTCAGTCTAAAATCTGTGTTGGAGCTTGATCACCTTGAGAGGCTGGTCAGTGGGTTGTGCGATTGCCAGTCCTGGTTGAGTAAGTTGGATGCTTTGTGGAATGCTTGGACACCTTTACAGTTGGTCATGGACAATGTTGAATGCCTTAGCCTTGCCTTGGCTGTTGGATACTAGTGTGTGCACTAGGATGGAATGCAGATTGTAGCCAAAGTTTGGCTTGGACAGTGGAGGGACCCGGAGCAAAGCACTAGGGTGAGCCCTTGTTGTATGTACCAATTTCATTCGTAAACAAATAAATAAATACCGGAAGGGGCGCCAAGTGTTTGGGGCCAGTGTGGTGTCTTGTACTTGGTTTCATTGAGCAGGGGCACTCTAGCCTCCATCTAGTTATTTCTCAAATTGTTTCTAAGTGGTATTGTTTAAAGTTCAGTTGTTGAAAATGATGCAATGTGACTATGAATAATGAATATGCAATGATAGTTATGGTCTATTGCCCTTTAGGGAACTAAAGGCTGGTTACACAGAGCATTAGGCAAAGTGTGAACACTTGTTTCCATTGGTTGAGGTTGCATATAACAACACAGTACACTCTTCCACAGGGAAGCACCCTTTGAAATAGTAGTAGGTGGAAGAAAAGTTCGTCCCATTTTGCACACGAAGGAAAAGATCTTTGAAGCAGATAGATATGTGGAAAGTTTGAATGCAGCTTATAAGCAGGTAAAAGCAGCCCTCTAGAAAAGCCAAGAAAAGCAAAAGAGAGCAGCCGACCCTCATCGCCGTGAGCTAGTTTTCAAAGAAGGTGACTGGGTTCTGCTGCATTTTCAGAAAGCAAGACTAAGGAATAAGAAAAGCAAAGAAAGGCTGTATAGCAAGCTGAATATGAGGTATTATGGGCCCTTTCAAGTCTTACAAAAGATCGATGATGTAGCTTACAAGCCGAAGCTCCCACAACAATGGACAATTCATAACGCTTTTCATGTAAGTTTGCTAAAACCTTTTCACGAGGATGTGCCTGAAGAGATGCCTGATGAGAAACAACCTGAAGTGGAAGAGCAGGATGAGATCTTGATCCCAGAGCAGATCTTGACACATAAAGAAAGATAATAGTAGAGTTTCCCATCGCTCTCTCGTGAAGTTCCAGAATTACGCTGCAATGGTGGATGGAGGAAGCTAAATGGCAGCTTCACATGGGTTATTGCAGCTCTGCCTGGAAGCATTTCAACTTAAGACGACTGCATTGAGTCTCATTCAGGCTCAGCATAGCAAAGGTTTTTGGAGCATTTCCTGATGCTCAAGAGGGGGTAAGCACCTCCACTCCCCCAAGACAGACAGGCTCAGCTATCTAGAGGTCACTTGGTGAGATGGCATTTCTCACCCGAGGTACTGATTGCTGACAGTATTTCTGCCACGGGACCACTATGATGAGTGTACTCGCCAACTCCAAATAGATGATGCATTGATATATGAATGGAGTCATGCCCTCTCCTAGACCATTTGTTCATTTCGAGTTGAATATTACAGATGATACACCTTGTGGTAAGAGCTATTCATACCTATTTCATTATTGTATAATTGCTGTAATTTTCAGCAGAAAACTAGATAGTTTGCTTTCTCAAGAGGTACCCTATCACGGGGATGTGATTTTTCTATGCAACAAAACATGACTACCTTGTCTTTGGGGATTAGCCTAGAGGTGAAAACTCCTAAAAGTCCCTAATACCTAATGTTAAGTGGGGTCTAGTTCTAGGCGCAAGGTCTACGACTAGGTACGTTTACTAGGCCCAAATGCTAAGACCAGGCAAGAAATAAGTGTGACCAAATGTTAGGCCCAAGGCAAGGACTAAGTGCGACCAAAAAGGGTGGGTTAGAGCCATTAACGAGGTGCCAAGGTACTTTGCCACGTGACAGTCTAGGCGTTGCATGTGCTTGCATGCATGCTCTCTCGCTCTCACGCATTTCGAGGCTCTCTCTTGGCTGAGCAGCTGCTTCTCCTTGCTGCGTGACGACCTTGGCTGCAGATTTTGGTCCATCTCTCTCTCTCTCTCTCTCTCTCTCTCTGTGCATTGTATTGCGTAGCACTTAGATGATATTCGACGATGCCTCTTCTTTGTGGCACGTTGATTTTGTGCTATCTTGTATGCAGAGTTCTTGATGTCCCATGGGCCCATTTTGGCCTTTAGTGGACAATAATACACTTTCTTTCTTTCTCTCTCTCTCTCTCTCTCTCTCTCTCTCTCTCTCTCTCTCATGAGGAGCAGGACGAGGCGCAGGACCATGAGCACAGAGATAGCCCATCTTGCCAGAGAGCACCGATGGTTCCACCCCGAGGATGTACATATGACATGATCCGGCAGCACCAGAAGGTCAATACATCACACATTAAGCTAGCTTTCAGATTGGATCAAAAGCAAAGGAGGAGGTAGATTTTGGAGAACTCAAATGTAAACACAGCTTCAAGACGAGCTCGGGACCCTCAGAGCAGCGCCTAGAGGGACCCCAGTCATAAAGATGGAGGCACAGATAGACACGATACAGTCGGCTATTGCAGAGACAACTAGATGGGTGGACGTGGCAAAACGGGAGCCCACAAAGGCAACCGTTTCAGCCGCCATACGGGAGCAGCAACAGAGGGCTTCGAAAGGCCCTCAACAGTCGGGTACGAGGGATCACGCGAGACAGCACCAGCACCACCATGACGCCCATGGAGGAGGCGATCACCTTTGTGACCACCACCATGGGAGTCCCCGACCATGGCATAGAGGGAGCATGGCGTGTTAGGAGAGATCCCAACCGAGAGCAGCCCCTAGTCATTCGCTTCAGAGATTCACATGCTCGACTAGCGACACTCTGACGCCGAGCCTCTCTACGAGAGCATCCCACGCTGTCCATGGACGAGGATTTGACACCACTACAAATTGAGGAGCGACGAGTTCTTCTGCAGCAGCGGGATGTTGCCCGCAAGGAGGGGAAATGGACCGTGGTCCGAGATGGTAGGTTGTTGACCGGCACCCGTCGAGCTCCCACCCATATCTCCTAGGGGGACGGGGCCTATGAGACTCAGGTTTTCGAGACCCTAGACTGCACCATTTGGAACTGTAATGGTACCTTTTATGGTCAGACCCAGGGAACTTCTCGGAGTCTTATACAAGATGAGACATAGTCTTTTACACGGAGACACACCAGAGCCCAGAGCGTCCACTACTGATAGTCAGTGGCTACACATGGGAGTCAGCCTTCAGGGATGAGACGAGGGATACAGGAGGAGTCCGAGGACCAAGCGGGGTCGCAGTATTGTACATGTCTTCCCTCATTGGAGACATCTCCATTGAGAGAAAGGACGCACACTCCCGATTCATGTGGATCCGGATCCGATGCACAGACACCCGTGACCTTTTCATAGCAATATGCTACTTCCCGCCAGACACATCCCACTTCGCCAGAGTGGCACGAGAAGTGAGACATCGCCATATGCACCCTTACATCAGGATATCCCAAACCATTCAGCCCGTGGAGAAGTTCTCCTCGTTGGGGACTTCAACGCCAGGACGAGCACGCACCAAGCTCCACTCTTGAACTTCCGAGACGACTCTATCATGCTACCAGACATGGACCTAGACGGAGCAGGTATGACCAAGACCTCATCGGACCGACACAGTAATACCATATGGACACGCGCTCCTTGATCTGGGCAGGATGCATGATCTCATCATCTACAACGGGCTCAACCTATGGCCCTCCTCAGGTGGTTTTACTTGCTTCCAACACGGGGGGGGCACTAGTATAGTAGATTACATCATGGGATCCCCTACCTTCACTTCATGTATCACCGACTTCACCGTAGCACCACTCCCTCCAGGAGCTGATCACACATACCTATTCTTCACTATCGCCACCCCACGCTTAGCCACACCACACACACCACATAGGAAACACGACACCTACCACGACATACACTTTGAACACAACCTCTCACCGGCCTACTCTAGACGCCTAAACAAACTCCTAACCTACATCGATCACCAACCACTCATAGAGGACCGTGTTGCCTTGATTAGTCGCACACTCCACGAGGCTGCCCTTCAAATCTTTCCCCACACCACACGGTCCACTAGACCACCACCTCTTGGTTCTGTACCCTGCAACAATTGGTACGATGGGGAGTGCAAGGCTTATCGCCGACAGCTCCAATTTGAAACCAAATGTCACCTCCCGAACACACCAAACACGGTACGCAAGTACTGACGTCTCGTACGTCGAAAGAAGCAGGCATTTCTTCGTCGAAATGAGGAGGAGCTGTTGCACATCTTGTACAGCAGCAACTCTAAGGATTTTTGGCGGAGTTTCCTTGAGCGTAGGTCCCCATCACCCCTCACCAACACGAGTCTAGCACACGTATACACACCATCTTTATGATGTCCCACACCAGCCCACTCCAGATCTCATACACACACCTCGCCCCACCACTTGCACGTTGTTCACCAGAGGGGGAGTCAAAGACGCGACATTGAAACTGCACAATGGCCGAGCGAAGGATCACGAGGGGCTATGCACTGAGTTTATCGCATATGGGATCAACACGTTAGCCCCGGCCGATCCTAGCAAAGCTATTCAATGACGCTGTTTGCCTTGGCTTCCCCCGCACCTAGACACTTAACACCATCACCCCCATCCACAAGGCAGGGGATCCCATGGACCCGAGTAACTACAGGACTATCATGATTGGACATGTGATGTCCAAGATCTATGCAGTTGTATTGGATGCATTGGTCAGCCTGTTCACAGAGATGAGAGGGCTCAGAGCAGAGGGTCAGGCTGGTTTCAGGCGAGACCATGGGACTATGGATCACATACTCACACTCAGGAGTGTCATTGAGGAGGCCAAATCACGGAAGGAGAGGGTATATTGTTGCTTTGTGGATTTCCGCAAAGCCTTTGACACAGTACCTCGAGCTCGTCTCATCACACGCCTACAGACACTGGGATTCGATCAGGAGATCATCTGGGCAATCATGGCACTGTATGAGAGAGTCTGAGGCCGAGTTCGGACAGGCGTAGGTTGGACAGATGAGATCCTGAGTACCATAGGGGTCAAACAGGGTGTCCCTTATCACCGACCCTAATAAATTTTCTTTCTTTCTTTCTCTCCGATGGACAGCTATGGAATGCAGAAATACCTCGGGGAAGACACATCAATATTTAAAAGACATTTAATCTGTAAAATCAGAACCAGCTCACATGATCTCGAGGTGGAGAGGGGAAGATGGGCAAGACCCAGGGTACCAAGAGAGGAAAGAGTATGTAAAATCTGCCCCGCTGGAGAAGTAGAAAATGAGCAGCATGTACTCCTAACATGTCGAGCATATGCGCAAATCAGAGAATGTTATAGGGGCAATAGAAGCAACCTGAAATCCCTACTGGAGTGGCCAGCCAAAGAGCTAGGAAAATACATAAAGGAAATTTTAGAATATCGCAACAAAGTACTTGGTCTAGCACACAGGCTAGCACAACAAGTACTCACTGCATAGCACATTTATGCTTTTATTTATGCTATTTTCTTTCAATGGATGTAAACAATCACTACTTGTTGATAGTGATCACTGTCCCATAGATCCTGAAGGGTCTCATGAGGACGTTAATACAATCATATCATATCATATCATCTCTCCCTCTCTCTCTCTCTCTCTCTCTCTCTCTCTCTCTCTCTCTCCCCATGCTATGCACGATGGGTCAAGTCGAGACTAAGGAGCACTTTCTTTGTATGTGTCCCGCCTACTACGAGATCCGAGGGCACTACCATTGCCTTTTTGAAGAGGGACACGAGTTTGGCCCACTCTCACGACTGATCCACTTCCAGGATCAGGTCTGTATTGGGCTCTACTTGATTGAGATGCGGAGACACAGAGAGACACTACTGCGATGGATCAGAGAGCGAGGTGGATCGAGCGCAGAGGCAAGTCACCGACTTCTATGCATTTGAGTCAGCTCCAGGGCACTCCGGAGTAGAGGAGGAGGAGCTAGCTGACATGAGAGATAGATGGGTCAGTAGAGGGAGTCGACACGACACCACTACTGGACGAGGGACACGAGGATCTCACATGCGACAGAGACCAGAGCACACACGATTGAGGTTCGACCTATCTCAGCTCTCCTAAGAGGCGACCAATAGCGACGTGGCATTACACTTGACATAGCCCATCGGATCTAGAGATCGAGCAGACCACGCCCCCCACCACAGCGCCAGACAGCTCGACAAATGCAGTTACGTGAGCTCTTTGTGTCACACCAAAGAGCTATCACAGAGCCTGGATACATGGAGCTAGATCATGTTCTTGGAGCATTAGCCCTGAGCGCCTGACATGCCTCACTCATGTTACACACTCACTATTTGGCTTCTCTGGCTCGACTTGATATGATGTACTACATTAGTATTTCAGCTTATGTGTTTTAGAGTACTCAACGAGGGGCTTAGCGAGCCCTTCACCCCAGCCCACAGTGGCTTGTATGAGTTTACTTTGTTTCCGCACTTTTGTCCCATAGGCCCGTGAGGCCTCCCGCAGACGTTAATCTCTCTCTCTCTCTCTCTCTCTCTCTCTCTCTCTCTCACACACACACACACACATATTTCAAGGTTCTCTCCTAGCTGAGCGGCTCTTCCCTCCTACCCCGTGAGCAATTGCACGCCCGAATTCTGCTCCTCTCTCTCTCCAAGCTGCCGATTTCTCTTGCTGCCCTCTGCTTTTGGGGTGCTCCAGCTAGGAATCAAATCCCAGGGAGCTGGTTCGATGCCATTTGGAGCTGATACGACGCCATCTGGAGCTGGTCTGAACTCATTTGCTGTAGTTTCTCAACTCCTTTCTGGCTGAAGGTCATCTGTAATTGGCTGGGGGCCTGGATAGAGGTCCCCCTTCTTCATGGATAGCAGGTAAGCGAACATGAAAAAGGATGGAGGCGCCCTTCAGCTGTAGCTCCCACTTGAGCCTAGGCACAAAACCAATAGTCAACTATGAAGGGGCCAATCTCTGCCTGTCAACCGCTTACACAAGCAACCCGTGAATTTACCGTGACCAGCCATGGAACCACCGTACGGATCGTATGTCACTCATACACTCAGATCCCTGCAACCGTACGCACGCCTTACGCAGGCCGTACACACAGGTAAATGCGTGGCAACCTGCACGTGTGGGAATCTGTACCCGACAATTCGTACATCAGGCGTACAGCCGTCCATACACATGGGAGACCGTACACGCAGCGCCATACCACCAACCCATACCAGCAGGACGTACCGATAATCCGTACACGCAGGTCATTTCAGCCCATACTTGCCCATACAAGCCCGTACACACAAATCGTACAGGATTCCATACTCCGGGATCTCACTTAGCCGCCGTACTGCAGTCCATACCAGCAAGTCGTACGGAATCCGTACTCCAAGACCTTGCCCTTCACCAAGTGCCTATTTCGCTTCTCGTGCCCGCCATCACCTTCATCAATCTTCCTTCCCTCCCCGGCCTCGTGATCCCCCCTTCAGCCAAGCTTCTCCAGCTTCCATTCCAAATGGGGAGGAAGGGAGCAATTGCCACGTGGCAATTTCCCCTACGTACTGAAATTTGGGGGTTTTTGCCCCTTGAGGCCCTTACAAAGCTATTTGCCCCCAATGAGGGTACCAAGGCCCAACTTACCCCCATAGGTCCCTTTATCGGCCTTTTAGTCCCTCAAATTGAACCAAGGCACTAGTTAACCCCCAAGGCACCCATCCCTAGGGAAAACTAGCACACCCACATCCTGTGACCTCGCCTTCTGATTCCTGGGGCCCATATGCAAATACAAGACTCACGCCCTCGTGACAATATCATAGACCCAGATTTGAGTTCTAGGGCCTTACTTTGCAAGTTTGTGGTAAGAGGACTTATGTCTGGGAAAGAGCCATGATATTCGATGTATACATGCTTCCCCTTCTTTAGGTAGAGACTGAGTAGACAATACTAGGTATTTTTACTTCAGCCCCCTTCATCTCCTTTTATGGCTACTATTCTGAAAGCTTGGAAAAGCTTCAGAAATACTCTTCGGAGAGTTTTCCCCCCAACTTCTCTAGAAGAAATTGATAGGCAGCCTATCATGTGGAATAATAGCATACTTGACGAGCATGGCAAACCACTTGGCCAGTCCCAATACATGAAGTGGTCCAAATGGGAGAGAGGCCCCCGCCTCCTTTGTAGGATCCTGAAAAGATTCAGAGAATCATAAACATCAAATGGTAAGCCACCTCAGAGGAAGTGCAAGGAGAATTCAGCAAATAGATGTAGCCTTACCCGAGGATTGGGTGGATATAGATGACAAGCCACTTGTTTGTTCTACTTGGGTGAGGGCTTTTCGAGGACAAGCATTCCACTTCAGGTCATAGCCTCTCGAGGAGCACACGAGGATGCCTTCGTCTTTGATGTTCAGCCAGATGGCACACTGTCTAGACCTTTAGATGCTATTCTCTTGGGCATTCCATTTCAGCCTGTCAAGATTGTAGGGTTTGTGAAGCATGGCATGGATTTACAGTGGCACTTGGATCTAAATTTTTCATACTTAATAGAAGTCTGATTCGGGAGGGGGGGAACTCCACCTTCGTTCCATTCTTCGTAATAGCACAAAGAGAGTATTCTTGCAGAGTTTAAAAACGACAAGCACCTTGATGAAGAGAACAATGCCTTCTTCCCTCAACTAGACCCTTTGAGCGCCAACTATGGCTAATCACACCTGAGGTCCACCAAACGGCCTAAGGGGCATACCACTCCCTCTTGTTGGTCATGTACTGCATAGCACCACTGTCAACATATCAAACGTCCTCTAAATCTATCACTATGCTGACTATCCGTGGTATCTCCTAGATTATGACGAATAGTTCGTCGATGATAACATTACTGCTGCTCTGCATCGCTTCTTGTTGCCGTCCTTGTTGTGAACTGCTTTCTTCCAGCATATCTTGGCATAGTGCCCCATCTTACCCTACAGTAGAAGCACTTCACCTTCTTCTTCTTCGTTGAGTTAGAAGATCCATCCTCTCACCCATCCTTCTTTGTTGAAAATAATGGCTTCCCTTTGCCACCACCCTTATCCTGGGCATTCAGAGCCTTGTCAATATCTACAAGTACAATTCCTGAAACCATCCTCTCCTACTAGAAGTCAGTAGTCTTCCTCGTACAACTCATGAGATGGAAGGTGAGGGAACAAAGTGCAACTATGCACTATGGCTCCCTTCAAGGGATGAGGAAGTTGTGCTCTAGGTGAGCACCTATCCGAGGTGTCTTTCCCAAGGTTACTATCTTCATCATTAAGCAACTTTTGGTATGTGTTCTTTGCATTTTGAGTCCAACTTTGAGCGTTACTGATTTGCAACTATACCAAGCTGAGCGCCCTACCAAGGCGTCCCTCCTGGTACTAGTTTCACTATCATTGCTTGAGTTTTGGTCTTGTTCGTGTTGGTTGCTTGATTTTTCACATGCATGTGCGTTTTTTTTTGTTGCGTTTGATGACTCTTGCTAGACCAGTTTGCATTGTGTGGATTCAGAGAGAGCTTATCAGTGTTGAACAGGTTTCCTGACCTATCTCAGTACATTCTTGGGCTGATCTTTTTTTTGTGTTTTGTGTTTGGGTCTCGTGTGCATATCCTTGTGATTCTGAACATGGTTGCCCTCGTTCAACGTACGGAACGTTCCGTACATCCCGTTCTGTTCCGTACCGTACCATACGATCCTCTCTTTTTTTTCCTCCTCTTATTTTTTTATTTTTTTAATTTTTTTTGCGTTGTTTGTTTTGGATGACTGGTTTTGTTATTGGTGGTGGTTCTGCCAAACTGGTTTTGGGCCTCCCAAATGGCAAGGTTCCATACAAACCCCCTCTCTCCTCACGATGTTCTCACACTAAGCATCTACCTCCGAGTCTGAGTCTCGACTCTCCCTTCTCCATCTCCAACAAGTGACAAGGCTCAAGCTGCCTCAAGCATCTAAATTCATCTCTCTCCCTCTTTATCTCCAACAAGCACCTATATTACATGTTTGTACAACTTTTAAAGCTTGTACAAGTACTTAATCCAAAACTCTAAAATCTGTGTCTTTTTTTTTGGGTATCAAACGTACCATCGGACGTACGCCTAAGATTTTTTAGTTCGTTTAGTACCGCACTAATATTGAACGGTACGTGTCAACCATGCTTGTGAACTGTTGCTCTAAACTGTTGACTGGAACTCCTACTTACCTAGTCGATGGGAAGGGCACAAGTGCCCCCAAATGATGAGCCAGCCAACCCAAAGGTCGACGAGCAGCCGACCATACCCAACCTGACCTGGCAGGTTGACTGCCACGTCTGCTACAACATCACATCTGCTGCCAGGTCAACTGCCATGTCTGCGCTGAACAGTCCATGTGGCTGTATGCGATGTCGCCAGCCAATGATTGATGCCACATCAGCATTCTTGGGCCACATCGGTGCCTCAGGGTGCTGTCCATGTTGCCAGATGCCACATAATCATCTCGGGTGGGGCTGTGTGCCCCTTCTGCATCCTTCTGGATGCATGAAGCTTCTCGGGCCAGTCATATGCTGCCCTATATGTGCACCCCATCTCATCAAGACATTGGATGGCTGCATACTGATGCTCATGCATCTCATCTTTTACCTATAGATGAACATCATGCAGTTCTACATCCTCAAAGTTTTCACCCCAAAAATGTGTGTGCGCGTGCGTGCGTGCGTGCGTGTGTGTGTGTGTGTGTGTGTGTGTGTGTGTGAGTGAGTGAGTCAGAGAGAGAGAGAGAGAGAGAGAGAGAGAGAGAGAGAGAGAGAGAGAGAGAGAATGGCTTGAAAGGTGATTTCTAGAGCTGAGGGGAGCAGCAGAGAGATCAGGGAATTCATGACATGAAGAGTGGACAACGAGTGGACAGGTTACTATTTGAATAGAAAGCAAAATCAGTTGAACCAGCTCCACTCATTGTCTTGCAGCCGTGAGAACAAGATCTCGAGGTGCAAGTTGCTTAGTCGTAGAATAATGCAGATAAACTAAGTGAAAAATGACAACTTGCTTCCATGCATGATTGGAAGACAAGGAAGAAGAAAGAAAGAAAGAAAGATGTATTTACGTCTTCTGGAGGCCTCGCGGGCCTCTAAGACAGTACAATCACAAGAAGTACCCCATACAAGCCACTGTGGGCTGAAACAAAGGGCTCGCTAAGGCCCTTTGTAGAGTACTATGTGCTAAGCTAAAACAAAATAACAAGATGAACATCACAATATTATACATAAGAACAAACATGTGCATGAAGGTCACAATGATCTGAACAGGCTGGCTTTGCTCAAAAAATGACAAGCACTGAAAGGCCAGTAAGAAATTGGCAAAAATCTATACATATTTCAAAGTTTCCAGTCGTAACCACACCTGCTTTCTGATTAGTTCTGAGAAGTATTTGAATTGCAAGATGTCTATATCTCCATACAAGGCTTGATCCAGGCCAAAAACCCACCAACCTTGTGGAAGCTGCAATGCAAAATAGCTCTTCTTCTGTGGTAACAGCCAGCCACCAAGCCAGCTCTTGTGGCAAATGTATCTCATGAAAGTTTCAAGACCATCAAACCAGTCTGCAGAACAATCACACAAGATCCCCCTCTTTTTAGGTACCAGTACAATCACACAAGATCTCCCTCTTTTTAGAGACCATACACTAAGTCATTTGCTTTGTTGCAGGCAAAAATTTGTTATTCTAACAACTTCAGTCCTTACAAATTAAACTTGAGGGGAAAGCCACAAACCATGGTTCCCTGGAATGGCAAAGCACTGTGGACCCTGATACATCTCAAGAGTTTGCACCCCCATTGGAAGCTCAGGCTTTTTCACAGCTATATGAGCAGCCTTATAAAAATCAGGAGGTTGCAGTGCATACTCGAAGGGACGAAAAAGCCGGTTCTCGTACGAAAATGGAGACGGATTGGGGTAGCTATAGCAGCAGAAGCACAAGTTAATCGCACTCAACTCAGAAATATATACAAGTACATTATACAGAACTTGCATTTAGAAAAAAATAAGATACTTGGTTAACAATGAATAAAACACAAGAAAAGAGAAGCTGGACCTCTGCATCCTAATCCACATTTGGGATGATAATCTCACATAGACAAAACGCCTTGTTACTAGAATTGCAGCACAGTTGAGGTAATGCATTGGTTTATGAATTCAACCCACATGAAAATGAAGAATAACAAGAAGGAACTCACGCTAAATCCCCTCCAATCATCAACAAGTCCCCACGTGGCAGAACCAAGGCTTGGCCTTCCATATCTACTTTTAAATGAGGTTGGGCAAGAAGTCGGGCTACAGTATAAGTAGAATTCCCACCATCCCCAGTATCTGCCATGAAGTCAAACCAAAGTTCCTCCCGTTTGCATAAATGATCATATAAAAAGAAATCTTTTTTCCGAAATGGTCGATCCTTCGCCATTACAGCCTGGGAGATTGAAAATTTTGTCATGACAATGCAAAACAGACCGTTGGACAGTGCAAGGCAGAAACTAACCCAGTGGCTGGCATTGACCATATTCAATTCCAATTATTTTAAAACAGGAGCCCACAAAACATGTAGTAGCTGAAATGAAAGTCTGACAAGTAGTGCAATGCTGTAGCAAACAATACCTGCATTGTTCTCATGTCAAACCGGCCAAGAAATAAAGTAACAGAGACCAATAGGTCGAAAGCTGTTTTGAACAAGTCAGCAGATGTTCTGCACCCATATTGATGTGTCTATGATAAAGCCAAACTTCAAATGAAATTATTCTGCCATTCCTATTAAGAAGCATGACAACCAACATACCCAGAGTACCAAGGGACCATATCCAAGAAATCAGGAGCCTTGGAAGCATTTGGCTGCTGGTCAGAGCCTGAGACTGACTGAGGATGCGTCAAGGCCCACCTGATCATTATAAAATAAAAATCAGTACACTGTACAGGCTTATTATTGGAATTTGGGAATATCTGTCAGTGATTTTTCTTAAAAGGTGCCTGATTTGCTAAAGGAAAAATACCCAGTTGAGCGTTCCACAACATAATTTGCAATGTATAACCCGATGAAAGTCGCCCACAATGAGTAAACTGGTGATATGTTGTCAGAAAGGCCAACACAACCCTCGTTGCAAACAAGCTGCAAGTAAAAACCAGAACTTAGCAATCATCTGTCAACTGTCTCAATATAAATCCTTGAAGTCCAGAAAGTATTATGTATATCTGAAGGTAACTGTTTACTATGTAGTCTCAAGGTAACATTATTGCATTATTGGGGCTTAAAACGTTGTCATACCCAATTTTTTAGTTGTGCCCCAGATTTAGGTGGAAAGTTTGTTTGAACTTAAACCGAGGAAGAGACAACGAGCAATATTGTTACTTACCTCTCCATAAATGACCCATTTGGAAAATACTGGATAGTCACTAGCGGAGCCCACTGGCCCCAACCAAGTTGAGCATACCTGCTCTTTCACCTCGTGTATCTGAGGCCACCCTGTATACCATGTTCTATTTGAATTTTTCAAATAGTCAAAAAGAGCTTGGCTGGACCTCTGTCTTCCAAATGAGTTTGTCCTTGAAGGAGCACGGTTACCACAATGACTATAGAATACGCAACATGCTATGCTTAGAACCTTCCCAAAACAACAATATCACATAATTATTGCTCGATACCATGTAGCAAACTAGATCCTGAAATCCCAGACAAACTTGATAAACATTTCATAGCAAACTATTCCCTGTATCAGCTGGTGACTTGACCACCTGATAAAATTTGGCTCAAGCATGACCATATATCTACAAGTAGTAAAGATTGCAAAAGAGACAGGAGCAACACCATAAAAAGTTTTGCTTTACAAGAACAACTATAGCACTTTTCAATAAAATACTTGGCACGAATACAATAAGGCAAAAGCCACAAAGTTGGCAGCCTGTGTTGAAATCTGCTCTGAAGCAACAGACCCATACCCTAACATCCAGAAGCGTGCTGAATAGCTACTCTCAATTGGCATCCTATCCTGAGATACCTGCTCTGAAGTCCAAGAAAATACAATAATACCACAGCCTAATAGATCTGGAAGCCTGGTCACTAGGAACTTCTAGGGCCTGCATCCAGATCCATGACAATCTCTCTGTCATGCCTGTAATGCCCCCCTGTAGGACCATGGCTACATGCTGTGTGCATATGGCCCAAGCAAGTACCCAAAAGACCTTGTTTATGGATCATAAAAAAGCACAGAAGTAGCTATAAAAGGGGGTATTTCCTGCAAAAACAAGTCCGTCTACTGTGTAATATGACTGCACATGTAATAGAGGAAAAGATTCCAGTACTAGTTGCAACCTTAACTGCTCAGAACATATATCCAACTAAACCAGCATTATGGTTTATACAGCACAGCACCAATAGGGTCTCCACTCACCAATCAGCATATATTGGGTCTTTCAAGAGTGGACAAGCATCTTTCTGCAATTTTATCAGCTGTTCAGCCTCTCCCCTAATACATGCCTCCACGCTGGTCTTTCATATATATTGTTCATGAAAGAGACCCATCATGGTTGACTCCCATCTATTGGGGTCTCTTGATTCTAACTTTTGGGTTGAGTCACTTTATTAATAATCACTGATCAGTATAGTGTAATCTGTATGGTCTAGTGTGCATGGTCGTTACTTATGTTCAGTGAGTCTAGTGGTCTTTCTACTCCTGGTTACCCTATCAGAGCTGTATATATAGACTAGGCATAATGGACAATGCAAGTCGTTGCTCCTCTCTGCTCCTGCTGTGTGTGTGCATGTCTTCATGGTACAGAGCAAGTGCTTGCTCATGAGGACTCAAAACTCGCAGGACCCTAGAGTAACCTGAGATTCTTGATAGTTCACTGTCTAGAGTGTATTGAGAAAAAATTTTGCTTCAAGGCTCTGAGAAGCCATGAGAAGGAGCCTCCAATAGCTTGCAGGCGATAAGAACTCAGGAGTCTTCACAACAATTGAGGACCTTTGCAACTATGAAGCCCCGATAGTTGCATAGAAGTGCACTTTGCAAAGCACATTGCATTGTGTGGAATGAGTACTTCGATGGGCTGCACCCATCTCTCCCACACCTAATCTTCATCGAGACTTCAATCCTCAGTAGGAAGTGTGCACCTTTGCTACACTTCAGCCTGCTTTGGAGAAGCATATCTTGTATTGACAGAGATCTAGCTTGTTTATCTGGCCTTCAAACTTGGTGAGCTGGTCTTGTGTATACTCGCTTCCACCTTATGCATATGGCCAAGTGAATCCCTCACATAATATCAAAGCTGATCTTGCTCGCTGGTGAACACTGTGAAAGCATTATCAAATCGAACAGCAGCTGACTCCAAGAAAGCTCTCCAAGCACATTGCAACTAAATGAAGGTTCTCCAGCAAGATCACTAACTAGCCATTATGTGTTCAAGCACACGTGTGTGTTTGCTATGTGACTCCAGATCTGCAAAAGGGGAGCCGTAATACCACAGAACTTTCAAAGAAGACATGTCAACACTTAACACAGCGTGGAAGGGATCGCTGCAGTTCTCTGACCTATATGTGGACATCATAAATTATAGTTTGCAACCATCATAAAAGAAGGAGCTTTGTTTCATTAACACATCTATTAGAGGGTCTGCTTTTTTATACAGCATGAATTCCAGGTCATTCACAGCAAGCAAACTGTTTACTCCATATAGTAGCTTCCCATTCTCAATTTTCATGCAATGTCTACCTTCCTTTTCCACCTTTCAGACGCCCTATAAATTGGCTTCCCACAATAAAAGCATGGGCCCTTTTTAAATTTGTCCTCGTCTCTTTTAAGAAATCGCATAGGCTTCTTAACCTTTGCTATCATGGCCTTATCTTATGTGCCTCTGGCCCACTATACCAATGTGAGTGATGTGCTGTCTGCTTTCACTGCCCATTATGGGATGGCCAAAACCATTGTAGTCACACTGGACCTCTCTCAATGGTCGTCCCTCCATAGCCAAACCAACACTAACTTTGTATGTCTCCATCCCAAACAGCCAACCACATTATTCCTTAGCTACTAGAGGGGCTCCTGAAAACAAACTCTAGGCACTGCAAAAACCACCTTTGGTATACAATCCCAGCAACTAGAAGTCCTGGTAGTCTGATCACAATCAAGTCTGGCAGCCCTGGGTCAGGTTGCAGCCGATCTTGGGCCTCCTTGATCACTTTGCAGCAGGGCACTGGCCTGGTGGAAAAATTTGCAGCAAGTTCTGGAGCATTGGGGGATGCTGGAAACCCCAATTGCAACAGGTTCTCTCTCTCTAGACAGCTCACAAATGCAAACGGGAGAGGAATCTCATGCTAACTCAATCACACCACAATGGGAGAGCGTGGAGAACAGAAAGAATGATTTGCATCAATAGAAGGTGACTAGGGGAGAGAGAAGAAGACAGTACACAGCACTAGGTCCCAGAAATAAGGGCTGGACCCCCCCCCCCCCAAAGGTCTTTATTGCAATAGAAATAAACTTTGTACGACTGGCTCTGTGAAGAGCATGAAGCTGAGTACAACTCTTGAATGAAACTAGAAGCTTTGAGACCCTTCTTTTATAGATTTGGCCTAGCCAGAAGCTAGAGCTGCTTTTCTAAAGCTAAACTAAGCTTTTCTGCTTTTGCCCACTTTGAGGCAGATTTTGTGTCCTTTTTAGAACCCTGTGGGGCCTTATTTAATGGCACCATCTTTCTTGCTGCTTTTTGCCTTGTAGGACCCGCTTTTTGCCACTTGCTCCATCAGTTTTGAGCCTTTTAGCACTCATCCAAGTCTACACAAATACCAAAACTTTAAACCATTAAAGCTTAGTGAAATGCATGCATTCCTAGTTCTTGGACTAATCCTAGCCCCTTTTAGGCGTCCCCACAGCTCTCTTTTACCAATGCAAAGCAAAAGTAAAGCAATCAGAAGTCAATTCTAATAAAGATTATACTTTATTTCTTGAGAGAAGTACCAAATGGTGACTGCTCCAGACCCCATCCTCCACCAAATCTACAAGCTAGGACAAATCAATTTCATAGTCCACGAAGAAGACTTTGAGTGGGACTCTGGGCCTCGAAAATTGACCATTGGGGCAACTATATAGATAGGACTACAAATTAGGGATGCCTGGATTGGGATACTGAATGTTTATGCACCCACATGCTGGTAGTAGAGTGTCTATCAGATATGGAAGCTTGGATCGTTGGAAGTCTCAACGAGGAGACTTCCCCACAAATAAGCCCATGGCTCATATATAGAATCTCCCAAGGGTGTCCATAATCCAAGGAGACCTATACACTAAGAATAGTTCTAATGTACAAATCGACCCCTTTTAAAGGGTCCACTACTGGGACCTAACCTCGTCACAATAAAGCCAGCCCATGCTGTGACCTTGGGATCATAACATTTCTCCCACCACAAAACACCATAAGAGGATCCAATCAGATTGCCTCCAATAGACATATGCACAAAGCATAACCTCAGGAATCTAATCAATCTGCTCCGCCTATCCATCTGACCAAGATGTTCATATGAACTCATGCCAAGATTAGTGTCCAACTTTTTGAATACTTTTCCAATTGTGGAGCAAAGATTCAGATCTATCACAACCACCTGTATTGCATCATGCCCATGGTTGGTTCATGGTGATCCAACTATAAAGTCCATGGAAATACCCTCCCATTTCTTATTTGGGATTTCTAATGGATGCAACAAGGCATCTTCTCTTACCCTTGTCTACTTGGCATTGTTGGCACTCTCGAACATATATTTGACATAAGGCCGCATATAAAATCATGCTTGACCAAAAGCCAACGTTCATTGAATACGGAAGCTAGCAAGTTCACCACCCAACTATAGATCCGATCACCCTCAAAGCCTGAGGCCAGCCAAGCATCGCGCTATGTCTATGGCCACAACCTCTGTCCACCATACATGAGAGTCCACCAATCCAAGTGTTTATGTGTGTTAGAAACATGGTGTGAGGGGGAGAAAGAAAGAAAGAAATTTTTAGTCTTCGAGAGACCGTGAAGGTCTATGAGACTAAAGATAACTAGTACAATGAGCATAACGGTGGCGGTCTCAAAACGGCCCGGCCAACTGTTTCTTCAAAAAAGTTATGAAGGACGGTGTGTCTAGTCCTGGTACAAAAAATGTGTATCTATCTCCAAATGATACAAAAAATGGCACAAAAAAATGGAGCAGAAGGGGGGAGATACAAATATATATATGTATGCATGTGGTGATCGTCAGAGGCCAATCATAGAGGGCCCGTCAAATGGGAGGTCGAAAAAACCCTGCGATGGATGATTGGCCTCTGACGTCACGCTGCCTAGTCGAGCTCGATCGTCGGGGGCGGCGGGAGAGAGAGAGATAGGCTAGGGAGTGAAGAATTGAGAAGACATAATGAAGGCTTTCATTCATTCATCAAGTATGACATGACAAGTGAAGTACAAGCCTTATATAGGCTACACACTCACACACTTGCACCAAGTGCATATGGCATAAGTCTCACAAGGGCATGAATTCTGAAGCATGCATGTTGGCCTGCATGTGGGCAGGACCCTGGGAAAACAAGAAGTGAGTCAAGGGTGGCAGCACGCACCCCGTTTTTTCCCGTGTAGGACCTAGAGGCCTACTTCATCCACTCACTGAGAGAGAACCTGAGATGGATGGGAGTCTTGATGGGATTCACTGGCATATGATCCGAGTGGCGGGACGTTTGGGCAAGGAGTGGCACATTGACCCTCCCGGTATCTCAGAGCAGGATGCCCCCAGATGGCTCCTCTAGCTTTGGGAGGGTAGACCCTTGAGGGAGGTCCAGTGGGATCCGGTAGAGTGGTTCTCGCCCTCCAAGGGCGGCCTTGCCGAGCATGTGGACGAGGTGCCCTTCTTTTCCTACACCACACAGATTGGCACGAGGCTTCAGATGGACTCTTCAAAGTGGACCCCCTCGAGGGAGAGACATTGGGTGGCCCAGAGAGTGTCCCCGAATGTCCGTTCGAGGTTTTGGACACAGTTATGGTTGAGTTTGCGGCCGAGGAAGATTTCATACTTCTTCTTGCTGAGCCCCACGGAGGCTTGCTCATCGAACCGTGGTTGGAGCAGATGCCAGTGGAGGGGCAGTGCCATTGTTGCTGTGCTGGTTTCCTGGAGACGATCGTGCATTGCCTCTAGAACTGTCATAGCGCAGCCAGGATCTGGATGAGAGCCCTTAGGATCGTGACCCGTATGTAGCATCTTCAGAGGGACTACACCTTGGGGATGGTGGCCTGGTTGACTGAGAGAGGACACGAGTTCCAGATAGAAAGAATTATCGCAATACCAGCACGCCGCAACTTGGACGAAAACTTCACAAGGTGAAATTTGCATGTCCGCTAATACGGCAGAAGCATATACCTAGATGAATCCAGGAACATTCCCAAACTCGTCCTCTAAAAACACAACATAGTGCAGTTTCAATCTCGCGATAGTCACTCATAAGATTGAAAACCGTAAACTCCATCACGCATTGCAAGGACTAGCTACTATGACATCCCCACTGACGTCATCAGCGCCCAACAGTGGGTGTAGACCATAGTATAAAAGTATGCTCTCACACATACAAATCCACACACCCACACATACTTGAGCATCCATTTATACAAAGTCTTCGTACCGAGTTTCTGTCGGCACTCCGGAGATGAAGGGCAAACTCAGCCATGACGAAGGCTAGCACTAAAGGAGAAGGCTCATCAAAAAGTAGTCCAAATCTCTTCATTCAAGCTACAACTGCTTGTGAAGTCTAAACGATTTTATTTTAGTCTCTCCCAAACGAGCATCTAAATCTAAATCTAGCTAATAGGGCAACGCACCATTTAAGATAGAAAGAATTATCACAATACCAGCAGGCCGCAACTTGGACGAAAACTTCACAAGGTGAAATTTGCATGTCCGCTAATACGGCAGAAGCATATACCTAGATGAATCCAGGAACATTCCCAAACTCATCCTCTAAAAACACAACATAGTGCAGTTTCAATCTCACGATAGTCACTCATAAGATTGAAAACCATAAACTCCATCACGCATAGCAGGGACTAGCTACTATGACATCCCCACTGACGTCATCAGCGCCCAACAGTGGGTGTAGACCATAGTATAAAAGTATGCTCTCACACATACAAATCCACACACCCACACATACTTGAGCATCCATTTATACAAAGTCTTCGTACTGAGTTTATGTCGGCACTCCAGAGATGAAGGGCAAACTCAGCCATGACGAAGGCTAGCACTAAAGGAGAAGGCTAATCAAAAAGTAGTGCAAATCTCTTCATTCAAGCTACAACTGCTTGTGAAGTCTAAACGATTTCATTTTAGTCTCTCCCAAAGGAGCATCTAAATCTAAATCTAGCTGATAGGGCAACGCACCATTTCAGATAGAAAGAATTATCGCAATACCAGCAGGCCGCAACTTGGACGAAAACTTCACAAGGTGAAATTCGCATGTCCGCTAATACGGCAGAAGCATATACCTAGATGAATCCAGGAACATTCCCAAACTCATCCTCTAAAAACACAACATAGTGCAGTTTCAATCTTAGGATAGTCACTCATAAGATTGAAAACCATAAACTCCATCACGCATAGCAAGGACTAGCTACTATGACATCCCCACATACATCATCAGCGCCCAACAGTGGGTGTAGACCATAGTATAAAAGTATGCTCTCACACATACAAATCCACACACCCACACATACTTGAGCATCCATTTATACAAAGTCTTCGTACTGAGTTTCTGTCGGCACTCCGGAGATGAAGGGCAAACTCAGCCATGACGAAGGCTAGCACTAAAGGAGAAGGCTAATCAAAAAGTAGGCCAAATCTCTTCATTCAAGCTACAACTGCTTGTGAAGTCTAAACGATTTCATTTTAGTCTCTCCCAAACGAGCATCTGAATGAATATGAATTAATGATATTGGAAAAAGAATTCTCGCTTATGAATAAATGTGACATTCGTTCACTTGTACATATGAATGAATGATATTGGAAAAAGAATTCTTGCTTATTGTTATGAATGAAGGTGAGGCTTCAATACTAGAGCATTGGGGAGTAGGGGTCACCAAAACAAGCACCATGGACTGTGATGGTTTGGTACTCTTTCAGGAGACCTAAAAAACAGTGTAAGGGGGAAGGTAGGCACATAGTGGGCAGAATCCATGTCGTCCACCATGAAGCTCTAGTACCAAGTGATGAAGAACACCCCATGTGGGCCCAAGACACCTGGACTGCTCAACTAGAGCCTTAATCACTCTCTCCCAAGCTCAGCGAGATGGGTAAGACTCCCCTCCAATGGCTAAGACTCTCCTCCGATATATCATGACTTCTTGTATGTGATTGCCTTCAACTCGTAGACTCACTTGAATCCAATCCTGAACCTGGTGTCTAATTGGCATCAAGCCCGGAACGCGTCCTAGAAGCACCTTGTTCTAGAGTTCATTAATTGAGAGAGGGGCTCCTAGTGGTTGGGGCATCAAGGATGCTGCCAGTAGAGTTCCTCTAGCCAAACCAAGGAGTCACCCTCTGAAGAGCCTCTCATAGAGTCAATCAATCAAAGAAGGATAAGCAGTCTAGGACAACACTAAGAAGAAAAGAAGCGGAACTAAGAGGACGTGGAAGGAAAAAGGAAGAAAGATGGTAAAAGAAAGAGAAGCAAGCAGGGAAGGTGCCCTCCCTTGAGAGGGAAGGAAGAGGAAGACGAAATCTAGAAGGGCTGAGAAAAGAGAGGCAGAAAACAGGGGTGCGCGCAAGGCTAGGTGACAAAAGGAAGGTAGGTGGCCTTGAGAAGGACCTGGAGGTTACAAAAGAAGAGCGCAGGTGCTGCCCTGAGCAGAGGTGAAATGCCTCAGAAGAGCACAGGCTGGAGGGAAAATGAGCAGACAAAATGCCTCAAAGGCTGACAAAAAGGCCCAACAGGCAGAGGTCATGACGAATGAAGAGTGCAAGCCACTGGCCTGTGCAGAGATGAAGTGCCAGGAAAAAATGGGCAAGAAAAGAGAAAAACAGCAGGAGGGGGCAGACCAAACCCACGAAGGGCAAAAAGGGCATTAGAAACAATGGAGAGGCTGAGAAAGTGGAAGCAAGGGGGGACAGCAGAGAAAGCAAACAGGAGAGGGGCATGGTGGGCGAGGATATCAGGGAGAAGGTCGAGTAGGCTCGTGCAGCTAGAGGAACCCTTTGGGAGATTATCATGAGCATCTCATTCACGAGGATCCGGTGTCACGTTGAAGCCAGCCCATTGGAGATGAGTAGGCTCGTGCAGCTAGAGGAACCCTTTGGAAGAATATCATGAGCATCTCATTCAGGAGGATCCGGTGTCACGTTGAAGCCAGCCCATTGGAGATGATATGGTAAATGACAAAATACTTTTATCCCAGATTCGGTCATATTATATATAACATTCGTGCTCTAAGGAGCCAATGGGACACATGTACTAGGGATTTATACGCTTCTTTTTTTTCAAGAATAAGTAAACTCTATTAATGCTTGAGAAAACCATACAACCAGCTTCCAAAAGGAGCTGTCAATGAAAACAAAGAAAAGAAAAACTGGTTGCCAGCTACAAGAACAACCATCTATTTCCGGATCTCACAGCTCATCGCCTATAGAGACTCCAAAACAGGAGCTAGCAACCATGCTGGTGGTCTTTATGCCCAACGAATACCCCTCGTGGAAAGGGTGTAGAAAACTCCTGCCGGCCATATCTGGCAGAAGCGCTCCCGCCTCTCAACAGCCGCTCTCGAGCTTGGAGTACCGCGCTCCCAAATGGCGTGCAAGGTGAAGATGATATCCTGCCAAATGGCTACTAGAGTAGCCTTCAGAGAAGTCGAATGGCCTCCCATCACCCTGCTGCACCTGGCTGTGATGCTCGAGACAATCTCTCAAACACCATCCTCTGGGAGAGGTGGTGGGCGTGAACGGGTGAGCTGAACTGCGTCATGGATCTCAATCCGGGGAAACCTGCTGTCCATGTATCCTGTAAGCTGGCGTGACAGGGTTGATTGCAAAGGCGTGGCCTCCCACCATGAGCAAGGCCACCATCCCCCACGTGAAATCCCTACTCATCCTCTGCATGCTAGCAACAACCTAAAGGCCGCCAACCAAATCCGTTGTGGAGCAGGGCAACCCCATAGACAGTGCGGGATGGTCTCCAAAACTCCATCCCCACATCCAGTGCATCTGCCATCTACCCGCATCTGCTCTAGCTAGGGGCCGATAGGCAAACCCCCATGCGCCAACAGCTTGAAGAAATAAGAAATCTTCTGCACGCGCGAACTCTTCCAGAGGCGGGGCCAAAAGCGACCTATGACCTCTCTCGGAACATCCTGCTCTATCCAGTGGCACTCCCTCGAAGGGGACCATGCTGCTGCCTTCAGCTGTAAAGGACGCCCGATGCGAGTGGTATACGAGAAGGAGACCTCCTCTACCCAGTCCGAGTGCCCTATACGGGCGGGCCAAAACCACTCCCCTGGGTCTTACTGAATGTCACATAAGGGTCTGCCCTCCCCAATCCAAAGGTGCCACACTACTCCCTCAGGGGTCGATAAGACTATGGAGGGATCGATGTACCAAGTCCTGCCAAGCAACCCACAATCCTACCCTCTGCCACTCCAGGTCCTCTAGGTCCACCTCTGTCTCCTCCTCCATCTCCAACTCATCCTGCAATGAGTCTGCATCACAGAGAACCCTTCCCTGTCAGCGCAGCCTCGGAGAGGATTCACCTGTAGGACTGTTGCCACTGCTCACCAATGGGAGGCGTATTCCCAAGAAGCCCCAACTGGAGTAGAAGTGTCCAGGGTTCCATACCTGGGGTAAGGCCTCTCACAACAGCTCGCCCAAGAGGGATCTGCTCTGCATCTTTGGTTCAATAATGCCAAGTCCACTCTACGTCTAGGACAAGATCACTATCTACCAGACCACCCTAGCTCTAAAGTTGTGCGTGCCATTCGATCCCGACCAGAGGAAGTTTCGTACTAAGCGTCGTAGCTGCCCCATGCAGCCCCGATGAAAACACCAACACGAGGCGACGTACCACGCTGTGACTAGGAGTACCTAGTTCACCACTAGAGCACATCCCGAAGCGAGAGTGTGGCACAACTCCAGTATAAGAGCTTCCGCCTAACACTCTCTAGGACCGGGCTGAACTGCTGCTCTGCCGAAATGTCAATGCCTACCTGGCAGCTCAGGTATCTCGCCATCTTTCCTCTGCCATGCCAAACTTCATAAGGAGTTTTTGTTCTTAAAGCCTTAGTGGGAGCCCGATTCAAAACATAGTTGGCACACATGAGACCTTCAAGCCAAATACGGTGAGGCATCTTTTTGCTTGTAAGCATGCATCTATCCATGTCCATAAGAGTTTGATTTTTCCGCTAAGCTTTGCTATTTTGCTGAGGGGTAAGCCTCACTATAAGCTGATGTGTGATGCCCTTCTCTTTCAAATAAGCCTCAAATTCATGAGACATATACTCCCCTCCTCTATCAGTGCGTAGAATCTGAACCGTGAGGCTTGTTTCATTCTCAACCTTGGCAACAAAGTGTCAAAAATGCTTAAACACATCTGAGTTTTTCTTCAAACCATAAACCCAAGTGTAGTTTGAGTACTCATCAATAAATGTGACATAATAGAGATAACCACCCAATGCAGGAGTCCTCATGGGACCACACACATCACTATGAATGAGCTGTAATTTCCGAACAGCTCAAACTGCACCATCCTTTTTGAAGGGTAAACTGTGCATCTTTCCAAGTATGCACCCTTCACAAGCATGACGGGGAGGTGACTTCAAAGGAGACAAAGCATCAACCATAGAATGTTTTTGAAGTGTCATCAAGCTGCCATAACTCATATGCCCATATCTAGCATGCCATAACTCCGCATTCTGCATAGCAGCATTGGGAGAAGAAACTACAAGTGCATCATCTCGTCTTTTCTCAAAAACATCAAGCTGAAAAAGACCACGAAACAACGTGCCAAATAGTCTCGAGGCATAGTCATCTTCCCTATCTCGGACTGCGCACTTGTCATCTTCAAAGACAACCTGAAATCCTCTTTTATTGAGAGAGGACACTGAAAGCAAATTCTCCTTGATTCCAGGTACAAGATTCCAGGTACATGAAGCACATCATGAATTCTGAAATTTGTGCCATTTGTGGCTGTAAGTACAATCTCACCATGCCACAAATGGAATAAGAAGAATTATTGGCACAAGACCAGCGGGTGATGCATGCAGAGAATCAAACAAACACTTCCTGGAAGTGATATGTTTGGTGGCACCACTATCAAAGTACCAATTATTCAATGTCTCATTCACATTGAAAGCACACAAATCCTTAGAAGGATCATAACTACAAGTCAGAAAAGCTAAGAGCCATCCTCAGAGGTGGCTGTAATATTTGGAGCAACCATCTGAAAATCAGGACTGCAAGTCGGAAAGGCACTCTTCTTCTACTAAGTTGGCTGAAGCATCACCACCATCATGTGCATGAGGAGCTGAATCTGTGACAGCCATAGCAGAATCCTTTTTCTTTTCCTTGGCAATTCTTTTCTTGCATTCCCTGATGTAGTAACCTGGCCTCTTGCAATAATGACAAACACCCTTTCTCTTGGGCTTCTCTGCATCATTCTTAGCCTTGTGAGAAGGCTGTCCAGAATCAGCTTTATGCTGATCTGAAGGCTGATTTGGACCTGCTTATGCTGCCCCTTCCCTTTGGGCTTGAATTTTGAAAGCATCGAATGTTCACCAGCTCGTGAAGCCATGTTCTTTCTGGTTTGTTCTTCCTACAACAAAAGTCCTATCAACTCATGAAAAGTGAGAGGGTTGCCACCCCCCTCAATGACAAATTCAATGAGGTGGTAGCCACGAGAAGGATCTTTTCTGACTCCTAAGCTGCTGCTGCTCCCCGTGAAGCCCTTCTGCCCCATCCGTCAGCCCCTCCCCCACCCTCCTCCTCCTCCTCTCCCTCCCCCCCCTCGCTGCCCTCTCCCTCCCTCCCCTCGCTGCCCTCTCCCTCCCTCCCTCCCCTCGCTGCCCTCCCCCCCCGCCTGCTGCCCCTGCCTTCCCCACCCCCTCCTCCCCCCCCGCCCCCCTCCATCCCTCTCCCCAGCCCCCTCCTTTACCCCCGCCTGCTCCCCTCTCCCCCCCCGCCTGCTGCCCCTGCCCTCCCCGCCCCTCTCCTCCCCCTCCCCCGCCCCCTCCTTTCCCCTCGCCCACTCCCCTCTCCCCCCCTGCCTGCTGCCCTTGCCCTCCCTGCCCCCCTCCTCCCCCCCCCGCCCCCTCCTTCACCCCACCCTTCCTAACCAGCCCCCTCCCTTCCTCTCCCCCGCCCACCCTCCCCCTCCCCGCCAGCCCCCTCCCTCCCTTCCTAACCCGCCCCCTCCTTTCATTTCCTCTCCCCCGCCCTCCCTCTCCCTCCCCGCCCCCTCCCTTCCTAACCCGCCAGCTCCCCTTTGCCTCCCCCCGCAGCCTACCTCCTCCTCCCCCCCCGCAGCCCCCCCGGACTCCTTTCCTCCTCTTCCTCTCTCTCCTTCCCTCTCCTGTTCTCCTTCTTCCTGCGCCCGTGTTCTAGGGCGTCCTGGGCAGCAATTTCACGGATGGAGCTTTTTCAGTGTTTGAATCGGCCCTTTCACTTCGATTGGCAAATGGATCCCCACTTAGCCAATCTTCGTCCACCTCCACCGGCCGCGAGAACCGTCATTTTCTCAGAAGACGAGTTGCAGCAGCTCAAGAAAGATGTGGAACTAGAAGGCTCCACATCACTTTTCGCCCGCATCTTTGGGTCACACCCTTCCAGATCACAAGCCAGAGACTCGATGCTAGCGGCATTACCAGGAGATCTCGCCCCACACCTCAGGGATATTCGACTTTTGGGACGTGGATTCTTCAAAGTGGTTTTTGACTCTCACGACTCCACAGCCCTTGTTCTCAAAGCTAATCCTCTGGCTTTGGGTTCGAGGAGGATTTTTTGTTTGCCCTACACCTTGGGCTTCGATCCGGTCGAGGAGGACAGTTAGGTCACATCACTATTCATTAGATTTCCTGGTCTTCCTCAGGTCTACCATCAACTTCTTGCTACTATCGGAGCCACATTCGGAGTGGTCACTGAGATCCCCCCTCTTCCTGGCATGCCTTCTTTCTCGGCAGAGGCAGTCAGAGCGGACAAGGTGCCTTGAGTTAGGGTCATTGTCTCTGACCCTAACATCTCAGATAACCACATCATGCTTCAACGCCCAAATGGCTCTCTCTTTCGACAGAGAGTCGAGATTGCACGTAGACAGGACCAGTGCAGGATTTGCAAGACCCTTGGGCACTTTGCTAGAGATTGCCCAAGGAAGAGAAAAAACCCAAGAGGTCTTCTGGTGCGGCTCCTTCACGTAGTACCCCAACTGCACCTCCCCAGCGCCTTGTACCACGCACTCCAGGACCACCAGGAGCAACAGGGCGCCCTGCTTCGCGCACCCCAGGACCACCAGGGACAGCAGGACGCCCAAATCCCACAGCACACCCAGTACCACAATGGAGAGCGATCAGAGTGGCTCCCTTACCTCAGAAGGAGACCTTTGATCCGGTTCAGATAGACACCATCCAGACTCCAGAGGTAGATGTTGCTACAGCCCCAGACACTACAATTCCACATCAGGAGGGGCCTTTAGATGCACCGGTACCAGCCCCAGTCACTTTGGTTTCTGATCATGAGGAGGCTACCGATACTTCTTCCCCACAGATTGTTCCTGCCACAGTCAGGACGACCGAGGGAATGCATGCACAGATGAGGACTCCAGATTCCTCTTCAACCCTGCCACAGGCCTCCTCAGCTCCCAGCTCCAGTTCTGCTGATAGAGGCCTGGCAGGTCCTTCTCCTCCATCTTCCACGAGTGCAGGTCTTCTGCGCACTCCTCGGCCAGACATGCTTCTCGGGAACTCTTTTTTGGCACTGGCAGACTCGGCGACTTTCATGGATGATGAGAAGTTTGTGCCCTCCACTTTAGGGGTCTCGGTCATTGGGATTTCTTTTGATAGGGCCTCCCCCTCAACAAGTGTGGGAATCCTTTCACCTGTTGAGTTTCCTGCCCTCAGCAGGAGCATTTCAGCCCAGGGGAAGCTGGTCTCCTCCACTAGGTCGGGTAAGCCTTTCCGCCCACCATCCTCTTGTCGATGAGAATAGTCAGCTGGGACATACAGGGCCTAGGCAGAGTTCCACACCGTCGCCATAGGCAGCTGATCCGGAATCAGCTTCATCCAGGTATCACTGGAGGTGCTATTGATATCCTTCTTATCCACGAACACAAGTTGGATGCCAGTGATTGCTCTAAATCTGGCAAACTTCTTTCAGGACATACCTTCTGGTCGCCTGCTATAGGCACAAGGGGAGGTACTTGCATTTTGGTCTCTCCTTCTATTTTACCCTTGGTTGCTGGTCACGGTATTATCTCCCCCTCTAGAGCTCAATGGATCATTATTTTGATTGGAGGACGTAAGATTGGTCTTCTCAATCTGTATGCCCCCAACAACAGAGGGGAGTCAGTCTCCTTTTGGAAAGAGTTACTATCTTGACTTCAGATCATTTTCCAGTGTTGTTGTAGATTCTTGAGCCTCATCGGAGAGGACGCTCTGCCAGTGTTAGGATTCCGGATGCCTTTTATGCAGAGGACAGCCTCACGGAGGATATTTTACCGATTTGGGTTTCTCACATACAGGGTGGAGTTGTCCGCCCATCTCAGGTAGCTGCAGCCTTATCCGAAATTAGTGACTATTATTATACAGTCGCTGATTCCAAGAGACGTGAGATTGGTATACGCCAGTAATTAGCGTCCCTTCAGAGGGAAGAGCAGAAGAGACCCACTGATGCTTGGATTCAGGAGCGCCTTACTTCAGCAAGGGCTCATATACAGATATTGTTGGATCAGAGAGCAGAGTATGCCTTTCATGCACCGGAATCCTTTTGGATTCAGATGGGTAGCACGGTCAACAAACACTTTTTCTCTACTCATGGACCCAGACATAGTAGAGATAGTGTCTCGTAGCTTGTTGACTCAGATGGGGTGTTATAGTCAAATCCTAATGCCGTCACGTGTGTAGCTTCATATTTTTTTGCATCCCTTTTTATTGCAGATCCGGGCACACAAGCCATAGATGATGCCAGAGAGGTTATTTGGTAGTGTATCCCTGTATTGGTGAAGGATGAGATGTATGTTTCTCTTGATGCACCTTTCACCAATGCAGAATTCAAGACTGCATTACTTGCCCTTCACAAGGGTAAGTGCCCAGGTTTGGATGAACTTACCCCTTCTTTTTTTAATACTTTTTGGGAGCAGATTGGTGATCACATTACATCAGCCTTGCAAGGCGTGTGGGACTCTGGTAAGATGCTTGACTCACTTACAGATGGTCTCATTTATCTCATCCCAAAGGCGGGTAATAGGAATCTAGTGTCACAATGGAGACCCATCACTCTATTGGATACTTTTTACAAGATTCTAGCGAAAGCCATCAGTATGCGGCTTCACGTTTTTCTTCCAGATTTGATTCATGACACACAGACAGGGTTTGTGCATGACAGAAGTATTTTCGATAATATTTTCTCATTTTGGGAGGCCTCAAAATGGGCCATGCAGAGCCGCCAGAGGATGGCCATTCTACTCTTGGACTTTGAGAAAGCTTACGACAGAGTAGACTGGGATTTTTTAGAGGGTACTCTTTCTCGCTTTGGTTTTTCGGATGCATGGATTAGAGGAGTATCCTCTCTCTACAGATCAGCCCATAGCCAGGTGCTTATTGGGGGGGTAAGAGGGGACAGATTTCAGATTGGTAGATCAGTCCTCTTGCCCCTTTTCTTTTGCTGTTTGTGGCGGAAGCTATGAGTATCTACTTTAGATCTCAAGCTGATATTTATGGGCTGAGGCTTCCTCTTCGCCGGGAAGAAGAGCTCCTAGATAGTGAGTTGGCAGATGACATAGCTGTTTTTTTGGATGCCTCCCCTAGGACACTCACTTCCTTCCGAACAGCCTTGGATTTATTTTGCACGGCTGCAGATGCACACATTAATTGGCATAAATCCAATGGTTTTAGGATTTGCGATGATGACACTCCGGATTGGGGTAATGATATTGGTTTCACTTGGGTATAGAGGGGTGTCTCCGTCAGATATTTGGGCTGCCAGGTTGGGGTGGGCATCTCTCCTTCACGACAGTTTGCTCCGATGTTAGAGAGCATCAGAAGAAAGCTCCTTCTCTGGGGAGCTCAGCCAAACTTGACTTGGCATCCAAAGTGGTGGTGGTTAACCAGGTTCTTCTAGCCACAGCATGGTTTGTATGCTCTTGTTGGTGCCACTCTAGGGATTGTATCACTCAGCTCAAGAGACCCGTACGGAATTTTTTATGGAGTGGTCTAGATGGCACAACTGATGTCACAGCCAGGGTGGCTTGGGAGACCTTGATTCTTCCTACAAGAGAAGGGGGTTGATATCATTGACCCGGATCTATAGTGCAGAGCCTTACTCTGCAAGGTCATTGTGAGAGGACTTATGCCAGGACAAGAGCCTTGGAAGGACTTTTTTGTCAGATGCATACAATCTCGCACACCCACTTTAGGAGATGATTGGATACACAGTACCAGATGAGTTTTCACCACAGCCCACCTCAGATCTCCTTCTTCCCCTCTTATGGTTGCTATACTGAAAGCATGGGCCAGCTTCAGAAGTACTCTTCGCAGGATTCCCCTGTCCACCCGTGAAGAGATTGAAAGGCAGCCTATCATGTAGAACGACAGTATTTTGGATGAGCATGGCAGACCACTTGGAGCTTCTCTTTACATGCAGTGGCCCAGATGGGAGAGGGGCCCTGCATCTACTGTGGGAGCACGTAAAGCCTTCAGGAGGCTTCCTGCAAACCGTCAGGCCCACGTGGTTCATAATCTCAGAGGGAGTGCAGGGAGAATTCAACAGATTGATGCAGCATTGCCCTTGGATTGGGTGGACACAGATGACATGCCTATTACTTGTTCCACCTGGATGGGGGCATTTTCCAGATCGGGCATTCCTTTGCAGGTGATTGCTTTACGGAACACACATGAGGATGCCCTAGTCTTTGATGTTTCTTTGGGGGGTAGGTTGTCCAATTCCACGTATGATATATTGTTGGAGGTGCCGTTTCAGCCAGTCAGGGTAGTGGGCTTCATGGAGCATGGCTCTCTTTCATAGTGGTACTTGGATCCTGACCCACTACTCATTGCCCTGGGCTCATGGAGGCTGTGGCTCTATGGAGGTGTCCCAATTAAGTTTTTGCAGTGGGACCCTGGGGAATGAAGTGGATAGATGAAGGGCACCGAGAGAGAGGCATCCCCTTCTTTCATTACACGGTCAGTAATGCCAGGAAATTCCAGCTCAGCTGTAGGGGTTGGAGGCCCACCAGAGCTCCTCATTGGGAGAATTATCAGATTTCTGCAGACTTGCAGAAAATTTTTTGGCAGAGGCTCTGGAAATCCCACCAGAATAGAAAGGTCACTCTCTTCTTTTGGCTTTCTATTCATGGTGGGATAGCAGTGAATCATTGGAGATCCAGGTTTGTACTTGCCCTCGTTGCCTTTCTGCTTCGGAGAAGGTACAACACTGCCTTTGGGATTGCAGACAGGCGACAATCGTATGGAAGGGGATTGCAAGGCTTTTCAGCACTTTTGTTCGCCTCCCCTTCTATATGACCTGGGGATCACTGGCTTGGCTCACTCTTTCAGGGCCCTAGGTTTTCTTCGAGAGACGTGACTCGTCTTGGGCTCTACACATCCGACGACACCTTGTGGAGTCGTGCTCTTTAGAGGATGTTCCGGCCACTCTCTTCAGGGCTTGCTCATTCCTCCGTTGGCTCTCCATGGGAAGTTTTAGCTAGCATTGCAGCATGGCACATTTGGAGAGCCAGATGCACTGAGGCTACGGAAGGTTCTCAGGTTCACCCTTATCAGATCTTGGCCAGTACTTGGACAAATACGGTACACACTCTGATGGCCATATGGGCGACCATGCAGGGATTCTCTCGAGCAGCCTCCTCCAGGAGAGTTACTTTTCTCAGGGATTGGAGAGAGACTCTCTTGCTTGCCGAGACTTCTATAGGGTTGAGTTGGCATTTTCAGCCTCAGCCTTGGTTTCTTTCTACCTCATTCTTCTTAGGTGTTTTTATTACATGCTTAGCATGATGTATTTCCGCTCAGAGCTTGCTCTAGCAAGTTTCTTTCTTACTTAATAGAAGTCTCTTTTTTGCCCCCAAACAAAAATAAAAAATAAAAAATAAAAAATCAATGAGGTGTGAAAGCCAAGATAAGACTCAGGAAGAGAATTCACAGTGGTAGTGACCATCTCTGAATCTGGAATGATCTCATCAATATTCAACAATTGCTCATCATTGCATGCTGAAAACATACTTTCCAAAATATCCCAAGCTGCCTTCGAGGTCTTGCATGACCGAATGTGTGGAATGATAAATCTTTTGACAGAAAGGGAGATAGCTGAAAGTGGTAGTACATCACATGCATCCCACCTTTTCTAATCGTGTATGGAAACCACCGCTGCTGCACCTAGCACTTGTCCTACACCTTGAGCTTGTCCTCTACCCCTTCCTCCACCTTGTTGAGGAGTGGCAGGTGCAACCACATTCTCTGGCCATGGTTCATCCCCATTGACATAGTCCCATAAGTGTTTGCCAACTAGGATATTGTGAACCATAAAACTCCATAGGGAGTAGTTGGTACCATCCAACCTATCCTCCTGTGTGAGGACTTCAAACACTTCATTGGGATTGTTCTAGGCCATAACTGCCAAAGAAAATGCAGCAAATACCAACAAAAAAATTTCCTTTCTGGGAATGAAGGTGCACAACACAAATCCCTGCTGGGATATTGATGCAAACTGCCAACTTCTGAAAAAAGAGCCAATCAATGACTCAAAATGCAACAGCCCACAAGCATAAATTCACTTGAATCTCTGCTAGATCTCTCTGCAAAACGCATGCAAAAATCCAAAAGCCCCAAATATAGGAAAATGGGTGTCCAAAACCAAAGGACAGCTTGCTGTCTGAGCCTATAAAAGACTCAAAAAGCACCCAAATGTCCTGCATATGCCAAAAACTCCTAAAATGACACTACAAAAAAAGGCATATATCTGCAATGTCACTCAATCTGAGTCCAAAACTGCCTACAAAGTGTCCAAAACGTCACATACACTGAGAAATTGCAGCCCAATTACAAAAGCCCCAATTTCTACACGCAAATTGCAATCAAAAGAGGGCAAATTTCCCAAAAGCCCCAAATTTTGACCAAAATTGCAATTCTCTTGCAAAATCCAAACACTACCCCAAATGCAAAACAAACACTGGCTATACGGATGAAGCAGCCAAAATGTTCGGTTGTACTAGTAAGCTGCAGGCTGTCATCTGGTTTGATGCACCTGAGTCAACATACCACACATCATTGCTTTCTTCTGCACTTGTCACAGAATTGGTCACGTGCTGAACTGCAAATGCGAGCAATACAGCAGACGTAGTATGAGTGTATGGCGTGGCAGGTGACGGGCGTACGAACAGAGCAGCTAACGGGTAGCGTACGGTAAAGAAGCACATGAGCTGCGTACCTGTACGTACAGGTTTGGCCTGCAGGTCCTATGTACAATCGATGTGTGCAGGAATGTATGGGCGGCGTCTGTTGTATGGCGTTGACAAACAACAGGTGTACAGCTGGGTGTACGGCATCACACAGCGGGGTGTGCAGATACGAACAACGGCTAATGGGCGGCTCGTGAGGAGTAGACACAGGGGTTGTTGACGAAGGAGCTGAAGCTTGTGGGTGAGGAGCAGAGCCGGGAGCTCAAGCTTTGATATGAAATGTGAGACAAAGCGTGAGCACAAGTGTGTGTGTGTGTGACAGAACAGACATGTGAGAGTCAACACACTATCATTGAAGAGATAGAAACAACATACAAAACTTGGGATTTTGTCAAAGTGACAAAACCCTAACTAACCCAACCACTAACTACTAATTGCAGTTGGGTATCCTAACTGTGGTTAGGGGGGAAAACCTCTAATGAGGGAAAAGTGCCCCTAACCCACTTATTAGTCATACATTGGTCACTGCCATGAATTATGGTGATAATTCTAACAGTCGATGCCTCCTCCAACTGAAAAAGCTAGCTATAGAAGGTTGTAGTCATCTCAAGGATCTCCTGCGGGTCCATGCGCATGCGTCCCTATGGGTCTCGAAGCCGCTGAAGCTGGGTTCCTACGGACCATGGTCCGGTGGCCTGAAAGACTGTCTAGTCATCCTATCACCCTACCGGACCCACCTGGCCTATGAAGAGTAGTATGAAAACTCTGCTCTGCGAACCTCCAAATCCTGCAGCTCCAAGCGTGCACAATCCAGGCGATCCCTAAGCCACTGAGATCCCGGATCCTTCTCCCTCAGTCTGTCGATACATGCAAGGTCTCTACGAAGGGCTCTCTCCCGCTCCTAAAGAGTCGCTCTCCGTCTTAGGGCCTGACTCTGCAGCTCTCGACTACAACGCTAACTCCACTCAGCCGCCCAAGTCGCCCACCCCACCTCGGGTCTGCTCTCGGTGAAAAACCTCAATTTAGTGCAGACTCTCTCTCTCTCACACACACACAACACTAGGGCCCAGGAACTTGTCGGGATGGACCCCCATGAATATTTTATAACTTGAAAGATTTGAGTAAAGAGAGTTCAGCGTGGAAGCTGAGTTACAAAATTCAAAACGTGAAGACTTTTACAAAAGCTTCAAGCTCATTCATTTGGTAATATGCCAAGTGTAAAAAATCTAATCTACTTTCCTAATTACATGCCACTAGCGGCAACTATGGAGTCTTCGAAGCACTTGGTCATGTGAGTGATCTCGGAAGCACTCGTCTAGCTCCAAATTACTGGATTCTTCAATCCTTCCTACAATCCGCAACCATTAACTAAAGCGCACAACCATGGCGCCCATTAATGGTCAGCGCTTTTGCATGCAAATAATAATCCGTAGACTAGTTCTAGTCACTATGGGAATCCCCACCAAGCAACCATGTGAACAAAACATAGAACACAATTCTTAGTCAACCGAGGTCTACTCTCTTGGTCATAATTAAGGGGCTTGACCATCAGTCAAAGCGCCTTAATTATGGCCAAACCTCTCCAACGGAAGTTGGCGCACCTTGGTTAACAAAGTTAACCCTCTTGGCGTGACCCAAGTCTCGTTGACCGAAGTCAACACTCTTTGACCGAAGTCAGCACTTTAATTGCTTGGTTAACCGTGCTTAATCATCTTGGCCAAAGCCATATCTTCCTAACCAAGGTTAAGTATCTTTGACCGAAGACAATACTTTGACCAAATGAAAGTAACTCTTTGAACATAGTTAAATAAAAGAAGAACTCATTAATTATGATCAATAATTAGTCAACTTATGCTTGCCATATGATCTATCTTTATGATTTTGCGAACCGGAATGAAATGAGCTTGCTTGTTGAATCTATCAATGATAGTCCTAATCCCATCATTCCTTGACTTTGATCTTGGCAAATTAAAAAATGAAGTCCATTGCGAAACTTTCCCACAGTGCCCGAGGTACAGGAAGAGATATAAGTAGGCCAGGTGCCTTCTGTCTATCATATTTCACTTTCTAACAGGTAAGGCATTCAGTGACAAACTGATGTATATCTTTTCGCATCCCTGGCCAAAAGAAATACCTCTCTAGCGCTTGAGTTGTTACTCTAATTCTTCTATGCCCAACATAGGGAGGTGCATGGCATTCCTCCAAATTATTTTTCTTGATCTCTTGGGTTATGCATAGGAAGTCATCTTTCATTAGATATCCATCTTTCAAGGAATAGTGACTGATAGACTGCAATTGCTGTAAAATCTCACCAAAATCTGCATCATTAGCATATTGCTCCCTCATGTCTTCCAGATCCCGATGGTAGGCAATAGTCACATTGTTCACCTCGGGTCTTCGAGACAAGGCATCTGCTACTTTGTTCCTTTTTCCCGCAGTATGGAGAATCTGAAAATGATACATTGACAGCATGTTTGCCCATTTCATATGCTTCACGGAGAGTTTTGTCTGAGTCAAAAAGTATCTCAGGCTTTGGTAATCTGTTTTGACTATAAAATCTGCACCCAAAAGATAATGCTTCCAAGTATGGATGGCATGAATTACAGCCAGCAACTCTTTCTCATAGAGTCCCAGATATCTCTCTGCATCCTAGAGTCTCTTTCTCTCATAGGCCACTACATGACCAATCAGATGCAATGCAGCCCCAACACATTCCCCACAAGCATCACAATCCACGTCAAATGGCTTATACAAATCTGGAACTATCAAGATTGGCTCTGTGGTCAGCCCCAACACATTCCCCACAAGCCATCAGAATCCACGTCAAATGGCTGATACAAATCTGGAACTATCAACATTGGCTATGTCCGCAAAATGCCTGATACATCTTCTGTAGTAAGAACACAGGCCTAGGAAACTACTGTAGTAAGAACACAGGCCTAGGAAACTACGGACATCATGCACAGTTTTCAGCTCTGGCCATTCCTGAATGGCTTGGATCTTTGCCTAGGAAACTACTGTAGTAAGAACACAGGCCACACTAGGGGGTCGCTGACTTTTTATCCCCCGGTATCCTTGCCTGTAGTGAAGGCACAATAGTAGGATCTTGCATATATATAAGATTAGCCACGTTGGTTGAATGCATAAGATCTGAAATATCTTTGATATCCTTATTGTTCACTTGGGCCTGTATCTTTGGAGTGAGTCTTGCCCAATGCTTTCTAAGTTGAGTCTTGTTAGAGAATTTCTTCAAAGGTGAAACCTGTAAGTATGAGTCCCAAAATTTCTGATTATAAGACTCAACTCTATCTTGTGCTTCCATGTGCATACTCTTCCAACCTAGGAGGACATTGCTTGGGAATAAATTGTTTATAGAAAGCTTTCTTGAAATGCTTCCATTTCTTGGGAGCTGTATAATTAGCAGTTTTAGCTAGCCACCATGCACTGGGTGTACCAGTCAAGTGCAAACTAACCATACGAAGTTTCGAGGACTCATTGAAATTTTCCAAGCTGAAGGCAACATCAAACTGCCTTATGAACTGCATTGCCTTTTCAGCTTGGCCATAGTGGCCATTGTAAGTGGCAAATCTCACTAACTTCCCACCAGCTTTAAACTCTTTAGTCTCTGCCTTCTTGCCGGACTTCTTCTTCTTCTTCTTCTTCTTCTACTTCTTCTTCTTCTTTGGCTCTTAGGATCCAGAAGAAGAAGATGATGTCAAGGATAAAGAGGTAGAACTAGAAGATGTCGACGAACTAGATGAACTATGATGATGCTTCGCCTTTTTTTTCTTGGAAGAGGACCTTCTTTTTTCCTCTTTTGGTTGTCCTTATGGCGAGACTTCTTACTCTTTCCCAATACCTCATCTGTGGAAAAAAGAGTAGGACTCAAGGATATCTTTTACCCAGCACTTCCTAATTTGCTCCAAAGGGAGGCTTCTCTGCCTCTTCCTCAAAAAAGGGGTTGTACCATCCTGTGAAACAAAGGGTCGCTTCTTGCCTCTCCCAACTGAGTAATCAGCTCTCTGTAGGCATTTTCTTTGTCTCTGCTTGCTGAATCTCAGACTCTGCCATTCCCTCATGAAATGATTGGGCATGTTGCTGTGAAGCCATCACTGCAACTTATCTGAGTTTTGCAAACTCTCTCACACACACTTTGTATACAACTGATGCACTCGACCTTTGTTTTCTAGTTGCATTCACAACTGCCTATGACATCCCTGTCCTGTAAGAGATTCATTGCATGTTGTACCTGTTGCTTATCCGCTGGTGACAAAAGAACTTTGACAGCTAGGGAGTCGAGGGTGCTGCCATAGAGCCCCTCTGGCTAGACCAAAGGTCGCCACCAATGTCCCAGTCACTAGCAATAAGCAATAAACCACACCAACCGCAAAAGGTGGGAGAGGAGGAAAGGAAGAAAGAGGCAGAAAGGGCTCGCGAGGAGAAGGCCACCAATTAAATAAACCGGCCCAGCCTTGAAAAGACCCCGAAGCTCTTCCACAAGCAAGCTCCCGAACTCCACAAGTGAGCTGCCACGAAGAAGAACTAGCCACAAAGAGCTTGAAACTTTCCACTAGCTTGGGAGCAGCTTCCAATGTACTTGAGGGAACTGGTCAAGCAATGGAAGAGGAAAATGAGTGTACAATGCCAGTCCCTAGTGTCAGAACTCTCCTTTGGGTGGCGATCAAAGAGCGCCAAAGGGAGAACCAGTTGACCCATGGAGGGCTTTGGATTTGCTGCGTGTTCACGAGCTGTTATACCAAAGTTGAGTGGCAAGGGTAATGCACAAGGGGCCCAGGCTGGAGAGGTAGCGCCAAGCAGCAGCAAAGCTGCAGGAGATAGCAGATGGGCTGCTACGGATGCCAAGGAGTGTTCTTGCAGTGTTGTATGGGCGTGAGAGCATCAACAAGCTGCTGGCGGAGAACAAGAGCGGGCATGTGAGCAGCAACGGGCTGCTGGCGGATACCAAGAGCAGGGGAATGCCCCGGGCATGGACTGTATGGCAACCCATACGATGGTTGTGGCAGAAAAGGCGCAAAGGGAGGAGCCGCGGGGGATTAGTGTGCCCCTACCCTGTAGTCCACAACAAAGGCTGCCGGGCAGCAAGCCATAGCGACGCAAAAGAAGGCCTTGGGGGGGGGGGGGGGCTGGAGGTGAGCTCGCAGGTAGAGGCAGTTTTCTCGTCTACCCTATTCCATAGAGAATACCCACTACTCCTGTGAGGGTACTCCCTCCTACCAGGCCCGAAATTTTTCCTATAGGCTTCTAGACTCAAAGCACAGAGTTTCCTCAAAGTGCGGAGTTGCAGCATTTTCTTCCAATTGATGGAGTAGTATGACATGACTTGGCATTACAACTCTCCTGATTGGCTCTTTTTGCTGACAAGTAACTATTCAAGATAGAGACTTTCCAATCTCATTTATTTTGTGATTTGATTCTGAAAGGTAAATATAGGGCTTGGGAGCAGCTTTTGCTATCCCATCCCTTCTTGCATTGATTCAGGTGTAACACAATTTTATTTCACTTCTAGAAGCACTTCAAATTGATCCGTCTACAAAAGAACACAGATTCACATTAACGACTGCACCAAACTTTATATCCGTATAGAAAGCAAAAAAAGAAGGCATGTAAGTATAATAGTTATGTTAAAAAAAAGTACCGCACTGTTTTGCAATATAATAAGAATCTCTGGTCGCTTTCCAGCCAAGCGTGCCGCAAGCCCAATATACCATAAAAAAAGAAATGTTATATGAAAGGCTACCAAAGCAATAACGGAGGACAAAAATAATGTGAGGAACAATGACAAGTTCATCCTCAAATCAACTCCCATCGACTGAAAGCTTGGAAGATGGTAGCATGCTGCAATTAAAAGCCAAGCCACATACCTGAAAACACATACACATAATGTTAAACATTTTCGCACTCACGGAAATCATCCATTGTAAATCAAAACCCAATAAATGAAAATAGGATCTCACAAGTTTTGAAGGTCACTCAAAATGAAACTTACCATCTGCTGAAGTTGGAGTAGCTGGGCTGGATTGTCTTTCCATAAAATGGTGATGAAAAGAAGTAGAAAAAACCCAGCAGACATCCATACATGGACCACCATTTTAAATTGTTGTCGAGCTTATAGATAAGTGTATGCATATTGTCTGTTGAAATGAAAAACAATGACCCAGCAAGAACAGCCAAAATAGCATGCCGAGAATGCTCATGCGGGTACGGATACTTGTGTGTCAGCATAGTCCTTACTGTGTCCATTGAATCAATTCCCCCTGGTCCAAACAATATGACTCTTAAAAAAACTGCTAAAACCCGACAGAGACCAAGAGTACCAGATTGTCAGCTTGCAGAACCTAGGTGATCAAGCAGATGCAAGTAACAAAAGTATGTTACATTATGCGAATCCAGCTTGAATGGTAACAAACATAGACCCTATAACAGCAGAAACATCAGAACTTGGCAGTCTAATGTGCCGCACAGCTACCTCACCATCAACAGAGTTGAGGGTAGATGTCAAGAGTTCTCTGTATCAAGGTAGACAGTGATAAGCAACATGCCACCAAGGTGGCTGAAACTGGCCTCAAGGCCAACAGGAGGGAAGTAATAGACAATTAACCAGCCAATGCTCTCACTTAAGCAGTTCAGGGAATAAACAACAGCATGGATTGGGAGCTAGAATGCTCCTGCTCAAAAAGAAAGACAGAAGAGAATTAACCAGCCAATGCTCTCATTTAAGCAGTTCAGCAAATAAACAACAGCATGGATTGGGAGCCAGAATGCTCCTGCTCAAAAAGAAAGACAGACTGGCCCCAAACCTTGACGCCCCTTTCAATTATTTGGAGATCCTTGCAGACAAGATACACAGTGGATTCAACCACACTTGCATTCAATGCACACCCCACACTCAGTAGGCATCAATGTCCCAAGCAACAACCTTGCTGGGCTCTGCTCACACCATACATGCTAATAGGCATCCAAATCAGTTCCAATGGCCCACTAATGTGCCCAAAGGAATAAATGATAGCATTTAAAACCAGCCTGCAACCTCGAGACTGCATCTCTCTCTGATAGCATCTCCCTGCCTGTAGTAGCTCTCCAAAACAGGTTTAGCTAAAACCTTCAAGTAAAACTTCAAACAATTTAACAAGGTATCCAATACATGCACTAAAACGAAGAAGGCCCCCACATAGCCATCATAAAGTGGAGCAAAGTCAATAACTAGCTAGAGCTTCCAAATATATTGGAAGAAGTTGTGTATTACACGTAAGCACCCTCAATGAGTAGTTGTGACCAAATTCAATCAATTAATTTGCAGCGACACACACAATGCCCAAGCATCATGTCACAAATCACATTTTGAAGTTCAAGGGTTTCCTTGTGTCTCAAGCAGCCTCACCAGATGAGGATAAGTCTACGGTTGACACCTTTGAGGTTCAATAGTAGGTAATGTTACCGACAACAATTACAGTTCTGGTGGAGGAGAAAACGCATGGAGCTTGTAGCAATTTAATAAGGTGAACACTGAGTTTGTTGAAAAGACACAGTTGTCTGATGGACAGCTGCATTTTCAACATACTTTCAGGGATGGATTCCTTCAGATGCATGGTCGTCTCTGGTGTTGCACGTAGGTTCGGCCTAGCGTGCAGGGCATCAATATACCGATGCTTTAGTGAAAGCAAATGAGACTTTCTTTGGCCAGCTTTGTGACAAGAGATGGATGCTTTTGTAGGAATTTGCATCATATGTTAGCAGACTAGTGACGTAGCTTATTGATTGAAGCTATTAGATCTTTGGAGGATTTATAATGCTTGAAATGTGAATCTTCTCAAACCTTTCCTGTGCCACAAGATGTGCCTTCTGTGTGTAGCCAAAGGTTGAGGAACTTGATGAGATCTTAGTTCCAGAGCAAGTATTGGCACATAAGGGAAGGAAAGTTAGAGGTAAAGCTCCCCGTCGCTATCTAGTGAAGCTTCGGAGTCATTCAACGTTGTATGCGAAGTGGCTGGAAGAGGGTGATCTGATAAACACACCTCACTTGTTGCAACCTTACAAAGAGGCTTTTCAAATTGAGCCGGTTGTGGCTCCTTCAAACTTAGCAAAGCATAGATTTGGAGCATTGCCTGATGCTCAACAGAGGAGTAGTACCTCTGTCTCTTTATTACAGACAGACTCAGATATCTAGAGGTCGCTTGGTGACGTTTTATGTTTCACCGGAGGTACTACTTGCTGATAGTAAATCTACCTTAAGACTTCTATGATAGATGTACTAGTTTAGTCACTATGAGGTTTTTGCAGTGTATATGGATTGCTACCCCAGGCTCTAAACAATCGTATATAATATGTCACTTTGTAATACATGTATTAATGATGGTATATTCACATGTATTTCAGTTATTGCGTTTCCTAGTAACATCAAGATGCGATCGAGGACACTTGCCATGTTTCAAGAGGCGTATGTCACGAGGGCATGAGTTTGTCCTTGTGTGGGGCAGGACTCTAGGAAACTGAGTGGGTAGGGCCCTTGGATGTGGGTGTGCAAAGTTTTCCCTAGGGAATTGTGCCTTGGGGGTGAATTTTGCGGTTTGGTCCCAAAGAGGGGGCAAATAACCTTGGTGGTTTAAGTTGGTCATTTGTGGCCTTTAAAATTGCCCCACTAGAGATGCAATGGGGGCAAATGACAAGGGGGATGCCACGTGGCATTTCCCCATGCTTTGATGCTTTTGGCAAGGTTGCCTTGGGAAGCACCTGGAAGGAGAAAAAATCACACGTACAGTGAATGGACAACAGGATTTCTCATGAGCAAAGGAAGAGAGACTTTTTGCACAACAGATAGTCAATTGCACAATTTTTGGCTGCGTACGGAATAGCTACGTGATGTGTGTACGGGCAGGTACGGCATTGTTGGTAGTATGGGCTTGTACAGTTGGAGCCTACACAAAGGGTTGTGCATACGGGAACCGTACACGATTGTACGGGTGCACAGTGCACCTAGGTAGGTCTGAAACAGCATTAGTACGGCCTATTGTATGGAAGGGTATGTGGCTGTGTACAGATTGCGCAATACGGAGACTCGCACATCAAAGTGCGGATCATTGCAGTACGGATTGCAGGGTACGGATTGAGGACAGGACCTGTACGGAAGACCAACGTACAGCCTTGTACGGTCTGTGTACGAAGGCAGCATGGAGTAGATATAGGTGTACGGCTGATGTGTACGGAATGTTATTGTCAGCGCTCACGGGTTGCTCCCAAGGCTTTGTTAGTGTTTTTGTCAGATGATCATGAGCTGCTATGGGTGAGCTGGCTGTCATAGGCGAATTGATAGAGAAGGGCTAGCTGTTCCCATTGGAGCTCTAGTTACGTGGAATCTTTGTTCTAAGCTTTTTCGATGATGGCTGAGTTAGCTATGCCCTTTGAGAAGGTGGGTGTACAAGTGGGCACTTGAAGCATTTACAGCGGATTGTGTGACAAAGTCTTGGCAGCTAGAAACAATCCTAGGCTGAGTGTAAGCCTTTTGGAACTGAAATGGATGCTCTTTTGCTATGCTTAATGGAGGACAATTTCAGTAGTGATTGCGCTATGGTTTTCCTAAGAGATAGTGTATATACAGGCAGTGGTTCCTAGGCAGAGGGCACACGATTGGTACAACCTCGTGGCTGAATAGATAGGGATCGGGTATCCATGCTTGAGATTGGAAAGTATCCCTGGACCCCAGAGAGAGACGGTACAAGTGTGACTGCCATAGTGTCTGTTGTGTAGAAAAAAAAGAAAAAAGAAAGAAAAGTCTATTAACGTCCACTAGAGACCAAAAGGTCTATGGGACAGCAAGAAACCCTCTAGTACATCTGCTTTAGGGAGGGCACATGGCAGCTCCCGAGGAGTGCAAAAAGCAACCCATATTATTTAAAGTACCTACATGATAGTCAGAAAGAGTAAACAGCCATAAATCAGTTTAAGATTGAGAGTCTCTTGGTTTTGATTTGAACTCTCTGATTGCTATGCCTTCACGGTAAACTGCCCATTTTCCATCCTTTCTGGCAGCCCTGACTTTAGCTAATTCAGTCGCCTTAATCTTAAGTTGAGCTTGTGTAAGCTCCTTTGCTACCCATACTTTGGTGACCTTCAACTTGTAAGATTGTCGAAGAAGCTTGATCCGCATATCTTTTGACTTCAGTGTAAGGATTGCATGACCTTTATAGTGCAAAATAGAAACTGGCCTGGAGTCGTCATCATCCTACTCATCATCATCCACCCATTCAATGTTGGGCAAGCTTGCTTTGATCTTTGTCAATATTTCACACTATGTGTCCTCCTCTTTGTACCAATCTTCTGGGAGTCCCTATTCTAATCTTCAGCGCATTATCACATCTAGCTTTGTGTTCTTTAATCTCTGCCTGAATATCAGACTTACTTGCTTTGGTGTCCACTTCCACATTCACTTCCTTCTTAGCAGTTTGTACTTCAGTGTGAATAAGATCTTTGACAGTAGAGACTAGCTGCGGGGTAGGGGGGGAATCCTTACAAGATTTTACAGCCTCATCAATTACTGCCTGCTTACCAGGCCCTTCCAGAATGTGAAGTCGAGCCTTTACTTCTGCCAATTCCAATCGTAGCTCTCTCACTGCCTCCTGCAGATAAAAAAATATGATTCTATTGCCCAAGGATGGGTCGTTTTGAGGATGGGCAAGTTCTCTTATGGGAAACAGAGTGATTTTTCACAATGTATGCTGCCCATAGGGTGAGAGACTATTGGGAGTGGCGGTCTTGGACAGTGGAGAAAGCTCTTGTATGCTTCCCTTTTCTGCTTTGAGCAGATAGGTGGCTAATTGGGCACTAGTGAGCTATGGGAAATTGTGTGGCCAAGCGTGGTTATTAGTAACAGTTCCGGGCTGTGTGCAAGCTTTCTAGAGTAGGGATGGAGGTCTATTTCCAGGATTGGTGAGAGTGGTGAACAGCAGAGGCTATGCAAGTATGTGGATGCCTAATAGGATGTGGAATGCCCCAGATGCAAGAAAGAATGTATCTCTTAAGTAGCCTCGATTTCAGAGCCTCTTACTTAATCAAAGAGATACCAAAAGGGGCACCAAAGTTTGGGGCCAATCTATGTCTTTGTCTTGGTGCAAGGGCACTCTAGCTCCTAGCTCCCAATCTCCTAGTTTTTTATGTGCTGAATTGTTGATATAACAACGTTGGCTGGTTATTTGTTAGTGCTACTGCCCTTTAATTTATTGAAGGCCGGTTTCACCATCCCCCCACATACATACTCAGATGATGCACCACACCCTCTCAATGATGTTGAGCGAACACTGCCAGATCCTCTATGTTGAAGGACATCTCCATAAACAATGGTCAATCATCCCTTGGTTACCTATTCTGCAACAATTGCAGGTAACATTGTCACGGGGACGCGAAGTTATGAACCGTGACTAACTTTGGCTTAGGGGACTAGCCCAAGGGAAGCGACACTTCCCAGATATCCCTAGGTGCACACATTAGGCCTACTTGCTAGGGGAAAGGCAAGGTTTAGAGGGGTCTAATTGTTGAGCCCAAGGAGAAACCAATGTTTCATTAGTTAGAAATGGTTAGGATTTTAATGTGAGGGACAAACCAATGTTCCATTGATTTGCAAGGGTTAGAGCTTTAATGAGGGGGCCACGTGGCAGCCCCTCATGCACTACCTACCACCTCTCCTTTCCTTTCTCCTCTCCTCAACATTACGGGATGGTTTTTCTTACGGTTTTTTTTTAAGTCAAAGGCTTGGCACGTTTACCAAAGCTCCCCGCTCGCATTTCTTGGATCTCCATGCATTTCGAGGCAGTCCGTACGGCTGTACAGACTGCAGGCGCTACATTCAAGGCCCCAGTACAGACTGTACGGGCCATTAGAGCTGCTGTACGGATCTGCTCCCTGTTGTCAGCCATTGGATGCTCTTGTACGGTTATGTTCCACGCTGTACAGGGTCCTAAAGGCTGTTTTACAGACCTGGTTTGACACTGGTTTGCTGCTTGCTCACCTCCCAACACAGCTGCAATTACCTCGAGGCTGCTGCCCGCATCAGCAGGTGTTTTTGATTGCTGAATTGCTGCTGCATGCTTTCGGAAGCACTCATTCCAAAGCAGGGCTATCATTTGAAGCTGCACGGGTCAATTCCTAGCTGCAGGTGGATTCTGTCATGGAAGTTTAGCCCTTCTTTGCTCACCCAAGCTGCTCTTCACATTTCTCAGCTCCCAGTTTTCCTTCCCCTCTTGTAGCTCCCAGTTCCTCCTGCTAGTCTCCACACTAGATCTGTTGCTTCTGGAGGTGTTTCGGAGCTGGATTGAAGTCAGTTGAAGCTGGTTTGAGTTCTCTTGTCGCTATCCCTTTCATGTTGATTGCATTTGGTGATTTTGGAAGCTTCTTATTGCTCCATTTGTTCTTGGAAGCCCCTCTTGGCCATTCAGGCAGTGATTGGGCACCCAGTCACAGCGGGTGTAATCAAAGGGGCAAAGTGTGGATTATCTTCCTGTATTGTGGTCACTTGTGCAGCCTGAGATCTGTGTTGAAGCTTGACCACCCTAAGAGGCTGGTCAGTGGGTTGTGGGATTGCCAGTCCTGGTTGAGTAAGTTGGATGCTTTGTGGAATGCTTGGGCACCTTTACAGTTGGTCATGGACAATAGTGAATGCCTTAGCCTTGCCTTGGCACTTGGGTACTAGTGGGTGCACTAGGATGGAATGCAGGTTATAGCCAAAGTTTGGCTTGGACAGTGGAAATAGCCCGTGGGGATGAGCACAAGGGTGAGCCCTTGTTGTATGTACCAATTTCATTCCTAAAGAAATAAATAAATACCGGAAGGAGCGCCAAGTGTTTGGGGCCAGTGTGGTGTCTTGTACTTGGTTTCATTGAGCAAGGGCACTCTAGCCTCCATCCAGTTATTTCTCCAATTGTTTCTAAGTGGTATTGTTTAAAGTTAAGTGGTTGGAAATGATGCAATGTGGCTGTGAATAATGAATATGCAATGTAAGTTATGGTCTACTGCCCTTTAGGAAACTGAAGGCCGGTTACAACATCATCCTCGTCTGCTTCAGCCAAGTTCCAATGGGCTGCCCACCATACGAACCAGCCAAAAGAAATCGGAGATCTTCCATGGCCTAAAGTTGATTCATAGACGAGACCACGACCTAGTGAGCACCTCGTGCAGCACCTGCTGCTCCAACCAATGTCTCCGATGGGGGGATTCATCAACTTCTAAGGTGAAGGTAATGGGCACTCTGCAGGTACCAAAGTCCTCTGAGTTAGATCATAATATCTCCCAATTGATGGCAGAGTTTACTAATTTGAAATTGCATTTGGTTAATGCACGACAACCTAGAGCACCCAAGAGTGAGGATAGGCCTCAAGATAAGAGTGGGGTCACTTGCTATGAATGTAGTGAAAAAGGTCACTATCGGCCTCAGTGTCCTATGCTAGTGGCATACGAGAAGAAAAGCATCCACATGGTCCTCATGGATTGTCCTACTTAGGCAAGCCAAAAGCACTATCTTAAGTCCCATTGTACCTCTCCCAAAGGACGATTCTCCTACAGCATAAGCCTTCACTATCACCTGTGTGGTCTACAGTTGATGAACCTACGGTTTCCCAATCACCCCAACATTCTAATCATTTGTGATTGCAACGAATCCAAAAACTTTCGAAGGGTCCCTTAAACAAAGGGTGCTCAAGATGAAGAGTGAGGGCATGTCACACAGGACCCCATCATCACAACATTTGTAGAGAAACACCATAAAGCAATCTCAGAGAGGGACTCCAATCTTGGAGAATATCCCATTGAGCAGCCCTGTGTGATATCCTCATCCTCTCGTCTTAGGCTCTCACACGAAGGATCTAGGATGGCTAGCTCAATCTCCCCAATCAGACATCAAGTCATGATCCTCCAACGAGGACCTAGTTGGCTCAATATCCCACTATGCCCAATTGATGTGCATTTGACCAAGAATGTGACCTTGGGAATCACGGACCTCAATGTGCCAAATGATTGTCTAGTGCTCTATCTCTTCTCTGCACTATGGACTAGCCTTGATAAGACTGTTAGAAAATACCCAACAGAGGGTACACGTAGCGGAAGACTTATAGTAATGCCCAGGACCTCACACAGTGTGCGGTGTGGGTGTGGAATCACAGACTTCTTTACTTATGTGCATTCAATGGATGTGCAGACTCATCAATAGACAATGAACCAACCAGATAGAGAAACCACCAAAATATATATTTCCGTCCACAACTATGGACACAATACAAAAGAGACAGATCCAGAGTCCCACCAATGATGTGGTCCTCTGATCTTACCACAAGGTACTTCTCCTATCTGCTGGCTATCTCTAGACTCGAGCCCGCGTGCTCCACCTCGAGCGTAAGTAGACTTTCCGTCTATTGGTGAAGTCATTTATGAATGTAACATAATAGAGATAACCACCAAAAGTAGGTGTGCTCATGAGACCGCAGACATCATTGTGTATGAGCTGTAATTTACAAGTAAGTCTTATTGCACCATCCTTCTTAAAAGGAAATCTATGCATCTTGCCAAGGATGCAACCCTCACATGCATGAGGAGGAGGTGACTCCAAAGGAGGCACTGCATCAACCATAGCACGCTTCTGAGGTGTCATCAAGCTGCCATAGCTCATGTGCCCATATGTGGCTTGCCATAAGTCCGCATTCTGCATCGCAGCAGTAGGAGTGCTCACTGAAAGTGCAAAATCAGATCTTTTTTCATAAATGTCAAGCTGAAAAAGACCCCGATACAAAGTGCTAGATAACATCAAAGCATAGTCATTGTCTTTGTCTCGGATTGCACACTTAGCATCATCAAATATGACCTGAAATCCTCCTCGATTGAGAGAGGACACTGAAAGCAAATTTTTCTTTATACCTGGCACATAAAGAACATCTGTAATTCTGAAATTTATGCCATCCGTGGATGTGAGTAAGATGTCCCCCACTCCACACACTAAATAAGAAGAATTGTTTGCACATGTCACCTTCTTTTTAGTAGGTGGTGGATGCAGAGATGGAAAAAGACTCTTCTTAGAAGTGAGGTGCTTAGAAGCACCACTATCAAAATACCAAGTGTTCAGTGTCTCATTGACACTGAAAGAGCATGCATCCTTTGAAAGGTCATAACTGCAAGACAAGAAAGCATATGGGTCATCCTCAAGAGTGGCTGCAGTATCTGGACTATCCACTGAAAAATCTGAAATGCAAGACAAAAAGGCATAGTGCTCTTCCACAAAGTTGCCTGTAACATCCCCTCCATCATGTGCATTAGGAGCTAATCGAATCCCTTTTCTTTTCTTTAGCTATGCGCTTCTTGCATTCACCAATGTAGTGACCTGGCTTCTTGCAGTAGTGACAAATGCCCTTCTTCTTAGGCTTATCTACATCACCTTTAGCCTTATAAGAGAGCTATCCTGAATCAGCTTTATGCTGATGTGCGGGCTAATTGGCATGTTGCTTTAAACTTAGAAAGCATGGCATGCTTGCCAGCCCGTGTTGCCATATTTCTTCTTGTCTGCTTTTCTTGTAACAAAAGTCCTACCAACTCATGAAAAGAGAGAGGATTGCTACCCCCCCCCAATGACAAATTCAGCGAGGTGTGAAAACCGAGATAAGACTCGAGAAGAGAATTCAGAGCGGTGGTAATCGTCTCTGAATCTGAAATAACTTCATCTATATTCAACAATTGTTTCCTCAAATCCTGAAGTTCTGTGAGATGAGCATTCATGGAAGCTCCCTCATCCATATGCGTATGAGATAGCTCTCTCTTCAAGAAGGAAACTCTGGCATCATTTCTTGCTGCAAACATGCTCTCTAAAATCTCCCAAGCTACCTTTGAGGTCTTGCATGACCGAATGTCAAGAATAATGAACCTCTTGACAGAAAGAGAAATAACAAAAAGGGCTTGTGCATCCCTAGAATCCCATGTTTTCTTGCTTTGCTATGGGAGCCACTGGAGTAGCTACTGCTGCTCCAATCACTTGTGCTGCATTTTGACCTCTACCTCTGCCTCCAGCTGTAGGAGTGACAGGTGTAACCATAGATTCTGGCCTTGCCTCATCTCCATTGACATAATCCCAGAGATGTCTACCAACTAAGATGTTGCGAACCATAAAACTCCACAAGGAGTAGTTGGTGCCATCCAACTTATCCTCCTGTGTGAGGACTCCAAACACCTCATTGGGGTTGTTCTAAGCCATTTCTGCCAGAAAACCCAAAAAACACAGCAAACTAGACAAGTAAAATCCCTTCCTGGGATGTAAAATGCACAACCAGAGTCTGCCAAAAAATTCTGCCCACAGTGACAATTACTGTCACAACCTATCAAAGGCTTGAAATGCACCACAATGCTCTACAAATGCCCAAAATTCTGCAAAAAGTGGCAAAAGTGTGCAATTTGACTCACACCGAGTCCAAAACTGTTTGCAAATTTCCCAAATGATCTTTCAACTGCCAAATTGCATCCAAAATGCAAAAACCCCAAATTTCTGCAAAAAATTGCACCTGAAAGGAGCAAATCAACTAAAAGCCCCAAATTTCTGCAATTCTCTGCAAAAAATGCAAAAGCCCCAAATGTGCTCCCAAAATGCAGGCCAAACAATGGCTCTCTGCAAGAATGCCTGCCAAAAAACACCTTCCAAAGTCCACCTGCAGAGAAAATTTGCCTGTTGTATGGACACCTTCAACTTGTACGGAACTGACGGTACGCAACGGTCAACAGATAGAATGGCGCAATTGTACGACAACCTATATGGCGCTGCAGTAGAGAATGCTAGCGGCTAACTGACAGTACAGCAGCTGGCAGGTACAGATGATGCACAGCAGCTGTACGGCCTGCAACGGATGTACGGACTGCAGTCCGACGATGGAGCTGTACGAAATGCGTGCGGGAGCTACATGTGTACGGACGGCGTCACTGCAGGTGTACATACGAAAATCCGTACAGTCATCGGACTGTACGGACGGGCAGGAGTGGGAGCTCAAGGTCGAGCTTGCGAGCAATGGGAGCACTTGAAGCACAGGCGAGAAGAACCTGCTCTGATACCAAATGTGAGAACAATGGGAGCAGAATGTAAGAGTGAGAGAGCAAGAGTGAGCTGAAAAAAAGAATAGAAGAAGTGAAGTACAAGTGAGAGTGAGGGGTTTTGTCTAAGTGACAAAACCCTTATCCTATCCACTAACCGTAGTTAGGGATTGGACTGTGGTTAGGGGGAAAAACCTCAATGAGGGAAAAGTGCCCTAACCTACTTATTACAATACATTGGCCACTGCCTAGAATATAGTAATAATTCTAACAGATTTCTCTACTGAAATATCCATGCCCACCTAGCAGCCAAGGTACCTCATTGTCTGTCCCCAGGGGGTCCAACGAATGCCAAAATCAACCCCCCAATCTCGAACCTTCTAAACCTCCTCTATACCCGTGAAGAAGCTAATGGATTTAGTCCAGTTGAAGCGGGCCGTTGAAGCGGGCCCCGGAGCCTCACAATAGATAGCCAAGGCCCCCCTGACATCCTCAAGGCTCGTTGTTGATCCCTCCAATACAGGTCTGTTTCGTCTCCAAACTATGAGTCTAGCAGTTTCTCCTCCTAACGGATCGGAAACCTCATCCCTGTGAGGCCATTCGCCTAAGAGTGAAGAAAATAGCCCAACGCCTCCACTACGAAAAGGAAGAGGAAGGGAGCAAGAGGGCAACCCTGCCGAATTGAGTGAGAAAGAGAAAAGACCTCACCCGCATGCCCCCCAATGATCATCTAGCTGGAACTCCTTAGATAAAGGGCTGAGACCCCTCTAATTCACCTCCTCGAGAATCCCAATCTTCGCATGGTACCCTCCAAAAAGGACCACGCCACTCTGTCATATGCCTTCTCAAAATCCAAGAGAAGGATGGCAAGAGGCTGCGACTCCTCCCTGGCCCAATCCACTACTCCCAAAACGTAAAGATGTTGTCCACGATACACCATTCCTAAACAAAACATGTCTGCTTGTCATGGATGACTGGACCAATCAGAAGCCTTTTATTTCACATATACGGGTGTTTGGGCCATTGGCATATGCTTGAGGCATAAGCTTGAGGATAAGGCCATCAAATGCATATTTATTGGCTACAGCTCAAAAAGCAAGGGATATGAGTTGTATCAGCCTAGCACAAGCAAGGTTATCATCAACAAGGATGTTTTTCTTGTTGAGAATGTGCCTTTACCTTGGCTGGACTGCAAAAAACCGCCATCCATTGAGGCCTCAAATGTCTTTGATTGTTTGCTGCCCCTCTTCCAATCACCTACAGATTCAGAACAGCCAGTGCAAAGCATAATGCCACATGCTTCAAGCATCCTACATCCTCCTCCTGTTGCTCATGCTCAGCTTGATATGCCTCCAGTTGATCACCATGCTATTGAGCAGGTAGTTGAAGAGGAGAGGGCTGTCATTAGACAGCAAAAATCAGTCCCTCGTTGGTTTTTGGACACCCTCAAGGACAACAAGCAAATTGAGCCGTTACTTGCCCACACTAGACATGTGAACAAACAAATGCAGGGTAATTTCTTGGCTGTAGCTTTGATTGCCACAGCTTGTAATGAAGAGCCTCTATGTCACAAGGATGCTTTTGACAGCAAAGAATGGATGGATGCAATGAGAGCTGAACTTGAGTCCATTCATGCAAATGGCACCTGGGAGTTGTGTGACTTGCCTGCAGGCAAGCATGCTATAGGCACAAAATGGGTTTATAAGGTCAAACGAAAAGCTGATGGCAACGTTGACCCCTTCAAAAGCCCGCTTGGTTGCAAAGAAATATGCACAACAACATGGCATTGACTTTGAGGAGACCTTTTCTCCCACCTCACGCATTACGACCATACCGTCTATCTTTGCTCTCGCATCCCACAGACATTGGGAGGTTCATCAATTGGACATTAAGACCGCCTTTCTTCATGGTGATTTACAGGAAGAGGTCTATGTCACTCAGCCACCTGGCTTTGAGCAAAAAGGTTCTGAAAATCTGGTTTGCCAACTGGAAAAGGCCCTTTATGGATTGAGGTAGGCAGTCGCGTAATGGTATGCCAATGAACATGTGCATATTTGACAGCCCGAGGCTTTCAGAACAGCCCTACAGAGGCCACTGTTTATGCCCGAAAGAGTGCTGCAGAATTTTTTATTCTCATTCTTTATGTGGATAGCATGCTTGTCACAAGGCCAGATATGGGAAAATTTCCATATTTCAAGGCTGATTAGTAGAAATCATTTGCAATGACAGACATGGGCACATTGCACTATTACTTGGACATCCAGTGTGCATATGCAACCCATGGCTTTCAGAACATCCTACAAAGGCCACTCTTTATGTCCAAAAGAGTGCTGCAGAATTTTTAATTCTCATTCTTTGTGTGAATGACATGCTTGTCACTGGGCCAGACATGACAAAAATTGCAGATTTCAAGGCTCATTTGCTGAAATCATTTGCAATGACAGACATGGCTCATTGCACTATTACTTGGGCATCCAATTTGCACATGTTGAGGGGAGTATAATGATGAGTCAGTCCAAGGATATCCGACAGCTCCCAATTTCTACACCATTGGAGCTTAACTTCCGTTTCTTCTCAGAAGATGGGAGCATTGGCACGCAGTCAAGTGGGTCTTCCGTTACACGACCATGCAAAATTCGGGACTGTTCTATGGTAATGTGTCTCCACTGGTCTTACATGCTTTCACGGACAATGATTTGACAGGGTTGTTATGACATGAGAGTGTCCCAATGTGGCAATTGTTTCATGCTCGGATCTTCATGCATCTCATGGTTCAGCAAGAAGCAACCTACAGTTGCTACTTCCAGTTGAGAAGCTGAGTACAGGGCAGCTGTAATGACGAGGCACTTGAAAGTAGAGATCGATGTATGATATGAACTGAAACGCAGAAGCCGGCTCTCAAAACAAAACAAAAAGAAGCTGATTCTAAAAGGAGAGATGCTAGCGTTCACTCATCTTTGACATAACAGCGTAATAAGAAATGGTATGGACAAGACCCGGTTGTTGCTGAACATTCCCCTAGATTTTACTGGGAAGCAACTTCCCTGCATCTACTTAAGGTAAAATTCCATCATCGTCCTGGACAGGACAAAGTCAACGCCAAAGCACTTAGCATCTATATATTTCCATGAAAACAAAGCCATCTCTAGTCCGTCCTACCGACCGAAAAGTGAACTCAATCACGCCTTGATTTTATATTTCCCGATAAGACGAATTCTAAGGGCATCGCGATCTACATTGAGGCGATTTCATAATCGAAGCATAAATTTAATGATCCATTGCAGCGTAAATTAGTCAGTTCTACAGGTTTGAGAAGCCCCAATAAGCGCAAGGATTTCAGCAAAACGAGTACATTGATCCTTGCAAGAGAACTTTTCATTACGATAAAATTTCACGTTACCATCCCAGAACAAATACCTCGACGTAAAAATTGAGGATTAAATACAACTTTCCAGAGTTCTTGTCGTTGTCTCGATCGAACAGGCCCACCATGTATCAATAATTAGAGCCTGCAGCTCGTTCTCGCATTCTCATCGCTAATCAAATGATTACAATGTTTAAAGTGAATCTCCTTTTCGGGACTAAAAGCTTGATCAAAAGCGGCAAATCGTACTAGGTGTGGTCGTCCACTGTTGTGTGTAATAATTGAATTGCTGCTGAGCATAGAAAAGATTTGACTCTGCAAGGACTTTGGCAATTACGAGGCGCGATCGACTTGGTGACACAAGAAAGGTGCGGGGGTGCGGCCAATAAATAATGAAATGTACACGGAACGAAGGTTCGTTGAACAGCAGCAGCCTGCTGCTCAAAGAAGCATGCAGCTCCTGCACGTTGTGGTAGCTCCTCTCTATTTTGCCATGCCACGTCATCAATGATTCTATTTTAGAACCTAACTTCTCCATTATGCCTCCCTTTCGAGACTAGAATGTTACTTCTCCTAGTAGCTAGACCTCCTCGCAACTTCCAAAAGTAGAGTAGGATAGAGCAACTACATGTCATCATGCTAGGATCATCATGCTAGGATAGAGCACTTCCCAAGAGTAGTAGGATAGAGCAACTACCCTGTGTCCACTAGGCGACCGAGTACAGGACCAAGTGCTATGGCCTTGTCGTGCCGGCTCCTGCTTTTCAAGGGAGGGCTTATGTCCCCTTCTCCAACTAATAGAGCACAAAAACTGAACTTAAGCTTTCAGATTCTCGGGAAACTAGACTACCACATGTGATAGGCTCCAATTACTATTTTACATTCAAAGGGGGGAGATAATAATTTACTTTCTTGTAAAATCTATATCTTATGCTACATAATGAGCCCAAGATTTTTCTAAAATCTATTAGAAAATTCCCAAGCCCAATACTAGATTTGTTAACCTACTAAAATGTCGACTTGCTACAAGCATGATTCCAAGCCCAAGATTTTTCTAACGTCTAGTAGAAAATTCCCAAGCCTAACCTAACCAAACCTTAGTTAACCTAACCTAATCTAAACTTAATTAACATAACCTAAACTTAAACTAACTTTACCTAGTGTAACCTAAACCTAAACTAACTTTACCTAGTGTAACCTAAGAGAGGGTGCCACCAACAATACCCTGCGCGAAGACTAACAAGATGGTTAGGGAAGACGAAGAAGGAAGGCGGGAGGTGAGGGCAGGTGAGAGAGGCATGAATGCCTACAATGCCTCGCACAAGACATGGTTGGGAATAAGTTCTTCGTCCAAGGGGAGGAGCAAGGGGAAACGGTGACGGGGAACGGGAGGGGGAGGGGGAGGGAGAGGGGGGCAACCATAGGATTGCACTAGGGGAGGGAGAGATGGCGAGGGCCAAGGGGGAGCCAAGGATGGAGAGATTATTCGGGGGGAGGGGGGAGCATTAGATTAATTTTCATTCAAAAGGAGGGGGGTGCACTACTTCGTTTGATCAAATTCACTCTGGGGGGGGGTTGATACAAATCCAAAATCAATTTACATTTGAAGGAGGGACCTATTATCCCATAGGCCCTTTTCTATATTTTCAAGATGTTAATGGATTCTTTCTATGTCTCTCTCTGTTAGATGCAATAGAAATAGATCAGGAACTCCAAATAGGGGACTTTGTCACATTGGGGATTAGGGCAACTCCTCCAAATAGGGGACTTTGTCACATTGGGGATTTGGGAGATTTGGACATCATACTCTTAGAAGAGATTTGGTAACAAACTTTGCTCGAGACACACTCTCTTTGGATGCCTAGAAAGCCCACAAGCAAAGAGGGGTGGTACGACGGTGTAGCTTGCATTTTCCTAGTTGTATATTGACGATGCTTGCAAACGAAGAGATGACAACATTAATAAGGAGGAAAAGGAGGGCATAAGAGGTCCCCCAAGGGCAGAGAAAAGGTAGCCAACTAGCTCTAGGATTGTGTTGATTTGGGTTTGATGTGAACTTTAAAGGGGAGATAAGCTACGACATACAAACTCAAATAACATGATTGCACATTTATGAGAGACTAGAAGAACATAAATTCTATTGGGAGGAACTTGAAGACGTTTGGCCACCCACTCCCTTCTCCATCGAGGACATAGAATAGGATGGTCGATTGCATGGCAATAGTTTATAGTTGATGCAGTGCGAGCTTTTGAAATGGGCAGGTCGAAAAAGCTAATGCCTAGGTATCTGGCATGTTAGGCATAGCCACAAGGAGGCATCATGCTAGGTCGAAAAGCTAATGCCTTGGAATTTGACATGTTAGACATAGCTGCAAGGAAGGCTTTCCATCAAACTAGGCAAAATCTACCCAGGTATCAATATATGGGGACATGCACAAGGAACAATGAGCCAATACACTAAGAACCACAAGAAGAGAGCCAAGGGGCAAAAATGCTTCCAAAACTATTGTAGCATGAGCAATCCTTTTTTGGCTCTCGATATACCTATGGAGGAAATTAGACTTCATGGGACAATAGCTTATGTTGTCTCATAGATTTTCAAAAAGCCTTTGACATGGTTTTTCACCAAAGCCTATGGAACAATTATAGTTCCCAAAAGTCTAATTCTTCCATAGGGTGAGAAGCAAGATCTACTAGTTGAAGAAACTTTCAGATGAATTCCTAGCGACATTAGAGTCAGGTAGGGTCTCTTTTACACCCCCCCCCCCAGCTTTTACCACCTCTCCTATCCTCCCTTTTTCACAAATTAATACAGTGGCCTATTCCTCTACAAAATATTGAATGACTTGGACTACAAGTGCATGCATATATATTTGTTTAGATGCAACACAAAATATTTGCTCATGTACATGTATTCTAAAAGGTATAGTAGGTACACCATGTAGGTTCCAATCTCTTATCTACACATCTTTGCCATTGGTGATTGGAAAGAATCTCCACACCAAGATTCTAGAAGTATTGATTGTTTGAGTGTCTTGATTCTAGAAATATTGATTGTCTGAGTGTCTTGATAGAAAATAGCACTAGTATGTCTTAACTAGCGTGACCTTGGCATTGATAAATTTTATTTAGCACAACCATGAGGTGGCCTTTCTTGGGCTAGAAAATCCAAGACCAACTCCTCTTATTAATAAATGTATAGACCAAACAACATGGGGGAGAGAGGGCAAGTGAATAACGAGGAAGTCCCTATATGAATGAGGTGAGGCCCCCCTTCCTTCTTATTTGTGAGAATAAGAGTCAAAGACCCTCTACAATATTATTTTCACAAACATCTCATTAGCCCCCTTTGAATGGGTTAAGAATGCCTTGATTCAAATCCGTTGCATGAAATTTTGTAGTTATCCATTTTGCCTTAGTTTAATTGGGCTATCTCTACCTTACACCTAAGAAATCAACATAATTTCTCAAATGAAACATAAAGGTATTCTCTATTCCATGTCACCTTAGGTCAAGTTATACATATGTAATAATTCTCTGAGATTAAGGGCATGTAGATTATGTAAATAAGAAGTATTGATCTCCAAACTAATGGAGGACTTAGGTGAGAGCCAATAGGTCCCTCGGAATAGGGAGGTAGCCTCTCCTCTTCCATGTGGAAGGAAGCAAAACAAATATGGAATAGTTCTTTGCCAACTTCCTTGGAGTCAAGAACACCATACCCTACTCTATCTTACTGTTTGATATAGGTAGCATACCAATTAAGGTATTGTATATGAAGAGAGTGCTACTTTACAATAGCGAGCTTGTAGGGCCCATAAGATAACAAATCAAGCTATTAAACACAATTTGCAAGACCCACATAGATACAAATTAAGAGCCTTGAGTTTGTAGGACCCATATAGATAACAAATTGAGCCATTAAAGCAAACCATAATATCTTTGCATTTTATTATGTACATTTGTAAAGGATGTGAGTAAGAGAGAAGCTACACAATATCTTTAAAATAGACCTAAGATGCCAAAACACTACACTTGACATTTTAAACCAAATAGCACCAAGTAGATGATACTAAGAAAGAAGCCACATAATATCTTTAAAATAGTTCTAAGATTCCAAAACAATGCGTTTGTCATTTAAACAAAATAGTGTCTATGACACCAAAGTAGATGATACTAAGAAAGAAGCCACATAATATATTTCATATAGAACTAAGATTCCAAAACATTGTGCTTAGAATTAAAACAAAATAGAGCACCATAGTAGATGGTATTAAAAAAAAAAGGCACATAACATGTTTAAAATGGAATTATGATTTCAAAACACTGCACTTCCCTTTAAAACAAAAGAGTGTCCCTAGCACCAAAGCATATGCAAGTTGTAGTGTCTTTCTTCCTTAGTGATTTCATCCACAAAAATACATTTAGGAGGAAAATTTCACTTTTTTCCTAGATGGTTGTTATCCCCTAATGCCCACATAATAGTAAGCTCTCGCACATAGGGTGGCAATACACCACATGTTTGCAAGAATTGTGTCAATGGCAAGCAAATCTCAAAATACAACTCCCCTTTAAAAATACATAAAATACTAGGATGCCAAAGCAAAGGACTATACTAGTCCCCCTTTGGATCCTCTAATGCCATTACACTATCAAAGGCTTCCTCGTCTTTGAGCTACTATTATCATCTAAATTTGGATCAACATCCCCTAAAGTAAAATAAATTTCTCCCCACAAATGACACCATCCTCTTGTCATTATCCATCCCTCACCACAAGCCTTCTATAGTGCAAGGACACCTTAAGGGTGCTACCACACCCATCATGAGATCCAATTGATGGTGTTGTGGTAGCTGCCATGAATTTAGGGAGAAAAAATGAATGGTGTTTTGCAAATGGTTGGTCCCAAATGCAACTTCTAGGGATGTGCACTGCTCAATTTTGCCATGACATAATGTGCCATGACCATATGAAAACTCAAAAAATCGATAATCATCAACAAGATTATTGATTTTGAATGGAATTGATCCCTTTTGATAGAATCAAATATCATCAATAGTCTATCTACAAGTTGCACAAAGTTTAGGTTACTGCCAAAAAACTTCAAGACAAACGCAATGTCAAATTTGTTTTACATAAGGACTAATTGCACATGAATTACACTCCACCCTAAACCTAGCACCATTTACAAAAAAAAAAAAGGACCTATGAACAAATTCTGTGCAAATGGCCCAAATCCAAAAAAGTACCTCTTTTCCCTATGAAGTTTCTAGAGTTAATCCCATGGGATGTTCGAGTACATGTTGTTTTGCAATGCCATCTCATGGTACTTTGTGAGGGCATTTGTATGATCTTTCTTACGAAGACTCTCTATGTGAAAAAATCATACGACCACTATCATAAATAGCCAAGTCAGCAACATCAAAGGCATCAATTGTCATAAACAACCAAGTCTGCAATAGCAAAGGCATTATCATAAGCTAAGATCTAACTTCATTCTAGCTTGGTGTAGAATCCCCTAAGCTTGATAAAGCAAGCCTTGTCAAAAGGTAAAGAATCTATTGCCTCAACTTCACATTTTCCATTTTTTTGGGCTTTAAAATAAAAATTTGTTTCAAACTCTTAAAGGTGGCATTATGATTTTGAGTTGAAGATCGCTAGATCTTTCTTGCACATCACCATGGAATCTGGATTTTTTTGCACTTCCTCTGAGCAAAATTGATTACCACTTCAGATGATGCATATTCCCAGGATTGGATTTTGGATTCTGGTGCTTCATTCCATGTTACTCCCCATAGGGAATGGTTCTCCACTTATTACAGTGGAAAGACAAGTTGTGTGCATCTTGAAAATAACTATGCATGTGACACAGTGGGAGCAAGTGACAAAGTTTTCTTTTGCAAATGGGTCTGCATTTGTTTTGAAAAATGTGAGACGTGTACTTAAGTCGACCAAGAGTCTTATTTCAACGGGTCAGCTAGATGATGCTGGTTTTCAAACCACGTTTGGCTTTTAGAGTTGGAAAATTCAAAAGGGCTCTATGGTTTTGATAAGGGGTGCCAAGTGTGGGACATTGTATCCCTTACATGTATCAAGGGTTTCTGATCATGTTGTTGCAATAACTGAGTAGCCAAGTACTTCTTTGTGGCATTGTCGGTTGGGGCAAATGAGCCAAAATGGAATGAAACTCTTATGCCATTTGGGTTATGTACAGCATTTGAGTTTTTATGACTTTGAATTTTATGAGCATTGTCTCTATGGGAAGTAGACTAAATCAACCCATAAAACAAGGGGAAAGAAAGAGCTTAAAAAGCTTGATCTAGTGCATTCGGACGTATGTGGTCCCGTGCCTACACGATCATTACGTGGGGATGAATATTATGTGACATTCATTGATGATGCAACTAGGAAAGTGTGGACTTATGCTATAGCTCGAAAAAGCGATGTGTTCCAGGTATTTCGGAAATGGTTGGCTTTGGTTGAAAATCAGTCAGTTAGAACACTTAGATGCCTACGAACTAACAATGGTGGAGAGTATCTCTCTCATGACTTTCAACATTTCTATGATACATGTGGGATCAAAAGGGAGCTCACGTCCCCTCGTACTCCATAGCAAAATCCAGTTGCAAAACAAATGAACTATACCATTCATGAAAGGTTGCAATGTATGCTTTCCAATGCAAGTCTTTCTAGTGGTTTTTGGGCCGAGGCAATGAAGACTGCAATGCATGTGATCAATGGATCACCTAGTAAGAGTTTGGATGGTAGTATTCCTGAAGAGGCAAGGAGTGGCAAGAATCCCTCTTACTCTTTGCGTATATTTGGGTGTGAGGCATATGCACATGTGCCAAAAGAGCTTCGAAAGAAGCTAGATCCTAAGTGTAGGAAATGCATCTTTATGGGTTATGGTGAAAGTGGAGAGATGGGCTATCGTCTCTGGGATCCAAAGAAGATCATACAAAGCCATGATGTGGTCTTCAATGAGAAGAATATACATAAGACACCCATGAGGGACGTGGAAATGAAAATCACTTTCCAGGATGTGAAGCCACTCACATATATTGATAGACAGCAAGCTGTCCATGAAAATGGTGCCACCAGGTACTCCCACAAGTATACAATCAAGGGCAAATGATTGATCATCTATTGGTGGCAATGATGAGCCAAATGTGGCTGATATGTAGGTGGGACAGCAAGCTAAAATGCCCTTGAGAAGAACACCTAGAGTGTCTAGACCACTTGAGAGATTTGTTCCAGGGGTAGACTATGTGATGCTTTAATTGATTGCAGGGAATGTTCTTGCTATAGAGAGGCTATGATGCGCGAGGATCATCATAAGTGGGACTATGCTATGCAGTCAAAGATGAGTTCACTCATAATGAATAAGACTTGGGATGTGGTTTCTTTGCCACATGGAAAGAAAGCATTGCCATGTAAATGGGTCTACAAGATGAAGGTCATAGGTGATGATGTGCCTAAGTACAAGGCCCGTTTGGTTGCTAAAGGGTTCAAGCAAGAGAAGGGTGTGGACTTTGATGAGATATTCTCTCTAGTTGTGCAGATGACCACACTTAGATGTATACTTGGACTTGTGGCAATAGAGGATATGGAGCTTATGCAGATGGATGTCAAGACAGCTTTCTTGCATGGGGATTTGCATGAGGAAATTTACATGGTATAGCTGAAAGTTTTTGAATAAAAGAGCAAAGAGCATTTGGTTTGCACGTTGAAAAATAGTCTCTATGGCCTTAAGCAAGCGCCTAGAGAATGGTATCACAAGTTTGATGCTTTCATTCGGTCCCAAGGTTTCAGAAGAAGTGAGATTGATCACTACCTCTGCACTAAAAGGGCTAAGGATAATAGTCTAATACTCCAAGCACTTTATGTGAATGATATGCTATTGGCTAGCAAGAACACTTATGAACTTGATGCATTGAAGGCTAAGTTGCATGAGGCCTTTGACATGAAGGATTTGGGACTTGCAAGTCATATTCTTAGTATGCGTATCACTTGTGATCGGAGTAGGAAACTCCTTTGGCTTTCACAGAAGGAGTATGTTACAAAAGTGTTGCAGCATTTCAATATGGAGGGGGGGAAGGCAGTAAGTACTCCATTGCCTCCATATATGAAACCGATTCAGGTAGATAGTCCCAAATCAGATGAGGAGAGGGCCATGATGGCCAAGGTTCCTAATGCATCAGTGGTTGGGAGTCTTATGTATGCTATGATAGCTACCAAACACGACATTGCATTTGTAGTGGGAGTTGTTAGCTCGGTATATGGCTAATCCAAGAAAGAGGCATTGGGAGGCAATTAAGTGTATCATGAGGTACATGAGGGGGCCAAGGAGGTCTGTATCTGCTTTTGCAAAGAGAGATGCGAGTATTTGGGTACACAGATTCATACTATGCAAGGCATGTGGATAGCAGGAGATCCACTTCTGGTTATGGGTTCACCTTTGCAGGAGGTGCAGTGTCGTGGATGCCTTGCACATAGAAGTGCATTGTTTTGTCTACCACAGAGGCCGAGTATGTTGTAACCATTGAGGGTTGCAAGGAGGCTATATGGCTTGATCGGATAGTGAGAGTTTTGGGGATTCATACAGGTGTACCGACATTGCAAAGTGATTCCAAGAGTGCTATTCAGCTAGCATGGAATTCAGTCTTCATTGAGGTCAGGTACCATTTTATCAGGGAGGTACTTGAGAACAAGTGCATAGAGCTTGTCAAGGTTCATATTGATGATAATCCTACAGATATGCTGATGAAGAGTCTACCTAGTCAACGGTTTGAGTATTGTCGTGTGTTGATGGGCATTGGATAGTATGCTCATTGTTGGTTGTTCTCCCTTAAAGGCACATTGGCCTTTAAATGGGAGATTGTGGGGGTTAAAGGCCACTGTACCTTAACCATGGTTATGTACAATACTCAATAACACAGATATATATGGATGACATAGAAGATTAGGGTGTTCTGCACCCACCAAAACTTGTGTGACCCTCTCTTCTAGCTCACCCTCTCTCTCACCTTCTTCCATTCTGCTTCCATGTTGTTGAGATCTCAAAATGCGGGGATTTTCTATGAGAAACCCACTCCTAACCCACTCTACACGTGGGTTTTCTCAAAATCCATTCTCCTAGTAAAAACATGCCTAACATCGTTGTAATTATTAGATTAAGTTCTCTATCTTTGTGCCAAGATCCATGGACACAATAGACATTCTCATTTGAAGTGGTAATGTGTTTTTTTGTAATTAACTATAAACATATAGTTTCTATGAGAAACATGGTTTCAGTAACATACCCTAAGATGCCTTTTACTAAAGTAGAAATGTTAAATTTTTGTTGTTTGCTTGGATGCTCAAAGGTTTTTGCTCATGAAAGGGCCACCTCCAATATTTTTTTGCATTTTCTACCAATGAAGACTCTTTGTAGCCAAGTTGTCATCAAAATGTGCATCAAAATATGCTTCAATATAGATGTTGATAAATTGGTATATTCAACAATGAGTAGCGATAAATTTGATGACAATACTAGTGTGAATATTGACACTAAGACTACTAAAAAATTTACAAAAATACTTCCCATGGAAAAATTGCTTTATACTTTTGATAATTTGAACTAAGAAAATGTTCAAATCTTCCACACCAAGTTTGGGTTTAAATACCTTCATATAATCATGATGAAATCAGTAAATGACATTTCATTATGCAAATACAAGTTGGCAATGAAAGAAAATATATACACATGATAAATTAATCAAGAAGTCATATTTACATCAATATATGAATCTTCAACCAAGTCCTACATTCTAAATGAGTCTATTTCTATTCCTATGCCTAATACTCCTATGTTTCTGAGATTTATAGTACCTACAACTTGATCGTTTGATGGTGATGCAATAAACAAAATAGAAGATGTACTATCTATATGTCCCTTAGAAGATGATGACTCTTTTTCTAAGAATTCTTCTTTGGTTGTAGATGGACCAGTTGGAAATATTGGCATCTCCAAATCCACATCTTTATCTTCAAAATAAAATTTACTTTGGGCAACAACTTGAACCATATACCACCGTCTTCATTTTGAACAATCCACATGAAACATCACCTATGTTCAACAAGAAAGCACCATTATCAATAGACATATGAGAAATGTCTCAAATCAATACTGTAATCATCTTAATTCATTTTTACATACTACTCACACTTTTCTAAGAGAAAAAAGTATCACTTTCATTTGTCCATAGTTTGGCATAGTCCGTGGCAAGATTTATAGTTTTATCTTTCCTTGCTGTGGCATTGGGTCCACTATGGATAACTATAAGCCATTTTACATTGAAAATCACAATACCAAATTGTACACATCCAACTCCTAAGATATCTCGTTGGTCCCACACTAACCTAACTATGAGGTAAGAAGATTGCCATTTGAAATACTCGCTCAACTTTCTTGTATGAAGCTAGCTATGATGTAGTCTTCTTTGAATCAATCTGTTTCACGTGAAAGTTCTATCGATACAACCACAATGCACTATATTTCTTGTACTATAGAAAATAAGTATTGAAACTATGGTCATACACATTATAGTGATTATGGCCATGGCCCGTGAGCAAATTATTACAAGTAGGAGCCAATTTAATAAGTAAGAAGCTTACACATAGTCAAATCCCATTGTGAACTCCCACTCATTTTCTCTTCCTATCTCCCTATTGCCCTCGACCTAATGAATAGTCTCTTATAGCTAATGACATTACATGTCTTCGGGGAGGAGAGCAAGGTCTGTTGGATATGGCCATGTCCTATGTCTCTGTTGAAATATACTAATTGCAAGTACTCTCTCTATCCTGGCTTCTTTATCCACCGTTGCATGTCTTTGCTAAATAATGAGAATACAAAACTTATGTAGCTTCTCCATCAAAGGTTCAATTATCTTCCTAATCTTTGTTCCTGAACAATCTCCTGCACCACACAATCACGATTCTCAAAGTGCCAAAGAAGAGGCATACTTGGATGTATGCCCACAAGGAATGGTGTGATATATACCAAGGGCTCTTGCATTAATGAACTCACAACCCTGCTTCCCTTAGGCCTTGCTCTTTTCCCTCACAAACCTTCAAGGTCTTGATTAACATTTCAAGGAAAAACACCCAATGAATCTAGATGGTTCCTGCGATCCATTACTTACACAAGTAAGTGCACTTGGATCTCATAATGCTTGAAGTAGAGTGATTCTCTAGCAAGCACACAAGTTTGAGAGTTCAACTGAGCTTATTTGATGTTTGATAGGGAGATGCCCTTTAAAAAGATCCATCTTTTGCACCTACCAAAATAAGATTGCAACATTACTTATGATATCATAAAGACATGTGATGACGATTTGATGCTAGACATTAAGCTTACCTTACGAGGAAATTGATCTTGTAGATGGGTTTCTTGATGTTTCTGACAAGCATTATTTTGCCACAAATGGAAGGATAAATGATATATACAAAAGTATATTATATGATAAATTCTTACTCAAAAAGTCACTATCATGACAAATTAAATTTAAAGAACCACATCTATGAGAACTTGTTCAAATCATGAGGCTTGAGGCCGCTAATCTTATTGTCCCTAGTGAGATATCCTTATAAGCAATGCATGTGCCCCATTGGTGCTTGACATGGTGCAATGTCACTCTTGACCATTGCTTTCTTCCTCTTAGCGAGGACCCACACTACCTTTAAAAGCACAACATTGTTCCCATTGATTTGTAACTCACCTTGTCCATTGTTCTCAAGTCCTCTTGTGCTCCCTTTGTATCTCTCTAACTAATCAGATGCTCCCAAAAGATGGATCCCACATTCTTGAAGGTATGCGTGCCCTTAACAAGTGATTGATCAATAACTAACCCCATAATTAGATTGTCCTAGATTCCATATAGGCTATCATATTTTATTCTCCTTTTCATGATATTTCAATATGATCTATCACTCTTCTTCAGATTCAATTAAACCCTTCCGTCGCCGTACCATGCTTCTTGTCTCTATATGAGTACTTCTATGAGAGTAAGAGAAATGAAAACATGAGAGATCAGAAATACAAAAATAGATATGGATCTCCTTTGTCCTTCTAAATCTTTGCGTGCTTGGTTGAGCCCCACCAGTCTGATAACTTTGTGGTTTAAAAGAGATTCCTTGCAGAGCCTCTCTTTCATAGTGACCTCATCGTATGCAACTTAAGAAAAACAATTAAGCAAAAACAAAGAGGAAGAAGAAAAGATGCATCTAGAGATGCCTTAGTTATCTCGTCACAATGCTTATATGCTTGATTATGTCTATTAAGCTCACAAGAGAAATTGCAAATTATTGTCAAAGCAATAACATGCATATAGTGCATCTATTTGTCCTTGTTTCATCTACAGCTCAAGAGTCTTAATTTAGTCCTATTGCTTTTTATCCAAATTAAATAGCCGTGGTATTTTGCTTAGAAGAGCGACATCCCTGTTGTGATTTTCTTACGACTTCCATTCTTGAAATCACATGATGCTACTATTACTTCAAATATCATTCATTCTATAACAATATGAATCTGTTATATCCTCTTTCCCTAAGATTAAGTCATCTCTGGTCATGGCTAATTATCTTCCTATCGAAAGACTGCTTCTACCAATTTGTTGTTGATAGTGGGCAATAAAAGGAAACAACCATAAATTTCTTACCTCAAGTCGAAATATAGTGACCCAACCACCTAAAAGAACCGGTGCATACCCTTATAGCAATACAACTCGGGCCGTTTTCATCAAACACAATTGTAGCTTTGATTTTTTGAAGCATCTTTGATAACTTTTGCATACAAACTCACAACACAGCGATCAAGTAGTCGAAATGATCAAGAAGAACATTCTGAGAATGATTGTGTCATCAGATGTGTGAAAATCATATCGCTTCCCTCCCATAGTTAGGGCTAGAGCGTAGCCAAGCTCTGATACTACTGTTATAAAAATTGAAATTGACATGATCACAAATTCATGATCTAACCAAAGTATAGAAACCAAGAACAAGGAAATAAGTGGGGGAGAGAAGAGAAAGAGAGAGCGACATTGCATGGGGCCCAATCTACCCCCCTTAGATGGTAAGCTGCCAATTGTGTTAGTTGTTACAATCAATTGATGAATCATCACACCCACTAGTCCCAACAAAATGATACGCTTGATATACAGACATCAAAATACACACCTTGTGATGATCAATTGAAATAACACGAGTACCACTAGCGACATTAGTATTAACATGGAATCACCCACAAAGCTAACCATCTAGCCTCGTAGAACACAAGTAGTTAGGCATCCCCAACTAAACCCCACAAAGCATCCACTAGGACCCCCGTCGCATCCGGGGGTCCTAGTGGAATACTTTGCCATAATCACACTTGACTAAATAGAATAACTTCCATAGCACGAAAATATCAAAAATAACAAATGTTGAGAGTATTGTGTCGATAATTGATCACCAAAATAGGAGAAGTATGGTACCCACTCGGCGGCATACATCAAAGTGTGTCTGATGCATGTGTGTGTGTGTGTGTGTGTGTGTGCGTGCATGCATGTGTATGTGTGTGTGTGTGGGTGCGTGTGCGTGTGCATGTGCGTGTGCATGCATGTGTGTGTGTGATGGAGAGAGAGAGAGAGAGAGAGAGAGAGAGAGAGAGAGAGAGAGAGAGAGAACTCCTATGAGTCAGCAAGCAGATTGGCATCAGTCATAGAAGAATCAAGAAAATGATTATACATGATATGCACAAGAATTGTTATTTGCTTATTGTACCAGTGAGCACAATGTATCTCATATTGTTCTTGAAATGAATAATTTTCAGCAAAATCTATGATAGAGACAATAGTGTCATGGGAAAAATTGGCAAGGCACGTCTTGAACTGCTTATCTTGCCAGCTAGTTGTGAAATTTTGAAGCACATATTTTGGGATGGATTGAACCATGTGACCTATAAGCTCCCTTGGCTGAGTGCTCTTATGCGACAGTAGCCGTCTCTTTTTATCAGATCCTTCGACATTGACATTTTCAAGTCTCCTCCATTTTAGAGCCACATGGTTTTCTTCCCTCATTTCATTTGTATAGACATGAAATTTCTTCTTGTATAGCTTCAGACTGCAATTCTTGCATGTGCCACGAATGCATTCAATGCGGTGCCACTCACAGTCTCCCTTTGGATAAACCACTGGCTCCCACAAAGACCCCTCAGAACCTCCAATATAAGTATATATACTCTCATAAGAAGTTTGGCTAGGGTAGAATAGATACATTTGTGAGCATTAGTAATCCATCTATGAGACCCCTTGTGTGGCTAAAATTGAACACATGAAAGGAAGACTATCATGATATGTGCCACACTTGGTAAAAGAGGAATTAAATCCTTCAAGAGATTAGAAGTGACCTGTGCAGGGATGATCCATGTATTTCTTCGAAGCATGGGTTAAAGTCATGTCCATTAAGCATAAGGCTTGCCATACATCGAATCGAGTGAATGCATTCAAATACCATAGTATTAGAGAATTTGTCTAATCTTAAGATGTACAAATGTGATTTCACCCTATCAATTTCATCCAATACATCTTTGTTATCCAACCAGAATTCATATTTTTTGAATTTTCTAGTATTGAAAGTTTTAAGTTGGCCAAAACAACTGTTTAAGGAAGACAACTTAGCCATGTGGTTTTATTATTTAAATTGCACAGAGATAATAACTCATTCCAAAAATAACTTAGGGATGTGATTTAAACCCTTGCAAAGTGTATGTCTCGAAAGATTTTGACATCTAACGTCTGAACATGCCATCTTGTTTGATGTTATCCCCAGACACTTCAATAATAAAAGGTTTAAATCGTTAAAAGAAGAGCACTTACAAAGAGTTTCCTCCTTTTCCCATGAAAAAGTATGGAATATTTCTTTGGAGTTAAGAAGTATCCAACTTACTGATTTATCATACTTCTATCAAAAAATGAGATTGGAAAGTACATTTGTTGAATTGGGATAAAACTTATTAAAGCAAGAAAATAAATTATCCCTTAAAGAGACACTCTCTAAAATTCAAGAGATGTACTGAAAATACAAAATGCCTATGGTTTCTTTATTAAGAGAGTTTTTCAACCAAAATTATTCTTCCAAAAACCTCCATCAATGACCTAGAGTGTGTGTCACACCGATGACCATTTGAGTTGCTTTGCCAAGGTAGGAATATTATTACTATTGTTGATCATAGGACTTTTGCCCCTGTTGGAGCTGGAGTCTAAAGCCGGAGTACTATCACCAATTATTAAAACCACATTATTAGGAATATTAGAGGGTGGTGTAGACACATCCACAATTTCTTGTCAAGGAAAAGTAGATCCTTGGCTACCATTATTACGTCCCCCCCTTGTGTAGCTTCTTCCAGAATGGGACCTGATTGCCTCTTCCATTGTCTCTACCCCTAGATTTTGGTTTCATAAGGTTGGCACTTTCCCTAGAAAAGGAATGGTGTTAAATTAAATTTTCAATCATAGTGAGTCCTTGTTCACCATCCATTGAAGAGAATAGTTTGGCCTTTGGATTGTCCACATATTTGAAAACCCCCTTGGATCATAAATTCTCTTACAAAGACAAAAGTGATAATAATTTCAATTATGGGTTTAGCAGGTCCATTCAACCATATGTGGAATGTAGTAAAAGATGCTGCCAAACTCATACAAGGGTAGAAGAAATTTTAGGTGATTCACGATATACCAAATGACATGGTCTGCCCAAATGAGAGAGCCCCCACATTTGTTTGCTATACAAGCACACCCGAGGAATAATTGTAACTAGTTCCACCAAAGGGATTTGTAATTTTTTGCCCTTTCCATGCTAGAGTTAAAGCCTCCTCGTACTAATAGTAGGACTTTAGAGTTGGAACATTTCCTTGCATCCATTGTAGATAGCACTGGTGCACAAGGAATGCTAACCTTTTTGAAGGCTGTTACTAAAACTCCTTTGACAGCTAATTGTTTGCATTTTTCCACTTCCTCATTTGAACGTGAACCCCAAAATTTGAGGATATCTATGCTCAAAGGTGCCAATAGATTCAGATTGTTAAGTGTACACATTTTATTTTGATGAGTCTCATGAGACACATCAAATTCCACCTCCCTAGCAGGCATGGTTGGAATACAAGATGATCCTTGCGGGTGGTGAGATTATCTTTTGCTTCCTATTCCCACTGAAGTAACAAGTAAGTTGGAGAAATCATCCAAATTTTCTTGCTTTGATGAGGAAAGAGCAGTTGTTTTGAATCATGGGAGCTCTGTAGTTCCTTTCAGTATACTGGTAGAGGGTAGATCTTTTTCTATTTTAGGAAGCATTTCTTCATGATGACAAACATTGATATCACCACATTAGAAATAATTTCATCAATCATAGTTTTCATTTCCAAAAGGAGTGAATGGGATTTTGTTGTACTCTTACGGATAGTAGCAAGGATCAATGTCCATTCTTCAATGCCAAGAGTGTGTAATAGTGTATTATTATCTAATTCCTTGACCACTATGTCATGCTCGATGATCTTCTTATGAATGTCTTTATTATCGATAAGAGCAAGAGTAGCTTGTACCACAAGATTAGGAATGATAAGATTATTGGAGTATCCCAAGTCCAAAACATTAGTGTGCCACTGTAGAGCCATCTGAAGAATAGTAACAAGATGTAGTTTTAGTCATATATTCATTGAATCAAGGTGACCAAACCCTGATGGAAATATTTGTGTGTGTTTTAAGATTATATTAGAACCCCTCAAGAAGGTCCAAGTATACATGCACAACACTTAACATGAAATGATTATTAAAAAAAGGTATCTATAAAGAGTAGATGTAGTTGAACCCCTCCCCCCCAAAAAAAAAAGGAGTGGATTTTGGTGTGTGTGTGGTAGATACTTTGCACAAAACCTCAACCAACAATGCTAATACCTGCCACCATCCAAAATGTTTAAGTTAGGATTCTAGCTTAAAGGGTAAGGGAAGACAGGTGTCATAGCATTGATAGACTTGTCCAAAGTAGAGTACAAAAATAAAATTAAGCCACAAGAAAATACACTAATAGGAGGAATTTCATATCATTTCACACACATTTGTTTATATTACAACATTTTTATATCGATGCCCAAGTATAGGAAAATATTTATATCAAGAGATAGCTGTATTAAAGTTATTAATTAGAACCCTTAACTTTATAATTAAAAAAGGTTCTAATAGGGCCTAAAAATATTTAATTGAATTGAATACCTAATGATTTAATATAGCCATATCCATTATGGGATATGTGCGGCCAATGGTAAAGTATAGGCCTATTATTTTAAAATTTCCAGCCAAAGGTTGGTAAGGCACTTCAAATACTTTGAGCTAAAGGCTCGGGTATTGCCCCAAATAAACCCATTAATAATATGTTTTCTGAAAAAAACCATATAGCCACAAGGCTTCGACAACTATGCAATAAGTGCCAAATTCCTCAATTTGACCATGCCCCTTTTCACTGTGTATAGGTAGACTTGTGCATGTGTATTAAACTCCATGTTGCAGCCCCTCGCCAATACTTGAGACCTGCAACTGAGCATCCCAAGACCATCATGAGGGAGAGAAAGATGACGTGTGCTCGGAGCTTGAGAACTAGGAGGAGGTCCAAATATTGAGAAAATGTTGTGGCTAAGCGGTGGTTTGTAGTAAGCTCTACATCCTACTTGTGGTGGTACCGAGCAATTGTACGTTGCTCTTCACAATAGTTGATGGGTACTTGTAGTTGTAGCCACTCACTTTGTGAAGCCACCTTTGAATCAAACTTCTAGCCAATCATGTGAAAGAAGAGTCATTCTCTTGATGACTTTATGGTGCTCCCCTCAAAGAAGTTGAGGTGGTGTTTATAGAAGTGGCCCCAAATTAAATGAAGGGCCACTTAAAAAATGAAGGGTCACTTTGCCTTCTCATTTCCCATTCAAAACTGAAGGGCCGTTTGCCTATCCTTTGCCCTAAAAAATTAAGGGTTATGTGCTCATTATTTACCCCACAACCTGCATGAACAATTCTAATGCAAATATTCTTTGTGCCCACTCTATAAGCAAGGGTAAATTTCATACTTTTACCCAATATTGATCTTTTTACAACCCTTTGTGCTTGAGTGACCTTTCCACTATCTAATGCAAAAAGATATAAGTCATTTGTTATTAGATTCATTATTTTTCTTAGATCTGGCTATAATGTACATTCATTCTTGGCGAGAATTGTTAAGAATGTGTGTGTGTATGTGTGTGTGTGTGTGCACGCGCGTGCATGCGTGTGTGTGGACATTTCGAGACAAATCAATCCTTTCAAGACTAGAAGTCACAAGACAAACTTTAGAAAAGTTTCTTTACATCAAAAATTGGATTTTGCTATACAAAAATACCATATGATATTGAAGGAGCTCCACTCACCTACATCCATCCACAAAAAAGGACAAGTTAGAACTAGACCCTTTAATTGTGGGACTGTAGGCTTCGTAACATAGCCCCACTTGTTATCGATGTCACAACATCATGAAATATATGTACTAGCAAATCACATCCACTTTAGATGGCGGTGCATACAATGGCACCTCAATATTAGATTCATTGGTCTCTACAAGCTGCATGATCGAAGAAGGATGTCATATTAAGCCCAAAAAGATATACATACCTTTCATAATGGCAAAAGACTAACCACATGTGGAAAATTTTGCCAAAAAATGTCAAGTTGATTGGAAGGTGACGACCCATCATGCTTACTCAAGACAACAATGATTGGCATACTTACGAACTGATATGCATGCAGTGATAAATACAATATGCATGGGTTGCAAACAGTCCGTTGGCTATGAGAACATCCACCGTCATATGGCTATAATAGAATTCATGGACTTTTTGGAGTTCAGAGTGGGATGAAGATAGATTTAGGGGTCTTTGCTTTGTTGGTAGTGGATACGGTAGGCCCAACCATCGTCGGAGCTCTATTTCGACTCAGGACACACCAAGGAGCTTGTCTATAAACATATAATTATAATCAAAACACAAATGTGCATGAGCGTGTGTGTGGTGCAGTGGTTAGAATACTTAGATAGTGGTTAGAATACTTAGATAGTTATAGACAGGTTGTGGGTCCGATCCCTACGGCCATAAGCTTTTACTTAGTTCTGCAATCCGTTTTTCCGACGATCGGAGGGAGGGATACGACAAAGGGGATACCCCTAGGCTTGAGAGTGGACCGTCACGGAATAGCAAAATAAGAGTCTAGTGCGAAGTGTGTGTAGGTCACTGCCATATACACGAAAGTCACAGAGGACCACGAGCCACCTTGTACCAGCTGTGACTCGAAACAAAACGCTTCGAAATCGGCGACCTTTTGATGAAAACTGCGCAAGTATTGTCTCAGCGGCCATTCAATTGCATACAGATCAATGTTCAGCGGCTCATCAAGTGTATGAAGTGGAGTTTACAAAGGCCATAGCTCAGCGGCCATTCGATTGCATACAGATCAATGTTCAGCGGCTCATCAAGTGTATGAAGTAGAGTTTACAGAGGCCATAGTCCGGTATCGAGCTGTCTAGATCGACATAGAGAGCGAAGATGAGCGTAGATACTCCAGAATTGATGCGTGAGTCAAGGTTGACGTTGATCCGATTGCGGTGTGAAGGCTTGCATGGCCAGCTTTATATATAGCAGCATAGCGGCTGACTACAGTTGGTCTATAGTCTTCATTTCATTTCCACTAAGTTAGACAAGGCTCATCACAAAACCATAAATTCATCCTCCCTTAATTATATGAAGCACAAGAACTTGTCCTCATTCTCTTAGTGAGGAGTTAATCCCTTCATATAAAGGATTTTGTAAAAACGTCTAATACTTACCCCTTTATCCAATGCTCTATAAGGTTCACCACGGCATTTTATATGCCTTATGGTGTCCATTCACAATTTAAAGAAACAATGGCATCCACATTTCATCATGTCTTAGCGTCCAACCAAGTTCCTATTGCCAATATATCATGTCCATTATTTTTGACGTATGACAATACCATCACAAGCATGTGTAAGTGTGTGTGCATGCGTGTGCATGTGCGTGTGTCTGTGTGCCCAACCATCCGCCTGCACACAAGTCCACAGCCGACGAGGGTTAGCATATCTCCTCGAAGGGAGGGGATCATGGTGCCCACCAATACATAGAGAGGAGTGGTAAAATAGAAAACCATTAATAGATCATGTATCTTGATTAAATCTTGTCCTGTGTCATTACCAATGTAAGAGCAATGGTTTTTAAAGTTTTATTCTCCTTCCAAGTTTTGAAAAGAGTTAAACTTTAGTGAACCCATTAATTGAAAAAGTACCTACTTATTAGTAGGTAGACCTTCGTCTAGATGAGTTATCATAGAGAAGAACCTACCTCCTTTTTCGGAGTTGTGTCTTGTGCTTTGTTCTTATCCATGACGAATGAACCAACCAGGAGCATGTTGGCATCAATAATTTTATTGAATAAACAAGAGTCAACGTAATGTGACTTGTCATCAGACTCCCTTTTTTTTCCCAGTCATCGTGTTGTGACCCGTCATTGGATGCTGGATTCTAATAGATGGATCTGGTAAGAGATCCAGATATCCCATCTTTATATAGTCCTATAAATTGGACATAAAAGGAAAAAATGGGTAAATGTTATGGATGGCAATAGACGAGGGTTATCCTCCCTTCTCCATCCCCCCATGTATGTGTGGAGACATTTCAAGACAAACATAATCCATTTCAATCCTTTCAAGATCAGAAGTCACAAGACAAACTTTAGAAGAAGTTTCTTTGTGCTATATAAAAATACCACATGATATTGAAGGAGCTCCACTCACCTGCATCGATCCACAAAAAAGAACAAGTTAGAACTAGACCCTTTAATTGTGGGACTGCAGGCTTTGTAGTGTAGCCCCACTTGTTATCAATGTCACAACATCATGAAATACATGTACTAGCAAATCACATCCACTTTAGATGGCGGTGCATATAGTGGCACCTCAACACTGGTCTCTATATCATCCTATTGAGACTCTCCTCTGTCATGACCTCATATGAGCCTACAATATGGATCCTACCAATGGCCATATGATTTTTATGAAGCTAAACACAAAACCTCATTCTTCAAGGTAAAAAATCCTTTCAAAATCCTGGCTGTCATAACCCTTTCCTAAAAGGGACCAAATTGCAAGAGACCATGCGCGAGTCCTACATTTGGTAAGATTACCACCTCCTTTATCCATACCACACATAAAATTAGGACAATCTTTCTTTTTTTTTTAAATCTAGCCAAGAAGGACGTCATATGAAGCCCAAAAAGATATACATACCTTTTATAATGGAAAAAGACTAACCACATGTGGAAAAATTTGCCAGAAAATGTCAAGTTGATTGGAAGGTGACGACCAATCATGCTTACTCAAGGCAATAGTGATCGGCATACTTATGAACTCATATGCATGCAGTGATAAATACGATATGCATGGGTTGCGAACAATCCGCTGACTCTAAGAACATCCACCGCCATATGGGTATAGTAGAATTCATGGAGTTTTTGGAGTTCAGATTGGACCATCGCCGAATCGCAAAATAAGAGTTTAGTACGAACTGTGTGTAGATCACTGCCATATACACGAAAGTTTAGAAGGTTCAAGTCATGGAGGTGCTACTTGGAGCCAGAGCTTGCGCATTGCCTTGTTGGTCTGTTTGCTGTTGGTGCATGAAGAGCGGTGCTTCTAGTTGAGGGAGTTGCGTTGTCATTGGCATGAACAGTCGAGAGCCGAGAGCGTTTGGTCGCTGATTTGAAGGGTGTCATCGGCTGGAGCTCCTGTGTCGATGGGAGCCACCTGCAAATGTCGTTGGCACTGCTGGCTCCTTTTGTCGTTGAAGGGGTGCCAGCCACACATTGTGGCTTTGGCTAGACATCACTATCTTGGAGTTGGTTGCTGTTGAGTTTCTTGGAGTTGATAGGATCTTGAGAGTCGATGACGGTCATGGTGCTACGTTGCATGCAGTCGAGAAGGGATTGAAGACTAACATTATTGAAGGCGATATTGTTGGAGGCACTTGTGTTAACAGAGGCCGTCTGCCTTCAAAAGCATTGCTGGCCTTCAGCAGAGAACTTCAGGATAAATATCACATCAAGGCTATGGGTTCAGGTGGCAGTTATAGGATATGAAAGGGCAGACCATGCAAATAAACTTGCAACGCGCATTCAAGGAAGTTTCTTTGTCTTTTCTCACTCACAATGCAGAAAGAAGGATGAAGAACTCTTAGAAATCTGAGAAATCTCACAAACTTTGAGCAATCCCTCAATGAGCTAACTTCTCTCTCTCTCTCTCTCTCTCTCTCTCTCTCTCTCTCTCTCGGAGATACCTATCCTCTCATGTAGCAAAATATCTCTTTCTTTCTCAATGGGATTTCTCACAAAGAACTCTCAATGAATGAAATTTTTCTCTCACATAAGAGAATGAAATGAAGTCATGATAAATCAAGAACACTCTTGATCTCTCAATCTCTAGTACGGATCGCGATGCCTCAGCACAAGGCAAAACCATGCTCAGATACCAAGAACAAATATGGAGAGAGGAGAGGAGAAGAGTGGAGATGAGGAGAGAGGGAACAACTAGAGACCACACCACAAATGACTAGCTATACACTATATTTAGTTGAAAATGATGAATATATACAAACCCCTTTAGGGTTAGGGTTAGGGTTACGATTTCCAACCCTTTCCTTTATAGCACTCTATGTGTTAGTGATGTGCACAATATTGAACACATGATGTTGAGATGAATCCTCAACACCTTACACATAATATTTGAGAGAAACTAAAGTGTATGAGTACCAATTATAGAAAAGCTTTGAATTCTTAGAGCCTCTTCGAAAGAGTGCTTGTACTAGATAATCTCTCAAAACTCTATCCATATCTCAAGGCACAATCCTCACTCTATGTATTTCCCACGTTCTTCACTATCAACCATTAACACATGAAAGATGTGCACATAGTGGTCCTCAGTGGTCCTTAGGGATACTTACATATCTTCTTAGTGCCACTAAGTATGCACTAGTTCCATATTTAAATAGTATAATATGTCAAGACTGAGGCATAAATATGGTGGTCCATTTCCACCTCACTTATAGTATTTACATTCTAGATATAATCTAATATTCATAACCAATTATATCATATATTTATTTCATATCCACACGCCTCTAAAGGGAAATTTTCTAAAACTTTAACATGTCGTATGGGGACAATCTCCCCATGGACCTTGTGGTCCTTCCACATTTAATCATAAAGACCATGAGGCAAATCCATATTATTCAAACTGGAATATGAAGCTATGGTTAATATTTATGGATATATGAAGCTATGGAATGGAATATGAGGTCATGGACCTATCCACCAATAATGAACCCCATTTTCTAAAGAATGTATATTCATATGTATAGAGTCAAAAGGCCATATGTGCCCATATGGAAGGATTGGCCACAAGTGTCAATTTATAGACATATCCTAAGATTGCAAAGGCCCCTGAGGGGAGGGGTGTTTGTGTGTGTGTTTCCCACCAACTGCATTCCCACAGGTCCAACACACAATCCAAGTGGGGGCAACAATCCGCCCATCACAATGGATTGGGTTGAACTACTGTCCTAGTCAAAGTTGCATTCATTACAAAACATAGAAGGATATATTATAAATCAAATTCACATCCAACTCTTATTAGGATGGAACTAAATGGGGCTTGAGAGTACCCTTTAAATAAAATATTGAAATCTCATGGGTTATTATACAACACCCATACCACATGGTAGCAGATCTAAATCCTTAGTTAAAGAGTAAGTAGAAGTAGTAAATCTCTCCAACTAGCCAGTGGAAGGTAGCCGAGTCCCCACATTCATGGAAGAGTCCTTTGACCAATCGGTCGGGGACTAGTTTAGAATGTAACAAGTGAACATAAATCAACCTGCTAGTCGAGGTCAACCATAAAAGTAACAAAAGGGAATTAAAATTTTTCCATTCAATATTAAAACTTCAAGAATATATTACCCGTGATAATTGGAGACTTATACTTACAAATCAAGGAGAGGAGTTAAAATTTTCACCATCAATTAGTCCCTTTAGCAAGCTAACTCCAAAATAAAAGGGTGAAGAAAATATATATTAGATCCCTTTATAACTTATATACATACCAAGGGCAATGTTTTTCGCCAATAATTTGATGTTGATCCAAACATCAAGGTCTAGCAACCAAGGAAGAGAGCTAGCCTCTAGTCTCGATGCTAAAATTAGGCCTGAAACCCCATCAAATCAAATCAATTATACCCATTAGTCATAAGATTGTTGTTATCTTACAATGGATATACAGGTGTGTGTTTGTGATATACACTTCTAGATCAATTTTCAATGTACAAATAAATCAAATGCAACCATATGCCATTGCCCTTAACATTGCACAAGTGGGAATACTTCCTTACTCTACCGTCCCTTCTAACAAAGTGTCAAAGAAAAATTCCATTAACATCATATCTGTAAATTGTAAAAAGTACAACAATTCTCATGACTAGTCTCCAATTGTCATTAGTGGGGGGGTAATCTACCCTAGAGTACTCCCCTAAGTTGCCAACACCGTGTCCTTATGCATTAGATTTATCAATGCTAAACTGATGGAGAGGTATGCCAACTCACCTGGCACCATCACAACAAAAATGAAGGTTAGAACAATACATTTCTATTGTGGAAGCCAGGCTTCAATGCAAGCACAGAGTTGTTATCCATGTCACTCTATTGAATTAGCAATGAACAAGTCCTGGCATTTTAATATTCCAAAAGTAATCAGAGGTTGGATGCTAAAAATTTCATGAAATGTTTCTAGCATGCTAGAAAAATTCCCAAGGGAGTAACTAAAAACTCCAAAACTCCTTGGGACCTTAAGGTAAAGACACTAATTATGAAATGGAATCCTCTAGATCTCATACCAGAGTAAGCCATGCTTCCATACCTACAAGATAAAATCTTACAAGGGTCTCCAATCCTTGCATCACCATGGTCATTTTATTCATAAGTAGATAGGATTACCCCGCTAAGGGGCATTCTAATGAATTTAAAAGCAATAGAAGTGAATGTTGACTAATCCTAGCATCATAAATACCACAAATTAGGTTCAATACCTCCTTGACCTTGGGATCTTAATTATCTTGCAAAAATATCACAAATTAAGCTTAATGTCTCTATCTACAATCCCATAGTTTAATATAGTGTCCAAAATTCCATGATAGGAAGTAGAGACATTTTTCCTGGATGAATCCAACCTGATTCATGGTCAAACCACAAATTTTCTGAGAAGAAATCATCACTCATTCAGTCCACTTCTACACGCCATATATCCATTCGATCATATACAGATCAATGAATGACACCTTTTGATCATAATTATTGGGCTCTAGGCCAATAATATTTAGTCTTGACTCTTAATAAATAGGGGGCTCACACATATACTTCCATTATTCAAAGAGCACACATAACCATGCTAGAAGCATCCTGAATGATGGTTGCATCAAGCAAAAAATAGCCCAAGCTTAGGGAAACACCCAAGAAACTTCTCCCTCCTTGCAATGTCAAGGCATAGTAGTTAGTAATCTATCTCTCCATGCATACCCATAGGTTTATGTCTAACAAAATCCATTTTCAAGTCTATAAAGAATGTCCCTTTCTACCAACCCTTATACCTCAAAAGAAAGACCCTGTAACCAAGTCCAAGAGGCTTATATATCATCTTGTTAAGATGCTTAAGTGCAAATATACATCACCAAGTCCCTTGTTAAGGTGCCTAAGTCCAAGGGGCATGTACATAATCTTGTTTGAGATGCCTAAGTCCAAGGGGCATATACATCATCTTGTTAAGATGCCTAAGTGCAAATATAAAATTCATCCTTTTTCATCTGTATAATCAATCCATGTTGAAAAAACATATGTCAAATATTAAACCTCCAAGATAAATAGGATGTTTCCTTGAATGCAACATGCCTTAGTGGACTACTAAGAGATTAGACAATGCTAGGGGAAGTGCGTATAGAAAATCTCTATCTGTTGTGGCTATTGTAAAAGGGTATGAATTATTGAAATTGCCATTAAAGCTCATCCTACTCACTCCATAAAGCATTAAGTCTTATCAAGCCCAACTACTATGGAACTCTTAATCCATATCTTTTTCACTTCAAACATAAAGTAAAGCTTACAATAAAATGCATCCTCAATGTAGACATAGTAAAAGAGATGTCTTAACTTTTTAAAACTTTTGCATGTCTTACAGTGTCAATCTCACCGTGGACATTGTGGAGAGTTAAAGCTTGTATCAAGAATGGGAGTTTGTCACATGCGATTTGCATCGCTGGTCGGGTTCTTATGAGTCAAGAAAGTTTGTTGACTTAGCTGCCCAAGACAAGGCCCAAAAAAGGACAAAGCTTAGAAGAAAAAGAGAACACTCTATAGATGAATTATCCATGAATGTTCACAAGGCAAGACAATTGTGGGAGTGATGGTGGTGAGTAGAAGGTCACAATGCATGGGAGGGGACAAAAGGCATCCAAGAGGAGATCATTCTAATAGAGAAAGATTTCAAGGAAGAGGGAATACATCCACCAATGTGATAAACATTTAGTGCAACTATTGTCATAATTTTGGACACTATGAAAGAGATTGCTGCAAGAATCTATACGACCAAGGAGGTTAATCTAGCATCAATCAAGGGAATTTTTAAGAAAGAGGAAATCATTGCAGTGGACATTCAAGTCATAGTCATTATACCAATGAAGCTCAAAATATGTTTCTTGCAAGTGAGGATATGTAGAAGACTGAAATAGTGTATCTTGATATGTATTTGCAATTCAAATGGGGAATGCAATTATCAAGTAGATCAAGATCCTTAGTACATCGGCAGTGGTGCGTCATCTCACAAAACATTAGGAATGGTTCACAAATATGAAACCATTAGAAGGATAAAAGAATGTTATCTACACTGTAGATAACACACCAAATCTAGTTCAAGGGAAAGGCATTGTTACTATGGACAATTTCACTGGTATGAAAGGATTGGTGAAATATGTACTCTATTTTGAAAGCTTAGCAAGAACCTTTTGTCAGTTGGATGAATGGCAGAACACAATTATCAAGTCATCTTTGATGGTGATGAATGACAAATCCAAAGGATATAAGCTAGGAGGAAAAGTAGTCAGGAAGGATGCTTGTTCAAAATGCTAGCTTCAATACTAGATTTGCATGCCATGTTAGCTCAACTGCAACAGATGCTACTTTCCATAGTATGGAACAAGAGATATGGACATGCCAATTTCAAAAGGCTTGATATAGCTAAGAAATCAAAATATGACAATTGAAACTCCGAAACTACAGTTTCTTGGAAAAGTTTGTGAAGCATGTTGCTTCGACCTAGACAAAAGAAAACTAATTTTGGTAGAAGCACCTCTCAAGTACGAGGTATTCTTGATTTGATTCATATAGATATATGGGTTTGCATAGACCCGCGGCATCAATGGTTCACTTTACTACTTGACTTTCATTGACGACTACAACAGATGTTGTTGGGTCTACTTTTTGAAAGAGAAATCTGAAGTCTTTTCCAAATTTCAAGAATTCAAAGCCATGGTTGAGAGCTAGACAAGTAGAAAGATCAAAGTCATGAGATTAGATAGAGGAGGTGAATACATGTCTTCAGCATTCATGAACTTTTGGAGCAATAATGGCATTTAAAGACAATTCACTTGTGCAGATACTCCTCAACAGAATGCAAGAGCTGAAAGGAAGAATGGTACTTTAGCAGGCAGTGCTGAAGCAATGTTTAGTGAGAAGCATCTTCCAAATCAATATTGGGCACACTGCAAGCTACTTGCTTAACGGCTTCTGACCGAACTAATTCAGGGTATGACACCTTATGAGGCATTCACTAGACACAAGCCATGCATAGCATATGCCAACATACATGACGATCATTATAAAAAATTGGATGTGAAGTCACAATGGTTGGCTACAGTGAAGAGAGCAAAGCATACAAGTTGTATGATCCCATCAATCAAAAGGTTATAATCTTTAGAGATGTTATATTTGATGAAGAATTAGAATGGAAAAACATCAAATACATAGGAGATAGTTACATCAATTACGTAGTCACCTACAGAAACATTTGATTAGACGAGCAAGAGTTGCCAGAGACACCCCAAGAAGAAGAACAACTCAGATGGTCTACTAGGGAAAGAAGACCACTAGCCAGATTGACATATGCTAAGAAAATCAAATGAATTCAACTTGAAAGCATCAACTATGCTCTTATGACTACCATCATGGCCATAGAGGAGCTAATGTACTGCAAAGATGCAGTTGACAAGCTAGAATGGCAAACTACAATGAATGAACAAATGGAAGCTTTGTACAAAAACAATACTTGGAAATTATGTGACCTTCCAATAGGAAAGAAGGCCATAGCAAACAAATGGGTTTACAAAGTAAAGTACATTCTAAATGAAAGCATTGAAAGATATAAAGCCAGACTAGTTGCAAAAGATTTTACATAGCAATATGGTTAATACTATAATGAGACTTATACTGTAGTAGCAAAGATGGATACCATACTTTTTTTTATATCATTAGTGACACTCAATAGATGGAATGTGTACTAGCTAGATGTCAAAAATGCTTTTCTCAATGGTGACCTAGACAAGGAACTTTACATGCAGCAACCAGCAGGGTATGTTGAACCAAGGAAAGAGCATTAGGTTTGCCATCTCAAGAAAAGTCTCTACGGCTTAAAGCAAGCATCCAAAAGTTGGTATAGCGGAATCAACAAGTATTTTGCTAATATGGGGTACATAAAGTCCAATGCAAATCATACTCTCTACTACAAAGTTCAAGGGGAAGACATTACTATTGCACTTTTGTACGTAGATGATCTGATTGTCACAGGAAATAATGATAGCTTCATCAGCAAGCTGAAACAAGATTTACTATAGAGTTCAACATGAAAGATCTTAGAGCTATGCGCTATTGTCTTGGAATTGAGTTTTGGAGAGACTCAGACAGCACCTTCACGAGTTAGCTAAAATATGTTGACAATCTCTTGAAGAAATTTCATATGGCAGATTGCAAGATTGCAATCACTCCCATGGAGCAGTTTGAAACTTACTAAAGATCTAGAAAAGCCTACAGTTAATGACAGCTACTATCAGCAACTCATCAGATCTCTTATCTATCTAACTATCACACGACCAGATATTTGTTATGTAGTTAGTTCACTTGCACAGTTTATGGCAAATCAAAAATAGTCTCACTGGAATGCATCCAAGAGAGTCTTAAGTTACATCAGAGGTACGAGATAGTTTGGAATAGAATATAGAGGAAATCATCTAAGGTTCATGGATACTGTGATAGTGACTATGCAGAGATCATGAGAGTAGGAGATCTACACAAGGATATGAATTTCTCCTTGCAAAGGTGCTATATCATGGTTGTCAAACAAACAAACAATTGTGTCTTTGTCTTCAACAGAAGCAGAATATAGAGCACTCACAACAGGTGCATGTGAGGCTATATGGCTCAAAAGACTAGTGTTAGAAATAGATTACTTTGATGAATCAAAGCCAGCAACAATATATTGTGATAATAAATTGCTCAAGCATTGGCTAAATATCCAATATACTACTCCAGGAGAAAGCACATTAATGTCAAAGAGAACTTTATCAGAGAAAGGGTGTTACTTGGTGACATTACACTACAACATTGTGATAGTAAAGACAATGTTGCAAACATCTTTACCAAACCACTTAGCAAAGAGCTTTTCAAGAAGCACCAACAAGCTCTTGGTTTGACGCAGATGAAGGACATTCCCATTGAAGGGGTGTAATGGAATGTAATGCTTAGTCCTTCTTCAATTCCCTAGAATCATCATATTGAGGGAAGGCCTACTTCATGAGTTGATCTTGAGGGAAGGTGTTGAGGATTCATCTCAACATCATGTATTCTCAAAATTGTGCATAGCACTAATACATAGAGGGCTATAAAGGAAAGGGTTTGAAAACCCAAACCCAAACCCTAAAGGGGTTTGTATCTATTCATCATTTTCAACTAAATCTAGTGTACAGTTAGTCATTTGTGGTGTGTGCTTTGGCGGTGCCCTCTCTCCTCACCTCCACTCTTCTCCTCTCCTTTATCCATATTTGTTCATAAGGGAGATATGGAAAACCTTCTTTAGTTGGAGACCTTGACTATCAGTTCTGCTTGGAGGCTTTGACTATCAATTGGAGACCTAGACTCTCTCATTTCCTTACTATCAGCAGATGCATGGCATGTTGAAGGGAAGCCCACTGGAGGGACCTCAACTCTCTTATTTACCTACCATTGAATACCCCTATTGGAAACTCAAATGCTTGAAAAGGTTAGTGAACGTTGTCTTTCATGGTCCAAACATTCCTTGCTTCACCCACCTAAACAAAGAATGTGTTGAAGGTTCAATCCTTCGTTGACTGTAACTTTTTATGAGAACCAACTGGACCAAATGTCTCCTAATTCATGGTCTCTTCCCTAGTGGCCACGCTTTCAGGCTTTAAATGCTAGCTTCTAGTCAAAAGTCAATGACCACCGTAGAGGTTCTTCTCATCACCATGCACTCTATCTTGCATTTCAATTGTTTATATATACTTCATGATGAGTAAAAATACGTTTGGCTTCTTTCAATGGCTCATCAGGTAGGCTCTAAGTGAAGGCATAGTGTACGTTGCAAATTGTGAGCTTGCAAACTGAGCGAAAGGCCTCCCTTGTAGACTACTTTAAAACCATGCTAGCTCTAAGAACAATATAGCAGCACGATCTCCTTCATAACACAATTAATAAAGCCATGCCCTAGGTCAAGAGCTCATGGAGTGCCCATTTGGAAGGACTACAACTTCTCGATCACCTTGAGGTTTCGTAGCTGCAGGCTTTGCAGTCTACTGTACTCTCCTTTGTAGTAGATCCGTGAGAGAGCACTATTTTGAGGTCTGGGGTGAAGCGCAATTTGACTAGTCCTCTGTCTGCATCCTACACTCTAACTACACAAAAGGAATAGAATGCACAGTGGAACACAAGCAGGGCTAGTGCTCACACGAGCTAGATCCAGTAACACAAGCTTGGGTGCTTTGTAGCCTTGTGTCTGCACACCACTTTGGGGAGCTCCTTGAATGCAATTTAATAGATCAATGAGCTACATTGGTCCTAATATAACCCCAGTAGTAGAGTGGTCCTGATATAACCCCAGTAGTAGAGTGGTATGCTTGTAACTATTTGGAGATGTATACTATGTGGAGTAGGCTATGCAAATCTGATACAAGCTCATTGTAGCTCCGCTTGATGCTCACAAGTAGTGGCTTAAAGACCTTACCAGTCAACATTATCCTTCTGGTAGAAACTCTCCACTCATTGGGAAAATAGAGCATCCCCATTGATTAGGATGCATGACTTCAGTGTGAACACTCAATGTTGGGCCCAGTCTACGTATATTGTCTCGATGACTACTATCTAAACGAGCACATCAAGTCTTGAATCGATGACTCAAGTTAAGAAGAGGAAAATACATTGCATTGTAATAGAGCAGTCCTTATTAAAGTATTCATAGCTACAGTTGAACATAGAATATGTCTCACAAGTTTGAGAGTGGACCCTTTAAAAGGTCTTGCGGCAATATAATGTGGCACACACACTACATACGAGTCATTGTGTATGCTTGTATGGAGTATCATTGATGCACTCGTTTTATGGAAGTCTTGCCCTTGAAAGGGACTGACATAATCATTCTTAGTAGTCTACTACTAATTTTGTAATGAGATCTACTATGAAGGCAGCCCCAAGACTTTTGTTTCCTTGGCCCTGGCGGCATGGAGTTTGGTCATTGGGTCAATGTTTGCTTGGGTGTAGAAAATTGCAAAACTATTTTTGGGGCCACGATGTGATGCGCTCTTGGGGGAGATTTTGAATTTTACGCAGACCGCACTCTCGTTGAAACATTTCCTGACATCATGAGATGCAATCTATTTATTCTAAACACCACAGAGCTCAACACATGGCAAATTTGCACTACATTATGCATCTCCGCACTGCTTCACATAGCACACTCTCTGGCCTGACCACGTATCATCATGCAGCCTTTTGCCGTAGCTTTGCCACTTGTCACTGGGCAGCACGCCCATGCACCTGTCACTTTGCCACCTGTCACTAGGCAACACACCCATGTAGATCATTAAAATTCAAGGTTGCCTTGAAGAGACCATCGCACTCATTCTTGGCATAATAATGAGATGCAATCTATCCTTCTGAACACTGCCATAGCGCAGTCTCTGGCTTTACCACTTGTCATCATGCAACCTTTTGCCGCAGCTTTGCCACCTACCACTGGACAGCACGCCCATGTAGATCATAGGTTGGCTTGGAGAGGCCACCGTGCTGGTTTTTGGCATAATAATGAGACACAATCTATCATTTTGAACATTGCCTCAGCGTAGTAATGACCTATCATCACCTAGCATTCAAGGTTGTTTATGAGCGACCACTGCATTGGTTCTTGGAGTTATAGATTCTTTACCTATTTTTACGTATTACAGGAGGAGATCTTTGATGACTATTCGCATTGGCAAATAAAAGGAGATCTATGATAGCCACCGCACTGGTTCTTGGAGTTATATGTTTGTGTATTAAGAAAAATGTATTTCCTTGTGTTACCAAGTAAAATGCAATTGACGATATGGCCCTTAACCCCAGGGTCCCCTCTAGGGGTGAGGACCATATCGATATGCCATATTTATCCAGTGGCATCCTGGATATTGTATAATGCATGTTGATATGGCCCTTGCCCCTAGAGGGGACCCCTCAAGGGTCATATCATCAATTGCATTTTCTAAAAGTTTAATTGTATTTTTCTAGATGCATCTCCATGCAACCACAATGGTGGGTCGTTGGAGCTATTTTAGTCTTGAACCAAGGAAATTGTAGTCCTACTTTATTGGTATTTTAGTCCTTGTTGCAGTTAATCCTAAATGAGGGCAAAAGCATTCCGAGTCACCGCAGTGACAGGAGGCCCCGTGGTGCCATCCAAATAATCAACTACAATTCATCAAGTGAAAATTGAGCAAAAGAGATTACAATGTACACTACATCCAATCACAAGTTATATAAAAATTAACAACTTATACTGAGAAAAAATTGAATAGAGGATCTTACATTTATAAAAACTTAGCAATTACTGAGAGCCTTAAAGGCCAAAAGATTACATCTAGTGACCATAACCATTCAAAATATAAAAGTTAACAACAGTGCATACTGAGAGCCTTAAATTGAACAAAAAGAGATTACATAAGTGTAATTAAAACTCAGCACAATCGCTGAGAGCCTTAGAGACCAAAACATTACATCTAGTAGCCAAAAGATTAGTAAGAGCCTTAGAGGCCAAAAGATTAGATCCAACCATTGTTGAGTGGTTATGAGCCTCGTTAAGCAAGAGGAAATTTGTACAACTCAGTATTGCTACCAACCCAGCGTGTTGCATTAGAATTTTTTAGGGAGCCAATGGAGGAGATGATGGAGAGGCTAAAGGCCATGCACATTGCCAGGACTCAGATTACGGCCCCCCCAATAAGTTGAGAGTACTCTATTGTGAAAATCCTGAGGCCTTCATCGACATCTAGAGGGAACCCATACAACACAACCATAAAGAGGCCAGAGGTGAGCATGTCATCTAAGGTGGCGACATGTAAATATGGGGGGAATCAACCATGGAAACAAAGAGTGTCCACTAGTGCTAGCATGTGAGTGCAATGCAATCACCTTGAGAAGGCAGATAACATTAGAATCACAGTGCATGAACGGGTGGTAGTAGGCATTGTGAAGATGAGTGCGTGAGTAGCAGATGAACAAGGGAGCAAATGAGTGATGAGAGTTGGAGAAGGGAGCATGGAGCAAAGTAGAGCAGGGGTGGAAAAGAGCTAGAGGGTGTGTGGAGCAAAGTAGTAGAGTGTATGGGGCAAAGTAGCAGAGCAAGGGAGGATGAGAGCAATGTAGTAAAATGCCAAATGCCATAGATCTTATATATTATAAAGTTTGAGCCACCATGGTGGTTGGAGGCCCGGGGTTCCATCCATATTAATTATAGGCCACCGTGGTGGAATCTTAGGCACCACCCAAGATGGGTTGGTAATCATGAAGTAGACACACCGGTGGTGGTAACTGGCACATGAGTAGGCCACTGTGGTGGCTGGTAATGAACTGCCAACCTGGTCGAATCTTAGCCATGACAAACATGGTGGATGAGAGCCACCACCATCAGGTAGTAATCACCATAAAAGTAAATCACAAAGCCTAATCACCTCTAATCACTCATTACCGTGCACTTTACTACTCTACTAGTCATGCAAGCCCAATGGTAATTTATTGCACTCATAGAAATCATGCATGCAAGCCCATTCATGGTAACTGGCAGATGAGTAATTGCGGGTCACTATGATGGCTGGTAATTAACTACTAGCCCAGTGGCATTTTAGCCACCACAGACGTGGCTGATGAGAGTCACCCCCACCACTAGGCAAAAATTACCACAGAAGTAGATCATGAAGCCTAATCACCTCTAATCGATCATCTCCATGCACTCTAGTACTCTATTGAGCATGCAAGCCTGGTGACTGCTGGTAATTGACTGCACTCATAGTATTCATGCATGCAAGCTTAGTGTGGTAATTGGTAGGTGAGTAATTATAGGCCATTGCGGTGGCTGGCAATTAATTGCCAGCCCGGTGGCATCTTAGCCACCACAAACGTGGCTGATGAGAGCCACCACCACCAAGAAATAATTACCACAGAAGTAAATCATGAAGCCTAATCACTCATTACCATGCACTCTAGTACCCCATTGAGCATGCAAGCCCAATGACTGGTAGTTTACTACACTCATAGTAATCATGCATGCAAGTCTGGTGGTGGTAACTGGCAAGTGAGTAATTGTGGGCCACTGCGGTAGCTGAAAATTAATTGCCAGCCCTGTGGAATCTTATCTGCCACCATAGATGTGGCTGGTAATCTTAGATGCCACCACCTCTAATTACTCATTACCATGCAAGGTAGTACTGCTGCCTTGAATTAATCAAAATTTGGGCCCACCACCATGGTGGCTCTCACCTTGATATTTCCTTGTAGTCGGGCTACAAACTTAAGCTTCTCCTATTCCATTCCCTTCATTGTTTTTTCTTCTATCCCTATCAAACATTTCTTTCTCCCTTGCACTCGAATTGCAAACTTAAGCCTCCACTATTCCATTTCCTTCACTATTTCATCTTCTATCCCTCTCGGCTATTTCTATCTCCCTTGCAGTCTTCCTGCAACTTCCATCCCCTCTTGTAATGGACCTTGCACAGAGTCTGGGAGCTCCTCGCACAATCTTTCCTCCCCCTCTGCAACACAGTGCAAGAGCCTCTCCTCCCCTGATCTTGAAATTATGACATCTGGGAGCTCCTCACTCGTTCTTCAAAAGCCCAATATGGATGCTCTCAACAACTTCACCAGGTTGCTATAGGAGGTGAATGTGAAGGACGGATAAATAGTCTGTCAAGGTCAAAAGATTACCATCACTGAAATTGTGATTGAAAATGCACTAGGCATTCCCAGAGGCAATTTGCAAGCACACGCAGTGGAAGAGACAGGATATTTTGGATGTATACCCAACACTCAGATTAGTAAAGATGGTGGAGTCAAGCTTTCTAGCTTGCCAATAGACCTCCAAGATGTGTTGAAGAAGGCAATGCACTTCTTTCCTGATACAAGAGGAACCGTGAAGTTTTGGTAGGTTCAAGTAGTAGTAGAGCAATTGACTCAGGATGTGATCTATCTTTCTCAAGGGAGATCTCCAAGAGTGTGATAACCAACCTAAAGAATTGCATGGATGGAAAATCCCAATCATCATCTCAGTCCATCGGAGTTGCAATGCACCTGATGTCATCTACCCTCAAAGGTATTTTTGAGCAATACAATAAGCAGATGTCTTAGAAGGTGACTTTTCTACAAGAGAAAGCCACCAATATAGCAAAGGCAGTGCAACTTGAGAAAAATATTAGGGATGGTGCCGAAGCCAAGGTAGAAGTGAGGGACATCAGGCAGAAGAGCAAGATGAGGCCGCTGCAAAAATGGTCAACATGGAAAGGCATAGAAGAGAAGAAGCAAAGAAGCACATCAAGGAGGTCTCAGATAGGCTTGAAGAAGTGATGGGAACATCACTGAGAAGGAGCTAGCAATGATGCAAAAAAGGAGCTTGAAGATCAGAGAGCCAAAAATGAGGGTCTTTACAAATAGCTCTGTAACATGTATAATGCGTTGAATATTGAAAAAGACCAAATGATGGAGGCACTGAAAAGGGAGAATGCGGAAAGCAAAGTGGTGATGTAGGATCTATGAGAGAGTTCCAAGGCCATGGGGTAGAGAGCAGCCGGGGTGGAGAAGACAATGAGGTAGCTCTCTAGGTCAAAAAGGATGCAGAGAGCAGCTACGGTGGAGCAAGTTACAATAGCCACAATGGGGATTGTTTTTTCAAAACATTGTTGGAAGTTTAAAGAGTAAGCTACAAGACCCTACAACAAGATTACGATAGGGTTGTGCATGAGCTTGCAGTGGCTTTAAAAAGTTTTGAAAAGTAGTCTGTTGTCGTGAGAGATTTCCAAACTAGAGTGGAAGTCTTGGAAATGGCCTATGTTGATGTTTTTGAGCAATTTAAGCAGCTTCAACAAATGCTGAGGGATTCAGATAAAGCTATTGCATGGAGTCAGTAAAGAGTGAAGGAGATGAAGGAGAACATTTGCAGCCTTAGGATGAGAGAGGAAGGAATCAAGAAGCAACTTCATCATGTATAGAGCAAGACTATGGTATTGACGGCTACAATAGTTAAATTGGATGCCTATCCTACTATGGAGCAGGGTCCAAAAAGTAGGGTCTGCCATATCCCCATCATAGATGTCTACATGATCCGATGGCGTGTGTGCTACCACCCTGTGCATGTTTTTTGCTTTGGGGTACTTGTGCATGCAAGATCGCTATCTAGAGAATGTCATTTGCCATTGCCCAGCTCATGGACAGATCAAATGTGCGTGCCTGCTATAGCTATCTTACGATGACAAAGTAGATGCTGCAACTCAATTTGCCATTTGGGCAAAAATTGCAAAAGACAAGGAGCTCAAATTGAAGAAGGCCAACAAGCCCGAGCCTGATTGCGAGGAAAAGGAGTCTAAAGGGAGGAACCAGCCCCCTTGAGGAAAGGAGAAAGAAGGGCTGAGCCTACAACCAAGAAGCTCAAATCAAGGAAAGGGGAAGCGACATGAAGGGAAGGGACGGGCCCGTGAAGGAAGGAACCAGTCCCCTTTGGGAAAGGAGTAAGGAAAGGAGCAAGGAGAGATGAGCCTACAATCAGGGAGCTCAAAAACGCAACTTGCTCAAAGTAATGTGGAACCAGCCCCCTGAAGGAAAGGAGTCCTTGAGATGTAATATGAAGGAGAGGATTCTTTGAGATGTAATCTGTGTGTAATCTATTGGTGTGAATTATTAATTTTCTCCAGATTTTAGTTGGCCAATGTATTTATTTTAGGATAACACCAGTGTGGTGGTTTGCTTCTATTATTACATGGGTCAATGTTTGCTTGGGTACAGTCAAAAGCTATACCTAAAAATGGCTACACCCAAAAATTAACTACCACCAATGCAGTGGTTTGCTTCTATTATTACGAGGATATTAACTTAACTACCACCGGTGCGGTGGTTGCTCACCAGCATAATGGTTGATTGTACACTAGGAATATAATTGCCACCAGCATGGTGGTTTGGTTCTATTATTATTATTACAAGGCAAGATGAATGGTAGTTTAGGAATTTTGGATTAGTTATGGGAGTTCATATTTCTTAATATAAGTGCAATTGTTAAGAGATATATATATATATATATATATATATATATACATATAATAATATATGTATATGTATATATATATGCAATATTATAATATTTCCAAAGTGACTGAAGTGATGTTCTCTCAGCTATGGAACTGTAAGAAAATAATACAACGTCTGTGCTGAACAGATAACAGGATCTCGTATGCAAGAGAGAAAACAAGATAGTATGGAGAATCAAAAATTTGATTACTATAGAACTGATACAATAGATTGCGCTGCCTCCCAGCTGTGTGCTCCTGTGAAAGAAGCTTCGATGGTGTGCTGGAAACAGTAGAAGACGGAGGCTGAATGCTAAGGAATCAAGGATGCTGTAGCCAGTGATGAAATGGGCTTGACGAGCTTGCTCTTATATAGCCACCAGTCGTAGTCGGTTAGGCTCAATTGGGTGACCGACGCAGTCCGCCCAAAATGATCGACTGGGGGTCGGTCTTGAAATAGGCCACCGACCATACGATAGAACCGGTGCGCAAAACAGAGCAACTTACCTACGGTCCTCGTTCGGCCCACAGCCATCCGGGATCATCTGAGGCTCCAAACGGGCCTCGCAACTCGAGAGTGGGCTGCCCCAGGAAATGCTTCATCTACCCTCAGTGCGGTCAGTCAAGGGATGCCTTCCCACACTTGCATGTAGCCTAGTTGGCAGTCTGCCAACTCTATCTGAAGCCGTCTAGCCATCAGGCCACACATGGCTCCCATCTGGTGTCCAAACCAGGACCTACTGGATAACCGAGCTACTCAAATGCCTTCTCCTCATAGGGAGGGCTTACAAGTAGAGTTAGCTGGTTCCCGCGTAGTTACATGAGAGTGGAGCATTGATATCTAACACCCCCCCTCAATGTCCACCTGCAAGTGAACTTACTTTTTCGGCCCAATGCCAAGTCGATGAAGATGCCTCTCCAGCAAGTCTCTTCCAAGAGCCTTCGTGAAGATGTCCGCAGCATTCTCTGTAGTTGGACAGTACACCAAGTCGACCTCTCCATCCATGATCAACTCGTGTACAAAGTGATATTGAATCTCAATGTGTTTTGTGCGAGCGTGGAACACCGGGTTCTTTGCAATCGCCATGCAACTCTGATTGTCACATGATAACTGCGTAGGCTTGTTCTACACTGCACCCATGTCCCCCAAAATCCTCCTCAACCACACTGCTTCGCAAGAAGCAAAGCATGCAAATTTGTACTCGGCCTCAGTAGAAGAAAGAGCAACTGTGGGTTGCTTCTTGTTGACCCATGACACAACTCCAGATCCAAGTGTGAGAAACAGTACCCTGTCACTGATCTCCTACTGTCCACGTCTCCTGCACAATCCGAGTCGTAGAATCCGGTCAAGATGTTGCCCTTGGTATAGGTGATGCCATAATCAAGTGTGCCTTTGATGTATTTCAGCACCCGCATTCCTGCCCTCCAATGGTTCTCCCGGGGCTTATTGGAAAACTTGCTAAGTACACCAGTCGCAAAGCTGATGTCTGGCCGTGTGTTGCACAAGTAGATCAAGCTGCCCACAAGCCTTATGTACTTCACTTCATCCACCAGTGGTGATGAATCCTCGTTTGAGAGCTTCGCGTCAACCTCCATAGGGGTACCAACTATTTTGCACTCAGCCATGTCAAATGCCTTCAGTATCTCTCCAACATACTTCAGCTGTGAAATGAAGATCTGTTTCGACTCTTGCTAAACTTCAACCCCCAAACAAAAATGCATCAGCTGTCATTTCAAACTCTCTTCCTAGCAAATGCTTTGTCTGCAAGATCTTCTCTTCATGGTTCCCTGTTATGACAAGGTCGTCCACATAAAGGACCACGATCATACACCTGCCTCCTTCTTTGAAGATATACAAATTTACATCAGATGGGCTCCTCCTGAACCCATTTTGCAGAAAGTAGGCATCAATTCGCTGGTACCACGCTCGTGGGACCTGTTTCAGCCCGTAAAGTGCCTTCTTTAGTTTACAGACTTTAGCTTCTGAACCGGAGATCTCAAAACCTGGTGGTTGTTCCACATATACCTCCTCCTTGAGATCTCCATTCAGAAAGGTGGATTTCACATCCATCTAAAACACGGGCCAACTTCCTTGGGCAGCTAAAGCCAAAAAACTGCGAATTGTGGTTAGTCGAGCTGTGGGAGCAAAAGCATCTTGATAATCAAAACCATGTACCCATGCAAATCCTTTTGCCACGAGCCGAGCCTTGTACTTATCTAATGTGCCGTCGGACTTGTACTTGATCTTATACACCTACTTGGTTCTGATTACCTTGCGTTTTGGTGGTCGATCCACAAGGTCCCAAGTGTTGTTCTTCATTATGGAGCCATACTCTGACTGCATAGCCTCCATCCACCTATCATCGCCCTGTGCCTCTTCAAGACACTTGGGTTCATCAGCACGGATCACTTCTGTCATCAAAGCATAGTTGACCAAGTGTTTCTATGCCCTTCTTTGCTCCTCTAATCTCTTGGACCGGCGGTGTTCGGATGGTTCCTCCTCAATTGCTTAAGGTTCTCTACCGTCCAAAAGCTGCTTTATCCACTTTGGGAATGGCCATTGCCGTTGTGGTTTTGCAGGCTCTTCTTCATCTTCTTTATCTTGAATCCTCCCAAGCACCGTTGGGGGAGTTCGGTCTACTGTTGGTGGCGGTACTAGATGGATATCTTGGTCCTAGTTGTCTGGGAAGGAAGCATCCTCCTCCAATTGATGCAGTTGTTCTGCGAAGACCACATCGCGACTTACAATTACCTTCTTGGTAACAAGGTTATAGAGACGGTAACCCTTCGCCTCTTCACTGTAGCCCTAAGAAAATACACTTCCAGCTCTTCAGTTCCCATTTGGTCCTGGTGGCATCAGGGACATGCACAAAACAGTCACATCCAAAAACTTTGAAATGTGCAGGTGAAGGTTTCTTACCTTTGGCAAATCTTTTCGTTTCATCATATTCCAGCCCATTTCATAGATGACGTGCATCTTGCGTTCTGCTACTCCATTTTGTTGTGATGTATGTGGCGGGGGTTTCAGCCTTTTGATTCCATGACTTTTGCAGTAACTTTCGAATTCAGTCGATGTGAACTCTCCATCTCTATCTGATCTCAACTTCTTCACCTTCCTCCCCGATTCTTTCTCAACCATTACATGCCATTCCTTGAACCTACTGAAAGCCTCGCCTTTCGTCTTCAGGAACTATATCCATATCCTTCTACTGTAGTCGTCGATCAGCATCATGAAGTAGAAGGAACCACCCAAAGCTTCCATCTCCATCTTTCCGCAGAGGTCCGTGTGAACCAGCTCTAGAGGAGCCTTTGCTCTGCTAGCGTCTTTAGGAAAGGGCTGCTGATGCTGCTTGCCCATCATGCAAGCTTCACATACATCGGGCAGATCTAAAATTTTTGGTAGGTCTGCAATCATTCCACTTTTATGCATCTCCTTCAAAGAACTAAGGTTTAGATGACCAAACCTCTCATGCCACAGCTTAGTGTTCTTCACATCTGCTCGACCACTGAAAGCTGAGAGTTCGTAAATGTTGTTGTGTCATGTACCTTTACCAATGACCTTTCCAAGATCGAGGATCTGTGCACCATTCTTATCGAATTGAACTTTGAGGTCCCGATCCGTGATCGCAGAAATAGACAAGTTCCTCTTGATATCTGGCACATAAAGGACATCGAACAACTGTTTTACAACTCCATCTGACTTGAGAGCAATCGTACCTTTTCCTTTTGCTAGACATTTTGCATCAGTGCCGACTGCTACCATGATGTCATTCCCTACCGGCTGAAGAGAGGTATACCAATCCTTCCGACTGGCCATGTGGCGTGATGCACCACTGTCAATGATCCAAGGTTCATCCATAGGTACATGAATTGCCTCCGTGCAAATCTCCTCAATTACGATGAACAGCTCTACTGGTACTGTTTGCGCGCTGTTGCTGGACTCTTTCTTCACTCCGTTCTTCTCATATGCAATCTTCTTGCGGCACTCATTCTGCTTATGCCCTGCCTTGTTGCAATAGAAGCACTTGATCTTCTTCTTTCTCTTTTTATCATAAGAAGAAGATGGGTTACCAGAGTCCTTACCCTTACCTTTCTTTGATCCAGTCCAGAAAGCCGAATCTTCTCAAGTTCGCATCTTTTGACGCATCTCCTCCCCCAGAAGCATCGCGCTGAAATCCTCAAAGTTGAGGGGTGGATTTTTGTTATGTGTATTTAGCGCCGTAACAAGACCGTCGTACTTTGGTGGGAGAATCTGTATGCACCTTCGTGCTAGATTCTCGCTGGTGATAGTGATGCTAATCGTAGCCATTTGATTGCACAGATTCTTCATCCTGGTGATGAACTTCTCTGCTGCTTCAGACTCAGACAACTTCTCATTCATGAGTTGAGTCTCCAGATTCTGAATCCACGTCTGATTCGTGGTCTCGTACTAATTTTTCAAGACCATCCATGCCTCCTTCGCTGTGGTGACATGTTGAATTAAGGCCATGATGGAATCACTAACACTGCAGACAATAGAACACAGCGCATTTGCATTTCTTCTTATCCACACGAGAATCTCATCTGCAGTTGGTACTATCTGTTGTCCTGCATTGGCTGGATCCGGTCTCGGCCTCACGTCCACCCCAGTAGCAGTGTCCCAAAGCTCATATGCGCTTAGGATGGTCTTTATCTTGAACTTCCAGAGAGGATAGTTAGAGCCGTCCAACTTTCCGCTCTCGCTGAACGGTGGGATTCGCAGTCTTGCGGGCTGGGCCATCTCTCACAATCTGCTCGCAAATAGAAACACACTACCAAATCTTCTTGCTAGAGTCCAGGCTCTGATACCATGTAAGAAAATAATACAGCGTCTATGCTGAACAGATAACAGGATCTCGTACGCAAGAGAGAAAACAAGATAGTATGGAGAATAAAAAATTTGATTACTGTAGAACTGATACAATAGATGGCACTGCCTCCCAGCCATGCACTCCTGTGAAAGAAGCTTCGATGGCGTGCTAGTAATAGTAGAAGATGGAGGCGGAATGCTAAGGAATCAAGGTTGCTGTAGCCAGTGCTGAAATGGGCTTCACGGGCTTGCTCTTATATAGCCACCAGTTGTAGTCGGTTAGGCTCAATTGGGTGACCGATGCAGTTCGCCCAAAACGGTCGACTAGGGGTCGGTCTCGAAATAGGCCACCGACCATACGATAGAACCGGTGCACAAAACAGAGCAACTTACCTACGGTTGCCGTTCGGTCCACAGCCATCCGAGATCATTTGAGGCTCCAAACGGGCCCCACAACCCGAGAGTGGGCTGCCCTAGGAAATGCTCCATCTACCCTCAGTGCGGTCAGTCAAGGGATGCCTTCCCACACTTGCATGTAGCCGTTGGTGGTGTGCCAACTCTATCTGAAGCCGTCCAGCCATCAGGCCACACATGGCCCCCATCTGGTGTCCAAACCAGGACCTACCGGATAACCGAGCTACTCAAATGCCTTCTCCTCATAGAAGGGCTTACAAGTAGAATTAGCTGGTTCCTGCGTAGTTACATATGAGAGTAGAGCATTGATATCTAATAGGAACTAGATAGTGTCCTTTGACAAGCCAAGGACTATAATGTGAGATGAAAGATTTTTTTTAAACAACTAATGTGAGATGAAAGATTTTGATTAGACAACTAATGTGAGACGAAAGATTTTAATTAAACAGTCAAATGATGAGAGGTGGACATGTCAGGTTGTATGAAAGAAGAATGAGAGGGCCGGGCTCAATGAACTCTCTCCCTATTTAAGTGGAGTGCAAACACAACTAAGAGCCCATTATGAAATCTAGCCCCAAAACTTTGTACATCGATCCACCTACTACAAATCTATGGTATAGCCAAAAGACTTTGGAATCTTCATGTTCTATCTGAGAACAATGTTGGATGACCTCCTCGTAAAAACAGACTCGAAGAAGATCATGGACCGAATGAAAGCATCAAACTTTTGATACCATTCTCTAGGCGCTTGCTTAAGACCATAGAGACTCTTCTTTAGCTTGCAAACTAAATGCTCTTTGCCCTTTTCTTCAAAGCCTTCCGGTTGCACCATGTAAATTTCCTCATGCAAATCCCCATGCAAGAAAGTTGTCTTGACATCCATCTGCATAAGCTTCATATCCTCTAATGCCACTAGTCCAAGCATGCATCTAAGTGTGGTCATCTTCACAACTAGAGAGAATATCTCATCAAAGTCCACACCCTTCTCTTGCTTGAACCCTTTAGCGACCAAACGGGCCTTGTACCTAGGCACATCATCACCTGTGACCTTCATCTTATAGACCCATTGGGAAACAGCTACAACAAGGACATGCTTCACAATTGGGTGTATGACTTGGAGTCGCCAAAGATGGTGAATATTAATTTTCCTGGCTATCATTTTGCTTGCTCCTTTAAGGTACTTGTCATGCTCATGATGTAGGTTTCTTTTAGTAGGACATGATGGCGGCACAAATGTTGTATAGAGTGCCAATACCAAGATGAAGAGGACCTCGAGCAAAAGGAGGAGTTACTATGGGCGTACAAGTAGGTAGAGGCAAGCAAGAAGTTGGTGGTCTGAGTGTGTAATGGGGTCTGCGATAGTTCATCAGACTAGCCTAAAGAGCTAGGAGATGCTTGCTATAGAGAGCTTAATAAAGATAGTTGGGAGTTTGGAATTTCCTTGAGCCATAAAATGTCATATTTTTGAAAAAGTAAAAATCTTGTAAGCGTTTCTTAGACTTGTGGAATTTCTCGAACTGCCATCATCCATGATCTATGGTGCTTGTAATACCTAAATTTGTGTCAACTTGCTTCCATGTTAATACTTAAATGTTTTAAGTATCCCGGTGGTTGAAATCTCACAGTTAAAGATAACCAGTCTAAAGGGGACTATTTGAGTATAGCAATGTGTAACAAATTTTAGGATAGCATGGCAGTAGTGCAGGATAAGTGGTTGCCAGCACGGTGGTTGGTTGCACACTAGGATATTAACAGCCACCACCGTGGTGGTTTGCTTTTATTATTACAAGATCAATAGATTTGTGGATGTGTGGATTCGTTATGGGATTTAATAAAACCAACATAGTGGCTGTGTGGGATATACTAAAAACAAGCATGGGATTTATCATTTGGGATTCACAAAAACAATTTAATAAAATCAGCGCAGTGGTTATTTGGGATATACTAAAAACAAGCATGGGATTTATCATTTGGGATTTACAAAAACAAGTGTGGTGGTTAGTTTGGGATTTACTAAAAGAAGCATAGTCTCAAATACATTTTCCATTTTCCAAGATAAGCGGAATATTTTTTCCTTGCAATGAGACTACATTTTCTTAGTACTATCTTAGTCGTCCTCGTCCACTGCTCCAAGACACCCCAAGATGTGTTCATGCATGTCTAAATCCAATTTGAAGACACTCTTGCCCTTCTTTCGTTGTGGCATAGGTTGCATCTGGAACTTAATAGCTCTTATAAGATGAGAGCACACACATGTTTGTGGACTCTTATGTAGCAGTTCGTAATTGCGGCCTCATTTTGATGATTTTTTGTACCAAAAAGCTCTAACTACTACATCCCACTTCTCATAGGTTGCTCCCCAATTATCCTTAAATGCTTCCTCAACCTTGTGCTTAGGTTTTGTGCACTGCAACAGAAAGTATAGTCATCTTTCTCGTTCTCCCCAGAGGCAGTGATCCTCCTCTTCGAGATAGTTAATGAGGTTATCAAAACTCTCCTCAAACTGTGGCAAGTCATTGTTTGTCTCTCCATTGTGTCACGCCATCTAAACGTAGAGGGAAAACTTGAACTCACTCCCATGTCTTCATAGTTGCAATGTTCTCACAATCATCATGATCCCCTATGATGCATGCACGCACTGCAGAATCAATTAAGTTTTCTTGTTTTTTTAATTAGTTGGTCATTTGAAAAGCCCCATATGTTGTGCAGACCACGAACGCCTTTAATTTTCTCTCAATCATGCTGGCTTCTCCTTTGTACTTCATCCACTTTCACTTCATGGAACACTCCGCATACTACACTATTCTTAAGGCTTTGTTTATTGTATGTTGAATGTACACCTGTGGAGAGGTTGGTTGTAAGCCATGTTATAGCATCATGGGCATCATAGAGGTTTTTTAAAGGGCATGTTAATTGGTGTTTAAATAGAGCTTGCTTAATAACATCACCACATCCATCATGTTCACCCTTGCCATGGCTAGACCCAAAGAGGTTCCACATCATATCTAGACTGGTTAGGGATTTGAACCTTGAGACAAGTAGAATTTACGGGCTGATTTAAATTGAGAGGTAGCACCATCTAACCACACCCAATGCTGTTTTATATTTTTTGCATGGGGATTTTTCTTTTTTAGCCATTCCCAATATAGTAGCAAAGCATGCTGCACAAATAAGGTGTCATGTTCCCTATCATTTGAAATGTAGGAATTGTATGTATGTTGCACTGACCTGATTCCTTGATCAAAATTTCATGATTTTCCCTTAGAGCTCTATAGATATTGAAGACACAAATCCCTCTTCATAGGGCTTAGAACTCATCAGTTAGTGTTGCCATGTATACATCCATATTCTTTTCCTTGTATTTCCCTAGTATAAGAGAGGTAGGCAGAGGTATCCCTTCTTTATGGTCAACTATGGGGAATCATGTAGTTTACCAAAACTTTTGGCCATGTTGATCAAAATGTTGAGCATAGTCCAAGAATTTAGCTATCCATGGCAAAGCCAAAGTGCAAGTTATTGGGATCTCTATAAAGTCTAGCCACGTGTTCACTACGTGCTTCCATGCAAGTTATTGGCTTCTCTACAAAGTCTAGACACGTGTTCACTATGTGCTTCCATCCAACACATTCCACCAGAATCCTCAAAGCATTGTTCGCTGAATTATGTGTAGCATGCCATGTCATCAATTATACTCTACACTTGCACTTGAACATATGTCAAATTCTCTAAAGGATCGAATAGTGTCTCAATACCTATGATGGGATAGTCTGGTCCTATACATCTTCTCTATGACTAAGAGCATACAATTTAGACAACTAATTGAATCCCTATACTCCTATCACAAGAGTGTGCAATCATCACCACAAGCATGGACAAAAGTATTGGCATACAATTTGGATAGCTGATTGAATCTCCATACTAATATCACAAGAGGTTGCAATCATTAGGGGTTAGGTGAGTAACTATGTTTAATGAAAAGACTTATTAAAAAGGAACATGAGAATATGATTCTCCAAAAAGTCAACGAACATGGGTGACAGCTCAAGGCGTAGTAGACGAGTTACCATGGGGAAAAGCAGGTGTGAATAACCGAGATAGGGAAAATAAGGATGAAGTTGAGCTTCGGTTGTGTGGTGGCATCCGAGACTAGAGTTGAGGAGCGGTACACACTGCAAGGCCATATTGAAGAGGTAGGGGCAACGTCGCAGTGGCCTGTGGATACTAATATGAGCAGGGGAGGGGCTATGGGATTGGATAGAAAGCAGTGGAGGTAGACCATATAGCCTTCATTATATAGGCTGGGCTGCATGGATAGTCGGGCGCTTAGATAGTCGGTGGAGTACTCAGTAGAATCTCAATAGCGAGTGTTTTATTAGGAGGCTGGTTGGCTAGATGCCTAAAAATGCATGTCAGTGCAAAAAACTATGATGGGTGTAGAATAGCGGCGAGTAGAAAGTGCGGGGAGGGGGTTAATAATATAGGTAGATTTAAACAATCTAATAGGCTTTAGATTTAGCCAATCTAACAGGCCTTAGATTTAACCAATCTAATAGGCTTTAGAAAACATTAGAAAAAATTAGGGAGAAATAGGAAATAATTAGGAAATAAATAGGGGAATAATTAGATAGGGGAATAATTAGGAAATAAATTAGAAAAAATTAGGAAATAATTAGGGAGAAATAGGAAATAAAAGGAAAAACTTAAGAAAAAATAATATTGAGAAAGGAGAAGTACCAATAAAAAGTAGAGGAATTTAAAAAAGAAATTAAATGAGAAAAAAGAATTAGGCTAAAATAAGAAAAACTTAAAGGAAAAAGGAAATATATTGAAACAAGTTAGGAATTTAGGAAGAAAAATATAATGAATTAGGGACAATATGAAAAAACTTTAGAAGCACAACATTGTTACCATTGCTTTGTGATTACAACTCCCTCATCTTGTCCATTGCTCTCAACTCCTCTTGTGCTACCTTTGTATCTCTCTAATGAATCAAATGCTCCCAAAATATGGATCCCATATTCTTGAAGATATGAGTGGGCCTAACAAGTGATTGATCAATAGCTAACCTTAATAATGTAGCTCGTGGAAGATTACTAGTTTTGTTATTGCATGTGGGGATGCTCTCCACTATCTCTCCGACATGTAGCCAATCACTTGCATTCAAGTGTGGTGGTTTGGGACCAATGATCCCATCATGTGCAAGATGGTCACATGGAAGGTTCCAAATGTGAACTTCATATATGACGTTCTTCAAATGTTGAGAGTATTGTGCCAATAATTGATCACCAAAATAGGAGAATCTTGGTACCCACTCATTGGTATATATAAAAGTGTGTGCACATGTGTACACGCATGTGTGTGCGTGTGCGTGCATGCATGTGTGTGTGTGTGTGTGTGTGTGTGTGAGAGAGAGAGAGAGAGAGAGAGAGAGAGAGAGAGAGAGAGAGATCCATGCCAAAATGAAAAGGGAAGGGACCCTCCCTTGAGCACTCTTTATAAGCATAGAAATAATGCATGGTCCACATCAAGATTCCTTTATCAAAATGTCATGATATTTCCTTAGAGTTCTAGAGATATCAAAGACACAAATCCCTCTTCATAGGGCTTGGAGCTCCTCCATTAGTGTTGCCTATACACATCCATATTATTCTCTTTGTATTTCCCTAGAATAAGAAATGTAAGCATAGGCATCCCTTCTTTATGGTCAACCATGGGGGATCATGTAGTTCACCAAAACTTTTGGGCATGTTGACCAAAATGTCGAGCACAGTAAAAGATTTTAGCTATCCATGGTGAGCCCAAGGTGCAAGTTATTGGCTTCTTTACAAAGTATATCCACTTGTTCACTATGTGCTTCCATGCAACACAATCAACAAGAATCCTCAAAGTATTATTTGCTGAATTATGTGTAGCATGCCATGTCATCAGTTTTGCTATGGACTTACACCTTGACACATGTCAGCTTCTCTAAAGGATCAAAAAGTGTCTCAATACCTTTGATGGGATAATATGGCCCTATAAGTATTGTCTATAACTAAGAGCATACAATTTGTACAACTAATTGAATCCCCATGCTCCTATCATAAGAGTATGCAATCATTAGGATCAACATGTACAAGAGTCGTGCCATACAATTCGGATAGCTAATTGAATCCCCATACTCCTATGAAAAGAGGATGCAATCATTAGGATAAGCATGGATAGTATTGTAGTCCATGCCAATACTTGTCAACACCTGTTTCCTTTATCTCTTGATGCAGGCATGGTATTTGATTTTCCCCACCCATTTTGGAGCAACCTGTTCACAATTCTACACAATGTTAGTAAAATCATGATAATGATTGATAAGCGCTAAGCTTCAAATTCTAAATTTACATTAGTAAAGATGAAACATCGGCGTTGTCTAACTACGCATAAGTCTCTTGCAAATTTAAGAACAAATGGTATCAACTCCCTCATCATGCCGTTAGATGTAGAAATGGCATGTAAGTCTCCAATCATGCCTCTAGACATTTCATACATCTTGCCCTCCACCCCCTCATATAGGACATGGAGAAAACTATCCTTGTGTGTGTCTTAAAATACACCACCTTTGTTTCACTCCAAGCGTGATATCCCTCTATCCTCAAAATGTTAGAAAGCTCACCTAAATCTATGTGATTGCTTGCCTAGATGAGCAATTCCTATAGTCTTGGAGCCTCTCATCTTCGAGACCAACGTACACAAGCAAGATCATACATGATACATCATGTCAAAAATTATGCAGTACTACACATCTAGATGGAAAAATGAAACCCATTCCCTCATTCTTGAAGCACCATCTACAATTTGGAAATCATCCCCTTGAATCTTACTCATAATCTTGGATGTGCTACATGACGAAAGGTTGCTTGCATCAAATATGTAGCCTCCATAGTGTGGATGAAAAACTAGTCCTCTCACAAAGCCACTCTAAAATCCTGTGCACTAGTACTTCATTTGAGAAGCATAAACTTTGTCTACCCATTTGCACACAATGCATCATTGCTAAAAGTATGTTAGCATTTGAAATTATGCCTGTAAACACACACTCATTTCTATTTTGGGAAATTTTGACAAAAGAATCGATGAATATACCAGCAAGAACTTGGCACATAAAGCCACAACTCAAGGGTGTGTGTTTTAGTTTTGCCTTTGCTCTTTGAGCTTTCTCCTCCCTACCTAGCATTCTTCAAGTCTTCCCAACGTTGAAATTCATTCCCCCCTCACTCTCACCACTCTTCCCTACCCTCTTTCACTTCCCTTTTCTAGTAAGCTTCACAAAGAAGGAGAAAGCAACTTAGAGATTGGAGCTTGAAAAAGAAGGGGCTTCAAAGTCTAACTACCCTTCTCCTTGCAGTTTTTCCTATTGTCTTTGTTTCTAAATATTTTCTTTTTGTTCCCAAGAAATGGGGGTTTTATATTATATCAAAGCGAAGTGTTACCAACTAAACAACTATTCCTAATAATTGTTTCTATTTTCTATTCAATAATATTTGTGTTTTGGTTTGAGTTTTTGTAAGTTTTGTGAGATTTTAATGGTTTATTCAAATGCAAAATGTAGGTTCTGTAAAGGAGGTTATGTCTAAGTTTTCTATGCCGCCTACCTCTTTAATCTCCTCTCCTTTTCTCTTCGCATGCAAGATGCTATAACAAATCATCTTGTTATCTCTAAAGATGCTTCTCTCCTCTTTTCTTTGCATGCTAGAATGAAAGGAAGATCAAGAAAGAAGGATGGAAGAGAGAAAGATAAAGATTGAAAAAGAGGGAGATTACTTACTTGCAACCTCATCTTCCCTTTTCATTTGGAGCTCCTCTCCTCTTCTGTTTTCATGCCATAATGAAAGAAAGAGAATGAGAATGAGAGAAGGAGATTGAGAAAGAAGAATGGAATAGAGAAAGACATTGAAAAAGAGGCAGATTACTTACCTTTTTTCTTTCAATATATGGCTTGGTTGCTCCTTTATTCTTCTTTATATTATACAGACCTAAGGACGTTGTTGTCTTACTTTTGTAGGTATCTTGATCTCTATCTCGCCTATATAATTTAGGGCGTATCATTTATTTGTTGTTTTTACATACCTACTCAAATCTTTATAAGAGGAAAAAAGTATCACTTTCACTTGTCCATAGTTTGGTATAGCCTATGGCAAGATTTCCACTAAAGCATTGGTCCAATATGGATAACTATAAAACATTTTACATTGAAAATAAAAATACCGAATTGTACAAATCCAACTCCTAACATATCTCTTATGGTCTCGCATTGAACTAACTATGAGGTAAGAAGATTGACATTTGAAATACTCGCTCAACTTTTTTGTATGAAGCTAACTATGATGCAGTCCTCTTGGAATCAACGCATTTCACGTGAAAGTTCTATCCATACAACCACAATGCACCAAATTTATTGTACCATAATAAATAAGCATTGAAACTATGATCATGCACATTATAGTGATTATGGCCATGGTCCGACGGCAAATTATTACAAGTAGGAGCCAAATTAATAAGTAAGAAGCTTACATGTAGGCACATCCCATTGTGAACTCCCACTCATTTTCTCTTCCTCTCTCCCTATTGCCCTCGAAAAAATTAAGAGTCTCTTATAGCCAATGACACGACATGCCTTTGGGGAGGAGAGCAAGGTCTGTTGGATATAGTTGTGTCCTATGTCTTTGTTGGAAATATACACATTGCAACTACTCTCTATCGTGGCTTCTTTATCCAGCTTTACATGTCTTTGCTAATGAGAATACAAAACTTATCTACTTCTCCCTCAAAGATTCAATCATCTTCCTAATCTTTGTTCATGAACAATTTCATGCACCAAACAATCATCATTCTTAAAGTGCCAAAGAAGATCCATACTTGGATGTATGCTCACAAGGAATAGTGTGATATATACCAAGGGCTCTTGCACCAACAAACCCATAGCCCTACTCCCCTCAGGCCTTGCTCTTTTGCCACACAAATGCCTTCAAGGTTTTCATTAACATTTCAAGGAAAAATATCCAACGAATCTCAATAATTCCTGAAAAAGCTAGCTCATCCATTACATGCACAAGTAAGTGCACTTGGATCTCATAATGCTTGAAATGATACATGAACACATGTGATGACCATTTGATGATGGAAATTAAGCATACCTTAGGAAAAAACTGATCTTGTACATGGGTTTTCTTATGTCTTCTGACAAGCATCATTTTGCCACAAATGGAAGGATAAATGATATGTAAAAAATTATATTACAATGATAAATTCTTGTTCAAAAAGTCATGATCATGACAAATCAAATATAAAAAAACCACATCTATGAGATCTTGTTCAATCCATGAGACTTGAGGTCTCTAATCTAATTGTCTCTAGTGAGACATCCTTATAAGAAATGCATGTGTCCCATTGGTGCCTCAAATAGCACAATGTCACTCTTGACCATTGCTTTCTCCCTCTTGATGAGGACCCACAATCCCTTTAGAAGCACAACATTGTTGCCAATGCTTTGTGACTACAACTCGCTCATCTTGTCCATTGCTCTCAAGTCCTCTTATGCTCCCTTCATATCTCTCTAACTAATCAAATGCTCCCAAAATATGGATCCCACATTCTTAAAGATATGAGTGGGTGTAACAAGTGATTGATCAATAATTAACCATAATAATATAGCTCGTGGAAGATTGCTAGTTTTGTTATTGCATGTGGGGATGCTCTCCATTATCTTTCCAACATGTAGCCAATCATTCACATTCAAGTGGAGTTGTTTGGCACCAATGATTCCCATCATGTGCAAGATGGTCACGTGGAAGGTTCCAAACATGAACATATATGACGTTCTTCAAATGTTGAGAGTACTGTGTTGATAATTGATTACCAAAATTGCAGAAGCGTAATACCCACTCATTGGAATACATTAAAGTGTGTGTACATGCATGCATGCGTGTGTGTGTGTGTGTGTGTTTGTGTGTGTGTGTGTGTGTGTGTGTGTGTGTGTGTGTGAGAGAGAGAGAGAGAGAGAGAGAGAGAGAGAGAGAGGGGGGGGAGGGAGGGAGGGAGGGAGGGAGGGAAGGGGAGAGAGAGAGAGAGAGAGAGAGAGAGAGAGAGAGAGAGAGAGAGAGAGAGAGAGAGAGGGGGAGGGAGGGAGGGAGGAGGGAGGAGAGAGAGAGAGAGAGAGAGAGAGAGAGAGAGAGAGGGAGGGAGGGAGGGAGGGAGGGAAGGAGAGAGAGAGAGAGAGAGAGAGAGAGAGAGAGAGGGGGGGGGAGGGGGGGAGGGGGGGAGAGAGAGAGAGAGAGAGAGAGAGAGAGAGAGTTCTATGCCGAAATGAAAAGGGAAGGGACTCTTCCTTGAGCACTCTTCATAATCTTAGAAATAATGCATGGTCCACATCAAGATTCCTTGATCAAAATGTCGTGATTTTTCCTTAGAGCTCTAGAGATATTGAAGACACAAATCCCTCTTCATAGAGCTTGGAACTCAGCCATTAGTGTTGCCATGTAAACGTCCATATTATTTTCCTTGTATTTCCCTGGTATAAGAGAGTTTGGCAGAGGTATCCCTTCTTTATGGTCAACGACATAAGTTCCATAGCCACTGCATTACACACATGGCATCCCAACTCCATGATCACAATAAGCCATAACTTGAGGACGGGTAATAAAATGGATCTGGGAGTATGCCAACATGGACTTAGATAGTACAAAATGTGTGTGTAGAGTAGCGACAAAGCTCCGCTTGTACTTGCATAAGGCTAGGCATAATATCTCTTAAAAATCCTCAACATGTGAGTTCTACATGCAACTTGCAACTCCTACATGCAACTTCTATATGCAAGTTCTACATGTAGAGAGAGAATGTCTTACAATTCCTACACGGATAGAGAGAGAAGCTCTCCAACTTGTATAAATACCCCATAATGGAATAAAGCCCACACTCTTTGGGGCATTGTGTTGGGTTCTGCTTTGGTATTCCAAGCAATTGTCTCAAGTGTCCATGCTTCCTTGAACTCCATGTCCAAAAGCATGTCGTAACCTTGCAATTCCTCCCCTCTCCTCCAACCTTGCAACCCATCCTCCTCCTCCTCCTCCCTCCTCCTCCTCCCTCCTCCTCCTCCTCCCTCCTCCTCCCTTTTCTTTCCTCTTCCCCCTCCTCCTCCCTTCTCCTCTCTCTCCTTTCCCCCATGCTCTTACACCTTCTTCCTCTCCCACTCCTATGCTCCCCCTAAACCTTATCTTCCAACCCTTACACTCCATGATCTACGAGGGAGACGAGTTCTCCGCCATGTGCTCTACCCTGAACCTTGGATCCTCCTTCTAACCCTTAAACCCCCTCTGAATGCTAAAACTCTTCTAAACTCTTGAACTCCTTCTAAACCCTAAACCTCCCTGTAACCCTTACACTCCTCCTAAACCCTTCAACCCCACCAATGAAGGCGAAAGCCTTCATTACCCCAACTATGATGATGCATGTTCTTTTCACACATGCATGCACTATGATTGCTTACCACACTTAAGCATATGTCTCTTATCAGAATATGACCCGAGGTCCTAAGCTACACTTATACTACAAACGACAACACCGATATATCTGTGGGTGATAAAAGCCTCGGAACCCTGCATACTGAGAATATCCTGCTCTTCTTGCTCTTCCTGTAGAAGCCGTTGGAAAGAGCCAATAGATTGCTAAGAGGCAATAGAAGTTGTAACACAAAGTTGTAACACAAAATTGTATCACAAAGTTGTAACATAAGTTCATGTTGGCACAGAGTCAATAGTTGGGGTGGGGGGGGGGCATGGGGAGTGGGGGGGGGGGGATGGGGTTGGGGGGAGGGGGCATGGGGTTGGGGGGGGGGGGCATGGGGTGTGGGAGGGGGGGGGGGGGGGCGGGGGGGCATGGGGTGTTTGGGGGGGGGGGGGGCATGGAGCGTGGGGGGGGGGGGGGGGCATGGGGGTGGGGGGTGGGTTGGGGGGCATGGGGCATGCGGGGTGTGGGGGGGGGGGGGCATAGGGGGTGGGGGGGCATGGGGGGTGGAGGGGGGGGGGCATGGGGGGTGGGGGTGGGGGGGGTACGCGACCTGCGCACAAGGGGGGGGGCATGGGTTGTTGGGGGGACAGGCATGGGGTTGAGGGGAGGGGGGGCGCATGGGGGTGGGGGGTGGGGGTGGGGGCATGGGGCATGCGGGGTGTGTGGGGGGGGGGGGGGCATATGGGGTGGAATAGGGAGGGAGAGAAAGAGAGAGGAGAGAGGAAAAGAGAGAAATTAAGAGAGAGAAGAGGGGCTCTTGGCAGCCATGGCCACCAAAGGGAGAGAGAGAATAGAAATGAGAGAGAGAATGAGAAATGAGAGGAGTAGGGAGGGAGAGAAAGAGAGAGAGGAGAGGGGGAGAGATAGAGAGAGATTCACAGAGAGAAGAGGGGCTCCTTAAATGAGAGAGAAGAGTAGGGAGGGAAAGAAAGAGAGAGGAGAGAGGGGGAGAGAGATTAAGAGAGAGAAGAGGGTCTTGTGGTGGCCATGGCTGCTTGAGGAACTTTAAAGACATGTTAGGAAAAGGTGGGTTCCATGACCTTATTATGTGTTTGATCCACAAAGGTATTGTCCATATATCTAGAGAATCATTTGGTTTATTTGAAATTGGCTCTTGGCCTTTTATGGATATATTTTTTAGGAATGGCGATACGATTTATATATACAAGATTAATTTTTAAAATCACTTTGCATTCTCACTACAAGGCATTGGGTATTTTTTTACATGATGGAATTTGTGAAGAAATAAAACATTTTCTAAGTATGAAAGTGTTTGTATAAGAATTAGAACAAAATCCTCGGTGTATTCATTAGGACACTAATGAAAATCAAACAAGGAAACAATGTTGATATAAGTATTGGACACCCACACTATATAAGCACCCCAAAAAAAAGTGGGTAGAATGTAGCCCCATTATGCCCCACCATAAGTCAACATAAAAGAGTATCAAATGAAAAGGACCCTTGAAGGGGCATGAATATATATTGCAAGATGTATTACAAAAATTCCCCTCAAAAGGGCATGAACATATAATGCAAGATGTATTACAAAAGTTCCCTCGAAAGGGCATGAACATATAATGAAAGTTGCATCACAAGAATTCCCTTGAGGGGGCATGGATATGTAATGTAATGAGATAAATTATAAGAAAAGCCAAAAAATGTACATAAACTCATACTCTATACAAAAAAGAGAGACTAGCTACAATTCAAGAAGTAGTTGTGTAAAGGAGCAACTATAACCCTCAATCTGCATCATCATTGGAGGAAGCTATCTTGTCCTCACCTTTGCCTCTCCCAACTCCTTTGATTGTTTACCCATAGTCCTTATTTTTTTAATGAGTTGCAAAGTAATTTTGTGACAAAGAGATATTCTAACAACTTTGATTCTCTTATGTGCTTTGGAGTATATATTACAAAAACTCAATTGGCACATTGAATTCTTCATCGTACTCATCTTGTTCATTAGAAGTACTACTTGATCTCCCTTTTGCTTTCATTTTAAAAATGTATCTTTTACTTATCCACCCATATCAATGCTCTCATGTGATTCACAATAATGATGGCTCACGTAAACCATCATCTCTTTCTTAGCCATTTGTCAACCTCTACTATTAATAATCCTTCTTGAATGAGGCTCGTACAACTTACGCAACTCAGCTGATGTGTTATTTGTATTGGGTATTGTAATTACCATCATCTAGATAGGTATCACCGTTAGTCTAATAATCCAAATATGTACAACGACACAAAATAAAGACAAATACATAGTAGGCATTAATAAATATCACCACTTGGTCTAATCATCCAAATATGTAAAACTACACAAACAAATACAAATACATAGTAAGCATTAATAGATATGCCTTCCATGTCATTATCATTTCATTTAAAACCTTACATTTTCTATTTCTAGCTACATGCAATTATTAGCCTTTATACCTTTTTTTTGTTGTTGCACACAAGCTCAAGCCGCAAAAACATAACATGCAAAAGAGAGGGTTTTCTAAAAGGGTTATAAAAGAGGTCTTGATGCCAAGCCCTCTTTCTTGTAAGGATGAGAAGCCATACTTTGGAGTAGAAGCGATGACAACATTGGAGGGATATGTTATCCTTGGAGCTTTGAAGAAGAAGCATTGAGGTTAGGGCCACCCCCTAAAAGAATCATTATCTAAGCCCACAGTTGCCACAAATTCATTATTTTGTTATAGAGGATATATATATATATATATATATAATATAGAGAGAGAGAGAGAGAGAGAGAGAGAGAGAGAGAGATGGTCCAAAGCAACTTCCTTCTTTTGTTATGATTGCTAGTTTTGTTATTGCATGTGGGGATGCTCTCCACATTCTCTCTCCAACATGTAGCCAATCACTTGCATTCAAGTGGGGTGGTTTGGGACCAATGATCCCATCATATATATATATATATATATATATATATTAGATAGATAGATAGATAGATAGAGAGAGAGAGAGAGAGAGAGAGAGAGAGAGAGAGAGAGAGAGAGAGAGAGAGAGAGAGAGAAAGAGTGGGGGGGAGTGTTCTAAGAACAACTAGGATAGGAATAGTTAAAATAATTGGAACACCAAGAATAGCTACATGACCAACTCTTGAAGTAGGATAGAATGGACACTTGGAGTGTAAAATAGAGAACGACAAGGACAATCAATGAATGGCAAGAAATAAAGAAAAAAAGCTGCGAGAAGCTGTAGGTTTGGTCAATTATCTGATTTTAACTATATGTCCCATCAATCATGTTCTATTGAGCCAAAGTGCAATGTAAGTCACACATGCAATCCATCCATGCTCAAGAATGAGTTGCACTTTGTATCGAAAGCCCCTTTGGCTACCCATAGTGTCAATACTTATAATTGAGTATAAGGGTCCATCTTCAAAATGTAGCAAGGGCTTTTTTGTCATTTTTAAGAAGCACTCTCTTCTCCCCTAGCTAGCTCTCAAGAGCAAGCTCTCCATAGCTTTCTAAGCTTGTGATTACGTATTTATATTCTCAACTCAATGAAGTATTTTCCTTTGATGCTTGTGTATGTAAACAAGGCAATGAACTCTCTTGCTTGCTTGTGACCATTTCTTGCTTGCATGTGTGCATGTATGCATGAATGGGTTGAGAGAGGTGTTTGTAGATTGAATAGAGGAGAAGAGGTGTCTAATCAATAGACCCACTCATCGCCTAGTGGAGACGGATGTGGCCATCCATGACCTTGATTTGCTTGAGGCAAAATAAGCACGTAAAAAGAGTAGGCAGTTATGGATAGCTCTAGGGGACTGCCCTTCAAAAGTGTTTTTCTAGTCGATCAAAAGGAACCAACAAAGGGAATTGATTGATCATGTAGAGGACATGCAAGGAAATATGATGACAGAGTTCTAGCATATTGCGGCAATTGTACAACATGAATTAAATGCCATAGTCATCAAAGCGGTAGTGCGGGATGTTGAGTGGGATGAAAACATCAACACGTTGATGGATGGCTTGACTCCATGGGTTTCAGACTTCCAACAAAACTTGCTAGCTCATTTGCTTGACAGGGGAATTAAGGATGCATTAAAAGTCACCCATTTCGGATGAATTGAATATGGAAATTTCAGAGAATTTGTAAGTTGACATGGAAAACGACGACAATTGAGAAGGGCTCCATGTCGAAGGATGTCAACTTAGGCCTAATGAAACTCTTGCCTAAAAGGCAATCTAGAATGAAGGTCGAGGATTGGAGACCAATCACTATGTTAAATACGTCATACAAGGTGATTCTGAAGGTGCTGGCAATCAGAATTAGGGACAGGGACCTCTACAACTTGGTTGTGGATGTGGAACAAAATGGATTTGTGAAAGGGAGGGATATCTATGAGAACATTTTAAATGTGGCATTAAGTAGAAGATACTTCTTTTTGAGCTTGACCTTGACAAGGCTTACTACTATAGGATCCGCTAGAACAATATTCTACAGGTCCTTGAGAGGCTAGGGTTTGGGAACGGATTCTTGGAAAAGGTGGAGTGCCTATTTGGAAACGCAGCAACAATCCTCTGTATTAACAGAGGCATTGTTGGGAGGTTCAGTCTAAAACAATCGGTGAGACCCTGGCACCCTCTTTTTTTTTTGCATTATGTACTATCTCGTTGCTCCATGTGATGAAGAAAAAGGTGCTCACATGAAATATTCAAGGGGTGCAACTGTAGCAGTTTACGTGTCAAGGCTTTGCTGATGACATTGTGGCCAGTATGCAGAAGAAGAGGAGTCATGTAGAGAGCCTAATGGAAGTAATTAACAATTTCCATAAAGCCTCAGGGTCAATGTGCAGTTGGAACAAAACGTTCCTCCTTAGATCGAGTGCGGAGCCCCCACCAGAGTGGTAACCAACCTAGGAGTCACTATTATTCCATGTGGGGAAGTGGTTAGATACCTCGGAGTGCCATTTGGTCTGGGAGTCACAATCTGTCAGAGATTTGAATGGTTCAAGTCAAGAATAAGAGCTACGTTGAGAAGGGGCACGAGATGACTCTTGGGTGGAATGCTAGATGCCTAGTAGTGCACCATATCCTTGCAGCAGCAGTGACGTATGTTGCATCGATCTGGCAATTCAGGAAGACTCATTGGCATGAGATTATGGGCAGAGGGGCAGGGTAGAAGGAAATTGCATTACACGCCGGGGGAGCTACTAAATGTTCCCTAAGATGCTCAGAGGATTGGGCTTTCTCGACATCAGGCATCGCTTTGCTTGGTAAATGGATGACACGCTTGTTTGACAATAGGGCGCCATGGGTAGAGGTCATAAAGTTTTACATTGTCAACGCAAAAGGCAAAGGAGTCAGACAATGGAGAGACCTTAGTTGGTATGACAGACTAGTGTCACACTTTCCAGTTTCAAAGGCTCAGGCCTGGTTGTCGGACTTGTGCAGGCATGGAAGAAGTGTGTGTGGCTCTTGAAATGGAAGGGCAGGAAGGGAATGCGAGGTGATGGAAGTATGCTGGAGTCCATATGGTGGAGCTGAGTGGCCAGAGAAGAAGCCTTTGCATTGCACAATATAGTAAGAGCACATAATCTTTTCAGAAAGGGCATCCGGTGCTGGCGGGACATTTGGAATGCTTGTAAGGCAGATTGGTATGCATCTTTCGAACGCAGAAAGGGATCCCTTGCAAGTCGTGCTAGAAAGGATCCCGAACAATTCCCACTATTTACCTTTAAGTTAACCTTGCAAAAGGTCCTTTAAGCACCTATTTCATCGGAGCTAAATATCGAAGCATCTTTATTCTAGATTAAAAAAAGCCCAAAATCCAAGAAATTTAGAATTTGACGCTTGGGCCTACATTTTGCAGAAAGTAGTCCCAGGTTGCATCCTTTCGAATTTCCTAGTTTCTGTGCTTGTTTTAATTTGAATTTTCATAACGTGGTCATACCATTGAATCGATCCGATCCCCTTTCTATTAGGAGTAGGGATAGTGATTCGTGATCATAGTGGCATTCACATTCTAATACTATTTCTAGTGGTAGGGATAGTGTGTCAAAGTGCGGATCGTACTAGCCTAGTACACACAAGATCAACGTAAGAACTAAGGAGGCTCAAGGCACACTAAATAAGACATAAGAGGGAGATAGCAAATATATATCTCTTGCAATGTGTGTGTTCTCAACAATACATGATAGGCTTCTTATATAGAGAGAGCCTTTAGAATAGTCAAACCATGTGGGATCCTCTCATCCACATCTCTCCTTGTGGATATCCTCAATCCACATCTCCACATCATGTAGTCCACATCTTAGGGTGGCTACTTTAATACATTCCTTATCACATACCTTTGCCCTTTAATCTATGTGCTCATGGCACCATATCTCTCAACATAGTGATCTATGATTAGAGTGGTAATCACATTCTTTAAATTAACACATATCCAAAGCTTCTTGTTTCATTTGAGCATGATGATGACGATGGGGAAACCCAATCGGTGTGCTCTATCTCATAGATGAATCCTATGTCTAAGAGTATCTCCACTTTTTCATAGACCTTGGTGCCAAAATTTGGATTTGTTTTATAAGGTCTGCAAACCCTAGTGTAAGCATAGATATGATGTGAATTGCAAATATTCCTTTGATTTCCTTGTGATGAAAGTCGTCTTTCCTTGGTTTGCTGTGGCCACTGTGATTTGGATGTATCCGCTGTATCTGTCCATGAACAAATACATCTTGTAGTGAGTCAACTTTGTCCATGATTTCATCGGTGAATGGTAGGGGGAACGGGTCTTCGACTCTTTTCTTTTTTAGTCACCCGTAGTCAATGCAGACTTGCAATGTGCCATTTTTATTGGGCACCGGTCCACTTGGTAGCTAAACTCTATCTTGAGGAGCTGATCTATCTTTGCCTTCACTTACTTTGCATTGTTAGGATTCATTCATATTGTTGTTGCGAAATGGGTTTCGCGTCAGGGATGAGGGGATTCGGTGTTGGATTAAGCTTCGTGGAACCCCCCTTAAGTCTAGTAGATCCCCCTGCATCCCGATGGGAATGCACACTTTCATTAAAATACTTTTTTTAAAACTCACCCCGCGTTTGAGCCCATCGAGGGGCACCCACCTTGGCAAGTAGGAGGTCCAAGGACTTGAACACGGGTCGCCGCCCAGGCGGACTTGAACACGGGTCACCGCCCTGGTTACCCTTCTTAAAAATTAAAGTACTTAACAACTAGGGAAAATGATCATAGAGGAGTGACGAGGAGGACATGACACCAGCGTTTGACCAAAATTTGTGGTGCAAAGGTGATGGAGTCGTCCCGTAGCTGCGTATCATCAAAATCCGCTTATCCCATTTCTCACGCTTTCGATCTTCTTGATTCAAGCGGTCTGATCAGCTGTCTGATTACCTTTCATTCCAGCTACGGGCTACAATATGTCCGTCATAAAATGGACGCCTGGCATTATACATGCGGATATGCACAAGACTTCGGCACCTCCAATCCGCAGCCGTTCCATAGCCTCGTCGCTGCGTGATACCTTGAGAAGCGGTTTTAACGTAAGCCATTTCTCTCTCGTAGAAAATTGGCAACCACACTGTAACGCTGATGATGTTGATGGCATGATCGATAATACGAGATTAAGTCCACCATTGTTTCGGATACAGACTCGCTTAAAAAGAGCTTCGACAAGACTCAAGCTATCGCAAAGATTGCGGGCAGCAGTGGCTCTTCCAAACCTGAAATCGGATGATTTTAGCCATCCCCTTGATCGTCAGGTCGGTAGCTCATATTTTGATAGTTTTTTCCCGGTCGAGAAAATTTTGACTTCACGGCCATGCGAATTCCTTTTTATGTCGCTTGTTGGCATTCCGCCTGTCGTGCGCTGTTTTCTCAGAAACACTAGAAATGCATCAAATGCACAGAAAAGAAGAGCATCTCATCGATTTCTCCGGGTGTCAAGTTGCTGTCGACTTACTGGTTCTATATGCTGAGTCGTAGTAACCTTCTCAGAATCGGTAGACGCTCACGGTGAAAAGCGGCAACAAATTCTGTTTGAATTAAGATTGTCCTTAATTCAAATTGATTTTGAATTAAGATTGTCCTATTACACTGCGCTCCCCAATCCTCCCCACTCGCCTCCTCTTGCAGAAGACGCACATCTTACGTAAAAGGAGAGTAAGAGGAGCAATTTCCTACAAAAACATAGAAGGCTCCAATCAGAAATACTAATTATGGTAATATGCCACATCAAAGGAGAAATCTAGTGTGTAAGCCAGAAGGGCCCAAATGACATGCACATGCCACAATCCTCTGGTAAGGGGTCATAACCATTCGTTGGTGTTCCTTAAATTTTATTTGCTATAATTTTTGTTAACGACAAGCTTGGGGCATAACTAGGTCATAAGATTGTGACCATGTAAGAAGATGAAGAGAAAGGAAGGGGTAGAGAGAGAGAGAGGTTTATTAACCCGAAGAGGCCTATTAGACCAAAAGCTGAAATACGTCATGATCTAAGCACACCAAGAGAGAGAGAGAGAGAGAGAGAGAGAGAGAGAGAGAGAGTCTATCATAGTCCGCATGAAACCCTTCAGGATGATCTTACATCTAGTGAAAGAAAAATATTACAAAGTTACCATGTAGCAAGTACGTGTTGGGCTAGCTTGTATGATAGATCTAGTACTTTGTTGCGGTGTTCGAAGACCTCTTCAAATAGCTTCCTAGATTTTTGGCTGGCTGATCCAGCAGATTTTGCAAATCATTTTTACAGCCCTCATACCTTTCTCTGATGTGCGAATAGGTTCTACATCTTAGGCTCATTTTCTACCTCCCTTGTGGGGCAGATTTTGTAGGTCCTTTCTTCTCTAGGGATCTTGGGTCTTGCCCACGTCACCTCTAGGTCATGTGAGCCGGTTCTGATTTTGCAGATTAGATGTCTTTTGAATATTGGTATGTCTTCCCTGAGGCCTTTCTGCATAATAAAAACTGTCCATTGTGTTAATTTCCTGTTTGTAGAACTACATTTTTGTCCCCGGGTTTTGCCATAGTTTGTGTAACATCTTCTGCATCACTATCCCTTTAATTTCACAGACATCTTTTGGGATATCCTCTGCTATTATACCCCTTGATTCCATCCACTTCATTCCCTTTCCCTCTCTGTACCATCATATGATCTGTGTAGCTTCCATTGCCTTATGTGGTATCCTAGTGGCGTCCATCTTCTCAACTTTGTTGAGGTAATCCATGAATTGACATAGGGCTTCCCCTTCTAGAGGTATCATACCCGTTTCAGCGAGAAGGATGGGGTAACCCCTAACTCCCCTATAGGAAACGTTTTTGGGTTGTGATTTCAAAGCCATTATAATAAGCATTGGGTTTACCCAAGAGATTTCAAAATCTTTAGAAACCTAGATGGCAGCTTATGCTTGGATACTAATGAGGACATAAGCGTAGGTTTGCTTACCAAGTTTTGTTTTATCTTTCTCATTTACTCATAATTTTATATAAAGTCGCTTACAAGATTTTTGCTTGGTCTATAAAAAAATTTAAATCGTAAGATTGGATATATTCTAGTCTTATGAAGGTATATGTAAAATTTCTATTCTTTCCCAGGAGATCCTGAGAGTCTGGGTGCCCAGGTTGGGCATCCATGAAGGATTACTGTTGCACAAGCATGGTGTACAGAAACTTTCTCATTTTCCAATTCCACAGATGTAACTTTTTGCGTTTATTGTGGAAGCTATATACACCTTTCAAACCTCCCAGAATCCTCCTTTCCACACATGCATTCCATTTGAGAAAGAAAGAAAGATGTATTACTGCCTTCGGGCCTATGAGACAAAGTACAATATTAGAGTAACATATGTGTGGGTGTGTGGATTTGTATGTGTGAGAGCATACTTTTGTACTATGGTCTATACCCACTGTTGGGCGCGGATGACGTCAGTGGGGATGCCATAGTAGCTAGTCCTTGCTATGCGTGATGGAGTTTATGGTTTTCAACCTTATGAGTGACTATCATGAGATTGAAACTGCACTTTGTTGTGTGTTTAGAGGATGAGTTTGTGAATGTTTCTGGATTCATCTAGGTATATGCTTGTGCCGTATTAGCGGACATGCAAATTTCACCTTGTGAAGTTTTCATCCATGTTGCGGCATGTTGGTATTGTCTTAATTCTTTCTATCTTAAATGGTGCGTTGCCCTATCAGCTAAATGTAGATGCTCGTTTGGGAGAGACTAAAATGAAATCGGCTAGACTTCACAAGCAGTTGTAGCTTGAATGAAGAGATTTTGGACTACTTTTTAATTAGCCTTCTCCTTTAGTGCTAGCCTTCGTCATGATTGAGTCTGCCCTTCACCTTCGGAGTGTTGACAAAAACTTAGTACAAAGACTTTGTATAAATGGATGCTCAAGTATGTGTGGGTGTGTGTGGATTTGTATTTCTAAGAGCATATTTTTATACTATGGTCTACAACCACTGGTGGCCGCTGATGACGTCAGTGGTGGCGATGTCATAGTAGCTAGTCCCTCCTATGCGTGATGGAGTTTATGGTTTTCAACCTTATGAGTGACTATCATGGGATTGAAACTGCACTATGTTGTGTTTTTAGAGGATGAGTTTGGGAATGTCCTGGATTCATCTAGGTATATACTGTAGGATCATCCAATGTGTGTCCCACATCCAGATATAATAATAGCACTTCCTTGAAGATGATTATAACTAGAATGTTAATTCTACATTACATGTCCAAACAACACATGTAACATGTCTACATACATCTGAAGACACACTTTAGGAATGTATAAAACAGTTTTCACCACAATTTAATAGATATTTACAAAAGTGCTTTTGAAAGCATTGAAATTTTATGTCTTTTGACCTGATCTTTGGGATGTGAGCTTGGATTTAGCAAATTCTATTGTATGTCATTGTCCATGCTCATCTAAGAGTTGTTGCTGAAACTGACATTAACTCCAAACTTTTTAGATAAACGTTTTTAAAACAGAGCTTGGCTTTTTAAGCTTTTAAAATTGAGCTTGATAGAGGATAATGAAGCTTTTTGGAGTCATGGAGATGTATGCCTCGAAATTTCCCTTTTGGATATCATCATGGCATGCCAGGCTATTAGGGACAGATGTTTGGAGGTATGCCGGCTATGATGCCTAACATGATGTATGGTAACAGTGGAATGCAGCTAGGGATGCATACTGCTATGCTGGGAAATTTTTTGGGAATGCCTGGCATGAATGCAATGGGACCAAGTATGGTCAATCCTGCTGTGAATAGTTGACACTAGACAAAGTGTCACAAATCTTGGTAATATTATGCAGCCTCCGTATTTACAGCCACTTACCTATGATAATCTCACACTCAAGGGGAAATAGAAGGACTCTAAAGAGGGTGGTTCAACTGTAATTGGGAGTCAAGACAGGTTGAAAGCTCTTACTTTTATTCAGCAGTTTGATGCAGCCTACTTTGGTGGGAATTTCACGAAGTCGTGACAAATTGGAAATGCCACCACTTTCTTGAAGGGAAATGCTTTGCAATGGACAAATCTCCTCTTGCAAGGGAGAGCGCCCACCACATGGGTGGGCCTTTTAGCTTTTTATGTTTTAAATAAGAGAGAGAGAGAGAGAGAGAGAGAGAGAGAGAGAGAGAGAGTTTCTAGTTTTTTGGAAGTTTTTGTTTCTTGACTTGCTTGTTTATTTTTGCTTAGTCACCTGCTTCGTTTCTTCTTTATTTCTTGTTTTCATTCTCTTTGTTTATTTGACGTATTTTAGTAAGCACTGGGTTTGCCCAAGAGACCCCGCGGGTCTTTAGAAACCCAGTATAGCTGCTTATGCTTGGGCATTGATGACGACATAAGTGTTGCTTTGCTTGCTAAGTATGTCTTCCTTTAGTTTTTCATAAAAGTTTTTGTTTACCTCTTTTTTCTTCTCTTTCATTTTCTCTTCTATTTTCTTTGTAGATTTTTGATCTTTAGAACAACAACAATTCTAAATTTGTATGATTGGACTTATTCTAGTCTTACAAAGGTATATATAAGCTGGTATTTTCAGCTGCATGGTTGACTACTACATTTAAAGTTGACATCATGACTGTGGCATAAATTGGATGTAAACAGTCGCCACAATCTGGAAGAATATAACAAGAAATTTTAGGAAGCCTTGTTGCCAGTTAGCTCCTATCAGCATGTTCCATTGTCTGAGCAGGTAGAGAATATATTGCTGTGGATTGGCGAAGGAAATTCGAGACCTTTGCATGAAGTCCAAGGTTTCTAACATGTCTCAGTTGATAGAAAATGCCAATACAACTTATGCTTTGCTATAGGGTAGGACCACTGGCTTTAAGGGCAGCAAGAAAGAAGAGTTCAAAAGGAAGGAAGAATTCAAACGGAAGGAGAAATTCTGTAGACCTTCAAGAGCTACTTTGGTTGCAGGACAGTAGCGTGTTCTCAAGTCAGGGCCTACCAAATTGATGGAAGAGGATCATTTCTAAAAAATAAGGACTCCTAACCCTCCAATGAGGAATTTCCTCTGCAAAGAAAAAGCATTGAAGAGCAATGTAGGCATCCTTCCGTGCCTTGGACTCCTATGCCTTGGCCAAGGCTCCCTTTGACACCTTTGGTTTCTTCTGGTTTGGCTCATGTGCGGCCCGCTTCCTTAGGCTGTGGGCTAGCTTTAGAGGAAGGGTCCCCTGCTTCCGTCGGACCCGATCCGAGATCCTCCCCGCATCTCGAAGGGCCCTTCGTTTCCGTCGAACCGGCTCCGGGATCCTCTCTGCCTCTCGAAGGGCCCTTCGTGTTCGTCGGACCCGATCCGGGATCCTCTCCGTGCACTTGCACTAGCAACATCACCTTCCAAGGCATCTCCCAAATTAGCCACATCTACATCAACCTCTTCTGTAATTTTTTAAAGCCTTGCCATTGCTTGCAACCTTCTGCATGTTTTTTTCACGTTTTCAGGGGAAGAGATACAAGGGTCAACCCCAAGGCTTGTCAGCCCAAGAAAGTGTGCTCTAATGCGGGTAGGCCCTCTATCCCGATTTACAAGTGTACTGCCCCTTTCCCAAAGGCTTCATTGTGTCCACAATTTCCATTCAGCTCCTTTCTTTCTTCCCATTTGCGCGCGCGTGAGAGAGAGAGAGAGAGAGAGAGAGAGAGAGAGAGAGAGAGAGAGAGAGAGAGAAAGAAAGTTTATTAAAGTCTTCGGAAGACCGATGGGTCTATGAGACTGTGAAAATCCTGATACAACAAGCTGTGGTAGTGGAGCTACTAAACGAGCGTACATACCAATGCAAGATGCAAAAATGTAGAATGGCAGTACTAAGTTCTAAGTACAACATAGTCATGTCGATGGTCGACTATATATCAATCTCAGCATCGTCATCAATATCATCATCATCATCGGCAGCAGCAATATATCAAGATGGATGAGGCAGTGGAGGCATGAAGTCGGCAATAGAGTGCTGTCAGCCACTCACAGGTACGGTCCTGGCACGTCTCCTGGTCGTAGCTCTGCCTCTGACCAAGGCTACTGTGACCCCCGTCGGTCAGGCTCCGACTCTAAACAAGGAGGGGATGTCCCCAAGTGTGATCTGCGTGTTGACCCTCTGTTTGAGTTGTCGGGTCATAGGCTCCTGGTCACGGTCATGTCGAGGCCTCGTCTCGTGGGGGTCCATGTGATCTAGCTGAAAGAACTGCGTGATAGAGCTCTGAGAGGGATCAGCCGAGGAAGAAGTCGAGGAAGAGAGAGAGAGAGAGAGAGAGAGAGAGAGAGAGAGAGAGAGAGATGTATTAACGTCCGCGGGAGGCCTCACGGGCCTATGGGTCAAAGTTTGTAAAAAAAGTAAACTCATACAAGCCTTAGTGGGGTTGGAGCAAAGGGCGCACTAGGGCCCTTGCTGAGTACTAATCTATGCTAGCAAAAGCAAAATTAGTCAAACACCAGTCAAGTACAAGCTAAATCAAGTCGACCTCGGAATTGGGGCTCAGAAACCGAAGCCCGGCACATCGATGGCTCTCTGGTGAGCTGTGAAAACATCTCGTATCTGCGTTTGTCAAGTCATCTCACGCTGTGGTGGGGGACATGGTCTCCTCCATCTCTGAACTCTCTGGGCTATGTCCATGGTAATTCCTCGTCTGTGTCGGTCGCCCCTGAGGAGAGTTGTTATAGGTTGGACCGCAATAGAATGTGCTCTAGGCACTCTCAGTGGCACCGTGTACTGATCCAAGCTACCCTCATATCAGCTAGCTCTTCCTCCTCTACTCCACTGTGTTGTGGAGCTGACTCATATGTATAGAAGTCTGTGACACGTCGCTGTGTCCTGTCAACCTCCATGTCCTGTGGTATAGCTGCCTCCTGTTGCTCTCTGATCTGTCGCAGTAGGGTCTCCTTATGCCCGCACGTCTCCATCAGATAGAGCCCAATACAGGCCTGGTCATGGAAATGGATAAGTCGTGATAGTGGACCGAAGCCACTCCCCTCCAAGTAGAGACAGTGGTAGCATCCCCGTATCTCATAATAGGCTGGGCAAAATACAAAGAAAATGCTCCTCTGTCTCAACCGCCCCTAGCGTACATAGCATGCAAATCCTCTGCTCTCTGAGTATACCTGAAGCTTTCCCTGCCTCAATCCTCAACTGCTGATGGGACGAAAATCGTATCTGTCCAATAGCAATCCTCAGTGCATGTGAGGCTTCTCTGTCCTCGAGGTACATGGATCTGATGATGAGTCCCTCCTCCGACACTTTCTGGAAGTGGTCGCGATAGAACTGGATCTTGGTGGGGAACTCTTGGGCCTCTCCCTAAGTCCGAGATGTGTGGAGCTGGAGGAGATCTAACCATATGATACGCTTGATCTCATCTCAAGGGATTGACTTAGGAGACGCGTCCATGTTGTACTGAAAGTGAAGAAGTCTATCCATTTGGATATCATGCTTGCCAAGCTAGATGGATATACGTGCATACCATGTGTCTGCCCCACCCATTGCTAGTCGTTTGGAAGGTCCAACACCAGCCTCGGAAGTCTCCAGTGAGGTAAGTCCCAAACTCCGTGGATGAAAGTCACTATTTGAAAGATGGCATCGATCTGGAGAGATGTCATGGCGAACTCTGTATGTACTATCTCATGTGGGACTTAGGGCTTACATCGAATCATCCTGGACCCCATGATCGCCTTAGCCGCTCAAATTTCTTCCACTGCCTTCGAGAGATCGCATCCCTAAAGGGCATTGCATACAGTGTATCGAAAAGCCAGCTCTTCGTCGGTGGATCTTGGAAGTGTGCCTGGAAGCACTGTCGCTCTAGCGCCAAAGCACTCCATCCCTGTGTAAGTTGTGTTTGGGCTGCATGGGTTATCGTGAGGAGGGGTCCTATGAAGACTGCTCCCAAATACATGTAGGACTTTACTATCTCCACTGGCTCGCCACGATAGGTGAAGCTGAGTTGGCGGAGCACTGCCCATGAGGTGTTGAACACCATAACCTTGGTTTTCCCAAGGTTAATACCTCTAGGACCTCCAAATGTCTTTGCAACCCTTCTGCAGAAGATGATATAAGGACTATGTCATCAATGTAAAGCAATATCTGTATCATGAGGTCGGCCAATAATGATCCCTCGCCTCCTACGCGGTCGATGAAGGATGTGATCTCATCGATGTAAAGTCCGGAGAGTCGGTGAGAGGGGGCAACCCTGCTTCACCTTGATCGTGCTCGACCCAAACCGATAGACCACTTGGGGCACGAACTCTGCCTCTAACTGACTCATATAGGCTCATCACCCCCCAGATTAACGTCTCTGGAATCTGCATCTCATGTAGTCTCCTAATCATGCGGGAACGTGGGACCGTGTCAAAGGCCTTCTGAAAGTCTACGAAGCATGTGTAGACTTTCTGGTGTCTGGACCTCGCCTCCTCAATGATAGCCCTTAGAGTGAAGATGTGATCTAGTGTAGAGTGTTGCCTTTTGAATCCTGCCTGCCCTAGTGCATGCTGCCCCTGTGCCTCCGTATGACTGCTTATCTCCCTCTCTAATACTGATCCATAAATCTTGGCCAGTGTGTGGCCAATCATGAGGGTACGATAGTTCCCAGTGTCCATGGGGTCTCCTGCTTTGTGTATCGATACGATAGTAGTGGTGCTCCAAGCCGGTGGAAATCCATGGCATTCAGCATGGTTGAACGTTTGTGCAAGAACTGGGGCTAAGACCTCCTGCCCATGTGCAAAATGTTCAGTCATAAGCCCTCATGGTCTTGTGCTTTCGAGTTGTTCTGCGCAGCCCGTACATTCTGTGTGGTAAATAAGTGATAGGTAGTGGGTGTGGGCATAGGGGACATGTGTGGTGGTGCTTGCATCGGGACATCATATAATGAGCATGCATAGGTGTGCCACACTCCTGGATCAGTGATGGGGATGGGTGGCTTCCCTTTTGAGAGAAGCCCCGCCTCGAAATGACCTGATGATCTCATCCATCCTGTGTGTGAGGAAGGCCCGTCTCTTACGACTTGTTAGGCGTCAGAAGATCTCGTGAGCCTCAGATGGCATCAAATGACCCAGGGCTCGCTCTTGTGCAAGATGGGCTCGTGCCTCTCTGCACTCGTCGTCAAAGCAAGGGTTTTGAGGCATCTTCCCATCTTGGGTCTGTGTGGATTGGGACGTAGGGAAGGATTTGGTGGCTGCATCCTGTACAACTGAAGCAAGGGTGTCCGAGGTGTGGGCCAGGTCTATATCATCTCCCAGTAGAGTCGGAAGCTCTCTGGCCAAGTGACTCATGTATACTGGGTTGAGGGCACGATCAAAGTGGATCTGGGTATGAGCACGTGTGGCAGGAGCTTTCTCTGTGACTGGCATGGTAACTGAGATACGAAAGGCTAAAATATGAGTGGTCAGCTCCGAGTGGAGGAGGGGGTACTGTGAAGTAATGTATCCCCGAAGCGAAGGCTAAGGGGCCCAATAGGTAGTCCACTGTGCTCTTCCCACCTCCATGTGGGAAACAAGTGAACTCTCCAGATGATGGTCATCTTTGAAGGCCATTGTAGATGATGAGATCATGGACTGCTCCCAACTCAAGTAAGAATTGCCCTTATGCTGTCACATTACTCAAGGCATTGGCATAATGTCTCAGGATCCTAAGCTCTACTGCATCTAGCTCTGGGACCACGTGGGGATCTCTCTCGTATGCAAAATCTAGTAGGCCCACTTGCCTATCTCGTGTCCTTGCATTGAAGTCCCCCAGAAGAAGGGTGTCTCTTTGCCTGGAGAGCTCTATGATGTCATCAATTATCGTCTCAAATGGGCTGTGTTCATCTGTAGTGGCCTCATGAGTATATGCTGACGTGTCTGGGGGAAGTAGCATACTGCAATGAAGACCAGTCGGGCATGTGGCAGCTACATTCGTATCCACATACGGCATGCATGCTCCTCTCTTTGTACCACAGATACGAATGGTCTCATGCATGTTTTGCAGAGGATGGGCACTCCTCTAGAACCTCGTGCCCCACTATCTCTCCTCAGCTCTCTCCTATAAGCTGACTCCCAGGTGTACCCTGTCACTGGGCAACCCTCTCTTTGGGATCTCATGTGTCTTGGGGTAGAAAAGAATGTCTCTATGTGTATATGTCTCTGAAGAGCTGCTTGGATCAGACCGGAGAGTGCCATTACAGTTCCATACAACCATATCCAATCTGCCTTGTGTCTCTGTCTCAGAGGTCCAACACTGTCATGCACAGAGTCTGATGTAGGCGGTTATGCTGCAGTAGCATCAAAACAGCTTGAAATTGCAGTAGCAGCTCCAAACTAGGTCGAAAAACCTCCAAAAGATCACGAAATTCTACAATCAAGGCCCACTGGTGGTCGATTTCTACTGTAGCAGCCTGGAAACCCTGATTTTTGGCGATGAGAAGTTCCAAAACGGTTCGTGTGCAGGCGTTTCTTGAAAAATGCCGACCAGCAAGCAAGTGAAACTTGAAAGCGCCAGCTAGCAGGGAATGGAGGCGACTGGCTGTAGAGAAGCAAAACTGAAGCAAAAGGCTGCAAGAAAGAGAGGTGAAATGAGGCGGCTATGGCAGAAAACCTAAATGGGCTGAGAAGATTGATAGGAGGAGGTAGAATGAAGCAAAGCTGAGGCGGTTGCAGGAGGGAAGAGGCTGTGCAAAATTAGGGTTAGGGCAGGGCGCTATGGCATGATTGACTTGCTCTGATACCATGTTAGAAACATGGTGTGAGTGAGAGAGAGAGAGAGATAGGCTAGGGAGTGAAGAAGTGGTACACAAATGTAGAATCCATGAAGGATTTCATTCATTCATCATCACTAAATGAGAGAAGTGAATTACAAGCCTTATAGGCTACACACTCACACACTTGCACCAAGTGCATATGGGATAAGTCCCATAGTGACACGTGGCACTCACATATGACTCACACAGTCAGTAGTACTAGATCTCCTAGTACTACACACCAACACATCACATCAACACACTCTTTGGCCATGATATCTCCAATAGCCATGCATCTATATCTGACCACCTCTTGTATGGGCAGCCAAGGGCTCAGCTTGCTTGCTGTCCTTAGGAGTCTCCAAGAGCCACCTTGCAATTGTTTTCTGTTGTTGAGTGACAGCCCTCTCCTCTACAACTGCTTGTTCAATGGCACGATCATCAAGTGGCTGCAAATCAGGGTGAACATTGGCATCTTGAGGAGGCTGTGAACTGCTAGAGGCATTTGGATTCGTAACCTGCAAAATCTGATTTGAAACTGTGTTTGATTGAAAGAGGGGCAGCGAGGAATCATACACATCAGATGCATTGACGACTGATGGCTGTTTTTAGCAGTCCAGCAAAGGTAAAGCTGCATTCTCAGCAAAGAGCATGTCTCTGCTGACAGTAACCTTGCCTGTGCTAGGCTGATACAAACCTGTATCCTTTAATCTGTGAGCTGTAGCCTATGGAAATGCAGTTGACTGCCTCAAGGATCTTCCAGCTTATGCCTTAGTGGAGAGGGAACATGTGCATATGCCAAGTCGAAGACCCACATGTGTGAAATCACATGCTTCCGGCTTGTCCATGCTTCATAAGGAGTGATGGTCTTCAATGCCCTTGTGGGTGGTCTATTGAGCACATAGTTGGCACACATAATGGCATCCCACCAACGCGTATTGGGCAAAGACTTCCACTTATGCATGCATTTGGCCATTTCGATCAATGTCCGATTTTTTTGCTCCGCGACTCTATTTTGTTGCGGAGTGTATGGCACTATGTACCGATGTAATTGCTCCAGGCTGCCAAGAAATCTGAAAATTCATGTGACATATACTCACCCCCCTTGTCAGTGCAGAGGGTCAAGAGCATGTTTTCACTTTCATTTTCAGTCCTAGCAAGAAAGTGCTTGAAACAAGAGAAGAGATCGGCGGACTTGGACTCCAAAGCATAAACCAAAGTATGTCTGGTGAAGTCATCCACAAAGGTGATAAAGTATAAATAGCCCACAAGTGATGCTGTCCACATCGGCCTGCATACATGGCCATGCACTAGGTGCAACTTCTTGGATGCACCAACAGTCCCATGTTTTGAATATGAGAACCGATGCATTTTACCCAACAAACAAGTGCCCTCACAGACATGTTTAGTAATACAGAGTCGGTCCGATGAGACATGAAACTGTCCGATCGTTATCCTCACGAATGTGGGAGGTGGATTCGGGTGTACTCTAGTGGATCAATGAAGCCTTCCTTTGAAATCCATAACTAGTGGTCTGTAGGCCATTCTATGGGCTATCCATAGGTGCCACTTATTCCTTGGTATGTGCCTTGTGCAGCAAGCACATGTTCGTCCCTTTCTTTTATTAATTAGGGAGCAACTAGGCTTGACCTTATGTGAAGTCTATCTGAAATCTAGTTAAAGATAAGCTTAACGACATAATAGGTCTGTTTCAAATTCTGATCAATGTTCTTTCAAACTCATTGGGCAAAAATTTCTAGAAACGAGTCTCGATGATCTCCTTTCCATTACATTTAATCCTTGAAACCGACGAATCCTTTATAGCCAAATATTTTATAAAATCTTACAACATAGCTTACTTCAATGACATAAAATCCTTATTTTTCTCGCTCTGCTTTGTGTGAAATGTAGCTTTTCTCAATGCAGACTTCTTACGTATTATGATCTTGTAAAAGCAAACCTGTAGAACTTATGTATTATGACCTTGTTTTTGATGTAGAACACAATGCTTCTTAGATCTATTCCCGGATTAAATGAGCTCGGGAAGCTACTCTTGGGTAAGACTTCTAGTCTATGGACCTTACTCAGATCAAAAGAGAAACAGGTAAGGGTTTACTTATGTGTCTTCGTATTAGCATGCTTGTAACACTCAAGGCAATATATTTCAAGCTTAATAGTCTGTCAATCTATTAGATTGGATATTGAATTCTTCAGTTGGGATCTCACAGTTGTGAAGTTTGTCGACAATAGTTTGAGAGGCTGGTTGTTGAATACAGGACCAGTTGCTGAGCAAGTGATGCTTTTGGAAAACATTGGAACCTCTATACTTGTGAGTGAGGATCAGGTAACTTTACATCTTCTAACTGTTTTCTCTTTTGTGAGGTTCAGGTAACTCGGCTTATTATATTGATACGGGAAAACCGTTATTTTGATTTTGTCAGCTTGTTTTAAAACTTCTGTGTGAATGAAAATACTTCAGCATCTCCCATTGTAATGATTAGGAAAGCAGCATCAAATATATCCTATCGGATTGCAAAGGTCGTCATTTAGAATTTTCTTGAACGCTGCTCAAGTTTTGTTCTGTATGGCCTAGCATGCTTGTAGTATTTTTTGCAATATGCTAATGCTTTGGCTTGACAGAAACTTCAAATGTATTCTCTGGAACTATTCTTATTTTTTTCGATTTGCAAAGGTCATCATTTAGATTTTCTTGAAGGCTGCTCAAGTTCTGTTCTGTATGGCCTAGCACGCTTGTAGTGTTTTTTGCAATATGCTAATGCTTTGTCTTGACAGAAGCTTCAAATGTATTCTCTGGAACTATTCTTATTTTTTTCTATCCTCAAAATGTTGGTTGTTCCCATGGATCCTGTTGGGTATCCGTGGACACTGATAGAGGAGTTTATTTTGAAGACTCTTTTTAAACCATGGCTTTGTGTGAAAATGCATTTGCACCAGGTAAAGAGATTCTTGCAAAACATTCATGAACATCATATTTGCTTGTTTTATTGATGGCAGATGATGTACATGCAATGTCACTGTGTTATCCTTTGAAGAGATTTCTGATTCTAATTGCAGATCTTTGTCATAGTTTTCTCCTTGAGTTTTTATGGTTCTGTACAAAAGAAATCAATTTCTTTCAAGCACCTTCATATCCGCAAATTTGCTGTTTTAACCTTAGTCACAAAAGAGGATTTGGTTTTATACTATGAGCAATGTAACTAAGGATATTTTGCTGAACCCTATGTAGTTGGTTTGTCTTACTATGAGCAGTGTACGGCTAGAATTTGTGGTTGAATTTCGTAATCATTGTTTTTCCATAAACTTTTCCTTCAAAGAGAAACATCATCAGGAGTTCAAATTTAAATGACATGGAGTGTGGGAGTCTCCAATAATTGTGGATCTTGCCGTTCAAAGGAAGAATCGTCTCTTTTTAAATTTCAGCAGGTATTTTGTAATTTTGATTATGTGGATGACTGTGTATGATTAATTTTGTCTTTGCTTGCAATTTTTTTTCTGCAATCGCTCTTGGGAGAAGCTAGCTCTTCAGCAAACAGCTATGCTTTGTTTGAGAGTATCTGATTTCGAACACTAAAACTTAGTATGTCTCTGGGTCAAATTACGTTGTCTTTGTGGAGTTTGGAATTTTTTATAAAATCTTTAAAAACCAAGACTTCTCTTACATATTTCTTGAAGTGATAATTCTCTTCTTCATCCGAAGGGATAAATCATATATTTCTTGAAGTGCTTCAGTTGTTGCTTCAAAACCATACTAGAGATGGCCGATGGGCTTTGCAGATGTTCCAGCGGATTTAAGTTGGATATTGACTAACTTATACAAGTCAAAGTTCTATAATCTTTTTGGGGTTTGACAAGAAGCATACATTAATCTTGCTTGAAAATTTTAATTTTACTATACTCTATACTTCGGAGATTTGAAGCCATGAAGTGGAAAGCTTATTTCATAAGCTTTTAGTTACAAATATGAAAACGATAAATACAAACTTTTGATAGTTGGAAAAGAGCTCTAATTTTTTAAAATTTTATGTTAAAATGTATTGCTTGAGATGGCGATTTAAAAAACAAAAGTGCACAAAGTTTGTAAATGCCAAAGATGCAAGAAGTTGTTCGAGCTGCTCTTAGATAAATTTTTAATTATCTTATGAGGCTCATTCAGCTTTCTTCAGGTAGGAGTTCAAAGCTTACCTATGTTAGAAGTTCATAGATGTTAGAATGATATTATTTGTCCTAGACCTTCCAAAATTCGAAGGCTTCATGTATAATTTATTTAAATTCACTTGGAAGAGGTATTGTGAGCTTGATTGCATAGCAATCGGTAGTCTTTGCAGTATGTTATACCTTAACAGTTTTCAGTTTTACTGTAGAGGTTGGTATATGAGAAACAGCAACAACAACTGCAAATATCATAAGAATGTATGACATCATTTCAAACATTTATAATATAGCTAAATACTGAGGGATCGTTAATAAGATTTATACGTTTCCTTAAGTCGAGTGCTTTCATATTTGAATTTAGAAATTCAATCATTTTTTCCTTTGAAAGTCCTTTCATTCCCAAAAAGTAATGAAGAAAGTTTAGTTTGGTTTAGTCATTACATCTTGGAATTTTGGCTTTAGATGCGTTAGGCTCATTGACACAAGTATGAAAATCCAAATGGAAAGCTTCAAAAGCCCACTTTCTTTCTGGTCTTTAGGTTTGTACCGTTTTTGGATGTCAATCTGGTCTGAGGTCATGAATTGCTTTGATGCAGAACCTATTTCTGCTGTACCCTTGTATCTATTTGTCTTGTGTTTGTAATAAATTCTTTACTGTAACGCCCTCTCTCTCTCTCTCTCTCATGTGGGAGTAAGCACTGGGGCTACCTTGGATTCTTTCAAAACCTAAAGGCCAGCTTATGCTTTGCTTACTAAGTAGCCTTTGTGTTTCCTTTGTCTCTTTTTATCATCATGCTTTCCGCCCCCCCCCCCCCCCCCCCCCCCCTTCTTTACTTCTCTCTTTGCCTCTCTCCCTCTCATTGTTCCTTTTCTGTCTCACTTCCATTTTTCAAAATCTTTTTTTAAAAAACTGGATGTATTCTATCTTATCAAAGGTGAATATATGTCATAGGGTAATTCTATAAGATTTTGATGAGATTGTTGCATGGTTAACAGCTTCCTGAATTGTACAACCTGTTAATTGAGGCTGCAAGGATTCTGAATTTGGAGGCCCCAGAATTGTACATTCGGCAGAATCCCACACCCAATGCATACACTTTAGCAATGAACGGACGCAAACCCTTTATTGTTCTACACACTGGTCTTGTAGAACTTCTAATACCGGCAGAAATACAAGTAAGGTTTATGTTTGTTGCTCTGATTTCTTTTTGGCTGAAGGAGTGACTGCATGATACGGGAAGTTTTTTTGTTTGTGAATCTTTGGTTGTGTTTAGAACAGCAATAATGTAGCTTTGCTCATTGCCAGAAACTTCTAAAATCCACACACCTCTTTCCACTACTAGGGAGGTTATTGTGTGAATCTTCTATTCAATGTCCCCAAGCTGAAGCAAGTATGGATAGTGGGAGAAAATCTGATGGATTGGATAGAAATTTATCATAGATGTTGAACATTAGCTGGGTTAAAATGTACCTTTGCAGCTTAGCTGGCAATGATCCCCAGACCGCTCAAATCAAACAGTAAACTGGTTGCAAGAAACATGGAAGAATGATGTAAACTTGTTTCTATCATATGAGCCAATGCTTTCTATTTTAGTGTCTAGTCTTATCTATGAGAGTTTTGAGGGTGAAGATGTTATCTAGTGTCATGTGAAACCTGCTTGACTAGTCTCTGGGACGCTTGCAGTCTTACATTCTCATTGATGTGTATCTGTAGTGCTGAGCCATGAACCTCGGCTGTCAAGTACTTCATTTTGATGGGTTGGTGTTGCTTGCGTCCATGGGTCCCCAGCCTTGTGGATGGGAACGATCATATTGATGGCCTAGAAAGTGGGAAAGCCTTTCCAAAAAGCCTCATTGAAGGGCTTGGCCTGGATTGGAGCTAGTATCCCCTAACCATGGGTTGAGAGTTTTATTGGAAGGCCTTCATGAATCATGATCCTTGGCTGTGCCATTCTATAAATTTTTGATGGCTTATTGAAAGATGGATATGGTGAGAAGAGTTTGGAGCTAGTAGAGAAAGGGACTGCCAGGTTGGGTATGGGCTGGCTGGGGACAACGTAGAGAGTGTCAGTATAAGCCCTTCAAAGACTATAAAATTTTGAGCTTATTTAAGGTCGGATGTGGTGAAGAATGGGAAGCTAGTAGGGTGGGGAGGGGGGGGGGGATGCCCTCCAGGTCGGATATGTATTAGTTGGGGACAACGTAGAGCTTAGGGTCTTAAATAGGGCATGGTATGATTGTGGAAGCAGTTTGTATTGGTTGAGGCAATGTCAGATCTAAGGATAGGTGTGAATGCTCGGCTCTTGGTATAAGGGGTATTCTCAAGTTGGAGATCGGTGAGGTGATGGCAAGGGAACTCATGACAGCCTACTACACTACGCCCACTTCCATGTGGGCAGCATGTGTATATATCTGATTTTGGCCATTGCAACAGACAATTGTATATAATCATCTCAACTGGTGCATCTCTAGTATCTTCCATATGTATAACTGTGAATTTGGCATGTGTATCCTTTGAGCTGCATCTGAAGTCCTATACTACCATTTATGGATGTGGGAGCAAGATGGCATCCTCTCGAAAGCCTAGGATCTCTATCTCTGATGTGCCTCATCTTGGTATTGGAGTCGCCAAGAAGAAATCTTTGGATGTCCTCGAAGAGTGATCCGTTGCCCACCTCCTGAGAAGATCTTGGAATAACAGCTGGGGGATATAGCATGCTGCAATGTATATACATCCATGGCTGAGAGCATTTTGAATCAAATCCACATGTATTTGTTGGAGATATCATAGCCAAAGAGTGTGTTGATGTGATGTGTTGGTGTGTAGTACTAGGAGATCTAGTACTAGTCCTTGTGTGAGTCATGTGTGAGTGCCACATGTCACTATGGGACTTATCCCATAAGTGTGTAGCTTGTACTTCACTTGTCTCATTTAGTGATGATGAATGAATGAAAGCCTTCATGGATCCTACATTTGTGTACCACTTCTTCACTCCCTAGGCTCTCTCTCTCTCTCTCTCTCACACACACACACACACACACACACACGCACACACACCCCATGTTTCTAACTTGGTATCAAAGCATTTTCACCCTACCATGTCATCTCTGACCTAACCCTAGCCCTAACCCTAACCCCAATTCGTCTCTAGTTGCCTCCTACTTCTGCACAGCCGCCTCAGTTCTGCCTCCGTTTCCAGCCTGCCTACTACCTCCACAGCTCACCTTCATTGCTGCCCTCACTTCGCCTCTCTTTTGCAGCTTCTTGCACCCCTTTCTGCCCGCCTAACCTCTCCACAGCTTACCTTCCAAGAGACACCTGCACGTGTAGAAATTCGAGCCATTTTGGAGCTGTTTCATCCCCGTTTTTAGGGTTTGCAGGCTGTTGCAGCAGAAGTTGACCTTCAGTGAGCATTTATTGCAGATTTTCGTCACTTTTGGAGGCATTTTTGACCAGTTTTGGAGCTGCTCTTGCATTTGCGAATTGTTTTGGAGTTGCTGCTGCATAACTGCCTACATTTGGAGCTTTTTTAGGCCTCTAGGACATCTATATCAGCCGTTTTCTGCATCAGAGACCTGCTACAGCATTTGAAGCTGTTCTAGGGAGCCGCCTTTCACATGGGCAACCTGCTTTTGCATTCGGAGTGCCTTGGTAAGCCGTTTTGAAGAGTTTGGACCTGTTGCAGCACTCAGTTTTGCATTTTGAGCATTTCCTTGCTGTGTTTTCATTAGGGTTTCCATTTTGAAGCCTCTAAGGTTACTGACCAGCCGCTGGACACGTTTATTCAAGCCTTTCTTCAACCGCCTTGCATTTGTGAAGGCTGCTGATCCATTTCAGAGCCCTAGACCAGCCCCTCTATTTACTAGTTATTCATTGCAGCTTGCTGGCTCTTCATTTGCTGCTGCGAAATTTGTTCCCTTAGTTTGCTACTATGGAGCCTCGTCCTCGTGGTGAAGACCCCTCAGCACAACTCTCAGTCTGGGATGAATAGAATGACAAAGCAGCGGCGCTTATTGGTGTGAGGCTGGCTAATAATCTACTTCATCAACTTGACCTCACTACTTCAGCCAAGGAGACACTGGACAAGCTCGAGAATATTTACGCCACATGTACGGGACCTGAGGAGCAAGCTTTATTTGCTATATTACATGATCTATCCCTCTCTAAGGTGGTAGATGATGATCAGGGATGCTATGTGTTTTTGTGTTGGGTCAATAAAGGTTCTCAGCCTTGAGTTGTCCCTCTAAAATGAATGTGTTTGGAGTCAATAAGAGGTACTATGCCCTGGGTTGTCCCCGAAAATGTATATATTGTCCGGTTTGATGGTATTGACCACCCAGTTCATGTTGGAACTTGGGGAGAGAGGTGAGCTTCATCATGGAGGTGAGTGAGAACACATGAGATATTCAAATGGGTGTTCTATTCATTGTGAGAGGGATGTCCCTCTTTTATAGAAGTGGAGAGAGGGTGTCCTATATCAATGCCACCTCTCCTACATTAAGAGGTAACTCCTAAATCATAGGAACTCCACAATCATAGGCACCACCCCATGTGGGGGCGTCACCTGTGTCATGGCCTATGGCACCAAGTGTGCCTCTTCTACACACACACACACACAACCATATGACTGCTAGTGGATGCACATATGCACCTAGCAAGCCCTTGATCACACACATCCCAACATAACCCCCCTCAAGGGTTTGTCTCATGCTATGTCAAGGATACATCTAGTCACATAGTTTCTCATGCGATCTCATGGTGGTCAAGGATAAATCTATGGCTAGGATCTCATGCTAATAAAGGTGCCCAAAGGTCAAGGTTTACAAAAATGGGATAGACCCCCCCAAAATGGTTATCTCCCTTGCATGTACAAGGATGAATCTTAGGTCCTTGTGTGGACTTAGTTTCTCATGTCTGCAAGAGGTACCATGGGAGCAAACACATATCACATGGCCTACTTCATATGGTGACCAGAGGTGATTTACAAAAGACAAAACACATAACATTCTTTTTGGAGTACTATTCTTGACAGAGAACCTCAAAAATTGACCAAGTGATGATAAATAAAGTTCCAAAGACAAAGTGCTCAAAAGTCATAGTCTTTATCTTCTACCACAAAGTTTGATTCTTCATTTGTTGATGGAGTTCTTCCTTCAGCAAGATATGCTTTGTTGTTGATGTAGCCCTTCTTCACATGATATGGTTCTTTCTCTTTGGAGTTGTAGTGGGAATCATTCCTCTTCTTTTCTTGGGCTTGTCTCTTGGCAAGCATATCAAGGAATAGCTTTCTTAAGTGACAATTCTCCATAGTATGTACAGTTAAACCACAAAATTTGCAAGGTTCCTTTCTAATGTACTCATCTTCTTGTTCTCGAGGATTACCAAAAGGCGAGCGACAAAAAGCGAGCGAGCCAAAAAAAGCGAGCAATAAAAAACAATAAACATTTTAGGCACAAAAAATAATAACTTATTCAAAAGTCCATATGTTTCCTCAATGCTAGAAGGTTAAATATGCATATAACTTTCTGAGCCACTAACACTAATTTCACATCATCCATGAGATAGTTTGTATGTTCAATTTCCAATTCATTGTTTGTATTGAAGACAAACCCTATAGTAACTGCAATCAAGTATGGCAGTTGATCCGGAGCAGGCTATCATTGGACAGCAAAAAAGAGTTCCAAGGTGGCTCTTAGATACTCTACAGGACAGCAAGGAAGCTGAGCCCTTGGCTGCTTGAACCAACGGCGCACAAAAACAAATCCAGGACAATTTGCTTCATTTTGCTTTGATTGCTACTGCTTGTAACGAGGAACCTCTTTGCGATAAGGATGTGTTTGATAGCAGAGAATGGATGGATGCCATGAAAGCTAAACTTGATTCCATTCATGCAAATGGAACATGGGAATTGTGTGACTTGCTAGCAGGCAAAGTGTGCCATAGGCACTAAGTGGATCTACAAATTGAAGTGGAAAGTTGATGGCAATGTTGATTGCTAAAATGCCTATCTTGTTGCGAAAGGCTATGCCTAACAACATGGCATTGACCTTGAGGAGACATTTGCTCCCACTTCACGCATTACAACCATTCGTTGTGTTATTGCTCTTGCACCTCACACGCATTGGGAGGTCCATCAGATGGACATTAAGACTGCTTTCCTTCATGGCGATTTAATGGAAGAGGTCTGGATTTGAAATTGCAGGTCCTGAAACTAACGTATGCCAACAAGATACATTCTTTTTCGCTATGCCTTGGTTTCAGGACATCGTTACACTCTTTATGTCCAGAAGAGTGAATTAGAATTTTTTATTTTGATTCTTTATGTGGATGACATGCTTATCATTGGGTAAGACACGTAGAAATTTGCAGATTTGTAAATTTGCGATGTCAGATATGGGCAGGTTGCACTACTATTTGGGCATCCAGTTTGCTAATGTTGAGGGGGCATAATGATGAGTTAATCCAAATACATTGGATAGCTCTTGCAGTGCTTCCAATTCGAGGATTGCAAGCCGTTTTCTTTTCCATTGGAACCTGGCTTCCGTTTCTCCTCCGAAGATGTAAGTGCCCAATTTGATGCCAGATGTTATCAGCAGGCTGTAGATTGCCTTATTTACTTATGTCATACTCGGCATGATTCGCAATATGGCATTTTTCAGTTAAGCAGGCGCATGCATTGAAGCGAGTCTTCCGTTACTTGAAGGCCGCGTAACATTTCGGGCTGTTCTATAGCGACCACTCTTAATGGATTTGCATGCATTCACGGCGGGGAGGGATTTGGCAGGTTGTTAGGATATGACGGTGTCTCACAGTGGCGACTATTTTATGCTTGGCTCTTCATGCATTTCTTGGTTCAACAAGAAGTAGTCTACAATTGCTACTTTGAGTTGTAAAGCTGAGTATAGGGCTTCACAACCACCATAGAGTGTCTTTGGCTTCATAAGTTAGTTGTGTTGGATGCCGGAAGCAATGGAATCGGAGTGGAGTGAAAGGGAGCAAACAACAAGGTGAAGGAACACGAAGTACTTGGAAATGGATAATGAAAAAGTACAAACGGGTGGCCTATATGGTCTCAAAGTCAACCTAAGGGTTGACTAAGTCCTAAGACTAGCCTACAAGGCCATACTAGGGCTAAGTGCTAACAAATCCCCCCCGCCCCCTTGGTATGGTTGAAGTATCCTGGATATATCTCAAGTATACCTGTAAACTATATCATGGTTGCGCATATTCATCAAAGATGGATATAGCAACCCCTATGACAGTACAGGGAGATCAACATCACGTAACAAATCGTGCCAAGTGTAAGGCATGTCGAAAAGCCTCAAACTTGGGCTGTGGTAGAGCCTTTGTGAAGAGATCTGCTAAGTTGTCCTCCGCGGGAACATAGGACAACTCTATGTCTCTAGCTAACAATCACTCTCGAACATAATGATAATGAACCTCAATGTGCTTTGTGCGCGCATGAAACATTGGGTTTCTCTCAATAGCCAAAGCACTCTGGCTGTCAGTGTAGATGGGAGTAGAAGTGTCCTGGCTGACATGAAGATCTGCAAGTAACTTACGAAGTCAAACACATTCTACAGTGACGGTGAAGGCTGCCCTGTACTCAGCTTCACAACTGAAAGTAGCAACTGTAGGCTGCTTCTTGTTGGACCATGAAATGCATGAAGATCCAAGCATGAAACTGTTACCACGGTAAGACATTCTGGTGTCATAACAACCTATTCCGTCACTGTTTGTGCAAGAATGCAAGACCAGTGGAGACTCATTACCAAAGAACAGTCCCAAATTTCGTGTGGCCTTCAAGTAACAAAAGACCCGCTTCAGTGCTTGCCAATGCTGAGTACAAGGCATGTGCATGTATCTGCTCAACTGGGAGACAGCATACTAGAGATCAGGCTGGGTACGACATAAAATAAATAAGGCAGCCCACAGCTTACTGATAGAGGGTGGCATCAAATGCTGCACTCCCGTTTGAGGAGGAGAAACGAAAGCCATGCTCCAATGATGTAGAAACTAGCTTGCAATCTTCAAGCTGGAAGCGGTCTAAGAGCTGTCCAATGTACTTGGACTGACTCATTGTTTTATCCCCCTTAACATATGCAAACTAGATGCCCAAATAATAGTGCAACCGGCCCATGTCTGTCATTGGAAATGATTTCTTCAAATCAGCTTTGAAATCTGCAATTTTGTCCATATCTGGCCCTGTGACAAGCATGTACCAATCCCTTTCACACGATAAGCTGCAATGTTTGCACATCTGACAATGCTCCCCTGTGGAGCATCACTCAAGGACTGAAATAGAGATCTGCAGTGGGTAATTTGCTTAAAAGCCCGCTGTCAAAATACCAGGCTGCAACGTTTGCCCAAGTGACAATGCCCCCGTGTGGAGCATCACTCAAGGACTGAAATAGAGAAGCAGTGGGTAAGGTGTTTAGAAGCCCCATTGTCAAAATACCAGGCTGACTTAGAATCTGAAATAGATAAAGCTAAAGCATGCATCTTCGGATTGTAGTGGCATGTCGTCACAACAAATGCCCACGTGTCTTGAGCCAAGTTTGATGCCTCATGAGGGTGATCATGGGCAGCATGAGAATGTGTGAGTCATGGCAGGTTTGCTGTTTTTTCTTCTCCTAAGCAATGCACTTCCGACATTCAAAGATGTCATGACGGGCTTCCTACAATAATCACAACTCTTCTTCTTCTTCACCTTAGCAAGAGAAGATGATGATGAGGTACTAATTGAAGGTTTTGGCTTGCTGTAAATTTCCCCCCCTGTGCCTTTGCCCTTGTAATTGGGTAGCAAAGGCCTGATTTGCATGAGTAGAGGCAGTCCGGTTTTTGCTTTAACGACTTTGCTCCTCTTGCTAGAGTAGGGGATCAAGCTGATCAAAAGCATAGTGGCTGGGGTTACCCATGGCCACTAGCCTCAATGTCATAGCAAATCCCTGGTATGAGTTAGGTATTCCATCAAGTGTCGTAGACACTACCTGTGAATTTGGGACAATCTCATCAACGTTGATGAGCTGCTCTCTATAATCCTTAATGTGTGTGAGGTAGGCATCCATGCTGTCCCCTTCATTCATCTTAACACCATTGAGCTGATGGAGAACTGAAGGGAAAGCATGAAGTGAACACAAAATGAGAATTCTTGCTTATTGGAATGAAGAAAGGTGAGGTCCATATGTAGGCACCTCTTACATGATCATTGACATCACTGATGACCTCTGACCAAGGCTCCACAATCATCTCCTCAATCAGTCGGAATCAATCCCTACATCAGTGGGATTCCCTTTGTCTTACATCATCACTTAGGTCACACACTAGACACATCATAGCACTTGATGTGCCTTTACAACACACACAAACACACATGTGACTCCCCTAGATGCACACATGCACCATAGAGCAAGCCCTTGATCATACTTACCCCAACAAACCCCCCTCAAGGGATTGCCTCTTGCAGTGTCAAGGATTCATCTAGTCTCATAGTTTCTCATGCCATCTCATGGTGGTCAAGGATTAATCTATGGCTAGGATCTCATGCTAGCAAGGGTTCCCAAGGGTGTGAGTTTTACAGAAATGGGATAGTCAAAACACATATCACATGGTCTACATCATATGGTGACCAAAGGTGATTTACATAACATATTCTTTTTGGAGTACTACTCCAGGCAGAGAACCTCAAAATTTTGACCAAGTGATGATAAACAAAAAAGACAAAGTGCCTAAAAAGCATAGTCTTCATCATGTGGAGACTCATCAAATGATAGTAGATTGGCAGTTTCTGACTTTGTAGCTTCTTCCTTTTTGGCTCTACAATACTTTTCATGGTGATTGTTTTTGCCACAATGGATTGATCTTGAAGCAATCTTTTGAGAGGTGATTAGTCTTCCGACAATGTTTGCAAGGTGAAAACTTGCCCTTTTGAATTTTTATGGCATAGGCTGTGTCATTGCCCTTTGGTATGCTGTGTCATTGCCTCTCCGGAGTTCCATGTGCCTTTCTTCTTCTTGAAGAGTAGAAATAAGACCTTCAAGATTAGGATTAGGAAGATTTTTCAAAGTGGTAACAACATGATTATAATCTTCAGGCATACTTTTGAGCAACACTGCCATTGCATCATCTGTCGTGATTGGAGAGTTGATAGAAGCAAGTTGAGTCCTGAGACTCCGCATATGATTGACATGAGCAGCCAAAGGAGTGTCACTAACCATCTTCAATTCAAAGAAAGCAATCTTAAGTGACAATTTTGAGATGTGAGAGCTAGCACCAAAAATAATGTCAAGCTTCTGCCAAGCTTCTGAAGGAGACTCTAAATCAAAGATGTGATCAATATAGTCATCTCCTAAGGCAAGAGCAATGATGCCATAGGCTTTCTCCTCTCTAGCAGGATCTCTTGCCGGGCGTGTCGGAGCTGAGGATTCTCCAGCATTAGAGGTTGTTGAAGAAGAAGTTGAAGCCGGTTTGACAAGCCCCCAGAGGTTTTCCCTCATTAATGCAAACTTAACCTTCATCTGCCATGTGTGAAAGCCTTTACCATTGAACTTATCTATATTCAAGATGGTAGCCATGAGAGGGTCTACCCAGAATGGGCAGTGTCTACTCTCTTACAAGGCTAGAAAAAATTGAAGAGCTTCAAAATACAAGCATTTAGAGTAGCAAAGGCTTGTAACCAAATTCCATACTACAAATCAATGATGCTTTCACTTGCATGCTTCATAGAGGTGACTAAATGAAAGTATTTCAAGCAAATCCAGGTATAGCATCTTAAAGCAAAGCTGTAGCCACAGTTGTACTGATGCTATTCAACACTTTAAAACATTAGAAATGCTAAAGTAGCATCTAATGTAGCATCAAACTCACAACCTTGTCAAAAACTGTCCAAAACAGAGGCCTGGAGGGCTTGTATCTCCTTCTTCAAAGCAAAGAAAACAGGGCTTTCTGGCTCAAATGAAAGCTCACATATGGGCGAATTTCTGGTGCAGAGGTCAGGCAAAATTTCGCGCGATGTTGCTGGCTGGAACGTCGTCAAAATCGACTGGTTTTTGGCTCTGTTATCCTCGAATATACAGCCATTGCTGCTCAAATTGCAACACAAGATAGCCCAAGGTATGGAGAAGCTTCCCCTAAAAGGAATTAGAGAAGGGTGGAGCAGAAACAAAGAATACGTGAAAGGGAGTTTCGACGATCTTCGGGGAATGGCGACCAGCAGCGACGATCTTTCTTCAATTCCTTGCAGGTGAAAGTTCGCCCATACGAAGGGTATCTCCAGCTCAGAAGATTTGGAGAATGGCGAAAAAACGAGGGAGAACAAGCTCTAGCAAGTTTTGGGAAGAAATGGTGAAGATGAAGAAGAAGAAGAAGATGGAGAAGAAGAAGATGATGTGGCACATATGGGCTCAAGGAGGATCATAGTGCTCTGATACCATGATGGAGAACTGAAGGGAAAGCATGAAGTGAACACAAAATGAGAATTCTTGCTTATTGGAATGAAGAAAGGTGAGGTCCATATGTAGGCACCTCTTACATGATCACTGACATCACTGATGACCTCTGACCAAGGCTCCACAATCATCTCCTCAATCTCAGTGGGAATCAATCCCTACATCAGTGGACACCCACTAGACACATCATAGCACTTGATGTGCCTTTACAACACACACAAACACACATGTGACTCCCCTAGATGCACACATGCACCATAGAGCAAGCCCTTGATCATACTTACCCCAACACGAGCTGCCTGCACAAAAATAGGCAACCCTGGCCTCATTCCAAATTTGATAGAGGTTCCAAAATATCACACTCACCCTTGGCTGTCTTGCAAGACCGAATGTGAGGTATAACCTCCCTTTTGCTATTCATAGCAATCAGTGCATGTGCCTGTGCATCTCACTGATCTGAACGAATCTGTTCAGGTGTGGAAAGCACTACGGGAGTGGTGTTAGATGAATCAGAAGTGGCAGTGGTAGTTGAACAGGATGAACTAGAAGGGAGCAGTGGTAGATGGACTAGAAGTGACAGGGTACCAAATTAAAGGGCAAATGCGAATAAATCCCAAATCAGTCTGAACCGAGTTGAGATCACTGCAAAAATCTGATCTAAAAAAGCCCCAAAATTTGAAAGGGCAAAAATATGAAAAAGAGGGAAAATGTGAAAAAGCCCCAAAATAAGCTGCAAATTTGCAAATGTGACCAATTTTTTTGTTGCAAAAAGAGATTTCTATTAAGTATTAAAGAAAATCGTTAGAGCAAGCTCCATATGGGATACACCATGCAATGCATGAAAAGCTCAAAAGCCAAAAAGAAAGGATTGGGGCTGATAGTGCCATCTCAATCCTTTAGAACCCTCTGAGAAAAAGGGAGAACCCCTCCAAACTCGTAGGAATACAGTCAAATGTGACCGAATTTGCTGCATTTTCTTGCCAATGTCATGGAAAAACTCCAAATTTTGGACCAAGGCAGCAAAATGTCATTGCAATCTGATCAAATGTGACACTATGTGCTCCAAATCTGCAAATTTTCTTGCAATCTTCCTGCAAATGTGACATAGAAGCCCCAAAATGCGCCTGTACTAGGCAAGGTCACTGCAAAGCTCAAAAGCCCCAAAGTACACTCTCAAATCCGCAAATGCACTTCTTCAATAGCGAATGGGGGCTCAAGTGCAAGAAAAACAAGCTGTTTGGAGCCGAACGTATGTCCATAGTCACCAAGAAGGTGTACGGACAGGTACATAGAGGCTGTACGGACAGATTGTAGCCAAGGTATGCTGATCTCTCGATGTAACACAACTTTCCTTGATGTAAAGTATAAAGGTCTATTTTAGAAACTATTAGCTTTAAAACACCTTGTATAGGCTACAGTTGCTTTGCAAATCAAACTAGCTGGATTATTTCCACTACAATCTGTCCTGCAACTTTTATTGTCCAAACTTCTTATCTTCTGGCTTGCACTTTGTCAACCCACTGCCAATGTGGCATCACATGTCACAAAAATAATGGTGAGTATGTATGTACTTGTTGCTTAAATCAAATTCTCATTCTAATTCGGTGAGTATGTATGTACTTGTTGCTTAAATCAAATTCTCATTCTAATTTGGATGACCGTAAAGTAGATTCTTAAAGAAATGGCTATTCTTTAGCATTATTTTCATCTCTGACTTTGTTTTATTTTCTGTCAAAGCTCTGTGTATGATCATGTATAAGAATATTGATTTTCATATAGCACCTTTAAAAACGTAGAAATACTAATAATATTTTGCAAGTTTGTAAAGCTGGTCTAGAAAGATAGCATAACTTATTCTATTCATTCATTTATTAAGCTGATGATTTGTTGACACAAATGGCAGGCAGTCATAGCACATGAACTTGGACATTTAAAGTGTGACCATGGGTTATGGCTGACATTTGCTAACATTCTTGCTTTAGGGGCGTACTCTCTTCCTGGTGAGTTTGACACCAGGCTGTAATGATATAATGGTTGCTTAAATTTGCAAATTTACTTTAACATTTCTGCAATGCAGGACTTGGTGTCGTCATTGCTCAAACCTTGGAGGAACAGATTATGAGATGGTTGAGGGCAGCTGAACTCACTTGTGACCGTGCAGCACTTCTTGTCACCCAAGACCCAAAGGTATGTATCTGTTAAAGCCTTTTTATGTTTGAATGTTGCAGTTTTCATTTAAACTGGATGTGGACACCGGATTCATTTGATTCAGCATTGATAAACTGACATCACCATATGCCATAACAGGGTTATAAAATCTGCTCTTGAAAGTTTATTTGAACTACATGAATAGAGGATGTGACTGCAGTGGCAGATTGTGCTATAAATTTCAATTCCCTATTATATTATTAAGCTTTTTCAACGGTCTCAATAAAAATTTCCCATCAAATTTTGAGTTGGTACATATATCATAGATAGTCTAAATTTATCATGGCAGAGTTAAAATCCAGAGTTGGGTAGCTGGTGACAAGCTTCTCTCTCTCTCTCTCTCTCTCTCTCTCTCTCTCTCTCGTTTAGTAGCTCCATTACCACAGCTCATTATATCAGGCTTTTTCACAGTCTCATAGACCCATCGGTCTTCCGAAGACTTTAATAAACTTTCTTTCTTTCTCTCTCTCTCTTTCTCATTTGAGTCTGTCATAGGGAGCTAGTGGAGATAGTACAGTCATACACCTAGCTTGGGGCAATTTTCGCGGGGCCTATCTTCATGATGACACGCAGCTCGGGCGGGACTCACACGAGGGCAAGGATCTCTAGCTCGGCTAGAGAGACAATGCTTCTAGGTACACTTCTAGGACCCCCGAGGAAGGGATGGCTCTTTGATACACTAGTGAGACCGAAAGCCATGTATGTGGCACAAGATGTGATTTACCAAGAGCTGAGTGGCAGAGATTCGAGAGGCTACAGGTTATCATGGGGTCGATGATGATCAGGAGTAATCCATGGGTTCCTTAAAAGATCATACAGGCTGAGTTCACACTGACTTACTGCAGATTGATGCCATCTTCCGACAGTGACATGTATACACAGGGTGTGGGCCTTACCTAGATGGAGACTACCGGGTTAGGCATTAGAGTCATCTAGACGATTAGTTGAGAGTAGGGTCAGCACAACCTGCTACACACACATCTCCAAATGGTTTCATACTTAGGGCATTCAAATGGATCGCCTCCCCTCCTTTCAGCATAGTATGGACTCCCCATCTCTCCGGATCCCATGAGAGAAGATCAACTGTATCATACGGTTGGACCTACTCTAGCTATACACATCACGGATTTGGGGGAGGGGGACCAGTCGTTCCCTACCAATATCCAATTCTACCGTGACCACAACATGAGAGAATTAGAGGATGGCCTGGATTGCTAGGCCCCAGTATCTAGAGGACAAACGGGTTACCCATGCGTTGAGGATTACCATAGGATAGGTGCAGGTATCGTCCCACCAACTAAGGATTGAGGTAGGGAGGGCCGTAGGCATACCTAGGGAGTAGTAGGTCTACAGGCTCTGCACAGTGGTAGCTACAAAGACAAAGGAGCACTTCCTATGGATTTGCCTTGCTTACTATGAGATGCGAGGATGATATCATTGCTTCTTTTAGGAGGGACACAGGTTTTGGACCACTCTCTCGTTTGATCTATTCCCACGACCAAGTGTGTGTTGGCCTCTTTCTCATGGAGATGCGGTGACACAGAGAGACCTTGCTACACTAGATCAGACAGTAGGAGGTGACAGTACCATATGACAATGATCGGACACAAAGACACGTGATTGACTTCTATGCCTTCGAGTCGATCCCGAGACACACCGGGGTGGAGGAGGAGATAGCCCACCATATGAGGGCAGCATGGATCAGCAGGAAGAGACGACGTAGAGCAGTGGAGTGTGCGCCATAGAGGATGGCCAGAACATGCATGATAGAGGTCTAGAGACTAGCACACCGCTACTCTACTTAGGAGAGACCGACCGACCTGAAGTGTCACCGTTGATGTGGCTCATCATATACAAAGATCCCGGAGACCACGCTGCTCTATAGATACAGATACACAACATCTTTGTGTCTCATCGGAGGGTTACCATGACTCTCGGATATGTCCTTGGAGCTTCGCACTACCTACTGGAGTCTCTTGATAGTTTTTAAGAGTGTTTTTGAGTTTTTTGAGATCATTAGCTTAGCTTAGCACTGAGCAAGGGCCTTAGTGAGCCCTTTGCTACGGCTTGTATGAGCTATTTTGCTGAGTGTCTTTGTCTCATAGGCCCGCGAGGCCTCCCGCCGAAGATGTTAATACAACTTTCGTTCTTTCTTTCTCACTGTCTCTCCTTTTTGGATGTAATGGAGCAAGATATTTTGACTGTGGTCAACACTTCCATACATCTTGAAGGGTCTCCAGATAACTTTAATACAATAATATTATATCATCTCTCTCTCTCTCTCTCTCTCTCTCTCTCTCCCCCCCCCCTATGTTTTTCTCACTGGCTGTAAGGGATCACCATTAGTTCCTGGATTTATCTAGGTATATCACTATTAGTTGATAGTGATCACCACTCCCATAGATCCTCAGGGGCCTCACGCAAACTCTAATACAACGATATCATATTCTCTCTCTCTCTCTCTCTCTCTCTCATGCATTTGTTTGATTTACTTTGAGATTCGCAGGGGGGGGGGGGGGGTATCACTATCTATTTGAGAAGGGACTTGGGTTTGGGCCACTCTCTTGGCTGATCCACTTTCAGGACGAGTTTATGTCAATCAGATGTGACGGCACAGAGAAGACTCTACTGAGACATATCAAACAGTCTGAGCTGACAATGCTATTTGAGATAGATATAGATGGAGCACAGAGACATGTTAGATTTCTATGCAGAGTGGATGGAGGAGGAGATAGATGATATGAGAAGAGAGTGGACCAACGGAGGAGACAACGCAGAGTAGTGGAGCCAATGGCACATAGACTGACCGGACCACACTCTATGGAGGTCTAGCCTATCTCAAGCTTTCTCCGAGGGGTGCGCCAAAGCTGAGGCGTTACTCTTGAGATGGCACATCAGATACATAGATCACTGAGACCATGCCCCCCACCACAACGCAAGGTGATGAGACGGATGGAGTTGCGAGATATTTGCATCTCGTCAGAGAGCCAGCATGGCACACGGCTATGCCTTTTGAGTTTTTAAAGTACTAGTTCTAAGTTATGAGTCATTTTGAGCTTTTGAGTTTTCTAGTATAGCACTCTGCAAGGGCCTTTGTAAGCCCTTTGCATCAGCCCACAACGGCTTGTATGAGTCACTCACTTGATTGTACTTTGTCTCATAGGCCCACGAGGCCTCTCGAAGACGTAAATACACCTTTCTTTCTTTCTCTCTCTTCTTTCTATGCCACACAGGCACACACACAAACACACATTTTTGTGAAAAGTAGTATATCATTAAGAGAGATACATTCAAAGATGCTCCAAAAAGGAACAACCTACTCAGAAACTAGAAGCGGTGAAAGAGAGTCCGAGCATGATATAAAGACGATAAAGCCATGTAGTAGCGACACCATGCAAAAAAGTAATGATAGTCCGGTGTAGAGGCACATCTCCCAAACAACCAAAAAGAGGCGCCAGGTCTAAAGATAAGATCCCAATCTAGAAAGAAAACCTCTGGTAGCTAGGCAGCTCTAAAGCAGATGCAAAACCATCCCCTTGGGATGGGGACAAGAAGGGCAATCCGATGATGCTATATTCTTGGCAGCCAAGAAAGAGTCCATCGGTAGTACGCCTACCAAACACCACCATAAGAAGAGCCGCTGTTTGAGACGAAGACTACCTTTCCAAATGCAGCGAAGACAAACCTTCCACCAGGCTAGAGGTTTGTCAATATGCCAAATAAAAATCCACACTCCTGCATCCATGGTTGTGGGAGTAAAAGAGATAAGCTTTCTTGGCGGTAAGGTCTGCAAATGAAAAAGTAGAATAACCCGGCTCCCTGATCAAACTTTTAATCCATCAAAAAAAGAGTAGTAAACAGATGGGGGACAGGCTGAAAGCGTTGTAACATGGTGGTGAGGATACGCTGAATAGGCCTATGATGTAAACCCAAGCAAAATTGTCTCCTGGCTTGAGGGAAAGTAAGTGTGACACCTCGATGATCCACCATATCAGCCATAGTAGAGATACCCAGGAGATGCAGAAAATAAGCATTTCTAACCTGAAGTTGAGCCAATAGAGGATCAAAGACATGGCTCTAATGAATGCTCTAGAGGCAGGCAGTATTGCTAGGACTTGGAGGACAGCCCGACCAATGTTAATGCTCTAGTAGGAGCTGCTATGCATGGAGCAATCTATAGAAAAGTGATAGCCACGAATGCGACCATAAAGATGCCCAAAAGCACATTGACATAGCAGGAATCCAATGTCCAAAAGCATCAATGCAAAGAGAGGTAATTAGACAAGAAAGCATAAGCATCCATGGCAGATGCTGCTCGAGAAAAGTAAACAAAAGGGTGGCCTTGCGAGCTATCACATGAGTGTGAGTGTTTAAGATATTCAAGCCCCCATGCAATTTGGGTTAACAAACATAATTGTAATGGAGAAGCCAAAGTGCCTTATAGTCAGTTTAGTGCGCCAAAAGCATTCCATAGCCCTTGGAGCTAAATTTTTGAATATCTGAAAAAGACCAAAGGATAAGTGGTGGGAAATGAAATTGCACATAGGCCATAATGATGGATTGCAGAATTTGGAGACGGACATGTAATGGCCATGTAGAAAGTTTCCACTAATCAATCTTATGAAAAGTTTTTGAAGTGCGTAGAGCCTTTCCTGTGGTAATGAGATATGCCAACCAATGGGGTGTCCTAAATGGGACACGATCTCATCCGGGGGCAATACAAGCCCAGGCCATAAAATGCGATGCCAACACACTCCTGCAAAGGCAAGAGTTTGGGCTTTGCAAAATTCACTCTTAACCCGGCTACAACACCCAAGAAGTCTGCATAAGATGCTGGACATTGGAATGTGAATTCGGAGTCATCTGCATAGGACTGTCCAACAAAGGAGCACCTCCAAGAAAATGATTACCATGCAACACCGGTGTAAAACTAAATCATCCATGTACATAAGAAGTTGATGAGTGGTATGCCAAAAGTAAAGCATTAAGGGGACAGCCCTGACGAACTGAGCGTCCTAAAGTCCCTGGAGAAGAGAGTGCATCAGAGAAAAGACAAGATGCTGTGCCACCTTCATAAAGCCAATAAACCACTCTTTCTATTTTAGGTTCAAAACCCAACTGCTGCATGATATCAGCGATAAAGTCCCATCTAATAGTATCAAAGGCTTTTTGAATATCGATCTTCTTCATGTTCAAAACATCCTGATGCGTATTTAGCTTATTCAATACCAATAAAGGCATTTGCAATGTTATCCATAATTTGTCTACAAGGTACAAATCCATATTGCACCGATATACACAATACGAGCATGAGAGGGCAGCAAACAACACACACACACACATACATTTTTTAAAAGTGAAATACATAAACTTTATATTATAGTGAGCGCGCACACACACACTTTTTTTTTTTTTGGGGTAATATCCAGTGCAGTATATTTATATGCTCATAAATTTACATGATGGGAGGTCTCCGAAATGGAGAGTATCCCAAAGATCAGAAACATAACAAGAAAAGCTCTATGCAAGAAGCATCCATATCACCCTCATGGCACGCATCATATAAGGATTGCCGCAATGAGGCTCGGAAAGATTCATATGACTTGTGAATCTGCCGACCCAAGTATGCCAAATTATGCTCACTCCAGATTGTCCAAAGAGCCCAATATCTCACCCAAGAGAGAAATAGTGAGTATTGAGACAAAGACCTCATAAATCTGCCAAAGAAGAGCCATAAATGTTTCCCAAATCTGTGACTCGGGAAACGGAGCTGAAGATTATCTGAAATTCTCTTGAGGAGGATCCTAGAGCACGGGCAGTGCCAAAGCAAATGAAGAACAGTCTCTGAAGGAGCCTGACATCTTAAACATGTGGATGGTGCAATGCGACGTTTAGCAAGTGTGACCCCCACTGACAATGTGCTTGTCATACATCTCCAAAGAAAAAGTCTTTGTTTCAATGGCATTTTACACTTCCATAACATCCCGAGATTATTCCGCTACCATGAGAGGGGCTTCCTTATATGCCACAGAGAATTAGCATATTGCTGAATCCATGGAGCAGGCTGAAGAAGCTTGTAGGCTTTGACGGAGGTTAAGGCAGGAAGAGGAACAGGATGAGTGCATGTAGCAGAGGGTTGCAATTGCCAATCCGTAAGCGTGTCTGTGTCAGCCACAGGAGGAACAGGTAGAAAAGGATGTAATAAATTAGCAATTTTCTTCCATATAGACCTATGATGCATTCCCAATGCATAGGAAGCAGTGGCCTGAGGAAAAGATAAGACATAGCCCTGATCATCTACCACACCATGTATGTATCTAATTCCCAATTTCATGAGATTGTATGCCCGAACAGGTTCCTGTAAAGCGAGTGGAATGTCAAAGATGGCACTCCAATGAATACTTTCTTTTGTTACGCTCTAGCCGAGGTAGCATGACCTCAGAGGAATCAGTTGACATTTCCCTTAAAGGATCTATGTTTGTAATATATTTGTTTGCGCTTCATGTAAATGATCGGGAGGGAATTAATGTCAAGGTCCTAGGTGAGGGTTGATAGCACCAGACTAGGTGGATCTAAGGCTAAGGGCCTAGTGCAAGAAATGTGCCTAGGGGCAAAGGAAATTAAAGCTTCCCAAGTGAGGGGTGAAAAGATGCATTAGTAAGGCCCTATAATGATGACATGTGGCATCTAGATCCATCTAGGGAGATGGGGCTTGTTGGAGCTAGTGAGAGAAGGAGAAGTGTGCTTTTACGTGAATATGATTTTTGGATTCTCTGTGAGCTCTTACGCTTCAGCAAGGTTGGCTGGGTGGAACAATATCGGTGCTACTCCCGTGATCTGTCTGTAGTTAGAATAGAAGAGTTTTACATCTTTCCTCATTGAGTTTGTCCCCGAGCAATTATCAGGAGCCCATTTGACCTTAGAAAGTACTTGTTTCCAGTCAAGTATCAGAGCAATAGAGAAAGGACAGCTAGGTATCTTCCCTGCAAATCTCCCAATGACAACCTCCCAATGATCAGTAGTCCAATGACCATAAGCACAAGTCCTCATGTTGACACACATGGATGCTAGCATACAAGTCCATGGCTGTTGTTGACGGAAAAAAGTATGCAGCATAGTCGCCTTCCTTGCAAGTACATGATATCCTATATTGAGGACATTAAGTCCACCATGCATCCTAAGAGAGCACACCATTTCCATCTTCATCAGTCTCAATGCTTTCACAACAGTTTTTGTCCTCCATAACATCTCCATAGCTTGAGACATAAAGGCTGAAATATCCCTGGAGGACCAATGCAGCAAAGGCAAATAGAACTGGACATAGGACATTACAATGGACTGTACTATTCTGAGCGTGACATGAAGAGGCCAAGTAGAAATCTTCCAGTATTCCAGTTTATGTTGAAGTCTTTGGAAGATCCATTTTAGCTGCTGCTTCCTGGTGATATGCCATCCTATGGGATATCCCAAATGCGTGACTACATCTTTGGAATGCACCACTTGACCTGGCCAAAGAATAGAATGCTAGTCACATTGTTTCAGGGGAAGTAATTTAGATTTGTCAAAATTGACATGCAATCCCGCTGCCAAACCATACAATGAAAGAGTGGTCATAAGCATGTGAACTTCCCGGGGAGAATTCTGTGGCATAAAGAAGGAATCATCAGCATATGCTTGTGCCAAAAAAGATGCAGCCCCAGGGATTTTAAGACCAGTCATCTGTCCTGTGTTTGTAAGATGATCAAGATACATTAAAAGGGGATGGGTCGCAATGGCATAGAAGAGAGCACTAAGAGGGCAGCCCTGTCTAACTGATCGACCCAATGTCCATGACCGAGACAAATGACCCCCAAGAATGCACTGAGAAGTAGAGCCAGAATAAAGCCAGTAAGCTGCATTTGCTATCTTGGGACCAAAGCCCAACTTTGTCATGATTTGAGAGATAAAATCCCATTGAACAGTGTCAAATGCCTTAGCAATATCCACTTGCAATGTAAGCACATCTTGATGCGAATACTTAGCATATTCAATTGCAGTCAAGGCATTGGATATATTGTCATGGATTTGTCTTCGCGGCACAAACCCATACTGATGAGGATGAAGTCCCGCACCCAGTATCCTGTGAAGCCTATGCACAATCATTTGGGCAATGAGTTTGTAAACTACAAGCATCAAAGTAATAGGCCTCCAATATGACATATGTGGGGATGCCCTTCTTCAATACCCCTACCCAATTTTGAAGGATAGGAGCTGAAGTAGAAGCCTGTCCTGGTGAGGGAGAAGAAGCATCCCATTGACGAGATTGAAGGGGGCGTTGCTTCAATACAACCACCTTCTTAGGTTGTTGAAAACCATCCTGATCAATCCCCGCAGATTCCTTCATCTTCTGTTTTCCTTTATCTTTTCCTTTTCCAGCAAGTGACTGCACCTGATTGATTGGTTTTGCATTCTTTGCTCCATTTCTATTTGCTGTCTTAGCTTGCAAATGCTCATTCTTTTCTCGTGTCTGGGGCGGCAAGGCATTGGGAGGGGGATGATGTAGAACCATTGGGCATTTAGAGGCTAGATGCCCAAACTTGTGGTAGGCAAAACAAGCTCCTGCAAACACGCCCCACTTCAATTCAAAATACTTTTTTCCCAATTGCACTCCCTCAACTTCCACTACAATAGAAGGAGGGGTAGGTGTATCAGTGTCCCAGAGAATGGAGAACCTGTTACGGTTTCCCATGGGGCGTGGATGACAAATGACCTGTCCCAAAGAAGTAGCCAGGCCAGGCAACTCTTCACGCATATAGTCCGGGAAGTTAACAACCTCAACCCATACAGGACAATGATGTCGTATAAGACTTTGATAATCCTTGTTTGGGGACCAGGGCATAGCATCCCGTAAAACAGGGGAGAGAACTTAAGAAGCCTCTGCTTGCACGAAGCATCTGATAAATGCACCTCATAAAAGCCTCTGGAAGCAAAATACACTCCCTCTACAAAGCATCCTCCAAGGATGGACTTAATCCACTGCGTGACATCACTGGCCGTTGGGATTCTTCCTGGAAAGAAAATTATAACCGCAGTTTGAGACAACTTCCTGAGAGGATTCACGAGGGACGGCAATTAAATTTGTACGTGACCTCTGGAACCGGTTTGCCCCATTCCTGTCGTGACTGCTGAAAGTCATCCTTAAGGGTGTCAAACACGTATTGAGCTTCCATAGTAAGTTCATCATCTTGTGATGCAGGCTCTGATAGGCGGCGCTTAGCATCTGTGGGTCTTTCTTTTCGAGCATAGGTACAAACATCCAAACCTGAAGCCATGATTGAAATACAACAAGACAAGAAGGAAAAAAAGAGCGTACAGACACAGGGCTGTACGGAGAAGTACAGAAACAACAAACGTGTACGGAGCTGGAGATGTGGTCTTTTTGAAATCTGTATGGAGATGCAGACGGGACTGTACGGAACTGTGAGCAGAAGTGCACGGAGGTACGTCCACCTAACCTATACGAAATTTGCAACCTAGGTTTGTATGGACGTACGAACAACGCGCACACACACACACTTTTTTTTGGTAATATCCAGTGCATATATTTATATGATCATAAATTTACATGATGGGAGGTCTCCAAAATGGAGAGTATCCCAAGGTTCAGAAGCATAAAAAGAAAAGCTGTATGCAAGAAGCATCCATATCACCCTCATGGCAGACATCATATAAGGATTGCCGCAATGAGGCTCGGAAAGATTCATATGACTTGTGAATCTGCCGACCCAAGTATGCCAAATTATGCTCACTCCAGATTGTCCAAAGAGCCCAATATCGCACCCAAGAGAGAAATAGTGAGTATTGAGACAAAGACTTCATAAATCTGCCAAAGAGCCAGAAATGTTTCCCAAATCTGTGACTCGGGAAACGGATCCGAAGATAATCTGAAATTGTCCTGAGGAGGATCTTAGTACACGGGCAGTGCCAAAGCAAATGAATAACAGTCTCTGAAGGAGCTTGACATCTTAAACATGTGGATGGTGCAATGCGACGTTTAGCAAGTGTGACCCCCACTGACAATGTACCTGTCATACATCTCCAAAGAAAAAGTCTTTGTTTCAATGGCATTTTACACTTCCATAACATCCTGAGATTCTTCCGCCACCATGAGAGGGGCTTCCTTATATGCCACAGAGAATTAGCATATTGCTGAATCCATGGAGCAGGCTGAAGAAGCCTATAGGCTTTGATAAAGGTTAAGGCAGGAAGAGGAACAGGATGAGTGCATATAGCAGAGGGTTGCAATTGCCAATCCGTAAGCCTGTCGGTGTCAGCCACAGGAGAAACAGGTAGAAAAGGATGTAATAAATCAGCAATTTTCTTCCATATAGACCTAGGATGGATTCCCAATGCATAGGAAGCAGTGGCCTGAGGAAAAGATCAGACATATCCCTGATCATCTACCACATCATGTATGTATCTAATTCCCAATTTCATGAGATTGTAGGCCCGAACAGGTTCCTGTAAAGCTAGCAGAATTGCAAAAATGGCACTCCAATGAATACTTTCTTTCCTCATTGAGTTTGTTGTCCCCGAGCAACTATCAGGAGCCCATTTGACCTTAGAAAGTACTTGTTTCCAGTCAAGTATCAGAGCAGTAGAGAAAGGACAGCCATGTATCTTCCCTACAAATCTCCCAATGACAACCTCCCAATGATCAGTAGTCCAATGACCATAAGCACAAGTCCTCATGTTGACACACATGGATGCTAGCATACAAGTCCATGACTGTTGTTGGCAGAAAAAAGTATGCAGCATAGTCGCCTTCCTTGCAACCACATGATATCTTATATTGAGGACATTAAGTCCACCATGCATCCTAGGAGAGCACACTTCATTAGTCTCAATGCTTTCACAGCAGTTTTTGTCCTCCATAACATCTCCATAGCTTGATAGATGACCAAACTTGTGACAGGCAAAACAAGCATCTGCAAACACACCCCATTTCAATTCAAAAAACTTTTTTCCCAATTGCACTCCCTCAACTTCCACTGCAATAGAAGGAGGGGTAGGTGTATCAGTGTCCCAGAGAATGCAGAACGTGTTACGGTTTCCCATAGGGCGTGGAGGACAAATGACCTGTCCCAAAGAAGCAGCCAGGCTAGGCAATTCTTCATGCATATAGTCCGGGAAGTTAACAACCTCAACCTATACAGGACAATGATGTCGTATAAGACTTTGATAATCCTTGTTTGGGGACCAGGGCATAGCGTGTACCATCTGCTTCCTGTAAAAGAGGGGAGAAAGCTCAAGTAGCCTCTGCTTGCACAAAGCATCGGATAAATGCACCTCATAAAAGTCTCTAGATGCAAAATATACTCCCTCTACAAAGCATCCTCCAAGGATGGACTTAATCCATTGTGCGACATCACTGGCTGCTGGGATTCTTCCTGGAAAGAAGATTATAACCGCGGTTTGAGATAACTTCCTGAGAGGATTCACGAGGGATGGTAATTTCAATTTGTACGTGACCTCTGGAACTGGTTTGCCCCATTAATGTCATGACTGCTGAAAGTCATTCTTAAGGGTATCAAAGACGTATTGAGCTTTCATAGTAAGTTCATCATCTTGTGTTGCAGGCTGTGAAGGACGTCGCTTAGCATCTGCGGGTCTTTCTTTTCGAGCATATGTACAAACATCCGAACCTGAAGCCATGATTGAGATATGACAAGGGAAGAGGGACTGTACGGAGGAGTATAGAATGGAAACAAGCGGGACACATGACTGTACGGAAAAGTACCAGAGCAAGACTCGGGACTTGTACGGAAAAGGAACGGGATTGTACGGACAACGTTGGACTGTACGAAAGTACACATGGGGATGTACGGAAAGAAACGTGACTGTACCGAGATGCACACGGGCACGGGGGAGACTGGATGGTACGAAAGTACGAACATGCTGTACGGACGTACGGAAGGGTCTGCAGGAAAAAGTACGACGATGCGAACAGATACGAAGCTGCGTTCGGAGCTGTGCGGAGGAAAACCAGACCTGACATAGGTTGTCGTACTGTCGTACAGAAACCGTACGGCAACTGTATAGATGTATGGACCGTACACACACACACACACACACACTTTTTTTTTTAGTAAAATCCAGTGTATTTATATTCTCATAAATTTACAAGATGGGAAGTTCCAAAATGGAGAGTATCCCAAAGATCAGAAACATAAAAAGAAAAGCTCTATGCAAGAAGCATGTATATCACCCTCATGACAGGCATCATATAAGGATTGCCGCAATGAGGCTCAGAAAGATTCATATGACTTGTGAATCTGGCGACCCAAGTATGCCAAATTATGCTCACTCCAGATTGTCCAAAGAGCCCGATATCTCATTCACCCATGAGAGAAATAGTGAATACTGAGACAAAGACCTCATAAATCTGCCAAATAACCAAAAATGTTTCCCAAATCTGTGACTCGGGAAACAGAGCCGAAGATGATCTGAAATTCTCCCAAGGAGGTTCCTAGAACACGGGCAGTGCCAAAGCAAATGAGGGATAGTCTCTGAAGGAGCCTGACATCGTAAACATGTGGATGGTGCAATGTGACGTTTGGCAAGTGTGATTCCCACTGACAATGTGCCGATCATGCATCTCCAAAGAAAAAGTCTTTGTTTCAAAGGCATTTTACACTTCCATAATATCCGGAGATTCTTCTGCCACCACGAGAGGAGCTTCCTGATATGCCACAGAGTATTAGCATATTGCTGAATCCATGGAGCAGGCTGAAGAAGCCTGTAGGCTTTGATGGAGGTCAAGGCAAGCAGAGGAACAGGATGAGAGCATGTAGCAGAGGGTTGCAATTGCCAATCCATAAGCCTGTCTGTGCCAGCCACAGGAGGAACAGGTAGAAGAGGATGTAACAAATCAGCAATTTTCTTCCATATCGACCTATGATGCATTCCCAATGCATAGGAAGCAGTGGCCTGAGGAAAAGATAAGACATAGCCCTGATCATCTACCACATCATTTATGTATCTAATTCCCAATTTCATGAGATTATATGCCCGAACAGGTTCCTGTAAAGCAAGTGGAATGTCAAAGATGGCACTCCAATGAATACTTTCTTTCCTCATTGAGTTTGTCCCCGAGCAGTTATCGGGAGCCCATTTGACCTTAGAAAGTACTTGTTTCCAGTCAAGTATCAGAGCAGTAGAGAAAGGACAGCCAGGTATCGTCCCTACAAATCTCCCAATGATCAGTAGTCCAATGGCCATATGCAGATGTCCTCATGTTGACACACATGGATGCTATCATACAAGTCCATGGCTGTTGTTGACGGAAAAAAGTATGGAGCATAGTCGCCTTCCTTGCAAGTACATGATATCTTATATTGAGAACATTAAGTCCACCATGCATCCTAGGAGAGCACACCATTTCCATCTTCATCAGTCTCAATGCTTTCACATCACTAATTCAAAAGGGGTTTCATGCGAGCTCGGATTTTGCCACTTCTTTAATTTGCGAAGATCATTTTGATGGATGATATGAACCGCATAAGCACAAGAATCCTTTTCAGAGGAGGTGAGCTGCCTATAAGAGCTGATTGCATCCATTTGTTGCTTGTGAGATTGAGCCCATTTCACACACACACACACACATGCATGCACACACACAACCATGTGCATGCCTACACGAAATATGGTTCTACTATAGGGTGGCAACATATATTTCTGTGTGGGAAACCTCCAAAAGAGGAAAAAAACCCACCATGAAGTACAAAAGTCAAAAGATTACAAGTGTGCTTCTGAGAAAAACCTCAGAAGTCTGCCAGAAAATATAAAAAACTGGTTACAAGTCACTTGGAGGAGGATCAAGTAAAATATCCTCTAAAGTGAGATAATTAGCTTGCAAAAGACCATGTAACGGAGTGACATCACCATCACACACACACACACATTTTTTTTTTTGGGTAGAATCTTTGAGTCATTATATTACAAAAAAGCTATCCCAAAAAGGAAGAGCTATAATACATCAAGAGAAAATCTCATTGTATATTTGTATATTTGGATCATGATGTGTATTTGTATCACACACACACACTTTTTTTGGGTGAAACCTTTGATTGATTATATTATATGAGTAGCAACCTCAAAACAAGGTGCTACAATTACATCAACTGAAAATTTCAGTATATGCCAAGAAGACCTCATGATCTATGCAGCAGGTCTGCAAGCAATCAAAGAAAGATTGCTGCAGAAAACGCCTAAAAAACTCAAACAGAGAGAAGTAGGATCACCAAAGACTCTACAATTCCTATATGTCCATAAAGTCCATAGTGCCGAGTAGCGAACCCAAACGAAGAAGAGATGAAACTCCGGTCTGGATGGATGAAACCCAAATAGTTAGAAGAACTTCCCAAACGGAACAGATGGGAATCTTGCTCGCAAGCGCTGTCGAAGCAGATATAAAAACTCACGAGAGCACGGACAATGCCAAAACAAGTGAGGCACAATCTCCGAAGAAGCAGAACATCTGTGGCAAAGTGTAGGAGCAATGTGTTGATGAGCTAATAGCTGTCCAGATGCAAACACTCCCAAAAGAACTTGCCAAAAGAAAACCTGTTGCCGAAGCGGTATCTCACACACACACTTTTTTTTAATAGTAATATCCAGTGCTGTATTTATATGCTCATAATTTTACAAGATGGGAAGTCTCCAAAATGGAGAGTATCCCAAAGATCAGAAACATAAAAAGAAAAGCGCTATGCAAGAAGCATCTATATCACCCTCATGGCAGGCATCATATAAAGATTGCCGCAATGAGGCTCGGAAAGATTCATATGACTTGTGAATCTGCCGACCCAAGCTTGTCCCATGGATTCAGCAATATGCTAATACTCTGTGGCATATCAGGAAGCCCCTCTCATGGTGGCGGAAGAATATCCGGATATCATGGAACTGTAAAATGCCATTGAAACAAAGACTTTTTCTTTGGAGATGCATGACAGGTACATTGTCAGTGGGAGTCACACTTGCCAAACGACGCATTGCAGCATCCACATGTTTAAGATGTCAGGCTCCTTCAGAGACTGTCCCTCATTTGCTTTGGCACTGCCCGTGTTCTAGGAACCTCCTCGGGAGAATTTCAGATCATCTTCGGCTCCGGTTCCCAAGTCACAGATTTGGGAAACATTTTTGGTTATTTGGAAGATTTATGAGGTCTTTGTCTCAATACTCACTATTTCTCTCTTGGGTGAGATATTGGGCTCTTTGGACAATCTGGAGTGAGCATAATTTGGTATCTCACACACACACACACACACTTTTTTTTAAGAGTAATATCCAGTGCTGTATTTATATGCTCATAAATTTACAAGATGGGAAGTCTCCAAAATGGAGAGTATCCCAAAGATTAGAAACATAAAAAGAAAAGCTCTATGCAAGAAACATCTATATCACCCTCATGGCAGGCATCATATAAAGATTGCCGCAATGAGGCTCGGAAAGATTCATATGACTTGTGAATCTGCCGACCCAAGTATGCAAAATTATGCTCATTCCAGATTGTCCAAAGAGCCCAATATCTCACCCAAGAGAGAAATAGTGAGTATTGAGACAAAGACCTCATAAATCTGCCAAATAACCAAAAATGTTTCCCAAATCTATGACTGGGGAAACGGAGCCGAAGATGATTTGAAATTCTCCCGAGGAGGTTCCTAGAACACGGGTAGTGCCAAAGCAAATGAGGGACAGTCTCTGAAGGAGCCTGACATCTTAAACATGTGGATGCTGCAATGCGTCGTTTGGCAAGTGTGACTCCCACTGACAATGTGCCTGTCATGCATCTCGAAAGAAAAAGTCTTTGTTTCAAAGGCATTTTACACTTCCATGATATCCGGAGATTCTTCCGCCACCATGAGAGGGGCTTCTTGATATGCCACAGAGTATTAGCATATTGCTGAATCCATGGAGCAGGCTGAAGAACCTGTAAGCTCCTGATCTGGAGCAGCCAGGTGACAGATGATACAGGTCGCCAGCTTGGAGAAAGATCCCATATCCCTTGGGCGCTTTGGGTGCGTGGGCCCGCGCACTCGCTCCGGGTTTGGAGGGACGTCTACAGTCAGCAGAGCCCAGGCGAGCTAGCAGCAGCAGCAGTAGGTATGGCACGTGGGATCCAGGCTCGGCGAGCGGAGATTGATGCTGCCATTCCTGCAGGTTGGAGGATTCCCATGATCACCAGACAGCTCTTCCCGGGAGATGAGAGGTGGCTAGGGCAGTTCACACCCCGTGGCATTCCTTTGGTGGTTGCAGGCCTTTTCTCGAACTCCTCGATCCACTTCTTCTCCGTCGCCGATGATAGCTGTCTCTAGAGCAGAGAGGCCATGATTGACCCCCAGCTTCCCTGGCAGCGTCTTCGCATCATAGGGCTGCAAGGGAAAACGTGGCATATAGACCCCCTGATTATGCAGGACCAGGAGTGGAGACTCTGGATCTGGGAGGGCCGTTCCTTGACAGAGGTGGAGTGGGACCCAGGGGAGTGGCGCTGGCCACCATTGGAGACCTCAAAGAACCCTACCCCCTTGTTCTCTTACAGTGCGCGTACTGGTAGGCGAGCTCTTGGGGCTTTCCAGCGCGGGCTACCCACACAGGCACATAGTTGGTATGCCCAAGGGATATCTCTGGTCTTTCTTCGCACATTCTGGAAGACTCTTTGGGCAAGCTGGCGGCCGAGGAAGATCTCTTACTTTCTTTGGATGGTGGCCCACAAGGGGCTACCAGTTGGCAGCTGGCTGAGGCAGATGGGGTAGGAGGGGCACTGCCAGATGTGTTTTAAGGAGGAGTCGTCCCTGAAGCACTGCCTTTGGAGATGCTCGCATGCTCAGACAGTTTGGAAGGGAGTCATGGGGATCTTAGCGAGGGCTGCACCCGAGCTAGGACCGGTCACTTGGGGAGCCGTTTGCTGGTGCAGCACTGAGATGGGACATCACTTGGCTTATGAGTTTTCTAGGCAGGATCCAGTTTTCTTCATCACGCATGCCACCTGGGCATACATGGATAGCTTCCCTTGGCATCTGACAGAGACAGATGCAGGAGCGATGACTCGGCACCCAGTTTGGGAGATCATAGGGAGCATTGTAGGCTAGCATATCTGGACTTCCAGATGCACGCAGACCTTAGGAGATCAGGCTTCTTCTGCTACCCAGACCCTAGTAGACATTTGGAGCACGATCATTCACACGCTCAAGGGTCAGTGGGATCAGATTCAGGGGGAGTCCCGGGCAGGGAAGGAGAAGAGACGGCGCTTCCTTCGCGACTGGGACCACCAAGAGTTGTTCTTCCAGCACTCTGCTCAGAGTCTTCAGTGGCATTACTCCCCCCCACCGTGGCTGTTTGTCCACTCTCCGATGATTATGCCTGAGAGGCTTGTAATTAGTATTTTGGTTCCTCGGGCTGTATCCATTTTGTGATTGCAGCCCGCTGGCCTTTAGGCCCTCTTGTACCCTCGTTTTCAAGTAATATAACTAGCACTACTTTTTGCGTTAAAAAAAATAATTCGAGAAATGACCTGCCATACTGGACGATAGTGCATGCCGAAACCATATTTTGCAGCAGCCAAAGGGAAAGATAAAATTTATGTGTGGTATTGTCCTTCCAGTTAGGAGAATTATTGAAGTCACCACAAAGTAGAGCATTTGAAGACCAAGGATATTGCTTTATGGAGTCCCACATTTGAGCTCTAGAAGCTGAATTTTGAGAGGCATACAAGGAGCCTATTTCAAAAATCTCTCCATTGATTACATTGGATAATCATCCATCGGCCACCAAGATCATTATATGCTATCAAGGGCTGCAGATCATGTTTGGCTAAAATGCACGGCCCAGAGAATTGTTCAGATCCTGCATAAAATATGACATATCCTGAAAATAACCCATGCTGGCTGGCAAAAGAATGCTGATTATGCTCTTGCAGACACACAACATCTGGATGAGTTTTATTTATATAATGCCATAGGAGCCTCCATTTATTCTGGTTGCAGAGGCCCTGTATATTATAAGAAATACATTTAAGAGAAGCACGCATGAAAATATGTACAAGAGATGAATAATCCTAAAAAAGAAAGGGAGGCATCAAGCCTCTGCCATTGCCACAGGGTCTTGCTGACCCTCAGAATCCAATTCCCTGACTAAATCTTCTTCACAAAGTGGAAAACCCTTCTTGACTGCATTAACCCATGCCTTTGAGATGGGGTTGCTCAAAGAGGTAGAAGGTTGACCCGGAGAAGGAGCAGAAGCATCCCAATTACGAGATTGGAGAGGTCTTTGTTTGAGAGGCACCGTCTTCTTAGCAGTCTGCCATCCCTCGTGAGAAGATGAATTATTTTCCACTAACTTGCTTTTTCCTTTATCCTTGTTTTGAGCTGAATTGGCCTGGCTCCCTGTATGAACTGAAAGCTTTACTCCTTTCGCTTCAGTCTTTTCCACATATGTCTTCTGACCGCCTTTATTAGATGGCAGAGAAATAGCTGCTGGAGGAGGCGGATGAAGGATAGAGGGACACTTAGAAGCTAGGTGCCCAAACTTGTGACAAGAAAAACAAGCTCCAGCAAAAATGCCCCATTTGAAAGTGAAATATTTATTTCCCAAATTAACACCCTCAATCTCAACTGCAGTAGCAGAGGGGGTTGGTCTATCAGTATCCCATAAGATGCAAAAACGATTTTTATTACCTGTGGGACGAGGGGGACAGATCACTTGTCCCAATGTCATGGCTAAGCCTGGAAGCTCTGTTCTCATGTAATCTGGAAAATCAACCACTTCAACCCATATAGGGCAATGATGCTTGATGAGATTCGGATAGTCCTTATTAGGGGACCAGGGCATGATGTGCACCATTTGACGACCAAAAAATAAAGGGGACATTTCCAGCATCTTTTGTTTTGTCAAGGCATCCAAAAGATGAACTTCATAAAATCCTCGGGAGGCAAAATAGACTCCTTCTACATAGCATCCACCTAGGAGAGAATTCACCCATTGTCCCACATCATTAGCCGAGGGTATTTTGCCTGGGAAAAAGATGATAACTGCAGTTTGAGAGAGCTTCTTCAAAGGATGCACAAGAGAAGGCAACTTCATCTTGTAAGTGAGTTCCGGAGTAGGTAGAATCCATTCTCTTCTACTTTGTTGAAAATCCTCATTCAACATGTCAAACACATAGGAAGCATCTTCAGATGAAGAAGCTATGGGGGGGAAAGTTTCCCTTGATTGTCTTTTAGGTTCACGAGAGAGTGCTCTCTTGACATAATACTTGCTTGTTTCTGCCATTGAGGCTAAGGGATTCAGCAGGTACCAAATGGAGAGAAGCAGACGGGGCACGGGAAGGACTAACAGGCTGTACGGTAAACGAGAGAAGGGACTATACGGAGAAACTGGACTGCGACCATACAATTGTACGGAAACTGTACGACAGACAGGACAGAAGGGCAAGAGAAAAGAAAACTGTACGGCAAAAGCCTACGGGGCTGTACGGAAAGCAAACGGGATCGAACGTACGGAATCTGTACGGCGACCGTACAAATGTACGGAATCTGTACGGCTGAAAACAGAGATCACACCACAACACACACAGAGAAAACGAGGAGCTGCAGGAGGCTGAAGACTAGGCGGAAAAGAAACCCACACACACTCTACTACACACACCACACACACACACTTTTTTTTTTGGTGAAACCAGTAACTATAAAATTAGCATGAAATCAATGTACATGACATTAGACTCCAAAGGAGAGCCTAATGAAAGAACTCAAAAACAGTGAGAAAACACTTCAAGACTAGTAGCATCCAAGTCCCTCGCAGCATAACTATCATATAAAGATTGCTTGAGGGACATTCTGAAGAAAGCATATGCCTGAGGAAACTGTTGTCCCATCCTAAAATGCAATCTCTGTGTCCAAATAGTCCATCGTACCCAAAAGTGAGCCCAGTGAAGGAAAAGGAGGAATGGAGACATCTGAGGTGAGAAGCATCCAAACATCCAGAAGAGTTTCCCGAATCTGATAGAGGGAAACCGGAGTCGTAGCAAATGAGAGACATGAGTGATCAGTATTCGAGAGTGCAGGCAAGACCATAACAAATGGGGAACTGTCTCATGGTGATGAGAGCAACGGGGGCAGGAAGAGGAAGCAATACGGCGTGCTTCCAATTTCACCCCAATGGAAAAAGCTCCCACTATACATCTCCAAAGGAAGAGCCTCTGTTTCAATGGCAATTTAGCTTTCCAAAATTTCCTGAGTTTTGATTGCCACCAAGATAAAGGCCTATCCAAATTCCAAAGAGTGTTGGCATGCTTATCAATCCATGGCGGTGGAAGAAGAAATCTGTAGACCATCGAAGATGTCAAATTATGCAGTGAAAGTGAACAGGTAACAGGAGACAAGGAAATCAGATTCCAGTCCAGTAATCTGTCCTGAACTAACAACGAAGGAACATGAACAAATGGCTGCAACATAGTTGTAAGTATTCTCCAAATGCGCCTATGATGCAGACCCAAGGGGAATGTCCTGCAAGCTTGTGGAAATGAGAGCACATAACCATGTTGATCCACCACATCTCCGACAAATCTTATGCCCAATTTCATAAGATTATATGCTTTAATTGGTGCCTGTAAAGCAAGAGGAGATTCAAACACCTTGCTCTAATGGATGCTTTCCAAACGAAGAGAGTTACCATGATGGGAGGAAGCACCTGACCATTTAGCATAAGAGAGGATTCTCTTCCAGTCATGAATAAAAGCAGTAGAAATAGGACAGCCAGGAATTTTCCCCTGAAATGTGGTCATGACTGCTTCCCAGTGATCTGTAATCCAATGCCCATATGCATGAGACTTCATGTTTCCACACATAGCTGCTAGCATAATAGCCCATGGCTGTTTTTGCTGAAAGAAATCAGCAATCATAGTGCTCTTTCTTGCCAGCATATGAAACTGAAGATTGAGAATATTCGGTCCGCCATGAGTCTTAGGAGAACAAACAGACTGCATGGGAAGTAGTCGCAAAGCCTTTTTGTGAGATTCGCTTTTCCAAAATATCTCCATAGCCTGGGACATATAGGAAGCCAAATGCTTAAAAGACCAGTGAAGAAGAGGCAAGTAAAATTGCACATATGCCATAATGATAGACTGGACTATCCGAAGTCGAACATGTAGAGGCCAAGTTGACAAGTGCCAGTATTCCAGCTTCTTGTTAATCTTTTGAAGCACCCATTTAAGCTGTTGTTGAGGGGTAATATTCCAGCCAATGGGATACCCTAAATGCCTCACAATGGTATGGGGAGAAATAATGTGACCTGGCCAGAGAAGTGCATGCCAATCAGCTTCTTTCAATGCTAGAAGAGTCGATTTCTGAAAGTTGATATGCAGTCCAGCAGCTATGCCAAAATCATTCAAAGTATGCATCAAATGAGAGAGGTCACTTACAGAATTCGTGGGCATGAAATATGAATCATCAGCATATGCAGAAGAGTCGATTTCTGAAAGTTGATATGCAGTCCAGCAGCTATGCCAAAATCATTCAAAGTATGCATCAAATGAGAGAGGTCACTTACAGAATTCCTGGGCATGAAATATGAATCATCAGCATATGCCTGTGCAAGAAACGGCTGTGCCCCTGGAATTTGCAAGCCATGAAGCTGTCCTGTATCTGCGAGATGGTCCATATGCAACAATGACGGATGAGTAGCAGCGGCATATAGTAGGGAGCTAAGAGGGCATCCCTGTCTTACTGAACGGGTCATAGTCCATGTCCTTGACAACCCACTACCAAGCAGACACTGTGCAGTGGCATGAGAATACAACCAGTAAATAACATGAACGAGCCGAGGGCCAAATCCCAATTTATGCATTGTCTGAGAAATAAAATGCCAATGGACAGTATCAAATTCTTTCACAATGTCCACTTGCAGAATGAGAACATCTTGTTTAGAATATTTGGCATACTCAATTGCAAGCAAAGCATTGGAGATATTGTCAGTAATCTGCCTTCTGGGAAGAAACTTATACTACCTGGGATGAAGTCCGGCTTGCAAGATAAATCGAACCCTAAGGACAATCATCTTGGTAATGAGTTTGTAGATGACTGGCATAAGAGATATGGGCCGCCAATCAGCCATTGTCTCACACAATCTCAATTTGACAAGCCCATGTTTCCAAGAAGGGGGAAGAGATTGTTCTGCCCAAGCATGATTGATCATAAGAAGAAGAGTGTGCTTGAGATCACCCCAAAATGCACGGAAGAATTCAACAGTCAATCCATCCCAACCAGGAGAGTTGCCTTACTTAAATGACTCAAAGCATCATCTAGTTCTACCCCACACACACTTTTTTTTTTTTTTTTGGAAACCAGTAACTATATTATTAACATGAGATCAATGTACATGATATTAGACTCCAAAAGAGAGCCTAATGGAAAAACTCAAAAACAGTCAGAAAACACTTCAAGGCTAGTAGCATCCAAGTCCCTCGCAGCATAGCTATCATGTAAAGATTGCTTGAGGGACATTCTGAAGAAAACATATGCCTGAGGAAACTGTTGTCCCATCCTAGAATGCAATCTCTGTGTCCAAATAGTCTAGAGTACCCAAAAGCGAGTCCAGTGAAAGAAAAGGAGGAATGGAGACATCTGGGATGAGAAGCATCCAAACATCCAGAAGAGTTTCCCAAATCTGATAGAGGGAAACCGAAGCCGCAGCAAATGAGAAACATGAGTGATCAATAACCGAGAGTGCGGACAAGACCATAACAAATGGGGAACTGTCTCACGGTGATAAGAACAACGGGGGCTGGAAGAGGAAGCAATGCGACGTGCCGCCAATTTCACCCCAATGGAAAAAGCTCCCACTATACATCTCCAAAAGAAAAGTCTCTGTTTCAATGGCAATTTGGCTTTCCAAATTTTCTTGAGTCGTGATTGCCACCAAGATAGAGGCCTATCCAAATTCCAAAGATTGTTGGCATGCTTATCAATCCATGGCGGTGGAAGAAGAAATCTGTAAACCATCGAGGAGGCCAGATTATGCATTGAAAGCGAACAGGTTGCAAGGAATAAGGAAGTTAGATTCGAGTCCACCAATTTGTCCTGTACAAACAGTGGAGGAACAGGAACAAATGGCTGCAACATAGTTGTAAGTATTCTCCAAATGGGCCGATGATGCAGACCCAAGGGGAATGTCCTGCAAGCTTGTGGGAATGAAAGCACATAACCATGTTGATCCACAACATCTCCGATAAATCTTATGCCCAGTTTCATAAGATTATATGCTTTGATAGGCGCCTGTAAAGCGAGAGGCGATTCAAACACCTTGCTCCAATGGATACTTTCCAAGCGAAAAGAATTACCATGATTGGAAGAAGCACCTGTCCATTTAGCATAAGAGAGAATTCTCTTCCAATCATGAATAAAAGCAGTAGAGACAGGACAACCAGGAATTTTCCCTTGAAATGTGGTCATGACTGCTTCCCAGCGATCTGTAATCCAATGCCCATATGCATGGGACGTCATGTTTCCACATATAGCTGCTAACATAATAGCCCATGGCTGTTTTTGCTGAAAAAAATCAGCAATCATAGTGCTCTTTCTTGCCAGCATATGAAACTGAAGATTGAGAATATTCAGTCCCCCATGAGTCTTAGGAGAGCAAACAGCCTGCATGGGAAGAAGTCGCAATGCCTTTTTGTGAGATTTGCTTTTCCAAAATATCTCCATAGCCTGGGACATATAGGAAGCCAAATGCTTAAAAGACCAGGGAAGAAGAGGCAAATAAAATTGCACGTATGCCATAATGATAGATTGTACTATCCGAAGTCGAACATGTAGAGGCCAAGTGGACAAATGCCAGTATTCTAGCTTCTTGTTGATCTTTTGAAGCACCCATTTGAGCTGTTGTTGAGGGGTAATATTCCAGCCAATGGGATATCCTAGATGCCTCACAAGAGTGTGGGAAGGGAGGATGTGGCGAGGCCAGAGAAGTGCATGCCAATCAGCTTCTTTCAATGCTAAAAGATTGGATTTCTGAAAGTTAATATGCAGTCCAGCAGCTATGCCAAAATCATTCAGAGTATGCATCAAGTAAGAGAGGTCAGTTTGAGAATTCCTGGGCATGATATATGAATCATCAGCATATGCGTGTGCAAGAAACGGCTGTGCCCCTGGAATTTGCAAGCCATGAAGCTGCCCTGTAGTTGTAAGATGGTCCATATGCAACAATAACGGATGAGTAGCAATGGCATACAGTAGCGAACTAAGAGGGCAACCTTGTCTCACTGAGCGGGTCATAGTCCACGCTCTTGACAACCCACCACCAAGCAAACACTGCGCAGTGGCATGAGAATAGAGCCAGTAAATAATGTGGACCAGCCGAGGGCCAAATCCCAATTTATGCATAGTCTGAGAAATAAAATCCCAATGGACAGTATCAAATGCTTTGGCAATGTCCACTTGCAGAATGAGAACATCTTGTTTAGAATATTTGGCATACTCAATTGCAAGCAAAGCATTGGAGATATTATCAGTAATCTGTCTTCTTGGAACAAACCCATACTGCCTAGGATGAAGTCCTGCTTGCAAGATAAATCGAACCCTGAGGACAATCATTTTGGCAATGAGTTTGTAAATGACTGGCATAAGAGATATGGGTCGACAATCAGCCATTGTCTCACACAACCTTTTTTTGGGGATCAATTTGACAAGGCCATGTTTCCAAGAAGGAGGGAGAGATTGTTCTGCCCAAGCATGATTGATCATAAGAAGCAGAGTGTTCTTGAGATCACCCCAAAATGCACGGAAGAATTCTACAGTCAATCCATCCCAACCAGGAGAGCTGCCTTTACGTAAGTGACTCAGAGCATCATCCAGTTCATTAAGCATAAAGGGCTGCTCCAGTGCACGAGCCCGTTCCGGGGACAATATGGGCTGAACATGCATCAGAAATTGAGACCTAGCTGCATTCACTTGCATGGAATGATCAGGCTGAGGAGAGAAGAGATGCTGGAAATTACTAGAGCATTGCGATTCCAATTCTGATTTGGATGTGGTCCAGGTGCCATCATCTTGCCTGATTCTGCAAATATCCTCCTTTCGCCTATCCGCATGCAGGCTTTTAAAGAAAGCTTTGGAGGTTTAGCCCTTATCCAAAAGGGGTTTCATGCGAGCTCGGATTTGCCACTTCTTTAATTTGCGAAGATCATTTTGATGGATGATGTGAACCGCATAAGCACAGGAATCCTGTTCAGAGGAGGTGAGCTGCCTATGAGAGCTGATTAAATCCATTTGTTGTTTATGAGATTTAGCCCATTTCAGCTTAAGCCTGAGGTTTCCCATGTAACTCCGTCCATAATCTTGAATGACAGCCTACAAACGATGGGCAAGACTAATCCAGGCGAAATCCATGTCCTCTTGAGCGTGTGAAAGGAGGGGGCGGACAGCCACTCTCACCATGTTCTGAAATTGTTGATGCAACAAATAAGCACCATTAACATGGAGCAGGCGACGACCAAAAAAAGGCATATCATCTGTTAGACGTGCTATAGATAATGTCAAGCATACTGGGAAGTGATCAGATAGCAAAAGGGAATGATCAACCCATAGTGCACATGTGAATCTAGCATATTGCTGAGCATGCAACAAATACCATCTGTCAAGTCGAGCCCAGTAATGAGTAAAGGCATTGTGATGGTAAGTGTAACCCATATCTCTATCCCTTGTTGAGAGCCATAAATCTTCTGCATGCAAGAAAGAAAGCATATCTTCCCAATGTCGAAGCTCAGTGGGGATCATGTGAGAACGATGAGTGGTGTTGTCTTGGATGGCTGGCGAGTTATTAAAGTCTCCACACAAAAAGGCATTCGATGCTATTTCATAAAGATCAGCATGACAGATGCATCTGATCACCATCCATCGACCCTGGGGGTCATTGTAAGCAACTGTGGGCTGCATATCATGTTTCACCAGCATGCATACCCCCGAAAAGTTCATTGTACCAGCATAAAAGATGTCGTAACCAGCAAAATGGCCTTGCTGGCCAGCCAAGAAGTGTTGGTTGTGTTCCTGTAAAGAAATTACATGAGGGTGCATTCTATGTACATAGTGCCAAAAAAGTCTCCACTTATTGACATTGCAAAGACCTTGAACGTTGTATGAAATGCAAGTAATTGAAGTAGACATAGAAGGTATGTACAGCCGAGCCAAAAAGCATAGTGAAGGTATAAGTTGTCAGGCCTCAGCCATGACATCGACATCCACTTGGCTTCCTGGATCAGTAGGTCTATAATCCTCATCATTATCACATACACGGATTTTTTTTCTACTGTAGCTCTATATTGAAAATGACAGTTTTCTGAGAAGGTCCTGTGGGAGCCGAGAAAGGGGACTTGGATAGTTTTCTTCCCTTGCACAATACGTGAACAAGATGTCGTCTGTTAAGATCTGTTAAGATTCTGATATACCACAGACAATTAAGTAACGATGGAGAGACAGCTGTCTACTTTTTAAAATGTTTTTCAAAGCTTCTTGGTGGGTACTAGGTAAATTGGTGGTATGACAAAGCTATATTAATTGAGAAATTATCTGCTTTAGACATTTTTGGATATGGCCCTGGTAAACAGTGCTCAAGGGCAAGGTACTTTTTAACATACATTGCTTATGTTTTAGCATTTGGAATCAAAGATCCTAGCCAATTAGATGGTTATGGAAAGCGTATTGGGCTCTATCTGATGGAGATGTGTTGGCATAGGGAGACACTACTGCGACAAATTAGAGAGCAGCAAGGGGATGGCCAGACCACCATAGGACATAGAGGCTGGCCGGGCACAACGATGCGTCACAGACTTCTATACATTTGAGTAAGCCCGAGGACATAGCAGAGTGGATGACGAGGAGCTAGCCGACATGAGAGCAGTTTGGATTAGCAGCCGACACGATACCACCGAGAGAGGGACCCAGAGACCACAAGCGCGACAGAGAGTGCCTAGAGCACTTTCTATCGAGGTCCGACGATCCTAGAGAACCCTTTGGTAATAGTGAGTGGATACACATGGGAGGGAGCATACCAAGATGAGACCTAGGAGACGGGAGGAGTCTGTGGATTAGGAGGAGTGGCAGTACTATATTGATCATCCCTTACCAGGTGATCTCCATCGAGAGGTAAGATACACTCGTTAGGTTCCTATGGGTTCGGATCGAACGGCCTCCCCGAGAGGACCTCTTCATCGCAGTCTGGTCTTTCCCTTCGAAGACCTCACCCTTTGTCGGGGACCTATGAGACCTCAGCATACACAGTCCTCTATCTGAACATTGGATTTTTTGAGCCGCGGGGATGTTCTCCTTGTTGGGGACTTCAAGACGGGGACAGGTACAGCCATGTATCACTTCTAGATTTTCATGATGATTCTATCTTATTACCAGATGTTGATATAGACGAAGCTCGGATGTCTTGAGTTTGTGCAAAAAAGACGGGCCCGTCACATCCTACAGACATGCACTACTAGACATGGGTAGGATACATGATCTTATCATGTATAATGGCCTGAATCATTGGCCCTCCTTAGGTGGTTCCACTTCCTTCCCACATTGGGGGGCTCCAGGGTAGTTGACAATCTCATGGGATCTCCTACTTGCAGTTCACATACTACTGACTTCTCCATCTCATCATCACCTCCAAGAGCAAACCACACCTATTTGGTTTTTAGTATATCCGCACCATTGCCTACACTGCACACTACAACTCCACTCACACACACTACTTACCACTGCACACTCATGGGATCTCCTACTTGCAGTTCACATACTACTGACTTCTCCATCTCATCATCACCTCCAAGAGCAAACCACACCTATTTGGTTTTTAGTATATCCGCACCATTGCCTACACTGCACACTACAACTCCACTCACACACACTACTTACCATGACATACACTTTGATTACAAACTAAAGCCCAAGTACTCAGCACGTCTCTCCGATTTACTCAGAGATATTGATTACATACCCCTCATAGAGGATTGAGTGTTTTGATCACACGTTGTCTCCATGAGGCTGTCCTATACACTTTCTCATACACCACTCAATCCACTTGTGAAACCAAAAGGGGATTTTCTTAATGCTCACAAAACACGACTTGAAAGAATTGAATTAACCAAGGCACAAAAATGAGGTAGCGACAACCATCTGGGTACAATCTCCCCTCCCTAGATGAATGGCTCACGCTTCCTCATTTGAGTATTTATTATATTTCATTTGAAAACTTTGTATGAATGATGCCCATTTGATGTGCGTATCGGATATCAGTGGCTCGGTTAACAAGTGCTTGATACTTTGTTGATCCATTTTGATGAGAAATTCAGCTCCCATCAAATAATGTTTCCACATCCTTAACTCCAATTCGTTAACCACTAGCATTGGTTACAACTACAAAGAATGGTCTAGAGAAATCTGGTAGTTTCAACACAAGAGCTTTTGTTTGAGCTTCTTTTAAGGCTGCAAAGGATTTTTAACCATTAAGAATAATTTTTAGCCTATCAAATAAGAGAATTTTATAAAAGATGCTTTATCATTGATGAGCTCACATGGAAACACAAAGACAAATTCTACATTAGTGTAAATTTCAGCCTGTTAGTAACACTGTACTCATGTTTACAATGTTCTACCTAGAGAGGCCTTTAGGTAAGGATTGAATATTTAAAATTAAAAAAAAGGATTGAATAAATTCAAACAGTGGAAGTGATGATCAGGAGCTTCTTCGTGAGACACAGGTAGGGATTAGATCATAACCCATTGTATGCCTCCCTGATGCATCTATCCCTCGTTGCTATGGGAGATTGTAGGGATAGATAGATGTGCAAATATTAGAAATCTGAGCTGTACCATTAGAAACGCATACAGATGTATATTTCTTCACAAGAATCCAAACTTGACATACCAAGTTTCAGTTGTTCATTCTTTTGACTTTCTCCTTTTAAGTTTTTAATAATGTTTTAACACTCTTGAGTATTGATTTTGGCTTGATGATATACCAGAGTAGTGGCATAAAATGCTTATCTATTGTCTTCAAGGGTTTGGATGAGCCATGCCCCATTTGCACATTGCTATCATGGGCAATGTTGCTTTGTAACTTTTTAAAGCAATGGAATATCAGTTTTTACCACTTAGATGATACCTTCTTGATATTGCCCTGCATTCTTGAAGGATAGGCAAGAAACATGATATGAATTTGATTCTATCTTGGAAGTGCCTACCGGAGGATATGGTGTTGATTTCATCAATCAAGCCTATTTATTTCCTCTATTCAAAAGAGTTTTGGGGCTCTTGAATCATCACTTCTCAGATGAACATCTGGCAGTTCAGAAATTTTGTTCAATTTTATTTATTTTTGCTGAAGTTGAGTTTAAGAACTTGGAGCCCCCTGTGTACCTGTTTCCCTTTATATTTTCATTTACTAACGTGCATTTTGATCTGTCAGGTGGTTGTCTCTGTGCTTATGAAATTGTCTGGCGGCAGCCCTTCCCTAGCAAATCAACTCAATGTTGATGCATTTCTGAAGCAAGCACACTCCTATGACAAGGCATCATCTAGTCCTTTAGGATGGTATCTCAGGTATGCTTACTGGATTGAAGGAATTATCTCACGCCATGCTTTAGTCTTGCATGAATTGACAGAGATAGAAGGGGGTTTGGCGGTAGAAAGACCTTAATCCTGAAGGTCTATCAGACCAAGAGAGGCAATCAGAACTCCCGGCTTGAATGGAAGAGGTGCATGTGAGTGCGAAACGGGCGGTGTCAGCACCACAGAAAGAATGCTCTATCTATGGTCATGTTTTTGGCCTGCCATGGGTAGGCCTTTGCGAAGGTTGTGGTTTTGAGATGGGAAAAATAAAATTATTGTTACTATTTATGCTCTTTTAAGTGTTAATTTGTGGTTGGTGCACTTGTTGGGTGGGTGCATTGTTATTTTGGCTGTTCTAAATTTTCATTGGCTCCTCCCAAGTTTGGTAGAGAGTTTTGATGATTTGGGGTCCCCTTTCATGACTTTTGGGCCATTCACATTTACTCCTCTTGCACACCCTAGGGCCTCCAATTTTGTGCTCTCTCTTAGGCAGGTCTAATGAATGATAGATCATTCACCTTGTTGGCTTTCCCATTTTTTCCTGCTGTCCAAGTCAGCACCCATCAGGTTCAACTCTAGTCTGAGAGGTCTAATAATTAGAAGAGGTAGATGCTCGGGTTGCCTCATCATTCCCTACTGCTGCTGTGCTGCCATGACCTGTGGATTTCTCTCCTGTTTCCAGTCGTGTTTCCGCCCTTCCCTTTCTTTGCTTCCAGTTGCAATGGCCTGATGAATCATTTCTTTGTTGCTGCGAAATGTTTCTCCTTCTTTGTATCAGTTTTTGTGCCGGGTTTCTGTTCTTCTTCCTCCCTATCTGAATTGCAAAGCATTGAATCTTCCTCATCACAGCATGTGTCTCCTTTTCTCTCTTGTCTGTGGATTTCCTTCTTCATCTTTTTTCCTTCAAAGTGAGGATGCATCCGTATTCCCCCTTTGCTTCCTCATGCAGTTTTTGTCTGTCCCTTGTTACCCCTTCACCCTTTTAACCAACAGCACATTGGCTTTTCTGGAGTGGGCAATGCAGGGAAGACACTCCAAGCTTATCTACTATGAAGAAGAAGGACATGCCCCAACTATCTCAAGGAGTGTCCCTATTGTAGTGGTCTGAATGCAAAACATTCCTAAAGGATAAGGAGATCTGCATGTCCTATCAAGGACAGCCTTTGGAAAGCTGGTTTAATGAAATACTTTCAAGCCAAAGGATTGAATGTGTGTGAAGAGGGTTCAAGTAGTGCCTTCCCTCTACAAAGCTGAGCCAAGTGCTCAAGAACTGTGTGAAAATACCACGTCCTCAGCCACATAACTGAGTGCCACTTTGACTGCCAATTCACCCTACAAGACCTGTCGTCTGAAAGGATCAAAATTGAACAATTCTAACAACCACAGAGGATACGCCCTGCCCTGCCCTACACAGGGGATATGCCCTGCCGTACACAGACGGCAGGGGATCTTTCGAGTTGTTGTAAATGTCTCGGTCATTGAAGATAACAATTGATGATGGAAAGGGAAGAGCCATTGTATGCACCATGCTTGATGAGCAGAAACGTGCTATCATCTTCGATTCCAGCTGAGTGTATTTGCAGGGTACCCCCTACTACATAGGTGGGGATCACTTACCAAAGCAACTAGAAGAAAGGAGAAAAGTTGACAAGGCTCACAAAATTCAAATCACCACCGAATCAGATACCGCATAGGGAGACCCGGTCTATCAGACCAAATGCATGATTGAGATTGTTTTTTGGACTGTAAATGGTACCCATGCAAAGGGGCAGGATTACTCTATGTAACAATAGAGGCGGATCTCATCTTCTTCATTGGAACTTGGGACCATTATGCCTGCGCCATCCCACAGACATTGAGGGCTATGATGTTTACTCCATTTGAAAGCCTTGTAGAGGCAATGAAGGAAGATGTAGGGTAGCATGCATAGTGAAGAACATACACTTGATCAAGTATCATTCCCACAATGGGTTTGCCATGTGGCACTACCATGTCATCATATGACCTAAAAGCCCTAATTTTGTAACCGTTTGGTGTGTCTTTTTTTATATGTGTACTTCTTACTCATGTTGTTCTTCTCTGATTGTGAGAGTTCTCTTTATACAAGCTGGGTGTTTTCTTATTCCCACTTGCTTCATGTTGTCCCAACTTGATATCAGAGCAATGAGAGCAGAATTATGAAGATGTCACAATGTCGCGGTTCGTATTTGTTGTTGGAGTGAAGGAGACAACAGCTTAATGAAAATTGAGGCATCTACAAGTGACAAAGACCAATCTTGCAATCCTCTTGCAAAATTTGTTGCAATTTTTGTAGTTATCTTCAATTTCTAACAAATTCTGTAACATGTTTCAGTAGTGACATGGTACATACCTTTCTTTTCCTTTTTTTCATGAAGAAGACTTCTATTAAGTATGAAAAAAGCCCCATGAGCAAAGTGCTCAAGGCCAAAGTAAACCATGCATGGAAGGAGAGAAACGTGAGAGAGTCAAGCCCTACTCAACAAAAGAGCATGGTGAAAGTTCCACCTCAAACGTGTAGACAGCCTGCTCACTCCTGAAGACCTTTGAATACATGATCAAATGACCATCAAAGTATGTACAATGGCTCATTTAGTATGGATGCTCGTTTAGTAGCTCCACTACCACAGCTTGTTGTATCAAGATTTTCACAGTCTCATAGACACATCGGTCTTCCGAAGACGTTAATAAACTTTCTTTCTTTCTTTCTCCAAATACTACATGGCGTGAGATGGGGGGAACCATCACGTGTGTGTATGCATCTAGATCTCAAGGTTTGCCAAGATGAAATGCTTGTATGATCTGTGAGAGAGGAGCAGACAAGTAGGATGCAAGAGAGCTAGAGAGCAAAACGTAGGGTCTGCAATAGATAAGATAAGATACATACAAGAGTGGAGGTGGTTTTGTCTAAGTGACAAAACCACACTAACCCACTAACTGTGGTGAGGGGGAAAAACCTCTAGTGAGGGAAAGTGCCCTTAACTCACTTATGGATTGCATTGGTCATTGCCTAGAATATGGCAATAATTCTATCACCCCCCTGCAGTATCAATCACCAAAAGGAGATAAGTTTAGGGCACTGCGAAATGCCTCAAACTTCTCACGTGGAAGTGCTTTGGTGAAGATGTCTGCAACATTGTCATGTGTTGACACATAGATCATACTGATCTCCCCTGCATGCAACTTCTCTCTGACATAATGATAATGAACCTCAATGTGCTTCGTGTGAGCATGAAACACAAGATTCTTTGCTACAACTATAGCACTCTGACTATGAGTGAGAATCGGAGAAGGACCCTCCAATGAGAGCTGAAGATCAGCAAACAAATGATGCAACCAAACACATTCAACTGTCGCTGTGAAAGCTGCCATGTACTCTGCTTCACATGAAGAAGTAGCCACAGTAGATTGTTTCTTGCTTAGCCAAGAAATGCAAGCTTTGCCCAAAAATAAACAATTACCACTCGTAGATTGCCTAGTGTCATAGTCTCCAGTCCAATCTGAGTCACTGTAAGCATGCATCTGTAAGTCACCCCCCTTGGGAAACATCAAGCCATAAGACTTTGTGCCTTGCAAGTAACGAAAGATGCGTTTTACAGCCTGCCAATGTGTTGTCTGTGGGCTGTGCATATACCTGCTCACCTGAGATAGTGCATACTGAATATCGGGCCTTGTATTGCACAAATAAATGAGGCATCCGATAGCCTGGCTGTAAAGTGTGGTATCCACTGATTCATGTGCATCATACATAGTTAGCTTCAGCACAAGCTCCATGGGAGTGGCTGTAGGCTTACAATCTTGTATGTTGAATCTATCCAAGAGCTTTTGCACATACTTGGATTGAGACATAACGATGCCATGCTTGTCTTGTATGAACTGGATCCCCAAATAGAAATTTAACATGCCCAAATCTGTCATTAGAGGAGACAGCCAGAGACGAGGCATCACCCTTGACATCTATCTTTTTGTACTATATTATATGTGTAAAAGGGGCATACCTGGCTATAGTACAATATTCAAATAGCAGGCTAGTGAGGTCATGCACTGTACACCTCAAGCTACTGATCCATGTCAAATTCAGCTTTCAATTCAACCTTGAAATCTGCAATTATTTCCTCATTTGACCCTATGAGCAGCATGTCATCTATATAAAGAATGATGACTAAAATATCCCCCCCATCCTTCTTGATGTAGAGGCTGCTCTCAGTTGGACTATTATGCAGCCCCTTGCTGGCTAGGAAGGCAGCAATATTGGCATACCATGCACGTGGGGCTTGTTTCAGCCCATATAAAGCTTTTTTCAGCTTGCAAACTTGATGTGCATTACCCAAAAGTTCAAAAGCTAGGAGGTTGTTTGACATAAACCTCCTCTTGCAAGTCCCCATTAAAGAAAGCTGTTTTTATGTCCAACTGATGAACATTCCAAACAAAAGTTGCAGCCATTGCAATAACTGATCTTATAGTTGTCATCTAGGATGTAGGAGCAAAAGTCTCCTCATAATCTATGCCCTTTTTCTGAGCATATCCTTTGGCAACGAGTCGTGCCTTGTACCGATCAATGACCCATCTGGCTTCCTTTTCACTTTGAAAACCCATTTGGTACGGATGGCATGTTTTCCTGGTGGCAAATCTACAACATCCCAAGTCTGATTTTTCTCAATGGACTTCGAAAGTCTACAACATTATTCTTGGCTTCTTCGAAAGTATCAGGTTCTTCCTCAACAAGAAGAGTACCAGCATAAGCTGATTCAACTGAAAGAACCCCCCCTTCGTGCCTTGCTACACTACGAGTCTTGCCAGGCAAAGGTGCCTGAAGTCTACTCTCCGTGAGAGTTTGTAGCAGCCAGTTTGGAACCGTTTTTGCTACATGTATCTCTTGAATCTCTTGCCTGACAACATCATCCACTGCCTATGGAGGAACAAAATCAGCAGGTGGCTGAATTGGGACATGTGGAACAGGAGGAGGTTGCTGTAAATGCTGATTTTCAGCATGAGTATCCGCTGAAAGATCATAGTGGTAGGGAGAGAAGCAAGCTAACACTAGGAATGGAAAGGAATGATAACAAGCATAATAGAAATGAAATGGAAAGGAAATGAAAGCAATAGACAAGTACTCACATGATACCAAAGAGCTTGATGTTGACCGATGTGACAGACAATAGAAAAGTACAACACTATATAGTGTGCCACTAGACTCTAGAAAGTCACAATGTCTATGGGATATCTCCCAATATGACACGTGGCATGTCTAGGACTCACTAGACTATAAAACCACACCTAGAACACTCATTTTAGACTCACTTTGGCTTCATATTTCAACATCAGCTGGGGAACCAAAGGCAATGGGAAGGAACCCCTTAAAAACATCATCTGAAGAAGCTAGAATAGTGAATTCAGCATGTGTATGGGCTGAATTCTCTGAAAAGATTACATCTCTACTCACAAAAATCTTGCGTGTGGCAAGATTGTAGAGACGATAGCCTTTGCTTTCTGCACTATACCCAACAAAGATACACTTCAGTGCCTTATCTAACAACTTATATCGAAACTCCACGGGCACGTGGGCATATGCAACATATCCAAAGACATGAAAATAATGCATTGAAGGCTTTCTCCCATGCCATGCCTCGTAGGGAGTGATTGTCTTCAAAGCCTTGGGCCTGAATTTTGAAAGCATGGCATGCTCGCCAGCCCGTGTGGCCATGTTCTTCCTGGTTTGCTCCTCCTACAACAAGAGCCCTACCAACTTGTGAAAAGAGAGAGGATTGCCACCCCCCCTTAACTACAAATTCAGCAAGGTATGAAAACTAAGATACGACTCAAGAAGAGAATTCAAAGTGGTGGTAATCATCTCTGAATCAAGAATGATCTCATCTATATTCAGCAATTGTTCCCTCAAATCTTGAAGCTTGGTGAGGTGATCATTCATTGAGTCACCCTCATCCATATTTGTGTGAGATAGCTCTCTCTTCAGGAAAGAGACCCTAGCATCATTTCTGGCTGCAAACATACTCTCCAAAATATCCCAAGTTGCCTTTGAGGTCTTGCATGATCAAATGTGCGGAATAATAAACCTTTTGACAGAAAGGGAGATAACTGAAAGAGCTTGTGCATCACGTGAATCCCACCTTTTTTGTTCCTGTGTGGGAGCACCAAAGCAGCAATTGCTGGCTCGAACCACCTGCATAAAGGGCTGAGACACCCCTGATCCAGCGATCCGAAAAGCCAAGCCTCTGCATGGTGCCCTCTAAGAAAGACCACTCCACTTTGTCATAGGCCTTCTCGAAATCCAGAAGCAAAATCGCGAGAGGATGAGACGACTCTTTGGCCCAATCCAGTGTCTCCCAAAAAGTAAAGATGTTGTCGAGGATGCTACGCTCCTGGACAAAACCTGTCTGCATGTCATGGATGATGTCCACTAGGTGAGGGCGAAGCCGCAAGCTCAAGACCTTGGCCAAGATCTTGTACGCAATGTCAAGGAGAGTGATCAGTCTCCACTGCCTCAGGTCTGACCGATCCGTCCCTTTCAGGATCAGGCATATCCAGCCACGACTCAGGATCGAAGGGAGAGAGCCCGAGTCGAAGATCTCTTGAAAAGCCAAGCGAAGGGGGGTATGAATGCACTCCCAGAAGCACCTAAAGAAAGCCAGGGACAGCAGCTCGTCCTCCCCGAGGCACTTCTTTTATGGAAGAGCCCAAAGGGCCTCTCCAAGCTCTGCATCTGAAAAAGGCACATCTAACTGGTTGCTCACACTCCGGGAGACCACCTCCGGAATGTGAGCCCAAACTGAATCTCGGGCTGCCAAAACCTGCGGGGACCCTTCTTTGGCCTGGAACAAGCGCCGATAGAAATCCGAGGTCAGCTCCAAGATCTCCTGCGGATCCGAGTGCATCTGCCCACTAGAGGCTCTCAATCTCTGCAACTGTGCGCCAGTTGATCTAGGGCTAGTGGCCTGAAAGAACTACTTGGTCATCCTGTGACCCTGCTGTACCCACCGAGATCTAGAGGAGTGGTAGGAGTACTCAGTCGGTCTCACCTTGGTATCCTAAAGCTCCAAGTGAGCGCACTCATATCGGTCTGCTAACCACTGCAACTCTGAATCTTGCTCCCGAAGACGTTCAATGGAGGCAAGTCCCAGCGCAAAGCCCTCTCTCTCTCTCTCTCTCATGAAGAGTATGACAGCGGTGCATAGCATGGGTGCGAAGCTCCTCGCTGCTCCGCTGAATCGCCTCAGCTGCCCACACGGCCCACCCTCCCTACGGGGGGGACTCAGGCTGCTGCCAGATAACTTTAATACTCTAGGAGCAAAGCATCTGGAATGCAGACCCCTCTTTGCGGTAGGCCGCGATCGGGCTGCTCTAGGTGAAGAACGACAGGGGAGTGGTCCGAGAGGGTAGTCCCTAGTAGTATACCAGTGACTCCACCCCTATGCATGGCCCAATCTCCGACATAGAATCTTTCTAGTCTCTCAAGTAGACCATCCTACCGCCGCTGCCCAAAGGAGAAAATGGGATTGCCAGGAGACCTAGAGAACTCCGGTTCCCTCCAGGGGTTCCGACCGTAGATCGAGAAAATGAATTGCTCCCAAGTACTTCTTTCTGAAGCTGGCATCCCAGAATAAGAAGCACCCCCGCGGTTGTCCTCCTCAAACTTGAGATTGTTGAAGTCACCTCCAACAATCCATGAGTCCACATCTGAGAGGGACTCCGTCAACCGCCTCCAGAAGGCGGGTCGCTACTGTCTACAAGTTGGTGCATCCACATTGAGAACCCCAGTCCCCAACCCTCAAGCCCATTCATACTGCTCTACCTGGGATGAGCTCGCCCTGATCGTACACATCCCCTCCAACAGACTGGGACATCGAAATGCAGATCCCCCCACTCCTGCCAACCGCGGGGGACCATACCTCAAGGCCTCTCCCTGGAAGGAGGTGCCGTCTAGGTCGAACATCTGCGGCTGAAAACATATGCTCTTGGATCAACAGGAACTCCATTGTCCACCCAACACTGCCCTCTGCAACTCCTATTGAAGTAACAAATGTTGCGGCTGCTGACGCGCCCGGTCGTGGAGCCCGTGCACGTTCCAACTCACCATGGTCCAACTCATGGGGAGGTGGGGGGAGTGGAGAACATAGCTCGCCTATGAGTGGGAGCCTGTACTAAAACCTGAGATCTTTGGGACTTCGCTACGGGTTTAGATGGAGAGTAATCTGTGTCAGTACGGCGCACGCCAAGGGCATAACTAACTCGATGCCTACCTTGGTGGCCCACTGCCTCAAAAATTAGGAATCAACCCCTAATCTGTCTGCACAAAGCTGTCGAGTCCAATACGTGGCCTGCTTCAGCTGAACCTCGGGTCCTGGGCGAAGCACACAGAGTGCAACACCCAGCTCCCGACGGTCAGCTGAGAAGCCAAGCTGAAAAGTGGCGTTGTGACCATGGGTGACCCACATCTCCCTCCCCTAGGGGGCAAGCCACTCCTCCATCATGTCAAACATCTGCTGCTGCATCATAAGGTCGAACAGTGTGGGAGTCCATTACTCCTCTCTAGACGCCGCGAAGAGAAACCCCCAAAAAGGGCGCGATCGCGAGCCAAACACTCCTATAGAGCCTCCTCGGCGTTGCAAAATCAGGACAGACACCTCTAGAGCCATTGGGTATCTGTCATGGATCTCAAGATAGTTCCACGGTCCTAGCCGCCAGAACTCTCTAGGTAGAGGCTGTCCTGGACGAGGCTTGGGACCCAGAAGTTGTGAAAATAGACCGTCTAAGCTTTGTTGCGTGGAGGAGGATGCACCCGGACTAGGCTGTGCCTGGGAAGAGGGGCCCGAGGCTTGCTGCAAGGGAGAGGACTCTGGCACCCCTTGCCTGAAGGCACGGGTCTGGAGAGAGAATGGGGACGGGTAACAGAGGGGGCTGCAGTCCTGGAGGTAGGCTGGGGAGGTGGGCAAGAAGAAGGGGGGGGGGGGGGGGTGGTATGGGTGAGTGCAAGTTCAGGGGGAGGGGGCGGGGGGACTGAGGGGGGTTGGGGGGGGGTCAGGAGGGAAGGGGGGCGGCCCTGATGGAGGGTCCACCGAGACCTGCTCAGCGGTGGCTCCAGGCTGCTATTGCAAAGGGACCTGAGTGCTGTGCTCTGCTGGCGCTTGCGGCTCACTCGGGAGTTCGAAGAAGCCAAGCTAAAAAGTGGCGTTGTGACCATGGGTGACCCACATCTCCCTCCCTTGGGGGCCAAGCCACTTCTCCATCATGTCAAACATCTGCTGCTGCATCATAAGGTTGAACAGTGTGGGAGTCCATTACTCCTCTCTAGACGTCGCGAAGAGAAACCCCCAAAAAGGGCGCAATCACGAGCCAAACACTCCTATAGAGCCTCCTCGGCGCTGCAAAATCAGGATAGACACCTCTAGAGCCATTGGGTATCTGTCATGGATCTCAAGATAGTTCCACAGTCCTGGCCACCAGAACTCTCTAGGTAGAGGCTGTCCTGGACGAGGCTTGGGACCTGGAAGCTGTGAAAATAGACCGTCTGAGCTCTACTGCGTGGAGGAGGATGCACCCGGACTAGGCTATGCTTGGGAAGAGGGGCCCGAGGCTTGCTGCAAGGGAGAGGACTCTGGCACCCCTTGCCTGAAGGCACGGGTGTGGAGAGAGAATGGGGACGGGTAACGGAGGGGGTTGCAGTCCTGGAGGCAAGGAGGGGAGGCGGGCAAGAAGAAGGGGGGGGGTGGTATGGGTGAGTGCAGGTTCAGGGGGAGGGGGCGGGGGAGGTGGGGGGGGGGGGTCAAGAGGGGAGGGGGGCGGCCCTGATGGAGGGTCCACCGAGACTTGCTCAACGGTGGCTCCAGGCTGCTGTTGCAAAGGGACCTGAGCGCTTTGCTCTACTGGTGTGGCGGCTCAGTCGGGAGTTCGAAAAAGGTCTCCTCCTCCTGCTCCATAGGGGCAACCTCTGCCAGCTTCTCCCGAGGCTAGGGGATCGCCAATCGGGCTCTCTCACACTCTCTGACCCTAGCCCAATACGTGCGACGCTTGAGGGCTGCCTTGCTTGGCTTTTTGTGTTCTAGCATCTATCGGATCGGAGGCCAATCCCCTTGATGGTTGTGATATACAAGCTCATCTCTAAAATGCTGGTGTTATGTATCTCACTGATTTTATATAGAGGTTTGCATTCGGTGCAGTATGGATTTGTGCCTCGCAGGCAAATTATGGATAATATTGCAAGTACTTATGTTGGTATTGACTATGCGAAGTGCACACATCAAGATGTTTTGATCATGCAGATAGATATTGAAAAAGCATCTGATACGGTCAGATGGGATCTCATTGCAGATGTTATGCCGAGATTCGGTGCTGAGATTTGGTTTTGGATATAAGATGCAGAAGGTGGTTTACTAGCTTTATGACGGTGGCAAAGCATCTTGCCTTTTATCTGACGCTCTCTCTTTTTCATGGTCATTAGGTCGCTCTATTCGTCAGGGCTGTCCACTTAGTGCCCTGCTTTTTGCCATTTCTACCCATCTCCTCCTAATGCATATGGATGCTCTGGTTTCTCGCTAGTATTTGCATGGCATTGATATTCCTAGAGCTGCTCCTTTTATCAGTTAGGCCTCTGTCGATGATTCCATTTTCTTTCTCAAGAATTCTGCCTCAAATGTTCGCCATCTTGTGCAGGCTCTTCAATTATTTGGCCTTGCAGCCGGATTGAAAGTAAATTTTGCCAAATCAAAACTCCTTCCTCTCCATGAAGTAGACCATTCTATGGGCTATCCATAGGTGCCACTCATTCCTTGGTACATGCCTTGTAGGCCTAGTTACAGTCAGTTAGGTCAGTTGGTACAGTTAGTACATGTAGCGCTTAGGACAGTTAGGACACTTAGTCTAGTTAGGGCACTTAGCCCTAGGGTTTTGTTATATTGCCTACTCAGTTTTGCAGCAATTCATTACAGCATTTTGTTTTTGGTCCTCTCTCCTTCATTTGGAGCTTTTGTTGTTGCCATAGCCTATAGTGGTATCAGAGCAGGTCGGGGATTCATTCCTACAGCCATTGGCAGCTTGTTCAAGCGATTTGGCAACCCATGGACCTCTCTTTTCTATTGGTTTGCTAGCTTTCTTCACACCCGTGAGCGTTTGAGGCCTCTCCAAGCACCTCTGTCGCGAAAACTCTGATTTTTTGATGCGAGAAGACCGCTTTTTGGAGCAGCTACTACGAAGGGAGACGCATTCCGGAGCATTTCTGTCCATTTTCTGGCTGCACCAGGTTCACACGTGTGAAATCGTCCTGCTGCACAGATTCTGTTCATTTGTACGGAGCTGTATGGAACACCACACCTGCATTTACTGCACCATACGGCTTGTATGGAATTCTGTGCCTTCATTTATTGCAGTACAGAAACAGTACAGACCTGCTGACAGCATTAATGCTGTGTATGGCATGTACGGAGGTTTCTGACAACATTTAATGCTGTGTATGGCTTGTACAGATATTCTCGCCAGCATTAAATGCCATTTTGAAGCTGTTCAGACCTGCTGCACGTGCATTTGGTGCTGTAAAGCTTGCCTCGAGGTTCGTGCAGCCTGTTCAAAGCTTTTACCAGCCCTTCGGAGCTTTCTCATGCTGCTTGCCTTTGCCTTGGGCTGCGAGTTCCCCTACATCGGATCACCCTCCTCTCATCTCCAAGTGCTCTCCTCCTCATGGGGGCACTTTCTCGTGCTGTAAATCTCATTTCCAAAAGAGTTCCAGCCCTCTTTTGGCATCCCTAACTGCCATTTGCTGTCTTTTTCATCTCTCCCTCAAGGGTGAAACCCTTTGCTCACATCTGAAGCCTTTTTCTTGCTGTATTTTAGAGCTATACCATTGGGTAAGCCTTTGTTGCATTGGTTCTTTCCAATTTCTGCTTCATTTGCATTTTGGAAAGGCCCCGTGTTGCCTTTTGGGGAATTTTTGCAATAGGTACACCTTGAGACAACAGAGTCTTTTGCAGTGAAAAGCTTTGAAGCTTGAGCAGCATTTTGCCTTTTGATTTTGAGAGATTGCCCTTCTCTCATTTGCCTTGCCAGTTGAAGCATTTGTCTTGAATTTCAGCACCATGAGTAGCAGCAAGGATGATTTGTTTGGGATGCTTAGGGTTGGGGACAAGCTTGTTGATGGCACAAATTACCCCATGTGGGCATACATAATGGGGCATGTTTTGGTTGCCAAGAATTTGTGGAACATTGTTTGAGGCCCTGAGGTCAGGCCTACACGTAATGCAGTTCTTCTTGTGCTACAGCTCCTGCCTTTGGTACTACAGGTAGTGCTTCAGGCTCATCTAGGGATGGCTCTAATGCTAGAGTAGCTGCATCTTCTACTATAGGTACTTTGCCTCCTACGTAGGAGCAGATTCAGTGGGATGGTCGTGATGCCAAAGCACATGCCTTGATTGCTCTTTCAGTTAAAAGGGTCATTATCCCTCATATCTGGTCTTGCAAGACTTTGCAGCAAAGCAAGTGTGGGATCAGCTTGCATCCTTGTATCAAGTGCTGAATGAGGCAAGGGTTGCCTATCTCCGCAAGTAGTTGAACGACTCGAAGCTTGAAGAGGGTGGTAACATGGATGCCTATCTTACCAGTGTGAAGGATTTGAAAGAGCAGTTGGCTAACATTGATGAGGTGGTGCTTGATTCTCAGCTAGTTTCTAATACCCTTGATGGGTTGCCTGACTCTTATCAGGGCTTTGCTACTACATTGAGGTTGGTTGCAAGTGGCAATGCCAACCATTATTCCTTTGACTAGCTGGTTGCCCTCTTACTTTAGGAGGAACAAAGCCGTGCAAACGCAATGCTTCTATGGCTAGTGATCAAGCATTTGCTGCCCAAGACAACAACAAAGGCAAAGGCAAGGTTTCAGCTGGTAAGCCCTCTCATTCACATGCTGGACACTCACATGCTGGACACTCCCATGGTGCTTCTTCTTCGAGGGATAAGAAGAAGAAGAAGAAGAGATGCAACTATTGCAAGAAACCTGGGCATGACATTTCTGAATGTAGGAAAAGAATTGCACCTGAGGAGAAGAAGAAAGAGTTTGGTCTTGCAGTATTTGGTTCTCCTAGTCCAGATGATCGACATGAGTCAGTTAACTTTGCTCAAGAACAGCATTGGGCTTTTTTTGTTACATGTCAATATAATCTTGATGTTCATGATGCTTGCATGACAGTTTCTGATGTATCTAATGCCTGGTTTTTTTATATCGGTGCTAGCAAAGAACGAGGCATGTCGCTATAATCCTGATGTTCATGATGCTTGCATGACAGTTTCTGATGTATTTGATGCCTGGTTCTTTGATAGCGGTGTAGGAAGTTAGTCAACTCACTTGAGCATGCATCTAAGGGGGGGACAATCACATGTGCCAATAATGCATCCTATACAGTGAAAGGCATTGGGCAAGTTGCTCTTACTTATGTTTCTGGTGGTCTAGTCACTCTAGAGAATGTGCTTTATGTTCTAGGCATTCGTAAGAACCTCATCTATATTTCAGCTGTAGCTACACAATTCGGTGTGCAGTTTATGATGCTACACATGCCTTTACCATGGTCTTGACTAGGACATTGACTAGAGGGCTGTATAGACTTGATGCCTATGGAAGATGCTTGGATGATGTTGGACTTGCAAATGCAATGCGCTTGCTATTGATTCCTCTACCATGGCAGTTACCCATTTGGGGCATGAGAGGTTTGGACACCTCAACTTCGGGGCTTTGGTGAAGCTACATAAGGATGGTATGGTTGTTGCTCTTGCCAAAATGCATATGCCATTAAAGCATGTTTGTGAACCTTGTTTCCTTGGTAAGATGCACCGCTCTGCATTTCCCAAGGATGGGAGAGTTAGTGCCTCCCGCAAGCTTTATTTGGTTCATAGTGATGTTTGTGGACCCATGTGGGTTGCAGCTGTTGGGGCCAACTGTATGTTGAAAGGCAAGCACTTGTCTAACAAGTTGTGGTTGTATGTCGTTATGTGTGCTAATTACATTTTGAACAGATGTCCCACAAGGGCATTGCAAGCCATCACACCTTATGAGGCTTGGGCAGGTCATAAGCCCCGGATTTCTCACCTGAGGACTTTTGGATGCTTGGCATAGGCCTATGTGCCTTCTCAGACACGCACAAAGTTGAATGATAAAGCTGTCAAATGCATTTTTATTAGGTATAGCTTAGAGAGCAAGGGATACAAGCTCTACCACCTCCGCACGGGCAAGTGTTTTGTCAGTTCTGTCTTCTCTCTACCCCCCTACCCCCTCGCTACCCCCCTGCTACCCCCTCCGCTACCCCTCGCTACCCCCTCCGCTACCCCTTTGCTACCCCTGCTACCCCCTCGCTACCCCCCGCGCTACCCCCTCCGCTACCCCTCTGCCACCCCCCCGCTACCCCCTCCGCTACCCCCTCTGCAACCCCCTCCGCTACCCCTCTGCAACCCCCTCCGCTACCCCTCGCTACCCCCCTGCTACCCCCTCTGCTACCCCCGCTACCCCCCTGCTACCCCTCCACTACCCCCTCGTTGCTACCCCTCGCTACCCCTCGGTACCCCCCCTCCGCTACCCCCCCCCACCCCCTCCGCTACCTCCCCTCTACCCCCCCTACCCCCTCCACTACCCCCTCTACCCCCTCCACTACCCCTCTGCTACCCCTCGCTTCGCCCCCCCCCTCAATCCCCCCTCGTTTTATTTTTTTAAAAAAAAACCCGCTTGTAGCTCCGACCCTTTAATAATAATAAAAACCCCGCTCGCAGCTCCGATCCCCTTTTTTTTTTTTCCCCCTTTTTCCTTCTTTCTTCTTCTTCTTCTTCTTCTTCTTCAACTTCAACAACTCTGACCTCTTGCAAGCCCTTCTTTGCCCGTTACTGCCTCCCCCATAATGAAGGGAACAGGGGGATGAGGACAGGAGACTAAGCGAGAGACCCTTCGGTCCAAATTTGCATACGTGTGGAGATGGGGAAGGGGAACGGTGACAAGGCGAAAACACAAAAGCAACTCAATCTGGAGGACTTCAACAAACGCAGCAACCAGAGCGGTTTGACAGTGGACAGCAATGCGGCCTAGAAGAAACGGGCCCACCCAAAGCCCATGCCGCTCACCACATCCTCGACCTATGGTTACCACCACTATTTCACCACCATCATCCGCCTCATCATCTACGCCACCTCTCTCCTCTCCCTCTCCTGCATCATCATCACAGGTCTCCTCTCCAGTAGCCTCACCACTGGCCCCACCGGCCACGGCTCCACAGTACTTTCCCCTCGTATCACCTCTACCTCTCAGTCAACCACCCTTCATCACCTCGTCCGGCCTCGCTACTCCTACATACCACTCCCCTGCCCAGATCATGCTGTCCCCACCCTCAGTACAACCTCAGCAGCCCACCCTCATTCCAACCCATCTCGAGATCGAGTTCCCACCTGGACCAGGACATCTTAGGCCCCCACTAGATGCTTGGGACTCCCTATTGGCTGAGATACACAACATCCGGGCCCGTCAGGTAGACCTGACACATTACACCCAGGAGCAGGTCCGCATTATACACAAGCAGGGCACCCTTATCCAGGGAGTCAGACACGACATCACACAGCTTCAAGAGGAGCTCGAGACCCTCAGAGCAGCGCCTGGAGGGACCCCAGTCAGAGAGATGGAGCAAAGACGACTAGATGGGTGGACGTGGCGAAACGGGTGCCCGCAAAGGCAACCGTTTCAGTTGCCATACAGGAGCAGCAGCAGAGGGCTTCGAAGACCCTCAACATCCGGATACGAGGGATCACGCGAGACAACACCAGCACCACTACGACGCCTATGGAGGAGGCAATCACCTTTGTGACCACCACCATGGGGGTCCCCGACCATGGCATAGAGGAAGCATGGTGTGTTGGGAGAGATCGCAACTGAGAGCAGCCCCTAGTCATTCGCTTCAGAGATTCACATGCTCGACTAGCGACACTCTGAGGCCAGGCCGCTCTACGAGAGCATCCCACCCTGTCCATGGACAAGGATTTGACACCACTACAGATTGAGGAGCGACGAGTTCTTCTGCAGCAACGGGATGTTGCCCACATGGAGGGAAAATGGGCCGTGGTCCGAGATGGTAGGTTGTTGATCGGCACCCGTCGGGCTCCCACCCGTACCCCCTAGGGGGACGGGGCCTATGAGACTCAGGTTTCTGAGACCCTAGACTGCACCATTTGGAACTGTAATGGTACCTTATGGTCAGACCCAGGGAACTTCTCGGAGTCTTATATAGGACGAGACAATCTTTTACACGGAGGCACACCAGAGCCCAGAGCGTTCACTACCGATAGTCAATGGCTACACATGGGAGTCAGCCTTCAGGGATGAGACGAGGGATACAAGAGGAGTCCGAGGATCAGGCGGGGTCGCAGTATTGTACATGTCTTCCCTCACTGGAGCCATCTCCATTGAAAGGAAGGATGCACACTCCTGGTTCATGTGGATCCGGATCCGCGATGCACAGACACCCGTGACCTTTTTATAGCAATATGCTACTTCCCGCCAGACACACCCCACTTCGCCAGAGTGGCACGAGAGGAGGGTGAGACATCGCCATATGCACCCTTACATTAGGATATGCCAGACCTTTCAGCCCGCGGGAAAGTTCTCCTTGTTGGGGACTTCAACGCCAGGACCAACACGCGCCAGGCACCACTCCTGGACTTTCGAGACGACTCTATCATGCTACCAGACATGGACCTAGACGGAGCCGGTATGACTAGGGCCTCATCGGACCGACACGGGCCTGTTACACCATATGGACACGCGCTCCTTGATCTAGGCAGGATGCATGATCTCATCATCTACAACGGGCTTGACCCATGGCCCTCCTCAGGTGGTTTTACTTGCTTCCCACATGGGGGGAGCACTAGTGTAGTAGATTACATCATGGGATCCCCTACCTTCACTTCATGTATCACCGACTTCACCGTAGCACCACTCTCTCCAGGAGCTGATCACACATACCTATTCTTCACTATCGCCACCCCACGCTTAGCCACACCACATAGGAAGCACGACACCTACCTCGACATACACTTTGATCACAACCTCTCACCGGCCTACTGTGGATGCCTAAACAGACTCCTAACCTACATCGATCACATACCACTCATAGAGGACCATGCTGCCCTAATTAGTCGCACACTCCACGAGGCTGCCCTCCAAATCTTTCCCCACACCACACGGTCCACTAGACCACCACTTCTTGGTTCTGTACCCTGCAACATATGGTACGATGCGGAGTGCCAGGCTTATCGCCGACAGCTCTGACTTGAAACCAAATGTCACCTCTCGAACACACCAGACATGGTACGCAAGTACCGACGTCTTATACGTCGGAAGAAGCATGCATTTCTTTGTCGAAATGAGAAGCTGCTGCACATCTTGTACAGTAGCAACTCTAAGGATTTTTTGCAGAGATTCCTTGAGCATAGGTCTCCATCACCCCTCGCAGACACGAGAGTCTGGCACACGTATGCACACCATCTTTATGATGTCCCACACCAGCCCACTCTAGATCTCATACACACACCTCACCCCACCACTTGCACGTTGTTCACCAGAGGGGGAGTCAAGGATGCGACATTGAAACTGCACAATGGCCGAGCTAAGGATCACAAGGGGCTATGCACTGAGTTTATCACATATGGGATCGACACGTTAGCCCCGATCCTAGCAAAGCTATTCAATGACGCTGTTTGCCTTGGCTTCCCCCGCACTTGGACACTCAACACCATCACCCCCATCCACAAGGCAGGGGATCCCATGGACCCGAGTAACTACAGGACTATCATGATTGGACATGTGTGTTAGAATTATAGATATAATTCAGCAGTGACCAATGTAATTTAATAAGCTAGTTAGGGGCACTTTTCCCGTACCTCGTCGTACGGCTCTGCGTCAGCTTTCATCCGTACACAACTCGATCTGCTCCATAGAGCTGTACTTCGCCGTACATCCCGGGTACCTGCTTGTCCGTACACGCATTTCGTCGTATAGTACCGTACTAGTACGGTCTTCCGTACAGCAATGCAAGCAACCGTACACATCCGTACCTGCTACCTTGATCTGCGCATTCTGCCGTACTGCAGATCCGTACATACTCACCATCTAGCCATACCTGTCTGTACCGTACTTCCGTACTGCACACCTGCATCAACCATTCCGTACAGTTGTACTGCAGGTGTACAGATTCCGTACAGGGTTTATTGTGCAAGTTCCTTCATCTACCGGTGATCCTTGGCAGGCATTCTTGTAGTTCTTCTGCAACATTTGCAGATCTGGTGGTATTTGTGCAGACATTTGCAGTCATTTGGGTATTTTCGGGTTCGTAGTTGCTTGTGAAGCAGACATTGTAGGCAGATTCAGAGGTTTAGCCCAAAAATTTGGGGCTTTCTGCTGAAATTGCAAAATTTGGGGCTTTCTGTGCTTTTACCCCTTTCTGGTTGCAATTTCAAGCTCGAAATTTGGGGCTTTCAGTTTTGCAGTACACTTTCTTGCAGAAATTTTGGGATTTTGTGATTACACTGCAATTTCGCATTGAAATTTGGGGCTTTTGTAGACAGAGCGCAATTTTTACAACATTTGGGGCTTTTGGTCAATTTGCCCCTTTCTGGTTGCAATTTCAGGCCTATTTTGGGGCTTTTGTGATGGAGAAGCAATCTTGGAGATTTCACACTGCCTTTCTTGAAGTGTTTTGCAGCACTTTTGGCAGATTCTGGAGAGTTTTTGATGCTTGGACAGATTTGTGACAGTGCAAGTGCAGAAATCTGAGTTGCATTTACAGCCAGTGCTTGGCTGTGTTTTTTGGGAGTTGTGCATTTCATTCCCAGTAAGGGAATTCAGTTTTGCATTTGCTGTATTTTCTTTCTCAGACATGGCCCAGCAAAATCGGAATGATTTCGGTTTCAGTGGTCTCTCACAAGAGGACAAGCTGGATGGTACCAACTACTACCTCTGGAGTTTTATGGTACGCAATATTCTGATTTCTCGTAATTTGTGGGACTACGTAAGTGGGGATGAGTTCCGGCCAGCAAATGTGGCACCTAATACCCCTCCCCAACAAGGAGGCAGAGGTCGTGCACAGGGTACAGCTGCAGCACAAGTTATTGGTGCAGTTATACCTACCACTCCAGAGCAGAAGAGATGGGATTCACGTGATGCTTTAGCTTTGTCATGTATTTCTCTTTCAGTGAAAAGATTCATCATTCCGCATATCCGGTCGTGTAAGACCTCGAAGGCAGCGTGGGATATGTTAGAAAGCATGTATGCAACCCAGAATGATGCAAGGGTATCTTTCTTGAAAAGAGAGTTAAGTAATACACATATGGAATAGGGTGACTCTATGTCAGTCCACCTCACAAAGCTACAGGATCTCAGAGAGCAATTATTGAACACTGATGAGATTATTCCTGATTCAGAGATGATTACCACCACTCTGAATTCTCTTCCTGAGACTTATCACAGCTTTCATACCTCGCTGAACTTATCATTGAGGGGGGGTACAAATCCTCTCACTTTTCATTAGTTGATAGGACTTCTGCTTCAGGAAGAGCAGTGTTACGCTCTAGCCGAGGTAGCATGACCTCGGAAGAATCAGTCGACATTTCCCTTATAGGATCTATCTCTGTAATATACGTGTTTGCGCTTCATGTAAATGATCGGGAGGGATTTAATGTCAAGGTCCTAGGTGAGGGCTGATAGCACCAGACTAGATAGATCTGAGACCAAGGGCCTAGTGCTAAGATTGTGCCTAGGGGCAAGGAATTAAATGCATCCCAAGAGAGGGGTGAAATGTTGCATTAGGAAGGCCCTATATGGATGACATGTGGCATCTAGATCTATCTAGGGATTTGGGGTTTGCTAAGGCTAGAGAGAGAAGAGAAGGATTTGATTCACGTGGATTTTGGTAATGTAGCTCTCTGCCTCGCTTGTGAGCCTTAGCAAGAATTGGCTGGGAGGAGAATCATGGTGCTGCTCCCGTGATCTGCAGTAGAGGCTAGATTAGGAATTTGAGTTTGACAATTGGTATCAAAGCTTGGGCTAGAGGATGAGAGGGGTTTTGTGAGCTACGATGAAACGAATTGTGAAGCGTAGGCTATTCGTGAACGACTTGCGATGTGGATTGGACGGGACGTGAAGAGAGAGAAGGTCCTTTGACGAGGGATGAAGAGCGACGCAGAGTGGAGCTGTCGTGACGACGGTCGATAGGCTGGAGAGAGCAGAATTGCGGGAGGCTTTCAACGTGGTACGTGAATTGGGCGACGCACAAGGCTTTCAAAGCGATACGTGGATTGGGCGACGCACAAGACCTCCACGCGACGGGCTGACCTGACGAACCACAGAGAAGGGACCGATTCCTTTGGTAGACCGACGTACGCAAGTGGCTCGTGAACGGGAAGGCCTGCAACGTGACATGTGATTACTGGTGTCTCCAAGGAGCAGCAGCAGCTCGTGAGCGGTGTGCAGGAGCAAATTGCTCGGGTGAGCACGTAGTCAGGATTTGGCGCAGCGAACACGAAGGCATAGGACCCACAGGCTTCGGGATATCTGGCTGCCTCGACCCGTGCCAGTTTTCGATTCCTTCAGACAGATTTTGATCGGAGTTCATAGACCAGGGGGCTCTCTGTCACTTCTGTAAATGCTGTGTTTTCTTCTCTTGTTTTAGTTTGGTGATGCTCCGCTTGCATATGAGTTTCCAGTCTACGATGCTATAGGGACAGATTATGCCTGTGCAGATGCCTGTATACTTGAGTCTGAGTTAATTTGCAGAAATTTCCCTAGTATAGGGAAAAGCGGGATTTGAATATATGCCTGTGTCAAGTGCGTAGTTAGTGTGCATGTCAGATTGCAGGAATTCCCTAGTATAGGGAATTGTGTTCAGAGTGTCAGTACACTGAATTGTGTCAGCTTGTGATTACAGTGTTCTAGGGGTGTTTTTTTTTTTTTTTTTTAAAGCCCCAAAACAAAACACCTACTGAACTAAATGGAAGCAGAAGAAGGGGCTTCCAGGAGGGACCCTGGTGAATCAGGAGTCCGGCCGACCCAGCAGGGATCGCGCCCAGTAGCTCACACTTTATCTGGCAGAATTGCATTGCTGGAGGATGCCTTGCAACAGTTATTAGCGCAGCAATTACAAGCCAACGCAGGGCAATCTGAACTTAGGAGAGCGTTACAGAGTATGTCTGCCAGACCTTCTCGAGAGGAGAAGGGTAAGGCTCCAATGGAACTGGAGTCTAGTGTCCATACGGTCGAGCCTAGGAAGGCTAAAGTGCCAAATATTGCCAATTACAGACCGGAAAAGTATTCTGGTCGGATGAACGACCGTAGCTCCGATGTCATTGAGACCTGGCTACACAAATGGGACGAGGCGTTCGCCATTTGTGAGATCAGAAATGACATCAAAAAGATCCGCGAGGCCACCCATATGTTTAGTGAGGCAGCGGATCGGTGGTGGATTAAACAACAAAAAGATGGCATAGCATCCACTACCTGGGAGGGGTTTAAAAGAGAGTTCAGGAAACACTTCTTACCTCCTGACGAAGCATCCCGAGCTTGGGATCAATATAGGAACCTTCGTCAGAGAAATTTATCAGTGGCAGAATACACTGATAAGTTTCGAGAGAGTGTAATGAAGGTTGACGAACCCCTGCCTCAATCAATCCAAGTGAAAGATTTCATATTTGGATTGAATGATCGAATAAAAATGGAAGTTCGGGCTAAGTACGCGAACACGCTTGATGATGCAATAGCTATAGCCCTGAACTACGAGGATGCCAAGGGCAGCAAGCCAAGTGGGTTTGCACAGGTCGGAACCCAGTATGGGTATCCGAAGAAGTCTGGGCTTAAGAAGAAGTGGGCTAGTAGAGGGAGTGGTTCGCAGCCGAGTGGTCAAGCCAAGCAGGCGAGACCGGCTGAAACTCCTAAACCAAGTACCACCATTGGAGTGAAGAGGAAAGTAACTCCAATGGCAGCCCGGGCTTGGTCTAAATCTCCCTTGAACCCAGAACAGCGGGAAAAAGCGAGGAGAGAAGGCTTATGCTTTGGTTGCCTTCAACCTCATCAGTGGAGAGATTGTCCACGTAATAAAGATCGTCGGATGGCTGAGATGGTGATCTCAGAGTGCGACGTGGAGATGCAGGGAAGTCCCAGAGCGGAAGAGATGCAGATTCAACTAGCGGGATCTTCTCAGAGGTTAGTACCTTGTTTGTTCTGTGTGTCTGTTACTAAGTTAGTGACGAGTGCACCTGATAACATCCTATCTAAGCCCGCAGCAACGGGGTATACAGCCTTCAATGATACGGAGTTAATCAAAATGAAAGGGCAAGTGGCCAGTCATGATGTCATTGTGTTGTTTGACTCAGCGTCAACTCACAATGTGATTAACTCCAAGCTCGTGAAGAGGCTGAAATTAAAGACAAGTCCATCTGACTATGCGTATACAGTCAGGATGGCCGATGGAAGTTCAACTGAAGTATGGGACCAAAGGGTTACCCAGTTAGAGCTTCGGATTCAGGACTATGCTGAGAAGCTTGATTTTGAAATAACCAAGCTTGCTCATGCGGATATAGCCCTGGGAATGGCGTGGCATTCTAGGAAGAATCCAGCCATTGATTGGAAAAAGCATGTATATCAATTCAAGATGAATGATGTGCTTTATGTCTTGCGAGGTGAAAGAGATATACCTCAGGGACCGTTGGTTTCCGTGATGGAAATCGGAAAGGCTCAAGTAGAGTTTTTGTACCTTTGCACAGCATCGGTAGAGTCGGTGAAATATTCTTCGACTAGCACTGATGTTACGCAAAGTGGTGAGATGGCCAAGCTGGCTAATCTTATAACAGAGGAGTTCTCTGAATGTTTTAGGGATGAGCTACCTTATGGGTTACCTCCAGAGCGGAAAGTTCAGCATAAGATTGAACTGATCCCGGGGGTAGAACCTGTAAATAGACCTCCCTATAGGATGAGTTTTGCTGAAGAAGCGGAGGTGCATAGACAACTGGAAGAATACCTCAAGCTGGGGCAGATTCAACCAAGTTTCTCACCTTTTGCTTCGCCAGTCATATTAAAGAGGATACGTTTCGCCTCTGTATAGATTACAGAGCATTGAATAATATCACTGTTAAGCACAGGTATCCGATGGCTCGGATTGATGATTTGCTAGATGCACTACATGGAGCCATGATTTTCAGCAAGATAGATCTTAAGTGCGGCTACCATCAGATCCGGATTAGAGCCGAGGATGTGCATAAAACCGCTTTTAGAAGCAGGTTTGGTCATTATGAGTTTTTGGTAATGCCCTTTGGACTTACCAATGCTCCAGCGACCTTCGTCATGCTTATGAACGATTTACTACGACCGTATATCGGAAAGTTCGTAGTACATTTTATTGACGATATCTTGATATTCAGTAAAAGTGTTACTAGGCATCGTGAACACTTAAGAATAGTGTTCAGTACTTTGAGGAAAGCCAGTCTTTATGTGAATAAAAAGAAAACTATACTGTGTATGGTTAGGCTTGAGTATTTAGGGTTCATAATTACTCCACAGGGGGTAGAAATGGATCCGAAGAAAGTGGCTGCGATACTAACTTGGCCAATCCCTCAAAGTCTGACCGCGTTGCGATCATTCTTGGGATTTGTCCAGTTTTATAAAAGGCATATCAAAGGATATTCCGGAATAGTATCGCCATTGACTGATCTGACCTCAGATAAAGTACCTTTTGTTTGGGGACAGAATCAACAGGAAAGTTTTAACACCCTAAAACAAGCTGTGGTCTCAGGACCGGTGTTAAAAATAGTTGATCCCCAGAAACCGTTGCTCCTAGAAACCGATGCAAGTGGCATTGCGGTAGGAGCAGTCCTCCTTCAAGAGGGAAGGCCAGTAGCCTTTGAAAGCAAGAAGCTTTCTCCCTCTCAAAGGAATTGGCCAACTCATGAATTGGAGTTGTATGCTGTTATCCATGCTTTGAAAACATGGAGGCATTATCTGTATGGTTCAGAGTTTTATGTGGATGTGGATCATGATACTCTGAAACATTTTTGTAAACAGCCTGACTTGAGGGGCCGCCAAGCTAGGTGGGCAGAGCTCATGCAAGAGTTTAATCTAACGATTCGGTACCGAAGAGGAAAAGATAATAAGGTTGCTGATGCGTTGTCTCGCATTATGCACAACCTGAGTTTCACGGTGTTAGAGAGTGCTCTAATGACCGAGATCAGAGAAACTCAAAAGGTGGACGAGTTTGTCCAGAGCTTATGGCCTAAGGTTCATGTGTTAAAACCCGGGGAAAATGAAAAGGATGACCTGGCATCCAGAAAAGGCCAAACTTATGCAAGATATACCATAAGGGATGGTATGCTAGTTAGAAATGGCAAGGTTGTAGTACCTGGTCAGAATGATCTCAGGCAGAGAGTCATTCAACAATGCCATGATCGCCCGTGTGCGGGACATCCAGGTATCGAGAAGACATATGATCTCGTGAAGCGAGATTTTTTTTGGCCAAAGATGAAAAAGCATATTCATGAATATGTGACACGGTGTTTCTCGTGTCAGGTAAGTAAGGCCGAGCTTGTAGGGCTACCTGCAACACAAGGAGGATATAATTCTATCCTTGTGGTGGTTGATCGTCTAACCAAGATGGCTCACTTCATTCCGACTAGAGAGTCTGTTAGTGCCCCGCAAGTGGCGGATTTGTTCATTAGACATATATTCCGTCTGCATGGATTACCTAGATCCATAGTGTCAGACCGAGATGTCAGATTTACCGGTCATTTCTGGACAGCGGTATTCGAGACACTGAGGACTGAGTTAGGAATGAGTAGTGGGGATCATCTTGAGACGGATGGTCAGACGGAGAGAGTCAACCAAACTTTAGAGGATATGCTGAGGGCATATGTGTCATTGAGGCAACATACATGGGACAAGTGGTTGCCATTGTTGGAGTTTGCCTACAATGATAGGAAACATTCATCTACTGGGTTCAGTCCGTTTGAACTGAACTATGGTTATAGACCAGCTAATCCAACTATAGTTGGAGTACCTCAGAAAGTGCCTAGTGCCGTGAACTTTGTAGTTCAGATGCGGGAGATGCTAGCACTTGCGAGAGCTAATATCCGCCAGGCTATGGAGCCAAGGTGTATGCGGATGAAAATCGGTCTATAAGAGTATTTGAAGAAGGAGAAAAAGTTTTTCTCAGAATTCCTTCGCACTCGAAGTCGTTGACTTCAGGAGAGTGTGCTAAGTTATCACCTCGATACTGTGGGCCGTGGTTAATTCTAAAGAGAATAGGCAGTGTAGCCTATAAATTAGAATTACCACAGGGGTGTAAGGTGCACCCGGTTTTTCATGTTTCACGTTTAAAGAAATTTTTACATACAGGCGACTCACTAATCGAAGGTGTGGTTTTGTTTCAGGAGATAGAGGATATTGCAAGGCGCAAACCAACAAGAATCCTGGACCGAGGAACAATGCAAATACGAAATCGAAAGATACCCACGGTGTTGGTTGCATGGCATGGTCAGCCTCTATCTGAAGCTACCTGGGAGTCCGTATATCAGTTGCGGAGAGTGTTCCCAAACTTTATCATCGAGGACGCTGATGTCTGAAGAGGGAAGGAATGTTACGCTCTAGCCGAGGTAGCATGACCTCGGAAGAATCAGTCGACATTTCCCTTATAGGATCTATCTCTGTAATATATGTGTTTGCGCTTCATGTAAATGATCGGGAGGGATTTAATGTCAAGGTCCTAGGTGAGGGCTGATAGCACTAGACTAGATAGATCTAAGACCAAGGGCCTAGTGCTAAGATTGTGCCTAGGGGCAAGGAATTAAATGCATCCCAAGAGAGGGGTGAAATGTTGCATTAGGAAGGCCCTATATGGATGACGTGTGGCATCTAGATCTATCTAGGGATTTGGGGTTTGCTAAGGCTAGAGAGAGAAGAGAAGGATTTGATTCACGTGGATTTTGGTAATGTAGCTCTCTGCCTCGCTTGTGAGCCTTAGCAAGAATTGGCTGGGAGGAGAATTGGCTGGGAGGAGAATCAAGGAGAATCATGGCTGGGAGTTTGACAAGCAGACCAAGAAAAACTTGGCTTCACGTGCAGGTGAACAAGCTATGCTCTCAAAGTTCAAGTCAAAAGGAAAGGGACAGGCAAAGACATCAGTAAATCAGCCTTCCAGTGGGTCAGGACAGCCTTCACAAAAGGCTAAGAATGATGCAAGTAAGCCCAAGAAGAAGGGTTTTTGTCATTACTGCAAAAAGCCAAGTTATCACATTGCAGAATGCAGAAAAAGGCTTGCAAAAGAGAAGAAAAACAGCTCCGGTATGGCTGTTTCAGATTCAGCTCCTCATGCATCTGACAGTGGGGATGCTGCAGCCAACTTTGGATAGGATTATGCCTTTTTATCTTGCATTTCAGATTCTAGGCTGGCTGCTCCAGATGCTCGGGATAGTACAGCCACTTGTAATGATGATACATATGCCTTTTTGACTTGCGGTTATGATCCTTCCACGGATGCATCAGCTTTCAGTGTCAATGAAACACTGAATACTTGGTATTTTGACAGCGGTGCCTCCAAGCATATCACTTCTAGGAAGTGTCTCTTCACTTCCTTGCATCCACCTCCCGTTGATAAGAAAGTCACTTGTGCCAACAACTCATCATATTCAGTACGTGGTACAGGAGAAGTTGAGCTTACCACCATTGATGGCTCAGTTTTCAGACTTTCAGATGTCTTGTATGTGCATGGTATCACCAAGAATCTCCTTTTAGTGTCCACTCTTAACATGGCTTGATTTCAGGTCATCTTTGAGGATGACAAATGTGTTGTCCGAGACAGAGAAAATGATTATGCCTTGAGATTATCTGGTACTTTGCTGCGTGGGCTTTTTCAGCTTGATCTTTTTTTGAAAAGAGCGGCCCATGCTCTTGCAGTTTCTACTCCTACTGCTGCCATGCAGAATGCAGAGTTATGGCATGCCAGATATGGCCACATGCATTACAACAGCTTGATGACACTTCAAAAGCACTCTATGGTTGATGCATTGCCACCTCTTGAGATACCTCCTCCACATGCCTGTGAAGGAAGCATTTTAGGCAAGATGCACAGATTCCCCTACAAAAAGGATGGTTCAGTTAAAGCTGTCCGAAAATTATAGCTTATATACAGTGATGTCTGTGGTCCCATGAGGACTCCATCATTGGGTGGTCATCTCTACTTTGTTACTTTTATTGATGATTACTCCAATTTCACTTGGGTCTTTGGGCTGAAGCAGCGCAAATAAGAAGTGTTCATGGTGTTTAAACACTTTTCAGCCATGGTTGAAAATGAATCTGGACTCAAGATACAGACATTGCACACAGATAGAGGTGGGGAATACTTGTCTGCAGATTTTGATGCTTTTCTGAAAGGCAAGGGTATTGTGCATCAGCTCACAGTGAGGCTGACCCCTCAACAAAATGGCAAAGCTGAGAGGAAAAATAGAACTCTTATGGAGATGGACAGATGTATGCTGAAAATCAAACACATGCCTCACAAATTCTGGCTTGAAGGTCTAATGTGTGCCAACTACATCTTAAATCGGTCTCCCACTAAGGCTTTGAAAACAAAAACTCCCTATGAAGTCTGGAATGGGAGAAAGCCTTTAGTGGATCATTTCCGTGTCTTTGGATGCCTTGCATATGCTCATGTGCTAGTTGAATTTCGGCATAAGTTGTCAGATAAGGCAATTAAGTGCATATTTGTTGGGTTCAGTGCAGAAAGCAAGGGGTACCGTCTCTACAATCTTGCTACACGCAAGATCATTGTCAGTAGAGATGTGATATTTGCAGAAAATTCAGCTCACACTCGAGCTGAATTTCATATGCCTTCTTCTTCAGAGGATGTTTTTGAGGGGTTACTACCCATTGCCTTGGGTTCCCCTGCTGATATTTCTGATGCAAATTCGAATTTACAGCCACCTCCCGATGCTCTAGTTCAGCCACAGGATGTCTTGCCACCTTCACAGGCAGTGGAACAGGTGGTTCAGCAAGAAATTGCAGACATACATGCAGCAAAAACAGTCCCAAACTGGCTGTTACAGACTCTCAGGGAGAGTAAGATTGATGCTCCATTACCTGGTAGGACTCGCAGTGCAGTAAGGCACGTGGAAGGTGCTAATTCAGTGGAATCAGCATATGCAGGTACTCTTCTCGATGAGGAGGAGCCTGCAACATTCGAAGAAGTAAAGGACAATGTGCATTGGATGAATGCCATACACGATGAATTGCAGTCGATTCAGAAAAATCAGACTTGGGATGTCATAGACTTGCCACCAGGTAAACATGCCATTGGCACACGATGGGTTTTCAAGGTGAAACGGAAGCCAGATGGCTCCATTGACAGATACAAGGCAAGGCTGGTTGCCAAAGGCTATGCTCAGAAAAAGGGCATAGATTATGAGGAGACTTTTGCTCCTACATCCCGGATGACCACCATCCAATCTGTTATTGCAATGGCTGCACATTTTGAGTGGAATGTTCATCAGTTGGACATTAAAACAACCTTCCTAAATGGAGACTTGTTGGAAGAGGTTTATGTCAAACAACCTCCAGGCTTTGAAATTTCAAGAAATGCACTTCAGGTATGCAAGCTAAATAAAGCTTTGTATGGGCTGAAACAGGCCCCTCGTGCATGGTATGCCAAGATTCATGCCTTTTTGACCAGCAAGGGGCTGCACAATAGTCCTACTGAGAGCACCCTCTACATCAAGAAGGATGGGGGGGAAATTTTAGTCATCATTCTTTATGTCGATGACTTACTGCTCATAGGGTCCAATGAAGATAATATTGCAGATTTCAAAGCTGATTTGCAGACCAACTTTGACATGTCAGATTTGGGGCTGCTTCACTTTTATTTGGAGATCCAGTTCTCTCAAGAGAGACGTGGCACTGTTATGTCTCAGTCCAAGTATGTGCATAAACTCTTGGACAGATTTAACATGCATGATTGTAAGCCCATAGCCACTCCCATGGAGCCGGGGCTGAAACTCACAATGCATGATGCAGGAGAATCAGTTGATGCCACATTTTACAGTCAGGCTGTTGGATGCCTCATTTATCTCTGCAACACTAGACCTGATATTCAGTTTGCAGTATCTCAGGTGAGCAGGTATATGCACAGCCCAAAAACTATGCATTGGCAGGCAGTTAAGCGCATCTTCCGTTATTTGCAGGGCACGAAGTCTTTTGGCTTGTTATTTCCCAGGGGGGGTGACTTGCAGATGCATGCCTACAGTGATTCAGATTGGGCTGGTAATTATGACACTAGGCAGTCCACTAGTGGCAATTGTCTCTTTTTGGGTAAAGCTTGCATTTCCTGGCTGAGCAAGAAACAATCTACAGTGGCTACCTCATCATCTAAAGCTGAGACAGGGCAGCTTTCACAGCAATAGTTGAATGTGTCTGGCTGCGTCGTCTATTTGCTGATCTTCATCTGTCATTGGTCATCTGTCATTGGAGGGTCCTTCTCCAATTCTCACTGATAGTCAGAGTGCCATTGCAGTGGCAAAGAATCCAGTGTTTCATGCTCGCACGAAGCACATTGAGGTTCACTATCACTACGTCAGAGAGAAGTTGCATGCAGGAGAGATCAATATGATCTTTGTGTCCACACATGACAATGTTGCAGATATTTTCACCAAAGCACTTCCACGTGAAAAGTTTGAGGCATTTCGCAGTGCCCTGAACTTATATCCGTTTGGTGATTAGTCATCCTTGTACATGACATTGGCACTACAGGAGGGTGTTAGAATTATAGATATAATTCAGCAGTGACCAATGTAATTTAATAAGCTAGTTAGGGGCACTTTTCCCTCTTTAAGAGGTTTTTTCCCCTAACCGCAGTTAGTCCACTAACTATGGTTAGTGACTACTAAGGTTTTGTCACTAGGACAAAACCTTATCTCACTCCTTCAGTTGTATCTCTCTTACTCTCATCTATTTGCAACTAAGCTTTCAACTCTCTCTCTCTCCTGCTTCTTGCTCTCATTTGCTCTCTCTCTCCCATTCTCACAATGTGATGTCCAAGATCTATGCAGTTGTATTGGATGCGTCGGTCAGCCTGTTCGCAGAGATGAGAGGGCTCAGAGCAAAGGGTCAGGCCGGTTTCAGGCGAGACCATGGGACTATGGATCACATACTCACACTTAGGAGTGTCATTGAGGAGGCCAGATCACGGAAGGAGAGGGTATATTGCTGCTTTGTGGATTTTCGCAAAGCCTTTGACACAGTATCTCGAGCTCGTCTCATCACACGCCTACAGGCATTAGGATCAAAAGCATCTTTATGGCACAAAGGCTCTTCATTGCAAGCTGTAGCAAGGAGTGCAAACTCAAGAAAGTGACCATGCATCTGTCTATTCCTTGATCTTCTCCGGGCAGCAAAAGGCTGATCTTGTTTGCTGTCCCTCAATGTATCAAGAAGCCATCTGGGAACTTGCCTTTGCTGTCTATTGACAGCTCTTTCTTCAATCACTGCATCATGAATAGTGGGATCATTTTGTGTTGGAAGAGAAATCTGCAAATCAGCATGGGCTACTAGCTGATCATTGCTTGTTGAAGGGCCTGCAGGAGGCTCATGTTGCTGGTCAAAGTCCTCTTCTGAGGATGGCAGAGGTAACAAACATGTCAACATTTGGCTTAGCTTTGCAGTCCACAAGAGGAGAAGCTGAATGTTTAGCAAAGATTACATCTCTACTGACAATAATCTTCCCAGTAACTCTCTATCTCCTGCTGACAACTGCTCCCGAACATAATGATAGTGAACTTCAATATGCTTGGTACGCGCATGAAACACTGGGTTACGCGCAATGGCCAAAGCACTCTGGCTGTCAGTGTAGACAATAGTGGAGGATGTCTAGCGAATACCAAGATCTGTAAGTAACTGTCGAAGCCAAACACACTCTACTGTAGCGGTGAAAGCTGCCCTGTACTCAGCCTCACAGCTAGACGTGGCAACTGTTGGTTGCTTCTTGCTGAGCCAAGAGATACATGAATTGCCAAACAAAAAGCAATTGCCAGTATGTGACACTCTGGTGTCGGAACATCCTGCCCAGTCACCATCCGTGTAAGCATGCATGGTTAGTGAACCTTGATCACCATAGAAGAGGGCTAAATCCTGAGTGCCTCTGAGATATCTGAAGACTCTCTTCACTGCCTGCCAATGCTGTGAACTGGGCATGTGCACATGGTGGGCTCCCATCATGAGCTGAGAATTTGAAGCCAGGATCCACTGGAGTAGAGATTGGCTTGCAATCCTCAAATTGAAAATGATCAAGGAGCTGTCCAATATACTTGGACTGAGACATCATGATACCCCCCTCAACATGAGCAAACTGAATGCCCAAATAATAATGGAGCCGTCCCATGTCTGACATGTCAAAAATCTGCTGCAAATCAGCCCTGAAAGCTGCAATTTGCTGAGTATGTGGGCCCGTGATGAGCATATCATCCACATATAAAATCAGCACTAATAAATCAGATCCACTCCCACGGACATAAAGAGTGGGTTCTGTGGGACTATGTGCATGAATTTTGGCATACCATGCCCTGGGTGCCTGCTTCAAACCATAAAGGGCTTTTCTAAGCTGGCATACCTTATTTTCAGAATTAACAACCCCAAATCCAGGAGGTTGTGTGACATAAACTTCTTCTTGCAGATCCCCATGAAGAAAAGCAGTTTTGATGTCAAGCTGGTACACGTGCCAATGATGATGGGCTGCAATGGCAATGACACATCTAATGGTAGTAATCCTAGATGTGGGAGCAAATGTCTCCTCAAAGTCAATGCCTTGTTGTTGGGCATACCCTTTTGCAACAAGACGGGCTTTGTATCGATCTATGCTGCCATCAGATTTCTTTTTTAATTTGTAGACCCACCGCGTTAAAATGGCATGCTTGCCGGGAGGGAGATCTACTAATTCCCATGTGTCATTTTTGGCAATAGATTGTAACTCAGCTCTCATTGCATCCATCCACTCCTTGCTGTCAAAAGCATCTTTATGGCACAGAGGCTCTTCATTGCAAGCTGTAGCAAGGAGTGCAAACTCAAGAAAGTGACCATGCTGTCTATTCCCTGATCTTGTCCGGGCAGCAAAAGGCTGATCTTGTTTGCTGTCCCTCAATGTATCAAGAAGCCATCTGGGAACTTGCCTTTGCTGTCTATTGACAGCTCTTTCTTCAATGACTGCATCATGAGTAGTGGGATCATTTTGTGCCAGAAGAGAAACCTGCAAATCAGCATGAGGTTGTGGCTGATTATTGCTTAGTGGAGGGCTTGCAGGAGGCTCATGTTGCTGGTCAAAATCCTCTTCTGATGATGGCAGAGGTAACCAAGATTCAAAGGCATCAAACATGTCAACATCTAGCTTTGCTTTGCAGTCCACAAGAGGAGAAGCTGAATGTTCAGCAAAGATTACATCTCTACTGACAATAATCTTCCCAGTATTTGGTTGATATAACCGATACCCTCTGCTCTCCTGGCTGTAACCAATAAACATGCATTTGATTGCCTTGTCATCAAGCTTATGTCTCAGCTGAGATGGTACATGAACATATGCAAGAGACCCAAAAACTCTCATGTGTGAAAGTGAAGGCTTCCTGCCTTTCCATGCTTCATAAGGTGTAACAGTCTTCAATGCCCGTGTAGGTGATCTATTCAACACATAGTTGGCACACATTACTGCATCAAGCCAAAATTTGTTGGGCAAAGACTTGGCCTTAAGCATGCATCTGGCCATCTCCATTGTGGACCTGTTTTTCCTTTCACTGTGTACTAGCTGCAATTTCCTTTGTGAGAGTTTTGGACAATTCTTTTGAAAAGGAAATCGATGCATCTTACCCAAAAGACAACCCTCACACACATGTTTGGAAACTGTGTGAGTCTGAGGTACATCATTTGCCATCTGCTGTGAATGTAGCTTTGCAGGAGCTCTATAATTTAGATGGCCCATTCTCTCATGCCAAAGATGAGTTTCAGCAAGCTGTGAATCTGAAATAGCCAATGCTTTAATAGAAAGTGCAGCTGAATGATGATCAAGGTGATAAAGCCCTTTTTGCAAAGTGCCAGTGAGAACTATGGCATTGTCATCACGAAGATCATAAACTAGACATCTGTAGCCATCAAAAATGACTCTGAAACCTGAAGTAGCAATTGTTGAAATTGAAATCAAGTTGACTTGAATGCCAGGCTGCCAGGAGTTGGAGATGTGAGCTGCACATCTCCAACTCCTTTTACAGCATATGAAGCATTATTAGCACATGTAACAGTCCCCCCTCGAGGTGCATCAGCTAAAGAATGAAACAACTGTTTGCAAGATGTGACATGCTTGGAAGCACCACTATCAAAGTACCAGGAGACTGAGCATCATTAGCAGTAAAGAATGCATCAGCTTTGGAGGGATCAAATGAGCAATGGACAGCCCATGCCCAATCATCCTAAAGAGCATGTGCATATGAAGCATCTTCTGGCTCATGGGATTCAATAGCATGAGAGGCATTAACTGTCAATCCTGCTTTCTTTTTCTCCGAAGCAATGCGCTTCCTGCATTCTGAAATGTCATGTCCAGGCTTGCGACAATAGTTGCATCTTTTCTTCTTTGCCTTATCTGCTGTATTGCGCAGATTTTGGCTTGCCCATAGGCTTGGAAGCCTTGCCTCTTCCTGTTTGCTGTGAAGCAAATGCATGATCAGGAATAATGGCTTGTCTATTAGCTCTACTTTGCTCTTTCTGCAAAAGCAAAGTAACTAGCTAATCAAAAGAATAGTGGTCTGGATTACCCATGGCCACTAATCGAAGGGTTGTAGCAAACCCTTGATATGTATTTGGCAGTCCATTCAATGTGGTACTAACAAGCTGTGAATTTGGCACCACCTCATCAATGTTGGCAAGCTGTTCCATGAGGTCCTTGACCCCTGTCAGGTATACATCCATTGACTCACCTTCATTCATATTGACTTCCTGTATTTGCCTTCTCAAATATGCAACATGAGCTTCATTGCGAATCTGGTAGAGAGAAGCCAATTTATCCCAAGCATCCTTTGCTGTTCTGCAAGACCTTCTCAAATATGCAACACGATCTTCATTGCGAATCTGATAGAGAGAAGCCAATTTATCCCAAGCATCCTTTGTTGTTCTGCAAGACCGGATGTGTGGAATAATGATTCTCTTGGATGATAAAGCAATGCATGAATGTGCATTTGCATCTCTTGCATCCCATCTTGACTGTTCTTGAGTTGGAAGAGCAGCAGCAGGAGTGCTAGAGGAAGAGGCATCAGGAGGAGTACCCCTTGCAAAAGGAGCAGCAGTAGAGGCAAGCACTGTAGCATTGGCTGGCCTCAGATCAGCCCCAGAAACAATATTCCACAAATGCTTTGCAACAAGAATATGTTTCATGAGATAAGACCACATCGGATAGTTGGCGCCCTCCAACTTATCATCTTCCAAATAAATCTTGATTGTTCCCAGCCATCGCAAATGTGATACCCTAAAAAAGACCTGAAAACCCAAAGGCCTCAAGGCTATCGCTGCAAAAAGCTGGCTGTCCAAAAAATGACAGCATATATCTGCAAATTTATGACCCAAATCAAAGGGCAAATGCAGATTTGACCCAAATGTAACTGTGACAGGCAATGTTCACTGCAAAAAATAGCAAATCTGGCAAAAGCCCCAAATTTATTGAGGGCAAATAGGCCAAAAAGAGGGCAAATGCAGAAAAGCCCCAAATTTTGCTGAAATTTTTGCAAATGTGACCCAATGTATGCAAATCTGACTCAATGTCGTGCAAAAGTGACTCAATGTCCTGCAATCTGACCCAATGTACTGCAAACAAACAAGAGATTGCAGACCAAACTACAAAGCCCCAATGTTCTTGCAAGAAATTGCAACCAAAGAAGATGAAAAGAACTGCAAGCCCCAAATTTGCCAATGTCCTACAAAAGCCCCCAAACTGTAAATAACTTCGCACGTGCGAAACCTGTACCGAACTCCCGGAGCAAGTACGAGTTGTACGGACAGCTGAATCTGCAGTCACGTGTGTACGGAATACAAGTACAAGTTACTGACGTCTGATCTGCAGGTGAGACTGTACGGAAGAACGTACGAAACAAGTACGGAGTAGATGAATCTGTACAGAGCAGGTACGATGCAAGTACACCTATACGAAAATCTGTACGGGAGACCTGTACGTCTGCACGCACTATTGTACGGAACTGTGTACTTATGCAAGTATACCTGTACAAAACAAGTACTGTGTGCATGTACGAGTGTACGGAACAGTTGTTGTGCAAGCACTGTTGTACCACGCAAGTACGACGCAAGTACTTTGTACAGGCGTAGGTATGGAAGGTGCAGCGCAAGGAAGTACAGTATGGCGCAGTTCGTACACAAACGTACGGGCAGCACAACTAGGGACGCAGATGGGCGAAAAGACTTGGTGATCCGTGTGGAAGTCCATACAGTCGTACAGACTGTACGGATGAAGCGCAGCTGAGGCTGTTGAAAGCTATGAGCGATGCAAATCCGGGGGCAGGAGCACGAGTCGAATGTGGCTCTGATACCACTGATGGATCGTACGAAAGAGGAAAGAGTGTAGATAGCAAAAGGTCGTAGAAGAACACCCGTCACGTCACACTTTGATTATCCAAAACTAAAGAGTACAAGGTAGAAGAACCTACACCTAGCACTAAGTGTCCTAGGTGTCACATAGGACTAAGTGTCCTATGTGGCCTAAAAGACACTAACACTGTAAGTGTCTTTATTTATGCCTACAAGGCACATACCATGGCCTATAGGGCATCACTAGAACCACCAGAGGATGGCCTGCACATCCTTTGCTGTCTTGCAAGACCGGATGTGTGGAATAATGATTCTCTTGCATGATAAAGCAATACATGAATGTGCATTTGCATCTCTTGCATCCCATCTCGACTGTTCCTGAGTTGGAAGAGTAGTAGCAGGAGAGCTAGAAGATGAGGCATCAGGAGGAGTACCCCCTGCAGAGGGACCAGCAGTAGAGGCAACCAGTGTAGCATTGGCTAGCCTCAGATCAACCCCAGAAACAATATTCCACCAATGCTTTGCAACAAGAATATGTTTCATTAGATAAGACCACATCGGATAGTTGGTGCCATCCAACTTATCATCTTCACGAAGAACGCCAAATAGATCTTGATTGTTCCCAGCCATAGCAAATGTGATACCCTGAAAGAGACCTGAAAACCCAAAAGCCTCAAGGCTATCACTGCAAAAAGCTGGTTGTTCAAAAATGACAGCAAATATCTGCAAATTTCCAACCCAAAACAAAGGGCAAATGCAAATCTGACCCAAATGTGACTGTGGCAAGCAATGTTCACTGCAAAAACAGCAAATCTGGCAAAAGCCCCAAATTTAATGAGGGCAAATAGGCCAAAAAGAGGGCAAATGCAGAAAAGCCCCAAATTTTGCTGAAATTTTTGCAAATGAGACCCAATGAATGATAATCTGACCCAATGTATAGCCTTAAGGCTTGAAACTGCAAAAGTACGAGTTACTGTCGCAAACACCAGTTGAAATTGAGTTCCCAACACAAAAGCCCCAAATTTTGTTGACTTGAGTGATGATGTGGCACAATGTGACAGTCGTGAACCTGAAATTAACTGTAAACTTCAATTTTGGGAAGGGTTTCAGTTGTCAACCTTGTCCGAAGTATTGTACTGATAGGTTGAAGATTCAGATGTTAAAAGCCCTAAATTTTCTGTTGGAAATTAGGGTTTGACAGTAAAAACTGTCAAAAAACAGTAAAAGACTGCAAGTAATAATGAGCGTGTCCCATCAAGGAATAGCCCCCTCCTTTTATAGCCAAGAGAGGGGGTCTCTCCCAATAAATGCATCCTCCCACAGGCATGGTGTGTGTGGAAAAGTCTCCCATGTGGGCTAGGCGGTTACGCACTCTCAATTGTGTGTGACAACCCTTTGCCTCATTTTTCCACATAAATCAAGCCCCATATCTCAATTCTATGATACTCCCTTGGTCTCTTCCCAATTTTATAATACGTTCAAACCTCTAGGAGGACAAGTGGAGGGTTGGCACAAGGAATCTTGCCACCTCATCCTATTTTTCCCATTTTTTAACTTGCATCCTTGGACTATCTATACCCCCCCCACATGGGCCTATCCTACATGGAGGGAATAATCCAATATAATATCCACCTCCACCTATTTGCCAAATGTTGTACCAAATCCCGGAGCAAGTACAACTGTATGGATGCAAAGCTATACGGTGTACGGAACGCATGTACCAAGTTGTACGGTGTACGGCTGTATGACTGTATGAAAGCACTGTATAGAAACATGTACAATGCCTGTACGAAGTGCATGTACGGAAGCTGTACGATGCCTGTACGGAAGCTGTACGACACAAGTACGGTGTATTGAACGCAATACGGATGCCTACGGCTGTACGGTGGCGTAGATACGGGAGTTGTACGATGTACTATTGCATGTACTGTGTACGGTGACGCAAGTACGGAAATGTATGGCAGGTGTACGGGCAGCTGGTATGGAGATGTACGGCGGGTGTACGGATTATACGGAGTCTGGGCTCTGATACCACTGTAGGATCGATGAATAGAAAGAGAGAGAGAGAGCAAGGTACAAAGAGTCGATAGAGTCTGCCGTCACGTCAACTAGGATAGATAAAAATGAAGCATACAAAGTACTTGTACCTAGACCTAGGACTAAGTGTCCTAGGTGTCACATAGGATTAAGTGTCCTATGTGGCCTAAAAGGGACTAACACTATAAGTGCCTATATTTATGCCTACAAGGCACATACCATGGCCTATAGGGCATCACTAGAACCACCAAGAGATAGCCTACACAAACAGGGTTGTCCCTTATCACCGACCCTGTTTGGCCTCTACATCGATGAGCTTGAGACTTTCATGGGGGCGTTAGGAGGGACCGGTTGCTCACTTGCTGGGATCATCATCAGGATTCTTCTTTATGCAGATGACGTGGCACTCTTGTCGTCCGTACCGAAGGGGCTCCAGCGACACCTGGATGCACTGCAGGCTTTTTGTTTATCCCATGATTTGGAGGTCAACCTTGGCAAGACCAAGGTCATGATCTTTAATACCTCTCGAGCAAACATGCAACGGAAGCAGTTTACTTTTACTTTCGGTGGGTCACCAGTTGAGATCGTATCCTCATACACTTACTTGGGGGTCATCTTCTCCGGCCCGATCTTCACGATGAGACCAACGATGCGGGCCAGATTGAGCAGGGGATATGCCTCACTGGCTCGGCTAGAGAGACAATGCTTCCACTCCCACTTCCAGGACCCTCGGACCAAGGCTCTTCTCTTCGACTCCTTGGTCCGACCAGCTGCATGTATGGCAGCCCTTGTTGGGGGCTTGGCATGTTAGAGATAGAGTGGACATGGGTGGAGCGCTTGCAGATCCTCATGCTCTCACGGATGACCCGAGGGAAACCGTCTGTACCACATCACATCATTCAGGCCGAGTTTGGTGCTTCTCCGCTCCAGCTAGATGCAGCCTTTCAGACCATCACATATCTACACTGAGTTAGATCATATGGGGACTGCACATCAGGGAGATAGAGGTTGCCATGGTTGGCTCTCGATTCCTCCATGAGGTTGGCAGCAGAGGGAGACGAGCGATGCTAGTATGCACGGACTCACAGATGGTTTGTGAGAGTAGGGTTCCACATCGATAGGATGCCTCCTTTTCAGTACAGTTTAGATGCCCCTTCGGTACTCCCACCCACTATCCCGATCGGGCCACACACCAACCAGGTCATTCGAGAGGATCTCCTGCAGCTACACACCTTTAGGACCTGGTTGGAGCTGAGGGAGCTTCCAGTGAAGCTGAGTTTCTACAGAGATTACTGTCTTCGTATTTTGGAGGAGGGATTCATCACACCATTGGGGTACACTGAGCTTCATATGCCTCACTCACTACGGATCTCCATCGGACAGTTTCGGGTATCATCACACCGCCTCCGCATAGAGAGCGGCAAAGCAGAGGGGATTCCTAGGGAGCATCGCTTATGCATATTGTGCGATTGCCAAGAGGTTGAGTCAGAGGAGCATTTTATTTTCAGGTGCCCAGTGTACTACGAGATCCGAGGTCGCAACCAGTGCCTCTTCAGAGACAGCTCCGGGCTCCTTTCCAGATTCCTCGCCTACCCAGAGCAGAGATGCCTCGCGGCCTTCATTCACGAGGGGGTCCGACACTGAGAGTACTTACTCAGGCGACGGGGCTTGGCCACATTATCAGACACCTCTCAGAGTAGGATCACAGAGTTCTACCCATCGAGTGACATTGATTGTCTAGTCTCTAGCCGCAGACGTGACAGAGACCTCGACCCGACGACCGTAGCACGAGACACGAGACATCAAGGGGACACACAGATCACTCTGGGGGACCTCCCGTCATTGTTTAGACCCGGGATACGTCCCACGGGAGTCACGATGGCTCCAGTCTTGCGTCGAGCCTCGTCCAGGAGACCGAGACACATGGCACTCCTTGATGGGCGCCAACGTCCCATCACCAGCTATGCACTAGCCAGGGCAACATGACATACAGAGGATTCCACTCCGCTCTAGTCCTTTTCTTTTCATTGTTACATCCAGATGTATTTGATTATGTATGATCAGACTTAGGATTCAACATGGGTGATGATGCTCGTTTCAGTAGCTCCACCTTTAATGTGATTTGTATCAGGTTTTCTTTCAGTCTCATAGACCCATCGGTCTTCCGAAGACTCTAATAAAATTTCTTTCTTTCTTTCTTTCTTTCAGTAGGGATGTTGTATTTGATGAATCCTCCACTATGCCTTTGTTGGACTTTCAAAACAGCCCGTTGTTGATGCACCAGATCTCTTTGATAGTTTGATGCCTTTGTTTCTGTCAAATTTTGATGATGATGTCACATTTGAGGTTGCTCTTCCCACATCTGTTGGTCATTTGCAGCCACACGTGCAAAATGATATTCAAGCCCATTTACAGCCTGAATTGCCTCAGCTTCATCATGATATTGTGCACAGGGCTCTTGGCCGGGAGAGAGCTGAAATACAAGAGCCCAAAAAGGTCCCCTGTTTGCTCCTTGACACATTAAAAGACAGCAAACAGTATACTCCTCTGCTAGATCGTACTAGAGTAGGTGTCCAGAAAGAGCATGCTAATTTGGTTGCTTGTGCATTGGTTGCTACAGCATGCAATGAAGAGCCATTATGCCATAAGGATGCCTTTCAAAATGATTGTTGGTTGAAGGCTATGCAAGCTGAATTAGATTCTTTCTATCACAATAATACTTGGTAGTTATGTGATTTGCCTCCTGGCAAGAATGCCATTGGAACTAAGTGGGTTTATAAGATTAAACAGAAAGCTGATGGTTCAGCGGACTGTTATAAAAGCCCATCTTGTTGCTAAGGGCTATGCTCAGCAGCAAGGCATTGACTTTGAGGAGTCTTTTGCCCCCACTTCCAGGATCACTACTATCCCCATTGTTATTTCCTTTGCTGCCCACTTTCATTGGGAAGTACATAAGCTTGATATCAAGACAACTTTCCTTCATGGGCATTTGCAAGAAGAGGTCTATGTTTCCCAACCTCTTGGCTTTGAGGTTGAAGGTTCTGAAAGCAAGGTATGCTGCTTAAAGAAAGCCCTCTAGAGTTTGAAGCAAGCACCCTGGGCTTGATATTCCATGATACATACTCATTTGCTTACACTTGGCTTTTAGAACAGCCCTATTGAGGCTACCCTTTACATCCGCAACAGTGGGACAGATTTGCTGATTTTAGTGCTCTATGTGGATGACATGCTTGTGACTGGGACATGCCGTCAAAATCCAAGTATATTGTACAGCCTTTGCAGCTTTTTGAGTTTGAGGATTGCAAGCTAGTATTAACACTACTAGAGCCTGGTTTTCACTTCTCTTCTGAGGATGGCAGCAGCGGTGCATGTGATGTCACTCTCTATTACCAGAAGGTTGGTTGTTTGATTTACTTATGCCATACGAGATCCGATCTTCAGTATGCTGTCTCATAGTTGAGCAAATATCTGCACAGCCCCTCTACGCGCCATTGGCAGGCCGTGAAGCGTGTCTTCAAGTATCTCAAAGGCACTCAGCATTTGGTCCTCCTTTATGAGGCTGATTCTTCACTTGTTATGCATGGATTCACTGATAATGGCTGTTCGGACATCCATGTGTCACATAGTGGCAACTGTTTCATGCTTGGTACTTCATGCATCTCTTGGTTCAGCAAGAAGCATAATACATTTGCTACTTCTAGATGTGAAGCTGAGTACAGAGCAGCATTTAGAGCTACAATGGAGTGTGTTTGGCTCTGAAAGTTACTTGTAGATCTTCATGCATGTCAGATTGCTCCTACCGTCATCTTCACTGATAGTCAAAGTGATTTGGTTGTTGCACGGAATCCCGTTTTCCATGCTCGTACATAGCATATTGAGGTTCACTATCAGTATGTCAAAGAGAGTTTATCAGCAAGTGATATATTGTTGTCTTATGTTCCCACTGAAGACAACTTGATAGATCTTTTTACGAAGGCTCTACCTTGACCTGAGTTTGAAGCTCCTCGGCAAGATTTAAACTTAGTACCTTTTGTGACTTGATCTGTCAGGTATCCTGAACCATGTACAGGATACTTCAGCCCATACCGGGTTGTAGGCCATTCTATGGGCTATCCATAGGTGCCACTCATTCCTTGGTATGTGTCTTGTAGGCCTAGTTACAGTCAGTTAGGTCATTTAGTATATGTACCACTTAGGACAATTAGGACACTTAGTCCAGTTAGGGCACTTAGACCTAGGGTTTTGTTATATTGGCTCTCTCTTGAGCCTCCACTCAGTTTTGCAGCAATTCATCATAACATCTCGTTTTTTTCCCCCTCTCCTTCATTTTTCAATCACCTACACATGCATGTGGTTGGCACAGCATTTAATGGCCTGTATTGATTTTGCCTAGTGATCAGATTGTGCGTCATTTGGGCTATCCCATTGGTTGGCATATTTCTCTGCAACAAGAAAGACAATGGGTTCTGCAGAAGCTATTTCATAAGATAATTATTGGAAGCTCTCCACATGGCCATTACACCTTCGCCTTCGAATACTACAGTCCATTATAATGGCCTATGTGCAATTTCATTTTCCATTGATTCTTTGGTCTTTTGTAGACATTGAGAAATTCATATCCAGGGCAATGGAATGCCTTTGGCACACTAAAATGGAGCGTAAGGCAGTTCGCCTTCTCACATACAGCTATGTTTGTTCACCCAAGATGGATGGGGGTTTAAATGCTTTGAATACTCACACTCATGTGATAGCTCGTAAGGCCACTCTTTTACTTACTTTTCTGGAGCAGCCTTAGCCATGGGCACGTATGCCCTCTTATATGTTTGCTTCCTTTCGTTCTCATGCATTTGGACAGTGAATTCCGGCTCTATTAGATGTTATCTTTGGGCATCTACAGGGTACCATTCCTGGTTGTCCATTTTCTACTCGCCTGCTTCAGGATTGGCAGCTTTTACTGGAACATCTACATTGTTCAGGCCGTGCTCCAGATCCCAAAAATACACTCCGCCTGCAAAGTATTATTGGAGCCACGTCTTTGATCTACCATTGGTTTATCTTCAGCCTAGGAAGCCTCTTTTTGCATCGATTGGGTATCTCCACAGTATATGATGAGGTGGATGACAGGGGCCTTACTCTTTTCTTCCCAAAGGCCAGGACACGTTTCTCTTTGGGTAGGCTGAGAGAGCGGAGAATAAGTGCAGGCCACAGAGGTATGGATAGGCTGAGAGTGTGGAGAAGCAGTGAGTCGTACATATCTTTTGAATGGGCTGAATCATGCATTTCAGCAATATGTGTCAAATCTTACTGCAAGGGACACAATACCAAAACTTTGAAGGATTAGTTGGTTATCTTCTTCAGGAAAAACACAAGAATCAAATAAGACCAATTTTGAGCAAAAAGTAGGTGCATTCACAAAAGGATGAAGGTCATTGCACTTCTGAATGTTGCAAGAAAAAGGCTGATATGTGTGAAGGTACTTCTTCAGATAGAGGAAAGAGGCATTAATGCAGAGGAAGAGCCAGGGCTTACACAGGTGATAAGTTTCATTGCTCTACTTGAAATAATGAGTATGATTTCAAGTATGGCATGAAATTTTTTGTTGCACAGACTTCCCCTGAGAGAGATGTATTTGATACAAGTGAGTGCTCAACTTCTTCGAAGGAGCAATTGAACTCACAGTTCACGTCGAGCCGGGATTCATAGTTAGTGGATTCAGGCATCTGTTGTTATATGACACCTTGGAGGGAATGGTTTACTCATTAAATACAGATGTTAATTGAATGCTCCCACAGGGACATACGGAAAGGATCAGAAACTGGTAGCAATCCACCTAATGGTGGACTGAGATATATTCACGACGTGTTTTATGTGCCAGGTTCATGTATGAATTTACTATCTATAAGTAAAATTTCAGATGAGGAAATGAAGGTTGAATTTCATAGTGATAATGTGTTGTTCTGGAAAAATTACAGGATATGAAGGTGTGCATGAGGAGTGACACGGGATGACGTTTATAGACTATCCACTGATGTAATGACAGGTCACTTTCAAGGGGAAGAGAAAACTTAGCTTCTGCACAGGAGGTTTGGACAATATAACTTTTGAAAGCTTGGCAAAGCTTCATAGAGAACGATGGTGTATGGACTGCTACATGTGACAGAACATCAGGAAAATTTGTCAGCCCTGTTGTTATGGCAAATGACATAGAGATCCCTTTCCAAAACATCACACAGTGCTAAAGAAGTGCTTGAATTGGTGCATATAGTTTAGTGGGACCCTTTGAAGGCAAATCTCTAGGTGGTGTCAATACTTCATTACTTTCATTAATGAATACTCCAGAAAGACTTGGGTGTTCATCATGGCACAGTGTGGTAGAGAATAAAACAGGTAAAAAATTTAAGATTCTCTGGTCTGACAGTGGGGGAGGATAATCATCTGCAGCATTTATTGATTTTTGCACAAAATGTGATATATAGAGCTTTAGAGACAATACACAGCAGCCCATACTTCCAGACAAAATGGAGTGGCTGAAAGAAAGAACAGGACTATACTGGAATCTGTCAAAGCTATACTTAAAGATAAGAATGTACCAAAATATCTGTGGGCTGAAGCTGTAAATACAGCTGTATATTTAGTGGATAGAGCACCTACTGAGGCTGTCCCAGATAGTACTTCTTTCATCGGAGGGAAACCAGCAGTCAAACATTTCAAGGTCTTTGGATGTCTTTTGCTCATGTTGCAGATGAAAAGAGGAGAGTTGGATGCTAAATCAGTTGAATGCATTTTTGTTAACAGATGAATAGAAAGCATATAGGTTGTATGATATGCAAGCCAGGAAACTGATAATCAGCAGGAATGTTTTTGTTGATTCTTAGCTTGGTACATAGCAGCAAAAACAGCAAGAGATTGAGTTTAAACAGGCCCAAACAATCTGACAAGGGTAAAGGCAAGCAAACTAGTAGTAGCAGCAGAAGAACAGATTGGTAAGAGTAAGCAAGATGGTTGAGGAGGAATCGCTCCTTGCTACTCCAGAAAAAGGCTTGCAAATTGGTACATGACTGGATAAAAGATAATGAAATACAGGAAACTCCAGAAATACCATCAAAGGGACCTAGAAGATCTAAGAGATTGGAAAAGCAGATTGAGAGAATTCTGGTTATTCCAATGTTGCTTTTAGAGATGAGATGTGAGAGAGATGCAATTGGACACGCATAACCATGTGTGTTTTACAGAAGCTGTCAAAAGCTAGGAATGGTAGGATGCATGGAGTTTGAATATAACTCCATCATGAACAATCGAACATGGGAGTTATGTAAGTTACTGATGGTAAATCAGATCAGTAGGCACTAAATGGGTTTACATGATCGAAGAGGGATTGTTATGGTAAAATACAAAATACAAAGCACAGCTCGTCATCTTCTTTATCGAACATCTTCACCCTTGCCTCCTCTCATACCAACCCCCGTCTCTTCAAAAGAACGTTCAGCTTTGGTTGTCACGCTAGTCACAAATCCTCTGAAGCTTCATAAAAGCGTGTTCTGTGAGAGCATTGCTAATGCATTCGTATACATCTCCTGACCCACTGTCACAAACTGTCCTTTGATGACTTTGACCTTGATGATGTTATGCATCAAATCTCCTTCTTTCGTCCTAATTGCTCTCCTTCTTTCTTCCTAATTGTTCTCCTTCTTTCATCCTTATTTCAAGTAATTGGTTTTGGAGGTTGAGCACTCTTGTTGAGTTGCTCATCCCATATGTCTCCCTCAAGATAGTACAATCTTCAAAAACCATCCTTTGTGGCCAGGCTTACATAGTCTGGTCCTTCAATTTTCTACGAGGGAGCAGATTCGAACAGGGTCCTCCTCATCGACAAAGGAGTCCCTCGGTTTATCACTCTAAATGCAGTGTCTATATCTTTGCAGAGGCCTCATCCTCCTTCCATGGACTAAGCTAAGGAGACCATTGCCAGTCTTACTGCATGACTAGATGCACTTAGATGGGACTAGGATTTATGCCTGTAATTCACTCTCAGTGATTTGGCACGATATTGTACAGAGCCTCGTGGCCATTTGGAGCAGGAACCAAGGCTCTCCATGTGCCACTGTGGCCAGCAGAGCTTCCTTCATGAGAGAGTGGGACCATGGTTTATTTGTCACAAGTACAACGATAGGGCCAGTTCAGATAGCGCAAAGCAGGTGGGAATGAGAAAAAAGCCGGCTTGTATTGATAGATCTCTCACTATCGAAGAGGGACAGCATACAGAACATGAGTGAGAATTACATACATAAAAAAGACACACCAAACTGATGTAGGAATAAAATTAGGGTTTCTAGATCCTTTGATGACATGGCAGTGCCATGTGGCATGCCAAAAATTTTTTGTTACCCCATTGTAAACATAAGCTGCCTATGCTGAGCTCAGATTTAAAAAATAGCCATGGGTTGGTCCAAGAATGACATCACTGAGTACACTATTTGAGCATTAGTACACACTACAATTATCACAAATTTCATCCCTTCGAACTGAAAAGATTGATATATGAATAATTTTACCATTTACTACGTATTTAAAATTGTATCAAGCTCAGCTGTTTGTCTAGCACGTGACCACAACAGGTCCTTTAAAAGAGAGCTGCACTATTGCATATCGAAACACTCATCTTGTATTGAATATTTGAAGAGAGAGAGAGAGAGAGAGAGAGAGAGAGAGAGTAACTGTTTATGGGTTTGTTTAGAAATGCACAAACTCGGCAATTATCTCATCCACTCCCTGTGCTACGAGCTCGGGAGATTGACAGCTGGGCAAAAAGTTCAGAGTATAAAAACCTTATTGGCCGAGCCATCAAACTGAATTCTCATTTGACCGCAGCAGGTGAGAGATGATACACTGATCTTAACCCTGCAGCCTGTGTCGAGATATTGAATTTATGCCACTATTATATGAAATCTAATACATTTAAAGTTGTGAAGTGAGCCAGACATGGCTTCACAAGACATGCGAAATATGATCCATATTCTCTTCTTGGATACTCTTACAGCAATTTATGTGAAAATTGACGTGATGTGTTTTGGCAATAATGAGAACAGCTACTTTCAAACACTCTTCTTTTGAATAATATTTCATGAATAGATATCAATGCTGGATATGTGCTTGCATAACTTTGCTAGGTCAGCTACAAACCTCTTATGACGTTAGCAGTCTAGTGCCATGTCAGCCCTACCCAGGTGGATTGCCACATCAGCAATGAAATCATGCTTAACATGCCAGCAATTAAGCCAATCTTCCATGTCATCACCCTAGTTTAGTTATTGTATTTTAAACCTAATCAAGCCAGTCCCTAACTAATTGAAGCCAATTACATCAATGTAGTAGCTTTGGGTATCTAAAAAGCATCTTGGCTCTTCCCAACTCAAATAAGGAGCATCCTGTGAAGGTGGTGGCCTCTGCTGCAGCTATGAGCGAGGAGGACCGATTATTTTGAGCCTGTCTACTTTTGCACAAATCAAATTTGGCACCATAACGGTGTTTTGATCATAAGCTAAGTACAAATGAGACAGCCATGCCTTTCATAGGACTAAGGCAGGCTGGTTTTTTCTCCCAAAGAAAAAGACTTCTATCAAAGTTGAAAGAAACTCCCAGAGAAGGCATGGGCAAACTGGGATCCATTTAGTTGTTAGTATCATCCCATGCTAGTATTGAAAACCAAGAGGCTCACCAAAAGGAGGAAAACTTACTTTCATGAAGTGAAATGGTGAATAGTTATAAACAAGACATAAACTAGCAAATGGGTGGAATGTTTAAAACGTTTGTCTAGAAGTATGAAGGAAATGGATAGTTCTATAAGTGATTGGCCATTTTGAGGGAAGCGTCGCCCTAGAAGGCTCACAAAAGTGTTAGTAGAATACCAAACATGGAGATGAGGACACTTTATCAATGAGATGTGAGGTGCCTGGGTGATTAGAATAGTGGAAGACATGATGGCACTAAAATAGTTTTGAAGTGATTAGTGATGCTAGGGGTGGGTTCCATAAATACAAGTTGCTATTGCACAAGTAGACCATCAATGATAAAAATAATTTCAAAAATGTTAGACATGAGAAACGATAATGAGGACATGTTATCAATGAGATGTAAGCTGTGAGAGTGATTAGAACAGTGGGAGACATGATGGCACTAAAATAATTTTGAAGTGATTAGTGATACTAGGGGTGGGTGCCATAAATACAAGTTGCTATGGAGCAGCTGGACCATCAATGATAAAACTAATTTCAAACATGATGGCTTGATTTAAAACATTGCAGGGAGTATTACATTTATAAATGATACAAGCATGATGATGAGTGGAGTGATTTGACAATTGCAAGTATGACATGTGTGGTTATACATTCTAGTGGCTACACTTCAGTGGCAAGGCTTGTAGTTGGTTTTTTCTTTCATTGATTGCAACTAGGGCATATAGTTTGTTCATATAGCTACATAAACTCCAAGTAAGAGATTCATACCTACCATATCAATAGAGATGGCCAATTTATTTGGGGCAAGGGGCTATCAAAGTTGTTGACATACATGTCCACTAAATACATAAGGCAAGGGTCAAGAATGTTACATGAAAGACTACATACCAATGCAAGCTCATTAAGTTTTCAACTTTCAAAGCACTAAGAATAAGGGCACCAACTAATTTTAGCTGATATAACCCTCCATGTGTGATCAAAACACTCTTGCATCAAGAGGCTATAGAAAGCAAGAAAAAGGTCCAAGCTTAAACAAAGCATTAAGCATTCTAATAAAATAGTTCAAGGTCATAGGCAGTGTGGCCTAGGGATATCGTACAGCATGCGACCAATGGGGTAATTATCAGTGTGCACTCTAGAGGGGTTTCTCTCAGTGTCATGAGCATGGGAAGGATCCTCTCTTTGTCAGCAAGGTGGGTACTTTGGAGGACGTGGGGGTCCATGTAGTGGGGAATGGGTTGAGGGAGGGCATTTTGAGTAGGAAAGTGCCTAGAATATGACGAGTGACTAGTGACCACATGCCTGATTTTGGGCACTTTCCTATTTGGAATGCCTGAGCTTATTCCCTCATGTGGAGGGTTAGAGTGAGGTTGGCAGCAAGTGACATGGCACGACCACATCGATGGTGTTGCACAATCACATGGCTTGATGTGTTAGACAATCACCACATGGCAGAACATGATGGGAGGGCAGCAACTAGTGGCAACAAGCAGGCCAGATTTTGACCATGCATCGACATTTATTACCAATTCAGGGGCATGGCGTATTTAGTATGAATCTAGGGGGGTGTTGATTCTCATTCTAAAAGTGGTTGATACAAAACAAGGTATGGACAACATGCTTGATATGATAGGAAGAGAGGGATTGATATGCTTGATATGATTGGAAGAGAGGGCTGGGGTGAAGAGTGGCAAGGTTGTGGATGAGGATGGCGCAGGTTTAGGGGAGTTCACTGCATGTCTCGTCGTAGCCCTCGTCCACCGACTGCTGAGTTAACACCTCTTTGTCGGAGTACCATGAAATATGAGACTCTATGCTACATCGCAAAGAGGAGCTACTCACTTTGGTGCAAATCTGAGTGCTCACTTCCATGGTCCAACATCTAGGGCTACACACAAGGTGGATTAGGGGCTGATGAGTGAGCTCACATTGCAAAGGGGAGAAGGGAAAAACAAGGTTTATTTAGGGTTAGAGCAGAGAGATGGTGAGAAAGGGCACTTACTTGAAGATCTGAACATGCTGCTATGGATCAGCCCTTTTGAGAGTGGTTTGGGTGTGCATAGTGGATGGCGGAGTGCCACAGAGCAAATAAGGGCACCAAGAAGGGGCGAGAATACATGGCGCACCTACAACTTCAACTTTAAAATTCAAATTGAGCTTGCAAGTGCTATATTGAAGGTTCCATTATTTCTTGTGGTACCAATACTACTGAAATTATTGTGTAAAAATGTTAATTTGATGCTTCTATGTAAAAGTTCGGATGCTAGTATTTTTGTCCTGACATTGATGTGGAGAAAAGAAGAGGGGATGAAAAGAAAGAGGGCAAGTCCACGATTAAACTAAGGGATAAAGGGGGAGGGGAGGTGTTTCAATTGATGATAATGGAGGGTAGGGGCCATTAAAGAGGGAGCTACATGAGATTGGGGAGGGGGAGAGGGACCAGTTATGAAGGGGACATTAAAGACAAAGGGACATGCCAAAGGGGGAGGGCGAGGAGGGACCATTTATAGTATTATAGTTATCTTTGGAGATATTATACTACTCTATAGCTTAGTGATATAGCTTTATGTGTGTGAAACACAAGATTATGGGCCCAAATCCCTTCTTGAATTTCATATATAATGTGCATCCCTCTTAAATAAATGAATCCATGCACAAACATAGGTAATTAACCTCCATGGGCCAAAACAAATACAAAACAAATAGGAATAAAGTTAAGTTGAGTGCCCATTCTATTAAAAAAATGATAATTTATTGCATTAAAGAGGGAATTTGATACATTTAGAGGAGAGAGTTGAATTGTTGGCTCAAGATCACGATGGTATAGACATTTGTATGGAGGAATTACTTGGGATCTATTTGGGGATGCTATTTTATTGGGTAACAGAGGTGATGGGAGAGCCACCAAGTAGTCAATTTGTAGTCCAAGCCTAAGTAAATTCTTTCCACCATAAAAATACCACACGAAACAAAAAGATTCAAAGTCGGCTACATTTTGAAGGAAGTTGCGCAAGTGTTGTCTCAGCGGCAGCCATTTGATTGCATACTCAATGTTCAACGGCTCATCAAGTGTATGAAGTGGAGTTTACAGAGGCCATAGTCCGGTATCAAGCCATCTAGATCGATGTAGAGAGAGGACATGAGCGTAGCTCCCCTAGAATTGATGCGTGAGTCAAGGTTGACGTTGAGATGATTGCTTCTATCAGTCTGGTGTGAAGGTTTGCATGGCCAGCTTTATATAACAGCATAACGACCGACTACAGTTGGTTTATAGTCCGACCAACTCTTCATTTCATTTCCACTAAGTTGACAAGGCTCACAAAACCATAAATTTATCATCCCTTAATTATATGAAGCATGAGAACTTGTCCTCATTCTTTGTATGAGGAGTTAATCCCTTTATATAAAGGATTTTGTAAAAACATCTAATACTTAACCCTTTACCCAATGCTCTATAAGGTTCACCATGGCATTTTATATGCCTTATGGTCCCCATTCAAAATTTAAAGAAACAACAATGGCATCCACATTTCACCATGTCTTAGCGTCCAACCAAGTTCCTATTGCCAATATATCATGTCCATTGTTTTTGATGTATGACAATGCCATCACGAGCATGTGTGTGTGTGTGTGTGTGTGTGTGTGTGTTTTTTGCTTCCACTACCCTTTTATAGGTACTTCATTCCTGAGTTCCCTTTCTTACAAAGCTATGGCAGAATATTCATATGAAAAAATGTTTCAAAAGGAGCCTTCAGTTCCCTGCAAGAAGCAAAAGCAGGTTGAGGGTGAGCATGACCCGATGCATGATACTCTTGAGGCTTAACTGGTATATGATGTCATGCATGAAGGATTTGTAGATACGAGGAAAGAGTGGAAAGACTCGATTCCTTCAGTTGGCCTCATGGTTGAGGTAGATGAAATTGTGGATCCAGTCAGAGAATATGCTAAGAATGCAGTCATATTATTTTTTCCAAGCCGGATGCCACCTGCTGCAGAGATAGGCAACTGGTTGACGCGCACACTGGCTAGCTCGTTTGTTCGTAAAGTACACTATGCAACCAGGGGTTTTTTTGAGGTTATCATGGTGGATGAGATACACAGACAAATGCTTTTGGAACAATCGCCTCTCTTTTTTGGGCAGCAAATGGTGCATGTATTGCCATGGTCTCCCACAAGGGATTTTCAGGCTTTAATCCGACACAGATGCCCGGTTTGAAGTTGTCGATTTCCCATAATGTATGGCCTCAGTCTTGCCAAAAATTGCAGCATCTTTAGGTAAAGTGGTCTGGCCACCACGGCCAAATGGCAACTCGAACAGATTTTGCATTCTCTAGGATACTGATGATTTCCCACACCAGACTCTTATTCAGTCACGGTGAATAATGTGAACATGGGAAGTGCTTTTTATAAACTCAAATGGGGATTATTTGCAGGGGCTTGTTTTGAGTGCAAAAAATTTGGACACATGGCTTCACAGTGTCCAATGAATTAGCATAACATTGCCTCGTACCACTTTGCCGGTTCAAATGCCTACCAAGGATGCTTCTACTCCAATTGCAAATAAAAACAAAGGCAGTAGACAGCCTTCTGGAAGTCAAGATAAAGGCAAAGCTCCAGTGGCTCCCAATGGGAATATCTCTTCACATTCACCCCCTGCCTTTCAATCTTTGACCAAAGGACAGAAACCTCCAATTGATGGATGGCAAAGTCCAAGAAAGGTTATTTCTGCTCGAAGAATTTCACCCCCCCACACTTGGAATGGTGCATCTTCTAGTGGAAATACCCCAGAGATAAATACAGGAATTGGGATTACATGGGCTGCAGTAAAAGCTAGCAAAACACTCTTCCCCGCAGAAGAGGTTGCTGCTTTGCTGTCTACTTCTCAGGTGGCTACTTCTTCTTAGGGGCGAGGCCTTGACCCTGAGATAGAAATGCAAGGCTGACCTCATAATTTTTGCTGTTGTACATAGTTGTTATATTACTATAAATATCTGTAAATATGACTGCTCATATCAAATGTTTTACACTCAATGTCCAGGGGATGTGTGACAGTAGGAAATGGAAATCTGTGTGGCTGTACATCAATAGATTTCAGCCTGACACAGTGGCATTACAAGAACACAACCAACATGTCTATGCAGGAAAGACAGGACACTACTATGGATATGATATTTTCTATGCTGGGGAGCACTCTTTCTCAGGGGTAGTCCTTCTGATCAAACATGAGCTTCAACCAGTTATTGCTCTAAATGACAACAAAGGCAGATGGCTTGTTCTCCAATGCATTATTCGAGGAGAGGTGTTTGAATTTGCTTCTGTTTATGCACCTCAGTCCTCTAGAGAAAGAGCTGCAATTTGGGATGCCATGCAATAATATCCATGGAGATATCATGCCTACATATGTGGGGATTTCAATAATGCTCAACAGCAGGGTGACAACACCTCCAGACATGACCATATGTTAAAACCTGAAAGGCATGCATGGTCTCAATTACTGTTGCATCTAGATTTGGTTGACCTTTGGAAGGAATTGCAGCCTTTGTCACCGGGCTACACATTTCAACATAATGCTTTTTCCTCTTATCAGGCACGTCTAGATTGATGGTATAGTGTAGCTCCACAACAAAATGGGGATTTTACATGCAAAATGTGGATTGACTATGCCTTTGTGCATTCAGACCATGCACCTCTGTGGTTGCGGTTATCCTTTCATGATATGCCTGATGATAGATTGCCACAAAGGAGACATCTAATCATAAACAATAGCTATTTGCAACATGCTGATTTCAAGGCAATGGTTACTGAAGCATCTCATTGTCTGTCCACTAGCAGTCATATTCATATTAATTATGCCTGGGATTCTTTTATTTCCAAAATGCAAGCTGTGATTAGAGCTTATGGCAACTCTTACATGAAGACTCTGAGGAAAACCATTGCTCAGGCCAAATCCACTTGTCAAGACCTCACTGAACTCAGCCATCATCGTTCGTTGTCCATGCATGAGCAAACAACACTATGCCAGGCCAGACATTGTCTTAAACTAAATGATCATAGGAAACTGGCCAAATGGGAGACTAGAGCAAGACAAAGAGCCTTTACAGATAAAGGTTGCTCTTCCAAAGAATTTTTCAAAAGTTTACATCAGAGGAGACTCAAAATAGAAATTTGCAGAGTGCTATGCCTGATGGATCATGGACCACTTCACGGTCACAGCTTGCTTCTGTTTGTGTGCATCATTTCTCTTAGCAATTTGGCTCTGCAGTTCCTCCCTCACAACAGATTCTGCTTGCACGAAATTTACTGTTGCAACATGTTTCTTCTATCGTTTCCCCTATTCAAGCTTTGGAATTGGAGGAACCCTTTACTGAGAGGGAACTGTCAGATGCAATCAATTAATGTGGCAGATGGAAATCTCCAGGATGGGATGGTTTAACAGTCGAGTTTTTTCTAGAATATTGGCCTATTTTGAAGCATACATTGCTATATATGGTGAATTCTGCATGGCAAAATCAAAAAATGCTGGACACATGGAAGAGAGGTCTTATTAAACTCCTTCCAAAAAAACAAATTTGTGAGTCTTTGGCAGACTGGAGACCTATCACTCTTATGCCCGTCATTTACAAAGTTACTACCAAAATGATTGTTGATCGGCTAAAAGGGTTTTTACATGATGGGTTGCATCCTGCTCAATATGGCTTTGTCCCGCGTAGGCATATCACAGATAACATTGCTAATGCCTATGTTGGAATTGAATATGCCAAATACACGCAGCAGGATCTTTTGTTATTGCAAGTTGATATTGCCAAAGCCTTTGATACTGTTCAGTGGGATTTTATTTCATCGGCTATGCAAGCATTGGGATTTGGCACAAAAATGCAGCAACTCATCACTTGGCTATATCAAGATAGTAAAGTTGCCTGCATACTTTCAGGGGATATTTCTCCATACTGGACTCTTGGTTGTTCTGTCAGGCAAGGATGTCCGCTAAGTGCTTTACTTTTTGCCATAGCCACTCATCCACTGCTTCAATATCTAGACCACCTCTTGGACACTGACCAGTTGCATGGTTTGGAGATTCTTGGCAGTCATAGCATGATTGCTCAGGCATATGCTAATGATTCATTCTTTACTCCAAAAAATACTCGGGTTGATCTGTCCATGATTATGCAGGCTCTTTCTACATATGGATTGGATGCTGGTCTTCAAGTAAATTTTTAGAAATCAAAATTGTTGCCGTTGCATGCACAGGAATGGCACAACCTTCTGTGGCCTGGGGAAATTGTCGCCGCTTCTCAATTCATTCGGAATCTTAGTTATCCTCTAGGTTGGGGATTCACCTGTTCCCAACAAACTGATTGGGTGCTAACAAAGTTAAGGGCAAAACTTGAATATTGGAAGCTTGCAACTTGGCCATTACATGTTCGTTTGCGAATTACACAATCCGTTTTGATAGCATACATACAATTTTATGTGCCTCTCACTATGTTCACTAAGGCAGATCTGGTTTACTTTATGTCAGCTATCATGGAAATTTTTTGGTGTTCAAAAAATGGCAAGAAAAGTCTCAGATTACTCTCTATGCATCCTCTGTTCTCCAAAGATGCACGGGGGTCTGAACATTCTCAATATTCAAATGCATTTACTTGCTCACAGAGGGAAAATGATGATACAGTTTACGCAAAGAGATCAGCCTTGGGCTTTCATGATCCGCTCTCTCTTATTACATATTCATACTTCTGCCTTTGGGCATTGGCAGCCTACTCAGTGGGATTTTTTATTTGGCTCTATCCGAGGCAAGACCAGAGGTTGCCCTTTTGTCTCTCGTCTGCTTCTTGATTGGAAACATATTTTATCTCACTTGGAATGGCATGGCAGGGATTCTCTGTCGGGAAACTCTTTGAGGGCTGAGAATATTTTTTGGTCTAAAGTATTCCACCCTCCTTTGGCCATACAAGAGCCCAGACGTTCTTATTTTCTCTCCTTCAAAGGCATTTCATCTGTGGCGGATGTACTTCAAGATGATGGCACAATTTTATCCTTTTCTATGGCTGCAAGCAAATACGGCTTGGGAGCTCATTATCGTTCTTTATGGCATAGGATTTCAGCAATGCGTCAACCGTACTTGCCGGTACCTCGTTTGGAACTTCAGAATCGGCTTGAGGATTGGATTTTACGCTCTTCTTCCTCATATGCCCGTCCTTTGAAGCTCTCACATATCACAGTGTCATCTCTATATAAAGTGTTATTACCTCCGCCTTGGATTTCTCACAGAGCAAATACTGTTTGGCATATGGATCGCCCAATGAAGTGGTGGAGAAAAAGGTTGCGTCTCCTTTCGCATTACAAAGTCCCTCTTCGGCAACAGCTTTTCCTATGGCGAGTTCTCCTTGGCATTTTTCCATCTGGCCAGTTACTTGCACACAGACATATTGCTTCACATTTTTTGGTCTGGTCCACATACTTGTGATCTCATCGCTCTCTCCGACAGAGGCTTCGAGCGAGATTTCCTACTGTTACTTTTGGTAGATTTTTGTGGTTGTTTGGTTTTCATCCACAGAGACAGGGTTTTGATTTATTTTTTGTATGGGTGCGCTACTGGACCCTATGGACTTTATGGATGGACAGAAATCATAGAGTCTTTGGTGATCCACTATTTTCATCCTTTCTTTTTTTCAAATGATCTCTGCAACAATCATTCTACGATTGTGTTCAGACTTGTTTGATTGATCAGGATGTGTATACAGCTTATACTGAGATCTTTAGTTGAGTAGTAGTTACTTCGTTTTTGAAGTAACTATGAATGTAGTTATCTTACAGCAATAAAAGATTTTTTTCCACAAATTTTAAAAAAAAAGTGTGTGTGTGTGTGTGTGAATGCTTTCTTCAGAATGTCTCTAAAGCAATCTCTATATGATAGTTATGCTGCGAGGGACTTGGATGCTACTAGCCTCGAAGTGTTTTCTGACTGTTTTTGAGTTCTCCCATTAGGCTCTATCTCGGAGTCTAATGTCATGTACATTGATCTCATGTTAATAATATAGTTACTAGTTTTACAAAAAAAAAAGTGTGTGTGTGTGTGAGAGAGAGAGACACACACACAGAGAGAGTGCACAATATTCAATCAACTCAATACTTATTTACTTGTATATTGAACAACGACCAAGGTAATAGCCTCGACGACTCCAACTCCATCGACAAACAGACGAGTCCGCCCATGCAACAATGGGACAAGCAAACAACTACATAGCGGCTACACAAAGCTACAAACAAAAGAAGATCCATCGATGGAATCCTCAAATTTCATAGATATCTCCATAGGCACAATTCTCCATGTGACTCCAATTGCCACATCATCATAGCATCCTTTGCCCCTCCACCTAGATCAAGGCATATCTCTTGATTTAGGAAGAATTTGAGGGTGCTCCAAAAAGGAAAAATGCTCGATTTTTTATGCTCTACCCAGTCATCACATAATGCGCACATTTAGGTGCAAGTATCACACACATTGTAGCCTCGGCATCAAATCCTCTTCTTGCATGCACTGAAGCCTTTACATAGATGCATCTAACCCAGCACCTTAAGACGAACAAAAGAAAAGAAATTATTTATTGCTTTTCATCGCTCGACGGTTGGTCTAGATTAGAGTAGCGTAGTTCATCCTTAGAGGAGAGAACTCCAAAGTAGCCAATCAAAGCCATGCCCAAAAATTCTCAAATAGTTCCTACTTGGAGTTAGTCCCTACGGTCACATGCGGTTTCACATCATTACATTTCCTAAAACCTGACCACCATCAGTTCAGCGAGAAAAATTCAAAGTTTTTCAGAGGCATTGGCCAATTGATCTGAGGGCAAATTGCACATGATTTCATTTTGCACTCACATGCCACCATTGTAAAACCTCCTGGCTATTTTTTGGCATTGTGCACATCATTTGAGCCTTGTAATGCCTCTTGGCTATTCCTGGCATCGTTTGCCACAAGCCTTATAATAGATTGGATATATATTGCAGTTTCTTCTTCATCAAAAGTTTAGATTTCACTTGATACAGACAATGTTTTGCAATTGATTCAGACAGTGATTTTCACAGTAGATTGAGTACATTTCTTACACCATGTCTACCACTAGCAACCTCAATTTGGAGGCATCTACTAAGTTAGATAATTCAAATTTTGGCACATAAAAATATCAAATGGAGACCATTCTTGTACTTCAAGATAAATGGGAGTATGTTGATGGGTCTACACCTAGACCATTGGACGATCCATCATCAACTCCCACCATTGCCGTAGCACAGGCAATGGAATCTACACCTACACCAATAATGTCTGCACCTATAGTAGATCATGCCATTGCCCGAGCATAGGCAGAATGGGACAAGAAAGATAAGTATGCATATCATTTGATCAAGAAAAATGTGCAAGATGTCACATGCTTGAACAGCTCAACATAGTGACATCAAAAGAAGTATGGGATATGTTCGCAACTCTTTACGAGTCTAAGAACACCAAGGTTCTCACACTGAGATACCAAATCAACCAAAGTTTCTGCAATAGCAATGAAACTTAGAAATGCATAGCATTAAACAAGGAGGAAACATGTGTCATTCACAATGACACCCTTATCTAAAGCTCACATTACCAAGTTGAGGGGTGAACAAGTTAATCCTTCTTAAGGTAAAGGGCATGAGCATGTAAAAACCAGCAAGCATGCACTTAGGAATGCATAGCCCACAACATATGTAAGAGGCTAAGGAAGGCGAAGAATTTTAGATATTTGCCTTATCCTAGCATACAAGAGATCATCACAAATAGGAGCCCTCCAACCATTATCAACCCATCTCCATGAGGCCATCATTATTAGGCCTAGCATTAACCAAGTAGCATTTGTACTTACAAGGTGCCTAATTAATTCTTTATAGTCTCATTTGTAGTTCTCAACCAATCCAAAGTACAACTTCTTGTTGGGTAGACCTTAGTTGCAGTAGGCCAGAGTCAAGCAAAATTGGGAGATTAATACCTTGTCATTGCATAGAGGCAAGAAGAAAGTATGCATGCTGATGGAAGCAATGTCGTGCTGGAAGGAGCAATACGCCTAGTCTTGGCTGAAATGGTCAACATAGTGGATGGCTTGGATGAGGAGGAGGAGGAAGAGTTTTTGCGGGTGAACTAGGATCTCGTTTGTTCACAAAATTGACGTCAAGGAGATCTCCACACAATTTCTCCCACCAAGACCTTTCATAGGAATGGCAACTCCACCACCGTAGACCGTGTCAATGGATGATCCAGTTACTATGGATTTGGATCTACGGGATATTTTTGATTGATCATGGGAAACATTTTTGTGGCCAAGGTGATTAAAGAGACGACCTCTTTTTCCATGGTGATTCACAAGAAATCGTCCTCATACTACCCACAAGCCAATGCACAAGTCGAGTATCCAACAAGCAGTTTAAGTGGATCATGTCCTTGTCGGTCAACAATAGTCGGACTGATTGGGACAAGGTGGTGCAAAGTTTTCGCATTGCAATGGAGGACCAGCTACTTCCACAAGAATCTATGGAATTCTGGCTAGATGTGTTGAAGCAGTTGGAGGAAGACCACATGGAGAGCTATTATTTGACACAAGTAGTTCAAGCACACAAGAAATGGAGGGTGGACTTGGACTCAAAAAATAAATTCTTCAAGAAGGGGCAATCGGTCTTGATCTTCAATAACCGCATGGGACGAATCTTGGAGAAGTTGAAAATGCGGTGGCTGGTGGATCTTTGAGTATTGCAGGTTGACTTCTTTCTACTTGGTGGATCTTCAGGGCCGACTATTTCCACTTTTGGTGAATGGTTTGCGGATGTGGAGGTACCATCATAAGGGGCACCTTAAATGTCCATTCCTTGTAAAGCGTGAGGTACTTGTTTCTTGGTGGCCAGTGGGGGAGTAGTATTTAATGGTAGGATCATGCATTATGTGCCATGATGAGTCCTTAACTACTAGTGTTACCTCGGGTTCAGTGCCAATCGCCTTGCATGTCTCGACTATCAAGCACTTACAAGAGCTCAGTTTAGTTCTTCCCATTGTTCACTCACAGTTCCTCACTCATTTGCTCCATAGAGTGCTCTTCTCAAGCTCCCTCCATACCTCTCCTACAGCTTGCACACTCATGGATATGGTGCTTGTCTAGTTGATAACCATGTCTCTCATCCTCTCACTAAGCCATGGCAACATTGATAAGTGGTTGCGACAACTCCGAATTTGCAATTTTCCTAGCATTGATTGGGCGTGTATCATCGTTCACCTAGAGATGGTTCAACTATGCAAACAACTTGCATAAAGCTCATCTATGATCATATGTTCCTTCCAATCAATGGAGAGAGCCATAACTTTCATACCCTAGGTATAACGACACTAGAGGCTGAGTTTGGGGTGCACATTCGAGGTATTGCCTCAGTAATCAAAATAATGTGATGATTCGTGAAGGCTACCGATGGGTGCTAGAGTGTATATTCTTCCAAGCAAAGACATATACAACACAGAAGGGATCATAGCTCTTGCAGAGTCACTACCCGTTGCATGGGTGGTTATCTTGAAGGAGCAGCTCTAGGCAAAAGTTTCTTGAGTGGCAAAGGCAGTAGCAAAGGGGCTCGTGATCACTATGAAGGTGGGTCAAGTCCTCAACCTCATAATCCCACTCATAGATGACATGGAGGTCCCTCTGTGCATTACAACAATGATGCTAGCCTTGGTGCTTGAAGGCCCACGAATGCACTTACAAAAAGGTGGAGGCATAACAATGAAAGTAGTAGCTCTTCTCATCTCGAGACTCCTAATTTGAGCATGCCTCTCTCGACAGTAGCCACAGTGACCCCTATTTCCCCTCTACCACCGCCTAGTTCAGTGCAACTAGTTTCCCAGGCAGTAAGCACTCCACCAACGAGCAATCCATGAACCCCAATGATGCTACGACAGTGGAAAGCACTATAGAGTTGCCACGGATGGTAGTGACCATGAGCACAGTTGCGGCGACGACTAGTGCGTTAGGTGAGCCAGCTGTTACCTCCAAGATCGTAACTATTTTGGGAGGGACAACAAGATTTGATGGCTCTCTCTGATAGTGGGTGCGAGTAGATTCTTTAATCGACAGGCACTCCACCATTGGCAGTGGTGGCCATGACAGCAAACGGAGGGTAATTCTTGTTGGAATATGAAGCCAAAGTGAGTATAAAATCAATGTTCTAGGTGGTCTACGTGTGGTTTTATAGTCTAGTGAGTCCTAGACATGCCATGTGTCATATTGGGAGATATCCCATAGACATTGTGACTTTCTAGAGTCTAGTGGCACACTATATAGTGTTGTACTTGTCTATTGTCTATCACATCAGTCAACATCAAGCTTTATCTACATGTGAGTATTTTGGTTATCATTGCCTTGCACTTGTACTTTCTTTCCATTTTCATTATGCTTTCCATCTTTCCATTCCATTCCTAGTGTTAGAGTGATGCTCCCCTCTCCACATGTCCCTTCATGTGGTATCAGAGCTATGTTCCTAGCCCTGCTTTCCCTTTCCCTTCCAAGAGGTTGAGGTGAGGGAGGCCAATGAAGCTACTCTCCCTCCTCCTCCTTGGAAGGTTGCACTGTTCTCTCCTTCCTTGAGCTCTCTTCTCATCATTACCCAAGCCTCATCAACGTGAGCTGAATGCTGTCCATCTACGACATGTTGTTGGTTACCATCAAATGGAGCTAGAGCTGCTGCAGACTTGGCTCGCTATTCTGCCCACCGTTTTGAGACTTGCGACCAGTGCGGCACTTATATATTGAGCTACAAGTGGAATTTCGATTTGGTTTTTGAAAGAAAGTTGTAGTACACTTCAAGAGCTACAATTTTGGTGTTTACTTTGTCTCAATTGTGCTTTGTATCAAAAGTTATTCCATTTGCAATGTGTGACAAAATCAAGAGTGCATTTCGTCATCTGTTGATGTTTGTAGCAGCTACTTCCCATGGGTATCTTGTGAGCTCGTGCAGCGAAATATGATCCGTTATCTTCTTCAGCAAATGAAGATGCATTGATGGGCGTGTTTTCTTTACTCATGAAGACATAGACTTGCTCGTGGAGAAACACGGGCAAGCTGCTTCTCACACTAATTTTTTATTTCTCCAATTTCTACCTCAGATTTTAAAATTTCCAAGGATTTCTATGGTGTGAGGGTTCCTATTGTTGAAGGAACATATTGCTTCAAAATTTTTGGAAAGCCCCAAAATTCTTGAAACCATAATTTTGTGCTAAACCCTAATTTGTAGAATTTTGGGCTTTTCTGATTTCTACATCCCTTTAGCTCTATTGAAGCCCCCAGCATGTAAATCATTTGGGGATTTCCACATTCAGACCGGTTGCTGACACAATAGAGAATATCCAACTGATCCAACAACATTTCCAAAATCTGCTATCCACCTCTATCCCTCTTAATGATTCGATTATCCAAGCTACACTGATATGCAAGGAGGTGAGAGAGCATGTTGTTAAATTTTTTGAGAATGTCTACCTTGAATAACCACTCTCGTTTAAAGAGCTCAAGCAAGCAGTGCATGCAATGGCTAATGGAAAAACATCTGGTGAAGATGGACTCCTAGTGAAATTCTATAAATGATTTTGGGAAATTGTTGGCCCTTGTTTATTGCAGGTTTGGAATGAAAGCATTAACTCTCCCTCCCTTCCTCCTTATATAAATGGGGGAATCATCAAGCTTATTCCTAAGGAGGGCCCTAGAGATGAACTGAGAAACTGGAGGCCTCTCGCCATGCTTTAATTGTAGCTATAAAATGTTTGCAAATGCCCTTTCCCTGAGAATTCAGGATAGAATGAACTCTTTGATTCTCAAATAACAAAAGGGGTTCATTAAAGGAAGACACTTATTGGAGGCAATTATTAACATCTGGGAAGGTTGTGAATTTGCAAAGGAAACTAGATAGGAAATTTGTTTCCTAAAGGTTGACTTTGATAAAGCATTTGACCTCTTAGATTGGGATTTCATAATTCAATCTTTGTAGGACATGGGGATTGCCCCCATCTTTGTCTCTTTTGTGAGACTACTTCTCTCTAATTCTTTGGCTAAAGTGTGTGCAAATGGGGAGATGAGTCAACTTTTGCCTTTAGAAGATCTATAAGACATTATTGTCCTGTAGCTCCCCTCCTCTTTGCAATTGCTTCAGATTCTTTGGGGTGGTGGCTTATACAAAATGAGGCGAAAATTGGTACACTCAAAGCCATAGAGATTTTCTCAGGCAAACAACTTATTGGTCAACAATTTGCAGATGATACAAACTTCACACCAAAAAAAGTTGACAGGACATACAAAGAGTTCTTGAATGCCTTGATGTTTTTTGTGTGGCCTCTAGGTCTATAATAAGCTACTAAAAAATAGGGTATGCAACACTAAGTGGCAAGGAGCATGAGGATTTAAGAGATATTGGATGCCTTAGAAGACCCCATGGTTCAATTCTTCCTCTCCTGTGAATACCAATGGGATTTAACATTTCTATGAAAAAGGTGGGACTAGTTCCTATGCAAGTTCAAGAAAAAACTTGACACATGGAGGGGCTATCAAGCTAACCTGGTTGGGAGAAGTCCCAAACCATTGCCTATACCCGGTGGCCATTTTTTATCTTTCCTATTGGTAACCTTCAAAGTCTGGTCTTTAAAAATTTGTCAAATCATGTAGATATTTTTTGTGGGGAGGGCCCTCTAAAATCTCAAAAGTGAGATGGACTTTCTGTACCAAACCCAATGGAGAGGGAGGGCTTGGGGTAGTTGACAAACTCTCTGCCTCCTAGATAATCAAGCCTATCCTAAACCCTAGATTTGGCTTTGCTCTTGCTCTGAAATGTTGTACATATCCATCCCATCAAGGCTCCAAAATGGAAGAGATACCCTCTACTCTCAACGTTGTGTTGCCCAAAACCTTGCAGCACCAAAGGGATGCAGATGTGGAAATCTCTCTAAACAGATTTTGAAGAAATCAAGAGCTTTATAGTCTTCTCTGGGAAGGGGGCTTTATGGCTTTAGATTTTATTTGGGTCTTTGTTGTTTTTAAAGAGAACCCTTTGAGTGATGAAGATTTTATTAGAGCTAGTCTTCTTTTCAAAAAGGGGTTACAAAGTTGGGGTTGGCTGCTAGACAAAGCTAACTTGAAGTGAAAAAGTTGGCCCAAAATTAGAAGATAATTCTCCCTTGCTAATTATCAACATGATTTAATCATGAATAGGATAACTCTCTCGCAATGTGGCACCCAATGGGAGAGGGGGAATCAGTTGGTCTACAAGAGAGAGTTTAGTTGGGTAGGTAGCTCTATTTTATTCCTAATCCCCATGCCAACTTCCACAATTGAGAAGGTTTACTGAGAACTTAACCGAAGTTAGAAGCTTGGAGCAATGTAGAGAAGTGGAAGAGCATATTCGAGAGTATCCAGACCAAAGACATGTTGGAAAAAATATCCACCCTACTATGGTTGATGTTACACATGGCAGTCTGGACTAATGCTAGAAGTTTACGAATAGGGAAAGGGGATGGTCATTGTAAGAGATGCCTAGGAGACATCTTCCATCTTTTTGGAGGTCTCCAGAAGGCCATTGAGATGTATAATGAAGCCCATTCCTGGTTGAATATGGAGATTGAATTACATGATCTTAACTATCAGGAAGAGTCCCATACAATGGTGGTCAAATTCCTAGCTGAACCTGATCAACATGTTGCTTCCAAGAAGATACCACTTATCACAAAGGTTGACCTTGAGGCCTTGACACTAGTATTAATGACCTCCCCCATTTCTACATATTTCTTTAGAGCTCCCTCCCCGAGAAGATCTCCATCAAGGTCCCCCACTATTGCTACCAGAGGGCCTTATTTAAGAGACTCATTCTCTCCTTTGGATGTTAAACATCATATTGATGATGCTACAAAGGGAAATACTGCTACCACTAAAGGTTCCATCAAATTTGCCTCCCATGGTTGTACACCAGAAGAAAGAGCAGGTACCAAGGAAGCCAGAGAAGACAAGAGAGATACCCCTAACTCCCAAAAGGTCAAAGATGAAGAAGAGCAAAAACCAAATGTTGTCATCTCTTTTTTTGTTTAGCACATACTTTATATGTGAAGGTCTTTTATGGAGAATCATTTAAGATTTTGAGGATGTATAAAGTTTGATATGTAAATAATATACAACTACCTTTTTCCATGCAATAAATAAATAAATCGATAATGAGAAGATAACATTTCATAAAAGAACCTACTTCTATGCAATTTTATTAGATATGGAAAGACATATTCTTGTAAGGCTTAGCTTTTCATTTTATAAAGAAATGCTATGGTATTCACATTAAGACATGGACCATTTACTTATAGACATTAACATACAACATTTAGTTGTGAATCATATAAATGATATGAAATCATTTCTTGACCTTTCTCTTTAATGATAAGATGAAACATCTAGAAAATGATGACTGATCACCAAACATAAGCAAAAAACAATTTTCTCATGGTGTGGAGTGTGTTTGCTTCCATAGCATCAAAACCTACATGGCCAATAGTGAAAAAGCACACTAGGATGTTAATGCCAAATGAGATTTATGGGTCACAAATTATAGTAAATAATCACACTAGAAATGTCATTTTTAAGTTATAGATCAGTAGCAATCTTGCCTCAAGGTAAAAGTCTAGGCATCTAGACTGTTTTTGGGGATTTTTAAGTTGTAGATTATCAATCTTGCCTCAAGGTAAAAGTCTAGACACCTAGCCTTGTCCCCCCCAAAAAACCCAACCATAGCTAACCCATGAAAACATGAGGTTTGCAATGGGGAAAAAATTGTGAAAAATATAGATACATGACTTGCAAATATGCTAAATGAATTGAGCTTCATTCAATGATTGAAAAGATCATAGTGCAACCCAAAAGCTATAGAATGGTAGTTTTATGTATGACCTCTTTGTTTGATTTTAATAATAAATACACCTCGTCAAAACAATGTATAATCTTTTGTGGTGAGCCACAAGATTGTTCATCTAAGATCCTTAAAAACTTCATGGAGTGCAATTACTAAATGTGTAGGATAACACATGCATTCACATGATATGTATTTTTTGAGCTAAGTAAGTATACATTCAGAAGGGTTTATATAATGCAAAACAACAAAATTCAAATGGAATCAAAATTTACAAAGGTATCAAATTGACATGTATTATGATGTAAACAATATTATTATTATTATTTGGGGGCCATGGATGTAGGTGACATTGCTATATAAAAGTAAGCGCACTGCCTCGGACTAGCATTAGCATTAATCCAATTACTTAGAGACAAGCACAACCTTCCACACATGCAACATATAAGGTGCTCAAAGAAATAGTCACTATGAGATCATAATGACGATGATAATGATGATGATCATGGCAATCAACAACCACTAGAAAAAAATGACTAAAACCTTTGTTTCCTTTTAAAACAATGGAAAAATAGACATGTATCCCAAGTGCCATAACATTTCATAAGGAATAATAAATATGCGAAAATATATGAAAGAACTTTCAAGCAAAAATATCAAGGAATTTGAACTCTATAAGAAAGAGAGAATCCATGGAAACAATTTGCATAGGAGCCTCAACCTTGTAATAAATATGAGAGAATACATGAAAGAAATTTCAAGCAAAAATACAAAGGAATGTTAACTCTAACGCTTTAGTGAATCATGGTTGCCATAAGGAAGTTTCAGTAGGGAGGGTCGTTGAGTAGGCCCTTTTGCCTCATAAATTTATTATATATTACAATAGGAATCTTGACACATTAGCATCCTCATGGTTGCTAAGAGGAGGAAAGGGCACAATCCAAAACTTAAGGCCTCTCCTTCCATCAAAGCCGTGAGGTATTTGTTGGGCCCAACTTCAAGCCCCCTCCTATTGTCAAAGCTAGGTGAGGGCAAAGTTGTGAGGTATTTGCCAGGCCCAACTTCAATCCCCCTCCTATTATCAAAGCTAGGGTGTTTGTCAGCTCAATTATCGAGCAACAAAAGTACTGGGGCAACTATTTTGCTCCTACAAGTCAATTTGGAGATTAAAGCGATTGACCATTGCGCTGATTGAAGAAGTCCGATCTAGAGGGTGCTATCAACATTAACACACCCATGGCATCAAGTGAAGGAGAGGTGTTGTGATGATAATTACACCCTTGTCAAGGGCTGAGGTTGGTGGAAGAGAGATCTCCACCCTCCGACCGAAGATCCTTCTCAATCAAAAGAAGGGTCAAAACACAATGGGAGCACGGTAAAATCAAACTTAACAAGAAACCGACACATCAGCAATTCCTAAACAAGAAAATGGCCTGAGATGTAATTACCATTCAACAAATGGCACAGATTGACACATGTCAGAACTTAGACATCTGCGTCACGCCGCCATGCCATGTCATTCCCTCTGCTCATCTCCACACATCATGCCACATCATCTATTCCACATGGACTAGTCCGCAGCAGAGCGTTGCCCAATGTTGTCTAGGTGATCGTGCACAGTGTGTGGAGTAGATTGTGCAGAGAAGTCCAATAGAGCCTAGTGAGCACATGCCACCACGCCACATCATGCTGTCTGCTTATAATTCAATCCTCTTCATAGTCTGACTGCTCAATGTGACCACGCCTTCTCTTTCTCGTTGCACCACATCACCATAGACCATTAAGCATGAATGTGCCGCCGCACCACATCATGTGCAAGGAGTGTGATTGGGTAGCCATAGCAATACCTTGTAGGTGGACAACAAACTAGAACATCTAGCTGACATGGCAGATGGGCGGCGCAGAGCAACACATTTTGTGCATTAAACAAACCTACTCTGATACGTGGCAGCCATGCGCCCGCCTCCTCGCGCTGTGAGAATTATAGCCAATGCAAATCACCGCATCAAAATCTAAAACATTGGTGATCCGGTGGCTTTTCCCTCCAAGTGTAAAGAAATAAAAGAACTTAAAAATTGAAAGAGCAGGCTTACTTTTTGGTAATGAACCTTATAAATTATCGTTGCTTGCCATCTCAGAAATCGCTGTACCAACCAGAGGCATTTGTCCAGCAGATGCATCTCCTGCAGAAGACGGACAAGAAGCAAGAGAAGATCTGGTATCCAAGCACAGCACATCTTGCGTCGAGTCCGCACTGGTCGAGCAATGGCCTACGATGCCAACCCGTTCGACGAGGAGGAAGTAAATCCATTCTCGGTCAGTAAGTCGATTTGCGCTATTTTATTCCTTGAGACTCTCTCTTTTTCGAGTACACTGGGCGATGCGGATATCTAGATCAGCCTGGATAAACACGAGAAAAGATGCTTAGCTAGACTCAGGCCTTGTGTCTCGATTAACGCCGATCTTTCGTCTTTTCGTGTACAACTGCTTAATTTGACCGAGCTGTGGGTTCTGTCGCGTTGGATCGTCGTTATGTACATTCTGTCGCGAGGATCTTCTAGTTAGATGTGTATAAAAAGCTACACGTAATGGCTTCGTTCTTCTGGCAGGATCCAGTCGTACGTGCACAAGTTTCAGGACAACCACAGTATGGTGGAGGAGCTTTATACAATCCGGTTGGTAGATATATTATGAGTTCCAAATTTTGCTGGCCCCTCGGTTGGCACATTGATCTTTGTTATTTGGATAAGGTTGTGCCTAAAGCTACATGCTTGCATGCTTCCATATATAAGGTTTGCATAAAGCGCTTGCATGCATCCAACAGGATCACGGGAAAAAAAGCAGCGTAAAGTTTTTCATGCTGCAGCTGTGTGCACAGCTACAACAGCATGTTTTTATGTGTCTTTTCCTGAAGAAATCTGGATCCCAGTCCAAGACGGCCGTATTTCAAGACTTCTTGTATATAGGAGCCCACTAGTTTGTGTCGCTGTGCACAGAAACTGTATATCTCTGGGAGCTAGTGCCTTATGTTATGTCTGCTCCAAGACGGTGGTATTTCAAGACTTCTTGTATATAGAAGCCTACTTGTTTATTGGCTGTGCACAGAGATTGTAGATCTCTGGGAACGAGTGTCGCATGTCTTTCTGTGATGAGCTGTGGTGTTCGAGTCATCTCAGAGATCATTGGTTGACCTCTTTCCTACAGAATTCCATCCTCCAGTTTGGTTTTTGCCATAGAATTTTGTTGCACACGTTTTTCTATTAGCCATGTCTTTGTCTGGAGGATCTAAGGCATCAATTTTGGCATATTCCATCCAATTGGTCTCTGCTTGAAACCAGGATTCCAAAAGACCAGTTAAAGTACATGGCATGCAATCCAGCTCAGGAAGAGCGCAATTGCTTCTCCCCATCCAACAGTTAAGGATAGAAACAGTTTAGTATTACAAGTACAACTACCTTCCTTAACAGATGTAGTGCCATAGATGAGTATCAAGAAAAAGCTGTATCAGGATTTGGAGTCTCTCCTAGTGGCACCACAGGTGCTGAGAGGACGTCTTGCCAACCAAGAAATGGACATTTGCAAGCAAATAAAGTGTGATCTTTGTTTGTCTAAACCCATGCTCTGGTTAGAGGGTGCTTGGTCGTATGGGAGGCTATCTGGGCAGGGCAGAATCTCGTATATGGATCCATCTCTGATGTGACTGAAATTTGTTGGAGGATGATTGGCAAAATGATTCAGGAGATTTGAGGAGCAATGACTTGTGCCAAGACAGTCTCTCATAGGCCACGCTGTCAAGGTGTGCCAAGCAGTCACGTCAATTCTGATCTCATAGTAGAACAGGCATGGACGCTGAAATGTTGCTAACTCTTGTAGGTGCAAAAATAGAATTTCCCTATGTTTGTATGGTGATCGCTCGAGACGAGGAGCTAGTGAGAGGACACTTTTAGTTCCAACTTCCCTGGAAGTGCATGTTATGAATGCTCACGTAGTTTGTGCTTGTGGTGGAGCCGCTTGAAGAGAGTCAAAGGAAGTGCTTATCATCTAACCACAGCCCAAGGATTTGGTTCAATTCTTGCATGGAAAACCTTAATCCTCTTTTTGGCAGAAAGGGCAGCTTGTCAAAAAAGAATCCCATAGCCTCACTGACAAGGGGATATGAGCATCTAGAGTCTCTCTCATTATGTATCCGTTGAGGGGATGTGAAGCCTATCTGTGGACTTATTGTTTGAAGTAGTCATTGCCCCACTAGTGAGTCCCCGTATGAGGATAGGTTGTATAGATAGTCTAGATGGAACAAGCATATGCCCATGTGGGGCTATGCATGTATACCCATTCATTGATGTTTGGTTATATCCATATAGGTAGTGACTGGCTAGGCACCTTGTATGGCTTCATGTGGAAGATTGGATATGGGAAGGCTCACATCCTAGTCTATCAGGGTCCTACAGTTGAGTTATGTGGGGAGGGGCTGCTTGCCTGGCACCAAGCTGTAAATATTCCAAAGTCAAAGCATAAGTTGACCATTTATTGATCATAATTAATGAATTCTTCATTTATTTAATTATATTCAAAGGGCTACTTTCATTTGGTCAAAGTCTTAACTTCGGTCAAAGATACTTAACCTCGGTTAAGTAAGCCTAACCTTGGTTAGGGAGACTCGACTTAGGCCAAGATGGTTAACCACAGTTAGTCAAAGGCGTGGCTCCGGTTAGTAACGAGACTTGGCTTACGCCAAGAGGGTTAGCTTCATTAACCAAGGTGCGCCAACTTCGGTTGGAGAGACTTGGCCGTAATTAAGGCGCTCTGACTAATGCTCAAGCCCCTTAATTACGACCAAAAGGGTTGACCTCGGTCGACTAAGAATTGTGTTCTATGTTTTGTTCATGTGTTTTGTTGCTTTGCTTGCTAAGTATGTCTTCCTTTTGTTTTTCATAAAAGTTTTTGTTTACCTCTCTTTTTTCTTCTCGTTCATTTTCTCTTTTATTTTTTGTGTAGATTTTTGGTCTTTAGAACAATAAAAAATCTAAATTTGTATGATTGGACTTATTCTAGTCTTACAAAGGTATATATTTGTTCACGTGTTTGCTTGGTGCAGACACCCACAACGACTAGGATTAGTCTACGGATCATTATTTGCATGCAAAGCGCTGACCATTAATGGGTGCCATGGTTTTGCGCTTTAGCTAATGGTTGTAGGTACTAAGAAGGATTGAAGAATGAAGAAATATGGAGCTAGGCGAGCGCTTGAAAGATCACTCGTGTGACCACGTGCTTCGAAGACTCCAGAGTTGTCCCTAGTGGCATGTAATTAGGAAAGTAGTTTAGAATTTGACAGTTGGCATGTTGCCAAATGATGAACTTGAAGCTCTTTGTTAAACTACTCACGTTTTTGTATTTTGGTAACACAGCTCTATGCTGAACTTTGGCCCGACAAGTTGTCCTGGGCCCTAGTGTCTTGTGAGAGAGAGAGAGAGAGAGAGAGAGAGAGAGCTGTTTGTTGTAAATGATGGATTCAATGGGAGAGAGTTGTTCGTAATGATGACGGTTTCAATTGGTATCAGAGCAAGGCTCATGGTTTTTTCAAGCTGCGACGATCAAGTAAGGGTTGCGTGCAGAATGCCACAAGGAATCGTGATGCAAGCTATTTTGAAGTTTGTCAATGCACAACAAGCTTTGCATAGGGGACATCTACACGACGACGGAAGACCAACCGAAGGAGATGACATCCAGAGGTTTTATTTGCCCCGAGCAGATGACAACACGATGCTTTCGACAGAGATAAATGACCCGATGAACGCAATCGTTGGCAAAACGGTGAAACACCAGGTGGCTCACATCTAGCGCAATCCCCAAATAAGGAGCTAGAAGCTCATTTGCGTTACATGAAGATTGCGTTTGATGAAGGCGAATTAGTTGGAGTCCATGTGCGTCGTGAAGAGCAGAAACGACAACGAAGCTTGAAGGCAATCTTGTGTTGACGACCAAAGAGCAAGTTAAATTTGCCTAGGCGATCACGTTGAGTTGCCTAGACCTTGGGGGTCTCAAAAGAAAGTGTGAATGCATAGAGCCAGGCGTGACAGTATTAGCCAGGGAAACGCTTCCACGTAGGTGCATGTCTGACATAAGATTTCATGACAGAAGAATCCTAATAGGATTTTGAGGCCGTGACATACCTGGTGGTTGCGACGCTTTGCGAATGTCATAAGCGTAGTCTACAGGCGACGGGGAGACGTGCATGACGTCTGACAGAGATCTTCGACGGATTTTGCAGACGGTTTGACAGGCGCTGAGGTGACATTGCCAGCTCAGCTGATGATGTGGTGTTGGCAAGCGAGGGTTAGTTGGCAGTCAGCCTGGCAGACTCGTGGTTAGTTCGATCCTGGTCAGAGGTTCAGTTAGTTGGCCCAATCAAGCCAAACTTTCTCCTTGAAAACAAGGGTTGAGTGCATCGGTTGCATACAAAGTGTGTGAGAGAGTTTGCAAAACTCAGATAAGTTGCAGTGATGGCTTCACAGCAGCATGCCCAATCATCCCATGAGGGAATGGCAGAGTTTGATCAGGTATGGCAGGCAGAGGGTATGCAGACAAATAAAGAGAATGCCTACAGAGAGTTGATTACTCAGTTGGGAGAGGCAAGAAGCGACCCTTTGTTTCGCAGGATGGCACAACCTCTCTTTGAGGAAGAGCCAGAGAAGCCTCCTTCTGGAGCAAATCAGGAAGTGATGGGCAAAAAGAGATCCTTGAGTCCTACTCCTTTTTCCACAGATGAGGTATTAGGAAAGAGTAAGAAGTCTTCCCATAAGGACAGCAAAAAGAGGAAAAGAGAAGGTTCTCTTTCCAAGAAGAAAAAGGCGATGTATCATCATAGTTCATCTAGTTCTTCTTCTTCTAGCTCTACCTCTTTATCCTTGACACATCTTCTTCTTGTGGATCCTCAAAGCCAAAGCATAAGACGAAGAAGAAGAAGAAGAAGACTGGCAAGAAAGTAGAGACTAAAGACTTCAAAGACGGTGGGAAATCAGTGAGATTTGCCACTTACAATGGCCAGTATGGTCAAGCTGAGAAGGCAATGCAATTCATAAGGCAATTTGATGCTGCTTAGGAATAAATTGTTTATAAAAGGCTTTCTTTGAAATCCTTCCATTTCTTGGGAGCTGTATAATTAGTAGTTTTAGCTATCCACCATGCACTGGCTGTACCAATCAAATGCAAATCAACCATATGAGGTTTCAAAGACTCACTGAAATTTTCTAGTTTCGAGACCATGTCCTCCTTGGTTGGGAGAGTATGCACATTGAGTCTTATAATCAGAAATTTTGGACTCATATTTATAGGTTTCACCTTTCAAGAAAATCTTTGACAAGACTCAACTCAGGAAGTATCGGGCAGGACACACTCCAAAGATACAGGCCCAAGTGAACACTAAGGATATCAAAGATATTTCAGATCTTATGCATTCAGTCAATATGGCCAGTCTTATATATATGCAAGATCCTACTACTGTGCCTTCACTACAGGCATGGATACCGGGGGATAAAAAGTCAGCGATCCCCATGTTTGAAACACGAGAGTTTTGCGAGGCACAGAAGTGGGGATTTCAGCCTCAGAAGCCGAGGGGAAACCAAGTACAAAGGCCCTATAAGGGAAGACCACAATTTACCCCTGAATATATTGAAACTTTCAGGCAAGAGTGTAAATGTTTCGGATGCGGCAAAGAGGGACATGTGGCTGCCTAGTGCCCAGAAAAGCCTTCAACTCCGAAGGGAAAAGGGGCAGAGAACCCACGAGGACCGCATAAAGCAATGGTGAGAGGAATTCCTGATGTGATGGGTTGTGTTTCAAACCCAAGGGAACAAGAATTGCTGCTATCATGGGGCAAGATCAGAGACCAGCAAGCGCTGATTTTGTTTGATCCAGGGGCTACAGATAACTTTATATCAGAGGATTTAGCCTTGAGGCTGGGAATAAAGACGGAGGAGTTGGGCAGGGCTCTGGATGTTGACAAGATGTTCTGTGGGAACCTTGTGCCAGTCACTCCCTTGATAGGGAAGCTCCGTCTTCATGTACAGAGTTATGTGGATCAGGGAGACGACTTCATCTCTCCACTAAAACATCACGATGTGGTTTTGGGTATGCCTTGGTTCCATCGCAAGGCAGTGAAGTTGACTCTTTCTGAGAGAGTGTTGGAGTTTGTACATAGGGGCAAAGTATAGCGTGTGGCTGCTAGGAATAGAGGGGAAACTATTCCCATTGTATCAAATAGTTCTGTTGGAAAATAAATAAATTCTGCAGTTTCAGCTTACATGGTTTTTGTAAAAGAGAGAGATGTTGAAATGCATGCTGAATTAAGTGAGGCAAATCAAAATAAATTTCAGTTTCTTGAAAATTTTAAAGATTGCTTTTGTGACGCTTTGTCAGGGGAGTTACCCCCTGAGAGACTTGAAGATCATGGCATAGAACTCATTCGTGGCAGTGAGCCACCTAAGAGGCCTCCATACGGAGTTAGTGCAACTCAGCGAGGAGATTATGGCCCAAGTGCAGGACTTGTTGTCCAGGGGCTGATTCAGCCCAGTTCTCCTCCTTGCTCCCTTGTACTGCTTGTACAGAAGAAAGATGCTTCATTCCGTATGTGTGTTGATTATGGCGCACTAAACAAAATGACCATCAAGAATAGATTCCCTATTCCGCGCATTGATGATGTGCTGGGTCAGTTTAATGGGGCTTCAATTTTCAGTAGGATAGACTTAAAGAGTGGCTATTACCAAGTGAGGATACAACCTCAGGGTGTGCATAAGACATCGTTTCGCACTACTTTTGGGTTGTATGAGTATCTGGTGATGCCTTTTGGATTGACTAATGCCTCTCCATATGCACGGAATTACCAACAAGAAGGCTCAAAGCAACCCATCCTTGAGCAGCAGGATCAGATTTTTTACCTGCAGCAGGTAGTGAGAGAGCTACGGTTGGAGCTAGCAAAAGTAAAGGCCCAACTTCACATCCTGGAAGGGCGTGGTAAGCAGGCAGTAATTGATGAGGCTGTAAAATCTTGTAAGGATTCCCTCTGTACCCCGCAGTTAGTCTCTAAAGTCAAAGATCTTGTTCACACTGAAGTACAAACTGCTAAGAAGGAAGTGATTGTGGAAGTGGACAACAAAGCAAGTAAGTTGATATCCAAGATTAAAGAACACGAAGCTAGATGTGAGTCACTACTCCCTGAAAGATGGGTATCTAATGAAAGATGACTGCCTATGCATCACCCAGGAGATGAGGAAAAAGATTCTGGAGAAATGCCATGCACCTCCCTATGCTAGGCATAGAGTAATTACAGCAACAACTCAAGCGTTAGAGAGGTATTTCTTTTGGCCAGGGATGCGGAAAGATATACATCAGTTTGTCACAGAATGCCTCACTTGTCAGAAAGTGAAATATGATACACGGAAGGCACTTGGCCTACTTATGCTTCTTCCCGTGCCCCAGGCACCGTGGGAAAGTATTGCAATGAACTTCATTTTTAATTTGCCAAGATCAGAGTCAGGGAATGATGGAAATGGACTATCATTGATAGATTCAGCAAGCAAGCTCATTTCATTCCCGTTCGCAAAACCATAAAGGCAGATCATATGGCCAAGCTTTTCATGGCACAGATCTTTAAGCACCATGGTATGCCTAAGTCTGTTGTCATTGATTAAGATCCCAGAATGACCAGTCTATTCTGGAGGGCTTTATTTGATAATATGGGGGCGAATCTGAATTTTTCGTCTTCTTTCCATCCCTAGACAGATGGTCAAAGTGAGGTAACAAATTCTACAACGTTGGATATGCTGAAATGGTACGTGGGTGACCAAGGTTCAGACTACAATAATATAGTTCACAACTCCACAGAGAAAGCCCCTTTTGAGGTCATTCATGGGAAGGTGATTCTGCCACCTATCCTGAGGACCAAAGATGAAATATTTGCAGCAGATCAGTTTGTTAGAGTCCTCCAGACAGCTTTCAGCCAAGTCCAGACAGCAATTGAAAGGTCTCAAGAAAATCATAAAAGAGCTGCAGATAAGCATAGGAGATAATTAGATCTCAAGAAAGGGGATTGGGTGCCTTTGAAGTTCGAGGAAGGCTAGGCTCCGCAAGCTAAAGGTAAAACAAAAGGTGTATGCAAAGTTATCTCCCAGATATTATGGCCCTTTCAAGGTTACAGAAGAGATTAATGAGGTTGCATACACATTGGCACTGCTAGAGCATTGGAGGATTGACAATGCCTTTCATGTGAGTCTTCTAAAGAAATTTCAAGGGCTAGATAGTAGAGCCTATAGAGCTAGTAATAGAGGATCCATCAGAAGTGGATGAGTTGAAGGAGGTTCTTCAGCCAGAACAGATTCTGTACCATACTGTACCTAAAGGCCCTCAGGGCAAGGAATTTTACAGATACCTTGTAAAGTTCAAGAATTATTCGGCATTGGATGCCAAGTGGATGGATGATGACATGTTGTCTGATCATCCACAGCTTTTGGATGTTTACAAGGAAGCTTTTCAGTTGAGGTCAACTAAATAGAAGCCGTGGGGATGTCACCAAGCTATAAATATTCCAAAGTCAAAGCATAAGTTGACCATTTATTGATCATAATTAATGAGAGTTCTTCATTTATTTAATTATGTTCAAAGAGCTACTTTCATTTGGTCAAAGTCTTGGCTTCGGTCAAAGATACTTAACCTCGGTTAAGTAAGCCTAACCTCGATTAGGGAGACTCGGCTTCAGTCAAGATGGTTAACCACGGTTAGCTAAAGTTGCTGACTCTAGTCAACGAGACTTGGCTTACGCCAAGAGGGTTAACTTCGTTAACCAAGGTGCGCCAACTTCGGTTGGAGAGACTTGGCCATAATTAAGGCGCTCTGACTGATGGTCAAGCCCCTTAATTACGACCAAGAGTGTTGACCTCAGTCGACTAAGATCTGTGTTCTATGTTTTGTTCACATGTTTGCTTGGTGGGGACGCCCACAGAAACTAGGATTAGTCTACGGCTCATTATTTGCATGCAAAACGCTCACCATTAATGGGTGCCATGGTTTTGTGCTTTAGCTAATGGTTGCATGTACTAAGAAGGATTGAAGAATCAAGAAATATGGAGCTAGGCGAGTGCTTCGGAGATCACTCGCGTGACCTAGTGCTTTGAAGACTCTAGAGTTGCCCCTAGTGGCATGTAATTAGGAAAGTAGTTTAGAATTTGACACTTGGCATGTTGCCAAATGAATGAGCTTGAAGCTCTTTTTAAAACTACTCATGTTTTTGTATTTTGGTAACACAGCTCTATACTGAACCCTGTATTCAGAATCTTTTATCATGAATAAAAACCTTTGGGAGGGTCCAGTCCGACAAGTTGTTCTGGGCCCTAGTGTGCTGAGAGAGAGAGAGAGAGAGAGAGAGAGAGAGAGAGAGAGAGAGAGAGAGAGACGTCCACAAGAGGCCTCGCGAGCCTATAGGACAAAGTACGGAATCAAGTAACTCATATAGACCAGTGTGGGCTGGGGCAAAGGGCTCACTGGTATAAAATAGTAAAAAAGTAGGAAAATAACATGAGGGTGGCATGAAAATATCAAGTGCTCAGAGCTAGAGTCCCAAGTGCATGGACCGGCTCCACGTATCCAAACTCCATGGTGGCTCTGTGATGACATTCAAAGAGATTACGTATCTGCATCTGTCGGGTTGTCTCCCGTGGTGGTGGAGGGCGTGGTCTCCTCGATCTCTGGATCAGATGGGCCATGTCAAGGGTAACGCCTCGCCTCGGTCGATCTCTTCTGAGGAGAGATAAAATAGGTCGAACATCGATCATGTGTGTTTTGGTCGCTTGTTGCATCGTGTACGGTCTCTGTGTCCCTCATCCAACAGTGCTGTGTTGGCTCTTTCCACCGATTCATACATCTCTCATGTCGGCTAGCTCCTCCTCCTCTACCCCAGAGTGCCTTGGAGTTGAGTCAAATGCATAGAAATCTGTGACCTATCTTTGCGCTTGGTCTACCTCAGTGCCTTGTGGTGCGGCCTCCATTAGGTAAAGCCCAATACAGACCTGGTCTTGGAAGTGGATCAGTCGTGAGAGTGGGCCAAAGCCGTGCTCGTCTTGAAAAAGGCAGCGGTAGCGCCCTCGGATCTCATAGTAGATCGGATCTCATAGTAGACTGGGCAAACACATAGAAAATGTTCCTCTATCTCGATCACCCCCATGAATAAAAACCTTTGGGCAAGTTGTTCTGGGCCTTAGTGTGCTGTGAGAGAGAGAGAGAGAGAGAGAGAGAGAGAGCTGTTTGCTGTAAATGATGGATTCTATGGGAGAGAGCTGTTCGTGATGATGACGGTTTCATTGCCTATCCACTACAAATAACCAGCTCAAAGATTGCACATAGAGCGAGAGAGAGAGAGAGAGAGAGAGAGAGAGAGAGAGAGAGAGAGAGAGAGACTTGCGGGCCTATGAGACAAGCAAAGATAACCCACACAAGCCACAATGGGCTGAAGGAGAGGGCTCGCTAAGGCCGTTTGGTGAGTACTATGCTAAACCGAATTCAAAATACAAGAAATCAAAACTAGTACTCAATCTCTGAGACAAAATACATAACCCGGTGCTAGGGTGGCTTTCCTATGAGCTGCGAAAATGTCTCGTATCTGTGTATACGGCGGCGGAGGGCGTGGTCTCCGTGATCCCTTTATCCGGCGGGTCTTGTTGATAGTGACATCTTTGATCGGGCGATCCCCTCGAATGTAGCTGTGATTGGCTGAACCTTGCCTTGGTTTGTCTCTGCATCGTGTGCGGCTCTTGCATCTCTGGCTGCATCTCTCGTTGTCGTCGTTTCATCCCATCGACCCAATGAGCCCTCATATCATCTACCTTCTCCTCCTCTACTCCGCTATGTCCAGGGGCAGACTCAAATGTGTAGAAATATGTGACATGTCGTTGGGCTCGATCTGGCTCGGTCTCATGTGTCGCTGTCTCCTCTTGCCCTCTGATACAGCGCAACAAGGTCTCTCTATGCCATTGCATCTTGACAAACACAACTCTGGTCTTGGAAGTGAATCAGCTTGGAGAAGAGAGGCCCAAATCCTTGTCCCTCCTAAAATAAGCAATGGTATTGTCCTCGGATCTCATAATATAAGGGCAAGTACATAGGAATTGATCCTCTGTCTCCACCTCCGCGACATGTCGTTGGGATCGATCTAGCTCGGTCTCATGTGTCGTTGTCTCCTCCTGCTCTCTGATACGACGCAACAAGGTCTCTCCATGCCGTCGCATCTCCATTAGGTAGAGACCAACAGAACCTTGGTCCTCGAAGTGAATCAGCCAAGAGAGAGGCCCAAACCCGTGTCCCTCCTAAAATAAGCAATGATATTGTCCTCGGATCTCATAATATAAGGACAAGTACATAGGAATTGCTCCTCTGTCTCCACCTCCTCCAATGTGCAGAGTCTACAGATTTGTTGCTCTCTGGGTGTACTTGTGGCTCTCCCGGCCTCAATCCTCAACTGATGGGACGAGACCTCCATCTTTCCAATAGCGATTCTCGGAGCATGTGAGACTCGTCTGTCCTCCCAGGTGTTGGGGTCTGATGATCACTTCATCCACTGATACTCTTATGAAGTGATCATTGTAGAATCAGATCTTGGTGGGAAACTCCTAATCCCTCTCCCCTCCCCCTCTCCCACCAAAAAAAAAAAGAGTCCGTGTCGTATGAAGTTAGTAGGTCCAACCGTATAATATGGATGATCTTATCCCATGGGATTAGATGGTCAGGGGCATCTAAGTTGTACTGAAAGGGGGGGTGGATGGTCCATCTGGATGCCCTGGTTGCAAAACCATTTGGATATGCGTGCATACCAAGCCAATGCTAACCCCACTCTCAGCTAGTCATATGGACGACTCTAGTGCTAATCTCGGTAATCTTCCTCTAGGTAAGGCCCAGACCCTATGGAGATAAGTGATCGTCTGGAAGATGGCATCAACTTGGAGCATTTCCCATCACAAGGGCAAGTGTTCGGGCTTAGATAGGTTGATGCTTTCCTTTTTAATTGCTTTTTAGGACATGATTAGGGACGTAACCATGTTACGTCAACCCTGCAAGGTGTTTGGAACTTTGATGCTTTGCCAAATTTACTTATAAAGGGTCTCATTCATCTTATCCCAAATGGGAGGGTTGCAGAAATTTGGTTTTTCAATAAAGGCCGATCACTCTTTTGGGCAACTTTTATAGGATTCTGGCCTGAGGGCTTGCTCTAAATCATCTGGATCCCAGAGTCGCTTGCAACCTCTCGAAGGCTTGCTTTGGTGGGGGACTGAGGGCTTGCTGTGAATCATCCGGATCCCATAGTCACTTGCAACCTCTCGAAGTGCTGCCACTCAGTCGTTGATAGATCGCCCCTTAGAAGGGTGCCGCATACATGGCCGTCAGTGTCACTAATGTGTCGAATAGATCCCTTCGTCGGGGGGTCCTAGAAATGTGCCTGAAAGAAGCATAGTCTCTCTAGTCAAGCTAGAGCTCCCTAGCCTCTTGTAAATCGTGCCCTGGCTGCATGGGTCATTGTGAAGAATGGACCTACAAAGGCTGCCGCTAGGTAAGTGAACAATTGTACAATGTCCACTGGCTCCCCGCGTAAGCGAAGCCCCTCCAAGTGTTGAAGATCATAAGTTTGGTCTTGCCAAGGTTGACTGTTTGGTCTCTATCTCAGCAAAACACCTCTAGGGCCTCTAGGTGCCTCTGTAAGCTTGCTGCTGAGGAAGACAGGATGACACTGTCTTCTGCTAGATCAGCCAACAATGATCCCTCGCCCCCTAGACGGTCAATGAAGGTTGTGATCTCATCAATGTATAGCCTAGATAATATCCATGGAAGACCAAAAAGATCTATGGGACCAATAAGTAGCTTATTACATCAACTCCCCAAAATCAATCTTGCTTGAAACATTTAATTTTGCTACACTCTCACTAAGATAGATTTGGACGATTTGAAGTCACAAATAGGAAAGCTTGTTTCACAAGTTTTCAGTTTTAGATATGAAAAAGGGTTCTAAGAGTTGAAAAATTAGCCTTGCATTTTGTTTTTTTGTTGGATGAAATCTAAAAAGCAGGACCTTGATTTGAAAAAGAAAAGGTGCACAAAGGTTATAGATGCTGAAGATGTCCTTTGTTGGTTAAACTTCTTTCTATTGTTCATAACTCTAAGAGACTCTTTATTTCAACAAAGCATTGGTATCCAGATGGGCACTAATTGTGCTGTTTCTTTAGCAAACTTCTACCTTTGAGTTTATGCAGCGATTGATCTCTTTTGAGACTTATCCAATTGCTCTTCATAAACTAGCTTGAAGAATTAATTGCAGCAGACCTGGATAGACTGCATGAAATGGTTTTTGGAGACCTCATGATACTGTTTGCATTCCTGAATTCTACATTCATGTGGATAATGTTTTCTCTGCATGCCTTAACTGTGTATGTCTCTCACATCGTTAGAATGTTCTTGGCAGCATGCAGGTAGTGTAACTCAAGCTTCAAAGCTAACATCTCTTTCACCTGAACCAGTAGCTGAGCGAGATGTGACTGTTGATATTCCCCTTGGAAATGCTAAGGTAAACTGCTTTTTTTGTCTTGCAACTTGATGTGGCTGCTGCTATGATTTCTACGCTGGGGAATTCGTGCCTTTTTCAAGTCCATGGAATTTCCTGCAGGATTTGAAAAAGAGAGAGAGAGAACTTGAAGCAAAGGAGGTTGAACTTAGAAGAAGAGAGCAGGTGAATAGTTCAACTTTTACTGCAACTTTATTACTTGTTAGAGCCAGTGTCTGTGGAAATGTCCCTTTGCAAAGAAGAAATTGGCTTTCCAAGGACCTTGTTGATTTCAAATGAATTTAATAAACATGCAATCTAGCCAGCTACTTATTACAAACTTCACAAACTTCTTGCTGAGCTCAGACTGAGACTATGTGCATGAGAGTAGAGAGAGTGAAGACAGAAAGCACAATACACAATGCTGGTCCATCTATTTCCCCTATCTGTATGGAGTATTCACTGGATATATGAAGGAAACCGAGACTCAACTATGAAGAAAAAAGCTCTATCTTTGATGAGCTGTCGAGGGGCTTCTCTCACTGCAACAAGTCTTTGTTGTTGCTGCTGGAGGAGCGCTGCCACTGCTGCCATGTGAGTGAATTCACTGTGCATGTGATTCAAGATCTGTGTAAAAACAGCCCAATTACGTGGAAAATGAATCTCCACCACGAGTAGCACTGGTGGAAACCACGCTCTACTTCAAGCGATGAAGAGGGAAGAGACAATCGATGTGATGGAGAGTGGGATTGAAAGCTCCCATTTTATAGCCCTGCAACTGGGTAGGGGAGATTATAATCTCGCCTGCCAGATCAGTCGACCTGATCTGTCAGCCGACCTGCTACGTGACACCCGACTGCCACATCATCAGCCAACAGGTCACGTGGCAGTTTTACCACATCAGCGGTCTGCCATGTCAACATTCTTCACGAAATCTAGCAAGAAGCAAGAACAGGCTGGCTGATAATGAAATCTAAGTGTGGGTTCAGCTTGCAGTGTCCAAAAAGCTTTCAAGAGGCTAGGAATCATGCACATTGAACATGGACTGAGTACCTTATTTCGAATCTCTTCAAGAAGATCTATTTTACTAACCTTGCTGTCTAATGCTATTGCAAATTTGGACTGAAACAAGGAAGAAAGATTGGTAGAATTCTTTCTCGTAAACACTGCCAATCTTCAATCCAAATCTCCAATCTCAAAACTATCTCCAAATCCAAGTAGAAATAATTGTAGCATCAGTCTCAATGCCCATGCATCCAAAACCGAACACCTATGAGCTAGAGAATTTCTACATTGCACATAGTGACAAGGAATACTGAGATGATACATATATCCTAAAAATAGGCACAAAAACTTAACATCAAAATGCAATTCCAGGGAGACCCTTCTGATTAAATCATAGTTTGCCTTGGAGGCTCCCCAGATGAAAATTGTGATCAAGAAGGGTCTCCAAGTGAGGGTCCAAGTAGAGATTCATATGCAAAAAAATAAAAATGATGAAGAAAAGCACATATCTACCACCAAAAGATGACGAAATCTAGCAAGATGCAAGAAAATCGCTGAATGATGATGAAGTCTAGGTGTGGGTTCAAACTGTATTGTCCAAAAAGCTTGTGGAGGCTAGGAATCAAACTGTAATTTGCTATAGCAAGGTGTAACAGCAAGATAACATGCGCGTGGGAGCTAGCAAATGGTTTTACGTTCAGAACTCAGGTGAGAGTGATCAAATAGTACCAAAGAACAGTCACATGTAGAGAAGAAGGCTGTTTTAGCTGAGAGCCGGAGAAGCTAGACGTGGATGGCAAGATGCAAAAGCATGATGGCAGGAGCACAAACAAGGAGACAAGGAAGTCACAATTGCTAGGAACACGTAATGTGAATGAGAAATCGGGATGAGAATGGGAAGGAGGAGCAAAGAACTTTGAATCTTAAAAAAACTGTGAAAGCTAACAACAGTAGATAAATTTTGGCCCCGTGACCCCTCTACCCATGCACCCAATTAATTCTATCTAAGCAATGCATTGCCCTACTAGCTTTTTCTCTAAGCATCTTCTGCTTAGAAATGTTCGTTTGGGAGAGACTAAAATGAAATTACTACAGTCTTCACAAGCAATGTAGCTGAATGAAGGAAATGTGGACTCCTTTTTTTAAAGCCTTCTCCCTTAATGCTTCATTGACAAGCTATTCCTCATCATTGAGGAGATACCACTGGTAGCCAACACGGTAACAGAACCAGAGGATGTCTAGGTGGTGCCACCCAGCACACGACCAACAAGAGGGGATGGTACAGTATCATCAGACCGAGGGATCCCTGGTCATCAATCGCAGTTGGTGACAACTCGAAGTGTCTAGTCGAAGGAATAGGTATCATCACAGAGAAAGGTGAGACCAAGGTACCACAGTGTGTTTCTTGTTCCTAAGCTCTACAAGAATCTTCTCTTTGTTCATGCCATAACAAAGAACGGAATCAAGGTAAAGTTTGAAGTTAGGACCCTTGATCAAAAAGGGGAAGTGGCTGCACGAGGAGTATCAGAAACGACCTCTAACAGATCAGGACAGCCAAGATCGCTTCTTGCATAGAGAGCAGGAAAGCGATAGTTCCATAGGCATTCACTCAGTTCAATGGAAAGGAAGTATAGGCTGAGCCACCGCATGCTCAAAGCAACTCACAGCGGAGACCTCTAAAATTTTTCCAATGGTACATAGAGACACTGGAAGAGTCTAGTATTGGGAATACTGTATATACCTTCATAAGACTAGAATATATCCAATCTTACAAATTATTATTTTTATATAGAATAAGCGAAGAACAAAGGAAAGAAGGGAGTTTGTAAGCGACTTTATGAGTAAATGAGAAAAATAAAAAAAAGGGAAAAAAAAGAACGGGAAAATTTAAAAACTTAGTAAGCAAAGCAACGGTTATGTTCTCATCAATATCCAAGTATAAGCTGCCATCTGGGTTTCGAAAGATTCCGGAGTCTAGTATTGGGAAGACCAAGCTAACCTGAGACCAAATAAATAGTCCAAAGTGTAGACGTTAAGGGAAGGTGTTGGAGGTCAATGATCCACCCTCTGTCACCCTGCAATATTACATAAGCATCTAAATGCAGCAATCCATCACCTTGATGAGATTACTTTACATCTTTAAGATAGCATATGGCTGTTGACATCATCTCTATGCATTCAGATGATTATAGGAGTGGCAATCAACCACCCAACGAGATGACATGGCATGCATGACACAGGGCAGACTGTACGGACGGTACGTAGTACCAGCAAGCTGCTGATGTGGCAGAGTGCCATGTTGCACTGTACAGATGATGGTGTTTGTGAACATAGCGATGTATGGACCATCGATGATGTGGGAATAGGCGCAATGTGCTGACATGGCCCTTTTGGCAGGAGATCATTGCTTCTTCTTCATTTTAACATGACCAAAATGGCGTGTCTGTGGTAGTTACTAAAGTTATTTTTGGCATCAAACCCCTTTGTGATGCCCATGTTTACTTGACTCACCACACATGCTTGCAAGCATGCTTCTGCTCCGCTCTTGATCTCAAGCAATCCTCATGTCCTTGTGTGACCTCAATGTGTTTGAAACTTGCCAAGGTAGAAATTTTCAAAGTTAATGTTTCAATATGCAGAGCGTAATATTCAAGGGGATTCAGTATACGTTTTTAGTCCACACTCTATGGTGTACATCTGCGTTGCAAACGATGAGATTCATTGCATGGACACCTTTGGATGTACATAACGAGTCCTTGTTATAGGTTGCTGCTTGTGTCTTTAAAGATGGGAACTGTCCACATATTGGTCGATGTGTTCTAGCTTAGCTTCATGTTTCTACCCGCTTTCTATAGCGGAGGCATGAAACCCCTCCTCTGTGTGTGTGTGTGTGTGTGTTTGTCTCTCTCTCTCTCTCTCTCTCTCTCTCATGGTGCTCAGCTTCTACATATCCTCAACCGAGAGGACAGACCCCAATGGGGTTTTTTTCCTTTGCTAGCTAAGATGAAATCTTAACCATAGTTCAATCATAAAATAGTGATGATGATGTCCACTAACCTCCAGTATTAGTCTTCTTGTGGATGGACAGATGATTAGTCTTTTCTCCCTAGCTTCTACAAGCTTGATGTTTGTTCCTACTCTCACCTTCACATCAAAAAGTAATTGCTCAGTTCCATGGTGACTCTTAAACAAGCAAAAGCTTGTCTCTTCCCTTTACCTACCATTGAATATAAATTTTTTCGGCCTTTTAGCAGCTTCCATCTGTATATCTATTTTCGCACGTTCAGGTTCTGTTTTGGCATGCATTGTTCACGTGGGATGATTTGATTGGATTGTTGAAACCTAAGCGTGAGGCTGCCTGTTTATTGCAGCATACCTTAAATGCACATTCACTGTGTAAGACGATGATACCTCAAACTATTGTTTGCCTTGAGCACTGAACTCCTTCTGCATTTCAACTGAATTTTCTTTCTCAGGAGCTTAAACGAAGAGAGGATGCAGCTGCTAAAGGTATATGTGCTATGTTGCAGAAGCTTCAATGATATGGGAAGATACATGGTCGTTCTTATTCTGAAGTATACTTGCAGATATTATTTGAAATTTCTAACTGTGTTAGTTGCTCAATACTGCAGCTGGAATCATTATTGAGGAGAGGAATTGGCCACGGTTCTTCCCTCTTATTCATCATGATATTGCAAGGGAAATCCCTGTTCATCTTCAGCGCATTCAATACTTGGCATTTGCAAGTTGGCTAGGTGCTTAACAGTTCCAGTTTTATTAGAGTTTTTCTCCCTCATATTTTTCGTACATGGCCTAACAACCAGAATACGTGGTAGGCAACTAGAGAGAGACCTTCTTTCTCACCAAAAAGCGAACATGCAAAAATGAGGGATAGAAAGACAATCCTGCACCTCCAATACATGCTACAGCTAGGAGTCAGTCTGGCTAGGTGTTAGTATTCAATGCAGAAACTCAAGTATCGTTTGGCTGTGCGTGTGTCGTGTCGTGTCACATTTTATTTATATATATGTATGTATGTACACACACTTTTTTTTTTTTTTTTGGGGGTGAAACCAGTAACTATATTATTAACATGAGATCAATGTACATGATATTAGACTCCAAAAGAGAGCCTAATGGAAGAACTCAAAAACAGTCAGAAAACACTTCAAGGCCTCGCAGCATAGCTATCATGTAAAGATTGCTTGAGGGACATTCTGAAGAAAACATATGCCTGAGGAAACTGTTGTCCCATCCTAGAATGCAATCTCTATGTCCAAATAGTCCAGAGTACCCAAAAGCGAGTCCAATGAAAGAAAAGGAGGAATGGAGACATCTGGGATGAGAAGCATCCAAACATCCAGAAGGGTTTTCCAAATCTGATAGAGGGAAACCGAAGCCGCAGCAAATGAGAAACATGAGTGATCAATAACCGAGAGTGCGGACAAGACCATAACAAATGGGGAACTGTCTCACGGTGATAAGAACAACGGGGGCAGGAAGAGGAAGCAATGCGACGTGCTGCCAATTTCACCCCAATGGAAAAAGCTCCCACTAAACATCTCCAAAAGAAAAGCCTCTGTTTCAATGGCAATTTGGCTTTCCAAAATTTCTTGAGTCGTGATTGCCACCAAGATAGAGGCCTATTCAAATTCCAAAGATTGTTGGCATGCTTATCAATCCATGGCGGTGGAAGAAGAAATCTGTAAACCATCGAGGAGGCCAGATTATGCATTGAAAGCGAACAGGTAGCAGGGGATAAGGAAGTCAGATTCCAGTCCAGCAATCTGTCCTGTACAAACAGTGGAGGAACAGGAACAAATGGCTGCAACATAGTTGTAAGTATTCTCCAAATGGGCCGATGATGCAGACCCAAGGGGAATGTCCTGCAAGCTTGTGGGAATGAAAGCACATAACCATGTTGATCCACAACATCTCTGATAAATCTTATGCCCAGTTTCATAAGATTATATGCTTTGATAGGCGCCTGTAAAGCGAGAGGCGATTCAAACACCTTGCTCCAATGGATACTTTCCAAGCGAAAAGAATTACCATGATTGGAAGAAGCACCTGTCCATTTAGCATAAGAGAGAATTCTCTTCCAATCATGAATAAAAGCAGTAGAGATAGGACAACCAAGAATTTTCCCCTGAAATGTGGTCATGACTGCTTCCCAGTGATCTGTAATCCAATGCCCATATGCATGGGACGTCATGTTTCCACACATAGCTGCTAACATAATAGCCCCTGGCTGTTTTTGCTGAAAAAAATCAGCAATCATAGTGCTCTTTCTTGCCAACATATGAAACTGAAGATTGAGAATATTCAGTCCCCCATGAGTCTCAGGAGAGCAAACAGCCTGCATGGGAGGAAGTCGCAATGCCTTTTTGTGAGATTTGCTTTTCCAAAATATCTCCATAGCCTGGGACATATAGGAAGCCAAATGCTTAAAAGACCAGGGAAGAAGAGGCAAATAAAATTGCACGTATGCCATAATGATAGACTGTACTATCCGAAGTCGAACATGTAGAGGCCAAGTGGACAAATGCCAGTATTCCAGCTTCTTGTTGATCTTTTGAAGCACCCATTTGAGCTGTTGTTGAGGGGTAATATTCCAGCCAATGGGATATCCTAGATGCCTCACAAGAGTGTGGGAAGGGAGGATGTGGCCAGGCCAGAGAAGTGCATGCCAATCAGCTTCTTTCAATGCTAAAAGATTGGATTTCTGAAAGTTAATATGCAGTCCAGCAGCTATGCCAAAATCGTTTAGAGTATGCATCAAGTGAGAGAGGTCAGTTTGAGAATTTCTGGGCATGAAATATGAATCATCAGCATATGCCTGTGCAAGAAACGGCTGTGCCCCTGGAATTTGCAAGCCATGAAGCTGCCGTGTAGTTGTAAGATGGTCCATATGCAACAATAACGGATGAGTAGCAATGGCATATAGTAGCGAACTAAGAGGGCAACCTGTGAACCGCATAAGCACATGAATCCTGTTCAGAGGAGGTAAGCTGCCTATGAGAGCTGATTAAATCCATTTGTTGCTTATGAGATTGAGCCCATTTCAGCTTAAGCCTGAGGTTTCCCATGTAACTCCGTCCATAATCTTGAATGACAGCCTGCAAACGATGGGCAAGACTGATCCAGGCGAAATCCATGTCCTCCTGAGCATGTGAAAGGAGGGGGCGGACAGCCACTCTCACCATGTTCTGAAATTGTTGATGCAGCAAATAAGCACCATTAACATGGAGCAGGCGACGACCAAAAAAAGGCATATCATCTGTCAGACGTGCTATAGATAATGTCAAGCATACTGGGAAGTGATCAGATAGCAAAAGGAAATGATCAACCCATAGTGCACATGTGAATCTAGCATACTGCTAAGCATGCAACAAATACCATCTGTCAAGTCGAGCCCAGTAATGAGTAAAGGCATTGTGATGGTATGTGTAACCCATATCTCTATCCCTTGTTGAGAGCCATAAATCTTTTGCATGCAAGAAAGAAAGCATATCTTCCCAATGTCGAAGCTCAGTGGGGATCATGTGAGAACGATGAGTGGTGTTGTCTTGGATGGCTGGCGAGTTATTAAAGTCTCCACACAAAAAGGCATTGGACAGCCAAGGATATTGTTTGAGGGAGGCCCACATTCGAGCTCTTGTCGCAGAAGTTTGAGAGGCATAAACATATGCTATTTCATAAAGATCAGATTGACAGATGCATCTGATCACCATCCATCGACCCTGGGGGTCATTGTAAGCAACTGTGGGCTGCATATCATGTTTCACCAGCATGCATACCCCCGAAAAGTTCATTGTACCAGCATAAAAGATGTCATAACCAGCATAATGGCCTTGCTGGCCAGCCAAGAAGTGTTGGTTGTGTTCTTGTAAAGAAATTACATCAGGGTGCATTTTATGTACATAGTGCCAAAAAAGTCTCCACTTATTGACATTGCAAAGACCTTGAACGTTGTATGAAATGCATGTAATTGAAGTAGACATAGAAAGTATGTACAGCTGAGCCAAAAAGCATAGTGAAGGTGTAAGTTGTCAGGCCTCAGCCATGACATCGACATCCACTTGGCCTCCTGGATCAGTAGCTCTATAATCCTCATCATTATCACATACAGGGATGCCCCTCTTGAGCACATCAACCCACAGTTGAGAAGTGAGGCTATCAGCAGGGGTAGAGGCCTGACCAGGGGTGGAAGTAGAGGCATCCCAATGGCGAGATTGTAACGGTCGTGGCTTGAGCGCAAATACCTTTTTGGGTTGCTGCCAGGCACCTTGAGGAGCAGCATGAGATTCTGAAATTTTTCCCTTTCCCTTATCCTTTTGCTTGGCTGGAACCTGAACCACATTTTCTTTGGGTGGGGTAGATTTAGATGCCATATCCCCCGACTTACTAGGCATAGCCTTAGGCCCCGCACCGTAAGTTGAAGGGGAAATATTTTCTGGAGCAATAGTTGTAGATGGGAGCTGATGCAGGACTGCAGGACACTGTGAAGCTAGGTGGCCAAACTTATGACATGTGAAGCAAGCACCTGCAAATACTCCCCATTTCAAGTCAAAATATTTTTCGCCCAAGGGGACGTTCTCCACCTCTACCGCAATAGAGGCAGGGGTGGAGTGATCTGTATCCCAAAGAACACAAAACCGATTTCGATTACCTGAAGGACGGGGTGGGCATATAACTTGCCCCAAAGTAGCTGCCAGGCTTGGTAACTCAGCCCTCATATAGTCCAGAAAATCCACGACCTCAACCCATACAGGGCAGTGATGTCGAATGAGACCGTGATAATCCTTATTTGGCGACCATGGCATGACATGGACCATTTGTCTGCCATAGAATAGAGGGGACATCTCCAATATGTGCTGACGATATGAGGCATCTAAAAAGTACACTTCATTAAAACCTCGAGAAGCAAAATATACTCCTTCAACAAAGCAACCTCCCAACAAAGCCTGAACCCACTGAGCTACATCATTTGCTGAAGGTAGCTTCCCTGGAAAGAAAATGATGACTGCTTGCTGAGAAAACTTTCGGAGAGGAGCGACCAAAGAGGGCAGCTTCAGCTTGTATTTAAGTGCCGGGGGAGGTTTGGCCCACTCCTTCCGGCTGTGATGAAATTCATCCTTGAGCATGTCGAAAACATAGTGAGCATCTACAGAGGCTGAAGTAGAAAAATCAACTTGCTGTCTTTTGGAGTCCCGGGACAGGTCCTTCCGGAAATAGCTTTTGAGATGTTCCTCCATGAAGTTAAGCAGGGCAAGATTGATGAAGAGGTAGAGAGAACTAGAGCTGTACAGCAGGGTTTGAACAGAACAAACAGCACGGGAGAAATAGGGAAAACAGTACGGACAATAGAAGACAGTACGGACAGACAGGAGCGTACGGACTGTACGGAGTGCTGACGGGACAGACAGAGGCTGTATGGAACAAAACGAGTATGGCAGAGATGCTGACGAAGGGCAGGGGGGCTAGACTGTACGGAGAGGCGGGAATGTACGGACGCACGTAGGGACTTCAGAAGGGATCAGCGATGGCGATGCACACACAGACGATTGGAGCGGGATTGTACGGGATTGCGCAGGAAGGAGAGGGCTTGTTCGTACGGCCGTACGGCACCTGTACGGCGACCGTACAGGTGTACGGACAGAAGGGGGAGCTGTACGGAACCTCCTCTGTCTCGCAACCTGCTCTCTCTCACGCTCTCATGCTCTCACCAATGTATGTACACACACACACACACTTTTTTTATATAGTGAAATCACACACACACACACACACACACTCACAGACACAGACACAGAAGTAGAAGTAGAAGTAGAATTTATTATTGTTGGTACGAAACAAGACAGGTGACAAAAGATCCCAACGTTGCCGGAGGGGCAATGGTGAGAACTAATGAGAGCTGAGTGGTGTCTACCAGTATCCGCTGGTAGTCATCCCTGGTATGTGTATATCTGGGGCATTGTAGGGCTACATGTGCCTCTGTCTCGACTGCCTGTGAATCACAGAATCTGCAAACTCTGGCATGTCGTGGCAAATTCAGCCAAGCTCCTTTCTCTATTGCCAAGGTGTGTGATCGTGTGCGAAACCTGGCAATATTCCTGCGATAGAGAAGAGGGATGGGAGTGCTGATGTATGGCTGAGCAAAGGCATCTGATGTCATGAATGATGACCAGCATAGGGGGTTTATTTGATCTTGGTAGTATTCTAACTTTGTCTTCTTTTCTGTTGTCAACCATTTAATTCAAAAACTAGTAGTAGCCCTTATTTCTGGGCCATAGTGTTGTGTTTTGCTCCTTACCCTTCTCTCCCAGCACTCTATTTTGTTGGTGATTCGATTTCTACAGTTTTGGCACATTTCCCAAGGAGTGTACTGAGTTTCCGGTGCCAGTCATCTTGTCCAAGGTACCGTGAATTGCTTAAGAAGTGTATTGCGTCGTTTGCGAACTATCCCACGGTGCCGAAGTGAATTGCGATTTCATCCGGTTTGGGTTACAGTGGTATCAGAGCATGGTTTTGCTACTTTCCTTGGTAGCAACGGTCCACAGACATCGGTAAAGACATCCGACAAGCACATATTGGTAGACCTCGGAAATTGCACCAGTTTGCAGTCGCATATCGGAGACCCCGGCGCTTAGCTGGCGGACGGAACTATGGGCAAGCTTGCAGACATGGGGTTTGCAGAAATTTGCAGGTGTTTCCTTCATGATGCAGTGGGCATGAAAGGTAGGCATTGAGCGAGTCATGCCCCTAGTGCGTATACACATAGTTACAGAGTACTCCCCTTCCAAGCCTTCGTCGAAGTCACAGAACTCTGAGACCGTGGTGCAGGCTCCCACACACAGATGAGCCTTGTTCACTTTTTCCTCCTCCTCCAGGGCTCTGCGCCTAGGTTTAGGCTGTGAACCACTGGCTTGCTCAAAAGGGCTCTCCTCTGCATCTGAGAGTTGTCCCATGCAGCTATGCCATTGTGAAAACACAAGCAGGAAGCGATGTACTAGGCTGTGGCTAGGAGAACTTGGTTGGCCACAAGAGCCCTTTCTGCTAGAGAGAGTTTGGCAAAGCTCTAGTATAAAAGCTCCCACCGGGCACTCTCTAGAACGAGGGCAATTTGTTGCTCCACTGAAATGTCGATTACTACTTGACAGCCCAAGCATCTCGGTGTCTGCCCCGCGGGATCCACTAAAAACCGAAGGTGACACCCCAATCTCGGGCCTCCTGGGCCTCCTCCATCCTTGTGAAAAAGTGGCTCGATTCGGCTCAGTTGATTCGAACCTCGGAGGCCTCGCAATAGATAGCCAAAGCTCCTCTGATTGCCTCCAGGCTCGTTGCTGACCCCTCCACGCACAACATCTTGTCATCTGCAAACTCTGAATCCAAGAGATTCTCTTTTGGACGCGGATCGGAAGTCTCCTCGCGGTCAGTCCTGCGGCTTGGGAGTGCAAGAGGTAGCCTAACACCTCGGCGACGAAGAGCAAGAGGAATGGGGCAGCCCTGTTGTATCGAACGGGAGGAGAGCACCAATGAACACCTGGCTAGAACTCCTTGCATAGAGAGCTGAAATCCCGCGGATCTGGCGGCTTGAGAAGCTTAGATTGTGCATAGTGCCCTCCATGAAGGACCACTCCACCCTATCATAAGCCTTCATGAAATCCAAGAGAAGGATGGCTAGGAGTTGTGACTCCTCATGGCCCAGTCTACAGCCTCCCAAAAAGTAAAAATATTGTCCAAAGACTATGTGTGTGGATCATATCAGAAAATGGGGACGCAACCGCAAGCTCAAAACCTTTGGCTAGAATCTTGTATACGGTCAGTGTAACCAGAAAACGCGTTTCGGGCAGTAGAAACGTGAAGAAACGTTTCTGCCCGAAACGTTTCTAAGAAATGTGCAAAACGTGGAAGTTTTTTTGAATTTTTTAAAATAAAAAATACACTTTTTATTATTTATATAAAATAATTTATATAAAATATACTAATTTTACACGTTTCTAGACGAAACATTTGTCAAAATCTCGAAACGTTTCTTGAAATGTGTTTCTAGAAACATTTCTTGTGACACCATATACGGTATCGAGAAGGATGATCAGCCTGCACTTCCGAATGTTGGACCTGTCTCCTCCTTCGAGATCAAAGCAAATCCAATCACTGCTGAGTGAGTGAGGGAGCGAGCGAGCCAGAGTCAAAAATCTCCTGCCAAGCTTGCATCAACGTGGTTACAATAAACTCCCAAAAACTCCGAAAGAAGACTGAATTTAGTCCGTCCTCCCCAAGGCACTTCTAGGCAGGGAGGGCCTTGAGGGCCTCCCACAGCTCCTCATTTGTGAACGATGCCTCCAACTGTCTGGTGAGGCTCAATGGGACCACTGTTAGGACCTGATCCCAAACCGCCTTCCGGGCTAAGAGGACCATGGGAGTCTTCTCCTCATAGTCCGCGGTCATCTCAAGGATCTTTTGGGGCTCTGAGCTCATCCGTCCCTGCTCACCCCGCAATCGTTGGAGCTAGGTCCCTGTTGATTTAGGCCCCGCGATATGAGAGAACTACCTGGTCCTCCTGTCTCCTTGCTGATCTATTTGGCGTGGGAGAAGTGGTACGAGGACTTGGCTCGTCGGAGTTTTGTGGTGTTTGAGAGTCTAGGACTGTAGCTCTGTGGTGCTTCTTTGGATAGCCTCAACCACCCAGTCGGCCCATCCCTCACAAGGCCCTCCTTTTGGTTGCTGCCAGATCTCTACAACTGCCTCCTTCACCTCTTCATCCTAAAGACGGTCGTTTGGGATGGAAAGCCCCCTTTGGGGGAGCCTCTACGGGGTTGATCTAGGTGAAGCACAGTTGGGAAGTGGTCCCACAACGCGTTATCTGCCAAAATCCCTGTGGAGCCTCCCTCTATGTAGCACCCAATCACCAACATGGAACTGGTTCACGCGCTTTAACAAACTCTTGTGTCTCCTTTGCCCAAAGGAAAAGAGGAGACTGCTTGGGATCCTAGCAAATTGTGCCTCCCTCCACGGATCTCTGCCACGAAGATGAAAAGTTCCTAGCTACTCCTCTCTGTTGTTGGCATCTTTGCATAAGAAGCTCCTCCTTGTTTGTCCTCTGCGTACTTTATGTTGTTGAAGTTGCCCCCAACAATCCAAAAGTCAACATGTGGGAGGCACTTTGTCAAATGCCTCCAAAAAGCAGGGCATTGCTGTCTGCAAGTTGGTGCGTATATGTTCAAGCTGCCAATCCTTGCGGAGACCCATCTAAACACGTTCAGGCTGCCAATCCTGGACTCACCATGCGAAGACCCATCCAAACTACTCGACCCGTGATAAGCTCGCCCTCATCATAGACCTCAAGAGTTGTTGCTTGGGACGTCGAGATGCAGACACCCCCGCTATGGCCTATTGCTGGAGACCATACATCCGGCTCACTCATCGGAAGAAATTGATGATGGCGAGGTCACAGAGAGAGGGTGGAGGAGGTACCTTTTTTCTCCTACACGACATGGATGGCGACTACAGATGGAGGCATCGACCTAGACTCCTTCGAGAGAGACATTGGGCAGAGCAACAGGTACCCCAGGAGGTTTGATCTTGTTTTTGGATGCGGCTATGGTTAGCCTTCGACCACGGAAGATCTTGTACTTCTTCTGGTTGACCGCTCACGAGGGTTTGTCCATAGGCCGTTGGTAGAGTAGATGCGGGTGGATGGGTGCTGCCATAGATGCATGGATGGTGTCGTGGAGACGATCCCGCATTGTCCTTGGAGCTGCTCAAGCGCCCAAAGGATTTGGCTAGGATTCCTTCGAATTATGGCCTGATTGAGGGGAGTCGTGCCTTCCACATCGACGGGTTCTCTTTGGCTTACAAGATACATAGGTAGAGCATCCATCGGATTGAGCTACATGAGGCAACTTGTCCCACTGATGGACAATGGCTAGCATAACGACATGGAACATTTGGGTTGCTCGCTGCAGCCTAGTGATGGGAGAGCATCGTGTTCCACCTATGGCGAGTTTGGTTGCTATTTGGCATGATATCATCTATACTCTGAACGCCACTTGGGAGCGTGGGGAATCGGACTCTAGAGGGACTGAAGGCGGGAGTGTTTGTGCAAGGCATGGCCTTTTCTACATATTACGTTGTGAGGGATTCGCTGGTTGTATAGCCCTCCCCCCCCATGGTTGTTGGCCCTCGTCCTTGAGATACCCTAGGCTTGTGAGCTGGTTTCTCGGAAAGCAGGCTGGCTTTCTCTCTTCGAGGCTTGGGGGCTTTTTCTCTGGTCATTGCCTTCGGAATAGCCGACTTGTATGTTTATTTTTCCAAGCATTAATAGAAAGTTCATTTTTCTGTTAAAAAAGAAGACCCACGTTCAATATATGTGGTTACAAATAGGGGCAAAAGAGGGAAATGTTAGGCTGGCGGCATGCTACTTTGCACTCCCACAATCATGCACAACATTCATCTATTCGAGAAGACCCTTTTTTGCATTTGGGGGAGGACATAGCCATGTGGGTGTGCATCTCATAGTGAGCGAGGGCCTCTATGTGCGTGTGCCCGCCCTATTGAGGATAGACTGAGTGTTTATGCCTATTTATGGGCTGTTTGGTCGGGCACTATGGCTCGGTTTGTAGGGCAGGAGGTCTAGCCCATTTTGGGGCTTGACTCTGCTCAAGTCAACTGACTAGCAGGTCGGGTTAATCGACCAACAGGTCGGGTCAAGCGACCCAGCTTGGGTCGGTTGACTGACCCTGGGTCGGCCATGTGGCAGCCCCTGGGGTGGCCATTGCCAGTCCTATAAATGGCCATGCCTTCACTCATTTTAGGGTATCTTCTAGAGTTTGTTCTATTCCTCTGTTTAGGGTTTTCCCTGCTGTATAGACAGTTACCATCGCCTCACTCTATTCTCTGTGGTGTGTTTTTGCCACCACGGCAGCCTCATGCACCGATGTCCCCCTCCTAGGGTTGACACTCTCACTGGCTCCCACTCCAAGAGTTTTCCTCTTTTGTGAACTGACACCGTTCTGGGAAGGGTCATGGATTATGGATTTTTTATTTGTTTGGGGTGTTGATGCTTGCTTTTCCACCCATCAGTTCATTATATCAGTTTCATTTAGTCTTAGGGTTCCTTTTTTGGTCTTCCAAAGAGTTTTAATAGACTCTCTCTCTCTCTCTCTCTCTCTCTCTCTCTCTCTCTCTCTCTCTCTCTCTCTCGTTGGAGCCCAATCGACGGGGGTCACAGTAGCCTTGGTTAGACGCAGAGCTACGACCAGGAGACGTGCCAGGACCGCACCTCTCAGTGGCCGACAACACTCTATTGCCGACTTCATGCCTCCACTGCCTCATCCATCCTGATATCTTGCTGTTGCTGGGGATGATGATGATATTGATGATGATGCTGAGATTGATATATAGTCGACCATCGACATGACTATGTTGTACTTAGGACTTAGTACTGCCATTCTGCATTTTTTGCATTTTTTGCATTTTGCATTTTGCATTGGTATGGACGCTCGTTTAGTAGCTCCACTACCACAGCTCGTTGTATCAGGATTTTCACAGTCTCATAGACCCATCGGTCTTCCGAAGACTTTAATAAACTTTCTTTCTTTCTTTCTTTCTCTCTTTGCTTTTTGCTTCCACTTTCACAACTCTCACATGGTATCAGATTTCAGGCAGGTCGGCCAGGGACCAAAAGAGGGCGGCAACTAGACGCATGTGTGCTGAAGGCATTGTGACGTACTTCTGAGGACATTCCATTGGGTGAAGGTGCCAGTGTTCAGGTTTTTTGGACCTGATCTGAGGTAAGTGGAGCTGCTGCTTTCTACCTACAGGAAAGTTCCTTAAAAGCAAGCAGCATGAAAGTTTTGAGGAGCTAAAATAAAACCCAGGAAGTTTTTTCAGAAATTGCATGGCAAGAACCTCAAGAGAGGAAGGCAACATGGGAAGACATGATATTCGTCAAAGATCTCTTCGAAAGGGAAGGGGGAGGAAGTAAATCATGATTTTTCAATCAAAGTAGCAAACAACATCATAACGGAAGAAGATGTAGGGAAGGGGCTGGAAAAGCTAGCAAATGGGAAAGCTACAGACACCAAGGGTTGGTAGGCGGAGATGCTCGCGTGGGGGGGAGAGAAGACCAAGAAATGCTCATTGGACTTTTGAATATGTGCCTAGAAGAAGGGTTTCCCCTGAATGGCAACTCAACATAATTTTACCGATCCACCAAGGGGGGACAGCAAAATGGCAAAAAACTACCGCACAATCATGGTGAGCAGCCCAATGGCCAAGTTGTATGGCACTATTCTCGAGCAGAAAATCGGCAAATGGGCAGAGACATGGGGAGTCTGGGCATCATCCCAGGCAGGGCTCCACCCCAAGCATTCGACGATAGACCATTTGGCAGGGCTGTATCGGAAGGCTGTATTTTGTCACATTGTAGATTTCAAGAAAGCCTTCAACACGGTTCCGTGCAAGAAAGGGAAAGACTAGAAATCTCCATTTGCCCACAAACTCAGAGAGGCTACACACTATCGATATGATAAAGTATTAGCTTAACTAGTACAACCACTTGTGGATGGATAATGCTCCAATGGGAAAGTGGTCATAAGCAGTGACATAAGGGTCAAACAGTGCTATCACCAACTTGTTTTCATCTTTTGATCGATGATCTAGAAGAATAGGTGAGAACTCATAGTAGAGAAGGTGTACAAATCATAGGATATGTTCTATTATTGCTTATTTATGCAGATGATGTAGTCTTTTACGCAAAGAGCAAGAAAAAAATGCAAGCACAAGTGGATGCACTGGGGAGCTTCTATAAACACTCACGAATGCAACCAAAACAAAGGTCATGATGATTGGAACTTGCGATAAACAAATTGATGTCACTTTTGAAGGGGAGCCTTTGGAAATAGGCATCTTATATAAATATCTAGGGCTAGAATTTACCGACAAATACAAGTGGAATGTGTTAGAAACATGGTGTGAGTGAGAGATAGAGAGAAAGAGCTAGGGAGTGAAGAAATGTTAAACAAATGTAGAATCCATGGAGGCTTTCATTCATTCATCAAGTATCAAATGACAAGTGAAGTACACACTCACACACTTGCACCAAGTGCATATGAGTGACACGTGGCACTCACACATGACTCACATACATGAACTAGTACTGGATCTCCTAGTACTACACACCAACACATCACATCAAACACTTCCCTTCAGAGCAAAGAGTGTGACACCCAACACGCAAAGAGTAGATTGATTCCCCCTCCACCGCAATACTGCACAGAGCAAGTCCAACTATCCAACACCTCCAATGTGATAGCGACTTCTCAGTCACCTTGTGACTGGCAAGGGGAAACCATCACTCGTCACCCCCTTACTTTGAGCTGGGTGGTCAATACCATCAAACCAAAGTAAAAGATAATACATTCATTTTTGGGGGACAACCCAAGGCAGAGTACCTCTTATTGACTCCAAATACATTCAGTTTAGAGGGACAACTCAAGGTTGAGAACCTTTATTTGACTCATCACAAACACACATAGAACTAAGTATCATCTTCCTCCTCAGAGAGGAATAGATCATGCAACACAACAGATGAAGCTTCTTGCTCAGGTCCAGTAGATGTATCATAAATATTCTTGAGCTTGTCCAAGTTCTCCTTGGCTGAAGTAGTGAGGTCAAGTTGATGAAGCAATGTGTTGACCAACCTCACACCAATAAGCACCAGTGCTTTGTCATCCCTAGCTAAAGTGGTGTTGGTGAGTCTTCACTACACGAGGACAAGGCTCCATAGTGTCAAACTGAGGTAGCACAGGCAGCAAGCCGAAATAGATAACCAGCCAATAAAGGAGCTTGTCTCGGGCTCTGAATGAATCAGCAGCTTGAGAAATGCTTGAATAAATGTGTCAAGCAGCTGATGGATGCCCTCGGGGGTTTGAAAATGCAAACCTAATGGAAAAGCAGCCAAAATACTCCTTGAAATAGAGAGCTGAGTGGACCTGAACCAAAGAGCAGCAAGTAGATGTCCCGAAACACAGAAATTAGCCGATAGGAGAGCACTTGTGGGCGTGGAAAGGAAGGAGCAGGCCTCCACAATGCAAAAGGTCTGTTGTAGGTGTGTTAGAGGCCTCAAAACAGCTTCAAAAGGCAAAGGCGGCTATTCAAAGTGCACCGGGGTGCTGCAGCAAGTCTCCACACAGAGAATCGATTGATTTTGATGTGCTGAAAGGCCAGAAACACCTGGAAAGTTGCTGTAAATGCAGCTCCAAGGTGATTAGGGTTTTGAAATGATAGAGCAGATGAGGAAAACACCTCGGATGTAGGCTGTTATGCTGCAACAGCACCAAAACAGCTCAAAATTGCAAGAGCAGCTCCAATACTATGTCGAAATAGCTTCCAAAAGCCTCAAAAAATTTGCAAGTAATGTGTCTAGGTGGTCGATATCTGCTGTAGCAGCCTGCAAACCCTAAAAACGGGGATGACAGCTCCGAGATCAGCTCGTATGCGGGCGTCTCTTGGACAAGGTGCTAGCCAGCAGGCTGTGGAGAGGCTAAATGGGCAGAGATGAACACAAAAAGCTGCAAACCAGAGGCGCAATGAGGGCAGCAAAGAGGGTGGCTGTGCAAAAACCCTAAATGGGTATACGGCAGCTGTGCAGAGATGGAAATGAGGCTGAATCTGAGGCAGAAATGAGCAGAGCGGAGGCGGCTCCAGGAAGAAAGGCTTAAGCAGAATTAGGGTTTAGGGTTAGGGTTAGGCCAGGGATGACGTGGCATCTATGGCACGGTGAACCTGCTCTGATACCATGTCAGAAACATGGGGTGAGTGAGAGAGAGAGAGAGAAAGAGCTAGGGAGTGAAGAAATGGTAGACAAATGTAGAATCCATGAAGGTTTCCATTCTTTCATCAAGTATCAAATGACGAGTGAAGTACAAGTCTTATATAGGCTACACACTTGCACCAAGTGCATATGGGATACGTCCCATAGTGACATGTGGCACTCACACATGACTCACATACATGAACTAGTACTAGATCTCCTAGTACTACACACCAACACACACTTTGGCTATTAGAAAGAAGAATCCTGGGGGGTTTAAAAGCTTTGTACAGCCTCCAAAATAAGTGCAAGAAGGCACCTGGGAATGGGGAAGTTTTTATATACCATGCTTGTAGAAACAATGATACTTTAAATATGGGCTTTCGGGCTCTCTGGGACCTACTGGAAAGAATAGGAACTTTACATAGAAGATACCTCATAGGGCAATTGGGGGTTAAGGCTCAGACACCCTACCCCATCCTACTGGCTGAGATGGGCATGATGCCTCTCGAGGGGGAAGGATTATGCCGATTCATTGCCTATCTCAACAAAGCTGAGAAGATGGATGCCAATAGAATACCTCACAAGACATTGGAAGCTACACAAACCATTGGATGGCACCAAGGAGGGATGAAATGGATGGAATTATGGGGTATAACAGCTTTTGTTAACATCTTTTATTATACCAGAGGATGCAGGTGAGATCAGAGAGCTAGTGACCCAGAAGATGCTATAGAAACTATGGCAAGACCCTGGGGCAAAAAATGTGTTTCTATAAACAAGAAATTAATCCAATGGATAGCTATGGGATGCAAAAATACCTTGGGGAGGACATATCCATGTTCAAAAGGCATCTAATATGCAAAATGTGAATCAGCTCACATGATCTGGAGTGGAGAAGGGAATGTGGGCTAGAGGGATTGTTCCAAACATGCACGGTTGAGTCTGTCCTTCACCTTCGGAATGCCGACAGTAACTTAGTTTGAAGATCTTTGTATAAATGGATGCTCAAGTATGCGTGGGTGTGTGGATTTGTATGTGTGAGAGCATATGTCTATACTATGGTCTACACCCATTGTTGGGCGCTGATGATGTCAGTGGGATGTCATAGTAGCTAGTCCTTGCGAGGTGTGATGGAGCATATGGTTTTCAATCTTATGAGTGACTATTATGAGATTGAAACTGAACTATATGTTGTGTTTTTAGAGGATGAGTTTGGGATGCTCTTGGCTTCACCTCTCTCTCTCTATACATACATATATATATATATATATATATATATAGAGAGAGAGAGAGAAGTAGAATTTATTAACATCCACGGGGGGCCAAAAATGACCCATGGGACCATCTCAATACAATGTAAAGAAAGTCTCCTAAAAAAAAGGGGTCAGGAATCTATGAGTTCTTGACGACATGTAAAAAGAGGGCACTTTGCATGGCTGCCCTATGGTCTCCAACTTGCTTCTTGACTGGAAGCATATTTTGTCTTGTCTGGAATGGCATGGTCGACAGTCTCTGATGGGTAATTCTTTGCGGGCTGAAAGCATTCATTGGTCAAAAGTTTTTCAGCCTCCGCTTGCTTTACATGAACCTCGCCGTTCTTACTTTATTTCTTTTAAAGGGATCACTACTGTTATTGATGTTATTCATAATGATGGCTCTATGCTTCCCTTTTCTATGGCAGCCACATAGTATGGTTTGGGTTCTCATTATCGTACTTTGTGGCAACAAATCACTTGTATGCTTTCCCCTTTGGTTCCAATTCCCCCTTTGGAACTCCAAGATCGATTAGAGGATTGGACATTGACTTCCCTTGGGTCCTCCTCTCGTCCTTTGAGGCTATCTCAGATTACTGTGCGTGCATTATACAAAATCCTTTTGCCTCAACCCTGGGTTTCAGAAAGGGGTAATTCTATTTGGCGAATGCATCGGCCAGCTAAGTGGTGGAGAAAAAGATTGCGGCAACTTTGGACATACAAGGTTTCACCTTGGCAACAGGTTTTTTTATGGCGAGTGCTTCTAGGAATTTTTCCATCTAGACAATTGCTGGCCCGTAGGCACATTGCTCCTGCTTTATGTCATCGGTGTTTGATTTCTCAGGAGAGTGTGCCTCAGCTATTCTGGCATTGCCCTTCTTCTCGGTGGTTTTTGGATTCTCTTCGATAGAGGCTACGAGCGAGATTTCTTACTCTTCTCTTTGGGAAATTTTTCTGGCTTTTTGGTTTTCATCCATAGCGAACATAGGCACATTGCTCTTGCTTTATGTCATCGGTGTCTGATTTCTCAGGAGAGTGTGCCTCAGTTATTCTGGCATTGCCCTTCTTCTCGGTAATTTTTGGATTCTCTTCGACAGAGGCTACGAGCGAGATTTTTGACTCTTCTCTTTGGGAAATTTTTCTGGCTCTTTGGTTTTCATCCACAGCGACTGGAGTTTCATATTTTCTTTGTTTGGGCCCGTTATTGGGCACTTTGGACTTTATGGATAGACCGCAATTGTAAAGTCTTTAGTGATCCCAATTTTTCTTTGTTTGCTTTCTTTAAGCGTTCTCTGCAGCAATCTTTCTTTGATTGCTTGCAGACTTGCCAAATAGATCAGGATGTATATTTGGCATATACTGAGATCTTTAGTTGATGTATTTTCTAGCGCTTTTTTTCTGAGGTGACTATTCTTGTAATATAATCAATCAAAGCTCGCTTAAAAAAAGAGTGTGTGTGTGTGTGTGTGTGTGTGTGTGTGTGTGTGTGTACGTATGTATGTATGTATGTGTATATGTGTATATATATATATATATATATATGTATATATGTATATACATATATATGTATATATGTATATACATATATATGTATATATGTATATACATACATATATATGTATATATATACATACATATATATGTATATATGTATATACATATATATGTATATATGTATATACATACATATATATGTATGTACACACACACACAAACACACACATATATATACATATATACATATATGCAAAATTTTTCCCATAGCGGAGTTGAAAAATGAGCAGCATGTACTCTTAAGATGCCAGCCTATGCACATATAAGAGAGGCAACCTGAAAAATCTATTGGAACAGCCAGCTACAAAGTTAGGAAGCTATCTAAAGAAGTTTTGGAACACTAAAACAAGTTACTTGGGCTAGCACACAAACTAGCCCAACACTTCTACCGTGCATTCTATCCCCTTTCTCTAATCTGCCCTTCCCCTTTTCTACATTGGTATTGTAATGAAGGCCAAGATTGGGCCTAGTTAGTGAGGGTTAGGGCTAATTTAGCTAGGGGATGTTTAGGCTATAAGTCCACCTCCCTAGCGTTCGTATGTTCTTTTGATACGACATCTTATCCTATCTCCAATATTTCTTCCTCCTAAGTGCCTACTCTCTCTCTCTCTCTCTCTCTCTCTCTCTCTCTCTCTTTCTTTCTTTTCTCTCTCTCCCCCTCTCCCCCTCCCCCTCCCCCTAACCTCCTCCTAGCCTCTCCCAACACACAGAAAGCAACTTCTCACAACATGTGGACTGTTTTGGCTGCAAATATGTCAAACATAGCTGAGAAATAGGGCAAGGAACAAAAAAATGATATTTCTCAAGAGCAAACAGATTGAGAGCTTGAGTAGCTGAAACAAAAGCCCAAAAAGTTCTTTCAGAAATTGCATGGCAACAAACCTCCAGAGAGGAAAGCACGGTGTGAAGACATGATACCGTTCGTCAAAAGCCTCTACGAAAGAGATGGGGAAGAAAAAGTTAGCCACAACTATACTGTCAAGGTAGCAATTGATGTCATAACCGAGAAAGACGTGGGTAAAGGCCTGAAAAAGATAGCTAATGGGAAGGCTCCAGCTAATGGGTAGTGGAAATGATGACATGGGGAGTGGAGAAGGCTTGGAAAATGCTTACCAAGCTTATGAATATGGCTCTATAGGAAGGGTTTCCCCAGAATGACAGCTTAGTAGCATTGTACCGATCCACTAGGGGGGAGAGAGCAAGATGACGAAGAATTATCGGACGATCATGGTGAGCTGCCTAATGATAGAGCTATATGGTACTATCCTTGAGCAAAAAATCAGCAAATGGGCAAAGAAGCAAGGGGTCAGGGCACAATCCCAAGCAGGGTTTTGTCCCAAACACTCGACAATAGATCATTTGGTTGCCATAAGGGTTGCAACAGAGAGGGCCAAGCATAAGAAAGAAGTTGTATATTGTTGCTTTGTGGATTTCAAGAAAGCTTTCGATGCAATTTCACTTAAGAAGCTGTGGGAAAGATTGGAAATGCTTCAAGTCCCTCGAGAACTTAGAGAGGCCACTTATCGACTCTATGAGAGAGTTCTAGCAGAGTTAGCACGGGCGTGTTGGAATGAATGGTCACCTCCCCACTTGTGAGCCTTATTATGAGGAGAGCATCAGGGGGTGGACCTTAGAGAAAAGATAAGCATGGGGCTGCCACATGGGCAGCATGTGGGCAGCACAAGGCAAGAGGGGTACTTGGTGTCTTGGTGGACTGCAAGAAGATCGTCATGAAGTGTACGGCTGATCTGGAGCAGGCTTGATTGTGTGGAAGGGACTGTCCAGGACCATTGCTGTCTACAAGAGAGCCAGTATGGAGGCCTGTGTCATAAGGTACGGAGCTGATGGAGAAGATCCAAGGCTTGGACATGGCTAGGCAGGTGGCGCGATGAGCAGAGGATGGGGGCGCCTGGAAAGGGGCAGGTATTAGGCCTGCCTTGGTTTCCAATTGGGGCATGCAATGGGCCTAGAAAAAGGCGATTGGCTAGGGCCGTAGGTCGGCCACATTGAAGGGCTCAAAAAGGCCTGAAATGGAGCGCCCATGGGGGGAGTACTGGGTCGGCAAGTAGGACCCACTTGGGTTGGTTTTTGAGGCTGCAAGTCGGCGAGCAAAGGGAGCTGCTGCTGAAAGTAGAGAAAGAAGGCATACCAAACCTTTCTCCACTGTCCAGGATTGCCATGACCAATAGTCTCTCACCCTATGGGTCGCACATATCCTGATACAATAACTTGTTTCCCAAAAGAGATCTAGCATCACGATACAGCAAACACTATGGCAGTCACACCTGTACCATCTCCCTCAGGGTTGCAGGGATCATTCCCATTCCAAGCATGGATTCTCGACCCCTTCCTACTCAGCAACGAGGCTGTACCAAAGATGTGCCGTCTGGACTCTGCCTAGCAACCGCTACCTGCAGTGACCCATCTCCTAGAGAAACCAAAAACATATTTATTCCCACATAGAATATGTTACTTGCCAAAGCCAGCAAATAGGATACACAATGAGTACCATCCCATACGCATTCAATGCTCTTCCCTCACTCAGAGGCATCAGTTCACAACACGTTAGCCCTGCGGGGCTCTGTTATCACACCCATGTGACCATAAGCACAGGTGGGAAAGGCTGCACAGCGGGTTGAGGCAGGAGGGGAAGAAGAGGCGGAAGAAAGTGCGGGGGATGAGAAGGGGAGCAGAGGGTGGAAGGAAAAGGTGCGGGTGCGGAAGGAGAGGCGGGATGAAGGAAGGCGGGGAGGCATGAGCACGAAGGGGAGGGGAGCAGGAGGGCGGGGAGGAGGAGCAGCTCGATGCGTAGGAGAGGAAGCTCCAGATTCCCAAGTTTGAGAGCTTTTCCCATCTCCTGTTCCAAGTGCCTTGTGATTAAGTGATCATGATAGTTGACTTATTTAAAAAAAAAAAGGCCAAAAGTGAAGGAGAGAAGAAGGGCAATGGTTGCCAGTATGTTTGGTGGCACCACTATCAAAGTACCAATTATTCAATGTCTCATGGACATTGAAAGCGCATGAATCCTTAGAAGGATCATAACTGCAAGTTAGACAAGCATAAGAGTCATCCTCAGATGTGGCTGTAATATCCGGAGCAGCCACCTGAAAGTTGGGACTGCAAGTAAAAAAGGCATACTCTTCTTCCACTAAGTTGGCTGAAGCATCACCGCCATCATGTGCATGAGGAGCTGAATCTGTGACAGCCATACTTGAATCCTTTTTCTTTTCCTTGGCAATTCTTTTCTTGCATTCTCCTATGTAGTGACCCGGCTTTTTGCAATAATGACAAACACCCTTTCTCTTGGGCTTCTCTGCATCATTCTTAGCCTTGTGAGAAGGTACACAGGCGCTAAAAGGCTGCGCAATAGGCCTATCTATGCACGCATTATTTTGCATGACCAGTCAAAATCGCAGCCTCAGGCTGGGTACCTTAAGGAAGGTGTAGAATGGAAGAGCAAATCAGGGGGCCAAAAAGTAAACAGCTGGTCAACGAGAATAGGTGCCTTGTAGGCAAGGGCTGGGAGGGAGGACTAATGTATGATGGAAAGAGGGTTAGCAGAGGGACAGAATGGACGAGGACGGGCAGAACAGTGAGGCATGCTTTTTCTCAAGCAGAGGGCTACTGGTTGGGTTTAGTAGTTTTGTTTTAACCCACTCTCTAATATCATACTGCTAGTAAATATACATTGTGATAGTTTTCCCTCTTTCATTGATGGTGGCATCTCTGTAAAATTCAATGATTGGCATCCAGCCCTGCTGAAATATCAGAATCAATGAATACAGTTAGCAAAATTCTTGTGTGAGTATGATACATCATCATCTTCCAATAAAGAAATGTGTTCATGTAATGTATTGCAGGAATTGTTATTTGCTTAACCTGGAATTTAGTGGCTGTGACTGCTGCCTGGGTGAGAGTGAGACATGATGGTAGGTAAACAAAACTGCCATTGACAAGGAGCCTTCTTCACCTGTTTTATTTGGGAGGACAGAATAGGTCATCCTGTTGCTTTAGGCCTAAGTTCTTTGGGATGTTGTAGGTGTGAAAATATGGCTTCTTGCGGTCATCTATGCACTTTCAGGCATTCCTGGATCATATGTCTTGTGGTACAAACCACTATACCGGGCGATGAGGTATCGAAGTGTGATTTGTTTCCTTATCATGAATGTTTCAGACGGACTCAAATCTTTTATCTGATATTCCATTTAAAAATCATAGAGTTCGTAGGTAATGGTTCTCATAAATCATTTCAGGACTGAGAGCGCCCTGAAGTTTGGATGGTTTTTCTTGTTCTACTTTGTAAGTCAAACTAATTCCCTGCACAAAAATATCTTAACTGCACACACAAGCTACTTCAATGTATGTTTAAGTAGGTAACCAGTAACATTATGTGCCCATGTTCTGTTGGCAGCTTCATCTGCTCTTTACAATCTTTGCAGCGATAGCACCTCCTATCATTTTCAAAGGAGACTCCCTGGCGTAAGTATTTGTAGCCCTTTCCATTGTGTGCCACTTATAATCTAATAAGGTAAAAGTGAACGGGCTTTTCTAGATGAGGTGGTCTGGTGCTAATAGTAGGTGGATTAATGATGCAACAAGAGCAGTGCACCTGCCACTGGATGTTTGGAATTTTCTTGGAAGATGTATTAGATTTCAGAGTAAATGGATGGCTGAATTTCCTATTCTTTTTGGACTTGTACAATCCAGGGGCATTCTAGCTGCTATTGGCATAATTTCTGATTCCACCATCGTTGGGGTGAGTTTGGAAAATGTAGCCAGTGTTTTTGTAAGGAAAAATCTATTCAGCTATGAGTTCTGATAGTGTAATGCTGGGAGGACCATTGTAACAGAAAATGAAATGCATAGAATTAAGACACTCCTAACTCATTCTCTGCTCGTCAGATTTTTTACCTTGTCGGTTTTGCTTGCTTTTGCTTGGAGGCTTTGCTCAGCGTGTGGGTTCTTCAGGTATGATTTTCGGCACCATTTTTGAAAGCTCTGTACCAGAGGCACATCAACAATTGAAATCAGCTGAACTAAAATTTGTACTGTTTGTTTTGCAGCAAGTTTACATGTATTTCAGGGGGTCTGGAAAAGCTGCAGAAATGAAGCGGGAATCTGCTAAAACTGATTTCAATGCTGCTCTCTAGAGAAGTCTGTCTGGATAAGGACATTCTTTGAATTTTCATTCTCATGGGAGTGTCTTATAGTTTTCTTTTCATTATTTACCAGACATGGTCCATGAAAATGATAGGGAGATTTCTGAAGGTGAGGCTTAGCTTGCTGCTAGTTGAGCCCGGTTGAAGATATCTTAATAGGAAAGTATTCTCTTTTTAATTTGCAGGTGATTGTCAGCTTGAGGTATTTCTTTTGGTTTTTAGTTTTGAAATACTGTGTACAAAGGCTTAACAGCTTGCTTCTGAACTACACATGGCCATCTTGGATAAAAGTATGAGATGTATATAGCTTAAGGTCAAATAAGAATATTTTAGTCAATGCAGATGCCCTTCTTTTCATACTGGATCTCCTCCACTTTTGACCCCTCTCGTCTTCTCCCAAACTAATGCTTCTCCCTTCTCTCTAGTCACTTTTTAGAATGCTGCTCTATTCCCTTTTCACATTCATTCCCTTTTCTCCACTCACCTCTCCTTCCATTTCATCCCTCTCCTCTGAGCAAGTTCTTAAATTTTTACTTTTTAATGGCTTTGCCATCTTGTTTGCTTATAAGATTTATCTTGAACCTGCGAGGTATTCTGTCCACACCATACGCTAGCATACGTTTCAGCTTCTCCTACAAGAGTATGTTTACTCTTACGATTTTGCTCAAGTGTGTTCACTGTCTTTTCTCCTTTGGATTTTTATGTTTATCGTGCAAGAACTTTTCTACTCTCTAGGTGGTTTGTTAGAGCAGTGCTCTCCTGACAGTTTTTTTCAAAAGTGTCCCTCCAATTAATTTAGGCCATGTTTTGCCACTTTCTATTCTTGTGCTCTCTCTCTCTCTCTCTCTCTCTCTCTCTCTCTCTCTCTCTCTCTTTCCTCTCCCTCTCCCAAATCAACTTGTCCCCCCCCCCCCCCGCTCCTCTCTCTCTCTCTCTCTCCCCAAATCAACTTGTCCCTCTAAGGGCAGAGCTCACGACTACTTGTACTGGCTTGTTTTATTACTCAACCTATGTAATAGCTAGCTAACGTTTTTGTATCAATTTTTGTGTGCAATAGAGTGGTTGCTTTATCTTCTTGATCTCAACATGAGGCTTTTCCCTTGGACTCAAGCATGGTTCAACGAACAAGATTGTCCTAACTTTTATTTACCTCATTAGCAACCTAGTTTGCACCTTGTATTGAGCTTCAGCTAATCTTGGTCCCCGGGTGCAAGACTACTATAATATGCACATGATAGAGCTTGAGATTGAAGCCAATCACCTTATTGCTTGTTGCAAGGACAATTAGGGCTACATGTTCCAATGTAATTTTATTTGGATGCTCTTATAGGATTAAGTTTGAAGTGACCATGGATCTTAGAGGATTGAGTTTAAAGTTACCAAGAACTTTGGCTCTTGTTAGGTGGTTTTCTTGTTGCCCTCGTTTGTATGCTTGCAAAAGCAAGGCTATCATACAATGATGAAACACAAGATTCTTAATGCTCTCCACAACAAATTTAATGCACACTTACAATTTTCATCATCATTACTTTTAAATTTGAAATTCTCACGATTTTGGTCATCGTTGTTGTATCCACAAATACTTTCCTTGTCATTACTCTTGACTTGCACATTATCAATCTTTAATAAATATGAAAGTTCAAGCAAACACATTATGTGCTTTGGGATAGTATGTAGCTACTAATACGGTTGACCATTTTGCTTTAATACGTGCAAGCCATACTAACATGGCTCAATTCATTGAACCATTTTTTGATGTATCACTCCATGCATGAAAGACATCCCTCCATATGCAAGAGTGCACACATCTCCCCACCACACAAGGCACATGTAAGATGTGTATGCATATGCGTGCACGACATGTGCATGCTCTTGCATGCATAGTGGGGTTTCATATGTTCCACAGTTGCTTTTGATTCTATATCTATATGTGGACCATCAATCTGTCTACAAGTGCTTGGAACATCTTTGCCACATTGAACATCATTATAATGCCTTGGTGATGTCAAACATAAGAATGATCACATCGGTTTTAGTTGCATGTGTGAATGCGCTGCCATAAGAAGAGTGGGTTGGTAATTCTATTTATAAACGCTTAGTCTTAGTGTTAGTGGGTTGGTAGTCTTTAGTTTGCTCATGTTGTGTCTCCTACATTGTTATATGTTGCAAAAGTCAAAAAGCGATGGAGTTTCCATGCATGCTACAATTTGGTGGTTTCTAGTTGTGGACTACGAAACTCGACCATTGATGTAATTGTTCCCACCTAGGATGAGTTCACTAGCTTTGTTACGTCTATGTGCAATTTCAAAATTCAATTATGGTAAAATTTTAAGTACTTGGGTATACCATGATAGATAGTTTATTAATGAACCAATGCTCTCCAACCATGAGAAGCTCTCTCTCTCTCTCTCTCTCTCTCTCTCCCCCCTAACTTGTTTCTCACTTGTTAACTCCTCGTTAATCTATCCTTAGCCACCTCTCTCTCTCTCTCTCTCTCTCTCTCTCTCTCTCTCTCTCTCTCGCCAATCACCTAAGCCCTTAGCCATCTCTCCCTCTGGTCATCTCTCTCAATCGTCTTAGCTCTCTCAGGCTCCTTAGCTCTCACCCCTTCGTGTAGCCTTTGTAGTCTCCCACTAGCCTTTCATGGTAGTTCACATCAACTACTCGCACCGATAGTCCAATTCACAATACACAGTGCATTTTCCCAAAAGACAACACCTTGAAGTCTTGCACTTCACTTGCTAGGTCTTTTTGCTTTGTTGCAATTCTGTTTGGTTTGGTTTGGCCCAAGCCCTAAGATCAATCAACCACCTTAGGTTGGGTTGTGCCCCTAGCCCAGCTGGGGGTGAGCTCTAGCATAAGGGCACTTAGTTTTACATAGGACACTATGGAGACTCTCAAACTAAAGATGTTTGTCGCTTCGACTCTAGTTAGTAAGCCCTTGTACACCCTCCTTTTTCATCCAATTATAGTAGTGCATTTTCTCCATGCTGTTCATCTGGATCTCCATCTTTTGGATTTTGGACTCATGCTTTTTGAGATCATGCTCCCTAGATCCGCTCTCAAATTTGAGACTTGATACCACAAACTAATAACATTGACCCTATAGAAATTTATTGACCCTAAAAGACTATTTGTGCAACATAGTATCATATAAGTGGCCCCCTTGTTCCTATGTACAAACAATCAATGTGCAAAAAGAACTCCCCATAACTTCATTGAAGAAGTGGGCAACGACCCTGTGTAATGGAGACGGTTATGGCAACAACCCCATAATAATCTTTTGATGAACAACAAATCTATTACCAAACATTGTTAACATGAAATCATGATGATACAAGCAAATGGCACAACGATAAAATAAGGAGATAGATGGGGTGCCCTGTCCTTGCTCACACCACCTTAGTATCCCTCCTCAACATCTCTTTGTCCTTTGACCTTGTAACTTCGAGTGTGAAATCATTGATGGAATTGGCATTCTCCGTCACTCTCGTGCTAGATACCATTAGTATTGTTCTAACTCTCCTTCTCAATTGATGGTTTTAAGTCTCACGATGGACTTATAATCGAGACCCTAGCGTACTTTCCCTTAAGCTCTTATCTCGCATGTTCTTGATTTGGTTTCCCCAAACCCCCAATTTGGATCTACTTGATCGTGATCTTGCACAAAATTGATTCAAACTTACAAAAATGGGGCACTCAATCGAAAATCCTTGTTTTGAGAAAGCCTTATGTAGAATCAAGGTCCGCAACCCATACATTGTATTATTCTGTGATCCAGATTGTCAACTCCAAGGTCTTGACTATGGGATAATTGCTCTTTGGTATCATGTATTAGCTAGTAGCTGGTTATGATTCCACCTATTGTGTATGCAAAAGATGTCCTTTGTTTTCACACCTACGACCAATACCGCAATGAGCTACCCTCAAGTTCCAATCTTGTCTTCTCCTGATCTAGTTTCACCAAACTTTAGATTGGAACCTACTTTGGTACATGTTTAATTGATTCAAACTTCTAAGTGTGAGGTCACTGCACCCAGAATCTCGTTTTGAATTGATTGGTGTATGTTCAAGATGACCCCTTATAACTAGTAGTAGATTCACCCATAACATGGATTTTATTTAATTGTCTTGCCTTGTACAATTACATGACAAACCTAAGAGTTAAGTTGGGAACTCAAATGCACAGTTGAAATGTACAATTCTGATGGCACTTACGAACGACATCTTAAAATATGTGTTGCACATCTAAATTGAATTTCATTAATATGTTATATGTCTATTGAGATTTACATGGTTGTTTGTCACAATTTGTAATATCGATGTTGCTCTATAGACATTATTTAGTTTTTTCTATTATCAATGAGATGGATATGAAAATAAGAGCAAATATTATTTAGTAGTGTAGTTATAGGGTGAATGTGATGTTAAAATGTGTGATTGTGTTAAGTTTACATTTAGCTCAAGTGAGTATGTGTACTATGTTTACATTTGGCTCAGGTGTATTACTACTGCACTTGTGATCGCAATCAATATGACCATCTTATCGTCCTTGACAAGTTCATTCACATTTTCTTTAAATCCCTCATGAATTGAGCTTTTTTAAACTCAAACTTTTGTATCCTTTTTCTGTGATGGAGCATGTATTGAGGAACTCATCTGGTTGTATTACTTCACAAGATTGCATCTTCTTGCATTCATTTATTGATTGAATCGGATGTCTTATAGTTTTATTTTATTATTATGTACATAATTGCTTATTTGGGATACAATCTAGTTTTGGCATTGTTTAAAGGAACTGGGAAAATAACTAGACAGACGAGTTATAGGACTGTAGATATAAGAGGTATTGCTTTTATTAATCCTAATGGACAATAAGTAGTGCTTTTTGGAAACTGAAGCTCAACAAATACATGAATAATGAATTGCTTGCATGATCTTGTGAGTTCTCTCTTTAATATCATGGATCTTCACAGCAACCTTTGAGTTTTAATGAGTCGGACTACAATCATGTGAATGGTGGTGCTATTGCCCTTCAATTTTGCATTGGTTGTTCTTTCAATTCCCTAGCTCACTTATCATTAAGAACATGCATTAAAATAGAGAGGACTAGTTAGGTAAAATCATAAAAGGCCAAATTGTTGTAAAAATGGCGCTCTACATATTTAATTCATGAATAGGAAGCTCTTCCCTATTGAAAAAAACCCATAAAGGTCTCAAAATTAAGAAAGTGTGAAAATTAAAAAAATTGAAAGATAAGAAAGTTGTAAAATAGGAAAAGAAAATCCACACGTGATGTATGGGGAGACTTGGCACCTTTCCTCTCTGGTTATTTATATATGAGAGAGCATGCCTCTCTCTCTCTCTCTCTCTCTCTCTCTCTCTCTCTCTCTCTCTCTCTCTCTCCAGCTTTTGTTTTCATCTTTGCTTTACTGGGTTTAGATTTTGAAAGTTTACCTTGAATAGTTTGCTCCTTTTTTTGATAGCGATTGTGTTTGAATGAATACCTATAGAGCAACAGAAACACATTTTTAATGAATGAGTTCAATTATTAAGAGGGGAAAGACTACTTTCATGACAACATAAAATGTTTATTACAAAATATGTCATTGTTATTTTTGCTTTTTATTTGTTTTATTAGATTTGAAAGATTATCTTTTCAATCTATGGTTATCTTGACACATGGCTCAATATTACTTCAAAAATCTTCAACATTAACTAGGCTGGTCATGTAATAATTATGCCACGTCTCATCAGAATTAGAATACTACTTCTTGCCTTGAAAATTCTGTGCTAGTTTTGACTAAATTTCTTCATGTGGGTGAATTGGAATACACGCATCTCTTTGAAATCTTGCTTGAAATTACTTGGCCTAAAGGTAAAACAAAGACAAAGAGGAGCCGTGAAATACCTTGCAAAATATCAAAGAAATGCCATCCTTTTGTTTTCAGTCTCCTAAGCTTAGTGTCACTGTCTCAATGTTAGAGCTAGTTAGATGGAACATGCCTCAATCTAAAGGGTTATAAAACTTCAGTCTCACAACACAGTTTAAAGCATTACATACTCTCTTCTTGATTGACATGTGACATCTTAAATCTCTACATACGCTCTCCAATTGCAATGCGTGATATGTAGTTATGACTTCAATTGTTTGTTAGTTTGCATGAGATATGCATAATTCGATCCTAGGCAGTAATTACCACTTGTTGATCATCGTCATCTCCTTTAGGGATTTTTTTTGCTTAAAGTTTTCCACGTTGATTTTCCTATTGTGACATGGGTGAGGTAGCTTAACTGTGCGGAGAACCTGGATTCTCAACAACATGCATACATGCTTCCAAGGAAAGCTTCTCGATATTGATTGCTCTACGAATTTCCATGGCTCCTATTGGTGTTCCTGGATGCGCTTGCAATGAGACCAAGGTTAGTGTGGAACTTGGATCCACAATTTTTTTGAAAAAACTAGAAACCAACAATTTGCATTCAAGGTCTACTAGCTAATAAAGTCCCACAAGAACAATGAATTGTGAAAATCACCCATGGAGAGTGTGCCTCATGGTATATGTCCAACACCATGTAGAGGTCATCATTTGAATCTATGGCTCTATCTTGTAGCATTTCTACCAACTCTCTAAACTTTTAAGAGGTAAGGTAGGGGTCAACAACTAGATACAAGTTGATATGATCAATTTTTCCAAAGGGGGAGGTGGGATAACGATTGGAATGAATGAGGAATCATGCATGGCTTTGCAATTCTTAAGAATGGAAAAGTTGTGTGTGTGTGTGTGTGTGTGTGTGAGAGTGAGAGTGAGAGTGAGAGAGAGAGAGAGAGAGAGAGAGAGAGAGAGAGAGAGAGAAGAGAGAGAGAGATCAATTGATTGTAAGACACATGTCCTTGATGCAAAATCCATTCCTTGCTTAGTGTTCACAACACTATAATAGGACGTTAAGAGTTTCACACGTACATAATGTGAGAAAAGGGGGAGTTTTCTATTCTACATGCCCATTCACAAATAATAAATGAATCAAGAAATGGGATGGACGCCTTGATCATCATGAGATGTGAGAGCAAAGCAACAACGTAGGATCATTGGATGTTTGAACCAGCTAGAAGAAGCAAGAGATGTAGGATGAGGATATGGTCCAATGAAGCCTTATGCAACTATGAGACCATCCTTCCTTGACCTTTTTCCTATAATATTTGCTAGCGTCATGGAAATGGGAAGTTATCATAACTCGAAGTTCTCTGCATGGAGGCACAATTTGAAGTTATGACTCAAAGATGCCACCATCTCCTTGACCACAATGTGGTGCCATAGTTCTCGCACCAAGAATATGAAAGCTAGAGTAGATGCCATCATCAAAGCACAATGCCCTGAGAGACAGTCACAAATCAAATTCGCTTATCATCACATCCCTTGTTCATCCTTGGTATTCATTCATGCATTGATTGGCTCCATATAGGTCACACTCTCCCTATACTTCAGAGTCTAATTTTTGTCATGGAGGGCATAGCTTGAAATGGAAAGTTGAAATGCTCCTAGAATATTTGTGAAGCAGGAATTGATTGGTAGATCATTCAATTCCATCTACAAAGGTATATCTTCACCTCTCAGATTATCGGATGACGGCTCAACACTAGTGAAAATGTTGGTTATACACGACCCAATCTTACCCTCGAGGAGATGCGTATACTTATCGTAAATGAGTGCAAAGTTTTTTCATATCATTATTTGTTCTGCGTGGCAAACACGCTGCTAGCTTGGACCAGCAATACAAACAAGCCATAGTAGTTTGTCCCATATTATCAATATAAGAAGTCTCGCATGGGAAGGCTATCACTTGACTCAAGCAAATCATATAAAACAACGATATTTTATCTTCCCTTAGCAATGCGATATGTCCTTTGCTATTGATACTAGGGATTAGTTTACACTATAAAACTCTCCATTTTAAAAAAAAAAACACTCCCCTAACCCGCGTGTTAGGTCTCCTTCTAGATCTTCCTTCTCCTCGAGTACCTTGGCAAAAGGTTATGGTAACCAGACTTAGAGCCTAGTCAAGATCCTACAATCAAGGCCGACTATTGAAAGCTGATTGGCAGGGTTACTAGTAGAGTTGTAGTCCATCTTGTCCGGTTCGCCATGAACTAATAAAGACCTCTTGGAAAGCAAAGTATCCCATGGAAGACCTCCACATTAAAAAAAAAGTTTTCTTAGTCTTGTGATCGTAATGCAATTGAGAGTAGCTTGCAATCATGTGCTTAGCTATAATGTGTGTCACCCCCTTGAAACACCCACTAAGCACCTAACAAATACCCTCAGATTCAGGAAAGAATTGGAAGAAATCACGTATAGCACCCTTCATATCCGCCCACATTACTGCAGGCAATTCAAGAATTGCTACAAAAGAATCACCGATGTTGCCTACATCCATGGGATGTTCTAAAGCTACAAAGAAAGCCTCTTTGTCTCCATGGCTTTGTGTTTCCAGCCAAATCATACAATGAGATCTATAGATTAAAAAATCACACAATAAAGCAGTTCCTTTGCACAAGCATGCACTAAATTCATAAATGCACTTTATATATTAGGAAGCAAAGGTCTTCCTAGAAGATGTAAGTAAATAGTTTAAATCTAAAAGCCCACAATTGATACCTAGCTAACACTATTAAGAACCTAAGCTTTTCTTTGGACAAGTGGTGAGCAAAAAGGTTTTGGTAATGCACCAAGAATAGACCATCCCAACTGATGTAGAAAAAATCACATCTATCCACTTAACAAGTCCCAAATGATGGCCATCACATTCAGATATGGTTTTGTTTCAAAGCCCCATTTGATGTCATCTACTTGAAACACAAGCACCCCTTCATAGGCAAGTAGCATAGGTAAGGAAGGTCCTCCAACAAATAAAGTGTTAGAACCAAAGCTATGAAGGGGAACCCCACACAATCTACATACCAATGTTTCCTTCACAAATATCCTGAATGAATACACAAGCACAGAGTGAGAACACTAGGGTCACCAGATATGGTAGAGTCTATGATGTGGCCATTGCATATCATGCACTTTTCACCTTATCACATGTGAGGATACAAATTCTCCAACTGCCTTCACACCATTCCTCTTGAAGCTCAAGCAATACAATCATTTCATGAGAAGTTGCTCCCTTAACTTCACATATCGATGCATACGAACTAACACCTTGCTGCACATATACAACCCATTGAAGGCCATTGCAAACTCACACTCAAACAAATTTCCCATGCACAAATCCCACATGCAAATAAATATCTCATAGACAAATTCTATGTGTAATTTAATTATTTCGCATCAAAATATTTCTGAACATAAGTTAAATCAATTTTATCTCACTCCATTTGGTCAAGTCCAAGTTGCAATGAAATTCACGGTGTGTTCTCACTATGGTGTAGGCCTTGAGTTTTCTTTGTGAATAGGTGCCCGCCTCTAGATCTTTACCCAAACACATTCCCCACAGTTTCCATGTTCCCTCTAGAATACGCCAAAGCACATAGAAAATTGAATAAATTCCCCATGCACAAATCTCACATGAAAATTAATATCCCACAAACAAATTCTATGCATAATTTAATTGATTTGCATCAAAATATTCTTGATCACAAGTTAAAGTAATTAACCTTGCAAGTTTGCAATGGATTTTACAATGTGTTTGTGGTGGGATAGGCTTTGGGTTGCTTCAAAAATAAGGGCACACAAATATTTAACCAAATACATTTTCCCCTCTTTGGAGTACCTCACTTCATTTGATCAAGCCAAGGTTGCAATAGAATTATTGGTGTGTTTGTAGGTGGGATATGCTTTAGATTTCTATGCAAATAACTGCATATAAATCTTTAATAAAACACAGTCCTAACACTTTCCATGTGCCATCTAAGCAAACCCACATGGGAGTACTCCAAAGCACACGGAATATACATCTGACAAATGCAACATCATGCATGCTCCTTCCGAGTCGTCCTTCACACTCCAAAGTACATGGAACATTCATTTACCGTCACTTCATTTGATCACGCCAAAGTCGTAATGGAATTTACGATGTGTTCATGGTGGGTTACGCTTTGAATTTCTTTGCAAATTTCTACATGCAAATCTTTAACCAAACACATGTCAGACACATCATATGCCATCTAAGCAGACCATCACAGGAGTAATCCAAGTTGCTTTGTGGCTTCTCACTAACATTTCCATGCAGATGTGCCGATTAAATGGCATGGCAATGTATTTAATTCTGCATCCCCTAAATGAAACATCTTCCTCCGTCAATTAAGGTGCCATGTCACATTTTTATAAGGTATCCCCTATTAGGCTATTACACCATGTCATTGTTGTTGTGCTTGTGTCATATATGCCATGGTTACTTTGTGCTACATAGCTAGTTGTCTTATGCATTGCTTATATATAGGCTTGCTTGTAAGGCTTCTTGGCCTTCTTAAGTTAGGATTGATTAATTCCCATAGTTTGGTTCATCAAATCATAAATGTTGGTTGTGATACAATAAGTTTTCTCTATGTACATTTCCCCCCTCTATTTATCTTTTGCCTACAACAATTTTGCTAAGTCATTTAGAGGCAGAGAGAGAGCATGGAGACTATTCAGTATTTGTATTTCTTATAGATTCACATTAATTGATAGGAAAAATTTCAAAGAGAAGCAACAATACTCAATTAGCCTCTATATTTTAGTGCCTTTTGCTTTTAATTCAATGAATGAATTTTCATGGCCTTATTCTCTCTAGAAATAAATTATTATTTTCCACCTTTATTTCTAGCATGTATGACCATTATTGCAAGTAAATTTTGATTTCCATTTTAAATCTTATCAATATAATTCTTTGGGAATATATTTCCTATTTATATAATTAGTAATAGTATAAATTCCATTTTAAATCTTGTCAATATAATTCTTTGCGAATATGTTTCTTATTGATATAACTACTAATATTTCATCTTTTATAATGCTTTTTAAAATAGTAATCATGAACTAAATTTCCTTACAATTTTAGTCCCTCTTTCTCTCTTGCATTGGACACTTTTATTGCCTGATGAATTTTAGACTTTGTTATTTCTAAAAGTGAGTTGTGCTTTATTGGTCTCATGATTTCCTTAACTTACCATATCTAGCTTTGGTTATATTATTTTGTGAACTTAGAATGGCTATAGAACCAAGGACCCTCCCCTCTTGAATAACTTAAAGTTTGCCAAATTTGGTAGTAGCCATGTTTGGTTGTACTATAGAAGCTCTAAAGATAAATGCATAAGTGCAGTTGTGGGATCTCAAAGGTCCTATTTAAAGTAAGTTTGCTTGAACTTTTTTGGCAAATTAAGCCACGACAATAAAATTCACTCTTGCTTAGGGTAAAACTCACAAAAGCCCCATAGGTAAATTTTCATGTGGTCTAGTTACATGGCCATCCTAATTCCTAGATGATTTTGCATGAATTTTTGAATTAAATTCATTCAACAGAAAGTTATGATTTTCATATACATACTATGACATAGAGAGGTAGCTCACATGCTTGGTATTAATACTCAATACAATGGTATTTGTACAAGGAAAATTTGAATAATCATAAACAAAATGTGCCCATTGCATGATAACAAGAAAAACAAATGGACAAGATTTTATTGATCAAAAGCATGCATATTAACACCAAATTGCATAGATGAGTGTGGTTTGGCATATCCTCCTATGGTCCCCTTTCTATGTCTGGGTGGCAAAGTCAGTGCCTTTTCTAGATAACCAATGAGTAAAACCCTTGCCAAGTGTGTGTGAGACAAGTCCAAGAATGCGAGGTGGTGTGCACAATGGAAAGAACAACTTGAAAAAGGAAAAGAGATGGAAAGGCTTAAAAGTGAGTTCTATATTATATGGCCAAATGGTTGGATACAACAACACTTGGCTACACTCCACACACACCAGACTTGTCCTAACTTCACAGACCCTAACCACAAAGACTCATGGAACCTTTATATTGGGCGTGGGTCTCAGATTCACCTGACAAAGGCGATGAGTACAACCCATTAGTTTGGCACTATGTTAGACCATGGCATTGTCCACTCACAATAGTTTAATTCATTTCTAACAAACCGTCATTAAGCAATGACTTTCTCCTATTTCCATCATTCTCTTCCTTAACTATTCGTGCTTAATTCTTTAATGGCATCCTAAAGACAAGTTGCATCTGTGGGTTTGTGGCGGCCTCCCATTGCATTGGCTATTCGCTCCTTTCATCCTTCAGTTAGGGCTCCCAGATTCGACTTTGATGTCAATTGAATCCTCGAGTTCAATAGTCGCCCCAACTCTATTTCAAGCCGTGTTCTCATGGCTATTATCAGCGAGACGACGAGTAGCTATTGGTGGAACCATTCTCAAAATTTTCCCCATCATTGAGGCATGAGGGAGTCTAGCACTTACTAACAATGGGAACATGTGATCAGATTCAACGTAGGGAAGTCTCACCATCTTAGATTAGATCTCTCTTTGAATTCGTAACACAAATTCCATGGCAATTGACTTCAGGGTATCCCGTAGCAGAACCCATGGTTTGTTGCGATGTTCAAATTTGGATTTCCTGATTGATTCTCCTTTTGACGGTCTATTTCCAAGGGGATGGAGTCTTTACATTGGCTCACGAGTCGTGTGTTGCAAGTGGCTCGCGGCTTCACTCAACAGGAAGGCATAGACTACCTGGACACCTTTGCTCCTGTGGTTGGAATTGCGTCTATCAGACTTCTTCTTGCCTGGGGCACCATCCATATCCATCAGCTGGACGTGCAAACAGCTTTCTTGCACGGGGATCTAGACGAAAAAGTCTATTTACAGCCCCCTCTTAGCTTTCCCCACACTCCTGGTCAAGTTTTCTGCTTACGAAAAGCCTTCTAGAGGCTCAAGCAAGCTTCCAGGTCTTGTACATGAAAATAGATAAGTATTTCTCCAAAGCGGTTTCAGCGTTGCTATAGTAACCCGCACATCCAAAGATTTGTTCTTGGCTGTTGCCCTGTATGTCAACAACCTCATCGTCCTATGCCTTGAGGTCTTCAAACGCGATATCCAATCAAACTTCTCCATGATAGACTCGGGCCCCTTACATTACTGTTTGGGGATGTACATTTACACAGGGATCTCACTTGCGGCTTGATTAACAAAGGTACATTCAATCTATGCTGGATCGCTACAACATGTCGGCACTCCCCTGGACCCGAATGTGAAGCAAGAACGCAAACGTATGCGTTCCCTACCGTACTGTAGCCTTGTCGATCCTTACCGTACGCCTCCGTTTCCACGACCTGACATTTCGACTGCAGTTAATAAGCTTGCGCAATTCATGATTTATCCCGACCCCCAACACTGGCATGCTGCCACCAGAGTGCTTCGGCCACTCCCACCTTCGGTATCTCATACCATGCCGATCTTACAGACTTTATGGGATACGCTGATGCTAGGGATGCCGATGGTAGGCGTTCCACCAGTGGATATCTCTTTATGCTAGCCGGAGGACCTATTTCTTGGGCCAGCACCAAGCAAGGTTCCATTGCCCGCTTGTCCACTGAAGCTGAGTATATCTCAGTTTGTCACGCTGCCAAAGAAAAAGTCTAGCTCAGCACACTGCTCTCCAAAGTCGGGATCACCCGCGTCTTATTTAGTGACAACCATGGATGCATTTGCCTTAGTAAAGATGGCAGCCACCACAAACGGAGTAAGCATGTTGATCTCCAATATCATTTCGTTTGCAACCTGGGCAAATTAACCCTTTAGGATTTCTTCGAGCATCTCGGCTCAGGCATCGGTTTAGATCCAACTCGGATGACACTGAAGTGAGGGGGGGTAACCACTTTACCATTTGCCCATTTGAGTGCATTAGGCTCGCTAAAAAACAGAATTGTTGGTGTCAATTTCTTGCACTTGCTTGTGAACTGGGTAACCCTGCCGTGTTGTTGGTGAACAACTCACCACACTTTGCTATCTTTCACGTTCGGCATCCTCTTTCCGGTTTGGCAACCTCAATGTGCTTGTAGCTCCTGCTTTGGTTACAGTGATAGCTAACTAGAATGTTTGCATTGTCAAAATGTACAAGTTGATCACCTCGACTACAAGCTCTTGATCGTAGAACTACTTCTATGGGATGGCTTGGAAGTTAGCCAAACTTGTTTGCTAAAACCAAGTCACCATTATTGGCGGGTATTCTTGTTCTCGTGGTGGAATCATCTTTGGTCCATTTTGGCCTTCCTCTTGTTCTTTTGCTTAGTTGAGCTCCTTTTTTATCTTGGTATCCTTTTTGGCCACCTTTTTGTCTTCTTTTTCTTCATCGGTGGCTTTTCCCCACTTTGGGGTTATGTGTTCCCCTTTTCTAATGCAATCACTGATGTGAGCAATTCGTTACATGTCCTCATCAGGTATCTTATCTCCATATTGCCCAAGTTGGATCCCAGATCCAAGCCACTCATCAACCAGACCTCAACTCTATTTAGTCTTGCACATTGTTGAGCTGATTCATGAGCACCCTCATCCTTATTGGAGCTAGGATTCCTTGACTCTCTTGGTCTCTCCCTTTAGCCTCTTGGCATTTGGCGTCAGTGAAGGTGAACTCGTTGGACTTCCCATGTCCCTCTATCAAGGATTCATTTCCTTCAATGATGGTTGGCTAGCCTTCTTCTTGTTCTTGGGTGTCAAATCTAGCAAAGAGTTGCTCTCTTTTTGCAAGTATCTCAGTTGTCATCCCATACTAATACAGATGCCAACTGTATCACCATCTAAGCAATTTAGACAAGTTCCATAAGTGATGCCACCCAGAAGTGGACAATTAAGTGTGACAACTCAAGTTCCAAACTAAAGACGTAAATTCTATAGATAGCTTACTAAAATAGCACCTCCTTCTACCATAAGAAGTCAGTGAAGCATTTCTTTCTCTACCACATAGAGACTTTTCCTTTAAAATCAATATCTGCTAGCTTTTAAACTTTTAGGTTGAATCCATGCGTAGGAAAAGCCTATAAAAATAGACATAACCAATCCTCAATCAACTAGGGATTTTAAGGAATGATTTGATCATATTGCCAAAACACAAGTATTGCAAACTAGTGGTAAATGTACCAGCATCTTCCATAGTATACACAACTAGTCATGAAAGGGAATAAAACTAGGATAGCCATATCATATGAAATTTGTCATCGACAATGCTTAGCCTCATCTTGTTTTTTCCAATAATTTATTATATCACAAACTTTTCTTATAACTATGATTTGAAGAGATGGTCACAATCAAACCAAATATCATAAATTGGTCACCACCATCAATGAGATAGCTATTGCTTATCATCACTATAATTACCATTTGATGAGAGCCATGCAGGCATCAAAGTAAATTATCAAGTAGATATTTCAATAGTAAATATCTCATACCACTTGAAACCTTACATTTGGTCACATCACTATTTCTTTTTAAAGAAGTTGATTCAAATAAATTTTATAGTGGTATTAGAGTTGTTGCATTGATACTATCACTATACCATTGTATAAGCCTACTTGTGCTATTAGATTCTTGGAGCTCTATGCATAGCTTGAGCTACTACCATGTTGTGCATTTGTGGCACTCCCTTAAGGATAGATGAGCTACATGGCTCACTTCCATAAAGGTAGATGATTCTCCAAGTGAGTCCTTTGAGTAAGAGCATTTTTGACGAGTTTGTTAAATTTAGGCACCAAATAATTCTTTTAGGATTAAAGGAGCATATAATTATGACTAAGATGTACAAGTAATATAGTTTACACAAATGGAATATCTTAAGGAATTTTCACCTTGATATATTAAACTACAAGGACTAATTCCTTGATATCTCTATTTAATTTTACAAGGTTGATGTATTTGTGTATCATAGTTGTCTTTTTGGTACTAGGTGCATTGTATGTGATCGTATTCCTATAATTGTGGTTTTGAGTATCATAGGTATCATTTGAGAAATAGTAATACGTATTATAATGGGATTTGGTTTAAATTTTACAATTAGCACACTAGTAGTTGATGCTACGTTCTATTGTAATGTATGACTATGTTTCTAACTTCTTTATCATTTTCATTATGATCTCAATTGCCTAGATTACATTTTAATACACTTTTTACAAAGAAACCCAAACTAATGAGCATGCTAAAAACACAAATCTCATTTCTAGCATTCATTTCTTTAAGCAAAATCTTGAGGGGATTGATGGTCTAATCTATATTTTCTTTCATTCAATGCACTTGTCCAATCTCAAATTGTATGAAATGATGGGAGTTTTGAAAATTATTCTTAAGGCCATTGGTAGCCTATCACATTGTCAAAACCATCTCAAGTTCATTTATAAAAATTTTATTTCTAGAATTTGGCATAGCTAAATCATTAGACATTTACTAAAGTTCATTTTCATATTACTTACATTCAGTTCACCTATCCATTTAGATAATATAGAATAATATGCCTTCACTAAAAAGTGGCTTAAATCCCCCTTTAATAATGATGAGGATTTTGAAGCTATTTTTGCAGAGTTTTGCCTAAATAAGCCCACTATGTGCTCAAATGGCCATGAGGTTTCTTAATTGATAGTACTATCTATCATCTTGTCCTCATGCATAAGAGTGTAAAACATACCTTAGCGTAAAAGAAATGTGCTATAAAATATTGGATGTTTAGTGGTAATGTAGCATAGAAAGAGTCTCCTCTTTACCAAAACCGGTTACCAATCTTTTCAATACAAGTAGGTTTTAGACCTCTAAGTCTTCTTGGCTAATGATAAATTTTAAGAAAAATAAAGTTTGAGTGAGAAGATGATGCTCAATCATAATGCAAGCAAACCTTAAGGCATGCAGTCATGATAAGGAAGAAATGTAGAAATTAAATAATAGTGAAGCAAGAGGCCAAGCAACCATAGTAAGCGGATGCATGGGCTAAAAGCACACACATGTGATGAATGCAAGGGAAGAATTCAAACAAAATCAACATAGAAGGCCCCTCAAATTTATGGTTCCTTTGGAGAAAAATTGGGCTAGAAATCCCCCTTTAGGGCTTTGGAGGTTCTTTTTCTTGTTTTAGACATTTTGTTTAAAATTCCTTGTGGCTTCTCAATTTAAAATAAATTTGCAAACATCTACAAATGAATTTATTTATAATAGATTTGACTTTTAAAAGACTCTGTAGGTGGGTCTATAATTCACACTAGAGAATAAAGGGTTGTATGGCTCTAAGCATCAAATTTAAAAAGCTTTATAGGTGGGCCTATAATTCACATTGGCAGATAAAGGGATATATCGATCCGTGCACTAAATTTCAGTTTTCATCTTCACAAATGCATTGTAAAGAAAAATGGGTTTCTCTTGGTTACTGCTCTTTGTAGCCCAGTTTGTTAGTTAAGGGCCAAGATTAATTTGAGGCCTTATCATTCTAGCTATTGACTACTACACTTGTATGATCAATGATCAACCTCCTTGGTCCAGGTTAGATGAGTCCATAGCGATGGTAGAGAATAAGACTTTCCAACCTACCTTATGGTGTGGATAGTGGCATACTATGGAAAGTGTAGTTGAAAGTGGGAGCTTGGAGGATAGGTCTTTGAATATGTGGGGTAATTTGATCTTAATAGGATGCTATCGCTTATGTCTTGATGTCTACAATGTATGTAAATGCTCACATTCTTGAGGACAATAAGGTCAAGGCAATGAGAGTTAAAGATAAAAGATGGAAGAAGACTGAGAAGGTCAAGGCAACGAGAGGACAAAAAGGACAAGAAGATCAAAGATGGGATAAAGAAGTTGAGGAGATTGTGCATGTCTTAATATTTGGGGATGCAAGACATTACCAAAGCATATGTACAATTGCAATAGGGTTACGTTCTAGATCCATGATGTTATTCCATGCTTTAAGGGAGGATGAGTAGATAGCTACCATGTGTGCCTTGCTCACACAATTAGTCACCTATGTGCCTTGTTCAATGTAGTTAGTTACCTATGTGCATTGTGTGAAATATTTTTGTCAAAGATGAAACTTGCATACAAATATTTAAAATGGCAAATTTTTGTGATGGTATTGCATTCTCACTATCCAATCTCTCTCGTATATGACATGTCCCTACTAGAAGGGTGAAAACAATGTCTTGTATATGACATGTCTCTACTACAAGGGTGAAAACAATATCGAGATTTAATCAAAGGAGAAGGCTCATGATTCAAACTAATTTTAAATATGGTGAGTCTATCATTAGGAATGCATAGATAGTATAACTTTCTAAATCTAAGCTAGCTATATGTGTTGGTATATATTCAATTCCCACCTCTCATATGTAACCACCAATGCTCCATAGTCATTTTTTGTACGGCTCCCATTATGAGGAGAAGCCATGGTGTAAGCATTGGACATTGGTAGGAGCCTAGTTTGCACACTAGATGAGGTCTCATGGTGATGGTTAGGAGATGGTAAAAGGACTCCTTGGGGGTAGTGCTCCCAATGGGGGTTTGGGGGCAATGCCCATAGTGGGGGGTCAAGGGGAAATGTCTGCAAACAATAGGGTCTAGAACCACAGCTAGGCGTCGGCCCAATATGGTATGGCCCTGGCCCCATATGCTATGCGAGAGTGTTTGTGTGTGAATTTTCTTATGCATGCACGGTCGATGGCCAATGATCAATCGTCGCCAATGGTCGGTGGCAAAAGTCAAGCAAACATGTGTCACCATCCTCACCTTAGTCATGTAGTGAGAAATGTTAAAATTCATGTGCCATCACCAACCCCCCAAGCGGGTGGAATGGGTCGACTAAAAAGGCCTATATAAGGAGACCACTGCTCAAGCCTCAGCATTGAACATTGAACACCAATCCCCCCCCTTCCCTTAAGTCCTTTGCCATCCGTACACTATCTAAATTGCCATCAAAGCTCTACTAGAGAGCACACAGGTGGACAACCCCATCACTTATATCTTATTTGGTGATAAAGTTCTTATCTCGCTCCATTGTGTCTATTTATTTATTATTGTACTATGGTTGTTGCAAGACGATCTTTTCTCTCTGTTGTCTTTCTACATGGTACCAGAGTATCAGGTGCTCTAAGCAGCGATAGTGCAAGAAGCCTAGTCATGACAAAGCCCTAGTGCTTGGTACAATAGCTACTTCTGGTGGATCTTCTAGAGTGCCTAGTACTACATCGATTGCTGCTGCTATTGCTCCTACTCCAACAATTTGCATTTGTCCACCTACATTCATAGAAGGAAAACTCGATGGTCCAAACTATACTCTTTGGAAGTTCAAGATAAGTGTAATTCTAGACTCATACAAGCTCCTAGAAATAATTCTTAGAAGTGATCGAGAACCAGTTGGCATTTTTGATCCTGCAAATCCCAGCAACATAGTTCCTCTTAATGCTACTCTTCTTCGAACATGGAAGTGGCGCAATGCAGATGCACTTTGTTCATTGTCACAAGTGTAATAGATTCGGTGTTGACATTGATTCAATACACTTTTAAGGCATCTAAGGCTTGGAAATTACTCAAGAATCAATATGAAACACACAATCAGACAATCTAGAAATTCAACTTGTTGTTGAAAAGCTTTGTTGAAGGGAGACTGCTAAGATATTCATAACGAGGATCAAAAATTTGCATGATCAAATGGCTGCTATTGGCATTGCAAAGAGAGAAAAGAGCTAGCTTGGAGGCGCATTCAAGTTCTACCTCAGAAATTTGATGGTCTAGTAACTACACTTAACACTCAAGTTAGAACTCCTACACTTACATTTGATTTTGTGCTTTGCTACTTGAGGAGGAGATGCGGCTTAAGAGCCATATGGTGGAAGAAATGACTTAAGAGCCATATGGTGGAAGTAATATTGCTTTCACTTCTATTGCGAATGGGAAATTTGGAAATTCTTCAAATAAAAAGAAGAAGAAGTTTCAAGGGTCTTGCTACTATTGCAACAAGAAAGGTCAAGCAAAGGCACAAAATAAACTAAGTGCCTATAACTATGCCTACAAGGCACATACCAGGGCCCGAAGGGTAGGACATCTAATTTTTCTTTGCAATACCAGGCTTGGCATTAGTTTTGCAGTTTGTGTCTTAAGTAGGTTCTTGAATCATCCCTGAGAGAACCATTGGAACATAGGCATGCGAGTTCTTAAGTACCTCAAAGTAACTCTTGACTATAGCATCACTTATAGATCGAGAGATTCCTTGATTGGCTACTACGACTTGGATTGGGCAGGTGATGTTGACTCCAGAAAGTCAAATTTTGGATATTGCTTTTTACTTGAATCTGGGATATGTTCTTGGGTAAGCAAGAAGCGAACCATAGTGGCCCTCTAGGCATCTTCTTTCACTACATGCGAGGTAGTTTGGCTTAGAAGTATCTTAGCAGACTTAGGAGTTCTATTGAAAGATCCTACATCACTTAGGTCAGACAACCAAAGTTGCATGGCCATCTCTAAGAACCCTATGTTTCATGTTCAAAAAAAGCACATCGAGATTCAGTACCACTATGTATGGGAGCTAATACAAGATGAGATCATTGATCTAGAGTATTGTTGCACTGAGAAGACCTATGCTAACATCTTCACCAAATCTCTGGCAAAGGAACATCTTATTCAGCATCAGCACCTTCATGAGTTTGGCATTGGGCCAAGAACCTAGTTCACCTTCGGGTGGACATTGAGAGGGGGTGTTGGTATATGTGCAATGCCCACCTCTCATATGCAACCACCAAAGTTCCATAGTGCCCTTTTGTAAGGCCCCCATTATGAGGACAAGCCATGGTGTGAGCACTGGGACATTGGCACAGCACAATCCTAGTCTTGACACTAGATGAGATCTCATGGTGACTGTTTGATGGTTAGGAGATGGTAGAAGGAACAACGTACTCCTCGGGGGTTTGGGGGCAACGCCCCCAACAGTGGGGTCCAAGATGGTATGCCCTCCATTACATGTGCATGAGCATTCGCATGTGAATTTGCTTATGTGTGTGTGGTCCATGGTTGGTGGTCAATGGTCTTTGAAAATTCAAGCAAACATCTGCCACCATCCTCACAATCACGTAATGTGCTAAGTCAATATGCATGTGCCACTGCCAGCCCACCAATGTGGTGGAATTGGTATGCTATGAAGAACTATATAAGGAGGCCACTTCTCAAGCCTCAACATCGAATGCCAATATGCCTACCTCAAGTCCTTCTCCATCCAAAGTCTGTCTAGATCGCCATCGAAACTCTATTAGAGAGCTCACGGGTGGACAACACCATTAATTGTATCTTATTTAGTGATACAAAATTTTTATTTTGCTCTATTGTGTCTATTCTTTGGTTATTGTACTATTGTTGTTGTCAAATGATCTCTCCGCTTTGTCGCATTTCTATAGAGCTCATTCTCCATTGGATGCATGTCTCAACACTAGACTTAGTTTGATTGTTTAGTCTTGTATGCCGCTCTTAGTTGATTGCAATTCTGACACTCTCAATAATTGATTGCAATTCTCAACTCCATACTTTGTCTTGGAACACCTAATCTTCACATTACTCTTGATTCAATGCACATATCAACATGATACTTTGCATGTTTTGTTGCACTTCTGGATGGACGTGCTCATATCTTGTCTCATACATAGTCTCTTCATGGAAATACTCTCGTTAGTAGAACCATCACTATTTGACGATGAAACCTTAGGATCTACACCACATGGTATTCCAAAGCCACTTTCCTTTGTTTGTGATCCACTCCTTGCCTTGGTTGAAAGACATTTGGGCTAGTTTACACAACCTAGTCTTAATGTAATAGTTTGATGGGGCACCTCTTGATCTAGCTAGGCTAGGTCTCTTGTACCTCATGCTCCAAGTTGTCTTATGCCATCATCCACCCTTGTTCTTGGCCTTTTGTTGTCCATTCTTTTTTTGTAGTTCACATTTGGTCTTCTTAGTACTTGGTTCTACCAATCCATCCCCCCTTGTCTAAGGTGCTCCTCCCATCAAGGAATACAATTACTCTAAAAGTCATCATTGCCGAATCAGGTATCAAGAGTATGTACTCCAAACTTTGGGTCTCGAATACCAAATACTCCCATATAGTGCAGTCAAGGTTTTTCAGTCCGAGGTATTAGACACAAGCCTATTCCAAGATGTGCTTTTTTTCTGAGTCGAGAGTGACTTAGTCTAAAATTTTGTGCCTAGACCTCTCTACTCTAGATCTATAATGTCTTAAATTTGTATTTAGGGAGAAGGGAGACCTACTTTGAATCTAGGTCACATTAGTGAGCCATGAGATCTGTAAACAAGTGGGATATAGCTGGCAACCTGTTTCTTTTCTTTTTGGTATTTTCGTTGACAACTCTTATCGGAAGCTATTTGTATGGTGTTTTCAAGAATTAATAGAATTTACCTTTTTCTAGGGATAAAAAGTCTAGGTCACATGTTTACAAATTTTGAGATCCAAGCCGATTCATCCATTTTTGATTCCTGATTTCAGACATACCTCCTTTGGTTGGAAGCTTTTGAAGTGGATTCATTTGCTTCAAATTTTGAAATTGTTCCCATTTTACTCTTTGTAAACTTTGAATATACGTAATCTAGGATTTTGGTTATAGATCTACAAATTTCTAGTTTATTTTTGTGTTTTGAAAGATTGCCTTTATACTCACATTTTCATTTGAACATGTATTTCCCATTTTCTCATAAACAAATTTACCCCCTTTAGTAGTGCTTGACATCAATATCATGGAAATGAACACCTATTATAGCCATACGCATGTGTCTCCTTTATTTTTATGCATTCATATAAGACCCTCTCCTTGGAGCTATACTGGGATTTGGAATTTTGAAATGGACCAACCTTTGCGATTGGGATCATATTTAAAAAAACTATGAATTTCTCTTTATATCATAAATGTTATTATTGCAAGTTTTATCTCTTTGATGGTATCATATGGATCTATCAATGGACAATAGGTCAATCATGGGTTAGTCACTCAATTATGTCAAGTGTATGATGAAAACACACACACTTACCACCTTCACCCTTTTAAAAAGGGGCAACGACTCGCTTGTCTAGATCCATACATTGGATGATCCTCTTGACTTATCATGTCCTAGGATTGGAGACTAGGTTTTCTAGCCCTCCACTACAAGGACTCATCCAATCCCTCATCATAGCTTGCTAAGTTGTTCTATCCTATATTCCCTTTTGAGAAATCCACGAGTTCATCATTTCTATTTAGCTCCTTCTATTACCAAGTCCAACATCTCTTTTTGGTGCCCTTAGTGTCAATGATTAGATCTAGGTTCTTCATGCTATCTTGAAAGGAAAATGCACTGCAAGTCCCTTATCCAAAACCTTCATGACAAAAAAGAAGCCATCATCACCCAAGACTCTCTAGATCTAGAATCTTTCTACAAAAATGGAACTAATGCTCGAGCTGTATCTCATGTGGGTAGGAGCCCCTCTTTTCTATTACCCTTTATATCTCAAAGCATGGGCATTCCCTTAGTTTTTTTAGCTCTAACCTTAACTTGCAAAAGTCCTAGAAGGATACCTTGGAAGAAGGCAACATCTCTAAAAAGGTTTTCCTTTTCTACCCCTAAGGAAGTTGAAGTTGATTTTGTGGATACACCACAGAGTTGAGAACATAGCACGCATGGATATCAATGCCCCCCTCTCTCAAGGGCCATGGATTGCCTTGATAGCCTTCCTCCCAACAGTCTTGATGAGTGTATGATGCTTTCTCTGAAAGGTGCCCAACTTCTCTCTAAGAATGAAATGATCACTACCCTATTTACTAGGCAAGCTCTTAACCAAGCTAGGTGTGCGTTGACATGAGATTTATGCTAGAACCAATGGGGATATGGAATTGAGTTGTATACATGATATTATGATGCTCTATCCCTTTTGCAACAAAAGCGTCCATTAATAAAACAATTCATGGAAGCTATAGATTCATGTGGGGAAGTGGATGTGGTAATGATGGTGAAAATCCATGGGCTCTTTGGAATAGCTAACTTGGTTTTTGTATGCTGATGATTCAAGAATGACCAAACCATGTGCCTTGATAATAGAAAGAAGGTTTTGGCCATTCCCTTTTATCACTTTTACCCCCCAAATATTTTATTAATGAAGCCTTTATAGAAAAAATTTGAGATTCAATTCATGCCTTGATCATGTTAGTATTATCCATCCTTGCTCTTCTTTATTTTTTGACCAATTCTTTTGTGAGAAGCTTCAATCTACATGTATGTCATTGCCTTATTCCTAGACGTTAGGCCTCTGCCACTACAATTGAAGAACATGGATATCAAGTTAGTACTTTTGATATCAACTTGGTTTCCAACCCATGAGAGTCAATCATAACCCTTGAAATTCTAAAAGTCCGTAGCGAGTCCTCAATGAAATTATAGAAAGTTGGATACTATGAGGAAAAATGCTAGAAATGACAAATTGATCTCCTTGCTTATCTCATTTATAAATTGTTTGAAAAAAATAGGCAAACAAAGCCAAACACACACACACACACACACACACACACACACACACACACACACACACACACACACACACACACACACACACACACACACACACACACACACACACACACACACACACACACACACACACACACACACACACACACACACACACACACACACACACATACACACGCACGCACACACACATGCACGCGCGTGCGTGCACATGCCCACATGCACATGCACACACACAACTCTCTGTCTCTGTCTCTATCTTTGTCTCTGTCTCTGTCTCTGTGTCTCTCTCTCCCTCTTCCAATTTCTTTGACACACTCGCACTTGTGTACTGCATTAAATTTTTGCTCCCTCGTATGAATTACTCTAATTTCCCCTTGCTTTACTTCTTCTTTACCTCTAGACCTAATCTATTTTGTTTTGAATTAGCCAGTGTATTAAACTTCCCTTGTATATTTATTTTATCTCTTTAAAATTACCATAGATAATTATATCTTCATGCTAAGGTGCATGGCTACTACTCTAGACATTACGGATTTGTGAACTCTATTTTCATAGCTCTTCTCCCACGTAAACTAACTTGCAGCCTTAGTCCCTCTTCTTTTGAGTGTGCGTCACCTGGCTTTCTTCCTAGCTTTGTGATCTTGAGCTTTCTCCTTACATGAGACTCTCTACATTAACGTGATACTCTCTCCTCTTCTAATGTTCACCTGCCTATCCAGTAAACTCTGTCTCAGTTTTACACTCTCTTATTATGGAGTTTTGGCTTTGACCCAACTTCCTAGTTGTGGGCCCTATTCAACTGCATACTTGCACTCTACTCAGGCTCTTTCTGCTCCCTATGTTGCCTTTCAGTAACCTGCTCATTTCACCTTCGTTCCATCCCTTGATTTCATCACCTAATACTTGAAAGGCCATGTCTCTACTTCTCCTCAAGTGCAGGTGGCAGACTCAAAAGCGTCGCTATATAGTGATGAAACAGGGCAAAGTGTCACTATATAGTGATGGAACAGAGCAAAGCGTCGCTATATAGCGACGGTTCAGGGCACTTATTGTTAGAAAAGAGAAAACAAGCTCATGGGTGGCTATTTTTTGGCTCTTAATAGATTTCCTTGCAACTCATGTTGTGATTTTGAAAGTGTGCAGATGGAAGGGATGAGTGGAAGCTCATCAGATGATGCACCAACACCCGGGAGCACAGAGAGGTTGTATTATCATTGCACTCATTGCAAGCAAAAAGTACGACATCAACATCATATTATCATGCGCCACTTGCAGATGTATGGGGAGGAGTGCGTGCCAGTACCCACCATTGGTGTTGCACGTGGTGATGGATTATCGGTAAGTCAATGCTATTTGAGTTCGTGGTTAATATTGGATACCATTATGACACAAAACCTTGAGACAAGATCTTATATTTACACGAAATCTTGAAACAGGATGAGAAGGGTGACGAGGGTGCGCATATATCTTCACACTTTGAGCAAGAGTATAGTCTCCCGGATCATGACAAGGGTATGGTCGACATGATGGATTCTATTTTTAGGGGCACTACATCACATGTACATGTGATGTCAGAGTCTGAGGTCAAAATGCGAGAGTTGCAATCAACACAATTGTACAAGGGTGCTAGGATGTCTAAACTACGTGCTTGTCTCTCAATCTTGAATCTGCAAGCAAAGTATGGGTGGTTAGATACAAGTGTCTCGACATTAATGAGGTTAGTTCCTGCATTAATTTGAATCATTATTTGGATATTGCTATGGCTTAGCTCCTGGTCATAATTGTACCCCGTGTAAATGATTGCCTTGTTGTTGACCGTCTCTTGATCATGCTCATCTCATGGATACATATTTAGTAGTTACACACTCTATTACACTATATTCAACTCCCTCTCGTTGCTTCGGAGCTCTTCCAACCCACCTTTGCTTCCTCATGCGGCTTTCTTTTGCCTGCTCTCTACTCCTAAGTTTTATATATATATATATATATATATGTTCCACTCTTTTTTCTCATGTAGTTATCCTTTCTTTTTTCTTATGCTTAAGCACACACTCTTTTAACTTGTTTATTCTTCAACCCTTTAAGAAATCCAAAATTTATATTTTTTCTTTAATTTATTTTTTCATTACTTCTCTAAGTATGTTATGCGTTCTAACCTCTAACTCTTAGACATTCTTCACCCTTAACCCCCTCTTTTCTAATTAATTTTTCTTTAAGTGACACCCTTTTTACTGCTTGATCTTTTATAAATGCATTTACACTTGGTTATATATCTTTCTATATATTCAAGTGCTCTGTATGTTTTCTGGGCTCTTTACAATTCCACCATCTTAGAGGTTTAGTCCCCAAAGCTATAGCCTCTTAGCATTATATTATGAGAAGAGTTCTCTATTTTTTCATTATCGTTAATTAAGTTATGCTCTTTAATTAAATAATCATCTTCAAACTCTAACCCCTTGATTTTTAAATGGCTTGATTACACTTGCTTAAGGTTTTATAAGCTCATTTTCCTTGGCCCCTTTTCAACTTTATCTCCTTTTTCAATGTCTTTATGATTGGCTAGTCTCTTATCCTCCCTTTTTGTTATTTTATAAGATTGAGAATCTTTTTATAATCTTTAAGGTGTGTTCAAATTCATAGGTAAAGCAATAACAAGCTAGGGAATACAGGCATTACCTGTCTTCCCAAAATCAAATGTGTTGTTCTAATAATGGGTTGGTTTGGATGGTGATATGTAAGTGGACCCTGACCTTGGAGCTAGTTCTACCTGACGGATTCGACACTTGTATATTTATTTTTGCAACCCTACTAGGGTTTTGCCATTTAAAAGCAAATGGAATTTGAGTTCTTCATGTATTTATTCTCCATATGTGAATAATTTCTATTTAATGCTTTTAAGCTATTCTATGGATAAATCGATTGTATGGTTCATTTATTGATGGGATTATCAAATCTAAACACACGCATTGCTCTCCTAACTAGCCCTTGGTCGGGCTAGTATTATATAATAGTTTTTCAATTTAGTAATGGCTACTCTTTTCTTTGATTTCTAACTATTGGTTTCTTGTGCAAAAACACTAGATCCAATCACTTGTGAATTTGCATTACGCAACCAGTTATGGCAGTAACTTGAAAAAACACTTTACACTTATAATACATTTTCATTTTTTACCTGATACATTCAATTTTGCTTTCTTTTAGGTGGGGAGTAAGTTCCACATGGTGGGCTTACTCCCCACCATGTGGTCTTACCCTTTGCGTTGAGGGTGGGCTATTCTCTCTCTCTCTCTCTCTCTCTCTCTCTCTCTCTCTCTCTCTCAATTTCTTTGACACACTTGCACTTATGTGCCACATTAGATTTTTTCTCCCCCGTATGAATTACTCAAATTTCCCCTTGCTTTACTTCTTCTTTACCTCCAGACCTAATCTCTTTTGTTTCGAATTAGCCAGTGTATTAAACTTCCCTTGTATATATTTTTTATATATTTAAAATTGTCATATATAATTATTTTGGTGCTTGTATAATAGTTGCTCCTCTTATAATTTTTCATTTATGGGCTTTGGATTAATAATTGCTCTTGGTATGCTTATATTATTTTAAACATTTGAATTAGAGTGCTCTAGCATATGGTGAATAAAGATTAATGATCTTTTAGATAAAACGTGGGGATTAGATAAATATGCTTGTAAGGTTATTTTTCCCGCAACCTCAAGCACAATCACCTTCAAAATCCCCAATGGCCAAACTCGCCACTTATCTGTGATCTGCACCAGGAATGGTGCACGTTCCCATTCCACTGCCACAAGAAATGTATTCATTATTGAAATTTTGTATTGCTTCATTTGTTTCTGTGCCAAACACATGAGCTCCTTCAATCCATAGCAAAGCATGGTCACGTTCACTCCCATGGCATTGAAATTTAGTTGCAAAGTAGTAGTCTTTGACTTGTCCAAACAATCTTTTATTTGCTTTTAAGAGCTTTATTAGCCCTTTTATACAATGATTATAATAGTGTGTACAAGTAACAGGATCGCACAGACTAGCTAATGCACTGGGATAGTCTCCACACCGGGACTTTGTTGGGATCTGAATAGTTTTTTTTTTGGGGGGGTACAAGATGTGAATGGTTTTTTCAATGCATCTAGCAAGGCCGACCAATTTGTCTCTCCACTTGTGAATGTTATAAAAAATGTTGGAGGACCTAAGTGACGAACCATTGCAAATAGCTTTTTTGGTTGATGTTACAAGTAATGTGGAGAAGATTTAATGCTTTCAATTCCTTGATAACAAATATTTGATTTGAAGGGTAAGTCTAGATTTGGTTTATTCTTAACATCCTTGGTAGCTACGGGTCTATCGTTTAGTTGTGCTTTCTATATTCGAACCCATACTTAGCTAGCAACGAAATGTATCAAGACCTTTATTGCCTTGAAAAAAAGGTTTCAGATATGTAGTGCAAAGCGGTGGTCTTTGTTAAGATGTTCCATTGGGATTTTTTTGGGTAAATAGGCCTATATTTAGTGTAAGTTCATGCCTTGGTTGTCCAAAGAAGAGTGTTGGATAGTTTAGCTCTTCATGGTATTTATGTATGTATATACTCATTGATTTTTTATTTTCACTCGGAGCAACTACAATAAAAGTTAAAGTAGCATCAAAAACTTGATTTGCATCAGCATGTCCATGGACCAATGTGCCTGTAAATGGGTCATTGCTTTCTTTTTGCTCCTTTAAGCTTGTGCATTTATGCTTGGGTAGAAATGCAACCCTTCTTTATCTTGTTGGGCTTTCGTCCGAAGTTCAAAATGTGGAAGCCATAGGCATGAGATTGAGACGTGCTCTTGCTTGTATAATGGTGTATGAATGAGCTGATGTAGTGCTTTCATCACTAAATTTGCTTGAAAATTACCACTTGTATATGGATTTTGGTATTCTAACTTTCTCATGATTGAAATTCTAATGGTCATGCTGTCATCCAATTGTCGTGGTAGAACAATTTGGACATTGTCTGGAGTAGTAGCAAAGCTACTTTTGAGTTTTCAAAAGCATGTAGCACATAGCATCGCTTTGGAATCTACAATTTCAAGAAAAGATTTATTGGATTAGTTGAACAATATTTCTTTTCATCGCACATAGATTTCCAAAGTAGCTTTTGTGTAAGCACATAGCTTCTAAAAAATGGTTCTACTTGTTGTCAAGGCAACAACCTTTTTATTTCTTTTACATAGATTTAGGAAATAGCTTTTTGAATTATCTTAGCAATAGCTTTTCTTGCATTATCTAGATTTGCAAAGTAGCTTTTTTTTTTGTTTTTTTGGGGAGTAGTCTATAGTTTTCGAAATAGCTTTTTTTTTCCAATTTTGCCTAAGCAGTAGCTTTCTTGTTAGCACACTATGCTACTTAGCAACTATTCTTGCTCATGCATGCTTGTGTAGGTATTCTTGCCCATTCTTTGCAAGCTTGTTTGTATTTGGCAAAATGACCATGCTGTAGAAATAGATGAGCATCTTGGATGAATGTTAGTTCACCACAAACTTGCAAAAGTATCAAGTAGAATGGCAAATCCACTAAATCTTGCCAAGCATAACACAAAACACCACAATATAGTTCCCACTTACAAATTTAGTGTTGGTGCTTTGACCCCAATAGTACATCTAAACTTTGGTGAGTCTCTAAATAGTAGGTGCATCGGTTATAAAAAAATATTTTGCAAATGCCTATGCTTAATATACAAGCAAATTCGATTACAATTACAAATTCCTTAAACCATGTTTCTTGCATAGCTCTATGCCTTGCACATTGTCATTTTCCATAAAAAATGATAGTACCTAGCATGTAAACATCGACACTTTTTAATAATTGCATTCTCCTTGTCAACAAGATGTTGATTATCAGGGCCATAAATGGCTATTGTTGTTGCCTCATACTTCCTCTAACCAATATCCTTGCAATCTTTGTTGATTCATAGTTAGTAACATATAATTGCACTGAAACTATTCTTTGAAATCCCATGAAATCTAGTACTTCTATAATCCAAGCAACAATTTTTGATGCCATCAGCAAACCTTGTATATGATATTTTAATTTATTAAATGTAACTTCTTCTTGTAGACCACACAACCAAGCCAATGCACCATTGGAATATGTGCAGCAACTACCAAATAATGAAGAACACAATACTGGATCTCCCAACCAAGATATAGCACCATTTGCTTCCACACTTGCAATAGATCCATCGTAGGAAAGTGTAGCTACCTTGTTTCTTGGAGGTAAAGCATTGTTTGCCGTGCAATGATCCCAATGTTTTGATTATATCATGTGTTTAAACCTTGATAATATAAATTCATAATATAGCAAGTCACTCCACTACAAAAACCCTAAATGCGCCAAATTGTGCATGATGGCTATGTATCAACTAGGCTTACAGACCAACAATTGAATTGAATGTAAGAAAGTCTCTATGTCTTATTTGGTTGTGATTTGAGTTGAGCTACCTCCATCCTGGCATTCTACTTTGACATTCAAAAACATATGAGATATATCGGGATCTTTTAACCCTGGAATATAGCTTTTCAATTCCTCTCAAAGCTCATGTAAGAGACCTCAACTGTTGTGCTCACTAAGTAGGGAACTAATTGAACAATGAACACACCGACAAGCTTACTATCCTTTTTCTTAGCATAGATTGCTGGGCTCTGGATAAACTTTTTTTGTGCTAAGAAATCTTGAACACAAAATTTTGGGGTAGCTAAACTAGGGCTATTATCCAAAGTACTCAAAGAAATCATCATGCATATGAAAGTTAAGTCTTTTTGCATCCCCTTTAGACTTAACCATAGCACCTGCAATTACAAAGAATGGGCGTTTCTTTAATAGGAATAGGAGCATAATATTAGTGCAAGATACCATAAATCTTGTCAAGACCCATCATGAAAATATTAATGAACACCATATCATACTATATTCATGCAGACACAAGTAAAGGAATGCAAAAATAAAAAATTATCAAAACATCCCCTCTAAGAATGGCAATGTAGTAGAAGCTAAGATATCTAGAGCCCAAGTATAGAATTCCAAGTGTCAACACTATGGCAATGTTACGTGGCAATCAATCTCCTTGATTGGTAGCATGCAATTACTAGGATCAATGTTCCTCGATGAGAATAGACGACATGCAATATCTAGGGTCATTCGTTTCTTAGGATGTGCTTACCCTTGTTTGATAATTTTAACATTGATGATCTATTGGTCATGGTGCAGAGAGACCTCAAACACTACTTTCAATGTGGTAAAAAGGTTTATGAACTTGATAGTATCAAACCTAGAGAGAATATATCTATTGGAGTAGACCAAGGCCTCTGTGTTGCCCATCAAATACATGGGAGGTAATACCTCAATAATTTACCATGCAACTTGCACACCCCTAATCGCAAAGATCGTCAGGTTTCCACCATGCAAGTCATTGTGGAGCCACCCTTGCTTATGAAAAGCTTGCAATCCCAAGCAAAGAGCAAAATAAAGTTACAATGAAAAAGCCATAATTTTCCTTATGTGTTGAACAATCATGACTCTGCATCCAAAGAAAAACTAGAATTCATAAAACCTTCACGTATTTTACATAACATTCTATGCAATGACCCTCCATTGATGTACCGTGTAAATGCTCGATGCAGCAAGCTTGTTGACATGGCAAGGACAAACACTAACACTTTGTGCTTCACTTGGATAGAAGCTTTCTTCATACGACTTGTCAGCCTTACTTCTGTAGTGCCATTGAATGTTTTTGCAACAAAGCAGCTAGTTGCATCTACTCCCATAACCCCATGTATTTGAGTAGGACTTCGTATTTATCCTCCCGTAGCCACACAACAAGCTCTGCCTTGGCAATGTTGCCTCTAAAACTGGATCCAAGAGCAGTTGATGTTCCTACACCCATGTTTGCTTGGTTTTCATGCTCTGCCACACCAAGCTTTTTTCCCAATCGCATCAAGCTTCCTCTACTTAGGAACACAACGTAACTATAGTCTTCATGCAGCTTTATGTTTCCTATAATCGTTGTTATTTGTTTGCATAATTTAGCTGACCAATCCTCGTTTGTTATGCTTCCTAGCTAAGATCATAGAATCAACACCTTGCTCATTCTCTAGGCAATGCCTTGCTTAAAAGTATCCAACAAAGTATCATCTATCTCAAGCTTTTCAATCATTCTATTGTTCCTGCAAGAAACAACTACGATTACTTCTCTTTGCACATGAACAAATAACTTCTACCATTCACCCACATCATTTTTGGGATCCATACCTACACATTACCACATGATGCACACCAATGAAAACCTCAAAAAATGCCGAGGAACAGTGTAGCAAGCCAAGACCATCCCTAGAAAAAACCCCTCCATCACTCCTTTTTTTTTGGGCCCATCCTCCATTCCCAAAAAAAGAAGATTGCATCAATGACATAAAAATAGCACAGGTGATTCCACCAATATCTCTTTTGGAAAGCTTATTCCCAAGGAGGCACAAAGACCCCACATCCTAATACTGGAACCCTATCATTGGCACATATCGATTGCCATAGAAGAACCTAAGATCTTGCTTTGGTACATACTGTTAGCTTGTTTAGGGCACTCACAAAGGTTGGTGCCCCCCATTCTGCATATTTGTCATTAATGGCTACTGTCTTGACAACCCCACGGTGGAACATACCCATTATAATCAATATATACCTCTTGGAAAGATAAATATCCCATGGAATCCCTCCATAGTAAACATAAATCCTCTCATTTTTGGGGTCATAATGTAGCAAGAGTATGCTACAATCATGCATTCTAAATACACATAACCTTGTTGCATTTGTTCAAGACATGTTCCAATGGAATCTATAGTGTATCACAATGAGGCAATCATCACATTCCTTCGCAAATGACCATACACATTGCTTCATCAATCACATTCCTCATAGTTTCCTTAAGTTATTTGAGCAAACCCTCATGGAAGTACTCCAAGGCACACGAAATGTAAAAATTACAAGCAAATTTGCAAACACAAATGCTCCACAAAATTCTTATTCTATTTGAGCAAACTCTTGCAGGGATACTCGAAAGCATAAGAACCATACTTGTTTCATCTTAAACAAATCAACACACGCACACCCTAAATCCCATCTCAAATTTGTTAGCACCACGTTGCTCGCTTAAATTGCGGTGATGATCTTTGTCATTGTGTCCATAAAACCACTCGAGCTTATCTATTCTTAGTTGGACCCATGCATAGCTCAAATAACTGCATCCAAATGCTTAATCAACCATGTTTCTCACACTCTTCGTATGCCATCCAAGCAACCATCCGAGGAGTACCAAGGCACATGGAACAAATATTTTATGAGTGCACTTGCAAACACAAATGCTCCACGAACTTCCTATGCCATTTGAGCAAACCCTTCCAAGAATGCTCGAAAGCACAAGAAGCATGCTTGCTTCATTTTGAATGAATTACCACACGTAGACCCTAAATCCTATCACGATAAGCACATGCAAATACTTAATCAGTCATATTCCTCACACTCTCCATATGCCATCTGAGCACACCTCATGGGAGTACTCCAAAGCACATGGCATATATATTTGAGAACTGCACCCACCCACAAACTCCCTATGCCATTTGAATAAACCCTTACAGGGATACTTCAAAGCACAAGAAGTATACATTATTCGTCTCAAGGAAATTAACACACGCACACCCTAAACCTTGTTGCAATATTTTGCCCAGTTTCTCATTGAAATTATAGTGATAATCCTTGTGAGTGTGTTCATAATAATGGCTCCTAACGGCTCTACAAAATTAAAATCAATTAATTAACGTCTCTCTACGCCCCTAATCGATTAAGCTAAGCTCTAACCCCCCCTAATCGCTTAATTAAGCTAGCGTATACCCCCCTCCCCCACCCCCCGTGCTCCCTCCTTCTCCTCCCACTGCTCCCGGTTCCTCCTCCCTCCCCCCCCTCCTCATCGTCCTCCACTCCTCCTCCTCCTCCTCCCCCTCCTCCTTCTTCGCTGCCTGCTTCCTCCCCACTCCTCAGCCCCCTCCTTCCTCCATGTTTGTATTGGGAGGGCTTCACAGCCCCCCCTGCATGTTCTCTACCGAGCCCCCCCCTCCTCCTCTTATACGCGCGCAGGCGGCTGAAGTTTATAGAGCGTGTAGGCCCTGGAACTTTCCAAGCGGAAGCTGGCAGAACTTCGCAAAAGGATTGTGAGCATTTATTAATTCATTCAAGTTTCAACCTTACCTTAATACCTTCATTCGTGTGTCCAACCTTTACCTTAATACCTTCATTCGCGTGTGCGACAACTAATTAATTGAAAATTTCCCATTTTTTCACGCTGGGGGGGACCTATTATCACAAGATTTTTTCCATGACGTGGAATGACAAATTCCTTAAAACACTTTTGTGGGCCTACGTTGCAAGCTAAGTGGGAAGGCCTCCGCTGCAAGCAGCAAGGACCTACCCTAGGCACTCAACTTAATCATATTTAAGTTCGTTCAGACCAAAATGCCTGAATCGCAAGCGACACATTTCTTGTACGACCCCGTTGCCCATTCTGCGTAGATCTCGTCATTTTTGGATCCGCGTTCGCGTCGTGGTCATGTCTCCAGGTGCTTCTAGATGGATCCAGCCGGAGGTACTATCTGTTCATTTTTCTGAAAGAAAGCATTCTGATTTGAGGGCGATTAAACGTGGCCCCGTTCGATTAGAAGAAGGGTCAATCAAGAGCTAACTTGGTCACGTTGGCGGTGATCGAATATTGTAATAACGCTTTTCCAGAATCTAAGGGTTTGTCTCGAGAATATGGTAAAATGATGATCTTTGGAAAGCTTGCCCCGTGTGAGCCATAAATGCACCGACTAGAACATTGTTGATCACCCGCAATATTCTCTTCTAGGCCTGTTTTCGTTTTCTTGAGAGTTTGAGTATTTAAGTGGAATTTTCAGAAAATGGTTGAAAGTATATTTGTGGAAGAGGTTGAGCTGTTTCTGTATAGTCGATTACCGTTGTAAGGAAATTGTAGGCGTTTGCTAATCAAATATTCACAAACTGAACGAATGTGTGCGTTTTCTTTGCGCACACGCGTTACCATAGTTACGCCCTCTATGGGGACCGGGGCAAAAGGTAGGTGTAGGTTTGATTGCTTTATTCCTTGGGCATTCATGAATTCTGATATTTCATAACTAGATCTGTATGTTCGAACAATATCTCGACTTATGTTAGGTATGCCAGAACTTATATTATGTGCCATAGCTTCAAATTATTATTCTTGAAGTGAATGCTGAAAAAGTGGCAGTATCAACAGGATTTTTAGCTTAGCACATTGTAAGTTGATAATGAGGTAATATTGTAGCTGTAATGTGTTGTTAAGCAAATTTATGTCACGATTCTGTAAGAGGTTTTTTAAATGCCTATTACTCTTAAACTGAGGGAGACTATGTGAAAAAAGATCGGATAATTTGAATTGCAAGGCAAATATTTCCTGGTCTACTAGTTTATCTTGGAGACTAGACTTAAGTTGGAGTTATTTATCACAAAGCTGCCACATGTACACAAGAGATGCCATCCATGTACGACATTAAATTTTTATTTTCCCCGGTGGGGCGGCCTATCCTTATTATTCAAGGGGATGCTGTTTAATCATTGTAGATAGATGTCTGTCAATCATTTAATTACAGATTCTGAAAAGGATGTCTTTGTAGATTTTTGATCTTTAGAACAACAAAAAATTCTAAATTTGTATGATTGGACTTATTCTAGTCTTACAAAGGTATGTCTTTTATAAGTGGTTTCCTTGTCACAAGCCTATTGCTTGTGTGCCTAGTCAGGTGTGTGCTAGACCTGCGGAGTGCACACTGTTGCACTCCCTTTGTCTACTGGGGCATTTCGTTTTGTTGTAGTTCAATTCTCATTGTCACCATGATGCATCTACAGGCTTCAGGAAGCTTGTCGCTAGTTTAGCAAGTCTATTGTCAGCAGATAGCTGTGGAACGACAGGAATTATTGTTAAAAGTATAGCAGCCGTCCAGAGCAGCAAAATCTATGGGATTATGTGGAAGATTTGTCCAATTGGCCTGAGAAGTACCACTCGAGTACTTGATGCAGCTACCCATCTATTTGCAAAAGTCTATTGCCAGAAGTTTCTCTGATCCTTTCGCACGACCGGTCAGTCTTAGGGAAAGGCTGACGTCTGGTTAAAGTTGTTAGAATCGCGATCCTCCTGGAGTTATAGATACGAGGCCATATTTATAATTTCTCTCAATTCTGAGAGAATTAGGTCAGCAGCTCGTGGCGATTTGAAGGGGCCAAGTGGACCCTGTTTGGGCTCAGAACTTGCCAGGAGTGTCGCCTTAGCCTGTTAGTGCCCCTCAGCAAGTGTTTGGTGGTGCCCATTAGCCAGTTAGTGCCATCCGATGGATTCCCCATGATATTTAAGCCAAGGGCTGTGAGGCCTAGATAGCACCCAACTAACAGCCAAATGCATGTGTAGATAGCAGAGTGGCAGCAGTAGCTAAGCAGCAAACTAAATAGGCAGTAGCTCAACTGAAGGGAAATAATTGTCAGCAATGACTTGATGCACACTTGTCTATTTATAGCCGACATTTAAACATGATAGCAAGGCTGGAAGTTGCAGTTACAATTCTCAGACCCAAGCTGTTAGTAACAGAATCCTTGTATTGTTGATAATGAGGTATGTACAATTGCCAAGTCGAACTTATTTATAGGCTTCCCCTCTTGGACTAGAAAGTACTCAAAGACTTTCTAGAAATGAAATTTTTCCAAAAACAGAATCCTTCCAAAATTCCAATAAAGTTCCTATTATTTAGATGCTTGTTCACCAAATGAGTATTAGGTATTTATAATGAACGTTAATAGGGGATCCACGCTTTACAAAATAGGTGACCAACGAAAATGACCAGAAACAATGACTATTAACTGTGGAATTTTCAATTATTTGAAGGTATCCAGTGGCGCAGTATAATATTTGGAATTGTACAAATTTGATTTCAGGACGGATGCAGGTGTGTGGAAAATTTGGGGGAAATTGTTTGGTCTTAGATTTGCAAATGCCTTCAAGTGATCATGCATCTAACATTGGGAAGTTCATGCTCAATTTTGGTACTCTTTGGCATCATTTCTGGACCAACTGGACCGTTATCATACATATGAGTAAGTCGTCCCTCTTGGATTGTGAGAGTTTTGCAATAAGAGCCACTTGATTTTCTCAATTCCACGCTGTCCCAACAATTGAAATGATGACAAACTTGGTGCTTTTGTGCATTGGATCGGCACAGATGTTGTCGGAGGCCTTGAAGGTCTTGCATAATTCTTTGAGACCAACAATAGGCTACTGATGGTTATTCTTGTTTATGGTGACAATGCTTGAGGATTAACGTACTTGGTGAAGGCGAAGGTGAAGGTTACATAGGAATCAATTGCAGCGGTTGCTTAGATGGTAGATTGTAATCAATTAGCCATGCCCATGGTCACTGAATTGCCTAGGAGCTACTCTAGGGAACGCTTCTCCCACAGTTCCAATCTTTGCTGCAAGATAGGAGTAGCCTGTCAACACAAAACCAGTTGCATGTATACAACTCAATCCAGACATACCTCGACTTTGGGATGATAGTGATGATCCACGGGTTGTAGGAGAGGGTGAACAAGGGAAGGGAAAGAAAAAGAAAAAGAAAATCTCCTTGCAACTCAAAGTGAACACGTTTTATCTTTACAATTGTGGAGAAATGGATCAAACGATATGAAGAATCAAGAGCTAAAAGAGAGGAGGACAGAAAGGCATGGCGAAGGGCCAATAGAGATAGGCCTTATCCTCGGGAGTTATAAATAATGCACCACCGATCCCTGTGTCGAGGCATCTCAATCAGGTAGGGTCCAAAGACCTGGTCATGGAATTGGATCAGTCATGCGTTGGCTGAAGCCGCTCCTCTCCTGGTAGAGACAGTGGTATCATCCCCGAATCTCATAGTAGGCTGGGCAGACACAAAGAAAACGTTCCTCTGTCTCAACCACCCCCAATGTGCATAGAATATAGATCCATATACTTGCTGCTCTCCCCGTCTCAATCCTCAGCTAATGGGATGAAACCTGCATCTGTCCAATGGCAATCCTCAATGCATGTGAGACTCCTCTATCCTCAAGATTCTAGGGTCTGATGATGAATCACTCCTCCAACACTCTTAAGGAGAGAGAGAGAGAGAGAGAGAGAGAGAGAGAGAGAGAGAGAGTCTATTTATATCCACGGGAAACCAATAGGTCTATGGGTCGTCTCTTTTCGATGATCCAGTCGACCCTCATATGAGCTAGCTCCTCCTCTTCCACTCCATTGTAATCAGCCCTGAAACCCTAAAAACGAATTTGTAATCAGCCTCGAAACCCTAAAAACGAATTGTACTAAAATTGCAGCCAGAATCCTCAATTCGCAGCAGCAGGTGAAATCAAAGTGCATCATATGGCAGAATTTGTAGTAGCTTTTGAATTTGCTGCAGTTTGGCATTAGAGAAGATATCAAATTCTTGGAATCCACAGGAAAACATGCATCTAATAGCTTCATCTGATGAGAAATAGCAGCAAATTCTTTTTGGGGATCAGAAGGAATTGATAGAGGGGGAAGAGGGAGCAAAGAACACACACAATAAGGGCTAGAAATAAGGGCTGCCCCCCCCTCCCCCCGCCCCGCGCCACCCCACCCCGCCCCGGCAAGTGCTCTTCAAAAAATTGTCCTCCAAACTAGTAGAGGCGTGAAGAATTCCAATTGTGGCAAATCTTGCTAAAATTAGCAATTTGGAACGTATGGTTCCCTTTGGCACTTCAGTTTGCATGCCTTTTCCCCTTAAAATGTAGAGATTTCAGCCCTCTCCAAACACATGCCCCTTTGTATAAATGGATGCTCAAGTATGTGTGGGTGTGTGGATTTGTATGTGTGAGAGCATATTTTTATACTATGGTCTACACCCACTGTTGGGCGCTGATGACGTCAGTGGGGATGTCATAGTAGCTAGTCCCTGCTATGCATGATGGAGTTTATGGTTTTCAACCTTGTGAGTGACTATCATGAGATTGAAACTGCACTATGTTGTATTTTTAGAGGATGAGTTTGGGAATGTTTCCTGGATTCATCTAGGTATATATGTTGGAATACTGAAAAGAAAGAGTAGAGTGGACACAAACTCAGAATACTTGCTTATAGAATGAAGAAGAAAGAGGTCCTTAAGTAGGCACCTCATACAAGGTCACTGACATCACTGATGACCTCAAAGCTCCTCAATCATCTCCTCAATCTGCTCCTAGATTCACTCAATCATCCTATGTGGCTTTTCCACCACCTAACTGTGCTTGTGGGCACCTAACTGTGCCTCTAGCACTCACACATAGAAACATAAGGTGTGCCTGAGGCATACACCTTGAGATATCCCAACAAACCCCCCCTCAAGGAAATGCCTCAGGCTATGTCAAGGATACATCTAGTCTCATAGTTTCTCATGCCATCTCATGGTGGTCAAGGATAAATCTATGGCTAGGTTCTCATGCTAGCAAGGGTTCCCTTGGGTGTAAGGTAAACAGAAAGGGATACAAACAGACCTTCCAATGGTTATCTCTCCTACATGTACATGCACACAATGTCTGTAGGAGGTACCATGGAACAAACATACACATGGCCTACATCATAAGGTGACCAGAGGTGTTTACAAAACACACAAAACACAATAGTTTATTTTCATTCATTTTGGAGGACTATCCAGGCTGAGTACCTTGACATAAAAAGAGAGATCTGGAGCATACATAGAGATGATTTAAAATGCATAATCTTCAAAGGATGCCTCATCTTGTGGAGGCTCATTAACTGTAAGTAGATTTGCATTTTCTGTCTTTGCTTTGGCTCTGCAGAACTTCTCACTATGGTTGTTTTTGCCACAGTGCTTACATGGATTAACTTTGAAGCAGTCCTTTGAAAGGTGATTTGTCTTTCCACAGTGATTGCAAGGAGAGTACTTGCCCTTCTGGAATTTCATAACATAAGCAGTGTCATTGCCTTTCCTCCATGTGTCTTTCTTCTTCTTGGAGAGCTGAGATAATGCCTTCAAGGTTTGGATTGGGAAGATTCTTCAAAGTGCTTACAATGTGATCAAAGCTTTCAGGCATACTCTTAAGTAGTACTGCCATAGCATCATCAGGGGTGATAGGAGAGTTGATAGAAGCTAACTGAGTCATAAGACTCCGCATATAGTTGACATGGGCAGCTAAAGTAGTATCACTTGCCATCTTTAATTCAAAGAAAGAGATTTTAAGTGATAGTTTAGAAATATGAGAGCTTGCACCAAAAATCAAATCTAGCTTCTGCCATGCTTCCGATGGAGACTCCAAGTCAGATATATGATGTATGTAATCATCACCCAAAGCTAAAGCAATTATACCATATGCTTTTTCTTCTCTTGCTGGATCCCTTGCCGGTCGTGTCGGAGCTGAAGATTCCCCAGCATTTGAGGCCGTAGAAGAAGCGGTAGGAGTAGATTTGACAAGTCCCCATAAGTTCTCCCGCATTAATGCAAAATTTACCTTCATTTGCCATGTATGGAACCCCTTTCCATTGAACTTCTCAAGATTATATATGGTAGCCATGAGAGGGTCTAACCCAAATATTGGGCAGTGTCTATCTCTCTTACAAGGCAAAAATAACTGAAAGACTTCCAAAATATGAGCACTTAATGTAGCAAATAGTAGTGACTAGATTTCAAACAATGATGCTTCTTCTTACATGCTTCATAGAAGTGGATGAAATAAACATTTTCCAATCAAAACCAGGTCTTGCAAGTCAAAACAAAACTGAATCCACACTTGTACTGAAGTTATTGAAAGCTTCAAAAAACCAGAAATGCTAGAGTAGCATTTTATGTAGCATCATCTTCAAAAACTTGTCCAAAACTGTCAAAACTGAAAAGCTGAACTTGGAGGGCTTGTAGCTCACTCTTCAAAGCAAGGAAAAGAGGGCTTTCTGAAGCAAAAGAAAGCTCATATACCAGAGAAGGTCCAGCACAGAGGTTGGACGAAATGGTGTGCACTTTTGCCCAGGAGAGTTGCTACAGGCTGAAACTGAGTTTTGACGATTTCTCCCTCGTTACTGAACCAAATGACCTGAAAAATGGCTCAAAATCTTCGTCTTGAGGTCGCCCATCTACTCCTAAGAGGGCTCAGGCAATGGCGGAGTATGCAGGGAGTATTGAGCAACAGAAGAAATTCGCTGTTTGGAGAATGGCAGCCACCACAGACGTTTTTTCTTCAATTGCTTGCAGGTGGAAGTTCGCCCATACTAGAGGAGTTTCCAGCTCAGAGGGTTTGGGCAATGGCTGTTTGTAGATGGAGAACCAAGCTCTCAAAGATTTTGGGAAGAAAGAGGAAAATGGAGAAGAAGAAGATGATGATGTGGCAGAAATGGGCTCAAGGGGGATCAAAGGGCTCTGATACCATGTTGGAATACTGAAAAGAAAGAGTAGAGTGGACACAAACTCAGAATACTTGCTTATAGAATGAAGAAGAAAGAGGTCCTTAAGTAGGCACCTCATACAAGGTCACTGACATCACTGATGACCTCAAAGCTCCTCAATCATCTCCTCAATCTGCTCCTAGATTCACTCAATCATCCTATGTGGCTTTTCCACCACCTAACTGTGCTTGTGGGCACCTAACTGTGCCTCTAGCACTCACACATAGAAACATAAGGTGTGCCTGAGGCATGCACCTTGAGATATCCCAACAATATACATGCCACGAATAAAACACCACCAAGCACATTGCACTTGTTAAAGGTTAGCAAATGCATGCATTCTAATTCTTTGGACTAGTTCTAGTCCTCCGTGGGCGTCTCCACCATGCAACTAAGCAAACACAATAAAAGAGGAACCCAGCTTGTTTCAATGCTCTTGTTTGTGTGTCTCTGTGTAGGAGATGATCTCTCTCTCTAGTACTGAACCATAAATCTTGGCTAGTGTCTGACCAATAATGAGAGTGGGGTAGTTTTCAGTATTCCATGGAGGATCCCCTGCTTTGTGTATTGGCACAATGATGGTGGTACTCCAAGTAGGGGGGAGGTTGCCTCAAACAACATGATTAAACATATGTGCTAGGATTGGGGCCAAGATCTCTTGTCCATGTGCGAAGTGCTTAGTGCGTAGCCCCTCATGGGTTCTCTGGCAGCTCGCACATTTTGTGCGGTGAACAAAATAACAAAATGCATGTGGTGGGCCCGGGGAGGGTGGATACGTCAAGTGGTGTCTAAACTGGGATGTCATAGAGGGATGTCACATATAGGTGTGTCAGACATTTGGGTCTGTGATGGGAATAGGCTCAGATAGGAGTCCCTTGCAAAGGTGGGGTCACCTCCTCGAATAGATTGAATCACCTCATCCATCATATGTGAGGAATGCCCGCCTCTTACGTTGTGTCAGATGTTGTGAGATCCGCTGTGACTCAAACCTCGTCAAATGGGCCAATGCTTGCTCCCATGTGAGGTGAGATCTCACCTCTTAGCACTTATCATCAAACCATGGATTCTGAGGCATCTTCCCAGCTGAGGGTGCATTGTAGATCGGGCCGTGGGGAATGATCTAGTGGTAGCGTCATGGTTCACTCATACAAGTATATCTAAGGTATGGGCGAGGTCTACATCAGCTCGAAGGGGGGTCGCTAGCCCATCACCTTGGGCTGTCATTTGAAGCTGCTCAGCAAGTAAGTTATATATATATATATATATATATGGAGAGAGAGAGAGAGAGAGAGAGAGAGAGCTTGGATAATTTGTTTGTTGTTGACATGTGGGCTTTGGTTTGATTTGTGAGGTATGATTCTTTTTAATTTTGTAGTTCATTTTCAAGGCTTGATTGGGTTGGAACTTGTGGGTGTTTTAGGTGTGGCCTCTCTTTGCGGCCGTTGGAACCGCTGTTGGATTGTGTGGGTTTATGATGGCTCGTGGTCTCATCTCACATCCGGATGTCAGGTGTGCTTCTCTAGCTTTCTCTAGCCTCTTTTGGTATCTAAGACAAATGAGTTGCCCATCTTTTCAATTTGTTAACAATATAGAGATTTGACACGTTTGCAATAGAGGAAGCACACGTTCTTTTGGCTCTTGAGAGTGAGCATGTTTTTGGTTATTTTATAGGTATGAATGGATGTGTTAGGTGTGATAACACGCTCACACACCTTCCCGGAATGCGGTGAAAGTTCTAAAAGTATCTCGACAAGTCGAGCAGTTTTCATGATGTTGCTCAAGAAAATGCTGGCGCAATACTAAATTCAAGCCTACTCCATTGCAGCTTACAGCTTGTAGCTCCATTAGGAGGTGATCATGGAGATTGGCAATTGCCGCATGTATGCCACTTATGCCTTGCCTTTGCTTGGGCCTTGAACCAATGAGATAAGCTTAGTTTGTATCTAACAGTGACCATAGCTTAGATTGTGCAATGATAAGATAGACTCCAAAGGCAACATTGAAACTTACAAACGAATAATATGAATCAGAGAGGGCAAAGCTAGCATACTAACCTCCAAGTCATAGGCGTAATACATCAAACAAACCTTTAGCCTAATCCTAGAGCTAAGTCATCTTGACATGAAAAATCGATCCCATACTACGTGCCTTGATTGTGAGGGTGATGTTCCAAAGATTCTTGCTTACCCAAGGGTATTGACATCTAGTTCCAATTGCAAAAGAGAGAGATGTTATCCAAGGCAGTAGCAGCATTAAGGTCCAATTGCAAAAGGATATACATCACCCAAGGTGACAATGGTAATTAAGGTATATGTAGGCATGGTTGCCTAATCCCTAGGACATCCATTACTCATTTGGAGTATGGAATAAGAAGTCCTCTTAGTTGATCAGTTTGTTTATTGAAACCAAGTCGCCTCTTCCCAAATTAATTTGGAAGACTTACATAGTAGATTGGGTCAAGATTTAGATTGGGGGAAAGTAATGCAAATGAAGCAAAAATTGGAAAGAACCAATGCAACAACGGCTTACCCAATGATGTAGTCCGAAAGGACAGTTGTGTAAGGCTCTGAATGCGAGCAAATGAGGGCTGGAAATGAGAATTACAGCAAAAGAAAGTGCTCCCACGAGAAGGAGAGCACTTAGAAATGGAAAGAAAAAGATCCAATGGAGGGGAACTCGCAGCCTGGGGCAAAGGGATGCCAAATGAGGCAGAATGGGCTCAAGGAGTGGACTCTAGATCACTTCAACACGCTCCAAATGGCTTCAACAGCCGGCACGCAGCTCGAGGCAGTAAGAAAACTGCTTCAAAGGGCTCCAACAGCCGGCACGCAACTTGAGGCAGCTCCAAAATGCTGGCATGCACCATGAAACAGTTTCAAAATGTTGGAAAGCTTCAAATTTGCTGGCACACGCCCCGAGGCAGATCCGTACAGCAAAGCAGCAGCATTAAATGATCCGTACAGTCCGAAAATGACCCATACGGGCCACAGCACAACAGTTCCGTACAGTCACGAAATGCTATGTACAGCACCGTGCCTGCCTTAAATGTGTCCGTACAGGTGTACGGATTCCATACAGCAGGCCTTACAGTTGTACGGATTCCGTACAGCAACAAAAATTCACACGTGTGGTCGAATTTACTGTAGCAGGCTGGAAGATGCTCCGAAATGCAGCTCCCTTCGTGGTGCTTGCTCCAAAGTGTGGTCTTCTCGCGTCAAAGTGAGGGTTTTTGCAACAGAAGTGCTTGGAGAGGCCTCAAACACTCTCGGGTGTGTAGAAACCAGCAAGACCAGCAGGAATGAGGGCTCAGGAGGCTGCCAATCAGCTTGGGAAAGCTGTCAATGGCTGAGGGAATGGATTCCCGACCTGCTTTGATACCACTGTTGGCTGTGGCAAGCATTGGAAGCTTAGAAATGACTGGAAGAAGGAGAAAAACCAGATTGCTGCAAAACTGAGAGTGGAGGCTCAAGGGGGAGCCAACATAACAAAACCCTAGGGCTAACTGCCCTAACTGGACTAAGTGCCCTAACTGACCTAGGTGGTACATGTATTAACTGTACCAGTAGTCCTAACTGACTATAACTAGGCCTACAAGGCACATTCCAAGGAATAAGTGGCATCTATGGATAGCCCATAGGATAGCCTACATGGGGAAGAGTTTGGCGCACCAACTGAGCAAACGTGGGAATAGCAAGGGGCGGGTGGAACCGATTGAAAACTGCCCTCTCTGACGAATTGCTGAATGTAGTGCTGATGAGTAAATTCGGGGGGTCAAATAGGGGACGAACAGCTTGACAGTCCACACAACCCGTGAGCTGTGCCAAAACCTGAGCGATGAAGGTGCCATCAAAGCAAAGAACTGGTGAAATACCAAAGAGGGGAAAGATGGCGAGAGGTGGTAGCTGGTGGTAGGAGGCAGGGAAGGAAAAAAATGACAGGTTGAGGGCGCAAAGTAGTAGGCATCAATAAACCTGGAGCGAGAGGTTAGGAGCACCAGTTTTATAGGAAAACTGAGCCCTAAGTCCTAAACTGGTGCCCTAACTTCCAAGAAAGCGAAGTCCTTCAAATTTATGTGGATGCCTTGCAGTGTACTCTGACGAAAAAGCAAGGGTGCTTTTCGTCATTTCAACTCAGCCTGATGGAATTCTACCCTTCACTTAGAGTAAGGGCCTACAACTTAGGGTCCCTCTTGGTTTTCCAATCAAGAAGCTCTACCCTGTGACTCTTCTCCCTCACAAATCACATCATCAGCCCAAAAAACGTCATCTAATTGCCCCCCAGAATCCACACCAATCTTGCCTCAACCTGACCCCTTCCTCTCCAACGAACTGACAAATTTTTCTTCCTATCATGCACCAAACCAACCAGTGTACATCTTCACACACATGGAGATCACTCCTTTCCTACCTACTGACGAAAAACTAAGCAGTTTCTAGCCAAAGCAGTGTAAAAACGAAATTTGCACCTCTGGAAGATCCAAACAGAGATCGCTCTCTCCTTTAGTAATTCACCACGATCGCTCCTGAGAATACGAACCTGCACAGAAGCACAAACAATCAATCATAGACCACAAAGAGAGGCACAGGCATGCTCACCACCCAACCATGATGCTCATGGCTCTAGGACCCATAGAATCCGAGCATCTGTCACGAGAACATGAAAAGTGATGTAAAGTATCTTCGTAACTCAACCTATGCTTAACCCGAGGTTAACCATGGTTAAGTGTTGTAATGGTTTGGCCGTGAGGGACTGGCTAGAGGATTGGCTAGAGGAAGTGCACACTTCCTAGAAGTTCCTAAGGGCAAAGTCTAGGTGCACCACTAGGTCCTAGGGGCAAGGCAAAGGCTTTAAAAGAGGGGTCTAAAAGTTGGGCCCAAGGACAACCAACGTTGTCCTTTAGGACTTTAATGGAGGGGCAAATGGCAAGGAGGAGGTGCCTTTTGTCATGCATGTGTATGCATGCCCTTCCCCCACCTTCCATCTCTCTCCCCTCACTCTCCTAGAGGTGTTGGACGTTTTCAGTTGTTCTTGTGCAGGTTTTAAGCTGTTTGAGCTGTTTCAAGCCTGTTTTCAGCCGTTTTAAGTTGTTTTAAGTCTGTTTTGACTGTTCCAAGGCTAGCTCGTCCCTCTGCCACAGACAGCGAGAGTTGGTTCGAGGTTTCGTTTTTCCTTGTTTTTTCTTGCTTTGCAGCTTTTTGCAGTGCATGCGTGTTGTGTGCAGTCCTTTCAGGATTCCTACAGGTTCTAGCAAGCACTGAAAGGCAAGGGTGATGTTGTGGAAGGCCTAAGGATAGTGTGGATGCATGTGATAGCCTTGAGGCTGCCTTGAGCTCAGTTTGCCAGTGGTTTGGATGCCTGAATGCATCTAAGTTGTGTCAGATCAGAAGTGAATGCTTAGTGGGAATTCTAGTGGTGCACTTGGATTAGATGCCTTGAAGACAAGTAGAGGATTTGCAGAGAGGAACAATGCAAGGTTGAACCCTTGTTGTAAAGCATTTCCATTCAGAAGCATTAAATAAATACCATAAGGGGCGCCAAGGCATTTGGGGCCAGTGGGTGCACTGTGTACTATTTTCATCGAGCAGAGGCATTCTAGCCTCACCTTTGTTGTTGTTGAAGCTTGTCTCTAAGTTGTGCTAAGTGATTGAAGTGGTTGAAGCTTGCATTGTGGCCATTTATGAAGTTTATGACTGAGTAGAAGAAGATCATTGTGCTTTTGTTTATCGAAGGCCGGTTTCAGTGGTTCCGTTGCCGAGACCGTCACCATCTTCCTACAGAGGTGAGCCCTGGTAGTGTTGGGTGAAGGACACCTTCAGTGCAATTGTTGCTATAGCCATCAATCTTAGCAAGCATGTCCCACCGTGAGAGGTTTGAAGAGGAGGGGCAGGACGAAGACAAAGCATCTGAGAGCTTTGAAGAGGAGCACAGTACCAGCAGGGGTGATGACGAGCCGGACAGTGAGGCTCATCCACTCTCTCCTAAGCATGCTACGGAGGACTCACAGGATGAGGTAGATGAGGCAGAGGAGCTTGATCCCAATGCAGTTTTTCAGCTACGAATGCAAAGTGTAGCGGGATCCCTGTCACAGTTGCAACATGCTGTCACGGAGATTATGCAAGCTCCTCCCCCTATGGTTGCTTCCCCTATAAGTAAAAAGTCATCTCAGAAGAAACATAAGAAGCATAAGAAGACTTCTAGGCATGTTTCTTTCGGTGGACAGCCGTCAGAGATGCCCTCGATCAGACTCCTCAGCCCATGATGCATCTAGGATATTTCGGAGGGGGATCAGTTTTTCAGGCAATGGTGGCACCATCCATAGAGGCACCCGGAATGCCAGGTAGCTTTATGGGCAGCACGCAGCCGGGAATGCAGAATTTCCAGCAACCTATGATGGGTGGAATGCCCCCTGCAAATGCCAATATGATGTACTCAAACATTGGGATGCAGACAGGAATGCCTGGGACAATGGGCAATACTTGGAATATGCCACAGATGCAGGGAGTGGGACCTGGAATGCCGAACCCCACCATGGGTACGGTTGGAATGGCTTAGAATGCGGGAGCAGTGATGCCCCCACCGTTTTTACAGCCCCCCGTTTATGACAATCTCACCCCTAAAGGCAAATTGAAAGATTACAAGGAGGGAGGGGCAATTGTCAAGTTTGAGACTTTCAATGGGATGCAGGACAGATTGAAGGCTTTGACATTCGTGCAACAGTTTGATGCTGCCTACTGAGGTGGACACTTCACAGAATCCTCCAAAGTCCGAAAGGCAGCCAACTTTTTGAAGGGCAATGCGCTCCAATGGTGGACCAACCTCCTCTTGCAAGGCAGAGCACCTACCACTTGGGTCGAATTCAAGTAGGTCTTCTCAGCAGCATGGCTCACTACCACTTTTGAGGTGGATATCATGACCGCCTGGTACAGGTTGGATGCTGCAAATTGCAGAAAATTTGGAGGACTACAATAATAAGTTTCGGGAAGCCCTACTGTCAGTGAATTCTTTTAGACATGTACCGCTGTCCGAGCAAATTGAAAGATATTGCTGCGGGTTGCCAAAGGAGATTCGGGCCTATTGCACGAAGACAAGGGTTTCCAATATGTCTTAGTTGGTTTAGAATGCCACTACAGCTTATGCACTAATGCAAGGGAAAGTTTCTGGGTTCAAAGGAAGCTCACAGGAGACATCAAGGTCAAAGGGCAGCAAGACGGAATCCCCTATGAAGTTCATAAAGTTTTCGCAGTCCATGAAGGCAAAGTTTGTTGGAGGACAGAGGCGAGTACTGACCCGCATGTCTAATGAGGAAAAGCAAATTCTCTATGATGCCAACAAGTCTTATATTTGCAAGGAGGAAGGCCACAGGGCTTTTGAATGCCAACATAAGAAGCGGAAGTTCCCTCCTTTTGAGCAGGGTGAGCACAAGGAGGAAAAGAGGACTGATCAGAAGAATAAAAAGCCCAAGCCCAGTGTTGGTCTTTTGCCAGACTTGATTGGGGCCGTTCAGAATACAGATGCTACAGAGTTATGCCGGGCATGGGGCAAGATAAGAGATAAGACAGTTCTGATGTTTTTCGATACGGGAGCCCAGGCCAATTTCATCTCTCCAGAGTTGGCTGGAAAGTTAGGAATGAGGGCAGAAGAGATGGGTCCTTTGTGTGATGCAGATATGGCTTGTCTGGGACTTAGCCAGTCAGTTACTCCGGTGATAGGCAAGCTGCGGATGCATATTCAGAGCTACGTGTACACATAAGAGTTCTATATTATGCCGTTGAATGGTTGTGATGTGTTACTAGGGATACCTTGGCACTTTCGTGTTGGGGTTCCTTTGGATACAAAGAATAAAACAATCACAATCACTCACCGTGGCAAGACCCACGTTCGGGATGCTAAATTGAAGGGAGAATTTATCCCTGTTGTATCTGCTTCTGCCATTGGCAACGTAATGAAAAAACATCTTTCAGCGTATTTAGTGTTTGCATTTGAAAAGAAGTGAGTAGAAGAAGAGTCTCATTTTTCTAAGCTGGAAAAACAGTGGACAGATTTTCTTTTTCAGTTTAGGGACTGTTTTTCTGACTCACTTCCATAGGAGTTGTTCCCTGAAAGGCCAGAAGACCACAAGATAGATATAATCCCTGGTAGCAGTCCTCCTAACCGACCTCCTTAAAGGGTCAGTGCAGCCTAGCAAGAGGAAATTATGAACCAGGTCAAGGACCTGCTGGAGAAGGGGCTGATTCAGCCCAGCTCTTCACCTTACTGCTCATTCGTGCTCTTGGTCCAGGAGAAGGATGGATCCTGGCGGATGTGCATTGACTATAGAGCCCTCAATAAGATTACGATTAAGAACATATTCCCTATACCTCGGATAGATGATATTTTGGATAGGTTACAGGGGTCTGGAATATTTAGTACGCAGCTCTCTGGGCTTGTGCTGGTACTACGGAGGTTCATTCGGTATTTTGCAGAGATTGCATCTCCTTTACATGCCTTACAGAAGAAAGGGGTCACTTTCAGATGGGGTCCCAAAGAAATTGCAGCTTTTGACCTACTGAAGGAGTGACTCTACTCACATATTGTGATTATTTTGCTAGATCTTCGCAAACTCTTCGCTGTCCAAGCAGATGCATGTGGGAACAGCGTAGGAGGGGTACTTATGTAGGATGGAAGAGTCGTGGCATACAAGAGTAGAGTGCTCTAGGATGCTGAAATGAATTTTGGCATCTATGAGAAAGAGATGCTGGCTGTCATTTATGCTCTTTCGACCTGGAAGCATTATCTTTTGGGTGCTGATTTTCATGTTGAGAACGATCATCAATCACTGCGGTACTTTCTCGCTCAGAGAAAGTTGTCTGAGAAGCATATGAGGTGGGCAAATTTTCTTTCTATGTTTCATTTTCAAATTGTGCATGTGCCTGGGAAGAAGAATGTTGTTGCAGATGCACTCTCACGCAAGCCCACTCCAGATGCAATGTCTGTTAAGCCACAAGTTTCAGCAGTGACCATTGCATATCATGATGAGCTTGAAGGATCACTATGCCAATGATGCTGATTTTTGACGGATTTATGATCAGTTGGTTGATGGATAGAGGCATGAGCACTATACTCTCAAAGACGGATTTCTGATGATGCATGGCAGATTGTGTGTCACGAAACAGTTGAGGCCCAAAGTGTTGACAGAGAGTCATGCTCCACCCTATGCAAGACACAGAGGCATTGATGCCACCATCAAAGCTGTGGAGCACTATTTCTTTTGGCCATCATTGAGGAAAGATGCCGAGGCATATGTTAGGACATGCATCACCTGCCAAAAGGTGAAATATGACAGGCAGAAGCCGGCTGGACTGCTGCAGCCTCTACCTATTCCTGATGGACCTTGGCAGAGCATTGCCATGGATTTTATCTTTGATCTTGCTTGTACACCATCTGGACATGATGGGATATGGACCATTATTTGCAGATTCAGCAAGCAGGCCCACTTCATTCCCGTCAGAAAGAAAATTACAGCAGACCAGATGGCGAGACTCTTTATGTTTAAACATCACGGGATGCCTCAATTGATTGTCAGTGATAGAGACCCGCAGATGACAAGTCTTTTCTGAAGAGGTATCTTTGAGAATATGGGTAGCACGCTGAATTTCTCATCCTCTTTCCATCTTGAATCTGATGGGCAGTCCGAAGAAGCCAATTCCAGTGCCCTTGATCTTCTCAAATGCTATGTTTCGGATCAGCAATCGAAATGGAGCAATTTTTGCCACTTGTTGAGTTCGCGTACAACAACACTGTACACTCATCCACGGGAAAGCCCCCTTTGAAATTGTGGCAGGAGAACGGAAGGTACCTCCCATTCTGCATACGAAAGAGAAGATTTCTGAGACGGACAGATTTGTGGAAAGTTTGGATGTTGCTTACGAGAAGGTCAAAATAGCTCTCCAGAAAAGCCAAGAGGAGCACAAACGGGCTGAAGCAACCTGCCACTTGGACCATACACAATGCCTTTCATGTGAGTTTATTGAAGCCTTTCCAAGGTGATGTGTCTGTTGACCTGCTGCATGAGGATCAGCCCGAGGTGGAAGGGTTGGATGAAATCTTGGTTCCGGAACAGATTTTGACACATATGGAAAGACAAGTGAAAGGCAGAGTTTCCTGTTGCTATTTGGTGAAGTTCAGGAATTATCCTGCACTAGATGCGAGGTGGATGGAGGAGGGTGACCTGGTAGACTCACCTCAGATTTTGTAGCTCTACCTCGACGCGTTTCAACTTGCGCCAACTACGGTACAGGCTCCTACATGTTCAGCAGAGCAGAGATCTGGAGCATTGCCTGGTGCTCAAGAGGAGGGTAGCACCTCCCCTTCCTTGATTTAGACTGCTCATATGTTTGGAGATCGCTTGGTGGCATCGATTGTCTCGCCCGAGATGCTGCTTGCTAACAGTATTTCTGTCGTGAGGTCTCCATGATAGGTGTTCGCGACACTTGACATAGAGGATGCATTGATGTATGGATGGACTCTCGAGCTCTCCTAGCCCATATTATCATTGCAAGTTGTATCTTACAGATGATGTATGTTCTGGTATGTCTCGAGGACGTGAAAAGTGATGTAAAGTATCTTCATAACTCAACCTATGCTTAACCCGGGGTTAACCATGGTTAAGTGTTGTAATGGTTTGGCCGTGAGGGACTGGCTAGAGGAAGTGCACACTTCCTAGAAGTTCCTAAGGGCAAAGTCTAGGTTCACCAGAAGGTCCTAGGGGCAAGGCAAAGGCTTTAAAAGAGGGGTCTAAAAGTTGGGCTCAAGGACAACCAACGTTGTCCTTGGTCTGGGGATCAAGACTTTAATGAAGGGGCAAATGGCAAGGAGGAGATGCATGACCTTCCATCTCTCTCCCCTCACTCTCCCAGAGGTGTTGGACGTTTTCAGTTGTTCTTGTGCAGTTTTTAAGCTGTTTGAGCTGTTTCAAGCTTGTTTTCAGCGGTTTTAAGCTTGTTTTGACTGTTCCAAGGCTAGTATGCACCTCTAGAAAGTGCCAGAAGTCATTTCTGAACTTTTTAAAAATTTTCGTATAGTCCGTACAGACATCCATACAAACGTGTTTAGTTGCCTCCAACAGGTGCCCGGGGTTGTCTTTTGCTGTGGTGGACCTTTGTGCACGTGTTTCTGGCTGCGTGGTGGTTTCTGGAGCTGTTTTGGACGAGTGCAGGCTGCAGGAGGAACTTTCCCTGCTGCTTTTGACACCCTCTCTTAGGAGGACTCAGGCAGAGATCCCGAGGCAATCATTTCAGAACAGACCTGTGAACCATCTTTCCTCTACAGCTCTTTCTTGTTCACCCTCCGCTCTCTACCTTCATTTCTCTCTTCTCCTGATTGCTGGAAGACACCTGCACCCTGCGGGGATCTTGGACAGAGGATGAGCGCGAGGAAGGAGCTCGCCCCTCTGCCACAGACAGCAGGAGTTGGTTCCAGGTTCTGTTTTTCCTTGTTCTTTCTTGCTTTGCAGCTTTTTGTAGTGCATGCGTGTTGTGTGCAGTCCTTTCAGGACTCCTACGGGTTTTAGCAAGCACCCAAAGGCAAGGGTGATCCTGTGGAAGGCCTAAGGACAGTGTGGATGCATGTGATAGCCTTGAGGCTGTGCCTTGAGCTCAGTTTGCCAGTGGTTTGGATGCGTGACTGCCTCTAAGTTGTGTCAAATCAGAAGTGAATGCACGAGTATGCCTTGCCAGTGGGAATTCTAGTGGTGCACTTGGATTAGATGCCTTGAAGACAAGTAGAGGATTTGCAGAGAGGAATAGTGCAGGGTTGAACCCTTGTTGTAAAGCATTTCCATTCAGAAGCATTAAATAAATACCGTAAGGGGCGCCAAGGCATTTGGGGCCAGTGGGTGCACTGTGTACTATTTTCATTGAGCAGGGGCATTCTAGCCTCGCCTTTGTTGTTGTTGAAGCTTGTTTCTAAGTTGTGCTAAGTGATTGAAGTGGCTGAAGCTTGCATTGTGGCCATTTATGAAGTTTATGACTGAGTAGAAGAAGATCACTGCTCTTTTGTTTATCGAAGGCTGGTTTCAGCATCCCCTCGAGCCACAGGCTGGGCTACTAGCACAAACATCTGCACCTACGAGTCCAGAACCTCCCAGCGTCCCATACCACTAGAAGGCGCCCATAGGGCCTCAGGACTGTTGGAAATCCAGGCTACGCTAGAAAGCAGGTGCACGTCTGCAACATGATGTAGGATTCAGACCAGCACTTGTGTGAGTCTTCCTCAGGGCTCTCATACCATGATAGAAGATAGAGGTGGAGGTTTCTTGCTGCAGCCAGTGGGTGCACTGTGTACTATTTTCATTGAGCAGGGGCATTCTAGCCTCACCTTTGTTGTTGTTGAAGCTTGTTTCTAAGTTGTGCTAAGTGATTGAAGTGACTGAAGCTTGCATTGTGGCCATTTATGAAGTTTATGACTGAGTAGAAGAAGATCACTGCCTGTTTATCGAAGACCGGTTTCAGCATCCCCTCGAGCCACAGGCTGGGCTTCTAGCACAAACATCTGCATCCAACCAGTCCAGAACCTCCCAGCGTCCCATACCACTAGAAGGCGCCCATAGGGCCTCAGGACTGTGTTGGGAATCCGGGCTACGCTAGAAAGCAGGTGCACGTCTGCAACATGATGTAGGATCCAGACCAGAACTTGTGTGAGTCTTCCTCAGGGCTCTCATAACATGATAGAAGATAGAGGTGGAGGTTTCTTGCTGCAGCCAATGTTCCCCACAGCGGTGAAAGTGGCCTAGAAACCACACATGTGAATTCAAATCACACTTTGTGTACAAGTGCTTAGAGAGAGATGGTGACAGTTATTGAACTATGCTCCTGTCTGCTGCAGGTTTTCTTCCTGCCCTTACTAGTCTTTCAGCTCCTGGAATCTGCTCCTGGTTCCTGCACCGGTCTGCAGATCTGTCTACAGCCCTCTAGAGGACTTCATACTTTGAAGGTGTCTTCTGCTCCAGGTTGCTGCTGCCTCTGTTGCAGTCTTCTGACAGCTTGCCTTGCTTTCCATGCTGCCCACATGGGAGCTTATATGCTGCCCATGCGCAGCCTTGTGCATTCCTTCAGATCTACCCGTGGCATACCATTTCTCTTCCCACGTGACATTTCCACCTCCCCCATGTCCTCCTCATTTGGCGGCTCACAGGTGGGGAGGTGACCCAGATAAACCCAAACTACAGATGTGAATTCCTTAACTATCCGGTAGCAAGCACTCTGGCCTGTTTTGCTTACCACGTGCTCGTCCAATGAACGTAGTCAGAGAGATGACCCTGTTTTTTCTTTACATAGATCCCCTCTATCATGTGTCTATATATGAACTTTGACCTCACACTTTGTTGTCTCTGAATCCGAGCTCCTAAGTAGGAATGGACCTTGAGACATTCAGAGTCACCATATGATGCTCTGACTTCTCCCGTGTCTCCGACCGAAAGTCCTCAACGGAGTTCAATCATGCAATTGAACACCAATAGAGAAGCCTCCTAATCAGCTATTTCTTACAACCACTTAGTCTCCTTGAGGTCCATGTCAAGAATTCTTTGTCCTCTGTCCTAGACACTTGAAAAAACCATCCACTCAAAGAAAACTGTTGAAATTATGAATAAAAAGCAAGGAGAATATAGACCTGGCTTGAGACGTGCAACCTCCCTCAGGACCCAGTCCTCTTGTTGTCAGTAAAGCAAAGCATGCACCTATCCGAAGTGCCCACCGATAGTAGAAGCTCATCCATCTCAACATATCCTTGTAGCTCTGATCTGTTTTCCCAGTTAATGTCTCCAAATTTATCATGCCTCAACTCTGATTGACTTTGCTTATCTTCAAGATTGGTGATGATTGCCTAACAACTCTCAGACGGTTAACTGAAAAGTCTGGATCTATAGGCTCCCAGGACAACTCTTCTATCTTAGAGGTGTACGTGGTGATGCCATTATCTGCATATCTTGCCTCTATGCTATTCTTCCCAACACAATGAGCAAACACAATGGCTGGTTCATGTACTCAAATATATACTTCATCTGACTTTGAATATTCTTTACTGGCCTTTCCTCCTTTTTCTTTCTGCCCTCCTCTTGCGATTTTATCCAAGAGTGTCCAGGATTATCACAATGGAAGCACTAGTTAAATTTTTTGCTACCAAGATGTGAAGACTTTTATCTTTCCTGTTGGGTTTGTGCTTGCTGAGGTTACCCACTTTGACCTTGCCTTCGATAGATGCAACAAAAGCCTTGTCATCATCTCCATCAAGCATCATCATTCCAGCCTCCTCTTCCAACAGCAGCTTTGACCTATCTGTGGTGGTTACATTGGTAACAAATGATCTAAAGCTCTTTGCAAGCATACATGGCCACTGCTTTTTTGTCCACCTTTTGACCAGCGGCCACTGGCTGCTCTGTGACTACCTTCAGTGTGGTGAGATAATCATGCATTGATTCATCCTTCTCCATCCTCGTAGTAAATGATTGAATCTGAATGTTCAAGATCCCAAGAGGCCATCTCTGCAAGCTGGAGCCTGGATGTGAGGGATCACTTGACCGCCTATTGTCTTAATTGGATGGACACTCTCTAACCCCAGCCGGGTCTGCAGGTGTCACTATCTTGATCGTGGCGTCAACTGTTTCTTTGGACTTCGGATCCATATGTGCAATCACCTTACTGATTTTCCTGGCCTCTAGCTGGCTATCTATCTTCACCTTCCACAGTGAGTAAGTGCTCCCATCCAAATTGCTTCCTCATCAAAGTTGGGAACAGGGATCGTGAAGCCATTGGATGTGACGAGACCAGAAGACACAAACTGAAACATGTAACACCCGACAAAAGCACACTTAACTGATTCCGGAATCACCTTCCTTCAGACCGAAGACCTCCTTTCTCGATTTAATGGAGTCAGTGAATTAGATCCTCTAGCTCTAATATATTGTCGGAGAAATAAGTACCCATGCAGCAGAGTAGGGTTTTCCTTGGATCCCTAATAGCTCACAGATTGCACTCCAATATATGCACCTATGTGTAGATGACAGACAATATTCGGACCTGGGAAAAATAATCATTACCAGAACGTATCCTACAATTTTTGTTCCTCCCATTTTTTCCGAGGCTTGAGGGACTGCCTTTGCGGGTAAACCATGAAGGCTCCTTGGAAGGCTACTCTGTCCCCTTAAATAAGAAGATTCAGCCCTAGATAGGGTGGGGAGTCCTGACAGAAAAATGGTGAATCTCAGTGTGGCCCCTAGTCGGCCAGATCTGGTCCCTATTATGGCATGCCGAACTTCCCTATAAATGCCTCTTGTATATGCTTTCCAGCCTTGAATGGCTGGGCAAAGATCTGCCCATGGGGCAACCATTCTCGGTGGTGCCCACACAACAGTGCTTCCACTCTTTCCTTATGACAGCCCGTCAAGCAAGACCTGTTGCTATGCCACCGTCTGTCGACAGCACACACTAGCAATGGCTGCATTTAGTGCCCATGTGGCATAAACATCAGCCCTCAACCAAACCCAAGCTGGATAGCCAGCTGTTAACCCCGTTTGCTCTTCTCGTTTCAGGGCTCATGTGTTGCATTGGCCCTTGATTGATTGGGACAGAGTGAGAGTCAGAGACAGACAGACAGAGAGGGGGCGGGCTTTTTTTTTTTTTTTTGGTTTGGGGGTGGGGGGGGGTTGGGCTACTGCGAAAGCACTTGAGAAAGTCCGGGCAGTATCCTATTTAGTTTGATAATACTTCCCTGTATGAAGCTTCTTATGAAGCACATGAACCACACTTTGTGGTGAGAAGGAGTTTTTGTATACTGGGATGTATGTCACATTATTCACATCGCCTGTCTTTTCAGTTTAAAAATGCACTTCCTTACAGTGTGGTTGATGCTGACATGTCATTGCTTATATTGTTTTTGGGATTCAAGGATTAACAAAGAGGATCGAGCGGCAGGCTATTTGGAGAACTTCAAGGAGGGTGAGCATTTCAGGGAGCATTTTCTTCGGAAGTATGTGCATGATCGACCTCCAGAAATTTTTGCCAGCATCAACAAGCGCTTCAGTGAATCAGAGTGAGGGGTTTGCTTTGTGAAGGCCATGCAGAAGCCATAGGACTATTCACAAATTTTTGGATGATTTTTGTGCGGAAGCATCAAGATATTTCTATTTGACTCGATACAACAATCAATAAAGTGGTTTTTCTAAAGTAAGGACTTGTTGCTGAATTTGTTTTCTTTTTATCATTGTTATTCATTGTTAGACCGGGAGTAGGTGCCATTTGGCAACTGATAAAAGGCAGCCAATGGTCATCTGTTAGAGATTTTCTTGCCGGATGAGTGATGGTGTTTGCTGCCATTTTTGAACTTAAGGGATGTTAGAGATTGCCGTGGTATGGTGTTAAAAGTTCTCTAACCTGAACGCCCCTCGCTTGAAATTTTTAAACCCTGGTTCTGCTGAAAGCTCGTTCAAAAATTTTGGACTTCAGGACGACAAAATACTGAATTTGTACGATTGGACATATTTTAATCTTAGAAAGGTATATCGTTTTGAAAGCAAGCATTGAGTGTTGTACGTGAGAGTATTGAGGTTCCCCCTCTAATTGTCTTTTATTCTTTGATCTTTCATGTCTAGGAGGCACCATTTTAGGGCTGCTTGCCTTGGAAAGATGTTTCTTAGATCCAACTTCCTTCTAACACTCTGGACCTTCTGTTGCATCTTCAAGGATGTTTTGACGAGGATTTTTGAGGTTCTAAATGTAGCTGCAAAACAAGGGTCGAACTAGTTCTGATCTTTGATTGAGGGAATGCCTGATGTTTTGGATATCTTAGAGCCCTTTGAGGCAATTTTTTCTTTATTGGGTTTTTAAGGCAAAGATTGGATGGGAACACATGCATAACTCTTATCAAGAAAAACAAGAGTAATCCTTTGTTATTTCCCCTGTTCAATAAAGTTTTAATTTGTAAGATTGGATATATTCTAGTCTTATGAAGGTATATATATATAAGTATAGGGGTGGGACTACAGGTGTGGTAGCATAATTTATTGCTTCGAAGTTTATATTCGTTGATGCTACTATTAGCAATGAGTGGGTGCATCATTGTATAAACTATCATAGAAACACTATTATAAGAAACTTAGGTAGCTACGAAGAGGATCCCTCCACAAAAGGAAAAAATGTAGCTTTGGCTTGTAGAAACTATCATAGAAACACCATTATAAGAAACTTAGGTAGCTACGAAGAGGATCCCTCCACAAAAGGAAAAATGTAGCTTGAATACTAGAAGCATTGAAACAACAAGGCAAGTTCCTAAATGCAGCAAGCATATATATAAGTATAGGGGTGGGACTACAGGGGTGGTAGCATAATTTATTGCTTTGAAGTTTATATTCGTTGATGCTACTATTAGCAATGAGTGGGTGCATCATTGTATAAACTATCATAGAAACACTATTATAAGAAACTTAGGTAGCTACGAAGAGGATCCCTCCACAAAAGGAAAAAATGTAGCTTGAATACTAGAAGCATTGAAGCAACAAGGCAAGTTCCTAAATGCAGCAAGCATTTAATAGTGAAGCATTAGAGCATTCAAGTTTCAATGTACTTGTGTTGCAACTGGTGGATGGTAGAATAAAACATAATAACATCCAATCATGAGGGGTGGTGGGGCACTTATGTGTGACTTGAGGGGTGTACTTTGGGCAATAAAACAATGATCCAACACTATTGAGGACACTAGCAAAGCTATAACGAGCATAGACAAAAGAGTGTGGTTAAGCAATTATCAACAACCAACACATTGTGTTCTAATTGTGGTTACAAATTATAATAATTATAATATTATGGGGCTACACAATTATAATAATTGCTCAAAATGGGGGAGTGAGGAGAGCGGGGAAGAAGATTTGAGAATGGTGGGAAGGTTGAGAATGGTGAGAGCCCATTGTAGTCACCTATTGAGAGGTGAGAAGAGATCGAGGGAGAGGGTAGGAGAAGAGAAGATAGACGGTTATAGATGTTGAAAAGGGGAGGTGGTACATTGCCTATATCATCCATCAAGAGGGTGGTTAAGTGTGAATGAGGGGTGGCTTGTGGTGTCATTGATCAGGTCCGAATGCACACCAAATTGTATTAGAACCATGCTTGGGTTGTATTGTTGATACATGTTGCTTGCTGTGTTCCAGATTTTATATGGTCATTTCCTCTTAGTGGAAGAAGCAAGAACAATGGAAAATGGAGAGTTGGGCTAGTGGTAAATTGGGGAGAAAGTAAATAAAAGGCCTTTAATCTAATTTCTCCCCAAATTATTGAAGTACAATGACTAAGAAATTAAAGGCCTTTAATTTCTTAGTCAATATACTTCCATGATGGGCAATGACCAATCCATTTCTTGTTTTGTATGCTAACTTGGATTGTGATATTTGTTGTTAGTTCCATGGGTGCTTGCATCTTACTTGTAGAGAAGTAACACACCGCATGTTCATGCATACATGTGCCTATGAGCTTGTGCGAATTGATGGAGACATTAGCTTGCCTTCAAACGAATGTGTTGTTGATGAGCTGACATAAAGGTAGTAAGGTTGGAGTCTTAAATGCTCAATGCTGTCATTTGTGTAGATGTTTTGTGAGGCCACACATTAAGAGGTGCTATAAAGTATCTAAAGAACTCTATCATGAATTTCATGGTACGAAGTTTCTTGAAACCTCAATTGGAAGTTTCTTTAGTCAAATTGTAGCATCCAGGTTGGAAACTTCGAGACGACAAAGGGAACTTTAGTAGAGAGCTGGAATTGAAATTTCAAGAGGGTTGAGGGAGGAGAGAAGAGTACTAGGGGCTAGGAATAAGGGTTGCTCCCCCCCTAAAGGTCTTTATTACAATAGAATAAATGAGTACAAATTGACGCACAAAGGAACAACGTGAGTACAAATCTCTACAACCTTGAGAGCACAAGGACCGTCGAGCCAGAAAGCTTGTGCTTTCTAAAAGTTGGGGCTTGCTCTTTTGGCGACTTTCCCCAAAACTAGGCACCTTTTTAAAAAATAGGCATTGAATTTTGCTTTTGGCTCTAGTAGGCCCTCCTTTCACATGGTGCACCATTTGCCTTGGTGATGTTCCCCTTTAAAAGGGGGTAATTTAGCACACTCTAATGTTTGACACATTCGATAAAAATATCCATCACTTTAACCCATTAGAGGTTAGCAAATGCATGCATTCTAGTTCTTGGACTAATCCTAGTCTCATGTCGGCATCCCCACAGTGCTCATTAATCAATGCGAAGCAAAGAAAATGAAACCTATTCTAGTAAACTATAGTAAACTTTCTTTGATCGGAGTCAATAAAAAGATTCCCTTTATTTCTTGGGAGAATTACAAATTCTTGACCTCCCCTCGGCTCTAATCGGTTGCCCTCATAAGCTTCTTAGTACAGCTCTAAGACTTGTGGGCACTCCAAGAAAAATTCCTCATCCACCCACTTCACGTCTAATGCCGAGTGGTTCTTAGACTTGACAAGTGCTTGTGGATAACCTTGCCTCTAGGTCCTTTCTTCTCTGTGTGATACAAAATTTGTTCTAGTTGGAGGATCCTCCATTCCTTCCACCTCTAGTGGCTCTTCTTGAACTAGTTTTGTGGGTTCTGGTCCTTCATATTTCTTTAGAAGACTCATGTGGAAAGTATTGTGGATCTTCCAATTGTCTGGTAGCTCTAATTGATATGCAACTTCATTTATGGGCTCAATTATCTGAAAAGGTCCATAGTATTTGGTAGACAACTTTGAACATACTTTTTCCTTGCCTTTCATCTTCTTGAGTCGAGTTTTCTCAAACTTGAGAAGTACTCGATCTCCTTGGCTTATTTGTAGCTCTTTTGTGTTTCTCTCTCTAGATCTTTTGGCTATTTGAACCTGAGAAAAAGCCTTCTCTAAGGCTCGAACATATTGATCAACGAGACAAAAATCTCGTCCTTGGTCCTTAGAATAGGTGGTAGAATCACCTTTCCATAGTTTTACTTCACATGGGGCGTTTTCGGTGGAATTGTGAGTGGTGTTGTATGCAAACTCCACTAGAGGAAGATACTTTTTCCACTTAGCATTCTCACACATAGTTGTTATCGAAAAGAGCTCTCCAAAACAAGCTCGTCATCTATTACTATTGACTTGGGAAGCCCATGGATGCTTGAAGATTTGTGCCATAAACGACCTTGCCATGTGTTCCGCTTTGATGGTCTTCTTGAAAATTTATCAATAATGCTCCAAATCCTATCATTTCCATTCTTGGAACTTGGTAGATCAAAAGATGATTTCCATGGCTATGCTCTCCCATGGAGCGGATACCAAGAATGGCATCATAAGCCCTCGAGTCTACTTTTTGGCAAGTAGGGCAGTCCGTGACAAAATGTCCTTTCGCATTCTAGCCAGAAGAAATACCTTTCAATAGCGAGTCAGAGTGGACATACCTCAGTGACTAACATAGGTGGTGCATGAGATTCCTCCATATCTTTCATCCCCAAGTCTTGGGTTACACACAAATGATTGTCCTTCATAAGATATCCATATTGTTTGATTGGCCTTGCTGAATATTCTCCTTGATCTCCCCAAAATGTGGGTCCTGTAAATAATGTTCTTTCATATCCTCAAGGTCTCTATGATAAGCTATGGTAGTATTATTTGCTTGAGGCTTGCTGGATAGGGAATCCGCCACTCTATTTTGTGCTCCTAGAGTTTGGACAGTCTAAAAAGAAACATGAACAACAAAAATTACCCATCTCACATGCTCTTCTAAGAGCTTAGTTTGGGCGAAGAAATACCTAAGACTTTGGTTGATGGTGAAATCAACTCCCAAAAGATAGTGTTTCTAGATTGTAAGGCCATGAATTACATGCAACATCTCGTTTTCACATGTCTTCATATGCCTCTTAGTATCTCGTAATTCATAGTCCACAACATGACCATCTTGATGGAGTGCAGCTCCAACGAATTCTCCACATGCATTGCAGCCTACATTAAAGGGCATGTGCAAGTCAAGAATAACAAGCATAGGCTTCGTGGTTAATTTTTCCTTGAGAGTGTTGAAAGCTGCTTTTGTCACTCTCCCCATCTGAAAACTACAAATTTCTTAGTCAAGTGATGAAGTGGGATTGCAATATCAACAAAATGCTTAATAAATCTCCTCTACTAGGAGCAAAGTCCTAGAAAGCTTCGTACTTCATGCATCGCTCTCAACTCGAATTGTTGTGGTCTTTGTGGGATCCATTCATACTCCATCCTTGGAAATGACATGATCTCTTTAATGGATTTGCTCCAAGAAGACTACACTTTTCTTCCCTTCAATGTTAACCTTATTGTCTTGTAATTCTTGACACATGATTGGCAGATGTCTCTTGTGCCCCTCCTCTGACTTTGAAAACACAAGAATGTCATCAAAGAAGGTACCTGTGAAATGTTTGTGAGGCCCAAAATCTAGTCGATCATCCTATTGAAAGTCGTAGGAGCATCTTTCAAGCTAATGGGAATGACCAAAAACTCATACAATCCAAAAGTCATTCGAAAATTGTCATATGGATATCTTGGGGATGGATCCTTATCTGATGATAGCCACTCTTTAATTCAATCCTATTGAAAATAGTGGCTTGATAGGTCGTCTCTGGCTGGGCCATCTATTTGTTGAACTTTGTGCTCTAAAACCATGATGAGCTTAATAAATGAAAAAGATCAGCGCCGAGGGGTTTTATAGCTAGATTGTCTAGAAAGCATTTGATCGTTGAGAGGGAAGCGACCAAACCTGGATTGCACTTTGGATAACTCCAAGAACTTGAACAAAAATCAAATTTTCTAGTAGTAAATTAACAAAATGATTTGTTGCTTTATGACAGCAAATAGGGTTGAATGAATTTGCGAGGATTTGGGACTTGAAATTTGCAATTATAGGATAGCAATCAAGCCTAAATGCCCTCGCTAAAATTTTGCCAAAATTTTAGGGTTGCTTGTAAATCGAATCACATCTTCTTTGTTCACAAATTTGAGGCAAACTATGGGCAAAGCAAGTTGAACTGGATGTGATCAAACTAGGAGCTTCTTGCATGGACTTTGCTTGGGAGCTTGGCATTGAAATCTCTATTTCTGGCTTGGTAATTTCTATCTTTTCCAATTCACGAGTGTACCTCCTCAATGTGCTAATACTTTGGATCGTTGTTGCCAAAGAAAGTGACAAGGCTAAGCTCTGAAACCACACTTCAAACTTAGCTTCTTTAGTCAAATGTAGCATCCAAGGGCAATTCACACTTTGATATATACTTCATTTGGTGGCTGGAAACTTCACCGCAACAAGAGAGTTGGAATTGAAATTGCAGAGAAGAGGAAGTCACCACACTATGGGGCAAAAATAAGGGTTGCCCCCCCACGAAGGTCTTTATTGCAATAGAATAACTAAGTACAAAGTGGCTCGCAAGGGAGCAAGCTAAGCACAAATCTCAACAATCTTGAGAGCATAGGGACTCTATTTATAGACTAGGCCAAGGAGCCAGAAATCATGTGCTTTTTAAAAGTTGGGGCCTACTTTCTTAGCTTAAGCAAGAATGAGTAGCATCACCATCTGATGGACATAAAAACAAAGAAACCAGCATTAAATTTGCAATGGACATTCTAATTAATGATTTCACTAGAACACATCCACACTAGTAACATTAACACAATTTAGGCTTATAATCAACATTTATATTAAAATTCATCATTGCTAAGTGTGCCACTTGGATTAACTTAAAAATTGTGATGAACCTTACCTTCACATTAATGTCATAATCAATATGATTACAATAACCTTAAATTAAAATCATTAACAAAACCTTAATATAAACTATTTTAATGCTAACTTAAATATTTACACCAACTCATCAACTTTGTGTTTACTAAAATCCAATTCTATGGTACACCTATTGTAAAATAGGTATCATTAATATTGAATTGGTAACATACTCTTCTTTTGTTTCAAGAGCTAGTCCTCAATCGCAATATATGATCTAGCATTTCTAGTCTTTACCATAAAAAAGGAGAAATGTCACGAATTTGTACTTCTCCCAAGAAATAGAGAGAAAACCTTTTTATTAACTTTGGTCAAAGAAAGTTGACTACGGTTACCTAGAACAACTTTCATTTTTCCTTTGCTTGCATTGGTGAATGAGCAATGTGGAGATGCCCACAAGGCATGGAGATTAGTCCAAGAACTAAAATGCATGCATTTGCTAACCTCTAATGGGTTAAAGTTGCATATTGTTATTGAATGTGTAGGACCTTGGAGAGTACTAGATTCCCCACTTTTTAAGGGAAAAAGCAGCAACACAAGTGGTGCCCCACTTGAAAGGACGGCCCACTAGAGCCAAAAGCAAAATTCAGCACCTACTTTTGGAGAAAGCGCCTACTTTTTAGGGAAAAAATAAAGCCTAGATTTTTGGAACTTTTGTCTTTTCTAAATAAATTAAAATTTGAACCCCTTGTTACAAACCGGTAGTAGTAACACTACAAAAACTAACCCTCCAAAATTGTCCTTGTCCTTGGAAAAAATGCAAGCCTATAAAAGAGAAGGGGGGAACCAGCCTCCGTAACTATGCAACCTTCAATGAATGCATATGGAAACAACCATAAAACAAACTCCCGTGCAAATTGATTTTATGGACCCTTGATAAACTATCATTTCTCAGTAACTATTGGAACAGACTCCTGATGGAATAGACAAATAGTGCAACGATCATTTAAACATAATTGAGTGTTCATTCCCTACTTGCACCACATTGGATAACCCTGTAAGCAACACTTCCTATGTCTTGGATTTTTAGACTCTTGATACATGATCATTTTATGACTAATTATTGGCACGAAATCCTAATGCAACAAGCAAATGGTTGGGCGATCATATGAATAGACTCAAGCAATGTTCCTTTCTTGCTTGTTGGACCTCCCTCTTGAGCATTTCTTCCTCCTTCAAGCCGAAAACCTCAAGCATAGCATCAATGACAAAAAGGGCATCCTCCAACACTCTCTCTATAGGGGTAAAATTGTGTCCACAGATATCAGCTTGAAAAAATGATCCTTTTCCTAGATCTCTTGTCACTACTGTTGTGTGATTCCTAGCATCTACAAAAGGTATAAATCCACTATCCATCTATTTGTACATAAGGTCATAAATTTCCTTCCGTGGAAAGTCCTGGTTATGAGTGGAGAGAGAGAGAGAGAGAGAGAGAGAGAGAGAGAGAGAGAGAGAGAGAGAGATTAGTAGAAATGGAGTGATTGGTGAAATGAATGGGCATTTTGAGGCTTATGGGTATGAATCCTTGCACGATTGTTAGAATGAATAACTGATGGAAAAGAATCACACCAAGAAAAAGATGGTTACCTATTCTAAACTAGCTTTATCTACTCTAAGAAAGCACTAATTGCATGCAACCTCACACCTATGATTTGACATAATTCTTTGCTAGACAAAGAAGATGCGAGATGGTTGTCATGCTTCTTCAAAAACTAGATGGAAGTGCCAAACACCATACATGTTCTCAAGGAATTGCTAACTTCTTGAACCATGCTTAAGGAAGTGCCAACTACATTAATTATTCATGCCGTTTGCACACAACTTCACATAAATGCTTGTCATAATTCTTTAGAAAAGAAAGCTGATGGCCAAAAGATTTATCTATTCTTCAAGATTGGCCTCTAATTTGTCCATTCCCGCAAAAGTGACCGGTTTACATGGGAGTGATGGTTGCTTTATTAGCTCTTTATTGCGCACATGTGCCATTTCAAACCAATCCTTTCTCTAACTTTCATTGAATGGAAATAAAATGGTAGAGTTCATCTCCATCATTCTTATTTTGAATGGAATTTTTATGGGAATTAATAACGGTGTACATCATCTAGGGGGAAAAAAGATGTATGTATGGCACGTCCATCATTAAGAAAGCCTAAAGCTATTTTGTTCTTACAAAAATGGCTCTATGTACTTCCATTATTGAGCTGTCATGTAGATTGTGAGCTTAAATGAGAGAAAGTGGAAAGAATACATTTGTGTCCAGTCTTTAGTCTTCTATTAAGGTGGTATTAAGACACACAAATAAATTTATGTTAATAGATAAACTACGCAATTTATCGATACCCTCGCCTACTATCCTCTTTCAAAATTATATTGCCAAAAAGAAACAATTATATTGCCCACGAAATAGCTCCAAGACAAAGGACTTACATTTATAACATGTTCTCATTAAAATATTGCTTCATTTGATCATGTAACACAGTCGAATGAAGAGAGATTTCATCCCACTTAAGAAGAAAAACGATCCAAAATGATTCTACCATCGTGATAGGAAGCATGCAATAGAAAATCCATCACAATATACAACAATAGATTTAGATTAATTAAAATAAATGAAATATATAATAGAAAGATTTGACAGGGAACCCTCCAAAAGGGCTAGTTATGACGAGAGAAAAAATAGGAAGAAGTAGAGAAGAAAGTTGGCAAGGACGTTAGGCTCATATAGGTATGAGAAGCAAGTGATCTAAGAGCATGTGATCAAATGAGAGCATCTTCATTGCTAGTGTTGGACATCTTGAATTCATAAAGAGAGACGAGGGATCTTCTATAGGTATTTAATCTCCCTCTCTCACCATCTACATTCTCCATCCATAGAATCCTTTCCCCTTGATCTCATAAGACTTTTTATTCCTCTTTCCAGCTACTCTTTACATGTCTCTTTCAAAGAATCTCTTGGTTTCATGATTGGAAAGGACAAGATTCTAAATGAGTTATTGGCTACATGCAGTCATACTTTTCTCATAGTGGAATCCCTCTTCAAGCTCTACATATATTCTAGATGATTCTCTTTTGAATACACACTCTTACATACTCCTACCTATGTTTTCAACATGCCTCCCTTTGAGTTATTTACATGATGCAGAACACATGGGCATAAGGAAATGATTTCTCTTGTATGAATCATTCTAGATTTCTATAATCCTTGTAACATCTCACTTAAAATCCACTCTCACCCATCCAAGGGCATTAAGCCTAATTTTTTCACATAATTTATCTCCTTAATCACTAGAACCATTAAATTTCAGTCACATTCCACTCTCATCTAGTAATGATTCTTATACAGGTTATGTCTAATGATTCATTTTTCTTATGCTCATGGCCCATCAACCCATGGCTTGTCTCAATATATTCATAAGGTGGAACCTATAAGTATCAACATGACCTATTCTCCAAGCCACCAATTGATCATTGTCTTCAGACTCCATCAACTTACATATCTCATAAAGAGCATTACTATGAAAATACAATATCACATTATCAAATTTATGTTTCATTAACAACACGTTATTTTTTGTATTGATTTAAGAAATTAAATGGTTATGTTTGAATTCAAGGTGAAAATCAAGTTTTATTCTTGAAAAGAAACACAAGCAAGGAAGATGGAGAAATTGAAGCATGAAATGTAGAAGAGTTTGGGATTGCAAGAGAGTGAAGGAACTTATTCCCACAACTCTTATGAAGACCTCTATGTTTTTAAGTTTTAAAAATGATTTTGCAGATTGAGATAAAGTTGGGATTAGTGATTCTGAAGAGAAATTTATTGTTTACAACATGCACGAAAGCAATAGCATAGCTATTTAAACAAATGGGAAGAAAAATTCTAGTTATTAAATTAACACGTAGTTCCAAACTTGTAAGTCTAGAAGCAATCTTTTATTGCAATTCCAAAAAAAGTCTCAAATTTAAGCATTTGTCGCAAGTGTGCAACTATAAAAATTTTGAAGCTCTAAGCCAAGAGGTGTCTACCTATCCTACATGGAGGGGGGTGGTCTATGTGATATTTGTAAATATCTTGTAGGCCTTTTTAGATTGCATATAACTATTCTTACTTTGATGTATTTGATCATACCTAATGGAAGTCTCCTTTTTTAAGGAAAACCAATTCTTATACGTATTCATTTCTCAATTTCTCTTTTCCAATTGCATGTATTTTCTATCTACTAAATAGCTTCTTAGTTTTTACAAACATGAGTACACATTCTAACCTATTTTCTTGATGCAAATAGACTATGATGTCATTGTGAGGCAAGTTTGGGATAGCCTTATAAACACATTTATTACATTATGGAAAATTTGGAATTGAGAAAGTCCCTTCATATGAGACATATTGCCCTCGTAGAATTCTTGGTTAGGCTCTAGACTAATGAGGTGGCATGTGCATTGAAAATTTGGAGGAAGATAGCGTCCTCCTAAGTCCTTATTGGTGGAAAATGTTTCCACAAGTAGTTTTCTCCTTATGGCAAAGAGGAATTTGAATGCTCCAATAGAAACTATGACCATGGCTCATCCAAGAAGATCAAGGGCCATAGTCGAAGGGCACCACAACCATTGATACGATTCAATGGGGCATTATATGCTTTCATGATGAAGAATGTGTGCTTTAGTGGATGGATCTATGCATGACCCAATGGCTCCAGTTGTTTTGCTCCTTCTCCCTACACACATGAGGCAAGTGCCTTAATGACCTCCACCAACATTCAATATGCTCGTAGTTGCCCCCATCTCTAGGCATATGGCACCCTTGAATCAAGATCATTCCATCCACAATCAATAATCCTAGCAATTGTCCCCACATACACCACTAGCTTACTTATTTCGGGCCATTGAACCTAATGGCTAGAAATCAACACTGCTTGTAAGCCCTACAATGTGATGGGAGATCTAATAATCGTTGCAATAGCCCCCACATACATCCTATCTCACTTATTTGGCCATCGGATCTATTTGCTAGAAATTAATGCCACTTGCAAGCCCTAAATGTGATGGGAGATCCAATGATTCCTTGGAGATTAGACACTTCAAAAGAGGCACCTAGTGCATGCCCTTAGATTGGATATGTGATCCAATGGATCATAAAAATTAGCATTATGGACCACTCAATCTATATACACAATGAAACCCTTGCATTTATTGTATTTCACTACAACGCTTTAAATGTAATAGTAAAAAATCAACCTCAGTCAAATCCTTATGAGGTTCTTTTGAACATAAAACTCACCTAATGAAGTAGCTAAGTCAAGGTCTCAAAGTATACAAAGGATATTTTTTAATGCATATTATGTTGGGTGATTTCGTTTCAAGATCTAAGTGGGCTTGGATTTTACCAAAATATATTGTCAATTCTGGGGCAGCCTTAGATATTCATACAGGCTACTCTTTGGCCCTCTTTTACACTTCTTGATACACATCCTTTTCAAGGCCTCCTTGTGCACCTTTCATCTACTTTCAACCATTACAATGGTTATTTTCAAAGATTCTTATTTTGTTACATTTTGACATTGGCAGTAATAAATGTGTACTTGTTGTGAGCATCGACATTACATGAAATTGGAGATCAAAATCGAAGAAATACTTTAGGGTAAAGCAAGCCCAAAATTTAGGAGCTAGAGTCTGTGAATCCATGGGTCCACAAAAGGTGAATTTGGAATAACTCATCACCTTGAATTAGGGTCTTGCAAACTAGAAAGATGTTATAGGAACTCACCTACAATTAAACATCAATACTTGAGAGAGATCGAAGTAAAGGATCTTTCCTTATTACCCCCTATTCCACTTACCTAATGAAGCACAATTGACGCTCCAAGAATCCTCACCATGGTTACTAATGGCAATTCTTCATCTATAATCATTGCCCAAGTACGACGATACACTGTGCTCTTACTCTCTTGCTTAAGTTATAGTTTGTTTAAAATTTCTCCAATCTGGAATGATATGAATATTACCTAAAACACCTTGATCTTTGTCCTAGTTTCCTTTCTTGCCAAATGCCACCTGTCTCAATGATCTCATTTTTCATCCCAGCTATCCTATACACTCTTGCTCTTCACTGCATCTAATATTTTTTGAGGTTGAAGAAACAGTTACAATTGATGATATCCCTTTCCCCCTCTATGTGGTCTAACTTGTTATGCTACATGCTAATGTGATCCATTTGGTATAAAAGAATCGAATGAAGTATATCACTTGCCTACATGGCACTTAGGATTATGGAAGCTACAATGGATTTTTACATAGGTCATATCATTTTAACCCTACTCCCATATGTAAAATAATACAACACCCACTTTTGGTAGAGGACCCTCACAAAATTTAGGTAGTTATTCCTCATCCACATTTAGCGATCTAATCGATGGGTTTTGAGGATAAGTGGGTAGATTATAATGTATAGCTAACCCTCAACTTAAGGGTCCTTCTCCCCCATAATAGTCCTTGATCCTAATGATAAGGAATGGCTAATCGGAATTTATCTTATGCCATCCAATGTTTATTTACTTTTACCATTGACAATTTCTTAAACTATTCTTACATGAGTTTGGAGGCAACCTACCTTTGGCTTTCATTTTCCTATCCTACTACTATCAAGAACCAACTGTTATAGCTTCTCTTGAAAAGACTCTAGCATCAATTTTGCATTGAGCTTATCGAAATATGAACTTGCAATAAGCTATGCATAATAAGGGCTTTGGTAAGGCGAGGTACCTTTTATTTTGAATATTCGGCCTACACAGGGTTGAACTCCTAGCTCCCAAGTTTATTGTCTTTGCCCCCTACTACTATTTAATGCAAGGAAATGGCAAAATGTTGAAATAAATAAATAGGCATCTAATCCTTTTAGAGACTTTATATTTTTTGCCAATATAGTTAACCTCATTGTTTATTACAAGAATCTCTTAATTAGCTATTATTTTGCAAGTATTATGGTTTATTTTATGTATATTGTTTTTGGGCCTTTTTGAAAATTTCTTTAAAAAAGATGCATGTTTTAGCTCCTTTTATGAAGCATTTATAATAGAGTTTAATTAAAAGAAATAATGAGAGATTATTTTGAGTTGTTTTTTCACCCTGAAATAATTATTATGTTCAGTTTAACCACTATGCCCTTTATTAATCACATTTGGCACTCTCAAGTTATGTACATTTCTTAAGTATATATTGCATTTTAGTTGAGGCGATGAAGACAACTTATTTTCAAGAGATTTTATGTTTTTAATGTCAAAAAATGATAAGAGAACCCTAAATATAATAATGATATCTTCATTGTGGGCATATATAGAGTGCGAATGCTAGAAAGAGAAATTAAATTGCAAGACACAACCTTTTTAGTATGACCTTGTTGCTCTATCATTTTTATATTGAGACATAAGTCGTTCATGTTGATAATCACTTGAACATTTTTTTGGATTTTTGTCTTTATCGAGTATTGCTATGTCCCCTTTTCTCTACTTAAGTTAAGCTAGGCTACACATGCACATGTGTGCGCGTGCACCCACACCCCCACACACACATGCACGTATGCATGCAAGCACAACACACGCAAGGAAGCACGCATGCATACACACTATACTATACTACTAATTGCTTTTATGAGAATCTACAATTCTAACAACTTTAATTAATATTTTTACTTCCAATACTTTATGATTTAGAAAGATTTAGGAAAGAAATGCTTCATTTTCGTGAAAATATATTGCATTTTGGTTGTAAGGTTTGGATCTTAGCTCTGTTGATGCGATTAACTTGTGCATTAGTGTATAGTTTTGAGAGGTTTGAATACCTCCCAAAAAAACCAAACTATGAATTGTCTTAGAGGATGTCGAGCACATGCGCAATAATTCCGAGGTCATGTTGACCTTCTTGTATGCATAGACAATGTATTCTCCTTGAGGTTCACTTCAAACATAGCTTGAGTAAGGTTGGTAGGAGAGAGACAAGTTAGGAGCTAGATGGTAGGATTTGGAGAGTACTGGAGGTGTTAAATGGTAGGATCTCAAAGCTAGATGGTAGGATTTAGAGAGTGGTGGAATTGGATGGCATGATTTCGAAGCTTAGCAAGATCAATGGGACATGAAACAAGGCTAAATTGACTCTGAAGAAACAACACTTGGAACAAGGCTTGTAGGGAGGAAGGCTTCTCGCGAGGAGTATGGCTAGAACAACAAGGCTTGTGTGAGTCTAAAGGAGCAAGGCTTGTAGGGAATAAGGTGGAGTTTGGATGAAAGAATATGATGAGCATTAGTCAGATTACATCATGCTTCACATTACAATGAAGTTTTGACTAGTTGCGAACTATGGGTTGGTTCAAAGCATTGCTACTAATTTGACCATGTAAAACCATGCTAGAATGACCGTTTTGAAAGGAGACCGTTTGGGAATTTGAAATGTTGGAACGTTCACCCATTTGCATTTCAAACACAGGACAAGCAGCCTGCCTAGCTTCCAACAACTAGTTAGCCAAGTCTGCGTTGACGGAGCTAAACTTCATCACAATGCATGCCGCAGAGCCCCGGAATTCTGGCCATAACGATGGAAACGGAAACGATCGTGTGTATGAGGATCATCGGACTGCATCAATGGCTAATGAAGGTGCAGAGCTAACAACGGACAATGTTAAAATGGAAGCCGGAAGGACCGTTGTCATGTTCTCTCCATCGCTAGCTCTCGAGGGACAGCTTGCCGAAAGAACCAGGGATGTAAGTTCAGGGTTGTTCGTTCCTCCACATTCTTACCGGCGCCCATCGCCTCAAAGGCAATCAGTAATGAGGGCTAGTGTTACTTCTTTGCAAGGAAACAAAGGCCGCTATTACCTCCAGAGAGGAGGCGGAATTGCAAAGCATGCGAACTGCAGGGGTGTTGCAAGGGCTTGCAAAGTAGCCGATCTGGAAGCATCGGTGGATGGAACTCCTCGTATACTGCGAAGCCCTTGCAGGAAAAAGTCTCCGATTCGTTGGTTTCCAAGGAAGAAAAGCGAATCGTACCTTGAGCGTAAGATCCGAATGTTTCAGGTAAGGATGGAGAACATATTCCATTCCCTCCCCAGTCGCTTAATATTCTCAATCTTAAAAGCTCTGTCCATCAATCACTGAATCACATACCCGGCGTAGGAAGAAGAAGGCATCATTGCGTCGCTGGATGAAACGTTAGGTGCTTCTAATCTGCATCTGTCACGGATTGAACGGGAGAAGCTAGCAGCCAGGGCTGCTGCAACTGAAGCCATGGATGCACGAAAAGCTGCTCTAATTGAAGCATCTTGGTGCCGTATCCTCAGATTGGCCAGGTTAGTACGATGAGCAATTAGTTATCATTCTATTTGATGTAGCAGGATTCAGAACATTCCAGTTTGTGATGTTCTTGGAAACTCATGCAGCATACCTAGTGCGTCAGCTATACTAGAACTGCAAAGGGCAGCCAAGAAAGCATCCGAGGCCTTGGCTGAAGCAGCGAGCCTTGGAGTGATCCTTCGAAACGGTCCTGGTAGGCCTAGTATGGCTCCGGATGCCGAGCAAGCTGTTACAGCGTCTCTGGAAACAGCTTTTGATGTTGACAAGGAAGTCACAGCTGCGATTAAGGTTGCTCTTCTGAAAGTTTCTCAAACACCTAGCTGTGGCGTTGAGGACGTATTAGATGCAAGCTTGGACAGCAACATTCAACGTGTCCTGCAAGTGCCCTGCCGGAAGCATCACCACGAAGGTAAGTTTTTTTTTCCAGGCAGTTCATAAATTATTGGGTTTCTGATAACGTAAGCCTCATGATTTGAATGTAATTAATCAGGGGCTTCGCAAGCCGAGTTCAAGAGCAACTCCGATGCTGAGTGCCATGATGCAAGTCTAAACAAGGGAGATAATGAGGGAGATTGCCCGTGTTCGGAGAGTATTACCTCACCCTCGGATGCAGAAAGTCAAAGTGATGAAGATCTTGAAAGGGAAACTGGCTTCGATAGTTTTGGGATCGAAAATAACGAAAGTTCTGGGACCAACAAGCGAAGATCACCAGCGACACGTCCCCCAAAGCATCGCAAGTCACTAGAGAAACCTAAAATTCGCCCCTCTCTGATCGAGCAGATGCTAGAACGGATAAAAGCTCTGGATGCTGAGAAGCAAATGTCCCTTGCGGGAATAGTTGCGACCCGTGGCCTCAGTGCGCTTTTGAAAGAGCAAAGCTTGGAGCAAGAGCTGAACGGTAAAATCGAGTTGGATGAGAATTTGATCGAGCGGCAATCGGGAGTTGGAGGTGTTGGCGTCTCATCCCCGAAGAGAAGCTGTGACCTGGAAAGCATCCTTGTGAAGCATGTGCCCAGAATCCAAAGGGAAATGCAGGCGGCGAAGGAATCGGCAAGAGTGGAGGGAGACAGAAAATCCGGTGGTCGTGGGAAACAGCACAAGTGTGAGATTGAGAGTCTGGATAAGGTTTTGGTGAAGCACGTATCACGGCTGGAGAAGGAAAAGCTGGCGGCGCAAGCAGCAGCTGATCGATACAAGTCCAAGGGCGTGCCCGTGCCCGTCGCAGAAGCAACCACAACACAGGGCCTAGCGGAGATTCTAAAAAAGCCAAGCCTTGAGCCAATTGGCCTACTACGCTCGGGAAGACAACATTTCGGCGAGCTAACTAACAACGCCACTACATGTGCATCACAAGCGGAACAGAATATCCCTGACCTTGGAAGCATGCTTGTCAAGCATGTGTCAAGGCTTGAGAGAGAGAAGCAAGCAGCATTGACAACACCCAACTCGATCAGGAAAGTGCACAAGAGCAGACAGGCATCGTGGTGTGATCAGGGGTTGGATGAGATTTTAGTGAAAAGAACGTGGAGGCTAGAAAAGGACAAGGCATCGGCGGCTGCTCACCTCAACGTCCCTGCCCCTGCCCCTGCCCCTACCCCTACCCCTACCCCTACCGCTCACCAACTCATTTCTGCACCGTCTCTGATAGACAAGGAAAACGATCAAGGACACCAACCTGCCGAAGCATGGGCAAGTCTTGCGCCTGCCATCCAGGGCGAGCACCTAGGACCGGGGAATGTCCTTGTTTCCTCTGTTTCAACATCAGACGGTGAAGACAGTTCATTGCACAGAATGAAGGTCGTTAGGGACAGACAGATCCAAGAAACCTGGGGTGGCTTAAGCCTCGGCAACTCATTGAAGCGTCATGTCTCCAAGTTGGAACTGGAACAGGTATTCTCATCCTGTTACTATGACCTTCTTTCCAATTTCGCACAGCCGTCTTGTCATCTTCATGTTTAATCTTGCATGCCTTGAGGGTCGTCGAACATAGGGGCAGTCAATGTGTTGGTCCTTAGGGAGTTGAGTCAGTAAGTGCGAAGAGTTAGGAGGAACAACCAATGCTCCTCGAATTGGGGAAAAACGATGGGCATGCCAAATTAGGGAGTTCCCTTGAATTTCCATGTCCCTAGCAGGGTCAACTAGTATTGAGTTTATCTGGTCAAACTTCCAGAACCTTTTTTCCTACCCATAAACTGTTCTCCCCCCCCCCCCCCCCCCTCCCCCCCCCCGAAAAAAAAAAAAACTACCCAAGTTCGTCTCCAAATTTTTTTTGTTGTTCTCTTTAAAACCAGATGTCCCGGGAATTCACACAGGCAGTATGTAAATGAGCAATGCATAGGAGAGATGTAGAACCAACTAATCTTAATTTCTGTCCACAACAGGCACAATACAAAAGGTATGGCCCAGTGTCTCACCCCCTAGTAGCAAAGTGCTACCTAGATGTGGACTCCTGTGCACAACCAACAGTTGTTCTTCTGTGCCCCACAAACACACCTTCAGGCTGATCCTCCTGGACATCCACAGGTAAGGCAGTGCTTGACCTCCTGGCGGCTCTGGAATGTACTGGTAAGGCCCAAGCTCCCCCTTTGATCCGTCCTTGCTGCCGTGAATGTCAGCCTAGGATGAGGTCTCCTTCTGAGATCTTTGTCTACAGCAATGAGCCTGCTCCTCCAAGTACCCTGGATGAATGAGATTTGAGCCCCAAGGACTCCCCTTTTATAGGGGCTGGTTGTTAGAAATCAACCAACAGAGGGTACGCACAGCGAAAGAGTGATAGAATTGCCCAGGAGCTCACACAGTGTGGTGTGGGGTGCGGAATCACAAACTTCTTAAACTTATGTGCATAGCATAGGTGTGCAGACTCATCAATAGACAATGAACCAGCCAGATAGAGAGACTACCAAAATAATATATTTCCGTCCAAAGCTATGGACACAATACAAAAGAGAGAGATCGAGAGTCCCACCAATGGTGTGGTCCTCTGATCTTACCACAAGGTACTCCTACTATCTGCTGGCTATCTCTCCTGTATTGTCCCCTTCTGAAGTACAACATCCATCTGAACAAGAGACCCCAGGGCACTTCATGGAATCCACCCTTGTGTCAATGTTAACAGCCACGCACCTTGAAGATACCAAGCACTTCATGTTGTCCGTCATCTTCGAAGAAGGCCAATTCCTCGCATTACCTGAGACAAATGAAGAGCATTCTCCACAGCATGTTATAAAGGCTGAAGAACATCAAGTACATACCAGATCGTCGTACTGCCTTGTGTCAGTGTTAACAGCCACGCACCTAGAAGATACCAAGCACTTCATGTTGTCGGTTATCTTCGAAGAAGGCCAATTACTTCTAGTCTCGCATTACGCGAGACAAATGAAGAGCAGAGTCTCTCCACAGCATGTTATAAAGGCTGAAGAACATCAAGTACATACCAGATCGTCGTACTGCCTGTGTGCTTGCTATGCACCTCATCGAAGCACATACCAATAGCCTGTGTAATCCTGTATTGTCCCCTTCTGAAGTACAACATCCATCTGAACAAGAGACCACTCCATGGAATCCACCCTTGTGTCAGTGTTAGCAGCCACGCACCTAGAAGATACCAAGCACTTCATGTTGTCCATCACCTTCACAAAGGTCTCTGACTCCTCGTCGACCCACATCTCAATGTCAGACATCCTCACTGTGGTTTCTAGGTCAACATGAGTAACACACAGAGATGTCACCAGGAACAACTCGTCAATTACCACATTTGCTTTGGCCTTTGTATCACCCTCTGAGTCTGAGTCGGCCTCCTTCCTTTTGTTTCTCTAATCTGCCTTCTTCTTTCTGCAGTCCCTCGCAAAATGACTTGGCGTGTCACAGTAGAAGCACTTCTTCTTCTGCTTTCTCTTGGAAGTATCCTCGTCATCAGAATCGTCTTTCTTGGACTTGCCACTGTTAGGCTTGCCCTTTCCTTTGCCAACATAATCCTTTGTCAGCAACGCCTTGTCGTCTTTGCTCGTCGACCAACATCTCAATGTCAGACATCCTCACATTTGCTTTGGCCTTTGTATCACCCTCTGAGTCTGAGTCGGCCTCCTTCCTTTTGTTTCTCTAATCTGCCTTCTTCTTTCTGCAGTCCCTCGCAAAATGACTTGGCGTGTCACAGTAGAAGCACTTCTTCTTCTGCTTTCTCTTGGAAGTATCCTCGTCATCAGAATCGTCTTTCTTGGACTTGCCACTGTTAGGCTTGCCCTTTCCTTTGCCAACATAATCCTTTGTCAGCAACGCCTTGTCGTCTTTGCTCGTCGACCAACATCTCAATGTCAGACATCCTCACAAGAGGCCCCAAGGCACTCCATGGAATCCAACCTCGTGTCAGTGTCAACAGCCACACTTGGAAGATACCAAGCACTTCATGTTGTCCGTCACCTTCACAAAGGTCTCCGACTCCTCGTCGACCCACATCTCAATGTCAGACATCCTCACTGTGGTTTCTAGGTCAACATGAGTGACACACAGAGATGATACCAGGAACAACTCTTCAATTACCACGTTTGCTTTGACCTTTGTATCACCCTCTGAGTCTGAGTCGGCCTCCTTACTTTTATTTCTCTCATCCGCCTTCTTCTTTCTGCAGTCCCTCGCAAAATGACCTAGAAGATACCAAGCACTTCATGCTGTCCGTCACCTTCACAAAGGTCTCCGACTCCTCGTGTCAGTGTCAACAGCCACACCTAGAAGATACCAAGCACTTCATGCTGTCCGTCACCTTCACAAAGGTCTCCGACTCCTCGTCGACCCACATCTCAATGTCAGACATCCTCACTGTGGTTTCTAGGTCAACATGAGTGACACACAGTTTTCCAGGAACTACTCTTCAATTACCACGTTTGCTTTGACCTTTGTATCACCCTCTGAGTCTGAGTCGGCCTCCTTACTTTTATTTCTCTCATCCGCCTTCTTCTTTCTGCAGTCCCTCGCAAAATGACCTAGAAGATACCAAGCACTTCATGCTGTCCGTCACCTTCACAAAGGTCTCCGACTCCTCGTGTCAGTGTCAACAGCCACACCTAGAAGATACCAAGCACTTCATGCTGTCCGTCACCTTCACAAAGGTCTCCGACTCCTCGTCGACCCACATCTCAATGTCATACATCCTCAGTGTGGTTTCTAGGTCAACATGAGTGACACACAGAGATGCCACCAGGAACAACTCTTCAATTACCACATTTGCTTTGACCTTTGTATCACCCTCTGAGTTTGAGTCCGCCTCCTTCCTTTTGTTTCTCTCATTCGCCTTCTTCTTTCTGCAGTCCCTCGCAAAATGACCTGGAAGATACCAAGCACTTCATGCTGTTCGACTCCTCGTCGACCCACATCTCAATGTCAGACATCCTCACTGTGGTTTCTAGGTCAACATGAGTAACACACAGAGATGTCACCAGGAACAACTCTTCGATTACCACATTTGCTTTGGCCTTTGTATCACCCTTTTGTTTCTCTCATCCACCTTCTTCTTTCTGTAGTCCCTCGCAAAATGACCTGGAAGATACCAAGCACTTCATGCTGTCCGACTCCTCGTCGACCCACATCTCAATGTCAGACATCCTCAGTGTGGTTTCTAGTTCAACATGAGTAACACACAGAGATGTCACCAGGAACAACTCTTCGATTACCACATTTGCTTTGGCCTTTGTATCACCCTTTGAGTCTGAGTCGGCCCCCTTCCTTTTGTTTCTCTCATCCGCCGCCTTCTTTCTGCAATCCTTCGCAAAATGACTTGGAAGATACCAAGCACTTCATGCTGTCGTCACCTTCACAAAGGTCTCCGACTCCTCGTCGACCCACATCTCAATGTCAGACATCCTCACTGTGGTTTCTAGGTTAACATGAGTAACACACAGAGATGTCACCAGGAACAACTCTTCGATTACCACATTTGCTTTGGCCTTTGTATCACCCTTTGAGTCTGAGTCGGCCTCCTTCCTTTTGTTTCTCTCATCCGCCGCCTTCTTTTCGCAGTCCCTCACAAAATGACCTGGCGTGTCACAGTAGCAAAGGTCTCTGACTCCTCGTCGACCCACATCTCAATGTCAGACATCCTCACTGTGGTTTCTAGGTTAACATGAGTAACACACAGAGATGTCACCAGGAACAACTCTTCGATTACCACATTTGCTTTGGCCTTTGTATCACCCTTTGAGTCTGAGTCGGCCTCCTTCCTTTTGTTTCTCTCATCCGCCGCCTTCTTTTCGCAGTCCCTCACAAAATGACCTGGCGTGTCACAGTAGAAGCACTTCTTCTTCTGCTTCCTCTTAGAAGTATCCTCGTTTCCTCGTTTCTTTTGTTTCTCTGATCCGCCTTCTTCTTTCTGCAGTCCCTCGCAAAATGACTTGGCGTGTCACAGTAGAAGCACTTCTTCTGTGCTTCCTCTTAGAAGTATCCTCGTTTCTTGGACTTTCCATTGTTAGGCTTGCCCTTTCCTTTGTCAGTGTAATCCTTTGCCAGCAACACCTTGTCGTCTTTGCTCGTCGACCCTCTCTCAATGTCAGACATCCTCATTGTGGTTTCTTCTTTTTGTAGTCCCTCGCAAAATGACATGGCGTGTCACAGTAGAAGCACTTCTTCTTCTGCTTCCTCTTGGAAGTATCCTTGTTTCTTGGACTTGCCACCTTTAGGCTTACCCTTTCCTTTGCGTGTCACAGTAGAAGCACTTCTTCTTCTGTGCTTCCTCTTAGAAGTATCCTCGTTTCTTGGACTTGCCACCGTTAGGCTTATCCTTTCCTTTGCGTGTCACAGTAGAAGCACTTCTTCTTCTGTGCTTCCTCTTAGAAGTATCCTCGTTTCTTGGACTTGCCACCTTTAGGCTTACCCTTTCCTTTGCGTGTCACAGCACCTTAAGGCTTACCCTTTCCTTTGCGTGTCACAGTAGAAGCACTTCTTCTTCTGTGCTTCCTCTTAGAAGTATCCTCGTTTCTTGGACTTGCCACCGTTAGGCTTGCCCTTTCCTTTGTCAGTGTAATCCTTCGCCAGCAACACCTTGTCGTCTTTGCTCGTCGACCCTCTCTCAATGTCAAACATCCTCACTGTGGTTTCTTCTTTTTGCAGTCCCTCGCAAAATGACATGGCGTGTCATAGTAGAAGCACTTCTTCTTCTGCTTCCTCTTGGAAGTATCCTCGTTTCTTGGACTTGCCACCTTTAGGCTTACCCTTTCCTTTGCCAGTGTAATCCTTCGCCAGAAACTCCTTGTCGTCTTTGCTCGTCGACCCACATCTCAATGTCAGACATCCTCACTGTGGTTTCTAGATCAACATGTCTGATCTCAGTAACACACGGAGATGTCATCAGGAACAACTCTTCGATTACCACTCACAAAATGACGTGGCGTGTCACAATAGAAGCACTTCTTCTACTTCCTCTTGAAAGTATCCATGCTTTAGGCTTACCCTTTCCTTTGCCAGTGTAATCCTTCGCCAGAAACTCCTTGTCGTCTTTGCTCGTCGACCCACATCTCAATGTCAGACATCCTCACTGTGGTTTCTAGATCAACATGTCTGATCTCAGTAACACACGGAGATGTCATCAGGAACAACTCTTCGATTACCACTCACAAAATGACCTGGCGTGTCACAATAGAAGCACTTCTTCTACTTCCTCTTGAAAGTATCCATGTCATCAGAGTCGCTTCTTGGACTTGCCACCGTTAGGCTTGCTGTTTCCTTTGCCAGCGTAATCCTTTGCCAACAACGCCTTGTCGTCTTTGCTCGTCGACCCACATCTCAATGTCAGACATCCTCACTGTGGTTTCGAGTTCAACATGTCCGATCTCAGTAACACATAGGGATGTCACGAGGAACAACTCTTTGATTACCACATTTGCTTTGGCCTTTGTATCACCCTCTGAATTCGAGTCGGACTTCTTCCTTTTGTTTCTCTGATCCAACAACGCCTTGTTGTCTTTGCTCGTCGACCCACATCTCAATGTCAGACATCCTCACTGTGGTTTCTAGTTCAACATGTCCGATCTCAGTAACACACAGGGATGTCACGAGGAACAACTCTTTGATTACCACATTTGCTTTGGCCTTTGTATCACCCTCTGAATTTGAGTCGGACTCCTTCCTTTTGTTTCTCTGATCCGCCTTCTTCTTTCTGCAGTCCATCGCAAAATGACATGGCGTGTCACAGTAGAAGCACTTCTTCTTCTGCTTCCTCTTGGAAGTATCGTCGTCATCAGAGTCGTCTTTCTTGGACTTGCCATCGTTAGGCTTGCCCTTTCTTTTGCCAGTGTAATCCTTCTCCAGCAACGCCCTTGCGTCTTTGCCGTTGTTGTAGAGCTTTTCCCTAGGTTCTTCCTGTAGTAGTAATGGACCCAACTCCTCAAAAGTCCCTTCTTTCTGTAGTCCCTCGCAATTCTTTCTGCAGTCCGTCGCAAAATGACCTGGCGTGTCATAGTAGAAGCACTTCTTCTTCTGCTTCCTCTTGGAAGTATTGTCGTCATCAGAGTCGTCTTTCTTGGACGTGCCATCGTTAGGCTTGCCCTTTCTTTTGCCAGCATAATCCTTCTCCAGCAACGCCTTGTCGTCTTTGTCGTTGTTGTAGAGCTTTTCCCTAGGTTCTTCCTGTAGAAGTAATGGACCCAACTCCTCAAAAGTCCCTTCTTTCTTGGAAGTATTGTCGTCATCAGAGTCGTCTTTCTTGGACGTGCCATCGTTAGGCTTGCCCTTTCTTTTGCCAGCATAATCCTTCTCCAGCAACGCCTTGTCGTCTTTGTCGTTGTTGTAGAGCTTTTCCCTAGGTTCTTCCTGTAGAAGTAATGGACCCAACTCCTCAAAAGTCCCTTCTTTCTGCAGTCCCTCGCACAATGACCTAGCGTGTCACAGTAGAAGCACTTCTTCTTTCTGCAGTCCCTCACAATTCTTTCTGCAGTCCGTCGCAAAATGACCTGGCATGTCACAGTAGAAGCACTTCTTCTTCTGCTTCCTCTTGGAAGTATCGTCGTCATCAGAGTCGTCTTTCTTGGACTTGCCATCATTAGGCTTGTCCTTTCTTTTGCTAGCGCAATCCTTTTCCAGCAATGCCTTGTCATCGTTGTCGTTGTTGTAGAGCTTTTCCCTAGGTTCTTCCTGTAGTAGTAACGGACCCAACTCCTCAAAAGCCCCTTCTTTCTGTAGTCCCTCGCACAATGACCTGGCGTGTCACAGTAGAAGCACTACTTCTTCTGCTTCCTCTTGGAAGTATCCTCGTCATCAGAGTCGTCTTTCTTAGACTTGCCGCCGTTAGGCTTGCCTTTCCTTTGCTAGCGTAATCTCCAACAACACCTTGTCGTCTTTGTCGTTGTCACAATTCTTTCTGTAGTCCGTCGCAAAATAACCTGGCATGTCACAGTAGAAGCACTTCTTCTTCTGCTTCCTCTTGGAAGTATCGTCGTCATCAGAGTCGTCTTTCTTGGACTTGCCATCATTAGGCTTGCCCTTTCTTTTGCCAGCGCAATCCTTTTCCAGCAATGCCTTGTCATCTTTGTCGTTGTTGTAGAGCTTTTCCCTAGGTTCTTCCTGTAGTAGTAATGGACCCAACTCCTCAAAAGCCCCTTCTTTCTGTAGTCCCTCACACAATGACACCTTGCTAGCGTAATCTCCAACAACACCTTGTCGTCTTTGTCGTTGTCACAATTCTTTCTGCAGTCCGTCGCAAAATGACCTGGCGTGTCACAGTAGAAGCACTTCTTCTTCTGCTTCCTCTTGGAAGTATCGTCATCAGAGTCGTCTTTCTTGGACTTGCCATCATTAGGCTTGCCCTTTCTTTTGCCAGTGCAATCCTTTTCCAGCAATGCCTTGTCATCTTTGTCGTTGTTGTAGAGCTTTTCCCTAGGTTCTTCCTGTAGTAGTAATGGACCCAACTCCTCAAAAGCCCCTTCTTTCTGTAGTCCCTCACACAATGACCTGGCATGTCACAGTAGAAGCACTACTTCTTCTGCTTCCTCTTGGAAGTATCATCGTCATCAGAGTCGTCTTTCTTAGACTTGCCACCGTTAGGCTTGCCTTTCCTTTGCTAGCGTAATCTCCAACAACACCTTGTCGTCTTTGTCGTTGTTGTAGAGCTTTTCCCTAGCTTCTTCCTGTAGCAGTAATGGACCCAACTCCTCAAAAGTGAGAGGTTTGGTCATCTGTCCTTCTTTCTGTATTCCCTCGCACAATGACCTGGCGTGTCACAGTAGAAGCACTACTTCTTCTGCTTCCTCTTGGAACTATCCTCGTCATCAGAGTCGTCTTTCTTAGACTTGCCACCGTTAGGCTTGCCTTTTCTTCGCTAGCGTAATCTCCAACAACACCTTGTCGTCTTTGTTGTTGTTGTAGAGCTTTTCCCTAGCTTCTTCCTGTAGCAGTAATGGACCTAACTCCTCAAAAGTCAGAGGTTTGGTCATCTGTCCTGTTGTCACGGTCCTAACAAAGCTTTTGAAACTCCGAGGTAGCCTCCTCAGTACCATCAGGGCCAAATGGCACGAGTCCACCTTCTCACCAACTGATGCCAGTTGATCCCTCACTACCTTGATCTTCGTCAAGTGGTTATTTCCTTTGCTAGCGTAATATCCAACAACACCTTGTCGTCTTTGTCGTTGTTGTAGAGCTTTTCCCTAGCTTCTTCCTGTAGCAGTAACGGACCCAACTCCTCAAAAGTCAGAGGTTTGGTCATCTGTTCTGTTGTCACGGTCCTAACAAAGCTTTTGAAACTCCGAGGTAGCCTCCTCAGTACCATCAAGGCCAAATGGCACGAGTCCACCTTCTCACCAACTGATGCCAGTTGATCCCTCACTACCTTGATCTTCGTCAAGTGGTTATGTATCGTGATGCTGAAGAAGCAAGATCCAGGATGTGTTGTCTGTCTCATATCCTTCAGAGTGACCCACGCCTCTACTGACGTCTAAGCCATCTGGATGTAAGGAAGCACAGAGTCGTCCGTATGTTATGTATCAAATCTCCCTCATCCATATCTAGGTTGTAGACCTGATGCTAAAGAAGCAAGATCGAGGATGTGTTGTCTGTCTCGCAGAGATCCTTCAGAGTGACCCATGCCTCTACTGACGTCTCGGCCATCTGTATGTAAGGAAGCACAGAGTCGTCCGTAGTCCTTTGCTAGTGTAATCTCCAACAACACCTTGTCGTCTTTGTCGTTGTTGTAGAGCTTTTCCCTAGCTTCTTCCTGTAGCAGTAATGGACCCAACTTCTCAAAAGTCAGAGGTTTGATCATCTGTCCTGTTGTCACGGTCCTAACAAAGCTTTTGAAACTCCGAGGTAGCCTCCTCAATACCATCAAGGCCAAATGGCACGAGTCCACCTTCTCACCAACTGATGCCAGTTGATCCCTCACTACCTTGATCTTCGTCAAGTGGTTATGTATCGTGATGCTGAAGAAGCAAGATCCAGGATGTGTTGTCTGTCTCGTAGAGATCCTTCAGAGTGACCCACGCCTCTACTGACGTCTCAGCCATCTGGATGTAAGGAAGCACAGAGTCGTCCGTATGTTATGTATCGAATCTCCCTCATCCATATCTAGGTTGTAGACCTGATGCTAAAGAAGCAAGATCCAGGATGTGTTGTCTGTCTCGTAGAGATCCTTCAGAGTGACCCATGCCTCTACTGATGTCTCGGCCTTCTGGATGTAAGGAAGCACAGAGTCGTCCGTAGTCCCTATGATCAATGCCAGGGCATGGGCATCTCTGTCTTCCCAAGCTTCGAGCTCCTCTCCATGTATTGCCATGAGTATCTTCCCCACTTTGTCCACCATATGTTCTGGGTTCGCCTCCACTCCCGTTGTCAATTTGCACAGCTTTCGAGCCATTGATCAACTGATGCCAATTGATCCCTCACCACCTTGACCTTCGTCAAAAGGTTATGTACGGAATCTCCCTCATCCATATGTAGGTTGTAGAGCTGATGCTAAAGAAGCAAGATCCGGGACGTGTTGTCTGTCGTCAAGTGGTTATGTACGGAATCTCCCTCATCCATATGTAGGTTGTAGAGCTGATGCTAAAGAAGCAAGATCCGGGACGTGTTGTTTGTCTTGTAGAGATCCTTCATATGTTCGGGGTTCGCCTCCACTCCGGTTGTCAATTTCCACAGCTTCCGAGCCACTAACCAATTGATGCTAGTTGATCCCTCACCACCTTGACCTTCCTCAAGCGGTTATGTACGGAATCTCCATCATCCATATGTAGGTTGTAGAGCTGATGCTAAAGAAGCAAGATTCGGGACGTGGTCTGTCTTGTAGAGATCCTTCATATGTTCGGGGTTCGTCGCCTCCACTCCTGTTGTCAATTTCCACAGCTTCCGAGCCACTGACCAACTGATGCCAGTTGATCCCTCACCACCTTGACCTTCGTCAAGTGGTTATGTACGGAATCTCCCTCATCCATATGTGGGTTGTAGAGCTGATGCTAAAGAAGCAAGATCCAGGCGTGTTGTCTGTCTCGTAGAGATCCTTCATATGTTTGGGGTTCGCCTCCACTCCCGTTGTCAATTTCCACAGCTTTCGAGCCACTGACTGACTGATGCCAGTTTATCCCTCACCACCTTGACCTTCGTTAAGTGGTTATGTACCAAATCTCCCTCATCCATATCTAGGTTGTGGAGCTGATGCTGAAGAAGCCAGATCCAGAATGTGTTGTCTGTCTCGTAGAGATCCTTCAGAGTGACCCGCGCCTCTACTTACTTCTCAGCCATCTGGATGCTAAAGAAGTAAGATCCGGGATGTGTTGTGTGTCTCATAGAGACCCTTCACATGTTCCAGGTTCGCCTCCACTTCATAGAGACCTTCGTTAAGTGGTTATGTACCGAATCTCCCTCATCCATATCTAGGTTGTGGAGCTGATGCTGAAGAAGCAAGATCCAGAATGTGTTGTCTGTCTCGTAGAGATCCTTCAGAGTGACCCGCGCCTCTACTTCTCAGCCATCTGGATGCTAAAGAAGTAAGATCCGGGATGTGTTGTCTGTCTCATAGAGACCCTTCATATGTTCCAAGTTCGCCTCTACTTACTTCTCAGCCATCTGGATGCTAAAGAAGTAAGATCCGAGATGTGTTGTCTGTCTCATAGAGACCCTTCACATGTTCCAGGTTCGCCTCCACTTCATAGAGACCTTCGTTAAGTGGTTATGTACCGAATCTCCCTCATCCATATCTAGGTTGTGGAGCTGATGCTGAAGAAGCAAGATCCAGAATGTGTTGTCTGTCTCGTAGAGATCCTTAAGAGTGACCCGCGCCTCTACTTCTCAGCCATGTGGATGCTAAAGAAGTAAGATCCGGGATGTGTTGTCTGTCTCATAGAGACCCTTCATATGTTCCAAGTTCGCCTCCACTCCTGTTGTCGATTTCCACAGCTTCCGAGCCACTGACCGACTGATGCCATTTGATCCCTCACCACCATTTGTTAAGTGGTTATGTACTGAATCTCCCTCATCCATATCTAGGTTGTAGAGCTAATGCTGAGGAAGCAAGATCCATGATTTGTTGTCTGTCTCGTGACCCACGCCTCTACTGACATCTCGGCCATCTGGATGTGAGGAAGCACAGAATCCGCCATAGTCCCTATGATCAATGCCAAGGCATGGGCATCTCTGTCTTCCCAAGCTTCGAGCTCCTCTCTGTATATTGCCTTCGTTAAGTGGTTATGTACTGAATCTCCCTCATCCATATCTAGGTTGTAGAGCTGATGCTGAAGAAGCAAGATCCAGGATTTGTTGTCTGTCTCTACTTCTCAGCCATCTGGATGCTAAAGAAGTAGGATTCAGGATGTGTTGTCTGTCTCATAGAGAGCCTTCATATGTTCCAAGTTCGCCTCCACTCCTGTTGTCAATTTCCACAGCTTTCGAGCCACTGACCGGCTGATGCCATTTGATCCCTCACCACCTTTACCTTTGTTAAGTGGTTATGTACCGAATCTCCCTCATCCATATCTAGGTTGTAGAGCTGATGCTGAAGAAGCAAGATCCAGGATTTGTTGTTTGTCTCGTAGAGATCCTTCAAAGTGACCCACACCTCTACTGACATCTCGGCCATCTGGATGTGAGGAAGCACAGAATCCGCCATAGTCCCTATGATCAATGCCAAGGCATGGGCATCTCTGTCTTCCCAAGCTTCGAGCTCCTCTCCGTATATTGCCTTCGTTAAGTGGTTATGTACTGAATCTCCCTCATCCATATCTAGGTTGTAGAGCTGATGTTGAAGAAGCAAGATTCAAGATTTGTTGTCTGTCTCGTAGAGATCCTTTAGAGTGACCCCCACGCCTCTACTGACGTCTCGGACATCTGGATGTGAGGAAGCACAAAGTCCGCCGTAGTCCCTATGCTCAATGCCAGGGCATGGGCATCTCTGTCTTCCCAAGCTTCGAGCTCCTCTCCATATACTGCCATGAGTATCTTCCCCTGTTTGTCCACCATATCTTCCGGCTTCGCCTCCACTCCTGTTGTCAATTTCCACAGCTTCCGAGCCACTAAATGACTAAGGATCTTCACCTTCCAGATCGGGTAATTTGACCCATCCAGTTTTCTGGACTCTCCAAAGTTAGGGATTGTGAAAGAAAGAAATTTGGGAGAGGAGGAAGGAAGAGCAGGGGCTGAAGAGGCTGAACAGATCGACATCTCTGCTGCTAAACCACACATCAAAGTCGAACAAACTCAACCTTCAGTAGACCAGAACTTTGAACGCACCTAACGGAACTTTGAAGCTTCGAGCTCCTCTCCATATACTGCCATGAGTATCTTCCCCTGTTTGTCCACCATATCTTCCGGCTTCGCCTCCACTCCTGTTGTCAATTTCCACAGCTTCCGAGCCACTAAATGACTGAGGATCTTCACCTTCCAGATCGGGTAATTTGATCCATCCAGTTTTCTGGACTCTCCAAAGTTAGGGATTGTGAAAGAAAGAAATTTGGGAGAGGAGGAAGGAAGAGCAGGGGCTGAAGAGGCTGAACAGATCGACATCTCTGCTGCTAAACCACACATCAAAGTCGAACAAACTCAACCTTCAGTAGACCGGAACTTTGAACGCACCTAACGGAACTTTGAAGCTTCCGAGCCACTAAATGACTGAGGATCTTCACCTTCCAGATCGGGTAATTTGACCCATCCAGTTTTCTGGACTCTCCAAAGTTAGGGATTGTGAAAGAAAGAAATTTGGGAGAGGAGGAAGGAAGAGCAGGGGCTGAAGAGGCTGAACAGATCGACATCTCTGCTGCTAAACCACACATCAAAGTCGAACAAACTCAACCTTCAGTAGACCAGAACTTTGAACGCACCTAACGGAACTTGAGTCACCCTCCTTCTCGCAAGGGTACTGTCCTCCAGTCGTGGAAGTCGATTCCCAAGAGCTTCTGAATCAGGGTCGTCCTTCCGCAAGGTCCCTGCTTTCAGACTCCCACACCTGTGAGCCTCCTACTTAGGCTCTGATACCATATTAGAAATCGACCAACAGAGGGTACGCAAAGCGGAAGACTGATAGGATTGCCCAGGAGCTCACACAGTGTGGTGTGGGGTGCGGAATCATAAACGTCTTAAACTTATGCGCATAGCACATGTGTACAGACTCATCAACAGACAGCCAGATCGGGTAATTTGACCCATCCAGCTTCCCAGACTCTCCAAAGTTAGGGATGGTGAAAGAAGAAATTTGGGAGAGAAGGAAGGAAGAGCAGGGGCTGAAGAGGCTGAACAAATCGACATCTCTGCTGCTAAACCACACATCAAAGTCGAACAAACTCAACCTTCAGTAGACCAGAACTTTGAACGCACCTGACTGAATCTGAGTCACCCTCCTTCTCGCAAGGGTACTATCCTCCAGTGGTGGAAGTCGATTCCCAAGAGCTTCTGAATTAGGGTCGTCCTTCAGCAAGGTCCTTGCTTTCACACTCCCACACCTGTGAGCCTCCTACTTAGGCTCTGATACCATATTAGAAATCGACCAACAGAGAGGTAGGCACAGCGGAACACTGATAGAATCGCCCAGGAGCTCACACAGTGTGATGTGGGGTGTGGAATCACAAACTTCTTAAACTTACGTGCATAGCACATGTGTGCAGGCTCATCAATAGACAATGAACCAACCAGATAGAGAAACCACCAAAATAATATATTTCGGTCCAAAGCTATGGATACAATACAAAAGAGATAGATCCAGAGTCTCCACCAATGGTGTGGTCCTCTAATCTTACCACAAGGTACTCCTTCTATCTACTGGCTATCTCTAGACTCAAGCCCGCGTGCTCCACCTCGAGATATTAGAAATAGACCAACAGAGAGGTAGGCACAGCGGAACACTGATAGAATTGCCCAGGAGCTCACACAGTGTGATGTGGGGTGCGGAATCACAAACTTCTTAAACTTACGTGCATAGCACATGTGTGCAGGCTCATCAATAGACAATGAACCAACCAGATAGAGAAACCACCAAAATAATATATTTCGGTCCAAAGCTATGGATACAATACAAAAGAGATAGATCCAGAGTCTCCACCAATGGTGTGGTCCTCTAATCTTGCCACAAGGTACTCCTTCTATCTACTGGCTATCTCTAGACTCGAGCCCGCGTGCTCCACCTCGAGCGTAAGTAGACTTTCTGTCCAGATCTCTTTCACCTTGCTGTCTGCAAACCAGCCTATGTGGGCAGTCCTCTAAGTAAGCTAAGTTTGCAGGTATCCAGCCAGGTTCACCTCCAGGATGAGGCCCCACTGCTGCTGGTGCTGCTCCTCAAAAGCTGCTTCAAGTGATAATGAATGAGGGCACAAGGCCCTCCCTTTTATAGGCCTAGAGATACAAAAGCAATGGACATAATACAAAAGAGATAATGAATGAGGGCACAAAGCTATGGACACAATACAAACGAGATAGATCCAGAGTCCCCACCAATGGTGTGGTCCTTTGATCTTACCACAAGGTACTCCTCCTATCTGCTGGCTATCTCTAGACTCAAGCTCACCTCGAGCGTAAGTAGACTTTCCGTCCAGATCTCTTCCACCTTGCTGTCTGCAAACCAGCCTATGTGGGCAGTCCTCTATGTGAGCTAAGTCTGCAGGTCTCCAGCCAGGTTCACCGATGAGGCCCCACTGCTGCTGGTGCTGCTCGTTTCTGCTCCTCAAAAGCTGCTCCAAGTGATAATGAATGAGGGCACAAGGCCCTCCCTTTTATAGGCGTAGAGGACCCCTTGAAGTGACCGACTGACCTGCCCTAGTATGGCCAGCCAGTCTGCCATAAAACCGACCCCACATGCCCTTATTTATTGGGCTGTGGGCACATCGCTAGGGCTGTGTGCTTCCTACCTTAAAGTGGGGGCCCAGCTCCCTCCACTCCCCCCTATGCATGAGGATGTGGGCTAGCCAGCTTCCTGGCCCTATATAAGAGCAGGGTGTTGCCCACTGCAGCCCTTCTCTACTGCTCTACCTGGCCTCCACGCAAGCGCCTCCGAGACCTACCAGTTCCGCATTCTGCTAGGCCATGTCCACGCATCCAAGGATCTGCACCAGTCTCGTACAGCCACGCGTAATCACCCGTACTAGAGACATTTCTGTTCCGGGCTGTTCCTTCAGGGATCCTCCACCTCAATGCTTTGATCTTTGTACTGCCCACATGACAACTTGTTTGTTGTCCATGTGGCAGTCTCTTTTCTTCTGTCTTGGCTATGAGGTGCTGCCCATGTGGCAGCTCCCTCCCTCTCTCTTCTCTGGGCATCTTCTGCCCTAGGTCTCCCTCCCCCACGCTGCCCTCATATGGAGGCTTACAGATGGGGAGCTGACCTTTCCAACACTGGTAGCCCCCCTAAAATAGCCGACTCCGGGTCTATCTGAACGGACCCTGGAGAGCGATGCCTAATCAAAGAGGGATAGTCTCGTGTGGGAGACCAAGGCAAAACATGCACCATTTGTTGCTCGTAATAAAGGGGGGAATGCTCTAGAAGCATTTGCTTGTGCTGTTCATCTGTCATGATTACTTCAAAAAAACCCTTGGGCTGCATAATCAACTTTCTAAACAAAACATCCATCTAAAGTGCGTGTCAGCCAATTGCCCACATCTTCAGCAACTGGCATACGACCCGGAAGAAAGATAATCACTTCATGCTTGGCATAAACCTTGATCAGATCCACAATATCATCCACCTCTTCAACCTGCAGAACCCTTGGTCTGTAAAACTGACATCTCGACTGGCCACACGGCAGGCAATCACCAACCTTCTCCAGGCCCTTTCCATCTAAACGTGCTCCAAAACAGACACAATCTATGCCCTACTGCTCCGGCTCTGTTCAGGCTCTGTTCCTATCCTTGGACACCTGCCATAGCTCCGTATGCCATGCTCCAGACCTCTGTAAAGGCCCATTGTGCTGTCTGCAGCAGCAGCCCATTCACTGGCGTCACCATCTGTACACTTCTTGCAGGATCACTTGTTGCTGGTATGACCTTGTTATACCGTAACATCTGGGCAGATCTGCTCCGTACTATCCTGGACTGCCATGTGGCAATTCCGTACAATCCTAGGCCTCCAGAGAGACTCCAACCTGTCAGGTATTAACACAATCTATATTCTAACTCACACTCAGATCACGGGCGATGGCATCTCAATTGTTCCACCCAGCCAAACTCTCATGAATCGCATTTTTCAATAGATACGTCCTTTTTCTTCCTCATGCATATCCACGAGACCCTCATCTCCCTAGATGGTTCCCCCTTGCCACATGTCATCATTTTAGCCTTCACTTGGTGCACCATTCATCCCTTTCTTGGGGCACATTATAACCATTTGCCCCTTGGCATTATTGCACATTTAGGTGCACCTAGGCCTTAGCACTTAGAACCACCTAGTCAATGCCATTTCACCCTCACCTAGGACCTTGGCAGTTACTCCTGAGACCATTTCATTTACGCACATAAAATATTACAGAAGTCGGTCATCTAAGAGAAAATGCCCACCGATCTTTCCGAGGTCATGCTATCTCGGCTAGAGCATAACATTCCTTCCCTCTTTAAGCATCAGCGTCCTCGATGATAAAATCTGGGAACACTCTCCGTAACTGGTATACGGATTCCCAGGTAGCTTCCGATAGAGGCTGACCATGCCATGCAACCAACACCGTGGGTATCTTCCGATTTCGTATTTGCTTTGTTCCTCGGTTCAGGATTCTTGTTGGTATGCGTCTTGCATTATCCTCTATCTCCTGAAACAAAACCACACCTTCGATTAGTGAGTCACCAATATGCAAAAATTTCTTTAAACGAGAAACATGAAACACTGGGTGCACCTTACACCCTGGTGGCAATTCTAATTTATAGGCTACCTTGCCTATTCTTTTCAGAATTAACCACGGCCCATAGTATCGAGGTGATAACTTAGCACACTCTCCAAAAGTCAACGACTTTGAGTGCGAAGGAACTTTGAGAAAAACTTTTTCTCCTTCCTTAAATACTCTTATAGACCGGTTTTCATCCGCATACACCTTGGCTCTATCCATAGCCTGGCAGATATTAGCTCTCGCAATTCTAATTTATAGGCTACCTTGCCTATTCTTTTCAGAATTAACCACGGCCCACAGTATCGAGGTGATAACTTAGCACACTCTCCAAAAGTCAACGACTTCGAGTGCGAAGGAACTCTGAGAAAAACTTTTTCTCCTTCCTTAAATACTCTTATAGACCGGTTTTCATCCGCATACACCTTGGCTCTATCCATAGCGTGGCAGATATTAGCTCTCGCAAGTGCTAGCATCTCCCGCATCTGAACCACAAAGTTCGCGGCACTAGGCACTTTCTGAGGTACACCAACTATAGTTGGATTGGCTGGTCTATAACCATAGTTCAGTTCAAACGGACTGAACCCTGTAGAGGAATGTTTCCTATCATTGTAGGCAAACTCCAACAATGGCAACCACTTGTCCCATGTATGTTGCCTCAATTACACATATGCTCTCAGCATATCTTCTAAAGTCTGGTTGACTCTCTCCGTCTGACCATCCGTCTCAGGATGATCCCCACTACTCATTCCCAACTCAGTCCTTAGTGTCTCAAATACCGTTGTCCAAAAATGACTGGTAAATCTGACATCTCTGTCTGACACTATGGATCTAGGCAATCCATGCAGACGAAATATATGTTTAATAAACAAATCCGCCACTTGCGGGGCACTAACAGACTCTCTAGTCGGAATGAAGTGAGCCATCTTGGTTAGACGGTCAACCACCACAAGGATAGAATCATATCCTCCTTGTGTCGTAGGCAGCCCTACAATAAAGTCCATGGAAATGCTCTCCCACTTACTTAGTGGTATTTCCAAGGGTTGTAAAAGTCCGGGTGGCTTCACCCGCTCGGCCTTGCTTACCTGACACGAGAAACACCGTGTCACATATTCATGAATATGCTTTTTCATCTTTGGCCAAAAGAAATCTCGCTTCACGAGATCATATGTCTTCTTGACTCCTAGATGTCCCGCACACGGGTTATCATGGCACTGTCGAATGACTCTCTGCCTGAGATCATTCTGACTAGGTACTACAACCTTGCCATTTCTTTCTAGCATACCATCCCTTATGGTATATCTTGCATAAGTTTGGCCTTTTCTGGATGCCACGTCATCCTTTTCATTTTCCCCGGGTTTTAACACATGAGCCTTAGGCCATAAGCTCTGGACAAACTCGTTTATCTTTTGAGTTTCTCTGATCTTGGTCATTAGAGCACTCTCTAATACCGTGAAACTCAGGTTGTGCATAATGCGAGACAACGCATCGGCAACCTTATTGTCTTTTCCTCTTCGGTACCAAATCGTTAGATTAAACTCCTGCATGAGCTCTGCCCACCTAGCTTGGCGGCCCCTCAAGTCAGGCTGTTTACAAAAATGTTTTAGAGTATCATGATCCACATCCACATAAAACTCTGAACCATACAAATAATGCCTCCATGTTTTCAAAGCATGGATAACAGCATACAACTCCAATTCATGAGTTGGCCAATTCCTTTGAGAAGGAGAAAGCTTCTTGCTTTCAAAGGCTACTGGCCTTCCCTCTTGAAGGAGAACTGCTCCTACCCCAATGCCACTTGCATTGGTTTCTAGGAACAACGGTTTCTGGGGATCAACTATTTTGAACACCGGTCCTGTGACCACAGCTTGTTTTATGGTGTTAAAACTTTCTTGTTGATTCTGTCCCCAAATAAAAGGTACTTTATCTGAGGTCAGATCAGTGAATGGCGATACTATTCCGGAATATCCTTTGATATGCCTTCTATCAAACTGGACAAATCCCAAGAATGATCGCAACAACGCAGTCAGACTCTGAGGGATTGGCCAAGTTAGTATCGCAGTGACCACAGCTTGTTTTATGGTGTTAAAACTTTCTTGTTGATTCTGTCCCCAAATAAAAGGTACTTTATCTGAGGTCAGATCAGTGAATGGTGATACTATTCCGGAATATCCTTTGATATACCTTCTATAAAACTGGACAAATCCCAAGAATGATCGCAACAACGCGGTCAGACTCTGAGGGATTGGCCAAGTTAGTATCGCAGCCACTTTCTTCGGATCCATTTCTACCCCCTGTGGAGTAATTATGAACCCTAAATATTCAAGCCTAACCATACACAGTATAGTTTTCTTTTTATTTACATAAAGACTGGCTTTCCTCAAAGTACTGAACACTATTCTTAAGTGTTCACGATGCTCAGTAATACTTTTACTGAATATCAGGATATCGTCAATAAAATGTACTACAAACTTTTCGATATACGGACGTAGCAAATCGTTCATAAGCATGACGAATGTCGCTGGAGCATTGGTAAGTCCAAAGGGCATTACCAAAAACTCATAATGACCAAACCTGCTTCTGAAAGCGGTTTTATAGACATGCTCGGCTCTAATCCGGATTTGATGGTAGCCACACTTAAGATCTATCTTGCTGAAAATCACAGCTCCATGTAATGCATCTAGGAAATCATCAATCCGAGCCATCGGATACCTGTGCTTAACAGTGATATTATTCAATGCTCTGTAATCTATACAGAGGCCAAACGTATCATCCTTTTTCTTCTTTAATATCACTGACGAAGCAAAAGGTGAGAAACTTGGTTGAATCTGCCCCAACTTGAGGTATTCTTCCAGTTGTCTACGCACCTCCGCCTCTTCATTAAAACTCATTCTATAGGGAGGTCTATTTACAGGTTCTGCCCCCGGGATCAGTTCAATCTTATGCTGAACTTTCCGCTCTGGAGATAACCCATAAGGTAGTTGATCCTTCTCTGATATCTCTTTAGCCAACTCGGCCATTTCCCCATCTTGGGTAGCCTCAGTGCTAGTCGATGCATCATCAATCGACTCTACCGATGCTATACACAGACACAGAAACTCTTTCGGAGTCCTCCGAATTTCCATGGCTGAAATCAGTGGTCCTCTTCAGTAAAACTCATTCTATAGGGAGGTCTATTTACAGGTTCTGCTCCCTGGATCAGTTCAATCTTATGCTGAACTTTCCGCTCTGGAGGTAACCCATAAGGTAGTTCATCCCTAAAACATTCAGAGAACTTCTCTGATATCTCTTTAGCCAACTCGGCCATTTCCCCATCTTGGGTAGCCTCAGTGCTAGTCGATGCATCATCAATTGACTCTACCGATGCTATACACAGACACAGAAACTCTTTCGGAGTCCTCCGAATTTCCATGGTTGAAATCAGTGGTCCTCTTCAGTAAAACTCATTCTATAGGGAGGTCTATTTACAGGTTCTGCCCCCGGGATCAGTTCAATCTTATGCTGAACTTTCCGCTCTGGAGGTAACCCATAAGGTAGTTCATCCCTAAAACATTCAGAGAACTTCTCTGATATCTCTTTAGCCAACTCGGCCATTTCCCCATCTTGGGTAGCCTCAGTGCTAGTCGATGCATCATCAATCGATTCTACCGATGCTATACACAGACACAGAAACTCTTTCGGAGTCCTCCGAATTTCCATGGCTGAAATCTGTGGTCCTCTTCAGTAAAACTCATTCTATAGGGAGGTCTATTTACAGGTTCTGCCCCCGGGATCAGTTCAATCTTATGCTGAACTTTCCGCTCTGGAGATAACCCATAAGGTAGTTCATCCCTAAAACATTCAGAGAACTTCTCTGATATCTCTTTAGCCAACTCGGCCATTTCCCCATCTTGGGTAGCCTCAGTGCTAGTCTATGCATCATCAATCGACTCTACCGATGCTATACACAGACACAGAAACTCTTTCGGAGTCCTCCGAATTTCCATGGCTAAGATCAATGGTCCTCGAGGTAAATCCTTCTCACCTCGCAAAACATATTCTACCCCGTTCATCTTGAACTGGTAAATATGCTTCTTCCAATCAATGGTTGGATTTTTCCGAAAATGCCAAGCCATGCCTAGGGCTATATCTGCGTGAGCAAGTCTGGTCAATTCAAAATCCAGCTTCTCAACATAGTCGTGAATTCGAAGTTCCAATTGGGTAACCCTTTGGTTTCATACTTCAGTTGAACTTCCGTCCGCCATCCTGACCGTATAAGCATAGTCAGACGGACTAGTTTTCAATTTGAGCCTCTTAATAAGCTTTGAGTTGATTACATTGTGTGTTGACGCTGAGTCAAACAACACAATCACATCATGACTGGCTACTTGCCCTTTCATTTTAATCAACTCGGGCTCATCGAAAACCGTATACCCCGTTGCTGCGGGCTTAGAAAGGATGTTATCAGGTGCACCGCTTACTAACTTAGTAACAGACACACTTAATAAGCTTTGAGTTGATTACATTGTGTGTTGACGCTGAGTCAAACAACACAATCACATCATGACTGGCTACTTGCCCTTTCATTTTAATCAACTCGGGCTCATCGAAAACCGTATACCTCGTTGCTGCGGGCTTAGAAAGGATGTTATCAGGTGCACCGCTTACTAACTTAGTAACAGACACACTTAACATATTCTACCCCGTTCATCTTGAACTGGTAAATATGCTTCTTCTAATCAATGGCTGGATTTTTCCGAAAATGCCAAGCCATGCCTAGGGCTATATCTGCGTGAGCAAGTCTGGTCAATTCAAAGTCCAGCTTCTCAACATAGTCGTGAATTCGAAGTTCCAATTGGGTAACCCTTTGGTTTCATACTTCAGTTGAACTTCCGTCCGCCATCCTGACCGTATAAGCATAGTCAGACGGACTAGTTTTCAATTTGAGCCTCTTAATAAGCTTTGAGTTGATTACATTGTGTGTTGACGCTGAGTCAAACAACACAATCACATCATGACTGGCTACTTGCCCTTTCATTTTAATCAACTCGGGCTCATCGAAAACCGTATACCCCGTTGCTGCGGGCTTAGAAAGGATGTTATCAGGTGCACCGCTTACTAACTTAGTAACAGACACACTTAACAACACATGTACTAACCTTTGAGAAGGTCCCGCCAATTGCATCTGCATATGTTCTGCATTGGGACTCTCCTGCATTTCCACGTCGCATTCAGATATTATCATATTAGCCGTGCGACGGTCTTTATTCAGTGGACAATCTTTCCACTGATGTTGCTGAAGGCAGCCGAAGCACAATCCTTCTTTTCTAGCTTTCTCTTTTTGTTCAGGGGTCAACGAGGACTTTGACCAAGCCCGGGCTGCCATTGGAGTTATCTTCCTTTTCACCCCAACGGTGGTACTTGTTTTTGCTGGTCCCTCAATCGGCTTCACCTGCTTGGTTTGGCCACTTGGCTGCGAGACACTTGTCTTTGAAGTCCATTTCCTCTGAAATCCTCCTTTTTTCGGGTACTCATACTGAGTCCCTGCCTGCACAAATTCACTAAGTCTGCCTCTGGCATCCTCATAGTTCAGGGCTACTGCAATAGATTCATCTAATGTAGTCACATATTTAGCCCGAACTTCCATTTTGATCTTGTCGTTCAGTCCATAGATATAGTCTTTTAACTGAACCGACATAGGGAGAGGGTCTGTTATTTTCATGACACATTCCCTGAATTTGTCAGTGTACTCTGCCACCGACAGACTCCTTTGACGAAGATTTCTATAAGCATCCCAAGTTCGGGATTCTTCATCAGGTGGAAGAAAGTGTTTCTTCATAGTTCAGGGCTACTGCAATAGATTCATCTAATGTAGTCACATATTTAGCCCGAACTTCCATTTTGATCTTGTCGTTCAGTCCATAGATATAGTCTTTTAACTGAACCGACATAGGGAGAGGGTCTGTTATTTTCATGACACATTCCCTGAATTTGTCAGTGTACTTTGCCACCGATAGACTCCTCTGACGAAGATTTCTATAAGCATCCCAAGTTCGGGATTCTTCATCAGGTGGAAGAAAGTGTTTCTTAAATTCAGCTTTAAACCCTTCCCAGGTGGTAGGAGCAACTTGATCCTTCTGTTGCTTTATCCACTATCTATCCGCTGCCTCAACAAACAGGTGAGTGGCCTCACGGATCTTCTTTAGATCAAATCTGATTTCACATTCCCTGAATTTGTCAGTGTACTCTGCCACCGATAGACTCCTCTGACGAAGATTTCTATAAGCATCCCAAGTTCGGGATTCTTCATCAGGTGGAAGAAAGTGTTTCTTAAATTCAGCTTTAAACCCTTCCCAGGTGGTAGGAGCAACTTGATCCTTCTGTTGCTTTATCCACCATCTATCCGCTGCCTCAACAAACAGGTGAGTGGCCTCACGGATCTTCTTTAGATCAAATCTGATTTCACAAATGGCGAAGGCTTCTTCCCACTTGTGTAACCAAACCTCGATCACATCAGAACTGCGCTCGATCATCCGACCAGCGTACTTCTCTGGTCTATAGTTAGCAATATTAGGCTCCTTGACCCTCGCACGCTCTGATAAATGTATACTGGGCTCTGACTCTGCTGGAGCTTTGCCCTTATCAATTCTAGACGGTCTAGCCGACAAGGCTTGCACCATCTCCCTGATCTCATTCTGACCAGCGTTCACTTGAAGCTGCTGGTTCATAATCTGCTGTAAAGCATCTTCTAATATCGAAATCCTACCGACCAAAGTAGGTGTTGTGTGATGTGACATTTGTTGTGTAGACCGTGCTCTAGACTCACTAGGATTCACCCTAGAATTCTGTCCTTCTGCCTCCATAGTTTCAAAAGGTAAAATAGTTTTTTTTTTTTTCCAGTCTTTTCTAGAACCCAAATAAAATATATATACACCTCTTTTCTATTTTGCTTTCCTGTTTTTCTTTCTCCTGCACACTAAACTCTCAAATATATAATACTCTGAACGTTCCTTTTACTGTGCAGGAATAACAGGACCATAAATAATAACTGTAAAAACTATATCGAAAGAAGGTGCTCCCTGCTCTCTTTCTCAAATGTCGATTGATCTCCCAACTCAGCCATCAACTGTCCTCAGCCCGCAAGCGTCTTTCCCCCCCCACCTGAAGTAGTACCCAGACCTAGGCACGTGCGTGGGATTTACGAGCACAATGTTCGTAGCAGCGTTCACAGGGTCCTGTTCGGCGACTTTCGAAGGCTGTTGCAAGGAAATTCGCCTATCCTGCCCGTGAGGCGTTTCTTCTAAAGGTAAAGGATCTCGCAATCTCCGTCTGCAGCCTCTCTCCTCGTGAGATCGATCTAAGGAGACCTCCAGATCCTGAATAGCTGGTCTCTCAGTCGTTGGCTTTCCGTCTCTCAATACAGCTGCGCTCCCTTTTCCCACAGTTCGAATTCCCGTAGGCTCGTTGACGGACCGAGGAAGGCCTGCGTAAATGTCCATCAATCCTACGCCACCACGAAGGTTCCCCATCATGTACAGCCTTCGTCACAGCCAACGATCCTCACATCCCTCGCTGTCCAAGCACTGAACCACGGTCAACTGCAAATTGGTAGTACGTGACGTGCGATGGATTGCAAGGTCTTTGTAGGTGACAATGGTCTTCGTGGAGCACGTCGACGAGCACCCGCAAAATTTTTCCTCCGCCTGCTGTCCGTCGCAGCCTACGAGCTTCCTTCCCTTACCTTCGGCTCTGATACCAAATAACACAATCTATATTCTAACTCACACTCAGATCACGGGCGATGGCATCTCAATTGTTCCACCCAGGATGAATCACATTTTTCAATAGATACGTCCCTTTTCTTCCTCATGCATATCCACGAGACCCTCATCTCCCTAGATGGTTCCCCCTTGCCACATGTCATCATTTTAGCCTTTCACTTGGTGCACCATTTACCCTCTCTTGGGGCACATTATAACCATTTGCCCCTTGGCATTATTGCACATTTAGGTGCACCTAGGCCTTAGCACTCAGAACCACCTAGTCAATGCCATTTCACCCTCACCTAGGACCTTGGCAGTTACTTCTCTTGACCATTTCATTTACGTCGGTCATCTAAGAGAAAATGCCCACCGATCTTTCCGAGGTCATGCTATCTCGGCTAGAGCATAACAGGTATTCTCGTAGGTGTGCGGCCCACGTGGCAGCGTAATCTATGCCCTACTGTTCTGCTTTGTTCAGGCTTTTGCTAGGCCATGTCCATGCATCCAAGTATCTGCACCAGTCTCCTACAGCCACACGTAATCACCCGTACTAGAGATGCTGCTGTTTCGTGTTGTTCGTTCAGGGATCCTCCACCTCAGTGCTTTGATCTTTGTACTACCCACATGACAGCCTGTTTGTTGTCCATGTGGCAGTCTCTTTTCTTCTCTCTTGGCTGTGAGGTGCTGCCCATGTGACAGCCCCCTCCCTCTTTCTTCTCTGGGCATCTTCTGCCCTAGGTCTCCCTCCCCCACGCTCTCCTCATATGGGGGCTTACAGATGGGGAGGTCACCTTTCCAACACCGGTAGCCCCCCTAAAATAGCTGACTCCGGGTCTATCTGAACGGACCCAACCTGCAGAATCCTTGGTCTGTAAAACCGACATCTCGACTGGCCACATGGCAGGCAATCACCAACCTTCTCCAGGCCCTTTCCATCCAAACGTGCTCCAAAACAGGCGCAATCTATGCCCTACTGTTCCACCTCTGTTTAGGCTCTGTTCCTATCCTTGGACACCTGCCATAGCTCCGTTTGCCCTGCTCCAAACCTTCGTAAAGGACCATTGTGCTGTCTGCAGCAGCCCATACACTGGCACTGCCATCTGTACACTTCTTACAAGCTCACTTGCTGTTGGCATGACCTTGTTAGACCATAACATCTGGGCAGATCTGCTCCATACTATCTTGGACGCTCTCCTCATATGGGGGCTTACAGATGGGGAGGTGACCTTTCCAACACCAGTAGCCCCCCTAAAATAGCCGACTCCGGGTCTATCTGAACGTACCCAACCTGCAGAACTCTTGGTCTGTAAAACCGACATCTTGACTGGCCACATGGCAGGCAATCACCAACCTTTTTCAAGCTCTTCCATCTAAACGTGCTCCGAAAGAGGCGCAATCTATGCCCTACTGTTCCACCTCTATTCAGGCTCTGTTCCTATCCTTGGACACCTGCCATAGCTCTGTATGCCCTGCTCCAGACCTCCCGGGTCTATCTGAACGTACCCAACCTGCAGAACTCTTGGTCTGTAAAACCGACATCTCGACTGGCCACATGGCAAGCAATCACCAACCTTCTCCAAGCTCTTCCATCTAAACATGCTCCGAAAGAGGCGCAATCTATGTCCTACTGTTCCACCTCTATTTAGGCTCTGTTCCTATTCTTGGACACCTGCGATAGCTCTGTATGCCCTGCTCCAGACCTCCTGGATCTATCTGAACGTACCCAACCTGCAGAACTCTTGGTCTGTAAAACCGACATCTCGACTAGCCACATGGCAAGCAATCTAAACGTGCTCCGAAAGAGGCGCAATCTATGTCCTACTGTTCCACCTCTATTCAGGCTCTGTTCCTATCCTTGGACACCTGCCATAGCTCTGTATGCCCTGCTCCAGACCTCCGTAAAGGCCCATTGTGCTGTCTGCAGCAGCCCGTACACTGGTGCTGACATCTGTACACTTCTTGCAGGCTCACTTGCTGATGGCATGACCTTGTTAGACCGTAACATCTGGGCAGATCTGCTCCATATTGTCTTGGACTGCCATGTGACAATTCTGTACAATCCTAGGCCTCCAGAGAGACTCCAACCTGTCAGGCATTCTCTTAGGTGTGCGGCCCACGTGGCAGTGTAATCTATGCCCTACTGTTCCGCCTCTGTTCAGGCTCTGTTCCTATCCTTGGACACCTGCCATAGCTCCGTATGCCCTGCTCCAGACCTCCGTAAAGGCCCATTGTGCTGTCTACAGTAGCCCCGTGCACAGTCACTGCCATCTGCACACTTCTTGCAGGCTCACTTAGTGTTGGCATGACCTTGTTAGACCATAGCATCTGTGCAGATCTGCTCTGTACTATCCTGGACTGCCATGTGGCAATTTCGTACAATCCTAGGCCTCCAGAGAGACTCCAACTTGTCAAGTATTCTCTTAGGTGTGCGGCCCACGTGGCAGCATATGTGGTGCCCACGTGCTGATCATGTGGCACCATATCATTCCCGCGTGGTGCCCACGTGCTGATCATGTGGCACCATATCATTCCCGCGTACACCTCCCCCATGCTCTCCTCATATGGTGCTTACAAATGGGGAGGTGACTTTTCCAACACTAGTCCCCCTCATGCCCCCTTCTCAAGTTGACATTCCAAGGGGGTTTAGATGAAAAAGAGTCACCCTTTTTGACCCTCTCAAGGGTCTTATCATGCAATTCAAAGCAAGTTTTCTATTCTTCTAAGTCAAGGGATTATCCTCTTAATGGTCCAAAATTTTTGGGCTCTTTCATATATGGCTTATTCCCTCCACCACCTTTATGGTTGGAATTTCCTCGATTAGGGGGTTCTAGTAGTTTTCCACCTTGTTTTGATGTTCTATGGATGGTAAAAAGGAAAATAGATGCGATAGTCCTTCCCCATGAAACTTCTATTGTGTAGTATATTTTGAAGTTGTCAAAGCTATGTATATCTACTGGGAATTCCAATCATAGTGCAAGAGTAGATTTGGTTTTTGTAAATCATGCCTTATGAACACCAAATGATGAACCTTGTAACATGATTGCCTAATGGTACTTAAGCTTTGGGATCACTCACAAACATTTGTATACTATGCTTGCATATCTCAAACATAGGATATATGCATGTCTCAAAGTTAGGACATGATAGGATGGTCTTGATTCTGGTTGATAGCCATAAGTCTGTTTGGGATCTATAAAAAACATTCCATGAAGAAATGCCTTAAAAATGCTCTCTATTGTTACCCCTATCCTTGAGTGTGCCGTTGGGTGACAATGCATTTGTAAATTGTACATGTGTCCCTAGAGGTTGGGTGTTATCTATAGTAGGGGGGCTAAAAGTTCTCCGGAGGACTTTGCGTACCACGAAGTATCTAGATCACTAGTAACGTTTCTGGTAGAAAGCTAGAAATCTTGTGTCCCCAAAATGTGTTACATGTATCGAAAATGTAAAAGGTGTCACATGTGTAGGCACATAGAACTTTGAAGGAGTGAAATTAGTTAGTCCACCCTCTCGACAAGACTGAAATTATTAACTTAGAAGTTTAGCTTCCTGGAAAGCAATTGATCTCCTTAAGAGTAGCCATTATATTGTTTTTGCTATTGTCTTGAACCAACTCATGAACATCGACTCGTGTATAGAAAATACATGTATAGAAAACATTGAATGTGCTTGAAGTAGTGCAAAAGAACTTAATTTAGGCTGGAAAGGGAAGTTACACAACTTACAAGTTACAATTGCAACTAGACTCATAAGACAACTCATGAAGCTTGGCTTCCAACCATTGTGCAAGACGAAATCTTGTTTTATGAATTGATGCATTTAATGAGGATTTTGCTGTATGTATATGAGAGAGGCTCATCTGTATATGCAATTGCAACTAGACTCATAAGACAACTCATGAAGCTTGACTTCCAACCATTGTGCAAGAGGAAATCTTGTTTTATGAATTGATGCATTTAATGAGGAACTTGGTGTATGTATATGAGAGAGGCTTTCTCTCTCTCTCTCTTGAATCATCTGATCGGGCATCTGATCGGGCAATAGTTGTTGCATTCGGAGTTTACAAATGATGCGGTCCTATATGTAGAAAGTGTGTTCTTTGGAGGTGTACGTTTTGGATCAAGAGCCAAATAAATTAGTGGTTTTTCAATTGAGAAGATCTAGGATTGGGAGATGGCCTTAGCTTTTTGTTGGATCCCTTGGAATAGATGGCAAGATACTTGGGAAGTTAGGTGGTTTTAGACATCTCATAGGAGCAAGAGAGGCTTTCTCTCTCTCTCTCTTGAATCATCTGATCGGGCATCTGATCGGGCAATAGTTGTTGCATTCGGAGTTTACAAATGATGCGGTCCTATATGTAGAAAGTGTGTTCTTTGGAGGTGTACGTTTTGGATCAAGAGCCAAATAAATTAGTGGTTTTTCAATTGAGAAGATCTAGGATTGGGAGATGGCCTTAGCTTTTTGTTGGATCCCTTGGAATAGATGGCAAGATACTTGGGAAGTTAGGTGGTTTTAGACATCTCATAGGAGCAAGAGATTATCCTCGTGCTAAAGAATGTCCGCCTTAAGCTTCAAGACTAGAGATTGCCAGATTACATAGCCGAGAGAGCCCTGCTAATGAACCATGTCCTTTTGGCTACATGTGTACATTGCATCTAGCTCGGTGCACTTGGTGTGGAACTTCTTGTAGGCACACCTAGGCCAAGGTTGCTTGGCAAATAGTGATAATGCTACAACACCTAGGCCTTGCAAGGTTGCTTGATTGCCATATTAAATAGCCGAGAGAGCCATGCTAATGAACCATGTCCTTCTGGCTACATGTGTACATTGCATCTTGCTCGGGCTTTCGTCCGGGATGCACTTGGTGTGGAACTTCTTGTAGGCACACCTAGGCCAAGGTTGCTTGGCAAATAGTGATAATGCTACAACACCTTTGACAATTCATAGGACTTTGGTTCCAATTCTCTAGGCAAAAATGATGATTCATTTATAAAATGAAATCCATGCAATCAACAGAGAGGCCCTTTGCGCTGAAATTTGCAAAGCTCCATGAATGCTCTCTCTCTCTCTCTCTCTCTCTCTCTCATAGGCACATTAGGGCTGAGAACCACCAGGTTGGACCCCCCATAGGTATTCTAATCCACATAAAAAAAAGATTTACCTACCTGTTTCTTGTAGCTCGTGGCTGACTACATATGTGAATTTTTTGTATAACTAGATTTGCGGCACACTCTCTCTCTCTCTCTCTCTCTCTCTCTCTCTCTCTCTCTCTTCTCTCTCTCTTCACCCACAGGCACATTAGGGCTGAGAACCAACATGTTGGAACCCCCATAGGTATTCTAATCCACATAAAAAAAAGATTTACCTACCCGTTTCTTGTAGCTCCTGGCTGATTACATATGTGAATTTTTTTTATAACTAGATTTGCGGCAGGCACTCTCTCTCTCTCTCTCTCTCTCTCTCTCTCTCTCTCTCTCTCTCTTCACCCACAGGCACATTAGGGCTGAGAACCAACAGGTTGGTAATGCCAGGAAATTCCAGCGCAGCTGTAGGGGTTGGAGGCCCACCAGAGCTCCTTATTGGGAGAATTTTCAGATTTCTGCAGACTTGCAAAAAAAAATTTGGTAGAGGCTGTGAAAATACCACCGGAATAGAAAAATCACTCTCTTCTTTTGGCTTTCTATTCATGGTGGGATAGCAGTGAACCAATGGAGATCCCGGTTCAGGGCTGACCCTACTTGCCCTCGTTGCCTTTCTGCTTCGAAGACAATTCAGCAGTGCCTTTGGGATTGCAGACAGGCGAGAATCATATGGAAGGGGATTGCAAGACTTTTCAGCACCTTTGTTCGCCTCCCCTTCTATATGACCTGGGGATCAGTGGCTTGGCTCACTCTTTCAGGGCCCCAAGTTTTCTTTGAGAGACATGACTCCTCTTGGACTCTTCACATCCGACGACAACTTGTGGAGTCGTGCTCTCTAGAGGATGTTCCAGCCACTCTCTTCAGGGCTGCTCATTCCTCGGTTGACTCTCCATGGGAGGTTTTAGCTAGCATTGCAGCATGGCACATTTGGAGAGCCAGATGCACTGAGGCTATGGAGGGTTCTCAGGTTCACCCTTCTCAGACCTTGGCCAATACTTGGATAGATACGGTACACACTCTGATGGCCATTTGGGCGACCATGCAAGGATCCTCTCGAGCAGCCTGGTACACACTCTGATGGCCATTTGGGCAACCATGCAAGGATCCTCTCGAGCAGCCTCCTCCAGGAGAGTTACTTTTCTCAGGGATTGGAGAGACTCTCCCTCCTTTGCTGAGACTTCTACAGGGTTGAGTTGGCATTTTTAGCCTCAGCCTTGGTTTCTTTCTACCTCAATTTTCTGAGGAGTTTTTTATTACATGCTTAGCATGTTGTATTTCCGCACGGAGCTCGCTCTAGCGAGTTTCTTTCTTAATAGAAGTCTCTTTTTTGCAAAAAAAAAAAAACCCTCTTTGATCATAAATATGGGACTTTGACTCTCAGACCTTGGCCAGTACTTGGATAGATACGGTACACACTCTGATGGCCATTTGGGCGACCATGCAAGGATCCTCTCGAGCAACCTCCTCCAGGAGAGTTACTTTTCTCAGGGATTGGAGAGACTCTCCCTTCTTTGTTGAGACTTCTACAGGGTTGAGTTGGCATTTTCAGCCTCAGCCTTGGTTTCTTTCTACCTCAATTTTCTGAGGAGTTTTTTATTACATGCTTAGCATGTTGTATTTCTGCACGGAGCTTGCTCTAGCAAGTTTCTTTCTTAATAGAAGTCTCTTTTTTGCAAAAAAAAAAAACCCTCTTTGATCATAAATATGGGACTTTGACTAAAGTCAAGGCGCCTTAATTATAACCAAATCTCTCCAACCGAGGTTGGAATATCTTGGTCGACTAAAGTCAACCTCTTGGCCTGAACCAAGTCTTCCTGACGTCTGGCCTTCTTGACCGAAGTCATTGTGTTGACCGCTTACAGGAACTCTTTGACCATAAATAAAACTAAATGAAGAACTCTTTAATTATGATCAAATAAATGGTCAACTTTGTACTTGGATTATTTATAGCTTGGTAACATATGCCCTAGTTAGAGGACAGTTTTGTCATTATTGATCGAAAGATGCAGAGCAAAGCCCTCTTGTGCAAGCTCATTTTTAGGAGTCTTGCCACAAGTTTTGAAGCCTTAGAAACTCTTGCTTTATTACCAAGGGCTTCTTACAAAGAGACCTTACATAGAGATCTTTACAAGGTACCTATAAAAATACCTTGCACTGAGATCCCTTGGTTACCATGTGGTACACAATCTGCTCTAGTTGAAAGATCTCCTCTAGCTCATCCACTTCTGGTGGATCTTGCATTATATTACTGTAGGCTCTAGCAACTACAATGTGTATGCCACCTCATTGATTTCATGTATGACCTAGAAAGGACCATAGTACCTGGTAGACAGCTTGGCATATACTTTCTCATCTAATACGTGGAGCCTGGCTTTCTCGAATTTTAAAAGTACCCAATCACCTCTCTTGAGGTCTAGCTTCCTTCTATTTTTATTTGTAGCTTTCTTTTGTTTCTTCTGAGACCTTTCTATTGCTGTTCGCACTTGGTTGAATGCAAATATCTCGTCTTTGATCTTCGGGATCTGTTACAAAATCATCTTTCCATATATGACCTCAAACGGGGCTTTCTGTGGAAGCATGAACTATATTATTGTACGCAAACTCCACGAGTGGAAGTTACTTTTCCCAATCTGATTTTTGATCACCCACGTAACATTTCAAAAGGTGAAGTACTATTGAATTTACTACTTCTCTTTGAAATCTATTTGGGGATGGAAAGAAGAAGAAAAATTCAGATTCGTTCCCATAGTATCAATCAAATAAGGCTCCTGAGAATAGGCTGGTCATTCTGGGGTCTCGGTCACTAACAATGGACTTAGGCATACTGTGGTGCTTGAAAATCTGAGCAAAGAAAACGTTGGCCATATGATCTGCCTTGATTGTCTTCCGTAGTGAAATGAAATGGGATGCTTTTTGAATATGTGAATAACAGTCTATATCACATCATTTTGAGTCTTTGATTGTGGCCCATTGCTATGCTTTCCCACAGGAAGAGGCATCATAAGTGACCTTTTGACAAGTAAGGCATTCGGTAACAAACTATTGTATATCTTTGATGGGATATCTCAAGGTATATGCCTCAGGCACACCTTGGTTTCTATGTGTGAGTGCTAGAGGCACAGTTAGGTGCCCATAAGCACAGTTAGGTAGTGGAAAGCCACATAGGATGATTGAGAGAATCTAGGAGCAGATTGAGGAGATGATTGTGGAGCTCTGAAGTCATCAGTGATGTCAGTGAGCATGTATGAGGTGCCTACTTAAGGGCCTCACTCTTCTTCATTCCATAATGCAAGTATTCTGAGTTTGTGTCCACTCTTTGCTTTCCTTTCAGCTTACCAACATGGTATCAGAGCCCTTTGATCCCCCTTGAGCCCAGGGGAGAGAACCATTGGAAGGTCTTTTTGTATCCCTTTTGTTTACCTTACACCCATGGGAACCCTTGCTAGCATGAGATCCTAGCCATAGATTTATCCTTGACTACCATGAGATGGCATGAGAAACTATGAGACTAGATGTATCCTTGACATAGCCTGAGGCATTCCCTTGAGGGGGGGTTTGATGGGATATCTCAAGGTGTATGCCTCAGGCACACCTTGGTTTCTATGTGTGAGTGCTAGAGGCACAGTTAGGTGCCCATAAGCACAGTTAGGTGGTGGAAAGCCACATAGGATGATTGAGAGAATCTAGGAGCAGATTGAGGAGATGATTGTGGAGCTCTGAAGTCATCAGTGATGTCAATGAGCATGTATGAGGTGCCTACTTAAGGACCTCACTCTTCTTCATTCCATAATGCAAGTATTCTGAGTTTGTGTCCACTCTTTGCTTTCCTTTCAGCTTACCAACAATCTTTGCATTCTACCAAAGATGCACACTTGATACATGCTTTGGTGACATCTCTACATGAGGAATATTGTGACACATAGCTGGTCAATAAAAGCACCTCTCCAAAGCTTGAGTAGTAGCTACAATTCCTCTATGCCCAAGCGAGATGGAAAGCGTCATCCATTGTGATGCATTTCAGCTTTATTTCCCGGCTATGCTTGGCAGGCTTTTCAGTTTCTTATATGATGTTTTGGTGTAGTACCTACAGGCTACTTTCAATTTTCTAGTATCTACTACCTGCTACCTTTGATCATGATGTTTTGGTGTAGTATTGATCTATCACTATGTATAGGAATCCATATGACTCCCCCTGGACTCTTCCATGAATCATGAGTTGAAAATTAATACAAGTCTGAAGTTGAAAGTGCCTAGGTTCAAATGGGTATACACCCTCCTTTTTCTTACCCTTTTGGGATATGATTAGGGATCGTTTGGGACTCCAGTGAGATGCTTGGCTCACTTGCAGAAATTTAGTGTTGCAGTAGTGGAGACCCATCCCTCTATTGGGGACTTGTTACAAAATCCTAGCAAAAGCAATCTATAGTCTGGTGAGGTTATGGTGAAGCGGGAAAGCAGAGGGCTCGACAGTGCTTGGTTGATGGGAGCCTAGAGGGTCGGGGACTAGGAACTATCCTAGGCCTAGGCAAGAATGGGGAGTGCAACGTTAAGGCCTAAAGGGTAGAAAGGTACTAAGGTCCTTTATGGACATGTGGCACTCAGGTGGGCTCCAAGTGGCAAGCATCTTTCTGGGTTATGGTGAAAGTGAAGAGATGGGCTATTGTCTCTGGGATCCAGAAGCAGCAAAGATCATACGAAGCCATTCTGATGAATTGCAGCTCCAATACATTCTCCGCAAGCATCCCAATCCACATCAAAAGGCTTATACAAATCAAGGACTACCAGAATTGGTTTTGTACTCAGCTTGCTTTTGAGTGTATTGAATGCTGTCCTCTTTGTGGCTCATGCCATTTGAGTAGCACCAAGTTTCTTGGTTAAGTTCGGATGGAGTGAGGGGAAAGAGCAGGTCTCTAGAGCTGGTCATGAGAGGGAGGTGACTTAGCTAAGGGCAAGAGGTGGGGCTGGCACTTGAGAAGACCAGGGGATTGTACTATGTCTCTAGGGTAACTCTCGATGATCTTCAACGCCTAGGTACGTGCATTCTTGTTAATCTCTATGAACGTTTTTACATCTAAAATTAGGGTCACGTAGAATGTTAGCGTCAAGAAATTAAAAGTTGAAAATCAGATGAACTGCAATAGTAGTTGAATGAGTTTCATTCCGCATGCACCCAAGCGACTCAAGCGAGGATACTTGTCCTAAGATGTCAGACTTACTCTTTTCTGCCAATGTATTATTATCAAATGGAAAAGAAATTCTAACATAATATCCTCGATTGTAGATTTATGCCAGGTGAAAGCGAACTATATTCTTAAAAGCAATACTTACGTTGTTTGTTGTCGTTAGCATAATATCAAATTTCCGCCAGGGGTGAAAGCCAACTATATTCTTAAAAAGCAAGTTCTTGATTGCCTTAAAATTGAAAAGGAATGAGAAAGCTCTGCAATTTGTTATTCTTAGAAGATCTTTCGAAGAAACAGAGAAATCATCTTGCCTACTTTGATCTGGCTTTTGTATGTGAAGGCTGCTTGGAGACGAGCTGAAGAGGAGGCGAAATCAATTGTGCACAGATGAGATCGCATTTATGTTATCCTGAAACCTGAAAGACTATTGTGTATTTAATATCAGATGAGATCTCTCTTGAAAGACTATTGTGTATTCAATTTATTCTTGGATCCTTCTATTATCTCAATTGTTTTATAACCTTCTTTTTATAAAGTCTGGGCTGATGCTGTTAGAATAGCTCTGCAACTTCCATTGAATTTCTTCAGGTTGTAGATTCGTTTGACGCGATTTAACCTCTGTTACGTCCTCATTTTTTAACCTGAAGTGGTTTACAATTTGAACACAAGAATCCATGTTATTTCGGTGAATTGAGTGGTGTTCTATGCTTCGTTGAAGATGCTGGGACAAAATAGTACTTCATGATCGTCCAAGTGGTTGAATTACGTAGTACTTCCGTTGGTTTCTTGCAATGTGCTGCTGCTCAGTTGACATGTTCTCAGACCTTGCGAAAGAGTTTTTGAGAAGTTTGATAGGAGGTTTAGCAACTAACTCTCTTACTCATTATAATGAACCGTTGCTCAGCATCTGGGATCTTGGATGCTTTGAATATTCATACAGCTGCCAATTTGTTGTGTCTGGAATTTTTTAGAAAGGGGTATATCTGTCTAGGAAGGGGATTGAGAACGTGCTCATTGTACTTTCATTGGAATATATTGATATGATAATATTGTTTTTATTGATAACTTTTTATTGTTGCAAAACAGCTTTTTATAGATCGAGACTTTCAGGGGATTAGTGGTCTTCTGTCGTTCAGCCCTCCAGTGTGCACAAGTGTAATAGAATAATGTGCAAAGACTAGGTCCATATTTTCGAATGTAGTCCTAGAAATGGTTTGGGAACGTGAACTCTAAGAGCAGCATGATTTTATGTTTGCACAAAATCATATTGTTGAATGCAGTCATGTTGCGGCCTCCTTGCCCTTGCCTTAGAGCATGGCCCTCGGCCTAGAGTTGGCCTTTTGCTTTTCTTTGTCCTCAAGAGAAGGAACATTCTCTCATAAGGAAGTTTTATTTTCAAAACAATACCAAATTAAAAGTGTTGTAAAGTAGGGGAGCGCAGATGTGCTCAAGGATAAAACACATGCCGCCCAGTACTCGTCCTCATCGCGCTTCGCCCCTTGCATCCTCACCGAGCTTCACCTTGCTTGACGCATCCCCACCACCCCTGTTGGCCAATCTCTGTTGGTCGTTAGAAATAGGGAGGAGGAAGGTGAGCAGGAAGGAAAGAAAGAGGGAGCAGGGACGTGAGCTACCAGGGGGAGAGAGAGTAGGCGAGCAGGGGAGGGGAGAGGATGGAGATAAGACGCCAAGAAGAGGAAGAGCAGGGGCCGTGAGGAACGGATCCGCCAGTGAGGTTGGGAGGAAGAACAAGGGAGAGCTTTTAGCCTTTTTTTCTTTTTTGCATGACCCCTTTAGCCTTAGCCTAACAGAGGGAGCGATGCAGGCGTAAGGTGAATTTTTGGATCGTTTTTTTATTGCAAAATCTTCAATTTCTCTTAATCCACTCGAATGTGTGAGAGAGATTAACGAAACAATAACACGGCAAAATTACAAACCTAATGCAAGAAATCTTATGCAAATCCGATGCTAGAATGTGAAGATCTTGAATTTTTGAATCTTCAAATAGCACCTTGTCTCAATGATCTCATTTTTCATCCGACGTGCGCTTCACTGCATCTAATACTTTTTGGGGTTGAAGAAACAACTAGAATTGATGATATCCCCTTCCTTCTCTACGTGGTCTAACTTGTTATTCTACATGCTAATGTGATCCATTTAGTATAAAAGAATTGAATGAAGTGTATTGCTCGCCTACATGGCACTTAGGATTATGTCATATCATCTTCCGCCTACTCCCATATGTAAGTAATACAACACCCACTTTTGGTGGAGGACCCTCGCAAAAATTAGGCATTTATTCCTCATCCACATGCCCCATTTAGCGATCCAATCAATTGGTTCTGAGGACAAGATGTGGGTAGATTATAATGTATAGCTAACTCTCATCTTGAAGGTCCTTCTCCCCATAATAGTGCCTTGATCCCAATGATGATGAGTTACTAAGTGAAATTTATCTTATGCCATCAAATGTTTACCTACTTTTACCTATTGACAATTTCTCAAACTATTTTTGTATGAGTTTGGAGGCAACCTACCTTTGGCCTTCGTTTTCTTATCCTACTACTATCAAGAACCAAACTTTATAGCTTCTCTAAAAAATAGTCTAGCATCAATTTTGCGTTGAGCTTTGGTAAGAGGTGAGCTACCCTTTATTTTGAATATTTGGCCCACATAATAGGGACCTCAAGTAGGGAAAAAATGCTATTAGAGCATGAGAGATGGGAAGAAGGGGTGGGGAGGGGGAGGTGTGCCTTTTGGACTTCTCTACACTGCATTGCTCAAGGATAAAACACCAGTTGCCCCGTCCTCATTGCACTTCGCCTCTTGATCCTCACCGTGCTTTGCCTTGCTTGATGCATCACCGCGGCCTTGTCCTCACCACCCTTGCTAGCCGGTCTCTGTTGGTCATTACAAATAGGGAGGTAGGAAGGAGAGGCGCCATGAGCACGGAGGAAAGAAAGAGAGAGCAGGGACGTGAGCCGCCAAGGGGAGGGAGGAAAGAAGTAGCACGGAGGGAGAGAGAGTAGGGCTAAAGAGCAGGGGAGGGGAGAGGATGGAGATAAGCCACCAGGGGAGGAGAGACGAGCCACAAGGAGGGGATCATAGATAAGCCACCAACGAGGTTGGTAGGAAGAGCAGGGGAGCGCAGACGAGAGCCATGAGGAGGGGAGCGCAGATGACCCCTTTAGCCTTTTTTTTTTTTGCATGACCCCTTTAGCCTTAGCCTAGGGGGAGAGATGCACAAGGAAAGTTGTGATGTGGTTGCATAAGGTGATTTTTTGGATTGCTTTTTTGCAAAACTTTCAATTTCTCTTAAACCAATCGAATGTGTGAGTACTAAAACAATTAGATGGCAAAATTACAAACCTAATGCAAAAAATATTATGCAAATCCGATGCTGGAATGTGAACATCTTCAATTATTGAATTATTTCAGACCCATTAGGATTACTAGGGTTGAACATCGGCATAAATGACTTCAAAAGATTTATAAATAAAATGTTTATGTTTTCACCCGAAATAGACTTTGTGAAGTTATTTGACAAACGTTTTTTCTTATTTTAAAGAAAGATGGCTGGATCAAAAACATTGTGGTGCGCTGCAATGTATGTATGCTTCTACTAAAGGGCAAATGAATTTCAGCAAAGCTTAGTAGGAATTCTCTACCACTAGTGTTTGGGATCAAATGTGGATCTTATCCCAAATGTAATCAAGGTATTATATGGTTTGATCATTGTATTTGGGCCATAAATAGCTACATTTCAATGGTTATTCTTGATTTGAAAACTAAGATCCAAGTCACTTCTCTATCCTTTTGGTTGAAAGGGACATCCAAGGTGCTCATATTATCTATTTATATACTAGAAATAGTTAAGGTTTGAGGCTCTAACTGATCTCAAAAATCATAAGAATGGAACTATATCAAAATGGCTAGTACAAGCTAGTGGTGGGTCAAAAATTATTGAAAATCACTTAAGAGTTTTTCCATGCCTAGGAAAGAAACTCCAAATGCAAGGAAATTATGGGGTTAGATGATCTCCCCTATAGGGGATCGACCATCTATTTCCCCTCTTCCTTTATTTCCGTCCACCTTTACTATTACTTTAGCTACTCCAAATAGAGGATCTATATCCTAGAATAGGAAAGGTAAACAAAGAATGTCAAAAAGAGGTTGGTGGGGCTCCTCTTGATGTGTCAAGTGGATTTGGATCTTTACACTTCTTATAATGGTAAGCATTTATTTTCTAAAATCCCTTGTAAGGATGGCATGTTCCTCTAGTTCCTCTGTTAATCATTTATTTTCGCTCGTGCATCCAAAAAACATTATTTGACAAGTCTGTAAAAGCCTATTGGATGCTATTATCAGCAAAACATGGATAGAATAATTTTGTCTAGAAGTTCTTTCCTTCTTTGAAGCGTTTACTCATTAAGTCAGACTTGGTTTTTTATAGCAAGGAGATCACACAATGCATATGCCTTGCAGCTCATTCTGTTGGTTTTCTACCAGATTTTGGTTCTCTACGCTTTCATATTGGTACACGCATGCATGTGCAGCGTGCATGCACACACACAGAGAATTGTGTGCCTTAAAGAAAAATAATTATATTTCTACAAACACAAGGATACTCAAATGAGTAACACTTGGTAAATATAGCTAAGATTAATTAAATTCTTCATAACAATTGTAAAGTGAGCATCCATGCCTAGGAATGCAAAAATATGATAGTGACATGATGACAATCTAGAGAGGAAATCAACAACCTCTTGAAGAAAATTATAACATAATTGACGTTTGTATGTCTCAATCTCAAGTCACAATCTCAGTTGTAACACAATTGAATTGCAAGTGTTCAAGACATATAGGCCATCAAGAATATCCTTGCATGTCTCAATCAATCGCAAGTCACAACACATAAATTCATACACAAAGTGCTAGCGCTTCATACATGAGCAACCACACAAAGTTCTTACTCAAAAGTAAAATTGTGACAAGGAAAGCACTCGTGTTCCTATTTCGAACTCACATTATGATATTGGAATATACCCATCATAACAAGCAAGATAAGTAGTCACAAACATATTATAGATTAGATTGAGTAAAGGTTTAGTTATGGGATATCTTTTCTTTATATATTTTCATATCCAACACAGGGCATGTAGGTCCCATGTCCATTATCCACTCTAGATACTAGTCACACACATATACCTAGATGATATGTCATGTCATTGTCTTCTATTTTTGGAATGGCAAATGAATATACTGCAAAACAACAAGAATTGGACTTGTCACTAAAAGAAATTAGGTCCAAATATGTCTATTTACTTGATCCTAATAAGTTTTTCCTATGCAAGTCATAATGCTTATTAGGAGGTGGTAGGTGTACCACCAATTAATTGTAGTATATGTAAAATAGCCTAACCCAGTATCCCAATCACCTTAGTCTAACATGCTTTTTTGTTAGTAAAGCATTTCAAATATTTTTTCAAAGTTTTTTCTCTTCAGCTATGTCATTCGCAAGACTTATTACACCTAGGTGTCTATATCCATTCACAATATGTGATTGTCAGTATGGTGAGTTTTTTTATGGATGCAAGTAGCAAGTCCTAACCTTGGAGTAAAGCTCAACTCAATCACTAAATTTCATCTATTCATTTACATTTATACGTTAGTCTTTTTCCATTTGCACCTTTATGAATTTAAGAATAAGAAACCACATTTGTAGAACCAAATCCTCTCTACTGCCTATGGTAAGAGTGAAAACGTAGGCAGTTGAGCACAATCATGCATGCATTGCATGTTCTCACTTACATGTTCTCACTTTCCATCTCCATTTGGGAAATACTAGGAAAATGGAACTAGGTCTTTATGTTTATAATCACTTTTTCATTTTAAGCTAATTTGCTCCTTGTAGTGTAGGTCTAGCTCCCCTCTCTCCCTACCAAAGGAGCCAGTCCTTCACCACCTCCTCCATCTCTAGTTGTGCAAATAATAATGGCTTGCATTATAAACCCTATAGTATATGATGGCATTATTGTTGAGGCTATGAAATGCCTCCTATAGACCCTATAGTATGTGATGGCATTATTGTTGACGCTATGAAATGCCTCCTATGATCTCTGCAAGTTAAGTCTCAAGTTTTGATGATTAAATGAAAATCCTTGTCCTACTCAAGAATCAACAAGACACTTTAACTTTAGTCCATAACATTGGGCTAAAGTTTAAGTTGCAAAATTATTGTATTAAAGTATGTTCATAGGGGGAGAGTTGAACACAATGGTGCTTCCTCTACAATCAACTTGTTGTGATGGTACCAGGTGAGTCCTTACCTCAAATACAAGGAGGATGTCAAATGAGACTAAATAGCTTTGCCAACATATATGATTAAAATACTAGAACATTATGTAATTGGGCGCTTGTATAATGGATATTTACCAGGAAGGTTGTGCTTTATAATGCGCTACCTTAAATCCATGTGGTTAACGTTTGCCTTGAGTAGTGAATATTATGCTTTAAGAATTTGTTGTATATTTCATGGATAAGGGTCGATATGACATTTGGAGACCCAACCTTGATTTGAATATTACTTTGGAAAGGGTATTCAGTGATTGTAAACTTCGAAAGAACAATGGAAGGAATTTAATGATAATATGAACGTCCTTAAGATAAGGGGATATTGGTATACAAACATAACAAATAGCGAAGACTGATGACATCTAGGTATCTATACTGATTTACAATATGTGGTTTTCACTATGTCATGTTCTTTTATGTATGTAGGTAGCAAGTCTTAACCTTGGAGTTCAACATAAGACTGAATTTACTTTAGTCTTTTTCCATTTGCACATTTACATATTTAAAAATAAGATTGTAGATCCAAATCTTTTCTACTACCTATTGTAAGAGTGAAAAACTTGGCACTTAAGCACGCACATACATGCATTGCGTGTTCTCAATTTCCATCTCCATTTGGGAAATGGTAGCAAAATGGAAATAGGTCTTATCTTTTTAATCACTTTTTATTTTAAGCTAATTTTCTCCTTGTAATGTAGGTTTTGCTCCTCTCCCTCCCTATCAAAGGAGACACTCCTTCATCACGTACTCCATCTCTAATTGTGCAAATAATAATGGCTTGCATTGTGGACCATGTCATACATAATAGCATTATTGTTGAGGCTATGAAATGCCTCTAAAATATCTACAAGTGAAGTCTCAAATTCTAATGATTGAGTTGCCTTTCTCAAGAATCAAGCTACTAAAGTTGAAGTAAAATTTTTGTCCTAAAATGTGTTCACAGGGGGAAAGTTGAAGACAGTGGTGCTTCATCGACCTATGGTTGTGTGTGTGTTGATTATGGGTGGAAGTGGTTGATGCATCATTGGTGGAACCTTGCACGATGTTGACAACCAAATGACAATAGTTTGCTAGACTTTGGAGATAACATGTTGGTCTACATTCACACAATATGTGGAGTGATGAACACATGGAGTAATATACCGCTTCTATGAACTGTATAATCTCCCACAAGAGAAATACATGGTCGACTTTTTATTGGCTAAGAGGGGAGTCGGATAGGTTCCCCGCATTGAGATTAACTAACTTTTTTAGCATTTACTTATGCCCTTCCTATTTACCCCCTCACATGCCCTCCTTCCATCCCATGAAAAACTTTGGAAAATAACTAATATTTCAAAACATTGAACATGAAGTTCAACATTATTATGAGTTTGTGTGGGATGTGCTAGGCAAAACAAGAACCTTCTTTAATTCTCGATTGCTTTTACTTCATAGGCTTCTTTTATTTTTCTATTCTTCATCAACTCAGTAACACCATTCCTTTCACTTACACTCCTTATCTTGTTAAGGTGTGTTCACAACACCAATTGCGTGCTCACAAACATATACATCTCATGGGGTACTTCTAGACTCCCCCTTAAGCTCACAATGAGCTTGCATATCAACTAGGCCTAATGGTTCCCAAAGTACTTAAACTGGTATTTACTTAATGCTTTGGTAAAGACATCCAAAACTAGCTCATTGGTCTTCATATAGACTATGTTGATCTCACCAATTACCACCTTATCCTCGATGAAGTGGTAATGTACCTCTAAGTCCTTTGGCTATTAATGATAGACTAGATTTTTGGCTAGCATGATACTTCAGTTGTCACAACAAAGAACACTCCTTTCAATGAAAATCCCCAAATCATCACCCTCACATGTGGCAATGGCTACTCTATGATACTATGCCTCTATACTTGACAAGGCCATGATAGGTTACTTCTTGCTACTCCAATTAACCATAGCATCACTCAATAAGAAAGCATACCCTCTAGTAGATCTTCTATGCCATCCCAATCTACATGAGTATATCCATACATGCACACGTCTACTTCCTTTGCATAAAACATCCCATAACTTGTAGTCTTTACATATCGTAAAATCCATCTAATAACATTAAGATGAATTTTGCATGGATCTTTTATAGACTAACTGATCACAACAACAAAATAACTCAAATATAGTCACATAATGGTTAGATATATGAGACCACCAACAATTTTGCAACACATAGTTACATCCTAGACATATCTCCCATCATCAAACAGCTTGACATTCTACTCAAGTATTGTATCGACTGGCTTGTATACCATCATGCTATACTTTTGCAACATGTCAAGGGCCTACTGTCTTTGTAGGTGTGTTAATGCCTAAGAAGTACTTGAGCTCTCCTAGGTCATGCATGTCAAACTCTTTTGATCCTCTTTTCTTGCTAGCTAAAATTTATGTAGTGTGACTTCCTATGATGACCAAATCATCATATATGACTACTACTACTACTACTACCAACTTACCATCCATGTGCTTCATTAAAAGACAGCAATTAACCCTTGAATGGCTAAAATTCAAGCTTAGCAATGATATATCGATTCTCTTACACCATGCTTTCAATGCCTGCTTTAGTCCCTATAGTGCTTTTGTCAACTTACATACATGTAATGGGCATTTTAGGTGTACATACCCTTCTAATTGATGCATATATACCTATTCCTATATATTCTAAGCTAAGAAATCATTTTTGACATCCATTTTCCATCATTTCTAGCCATACATAGCTTTTGATGCAAATGTTATTATGACAATAGTCACTTTCACAATGGAACTTAAGGTCTCATCATAATCAAGACCATGAGTTTACATAGCTTTTCACAACTACCTGGCCGTATACCTTTGCACTATATCGTCAGACTTCATTTCATATTACATAACTTTTCACAACTACCTGGCCGTATACCTTTGCACTATATCGTCAGACTTCATTTCATATTGTAGACTCAATTACAACCAATGGCATTCTTTCCCTGTGGCAACTTAACCAGTTCCCATGTTCCATCCTTCCCTAGCGCATCCATTTCTTCACCCATGGCCACATTGGATTCCGAAATTCTTGTTGCATCCGCAAAACACATACGTTCCTCATGTTGAATACTTGAGACCATGTATGTATAATGCATCCTCATGTAGCCATTTTACATCAACCTATCAATGGAATACTTGACTCTCTCTGACCACCTTAACTACGATGCACTTTACACTTTCATTTGCATGTAGTGGTACATACTTTCTTGCATATTTACTTGGCTAGCACTAGAGCATTTTATGAAACTCTAAAATCATACGAAGACATGTGGCACATTCTAAGCCCCGTTAGATGAAGTGGCCTATTATTAGCTACTTACAATATACTTTGCAGCTAGCCAAGCATTCTAGTTCTACTAGGTGTTCTTACATGTGCTAAATTTTTATCATCATCCATCATTTCTTCCCTAGAACTCTAATCTTCTTCTTTTTTTGGGCAGAACATAAGTATTTATTATTTGTTAGAAAATTTTTACATATCATTTCCAGAAATCCACGCAGGGAGTCTATATCAGTAGTCAAGCTAAGCATAGCTATCACAAACAATTCTTTTGTTATGTAGTAGCAGAGAGAGAAGATACATCATATAACAATAGATAGACCATTTTATTGGGTAAGCACCTTGAGAACAAAATATTGAGGATCAAGAAGGTTCCTCTTTAACATCACTATCAAAAGCGTATTGCCAATCCAAAGTAGTAAGAGTAGCAAGAGGAGGTGGACTTGTTGAACCATTTAGTGTTCCTTTTGTTGAATCTATTGCATTCTTAAAAGTAGTAAAAAGGGGGGCATGGTAATTCCTTGACCTCCTCTCGATAAAGCTTCAATTTCATCTTGAAGTTGGCCAATAGCGTTGTTGAAGATCATTACAGGTTTAATAAGACTTTCCTGTTCGTGGACCACCAAGATACAAAAGGCATTTCTGGATTAGTATGAACATGATTGAGTTGAAATAATTTGAAAATTATTTCTAAAATCCACCAAACCATGTTATATTTGCATGCTCATTGGGAAAAAAATTTGTAAGGTTGATCCAAAGAGGAGGTCCTATAGGGTCCCTTATGGGATCATGGTTGTAGGTCAATGGGGCATGATATCCCAAAAATATATGTCCATATGGAACATAATCCATGGCCTCACCATCTATATTGTGTTTCAAATCATGTTAATTTGCACGCTCTTTTGATAGATGTAGGATTAGCCCAAAGAGAGGGTTATAGGTGTGCTATAGTGGATTATGGATCATTGTGGGATCTCAAATCCTATAAAATTTTCTCCCACCTAGAACCTCATAGGTCCTAGTCTCTTAATCTACACCCTTTGTAAATAGCAGGTCGATTTGCAAGATCCTTGGAAACTTTCCCATAGGGTTAGAGTAAAGAAGGGCTATAGGGTCCCACATATGCCCATGGGGAATGATGGGACCTAGCATCCTATAAAGTTTGGTCCTATTCAAAACCTTATAAACCATTTCTCCCTATAAAGTTTGGGACCCTATAAACCATTGTCTCCCCATTGATGCACCATTTTTAATTATGGCAATTTGCATGATCTATGGGCTCTTGATCCAAAGGGTACACCCTATTATCAAGACTTAACTTATCACACCATTAAATTTACATCTTTAAGCAAGGCGACTATTATTTTGTGGTTGTTTAATTATCATGATTGAATGTGCCTTAAATTTCTATGATGGATTTTAACCTAAGAAAGTTCAGTTTTTTTCAAGATGTATTTTCAAAAAATTCTGTAATTCAGCTTGACATTTGAGGACTTGAGTTTTCTTACTTCCACCCATGAGTTCATGTATTTTAGCAAATGTACCTCCATAACATGGATTTTCAACCTTTCATGGCTTAATCATTGGGCACCCACTGAAAGTGTCTTGTACAACAGCTCAAAAATTTACCATATTATGATTGTGCTTTTGGTTAGTGGAGTAGCTCTCTCTTTAAGTTCTAATTTGCAAGAAGTTTTGAACATCCACTACTTTGTTTCATTGCACATTCTAGCTCCTACCACACTTACCATAACCTGGTTTCACCATTCCTTCTTGCACAAACAATGAAAAGCCTTTAAAAATAATCATGATGGATTTAAATGACCAGGTCATTGCACCCTTTTTGTTGCATGTCCACATAAGGAAAAAAGGGAGCTCATTTTGGGGCCCTGAGAGAAATTCAAGATTTCTTCATTTTGCTTTCCTCTAAAACAATAAAATATTACATAATCACACTAATGTATGGTTGTTTTACATACAACTGGCTTTTCAGGACTTTTTGGCCTTTTTCGAGCCTTTGCGGGTCCGTTTTCAATGTTTCAAGAGTCATTCCAGAGGTTTTGGCCCGCTCTAGATGTGTTGGTGATGTTAGAAATATGAAAATTTGCACCATATGTCAGGTATAATAAAGTAACTCAAGTATCATCCTCATTGAATGCAAACTCGAGGTTATTTCTTTTTCTTTTCTTTTTTTGATTTTTTCCAATGTTACATTAGCCCTCCTTTGATTAGTGGAGGGCTATTTTCCTTCTGGGCTAAAAGGCCCCCAAATGAGCTCTGATTTTTGTAATGCAAGCAAGGGCAGTCTGGAAGTATATTTAGATAAATATAGGGGAACCCCTGAACTAGACGTCAATTCTACTAAATTAAATAGGTGGATTGGTCACTGATTAGAGCTCATGCCTTATGGTTGATAAGAAACTATAATTGGTGGTGAGACCAGGGTCTATGGGGTTCAAATGGGACCAAGATTTGTAGGATGTAAGGTTGCATCAAGCCTCACGAAACAATTTTGATGCCATATGGGATTTTGTAGGCACACTGTATCCAAAAATCAGCCAAAGAGCATGTAATCAACATGTTTTAATGGTAACATAGCTAGTGTGATCATAGCCTACACGTTTCAAATGTCTATAGGATGAAATTTCACATACTAAAATGAGCCATGAACCAACAACATTTTTTCTTAAATGTAGGTCCATCAACCATTAGAAACAAGGAATTCGTGTATAAGAAGTTCTATGTAAGGAAGACCCTTGGTTAATTGCAGTTAAGATTCAATACAAGTCTTTTGCAATGACATATAAGCATGGTTGGGGACTTAACATCTTTGTTGGGGTCCTCGCTAAGATCTTATGACCAAAATAGTTAGCTATTATAGATACAAGACAACAATCCCATGAAGATTGGTACATAAGACTGAATTCTACAAAATAGAATGCTACAAACATTAGGCAACTCCAAATAGAAGGATGCATGGATTTATTTATTTTTGCAAAGAAAGGAAACTTCTATTAATGATTAAGAAAACCCCATACAAACCAGTTGCCAAAATAGGGCTGATGATGGTAAATGCAAGGGTTGGGTAAAATTCTAGATTAAAAAGAAGCATCTAACCATAAAATTACAAAAATTACCCTCCAACACACAACTTTAGACTTCAGGGTTAGAGGACTCTTTTTATTCTTGAATTTCATCCACAACATATAATCACTTTAGAGCATACTCTGAAGAAAATAAATCATTTAAAGAATCAATATCAAAATCAAGATTTCTATATTCAATCAAATGTCCCAATATATTTGGTTTATTCCATACGATAGTATGCTCTGAGGTGATTCAAAATTGTGGATCACTTTTTGTGAAAAGTCCCTCTAGTCACATGGTTTTTGTTTTTCAGGTTTGAGGCCTCTGGATATCATATTCGGAGTGTGAGACATATTTTGTGTCATTATATTTGAAATATCAAAGGAGCAGTGTGGTTTCAAGACTTATATGGTTGGATGAATGTTGTATGCATAAGGGTGGAAGCAGAGCATCTGGTTGGGGAAGGATGTCTTTGATTATTGGGTATTTACCTTGGCAAATTCGCTCCCCATATCTTGGTCTTCCATTGTCCATTTCTTTGGATGGAAATGTAGAGATCATGAAGTTGAGGGTACCTGGTCATCATTTGAAACGAATCCTCTATCCGTCAAAATGTTGATTGCGTATTTTTAGACAAGCATAGCATTACACTTTTATGTTCTCAATCATGTAATCTAGACCTCTCCATGGCCTTTTAGCCATTGCAGGGCTATTCATACGAGCTAAGGAGGGTGCATGACTAAGACAAAAGAAGGGTAGGATAGAGTAGTCTTTTCCCTAATGGGTTGATCAATGTAATATGATTGGACGGTGTACCATAATGTATTCAGTAAAGACTATAGTTTTAATTTTTTTTCTTTCTTTATTGCTAAATATTATTTCCACTTCCCAAGATGCATACAAGTAGATTTGAATTTACTAGTAATTGCAAAGACAAGTAAGATAAAGACATGGCTTTCAAATGATGAAACAAAAGTAATTTTATTATATTCCAAGAAATGGCATACAAGATTGGTATTCAATGCCACCAAGTAAAAAATATTTTACATCTAGTCCTTGTACACATTTAGCAACCCTAAACATCAATGGATCACCTAAGGCATAGTACAAACTGCATTTGCTTGGTGTTCATAGTGACCTAGTTCCTATGGATGGTAGCCACCTAAGTTTCACTTAGGAGGTCTACTAAATAGGCCTCTAATGCTTGATATAAAGCAAGTAATATTTTGTCAGCCATACACCAAGTAGCCTCCATGACCCTTCTTCACTTGTACCACCTAGCACACTATTTTTGAGATCATGGATTACTTTGCATACAACCTTTGCAAAGCTAGCCTTTGGAAGAAGGCGGTCAATAGATTTCTCAAACTTCTAATCTCTTAAAGAGCCAGTATATGAATATTGAATCTCCTCCATCTCACTTGAGGAGGACGTCTAGGATGCACACGTGAAAGACATTTGTGCTTATGGGCTGTCGTTGAGGGCTTTAAGTGGGGGTTTAGAGTTGGGCTTGGAGGTGGGGCAAATTCAATCTATCTGCACTCAGTACCTTCCTGTGTCCCTTTTTATGGTGTAGCTTCTCATTTAGTGAATGTTGCATCTTTCTAATCTCCTTACGTTGCATGTGTTCCTTAGAGAGAGGTCCCTTTTAATACCTCCCACCTATTATTTGAGTCTAGTTGGAGAGTGGGATATTAATCCTCGCCTCATTGGAGGACCAACAATCTATTTAAGATTTAAATTTTTTGGCCTTTTGCTTGGATCTAGCCATGAAGAGAAGGGGGAAGAATTAAGAAGCTAGAGTGGGTGGAAGAGGATGCAAGGGCAAGGGTAGGGATTAGGGGCTGGTGGGAGTGGAGAGAGCCTAAAACAATGACATGAAAATGAGACCCAATTCCTTCGTAGAGGTCCCAACAAGACTTATTGATGGTTGATTCTAGGATGTGATGTGGCTCCAAGACTATTGTGTGTAAGTTGGAAGTAGCACATCTGGTCGGGGAAGGATTTCTTTCATTGGGCATTTATCTTGGCAAAATTTTTCCCAATATTTTGGTCTTCAATTGGCAATTTATTTAGATGGAAAGTTAGAGATCATGAAGCTGAGGGCACCTGATCATCATTTGAAATGAATCCTATCCATCAAATGTTGATTGAATATTTTTGGACAAGCATAGCATTGCACTTTTCTATTCTTGATCACATGATTTGGACCTAGCATTTGAGAGTGGTACCTAGGACATGACAGTTGTACCTAAATCGTACTAAATAGCACTATTACATGAGTGGTACCTAGCATTTGAGAGTGGTACCTAGGACATGACAGTTGTACCTAAATCGTACTAAATAGCACTATTACTCATCAACTACAAGATGATGTACCTCCGTAATGAAGGAAGATGTACCTTTGCAAGCTCCAAGAAATGGGTGGGATGTTTTGCATACTATTCTGGGTCAAGCCTTTGCTTGCAAACATCCTTCTTGTTTGGAGACACCCTCTTGTTGTCTCTCTAGTAGTCAATGACACATCGAACAACCTTAAAGCTTACAGATCTTTACTAAGCCTTTGACTGCCATTATCCCATTCAAAATTTTCTCCTTCTATGTGAATATGATGTATCTTAAAATTTTGTGGGGGTTGACTACCAAGGGCTTAAGTGACTTTTCTATCACTATATTAATTTTTTGCTGATGTGTTGGCAATCATGTGAAGCACTCTCTTTTTTTTTAGCTAACTTATCAACACTTTCTACTCCTTTGACAATGCCCAGTGATGTCTTCAAGCTATCCATAATCACCATTGACATTGAAAAAACATGTCTCAAGCCTATCAAAGAGAGAGAGAGAGAGAGAGGGGGGGGGATTGGGAAGAGGGAGAGAGAGTGAGATAAAGACTGAGACTGGAGACTATGAGAAAGACTGAGACTGGAGAATTTTATGGAATTTAACAAAGGCTTCAAGCCAAAACAATTATAGAATTTAGCATTATATCCACACTTAATTAGACCCCATTAGATAGTTAAGAGCTATTTAATTCTTGTTTCTATTAACCTTTCATGTACTTGTTGCCAAGTGTAACATGTGTTTTTGAATTTGTAAGATTTAACTAGTAGATTTTGTATGTAATTGGGTTTTAAATTTGGCTTGATTTGATACTATTGTGAAACTTGTTAGGTTTGTATGTTGTTTGGTGATATTAGTTTTATGTTATTATAGGGGCCAAGGGTATGCAACCATGGAGTCCCCTAGGGGTAAGAAAAAGGTAGACATGCATTTTCAAATTGATACAAACAATGCACCCTCCCCTGAACAGCAGGAATGAACCCTTTTTAGCAAGTGAAAGTGATTTTAAGTCTCTAAAATGAAGGAAAAAAACATATGGATTTGTGGCTAGATGGGAACATATATCTAGTCAATCCGCAGATGATGAAAGACAGAATCATGCAAGGTGATGCGCAACCCATCACAGAGAAGGGTGCATGTGGGTGAAGTTAGATGAACTTAATGGTGTGCACTCAAATTCAGACTCCTCTGCCTTGATTGGTGCAGTCCCTCAGTGTAGACCCCCTTTTGTGCCTTGACAATGTTAGACATGCTTGTGTGGCATTTCCTAGTCTTTCTTATTTGGTGAGTTCATGTTTGGAGAGGTGGTAAACACGTAGCTCTGCTCGTGGATTGTATGTAGTTCCAAAAATGATAAGAGTCCAAGTTCTCCTCTTTCTTACGTTTGTTGTATATTCCCTCTTATGTGTTAAAAACCACTGCTCTTCGAGCCAAGCTCATGATTGGTCCCAATAAAATCTACCTTGGGACTAAAACCCAAAACTCCCAATCATATAGTAATTATGGCTTGGAGAATTTGTAAAATTTCATAAAATTCAAATCTTACTTACCACATCAAGGATTCTGTGATCTCTCTCTCTCTCTCTCTCATTGGGCATTATCAAAGGAGTAGAAAGTGTTGATAAGTTAGTTACAAAAAGAGAGAGTGCTTCACATGATTGCCAACACATCAGCAAAAAGGTAATATAGTGACAGCAAAGTCACTAATGCCCTTGGTAGTCAACCCATACAAAATTTTTAAGATACATCATATTGACACAGAAGTAGTAAATTTTGAATGGGATAATGGAGGTCAAAGGCTTAGTAAAGATCTGTAAGCTTTAAGATTGTTCAATGTGTCATTGACTTCTAGAGAGAGAACACTAGGGTGTCTCCAAACAACAAGGATGTTTGCAAGCAAAGGCTTGACCCAAAATAGTATGCAGACATCGCACCCATTTCTTGGAGCTTGCAAAGGTACATCTACCTTCATTTATGGAGGTACATCAATCTTGTAGTTGATGAGTAATCATGCTTTTGTTGGTATGATATAGCATAAATCCTTTGATTGGTGGAGGGCTATTTTTCTTCTCGGCTAAAAGGCCCCAAAATGAGAGCAATGCAAAGCACGAGCCATCGACAAGTGTCACTCAAGTGACACCCGGATTGTTGCAATGTGTTTCCATGAGAGAAAGAGTGAAAGGGGAGATGGGAGAAGAGAGGGAGAAGGGGAGAAGAAGAGGAGAATGAATGGGGATGGAGTGGCAAACACAAAGGCACTACAAAGGAAACAAGAGAACACCCAAAAACACTCTTGGAAGAGAAGAGGGAGCTTGTATTCCAAACTTGTGCATCCAACAATAAAGACCAAAGTCAACCACTTGGCCTTTTATGCATGTCACCTTTTAAAGGGAGGGCCAAACCTATTCCCTTTATAGTAGTCTCTTTCCTCGTTCTTTTACAACCATCTTGGGCCTATTTGGATCCAAGGCACACTTCTAACTCTATGGACTTGCCACTATCCACATCAAATGACATCACTAACCAATGGTGGCATATTGTTAACCAATCAGTTAACATGTCCCCCTTCTTGATCTCAATCCAGTCCTCTGGATCGTGCAAAGTTCATGGTTGTTGGAGTGTTGTCAATGAAGATCATGCGAAGTAGTATTTCATATGCACTTGGCTGAAAGTTCAGCAGAGGGATGTGGTGGATCCTTGTTGTGGAATTGTTACTGAAAGTATGGATGAGTGATTATTCTAGAACTGGCACCTCAAGGTTTGAGTGAGCCAAGTTGAGTACTTACGACCATTCAAAGAAGGAAGAATAAAAAAGAAAAGAAAAATCTAAGGGGTAAGTTATTAGAAACAAGTTGTTAGTTGGGGTTGATGTAAGATCCCAGTGGTGTTAATTTCAATGGAGTAAGTATTAATGTATTATCATGCTCCTCTACAAGTCCAATATTGAATTGAGTGGGACATATATGGGTTCCTCATTAGACTATGTTTCTGACATGCCATGTTTTTCTTACTATTTTCATAGGATCTTTTCTTTTGAGTCTAGTTGATGGCTTACACAGCATTGTGGGTTTTGTTTAAAGTTTATTTGAGCCAATAAGCTTTTGGTGCCACTTGGAGTACTCAGTGTCTGAGTCATCGAATCCCTCCAGAGGAATGTGATAATATGTTATACAAACTCCTAAAATGAAGACTATGGTTGAAGAGGTTTATAGAAGCGGGATTCTAGGAAAGGTTGTTAAGCTAGAATTGAAAGAAAAGCAAAATAAAGAAAAGAGGATGAGTGGAAGTTAGATAATGGTGATGCTAGTAAGGGAATTTGGAAAAGAAGCTTTGAGGGTCACAAGAAACTCATCCAAGCCCATATTGATGTCTTCACCTCCACCTTGCAATTGAATGCGTCTTCTAGAGCTGTTGATGTATAAGTACTTGTTGTTCTAAGTATTCAAGAGTGTGTTGACTTAGCCATAAGTCAGTGCCCTATTCTATTTTGGCTCTGCTGATGGGATTTGTTGTTGATGCTAATTGGTGTACTAACTTTCTCTAGTGTTTGTAGCTTATCTTCTCAACCAAGGAGCCCTTGGACTAATGTAGGTGTGATTTGCTGAGTGTACTGTGTGGAGGACCTGAAGAGGACCACCTGCCTATATTCACCTAGTCTTATTTTTACCTAGGACTTGCCTTGAAGCGAGCAAAAATGTAGGACTCCCACATGTTATAACTTTATTGCTCTTTATGGACACACCTACACCTAGCACTTGGAACTCAGTTCCTATTCACCTAAATGACCTTAGTACTTGTGAGTGCATCAGAAGGTGAGTACAGTGACACATTGACCAATTGTGACCCAGACCTAGCAAGCACATCATTTTGTAGACCACCAGAGTATTATGAATTGTATCGCTATTCAGGACCTAATGTAAGTCTGATAATCACTTCGAAGGAGAGTCACTAAGACATCAATGGAGATCTTTGTTAGCGAGTAGTTGTCATCCCGTTGGTAGCAATGTTGCTTGAAGTTCTTTGAGATCTTTCATTACAGTAGGTTCTTATGGTGTTACTCCATTTTTAGGAGTAGGTTCTTGTGGATCTACCATTAAACATTGCAATCTTCCACATGTACCACTTCTATGATACTCACCGTAATAAAGTCATATATGTTGTATATATCAAATGTGCGTAGGATCACAATGTCTCAGAGATCTTTTGATTTTGTTGAGCCCAAGTTTCAGCTGAGAAAGTTGTCGGTGATGAAGATAATTCATTGTTCACATTGGAAGGTTCTTGTGAGACTTTTGTTATGATGGGCATTACTGTTATAAGATTGTGGTAATCAGTCTTAATGAGTAACTCGGAACCCATAAGATAGTGTTTCCAGAGTTTAAGGGCATGCACCACAGCGGCTAATTATTTATCATACGTGGAATAGTTTAGCTCTGCTGGTTTTAATTTACGTGACTCGAATGCAATTAGATGGTTATCTTGCATGAGCACAGCCCCAAAACCCTATCCACTAGCATCAGTAACCATGACAAAGAAGGGTCTCGTAAAGTCCAGCATGGTCAAAATTGGGGTGTGCATCATTGCACCCTTAAGTCATTGAAAAGCTAAAGTGTGCTGCTCACCCCAAGAGAAAGCACGAGTCTTACGCAGTAGTTTGGTCAATGGATGTGCCTTGTGTGCAAATTTTCTAGCAAATCTGTGATAGAAACTCCACAGACCTAGAAAAGATCGTAACTCATGGATATCTTTAGGCTGTGGCCAGTTTACTATCACTTCTACCTTCTTGGGATCTACTCGAATGCCTTTAGCTGAAACAATGTGTCCAAAATATTCAATTTCAGGCTGGAAAAAAGAACTTTTCTCTAGGTTGGCATACAGTTGGTTCTCACGTAAGGGAGAGAGAAAACAAGATTCAAGTGTTTCTCATGTTCCTCTCGACTCTTGCTATAAATCATGATATCATCAAAGAAAACTACCACAAAGTCTTGATAGGGTAGGAAGATACGATTCATCATCCGACTAAATGTGGCAGGTGCATTGGTCAATCCAAAAGGCATAACAAGAAATTCATAGTGACCAATTTGGGTTCTAAAAGCAGTCTTGAAAATATCGGGCTGGATCACTCTCACTTGATGATATCTTGACTTAAGATCGATCTTGCTAAAGATTGTGGATCCTTTCAACTTGTCGAGTAGATCATCAACTCTTGGAATGCGGTATCGATTTTTCACTGTGATTTTATTTAAGGCACGATAATCGATGCACATTCGGAAAGTTCCATTTTTCTTCTTGACAAGAAGAACGAGTGCCCCAAATGGTGCTCAATAGGATTGTGTCTATATGGTGATTTACATGGTGGTGCGCTACCTGGAATAAGGTCAATCTTATGATCCTCATGTCTAGATTGAGGTAGGCTAGGGGGTAAGTCTTCCATAAAGCAGTCGTCATAGGTAGCTAGAAAAGGCCAAGAGGGAAGATTCTTGTCGCATTCTAGAGTCATAGTCTCAGTGCCTTGAGTCAGAGTAATGGTGCGTTCAAGATAATCAGGTTTGGCATTATGATCAATGGGCTACGGCATCCCTAGAATGAGATCTTGCTCACGCAAAGGAGCGACTAAGAAATCACGACTCTCAACTAATGGCCCTAAAGTTACCTCAAGATCCTTAACCATTTGCAAACAATTATAATTCGATCCTTGAAAAGCTGATTTGACTTTATATTTTGTTTTGATGGTTGGGAGCCCTAACTTTTCAACTAAATGTTGCGAAATGAAATCATGGCAAATAAGACACTATATTCTTTTGTGTGCAATAGTGCAGTCATATGTAACGAAGCATAGAAAAGAGTAGTTTTTGCCCTAGAGGGTTGATCAATGTAATTATGCTTAGAAGGTGTAACATGATGGTTTCAATAAAGAGAATAGTTTTGAAAGGTTTTCTTTCTTTGTTGCTAAAGATTATCAAGATGCATACAAGTAGATTTGAGTTTACTTGTAATTGCAAAGGCAACTAAGATAAAGTCACGGATTTCAAATAATGTAACAAAAGTAACTTTATTATATTCTAAGAAATGGCATACAAGGTTGGAATTCCATGTGATCAAAACAAAAAAATTTACATCTAGTCCTCCCACACAATGACCAACCCTAAGCATCTTTGGATCATCTAAGGCATATTACAAATTGCATCTCGTTGGTGCTCAAAGTGACCTAGATCCTATGGATGGTAGCCAGTTGGGTTTCATACATGAGATCTACTAAATAGGCCTCTAATGCCTACTATAAATCAAGTAACGTGTTTTAAGCTATGCATCAAGTAGCCTGCACGATCCCTCCTTGCATGTACCACCTAGCCATCACTGTTTTTGAGATCATGCATTACTTCGAATACTACCTTTGCAAAGCTAGCCTTTGGAAGAAGGTGGTCTCAGCAGCTTTCTCAATCTTGCAATCTCTAAAAAATCCACTATATGAATCTTGAACTCCTTTGTCTCACTAGGGGAGGACCTTAAAAGACCTATGTGCTCTATGGGTTGGTTGAGGGATCTCGATTGGGGTTAGGGTTGGGCTTGGGGTGGAGGTGGGGCAGATTCGGGTCGGTCTATCTGTCATCCTCTTCCCATGTTCCTCCTCATGATGTAGCTACTCATTCCTGTGTCTAATCTCCTCTTGTTGCATGTCTTGCTTCATGAGAGGTCTCCTTGAATACCTCCCACCTATTTTTTAAGTCTAGTTGAGTGGTGAGATATTGATCCTTGTCTCATTGGAGGATTGACTCTCTACTTGAGATTTAAGTTTATGGGCTTTTGCTTGGATCTAACCACCATGAAGAGAAGGGGAATGAATTAAGAAGCTAGAGTGGGTGGAAGAGGATGTAAGCGCAAGGGTAGAATTAGGGATCAAGGTCCAATGGGAGTGGAGAGAGCCTGAAACAATGACATGAAAATGAGACTGAATGCCTTCATACCTTGGCCCATTGGCAAAAACATAATTTCAAAAAATTCATGCTAAAAAAGAAAGTTAAAGTTAAAAAACATTTGGACTAAATACTTGTAATTAACATGAATAGTATCATTTTTTATTTTGTATTATAGGTATAGTAAACTAGATACATATATGGCCTTTAGACTAACTTTACCAAGATTAGATAAATAAAATTACAAATAAAATTTGAAACTTATAAATGAGAATCCACACTCCTTCCAAGATGTATGCCTAACGCAGGGAATGTGGCACAATGGTTGAAACCGCTGTTTAAGGGTTGCTTTGTTGAGGGATGTTACAAAGCGGATCGACAAGCTTTTATGAGGTTACTTTACTGATGCTAAATACAAGCAATATCTTCTACTCAAATATTTGCTTTTCTTTAGCAATCAATCGCTGCATGTATATCCTTGGATGGCTACCCAAGGATTATCAAAGTCTCATACATCATAGATGCCTGGTATGGGCAGAGGTGGTTGATTTGCCGTTGCATTGCAGGCCGACATTGCCCTACTTGGCTGAAGCATTGGGGAAAGTAGTTTTCCCTCAACGTGCTCTAGGTAACATCAACCGGTTTTGTGTTTTGTGAGATACTGACAAGCCCACTCCTCCACATGTGGCTTTGCAAGTTGATATGGAGGGTATGCCATGACAACAAGTTTTCTTTAAATTAAAATGGGACAAATATGCAGGCGCTTGAATGTGGTGGTTGCATGCCCATATGAGGCTCCTTTGCACAATCTTGCTATTGCACCATGTGTAAGGAGTGTAGGTTCCACTGGTCAATGATAAAGGCAAGGCAAAAACATAAGCCACACCTTTCAAGGTGACTGACAAAACTTTAAAAAAGCCCTATTCTTCACATTGGCAATCACTTAAAAAGGTTTTCCAAGTCAAGGACATTGGTTAATAGGAATTGGACGAAAAATGCATCTTCTTTTAAAGAAATGCAACAATGTATGGATTTGATGTTGGTAAGCTTTGCAAAGTCAGTAGTGTTCCGTGCACATCCACTATGTTCCTTTCTATAATCCTTCTTTCGCCCCCTCTTCTCCTAGTTCTATTCTAGATGATGATGTAGCAAATGCATATTAGGAGTTTGCTGGTCCACCACCCTTTGGTGTGACCATGCACGAATAGTTTGGGCTTCTCGTCACCTATACCGACTTGTAAATATGTGCTTAAATGTTTCACATATAATGTTTAAAGCCTATGGAACATAAATAAATGGAGGCTACGCTGGATTTACATTACTACTCATAGGTTACATGTGGTCTGTTTGCAAAAACACAATCAACATCGTGAAGGTTTATCGGTTTCACATTTTTCATGCAAGCCAAACTACTTTTTTGGGGGTTGCAATGCTAGTTCATAATGATTTGCAACCACAATTGCTTTATAATGACTTGCATGGTCGTTATCTTACAGTCAGATGCATGATCAATGGGACAGCTATGAGTTTGCTTTGATCTATGCATCCTCCGCCTCTACAGCCAACGCTAAAATGTGGCATCATTTGGCCGAGCATCCCTAGATGGATCATGCATTTGTATGTGGAGATTTAAGTAATTCGCCCGACAATGATGACAACACTACGCATCGCTCCCATATGATGGCAAGGGAAAAAAATGCCTAGGCATTGGTATGTGATTTGTGGCAACATAACAAGCCTTATAATATAGTATATACTTTCCATCATAATGCCTTTAATCAATATTGCTCATGCTTAGATCAATGGTACATGCTTCATGCAATCTAGTTTGATGATTCTACTTGTAATATGGAGTTAGATTATGCCTTGCATTTATCTTATTACTTTCCGGTAACTATGACTTCATTTTAGCTTGCCAGTGCATGATGTGCAGTTACCAAGCAAAATTCTTACCAGTGCTTTTAGTCATTGGGTTCCGGCTACTTCTGATGTGATACTTTTCTTGGGTTATGGTTAAGGCTTAGAAGAAAAAGGCCTTGGAAGAAAAACCCATATCTTACATAGCTTTTTGCCTAGAACGAAGCTACTATTTTCTGAGCTTGCATTGATCATCGTCAGACAAGCAGTGAAGTGTATCACTAGGAGTTATTTGATCATCCAAAGACAATTGGCTTTGTTGTGCTACAGAGGTAAAGCATTGAACCAAAGCTTTTGCATATGCCACTTTGTGACGCAAATCTCTAAGATAGCTTTTACCAGTCTTTAATGATGTCGTGCATTGCCATGGCGAAATGACTCCACTGCCATGGCGAAACGACTCCACACCGAGTCTCCATCAATGGATGCATGCACAACGAGTTGGTGTATAAGAGCCTTAACCATAACCATAACCATAACCACTGATGATGCTTTTAGTCATTGGGTTCCGGCTACTTCTGATGTGATACTTTTCTGGGGTGCCCGTTCTCTTCTCAACTAATTCAGGATTGGCAGCAGCTTCCGGATTGTCTCCGCTTGTTTGGTAGACCTCCAGATTGCAAAGCCTTCACTAGAGTCAGGTCTTTCCTCTTCCTTTGCATCCCTGCAAGGCATATTTTCTACACCAATTGGGAGTTTGTACAGTGGCAGATGTTGTGGATGATCGGAATTATACGCTTTCTTTTCCACAGGCCAGGAGACTATCGTGCTATACTTAGATATAGCAGATAGTCTATATAGATCTTTGAAATCTTAGGAAGATACTATCCTCAGCAACTCCCTAATCTGTTTCAATATGTACATGGTAGTGTAATATAATCTCAGCATCTTGATATCACATTGCACATCCCTGGAGGTCACTCTCAAATCGGCATTTTAACCACCACATTTTCTAAACTAGGGGAAAACCCAGGGTCCAAAATTTAAACTAGAAAGCATTTAACAATTATGATTCTTACATATGAAGATGGAATCTAAGCCTTCTGTTGAAACTGCCCTCGACTATAGCCGACTGGTTAAACAAATCTCCACGAATTTCATCACCGATTTGGTTGACTATCATCACTGCTAGAATGCACCTCCATTTCTCTCATTAATTTAAGTTAAATGACAAAACATTCTTGTCTGCATGGCGTGCATCATGGCAGATTTGAGTATGCAAATGTCTGCAATGTATACATCCCAGTCTTTCACTAGGCCTTTGACACTACATCAACAGGGGACCAAATGTCTGCAATGTATACATCGCAGGTCCTTTGACACTACATCAACAGGGACCAATACCACTGAAATACTAAAATAATATCCTCAAGCTGTTTTTCAGAAGAATACCATGTAGCAATATGCAAGGAAAGGATTTTACATTTAATGTGGATGGAGTTTGCAAACCAAACCCTCATTTGGAATGAACAACAAATAAAAGACTGAAGACAAAGATCTTCTGAAGAATAGCAAAAACATATAATATGCAAGCAGCTTTGGTATTCTGCAATATCTAGTCAAAACTGATCATATCATTTCCCTGCTGCTGGGCCTGACAAAAGCTTGGTAGAATGCCGCCTTTTCTGTTGTTGCCTTCTGATAAATCCCTTTTGAATTCGCATTCTGATTGCACTTTCCTGCATTTAGTCAAGAATTTAGTGCATTCATCTACCTTGCATGTTTTTCTCAGAGCTTCAGAAAACAACGAATTTCGTCTTGGCAGATATGATTATAGCAATTCCATCCAGAACCAAGACAGAGAAGTAGATGCCCACCCTTACGTTTGACAATAATCAAGAGGGCTCTCTCTCTCTCTCTCTCTCTCTCTCTCACACACACACTCATATAGAAACAAAATAAAATGTCCTATTGATGTCCTCTGCTATGGAACAGACCAGATGAGGGTAAGCGTAGTAAATGGCTGCACCACTCATCACAGATTAATGGAATGGGTAAGAGGGTTAACCCTCAGACTATTTGTTTTCTAAGCTCGAAGTGTTCAATCATTTCTTTTTATCCTCCTACATCTCGAAGATATAGCCCCAGATTGCCTTTGAAACAACTCAAAAATAAATTGTAGAGAGCAAGAGGTTGAAAGTTCTGGATGTCGAACTTCCTTCTGATATGCTCATAGTTGCTGCAATAGCATAGTACATGAGCTTCATACACTCGTGCATAACTTGCAAATCCTCTGTTCTCGGCTTGTATTCTTCCAACGGCCAGTTTCGTCTTTTCTACACACACATATATATATAGAGAGAGAGGATCTAGGGAGAAAGGGAAAATAGGGGGGTAAACCATTAATAAATGCAAAAAGCATCTTGAGGTATGCCATCAGACATACGAAACGCTCGTACAAAGGGTAACTTTTATTCCCATGCTTAAAAGTGTATCAAAATCTCGAGCGGTTCCAAAAACAAGGGGGAAATGCGTATGTGTGCATGAGTGTGGTTACGCAGTCGGGGTAAAGTAGGAATCTTCTACATAGTGTGTGTGCGCGCGCGTGCGTGCATGTGTGTGTGTGTCTCTCTCTCTAATGTGTGTGCGTGCATGTGTGTGAGAGAGAGAGAGACCAAGTTCACACTTAGTTGCCAAGATCCAACACCCTAATTCAGTCCCACATCCATACCATATTCCCTCCCTTAGACTCTTGTTCTCTGATTATGTGCAGTATTGCATTACATGACCCCTTGATGTGCAATATTGCTTTATATGACTCCTTTATGTGCACTATTGCTTTACATGACCCCTTGATGGGTCGGATTTCTAGTCCCACTAAACCATTGTTAACCCCATGGGATAGCGGAGCCACAGTGGTTACCAAAGGTGCCACAATTAGCAGTTTATGCAAAGTTTCCTGTTCCAGCATTATGGCACGGAGCTCTCCAAATGGTTCAAGGTTTCCATTATATTTTTCAAGATAGAGGAGAGAAGAGGGAAAGGATGAGAGGAAGACAATGGAATTCTGTCTTGGAGCCATATGGGCCCAAGTGCTCGTAAAATGAGAAATAGGGAGAGTCATAAGGAGGAATAGGGTTGGCTTTCCCTTCAGACGGTGCTATGTATAAAGGAAGTTCCCCTCTTAAATTGCACTAGATAAGTAGAGGAAGCATGTACACGAGCTCTTTTTGGATTTTGTTGTTTATATGATGCAACCAAGACTGAAAAAATTAGAGAAATATGAGCAAAGTGACTAAGCACAGTAGAAGTTTGTACAATGAATACAAGTTACATCCTGTGCATAAACATAAGCATTTCCCCCTCATAAGTTGTAGGTCATCCTTCACCTTTGGGAGCAAACCCCACAAAATAGGCGTCACCATTTGGGACTTCTCCTAAGAAAATAAACGAATAATTCTTTAATAGGAATTGATTTTGGCCAAAGAAAGTTAAAGTGGTTAACCGAGAATAAGTATTATTGTTTTACCTTTGTGTTGCATTGGTAAAAGAGAACCATGGGGACGCCCACAAGGGACTAGAAATAGTCCAAGAACAATAATGTATGCATTAGACTATTCTTTAATGGGTTAAACTGTTGGATTTTGATTGTGGTGATGTGTGGGTCCAAGAAGGGTGCAAAAAGAGCCCTAAAGTCTAGGGAAAGCACCAAAAAGCCGGACCTACGAGGCAAAAAGCACCAAGAGGAGGTGGCGCCTACATATGGAGGGCCCCACAGGGCTAAAAGCCAGTGAAACAGCCTAAAAGCCAAGGATCTGGCTCCAAAAGCAAGCGAATCAGCTTTTAGAACCTCAAGAAAGCTAAAAGTGTAAAAAGCTCCAGCTTTTTGAGAAAGAAAGCCCAATCTAGGTTTAGGAAAGCTAGCCCCAGCTTTTTAGAAAGCTCTCCTTTCTAGTTGGGGCCAAGCCTATAAAAGAAGAGCCCCTAAGCTCTAGAAAAAAAGAGAGTTGTACTCAGCCCAAGCTCTTGTGAGCTCCAGTTGTACAAAAGTCTATTCTATTGCAATAAAGACCTTCGGAGGGGTCCAGCCCTTTTTCTAGGCCCTAGTGCTGTGTATTGTTTCTTTCCCTCACCTCCTTGCACTCTTCCTTGAAGGCGCATGAGCTTCCATAGCCTCACCAAGCTAAGCCAGTGAATTCCAGCGCTTAATCTGCATCCCTAGACTATTGCAACTAGTTCTAGAGCTTCCCTGTCATATGGCGGTTGCAGCCCAGGCTTCCTGTGTGCATGCTGCGATCTGTCCCATAGCCTCTCCAAGTGCTGCGATTCCATGCCAGAAGACCTTTCTTGCTGCGATCCAAGTTACTAGCTGTGTGCTATGCCCAAAGTTGTCCACAAACCATTCCCAGAGTGCCCAAGATCAATTGTGATTTGATTGGGAAGGTGCTCCTTTCCTCCCCTTTGCAGTCCAGCCAGCCCATAGCTCCCTGAGTTGCTGGAATATTATCGTAAAGGTGGACTTTGAGGTCTAGTTCCAGTTTCAATGGTATTAGAGCAAAGGTTGCCACTTTCCTTGGTGGTAACGGTCCCAGAACAAGAAGACATCCCCATAAAGATTTGACATGGCTTTAGAAAGAGGTAGTTCAGCCACAAGGTGAGCCGGTATGAGGCGTCCTATTGGACCAGATGAAGACCTTGATGAGCTGTTCATGTTGGGAAGAATCAAGGAGCTCCAGTCTTTGAAGCAGATTCCACGTTTTTGACACTTGTTTCAAGAAGAAAGAGATAAGGAGGTTCCTCCTCACGGAGAACAAGAAGTTGCTCAAAGCATCTCTTTTGCTTTGAGAGGATCTACCAGACTACGCTTTGCCTCAGGAAAGCGATCCAGATGCTCCCCTTCAGTTCGGAGAGGAAGGAGTCCCCAGCCCCTCAAAAAGCAGGAAAAGAAGCATCGACGGAGATCTCCCAGTTCTAGCCCATCCTCGTCCAGTTCCTCTTCCTCATCTTCTTCCTCCTCATCCAGTTCTTCCTCTTCTTCCCCATCCTGAGAGCGCTCTTCATCTAAGCGTAACCAGTTCTTTTCACCTTCTTTGGTTGCAATTTCTTGCAAGAACATTGGGGCTTTGGAGTTTGCTCTGCAATCTGTTGTTTGTTTGCAGTACATTGGGTCAGATTGAAGGACATTGCGTCACTTTTGTAGTACATTGAGACAGATTATCATACATTGGGTCACATTTGCAAAAATTTCAGCTAAATTTGGGGCTTTTTTGCATTTGCCCTCTTTTTGGCCTATTTGCCCTCATTAAATTTGGGGCTTTTGCCAGATTTGCTGTTTTTGCAGTGAACATTGCCTGTCACAGTCACATTTGGGTCGGATCTGCATTTGCCCTTTGTTTTGGGTTGGAAATTTGCAGATATTTGCTGTCATTTTTGGATAGCCAGCTTTTTGCAGTGATAGCCTTGAGGCTTTTGGGTTTTCAGGTCTCTTTCAGGGTATCACATTTGCTATGGCTGGCAACAATCAGGATCTATTTGGTGTTCTTCGTGAAGATGATGAGTTGGATGGCAACAACTATCCGATGTGGTCTTATCTCATGAAACATATTCTTGTTGCAAAGCATTTGTGGAATATTGTTTCTGGGGTTGATTTGAGGCCAGCCAATGCTACAGTGGTTGCCTCTACTGCTGGTCCCTCTGCAAGGGGTACTCCTCCTAATGCCTCATCTTCTAGCACTCCTGCTACTACTCTTCCAACTCAGGAACAGACAAGATGGGATGCAAGAGATGCAAATGCACATTCATGTATTGCTTTATCATGCAAGAGAATCATTATTCCACACATCCGGTCTTGCAGGACAGCAAAGGATGCTTGGGATAAATTGGCTTCTCTCTATCAGATTCGCAATGAGGCACGTGTTGCATATTTGAGAAGGAAATTACAGGGAGTCAGCATGAATGAAGGTGACTCTATGGATGCATACCTAACAAAGGTCAAGGACCTCATGGAACAACTTGCCAACATTGATGAGGTGGTGCCAAATTCACGGCTTCTTAGTACCACATTGAATGGACTGCCAGATACATATCAAGGGTTTGCTACAACCCTTCGATTAGTGGCCATGGGTAATCCAGACCACTATTCTTTTGATCAGCTAGTTACTTTGCTTTTGAAGGAGGAGCAAAGTAGAGCTAATAGACAAGCCATTATTCCTGATCATGCATTTGCTTCACAGCAGACAGGAAGAGGCAAGGCTTCCAAGCCTATGGGCAAGCCAAAATCTGCGCATAGCAGCTACAATTCCTCCCATGCATCTAAAAATACAGCAGAAGAGATGCAACTATTGTCGCAAGCCTGGACATGACATTTCAGAATGTAGGGAGCGCATTGCTTCGGAGAAAAAGAAAGCAGGATTGACAGTTAATGCCTCACATGCTATTGAATCCCATGAGCCAGCAGATGCTTCACATGCACATGCTCTTCCGGATGGTTGGGCATGGGCTGTCCATTGCTCATTTGATCCCTCCAAAGCTGATGCACTCTTTACTGCTAATGACGCTCAGTCTTGGTATTTTGATAGTGGTGCCTCCAAGCACGTCACATCTTGCAGATAGTTGTTTCACTCTTTAGCTGATGCACCTCGAGGGGGGATTGTTACATGTGCTAATAATGCTTCATATCATGTAAAAGGAATTGGAGATGTGCAGCTCACATCCATTTCAAGCCATCCTGTCACTCTAACAAATGTTCTTTTCGTGCCTGGAATTGAAGTCAACTTGATTTCAATTTCAGCAATTGCCACTTCAGGTTTCAGAGTTATTTTTGATGGCTACAGATGCCTAGTATATGATCTTCGTGATGACAATGCCATAGTTCTTACTAGCACTTCGCAAAAGCGGCTTTATCACCTTGATCATCACTCAGCTGCACTTTCTATTGAAGCATTGGCTATTTCAGATTCACAGCTTGCTGAAACTCATCTTTGGCATGAGAGAATGGGCCATCTCAATTATGAAGCTCTTGCAAAGCTACATTCACAGCAGATGGCAAATTATGTACCTCAAACTCACACAGTTTCCAGACATGTGTGTGAGGGTTGTCTTTTGGGTAAGATGCATCGGTTTCCTTTTGAAAAGAATTGTCCAAAACTCTCACAGAGGAAATTACAGCTAGTGAGCAGTGATGTCTGTGGCCCAATGAGGACAAATGCCATTGGGGGGTACAAATATTTCATGACTCTCATTGATGATTTCACAAGATATTGCTGGGTATATCCTTTAAAAGCCAAATCTGAAGTTTTCTCATGCTTTCAGAGGTGTCTGAATATGGTTGAGAATGAATCAGGATGCAAGCTTGTCACCCTCAACACAGATAGGGGGGGAGAGTATATGTCAAAGGAGTTTGATGCATTTCTGTCTTGACGGGCATTATTCACTCATGTACTACTCCTTACACTCCTCAACAGAATCCTGTTTTTGGAAGAAAAAACAGGTCCACAATGGAGATGGCCAGATGCATGCTTAAGCCCAAGTCTCTGCCCAATAAATTTTGGCTTGATGCAGTGATGTGTGCCAACTATGTGCTGAATAGATCACCTACACGGGCATTGCAGAGTGTTACACCTTATGAAGAAAGGAAAGGCAGGAAGCCTTCACTTTCACACATGAGAGTTTTTGGGTCTCTTGCATATGTTCATGTACCATCACCGCTGAGACATAAGCTTGATGACAAGGCAATCAAATGCATATTTATTGGTTACAGCCAGGAGAGCAGAGGGTATCGGTTATACCAACCAAATACCTGGAAGATTATTGTCAGTAGAGATGTAATCTTTGCTGAACATTCAGCTTCTCCTCTTGTGGACTGCAAAGCTAAGCCAGATTTTGACATGTTTGATGCCTTTGAATCTTGGTTACCACTGCCATCCTCAGAAGAGGACTTTGACCAGCAACATGAGCCTCCTGCAGGCCCTCCAACAAGCAATAATCAGCCACTACCTCATGCTGATTTGCAGGTTTCTCTTCCCGCACAAAATGATCCCACTATTCATGATGCAGTCATTGAAGAAAGAGCTGTCAATAGACAACAAAGGCACGTTCCCAGATGGCTTCTTGATACATTGAGAGACAGCAAACAAGATCAGCCTTTTGCTGCCTGGACAAGATCAGGGAATAGACAGCATGGTCACTTTCTTGAGTTTTCACTCCTTGCTACAGCTTGCAATGAAGAGCCTTTGTGCCATAAAGAGGCTTTTGACAGCAAAGAGTGGATGGATGCAATGAGGGCTGAGTTACATTCCATTGCTAAAAATGACACATGGAAATGATCTCCCTCCCGGCAAGCATGCCATTGGAACCCGCTGGGTCTACAAATTAAAAAGGAAATCTAATGGCAGCATAGATCGATACAAAATCCGTCTTGTTGCAAAAGGGTATGCCCAACAACAAGGCATTGACTTTGAGGAGACATTTGCTCCCACATCCAGGATTACTACCATTAGATGTGTCATTGCCATTGCAGCCCATCATCATTGGCAAGTGCACCAACTTGACATCAAGACTGTTTTTCTTCATGGGGATCTGCAGGAAGAAGTATATGTCACACAACCTCCTGGCTTTGAGGTTGTTAATTCTGAAAATAAGGTATGCCGGCTTAGAAAATCCCTTTATGGTTTGAAGCAGCCACCCAGGGCATGGTATGCCAAAATTCATGCACACTTACTATCCCTTGGTTTTCAGAATAGCCCCACAGAACCCACTCTTTATGTCCGCAGAAGTGGATCTGATTTTTTAGTGCTGATTTTATATGTGGATGATATGCTCATCACGGGCCCAGATACTCATCAAATTGCAGCTTTCAAGGCTGATTTGCAGCAGGTTTTTGAAATGTCAGACACGGGACAGCTCCACTATTATTTGGGCATTCAGTTTGCTCATGTTGAGGGGGGTATCATGATGTCTCAGTCCAAGTATATTGGACAGCTCCTTGAACGTTTTCAGTTTGAGGATTGCAAGCCAATCTCTACTCCAGTGGACCCTGGCTTCAAATTCTCAGCTCATGATGGAAGCCCACCATGTGATATCACTTACCATGCATGCTTACACGGATAGTGACTGGGCAGGATGTTCCGACGCCAGAGTGTCACATACTGGCAATTGTTTTTTGCTTGGCAATTCATGTATCTCTTGGCTTAGCAAGAAGCAACCAACAATTGCCACATCTAGCTATGAGGCTGAGTACAGGGCAGCTTTCACCGCTACAGTAGAGTGTATTTGGCTTCAATAGTTACTTACAGATCTTGGTATACACCAGACATCCTCCACTATGGTCTACACTGACAACTAGAGTGCTTTGGCCATTGCGCGTAACCCAGTGTTTCATGCGCGTACCAAGCATATTGAAGTTCACTATCATTATGTTCGGGAGCGGTTGTCAGCAGGAGACATAGAGTTGTCCTACTTCCCACAGAGGACAACATAGCAGATATGTTTACAAGGGCACTTCCTCGTCCCAAGTTCGAAGTCTTCCGACAGGCTTTACACTTGGTTCCCTTCGTTACATGATCTCACATCCCTTGTACATTCATAGGTGGCTATATCCTTTTGGATGAACATGTGCCACCATGACCAGAAAATACCAGGCATTCTGAGATGTTTCCAGAGTACTTCAGCCCATCCCATGGAGGGGGGTTTATAGGCCATCTCCTGGTGGTTCTAGTGATGCCCTATAAGCCATGGTATGTGCCTTGAAGGCATAAATATAGGCACTTGTAGTGTTAGTGCCTTTTAGGCCACATAGGACATTTAGACCTATGACACTTAGGACACTTAGTCCTAGGTCTGGGTACTTGTACCTTGTACTCCTTTTTTTTTTCATTATCCTAGTTTTGACGTGACGGCTAATCTATCGACTCCTTTGCAATCTGCACTCTCTCTTTTTCAATCGATCCTACAGCATTATCTTATTGGAGCTGATTTTACAGTCAAGACAGACCATCAGAGCCTCATATTTTTCTTGACGCAGACAAAGATCTCCGAAAAGCAGATGAAATGGGTAAACTTCTTGTCCATGTTTCACTTTCAGATTGTCTACACTCTAGGAGCTCGAAATAGGGTAGCAGATGCCTTAACCAGAAGGCCCAAATTGAATAATGTTACCATAGCATATCATCACGATCTAGAGGTCATGAAAGAGCTATATTTACAGGATCCAAATTTCTGAGAAGTTATGAGGAACATCTTGCAAGGGGAATCATCCAGTCAATATTCATTAAAGGATGGTTTTCTCATGAAAGATGATCATTTGTGTGTGACCCAAGACATGCAAGCCAAAACTTTGGAAGAATGTCATGCTCCTCCTTATGCAAGGCATCGAGGTATTTTGTCTACTACAGGCCACAGTATTGGATCTTTTCAAGTGTTATGCATCCGAGTAGAAAGTCAAACTCGTGGAATTTGCATACAGTAACAATGTTCATAGCTCCAAAGGAAAAGCCCCAGTCGAAGTTATTTATGGAAAGGTGATTCTACCACCCATCCTCAGAACAAAGGACGAGATATTTGCAGCCGACCAGTATGTCCGAGACTTAGATACAGCTTTCTCTCAAGTATGGGCAGCGATGAAAGATCTCAACAAAAGCAAAAGAAGGCACCGGACAAGCTCCGGAGGGAAATGAACCTCCAAGAAGGAGACTCGGTCTTACTAAAGTTTGAAAAAGCATGACTGCGAAAGATGAAAGGAAAAGAGAAAAGTATACCCAAAGTTGTCTCCCCAATTTTATGGACCATTCAAAGTTAGTGAGGCCATAAATGAAGTGGCTTTTCGACTAGAGCTGCCCGAGACTTGGAAGATTCACAATGCTTTTCATGTGAGTCTTCTAAATAAGTATCAAGGACCAGAACCTATAGAACCAGTTCAAAAAGAGCCACCAAAGGTGGAAGAGATGGAGGAAATCCTCCAACTAGAACAAATCGTGTATCATACAAAGAAGCAAGGACCGAGATGCAAGGTTATCCGTAGATACCTTGTCAAGTTTAAGAATTATTCAGCACTTGATGCCAAGTGGGTTGATGAGAAATTCTTTACAAAATATCCTCAAGTTCTATAGTCGTATCAAGAATCTTTTCAGTAGAGGAGAAGCCGAGGGGGATGTCACCATTTGGGACTTCTCCTAAGAAAATAAAAGAATAATTCTTTGATAGGAATTGATTTTGGCCAAAGAAAGTTAAAGTGGTTAACCAAGAATAAGTATTATTGTTTTCCTTTTGCGTTGCATTAGTAAAAGAGAACTATGGGGACGCCCACAAGGGACTAGAAATAGTCCAAGAACTAGAATGCATGCATTAGACTAACCTTTAACGGGTAAAAGTGTTGGATTTTGATTGTGGTGATGTGTAGGTCCAAGAAGGGTGCAAATAGAGCCCTAAAGTCAAGGGAAAGCGCCAAAAAGCGAGACCTACAAGGCAAAAAACTCCAAGACGAGGTGGCACCTACATATGGAGGACCCCACAGGGCTAAAAGCCAACAAAACAGCCTAAAAGCCAAGGATCTGGCTCAAAAAGCATGCGAATCAGCTTTTAGAACCTCAAGAAAGCTAAAAGTGTAAAAAGCTCCAGTTTTTTCAAGAAAGAAAGCCTAATCTAGGCTTAGGAAAACTAGCCCCAGCTCTTTAAAAAGGTCTGCTTTCTGATTGGGGTCAAGCCTATAAAAGAAGAGCCTCTGAGCTCTAGAAAAAAAGAGAGTTGTACTCAGTCCAAGCTCTTGTGAGCTCCAGTTGTACAAAAGTCTATTCTATTGCAATAAAGACCTTGGGGGGGGTCCAGCCCTTTTTCTAGGCCCTAGTGCTGTGTATTGTTTCTTTCCCTCACCTCCTTGCACTCTTCCTTGAAGGTGCATGAGCTCCCATAGCCTCACCAAGCTCAGCCAGTGAATTCCAGCGCTTCGTCTGCATCCCTAGACTATTGCGACTAGGTCTAGAGCTTCCCTGTCATACAGCCCAGGCTTCCTGTGTGCACCCCAAAGTGCTGCGATCTGTCCCATAGCATCTCATGCAAGAAGACATTTCTTGCTGCGATCTGAGTTGTTAGCTGTGTGCTATGGCCGGAGGTGTCCACGAACCCTTCCTAGAGTGCCTAGGATCAATTGTGATTTGATTAGGAAGGTGTTCCTTTGCTCCCTTTTTGCAGTCCAGCCAGCCCATAGCTCCCTGAGTTGCTGGAATATTATTGTAAAGGTGGACTTTGAGGTCTAGTTCCTGTTTCAATAGGCCAAAGGGAAGAGGGAAGAAATATGCATAAAATGAAGTCCCCCTGGATCAAAGAGTCATGTCATTGAACAAGGGTTGCGTCAGACCTTATTGTGTCATGAGTTGACATCACCTCGGCTCATAAAGGAGAGCTACTGTTGTAACCGGCCTTCTAAGAACTAAACAGCCATTTCTGTTTACCTCGGGATCTGCGCCAGCAGCCAAACACCGCCTTGGGATGCGTGCCTGCAGCAAGGCTGCCTCGAAGAACGTGCAAGAGGGGAGGGAGCAGCCAGAGCAGCAGCAAAACAGCAGCAAGAGCCAGGGAATGCAACGAAACTGAAGGGGGAACTTCTGCTAGACTTGCTAGACTCTAGCCTCAAAAGTGGATGTGAAGGATATTGGGATTGCCATCACTTGCATGCATCCTCTATTCTCACCTTGACAATCTTGGCCCGAATTTGTTTGTTTCTTCTTGGAGAATTGCTCTTTGAGGTGATGCATTCTTAGTTTCCCTCTGGTAAGCATTGTAAACTTGCCTTACTTAGTTGTGCATTATCATGTGCCTATTCTAATTTGATAGCTTGTATCTGGTACAGTCCATCCCACTGTTGATTTTTTAAAACTATTGATCTTAGCTCTTCCCCTTGCCTCAACAACAAGTCTTTCAATGAGCCATACTCCATACACGTATCCGATGTATTTCTCGGCACAAAGGTATGTGCATGGGAGTCAATCCCAAGGGGTGAAATGGTAAGAGCAGTCCATTGAGAGCTAGAGGTCATAATACACCTTGTCCACTTCAATTGGTTTTCAAGGAAGTGAAGAAAGCACACAAGGAAGGTAAATGGGCAGTCTACAGGGATGGGCAAGCTTTTAATTCAAGATTTCAAATCTAAACCCAAAGACTCTCAGTCTTAAACTGATGTTATCCAAGCCGTTTTTCTAAGATACTATTAGTATCTAGTCATGCATCTAAATAATTGGGTCTGAGCTGCTCCCTCAACTCTCTAGGTATTTAGATGTATCTGCAATATTTTGGTGTGTGCTTTGTCTCATTGACCCGTGAGGTCTTCTGCAGACGTTAATCTCTCTCTCTCTCTCTCTCTCTCTCTCTCTCTCTCTCCGTCGCTCCCCCCGTCCGTCCCTCGTCGCTCCCCTCGTCGCTCAGCTCGTCGTTGCCCAGCCCGCCGCTCTTCACTTCCCCACTTCCTCTCCCCACTCTTGGCTGGGCTGTACCCCAGGCCTAGCCAAGGGGTTAGTCCAGCCAAAAGGGGGATAGTCGATATGGCCAGCCCATCCTCCCCTCATCCCCCCAAGCTTTACTCCGCCATGGTAGCCACAACCCCTGCTCCCTTCGACAGGACGTACTCTAGGTATAAGATTCAACCTCCCCCGATGCCGACCAAGCCGCAAGAGCAGATTTACCATCTCCAGCAAGAAGTGCGAGACCTGAGGTCCCAGCTCACCCAAGCCCTAGCTCGTATTGCAGCTTTGGAAGGCCCAGGGAAGCAGGAGATTATTGCAGCAGCCGTACAAACATGTAAAGCTGAGCCCCCAACATCACAGCTGATTTCCACGGTTAGAGAGCTCATCCAGGTGAGTGACGGCTGAACCCAAGGTTGACATCCAAACAGAGATCCAAGAACATCACCTTCGGAAAGAGAATGCTATGAAGATTCGAATAGGGGGAATACCCGATTGGCAGCACGAGGATGACACTTTCGAGGAGGCAATCGACAGAATCAAGGCAGCAGTCCCGGCCATTGATTGGTCAGCAAGCCCAACTGATGACAAGAATGATGATGAAGAGAAGTCTTCCCCAGTTTATTTATCGCCTAGGAATGGACACGTTGTCATAACCTTCAACTCGAAGACACTCAGGAAGAGGATTCTACGACAATCCTATAAGCTGAAGGGGAGAAAGATGTGGATTGCTGAGGAGCTTACAAGAACCCAACTGAAGAACAAAGCTACCGAGCTTGCTAAGGTTCGGGCAGCCAAGGAAGCAGGAAAATGGGCAGTATATCGTGCCGGTCTTGCAGTGATTAGAGAATTTAAGACAAAATCTAAAGACCCTCAGTCTTAAACTGATGTAATGGCCACTCCATAGCCTAGTACTTAGTTCCTTTTATGTTTTATGTTCTATAAGTTTTGTTTTTTTGGAGGAATCTGATGATACTCCCAGGGAGGTTGCCTATGGCCCTCTCTGTACTGATGTATAAGCAGGTCTCTTTTGTCCCATAGACCTTTTTAGATCTCCAATGGACATTAATAAACTTTCTTTCTTTCTTTCTCTTTGAAATTATCGCCGTAATTCATGGCCGTGACCAATGTATGACTAATAAGTGGGTTAGGGGCACTTTTCCCTCATTAGAGGTTTTTTCTCCTAACCACAGTTAGGATCCCTAACTATGGTTAGTGGATAGGTTTAGGTTTTGTCACTTGGAAAAAACCTTCACCTCTTGTATGTTTTGGCTATCTCTTCTATTCTACATTTGTGGCTCTCTCTCTCTCTCTCTCTCTCTCTCTCTCTCTCTCTCCCCCCCCCACATAGCTCCCTTTTTTCTCCACGACTCTTATGTCCCCTCTACCTCTCACTTAGCAGCCTTTCTCTACTCCCCTGCCCTATACAGCCAGCATATCCCCCACGCCCCCCAGCCATACGCCATGTCCCAGTTCGCATCCACCCGGATCCCACCTGAGACGCTTGACTACATCTTTATGACCTCCGTCAGGAGGTGGTCTCCCTCACCGCTATAGTCACAGCGGTCCCGCGCACCATACCAGAGGTGGAGGAGCGGATCGCCACCATCCAGACCGCTATTGAGGAGACTACTAGATGGGTAGATGTTGCGAGACGGGCACCCAAAGCAGCAGTTTCAGCCACCATCGTCGAGCAAGAACAGAGGGCCAGTAAGGCTCTCAACATCCGAGTTCGAGGTATCCCCCGAGTAGATTCACTTACCCCCCTCGTGGACGCGATTGCTTTCGTGACCTCTACCCTCGGCCTCGCCGATCATAGGATTGAGCATGCATGGTGCACGGGACGGGACCCCACACGTCCACAGCCACTTATTATCCGATTCAGGGACACTCAGGCTCGACTTGCAGCACTCAGATAGCGCGCTACACTGCGGGACCACCCTACCATTTTCATGGATGAGGATCTCACACCTATGCAGGTAGAGGAGTGGCGCACCCTACTTCAGCAGCGAGATGCAGCCCATCAGGAGGGGAAGTGGGCTGTCGTCTGAGATGGCCGCCGAGCCCCACCAGGTCCTCAAGACACGGTAGCAGGCTCCCACCCCAAATAGGGAGACATGGTCTATGAGATTCGGACTCAGCACACAGTACCCTTGGCATGCACCATATGGAACTGTAATGGTACCTATGGTCTGACCCTGGGAATTTCTCAGAGTCATACACTGGACGTGACATAGTTTTCTATACAGAGACACACCAGAGCCTTGAGCGCCCTCTCCCCTCGGTCAATGGCTATACCTGGGAGTCAGTATTCCGTGAGGAGACCAGAGATACTGGGGGGGTCCGAGGCTCAGGCGGAGTTGCAGTACTCTTCCGTTCAGCACTCATTAGTCTGATATCCGTGGTCAAATGGGATGTTCACGCCCGTTACCTATGGCTCCGCTTACGACGCCCTTCCACATGCGACCTTTTTATTGCAGTCTGCTACTTCCCCCCTAAGACGTCACACTTCGCACGGGTGCTACGCGAGGATACTGGGGTATCCCCCTATTTACATCTCCACCCAGACATTGTGGAGTTTTCCAGACGCGGAGAGGTCCTCCTAGTTGGGGATTTCAAAGCACGGACAGGCACACATCAGACATCCCTCCTGGATTTCCACTCAAATCCGGTCCTATTACCTGAGATGGACATAGAGGACTCGGGCTTCCCCTGCTCCTCGGCCGACAGTCGAGCCCCCGTTACTGCATATGGGCAGGCTCTTTTGAATCTTGGATGTATACATGATCTGGTCATCTACAATGGACTAGATCGGTGGCCCGCCTCCTCTGGTTTCACATGTTTCCCACATGGCGGAGGAGCCAGTGTCGTCGACTACATTTTGGGACCTCCTGCTCTAGCCTCACAGATCACTGACTTCCGTACCGCACCCTTACCCCCAGGAGCCGCCGACCACACTTACCTTTCATCTCCTTACGCCTCGAGCCCCTTCCAACCACACTCTGCACTACACCACCTATCATGATATACACTTTGATCATAACCTCTCACCTGACTACTCAGTCCACCTAGCCTCTCTCCTCAGACACATAGACACCATACCCTCTCTAGATCACCGAGCCGCCCTCATCACCCACTCTCTCCACAATGCAGCCCGCCACATCTTTCCTTACACTACTCGGTCTACCCGCCCCCCACCCGTTGGCTCCACCCCATGCAATAGCTGGTATGATGACGAATGTTAAGCCTTACGCCGCACACTCCGACTCACGACCCAGCGAAATGCTAGGGCTGACCCACACCTCACCTGGGAATATCGCCGCCTAGTCCGTCACAAGAAGCTAGCCTTCCTGCGCCAGAATGAGGATACGCTACTAAACATCCTGTTCAATAGCAACTCCAAGGATTTCTGGAGGAAATTTCTAGAACGCCGATCCCCTACCCCCCTCACAGACACTTTCCTCTGGTACTCCTACGCACGCACACTCTATGATATCCCTGATCAGCCCCCTCCTGACCTCTCCGCCACCCCCCGCCCCACATCTTGCACCCTTTTCACAACCGAGGGAGTCACCCACGCAGCGCACAAGCTTCACAACGGCTGAGCCAAGGATCATGAGGGCCTATGCACAGAGTTTGTCGCCTATGGTATCAAAACTCTAGCCCCCATCCTGGCAACGTTGTTCAATGAAGCTGTCTGCCACGGATTCCCCAGAGCCTGGACCCTGAACACTATCACACCCATCCACAAAGCAGGAGATCCCATGGATCCAGGGAATTACAGGACCATCATGATTAGACATGTTATGTCCAAGATCTATGCATCAGTGTTAGATGGTGAGGTCAGCACTCGCGCAAAGATACGAGGCCTCAGGGCATCTGGACAGGCCGGTTTCAGGACGGATCACTCGACTTACGATCACATTTTTACACTTCGAGGGATCATTGAGGAGGCCAGACACAGGAGACAGAGGGTATACTGTTGCCTTGTGGATTTCCGCAAGGCATTCGACACTGTTCCTCGGGCCCGCCTTGTCAGACGCTTGCAGGAGTTAGGTTACGACTTGGAGGTTATATGGGTGGTAGTAGCTCTCTATGAGAGGGTGACGGGCCGGGTCAGGATTGGTACCAGCTGGACCACAGAGATCACGAGCACTATAGGGGTCAAACAAGGATGTCCCTTGTCACTGACTCTATTTGGCCTCTACATCGACGAGCTCGAGACCACCATCAAGACACTCGGAGGTGGAGGCTGCTCTCTTGCAGAGGCTGTCATCCAGATTCTCTTATACCCAGACGATGTAGTACTACTATCCTCCTCTGCTACTGGTCTTCAGCAACACCTAGATGGACTTCAGATCTTCTGTGATACCCACGACTTGAAGGTCAACCTTGGGAAAACCAAGGTCATGATCTTCAACACCTCCCAACCCGCTATGCACCGAGAGCAGTTCCTCTTCGCCGGCGACCCTGTTGAGATAGTCGACTCATACACATACCTGGGCGTTGTATTCTCAAGCCCGATCTTCACGATGCGCCCGGCCATGCAGGCCAGGATTAACCGAGGCTATGCCGCTCTTGCCAGACTGGAGCGACAGTGCTACCACTCTCACTTTTAGGACCCGCGAACCAAGTCTCTTCTTTTTTATTCCATGGTTCGCCCAGCAGGTATGTACGGCAGTCCATGGTGGGGGGCCGACCTTTCAGACACAGAGTGGGCACGCGTCGAGCACCTACAGATACTGATGTTTGCTCGGATGATCCGCAGCAAACCATCGGTACCTCATCAGATCATCTTAGCAGAATTCGGCGCCTCACCAGTACAGCTTGATGCGGCCTTCCAGGCTATCACTTATCTACACAGGGTCAGGGACTTCAGCTCCTCTTCCGACGGTCGCTTCCGCCTACCTTGGCTAGCCCTATCCTCCTCTATGGCCTTATCCGTTGATGGGGACCAGCGATGTTGGTATAGACGCCTTTCTAGTTGATTCACCCGACTGGGGCTCGACATGGACCGGTTGCCTCCTTTTCAGTATAGCCTTGACGCTCCACCATCCCCTTTCTCCCCCACTGACCAGGAGGTCAACCAGATCATTCGAGAGGACCTGCTCCAGCTTCACACCTAGAGGACTTGGTTTCTTCATCCCGAGCTTCCTGTGAAGCTCGATTGCTATCGCCGACACTGCCTCCAGATTTTCACAGGAGATTTTAATCACGCCCCTGGGCTATACACGGATTCATCTACCGCATGCGCTCCGGATTTCACTCAGCCAATTTAGGGTTTCATCACACCGATTATGGATCGAGAGTGGACGCGCAGAGGGTATCCCATGAGAGGGCCGCATCTGCCCACTTTGCGACCTGCAGGAGATCGAGTCAGAGGAGCACTTTGCTTTCAGATGCCCTATCTATTATGCCATCCGAGGCCGGTACCACTGCCTATTCCGCGACGGATTCGGTCCCCTCACACACATGCTGTAGTTCCCGGACCAGCGGTGCCTAGCCGCTTTCTTACATGAGATGACCCGCCACCGAGATGCATCTCTCTGAGCACGACAGCATGCGCAGCCCACACAACATGAGGACACTCAGCGACCCATCACTGATTTCTTCCAGTCACAGGATACCTCTCCTCAGTCTAGCCGACGACGCGGACGTGAGCGAGAGCTAAAGCCACGACAGCTACGCCAGCAGACAGACTCACACATCCGGGTCCATGACATCCCTTCTATGCTCTCAGCATGCCCTACCGGGGTCACCGTCGCTCTCGTTCTTCAACATAGGGCCTCCCGCCGCCCCCGACGATCGAGCTCGACTAGGCAGCGTGACGTCAGAGGCCAATCATCCATCGCAGGGTTTTTTCGACCTCCCATTTGACGGGCCCTCTATGATTGGCCTCTGACGATCACCACATGCATATATATATATATATTTGTATCTCCCCCTTCTGCTCCATTTTTTTGTGCCATTTTTTGTATCATCTAGAGATAGATACACATTTTGTGCACCAGGACTAGACACACCGTCCTTCATAACTTTTTTGAAGAAACGGTTGGCCGGACCGTTTTGAGACCGCCACCATTATGCTCATTGTACTAGTTATCTTTAGTCTCATAGACCTTCACGGTCTCCCGAAGACTTTCATATACAAGCAAAGATTGCCATGACACTTCTCCAGATTAATGCTATCTTTCAGACAGTGACATATAATCATAGCATTTGGACTCTACCTAGCTAGATACTGCCGAGGTTGGTCATCACTACGACTTGCTGCAGACAACCGGTTCAATGCAGCTTGATATGCATGTGTTTCCAAATGTTTGATACAGATGGATTGACTCCCGCCCTTTCAGTACAACATGGATGCCATGTCTTTTCCCTGATCCCACAAGATGAGATCAATTGAATCATATGGCTGGATCTATTACAGCTTTACACAGCACGGACTTAGGGAGGGGACCAGGAGTTTCCCCACCAAGATCCAGATCTACCGTGACCATTTCCTTAGGATATCAAAAGACGGAGTGATCATCAGACCCTCATACCTAGAAGACAGACGCATCTCACATTCATTGAGGATTGCCATCGGGCAAATGAGAGTCTCATTCCATCAGCTAGGGATCGAAGCAAGCAGAGCTGCCAATATACTGAGAGAGGAGCGGATATGCAAGTTGAGCACACTAGGAGAGGTGGAGACAGAGGAGCACTCTGTATGCATATGTCTGGCATACTATGAGATTCGAGGACGGTACCACTTCCTATACCAGAAGGGACTTGGGTTTAAACCACTCTCCCGCTTGATCTCTACCTGATGGAGATGATGCGACGACATAGAGAGACTCTTTTGAGACAGAACAAGCAGCCTATGGTCCTACCCGAGCCAGAGACAGATGCAGCCCAGAGACATGTCACGGAGTTCTACACCTTTGAGTCAGCCCGGTGAAACAACGGAATTGAGGAGGAGGAGATAGATGAGATGAGGGTAGAATGGACTAGTGACAAATTACTTCATCAACTTGATCTCACTACTTCAGCCAAGGAGAACCTGGATAAGCTCAAGAATACTTATGTTACATCTATTGGACTTGAGCAGGAATCTTCATCTGCTACGTTGCATGATCTATTCCTCTCTGAGGTGGAAGATGATGCTTAGTTCTCTGAGTGTTTGAGTTGAGTCTCACACTCTTTGCTCTGAAGGGGGGTGTTGGAGATATCATAGCCAAAGAGTGTGTTGATGTGATGTGTTGGTGTGTAGTACTAGGAGATCTAGTACCAGTCCTTGTGTGAGTCATGCGTGAGTGTCACGTGTCACTATGGGACTTATCCCATATGCACTCGATGCAAGTGTGTAGCCTATAAGGCTTGTACTTCACTTGTCTCATTTGGTGATGATGAATGAATGAAAGCCTTTATGGATTCTACATTTGTCTACCAATTCTTCACTCCCTAGCTTCTCTCTCTCTCTCTCTCTCTCTCTCTCTCTCTCTCACTGTCACGGGGGCGTGAAATTCTAAGTACTTTACTGTACTACAAGACCGTGACAACTTTGGTTTTAAAAGTCCAAGCGTGGGCTTAATAATGTGTAATTAAACGCGGCATGGTGCGTAGCACATAAGCGTAATTAATCCCTAGGCCCAAAGGCATTCCAAGGAATTAAAAGAGTGGTTGTTGGGAAATGATGATGTGGCATTTTTAATGGGCTCCCTAGAGGGCCATGTACCTTCAGTGGCCCCCCTAGAGTTCCAGGTGGCTCTAGTGCCTTCTACATGCTCCTTTGCCATTCCTGGACCTTCCTGGGCCTTCTAAACTTCACATGTGTGGTTTTCTCTCTCATCTTCTCCCTTTGTTGAGATTTTGGACTGGTTTTTCAGCCTCCTTCAGCTGAATTCCGTTTTTCTTCATAACTCCTCACCTGTTTGGATTCCTCGACTTCCGTTTGGCCCGATGGCTTCCCCTCTGCCTCCCCTTCGTAGTGATATGCTTTTCCCTCCGTGCGTTTGGTAGAACGGGCAGAGCTGAGCACTTCTTTTGCTGGTCGAATTTGCAAAAGTGGCTTTTTCTGGACCTTTTTTCTTCTACCGCCTCCTGGGCCTCTCCTCTTGCAAAGCTACAGCTTTCTGTTGAATTTCGAGTGGTCCCACGCGCTGGTTGACTGGTTTTTCTCAGTTTTGGAGGACTTTCCGGCGATGAAACTTCTCCAAAACCTTCTCAATGCATTCCTCTCTGAAGCACGCTTCTTTTGAGCCCAAGAACTCCCACTTCTTCGCGACAGAAGTGCTTCTTTTCGCATTTTTCAGTGGAATTCTTGCTGGTCGGCTCTTGTAAATGCTCTTTCTTCGTGCCTTTGCACTCCTCTTTGGCTGAGAATGCAATTGGGCATTGGCTACTATGTCCTCTTGGCGATTGAGGACTTGGTTCGAGTCTTCAGGGCTTGGTGAGTTGTGATTTTGCTACTGCAATTTCTTTTTGCCATAAGCTATTGGTTGGCCTCGTGTGCCGCCTCTTTCTTGGCTCACAGGTGCCCAGGCAGTGCTACATGAGTCATTCTTTGGTTGGGTACTTTGCTGATTTTATTTTGGAGCTTTGAAAAGCTTTGTGAATGCCATCTGGAAACCACTCAAAGAGAGTGCAGCTGGGGTGCAGTGTGATTGCATCTGGACAGCCAATGGAATTGCACTCGGAAAAGAGAATGCCTTTGGGTTGAGCCTACGGGTTAAGTGCACTTATGTGATGGTGTTATATGCTTGAAAGCCTTGCGAAGGCTTAGTGAATTGGGGCTGCGTGCTCAGTTGCAGGGAAGGTCTCCCAGATGCAACTTGTAATCATTTCACTGTGAAATATAAAGAAATACCGAAAGAGGCGCCACGGTGTTTGGGGCCAATCGGGTGCACTTGTCTATGTCTGTTGAGCAGGGGCATTCTAGCCTCCATCCCTTTTTCAGTGGTTTTGTTTGTGAACAAATGGGTAAATGCCAAATGGTGATCATGCAATGGTTAATGGTTGTGATATATGCTTTGTGAGCTGTAAATAAGTGCTGAAGTGATTAAAGGTTTAGTTCCACTGCCCTCTGAGTGATTAGAGGCCGGTTTCATTGGTTCCGTTGCCGGGACACCACACACTCTTTCTCAAAAGGTGGGCCTCGGTAGTTTGGTGGAAGGATATCTTTGCTGCACTTTTTGACAGCTGAATATTACAACCATAAACACGGTGAGTACCCATGAGCAAGAGAGCTCCACAACTCCTCAAAGGAGAAGGCAGGAAAGCCTTAATGATCCAGCTAGTGTACAGCTGCAGGGAGCACAACAAATGCCTTTTGAGCAGGCCACACATGAAGCTACAACTGAGCTCAACGGTGATACTAGTTCTAGCAGTGAGTCAGATGATGCTACTATGTTGAATGCACAGCTTGCAAGTGCAATGACTCCTTTGACTCAGCTGGCTCAAAATTTGGCTCAGATTGTGCAAACAAATGCCAAGAAGAAGAAGAAATCAAGAAAGCACAAGCACGGAAAGAGTGAGTACACACATGCATCAGCTTCTCATGGCGGACCGCACACTCATGCATCAGTTTCCCATGAGGGACAGCCATCTAAAATGACTCAGAAAGTGACTTCCAAGAGAGAGGAATCGCCCAAAAGAGCACTTAAGAAAGAGGTACAAAAAGTACATCCAGTGCAACAGTATGAGCAGCCAGCACAAGGCCTTGGTTTGGGTATTTCTACTCCTCAAAATAATAATGTGCAGTCCATAAATGTGGCTCAACCACCTCAGCCATATTTGAGGCAGCAACCTGAATATTTTCGTACAGATTCTATCTTTGATGCTATGTTGATTTCACCGCCCATTGGGCATAGAAAACAAGTCATGTATGACAATGTGGGAATGCAGCCAGGCATGCAAGCCACAGCATATGCTCCCATGCCTAATGTTCAGCCAAGCATGGCTCTCCCTAGTGAAGGGAATGCTGCAAATATACAGCCATCTTTGGGACAGCCAATATCAAATGTATATAAAGAATTTAAGGATGGTGGTTCTCATGTCAAGTTTGATACATATAATGGAGTACAGGACAGGTACAAAGCCCTCACATTCCTTCAACAGTTTGATGCTGCATTTCTTGGGGGTTTGTTTACAGAAGCATCCAAGATGAGGAAGGTTGCCACATTTTTGAAAGGCAATGCACTTAAGTGGTACACCAACCTTATGCTTCATGGAGATGCACCTACTACTTGGCTGGAATTTAAGCAAGTGTTCTCTTCTACTTGGCTTACTCCAACTTTTGAAGTTGAAGTACTTTCACACTGGCATGACTTGTCATACAAACTTTGCAAGAATCTTGATGGTTGTTACACCCAGAGGTTTTGGGATGTTTTGCTGCCATTGAGCTCTTACAGGCATGTTTCTTTGAAAGAGCAAATAGAGAGGTACTGTTGTGGATTGCCTAGTGAGCTACGTGATTATTGCATCAAAACCAAGGTGGGTTCTATGACTCAATTAATTGAGAATGCAAGGACAGAATATGCATGGATGCAGGAGAAGAATTTGGGCTTTATGGACAGCAGGAAAGAAGACAACAAACGGGCTGCCAAACACCAGAATAAGGACATCAAATCTGAAAATAAAAATTATGGCAAACGACCGTTTCAAAAGGGAGGAAAAGCCCAATTCAAAGCTGGTCAAAGGCGTGGACAGCCTAATAAACAGCCCCGTACCAAGTTATCTGATGAAGAGAAAAAGTCACTCATGGAGCAAAACAAATGTTTTATATGCAAAGGAGAGGGACACCGCTCTTATGATTGCCCATTCAAGAAAAGAGACAGGTCAGATGATGATAAGAATGGTGATAAACAGGCTGATCGGAAGGGCAAAAAGCCTAAACCTTCTGCAGGACTTCTTCCAGATGTGATTGGGAGTTTGCCACATGCACATGATGAAGAGGAAATGAAAAAGACCGAGATGTGCAGAGCATGGGGAAAAATCAGAAATCAGAATTGTTTGTTTTTCTTTGATTCTGGAGCAAAGGCAAATTTCATAACTCCTGATATGGCAGGAAGGCTTGGCATCGAGCCTGGGGAAATGGGGCCATCCGGCATGTGTGATATGGCCAACCCTGAACTCAACACACCTGTCACTCCTATCATTGGCAAGTTGAGGATGCATATCCAGGGATATCAGGATGCAGAGGACTTCTACATTATGCCTTTGCCAGAGTGTGATGCTTTGCTTGGGATGCCTTGGATGTACAGGGTGGGGGCTGATGTGCAGATGAGAAACAAGAAGATTTCTTTAACTCATAGAGGCAAAAATCATGTACTTGATGTAAAGTTGAAAGGGGAGTCCATCCCTGTAGTTTCAGCTTCTTGTATTTCCAATGTAATAAAGCGTCATATTTCAGCGTACTTGATTTTTGTCAAAGAGGACAGCCAACCAGTTCAGGAAGGCTCTACTATTTCTGCTTTAGATAGAGAAAGGGCTGCTTTTATTTCAGATTTTCAGGATTGTTTCTCAGATGCACTTCCTCAAGAATTACCTCCCAAGAGGCCCGAGGATCATAAAATTGATATAATTCCAGGAAGCTCACCGCCTAATATACCTCCCTATCATGTCAGTAAGGCACAACAGGAAGAGATAATGTCACAAGTGAAGGAACTCTTGGAAAAGGAATTAATACAGCCAAGTAATTCTCCTTACTGTTCCCCTGTGTTGCTTGTGCAAAAGAAGGATGGCAGTTGGAGAATGTGTATTGATTATAGGGCTTTGAATAAAGTCACAATTAAGAACCGTTTTCCAATTCCACGCATTGATGATATATTGGATCGGTTGGAAGATTCCTCAATGTTCAGTCGTATTGACCTTAAAAGTGGATACCATCAGATAAGGATACGACCTGAAGATCTCTACAAGACTGCCTTCCGCACTTCATTTGGCTTATATGAGTTCCTTGTGATGCCTTTTGGTTTGACTAATGCACCTGCCACTTTCAATAGAATGATGGACATAATTTTTAGAGCCCACAGAAAGTTTGTGGGCACTTTCTTCGATGACATCATTGTGTTCTCTAAAAATGAGCAGGAGCACAGGAAACACCTCACTATTGTGTTTCAAGAGTTGAAAAGACACAAGCTATTAATAAACACCAAGAAAAGTGAGTTCTTTATGCATGAGATTCATTTTCTCGGTCATATAGTGTCAAAGGATGGAGTCAAGATGGATCCTGCAAAAGTTGAGGCCATAAGGAGTTGGCCAATTTTGAAAAATCTGCATGAAGTCAGAAGCTTTCTTGGGTTGTGTTCAAACTATCGGAGGTTTATAAAGTACTTTGCAGAAATTGCTTCTCCCTTGCATGCTTTACAAAAGAAAGCTGTACCGTTTCGGTGGGGACCAAAGGAAAATGCAGCTTTTGAAGAGCTGAAGCAAAAATTGTGTTCTGAACCCGTTATTATCTTGCCAGATCTTGCAAAACCCTTTGCTGTAACTTGTGATGCATGTGGAAACAGCATAGGAGGCACTTTGATGCAGGATGGCAGAGTGGTTGCATATGAGAGTAGAGTTCTCAAAGATGCTGAATTGTACTTGCAGATATACGAGAAGGAAATGTTAGCAGTGGTACATGCTTTGACCACATGGAAACATTACCTTCTTGGAGCTGATTTTTATGTGCAGACAGATCATCAGTCACTTAGATATTTTCTCACGCAGAGAAAATTGTCTGAAAAGCACATGAGATGGGCTAACTTCCTCTCAATGTTTCATTTTCAAATTGTACATGTGCCGGGTAACAAAAATGTCGTGGCTGATGCACTTTCCAGGAAACCACAGCCTGAAGTAGTCTCCAAGAAACCCAGTGTTTCAGCAGTGAGCATTGCTTACAACAATGTGTTAGATGTGATGAAAGATCAGTATGTTAATGATGCTGATTTTTCAACTATTTATGATCAGCTTTCTGATGGTCAAAGGCATGATCACTATATGTTGAAAGAGGGTTTCATTTTGATGCATGGACGACTCTGTGTCACTGATCAGATGCGACAAAAAGTCATAATGGAAAGTCATGCTCCTCCATATGCAGGACATAGGGGAATTACAGCAACAATTTCAGCAGTGGAGCAATACTTTTATTGGCCATCTTTGAGGAAAGATGTGGAAGAATATGTGAGAACATGCATGGTTTGTCAGAAAGTAAAGTTTGACAGGCAGAAGGCACCTGGGTTGTTACACCCTTTGCCAATTTCGGATAGACCATGGCAAAGCATAGCTATGGATTTTGTATTTGATCTTCCATGTACTCCTACTGGACATGATGGATTGTGGACAATAATTTGCAGGTTTAGCAAACAAGCCCACTTTGTGCCAGTAAGAAAGAAAATTACAGCAGATCAAATGGCCAAATTGTTTTTGCAGCATGTCTTCAAGTATCATGGGATGCCTGAATCCATAATCAGTGATAGAGATCCGAGGATGACCAGCCTCTTTTGGAGAGCACTGTTTGAAAATATGGGCACTACGCTGAATTTTTCGTCATCTTTTCACCCTCAGTCTGATGGACAATCGGAGCAGGAAAACTCTACCATCTTGGATATGTTTAAATGCTATGTCTCAGACCACAAAAGCAAATGGGAGCATTATTTGCCTTTGCTGGAATATGCTTACAATAATACGGTGCACACATCCACAGGTAAAGCATCTTTTGAAATAGTGGAAGGTGCCAGGAAGATACCTCCCATTTTGCATACAAAAGAGAAAATCTTCGAAGCTGATCGTTTTGTGGAAAGCCTTGAAGAGGCTTACAAGAAGATCAAATATGCCTTGCAAAGAAGTCAAGACGAGCAGAAAAGAGCAGCAGATAAGCACCGCAGGGAATTGGTATTCACAGAAAGTGATTGGGTTTTGCTGCGTTTTCAGAAGGCAAGGCTGAAAAATAAGAAAGGCAAGGAAAGGTTGTACACAAAGCTGAACATGCGTTACTATGGTCCTTTCCAGGTTTCTGAAAAGATAAACGAGGTAGCTTATAGGCTGAAGTTGCCTCCGCATTGGAAGATACATAATGCCTTTCATGTGAGCTTACTAAAGCAATATCATGGAGATATTCCCGAGGATGTACCTGATGAGGTGCAGCCTGAAGTGGAAGAACAGGATGAACTTCTGGTCCCAGAGCAGATTCTGGCATACAGAGATAGAAAGCTCAAGGGTAAAGTTATCCGTCGCTACTTGGTAAAATTTCAAAATTACCCATCACTTGATGCGAAATGGATGGAGGAAGGTGAACTGGCAGATTCACCTGGGATATTGCAGCTTTACCTTGATGCTTTCCAATTAGAGCCGACTGCGGCCCGGGCTCCTACAGGTAGTTCAGCAGAGCGAGCGTCTGGAGCATTACCTGATGTTCGAGAGGGGGGTAGCACCTCCACTCCCTCAGTACAGACGGGCTCACTGTGATTTCATGAGGTCGCTTGATGACACTGTATGTTTCATCCGAGATACTGAGCTGACAGTATTTCTGCTGTGAGACTTCATGATATTGATGCATCTTGACTATTGATCGCCGAGGATCACATAGATTTTGAGCAGTATATATGGATGGATGCATGCCTCTCCTAGCCATATTTTCACTGTCTCTGTATACTATAGCTGCGGCTTTCTTGTATACTCTTTTATGCTATATTTCATGCTCGCTCCTGTGTTTTGGGGCAGCAAACTGTGGTTTGCTGTTTCAAGAGAGGGGTATGTCACGGGGGCGTGAAATTCTAAGTACTTTACTGTACTACAAGACCGTGACAACTTTGGTTTTAAAAGTCCAAGCGTGGGCTTAATAATGTGTAATTAAACGCGGCATGGTGCCTAGCACATAAGCGTAATTAATCCCTAGGCCCAAAGGCATTCCAAGGAATTAAAAGAGTGGTTGTTGGGAAATGATGATGTGGCATTTTTAATGGGCCCCCTAGAGGGCCATGTACCTTCAATGGCCCCCCTAGAGTTCCAGGTGGCTCTAGTGCCTTCTACATGCTCCTTTGCCATTCCTGGACCTTCCTGGGCCTTCTAAACTTCACATGTGTGGTTTTCTCTCTCATCTTCTCCCTTTGTTGAGATTTTGGACTGGTTTTTCAGCCTCCTTCAGCTGAATTCCGTTTTTCTTCATAACTCCTCACCTGTTTGGATTCCTCGACTTCCGTTTGGCCCGATGGCTTCCCCTCTGCCTCCCCTTCGTAAAGATATGCTTTTCCCTCCGTGCGTTTGGTAGAACGGGCAGAGCTGAGCACTTCTTTTGCTGGTCGAATTTGCAAAAGTGGCTTTTTCTGGACCTTTTTTCTTCTACCGCCTCCTGGGCCTCTCCTCTTGCAAAGCTACAGCTTTCTGTTGAATTTCGAGTGGTCCCACGCGCTGGTTGACTGGTTTTTCTCAGTTTTGGAGGACTTTCCGGCGATGAAACTTCTCCAAAACCTTCTCAATGCATTCCTCTCTGAAGCACGCTTCTTTTGAGCCCAAGAACTCCCACTTCTTCGCGACAGAAGTGCTTCTTTTCGCATTTTTCAGTGGAATTCTTGCTGGTCGGCTCTTGTAAATGCTCTTTCTTCGTGCCTTTGCACTCCTCTTTGGCTGAGAATGCAATTGGGCATTGGCTACTATGTCCTCCTGGCGATTGAGGACTTGGTTCGAGTCTTCAGGGCTTGGTGAGTTGTGATTTTGCTACTGCAATTTCTTTTTGCCATAAGCTATTGGTTGGCCTCGTGTGCCGCCTCTTTCTTGGCTCACAGGTGCCCAGGCAGTGCTACATGAGTCATTCTTTGGTTGGGTACTTTGCTGATTTTATTTTGGAGCTTTGAAAAGCTTTGTGAATGCCATCTGGAAACCACTCAAAGAGAGTGCAGCTGGGGTGCAGTGTGATTGCATCTGGACAGCCAATGGAATTGCACTCGGAAAAGAGAATGCCTTTGGGTTGAGCCTACAGGTTAAGTGCACTTATGTGATGGTGTTATATGCTTGAAAGCCTTGCGAAGGCTTAGTGAATTGGGGCTGCGTGCTCAGTTGCAGGGAAGGTCTCCCAGATGCAACTTGTAATCATTTCACTGTGAAATATAAAGAAATACCGAAAGGGGCGCCACGGTGTTTGGGGCCAATCGGGTGCACTTGTCTATGTCTGTTGAGCAGGGGCATTCTAGCCTCCATCCCTTTTTCAGTGGTTTTGTTTGTGAACAAATGGGTAAATGCCAAATGGTGATCATGCAATGGTTAATGGTTGTGATATATGCTTTGTGAGCTGTAAATAAGTGCTGAAGTGATTAAAGGTTTAGTTCCACTGCCCTCTGAGTGATTAGAGGCCGGTTTCACTCACACACACACACCATGTTTCTAACACTATTTTGTCACTATACTTGTGTTGTGGTGCTTGTGTTGTGGTGCTTGTAAACATTTGGTACCTCCAAAGGAGGTGAACTATTGTATATCTGAAGATGAAAACATTTAAAAAACCGTAAGGAGTACTTTTCCTCTAGAGAGTAATAAGCAATGTCTCTAGGGTTACGACCGGAACCGCAGTTCAGACATTTCTTTTTAATCATCTGGAATATTACAAATGCTTGTCAAAATTTAGGTATTTTGAAAAAATATTAAATATGCACAAATAATATAGAATTTATAGTATGTAGCTTGTACGTGGAAATTGGAAGTTCCATAGGCTCTAGAGGTGTTCTCTATCTAGTGCCCATTGTAGTCTACCTAATATAACCTGGTAACTAATAACTACTTGGTACTAACTATCAAACAAGAGTTATATGATTGTTAAATGTAAATCTCCCTCTCTTCTTTGGATCCTTGGATTATGTTTGTTCCTCTTGTGATTATTGTTACCGGGAACTTTTCGAGAAATGTTTTGTGAAATGTGTTTCATAGGGGTTCTGAACAAAAGAATACATGTAAAACACATAATATTGTATACATAGTCATTACTTTTTCTCTCTATTTCTCTCCCTTTTCTTTCTCTCGTATCGTACCGTCTCTCTCTCTCTCTCTCTCTCTCTCTCTCTCTCTCTCTCTCTCTCTCTCTCTCTCTCTCACACACACACACACACGCCACATCGTCTCGTAGCTCCTCTCTCCCGTCGTACCAACAGCCACTAGCAACAGCGCCGCTAGCAACGCCGCTCAGCCCCTAGCCCTAGCCGCCATCAACAGCGCCACCACTTAGCCCAGCCCTCGCCCTAGCCCACTCAACCAGGGCGTTGTTTAGCAGGGAGGCTGGTCGCACAGCATCACCCTAGCCCTAGCCGCTGCCAAACAGGAGCAAGTCTTCGAGGTCTTCGTGCAACAAACCCTAGCTGCCACGGTAGCCGAATAAAAGCAACTGTCGCCCGAGGGGTAGTCATTGCCCCTTTCAGACCTTGAGCTGGGCTGATTCCCCCATCTTGGCTCTAGGGGTTATAGTATAGCGGGGGGAGTCGCTCTACAACCAAGCCATCATGGAGAAGAAATTTGTAACCTCGTCCCTGACCTTGACCCCCTACAACAACAAGGAGACTCTCTTTTGCTGCCATCATTGGCTTTGCCCCCGACTCCCTCTCCTTATGATCTAAATTATCAAAGGCAGCAAAGTAAACTCAGAGGTTTGAACCTACAGGAACAACTCTATTATTTACAGCAACAGCTCAGAGAGGCTAAGGCTCAACTTGTCTCTTTGGAGATGAAAGTTTTCAATAGTGGTCAACACATAGGTTAGCAATTTGCAGAGCTCAAGGAAATCAGAGCTGATGGACTTAGAGCAATGGATACGTAGGCTTCCAGGCTGATCATGCAACTCTATATAACATCCTCACACTCAGAGGCGTCATTGAGGAGGCTAGGTCATGGAGTTAGAGGGTTTATTACTTCTTTGTGGATTTCCATAAGGTTTTGACATAGTTCCAAGTGCTCACCTCATCAGATACTTGTAGGATCTAGGGTATAGTCAAGAGATGATTTTTGTATCATGCACTCTATGAGAGGGTCTTAGACAGGATTTGGATAGCTATGAGAGAGTCTTAGACAGAAATGTGAGTTTGATCCTCACTTCTCTGAAATATGGAAAGCAATTAGAAATAGGGATCCAACTAATCGGGAGGCTTTCACTGAGGAGTCGCATGGAAATGGCGACACACCACAGGTTGGTGATAAAGGACTCAAGTGAAAAAAATATACTATTGAAGATAGCTACGTGCTCTACAATGGTAGAGTATCTGTCCCAGATAATAATGACATTAGGCACCAATTTTTTTTTTAATGTCATGATAATCTGAGTGTTGGATACTCCGGAATTCACAAGATGTTTGCACTTCTAAAAAGGCAATTCTTTTGGCTTTGAATAGGTAAGGAACATGAAATCATACAGGAAGTATTACAGATACAAAGTGAAGCAGCACCTGCAGCATAGTTGATAACCAAAGTCCGGGACTTAGTTATCACTCAGGTCAAATCAGCAAAATAGGAACAAAATCAACACATGGGATGTTTATGAAAAAGTACAAGAACAAGAAAAAAGGGCTGCTAACACTCGGAGTCCACGCATAGGAGGTTACCCGAGGGATGGCATGAGCATGGCAGTAAAGTCGGAGCATGTCATGGAAGCAATCCCCCTGATTGAATGGGACTCAAAAGATATACTCACTGTCATCCAGCATGGGACACAAGCCCAATTAGTTCTTATTGACAAATTAGCAAGGAACAAGTTCTCAAGCAAACCAATAAGCTAAGAGGTACCAAGATATGGATCTCAGAGGAGCTCACCCCGACTCAGCTCAAGAGGAAAGCCACAGAACTAGCTAAAGGGAAGGACACTTGTAAGGAAGGTAATGGGTTGTTTACAGAGATGGAAAAGCACTCATCAGAGGCTTCAAATCCAAACCCAAAGACCCTCAGTCTTAAACAGATGTAATGCAAGCTGGTTATCTATAATAGTAGACCAGAGCTATCCTATAATAACTCTGGAGATCCTATGCATCCCATGGGACTCTCAGTCTATAACTGATGTTGATGTTTATCCTTTTGTTTTGTACGTTGTCTCATAGGTGCGTGAGGCTTTCTGAAGACGTTAATATATATTTCTTTCTTTCTTTCTCACTCACTCACTCACTGCTAAGATGCAAAGTCTATGCACATATGAGAGAAGGTCACGGGGGAAGCAGAGATAACTTGAAAAATCTGCTGGAGCAACCAGCCAAGAAACTAGGAGCCTACTTGAGAGAGATTTTGGAACATCGCAACAACAAGATACTGGGACTAGCACACAAGCTAGCACAACAAGTCCTCACTACATAACAAGTCCGTAACATTTTCTCTCACTGGATGTAAGAGATTCACTATTATTGGATAGTGATCACCAATTCCATAGATCCTAAAGGGTCTCACGAGGACTTTAATACAAACATATCATATCCTCTCTCTCTCTCTCTACTTTGTACAAACACAAGCTATTCTACTTTGTACTAGTATAGTATCTTAATACTCAGCAAGGGCCTTAGTGAGCCCTTTGCCCCGGCCCACAGTGGTCTGTATGAGCTACTTGATTCCGTACTTTGTCCCATAGGCCCGTGAGGCCTCTCGCGGACGTTAATATATCTTTCTCTCTCTCTCTCTCTCTCTCACACACACACACACACACACACACACACACACGCACGTAGAAGAGAGAGAGAGAGAGAGAAAGAACGAAAGAAAGAATCATCCTGGAACCCATCGTCTGAGAGAGAGAGAGAGAGAGAGAGAGAGAGAGAGATGTATTAACGTCTTTGGAAGGCCTCACCGGCCTATGAGACAAAGTACGATATACATATCGTACTTTGGAAGATCGTTACAGGGAGAGAGAGAGAGAGAGAGAGAGAGAGAGAGAGAGGGGGGGGGGGCATGTATTAACGTCTTTGGAAGGCCTCGCGTGCCAATGCTTTGTCATGCTGTTCATCCCTAGCTGAAGATAGAGTTGATGAGTCTTCACCATAAGGATGAGGCTCCATAGTATTGAGGTGGCAAAGCCAGCAAGCTGAAATAGATAACAAGCCAATAAAGGAGCTTGTCTAGGGCTCTGAAATGAATCAGTAGCTTGAGAAGGGCGTGAATAAAGGTGTCCACAAGCTGGTGGATGCCCTCGGAGTTCCAAAATGCAAACCCTAATGGAAAAGCAGCAAGAATGCTCCTCGAAATAGAGAACTGAGTGAAACTGAATCAAAGAGCAGCAAGTAGATGTCCTGAAACATAGAAATGAGCCAATAGGAGAGCACTTGTGGGCAAGATGAGTGCTCAAGGTGCTGGAGCAGGTACAAAATCCTCAAGGAGGTAGCTGTAGGGGCACCAAATGGGAAGATATGGCTTCGAACAAAATGAAGTAGCAGGCCTCCACAATGAAAATGGTCTATTGTAGGTGTGCTAGAGGCTTCAGAACAACTCCAAAATGCTTACTCGGCTATTCAAAAGTGCACCGAGATGCTATAGCAAGTATTCACGCTGAAAATCAATGTACTTTGATGTGCTGAAAGATCAGAAACACCTCGAAAATGGCTGGAAATGCAGCTCCAAGGTGATTTAGGGTTCGATTGGGGCAGATGAGGAAAACACCCAAAATCACTTCTGATGTAAGCGGCTATGCTGCAGCAGCACCAAAACAGCTTGAAAATGCAAGAGCAGCTCCAATAATAGCTCGAAACAGCTTCCAAAAGCCTCGAAAATCTGCAATTAATTTGTCCACGTGGTCGATTTCTGCTGTAGCAGCCTGCAAACCCTAAAAACGGGGATGAAACAGCTCCGAATCAGCTTGTATGCAGGCGTCTCTTGGAAAACATGCCAGCCAGCAGGCTGTGGAGAGACTAGGCAGGCAGAAATGGTCACAAAAAAAATCCAAAACAGAGGCGAAATGAGGGCAGCAAGGATGGCAGTTGTGCAGTTGTGTAGAGGGCAGCTGTGCAAAGATGGAAATGAGCCAGAATCTGAGGCAGAAATGAGCAGAGCTGAGGCAGCTGCAGGATGAAGGGCTTAAGAAAAATTAGGGTTTTAGGTTAGGGTTAGGTCTAGGATGACGTGACAGCTATGGCAGGGTGAACCTCCTCTGATACCATGTTAGAAACATGGTGTGAGAGAGAGAGAGAGAGAGAGAGAGAGAGAGAGAGAAAGGGGGGGGGGGGGGGGGGGCTAGGGTGTGAAGAAATGGTAGACAAATGTAGAATCCATGAAGGCTTTTCATTCATTCATCATCACTAACACTCACATACTTGCACCAAGTGCATATGGGATAAGTCCCATAGTGACACATGGCACTCACAGAAGGACTAGTACTAGATCTCCTAGTGCTACACACCAACACATCACATCAACACACTCTTTTGCTATGATATCTCCAACAAATGGCTGAGCTAATTACATGAAACTCCATTGGTGACATGATCAATTCATCCTTTCACTAGATTTGGGGCAGTGGTACCATGCCTCTCTATCTCTTAGAGTGATTCATCACCAAAGGGGAGACAAGACCCTCAATGCTCATCTCCCAGTGGAGGCCCATCACCATCCTTAGCACAACCTAAAAAGTCCTGGCCAAGGCAGTAAGCCTCATAGTCCAACCACTCCTACTTGACCTCATTCATGACACTCATACCGGTTCTGTTCAGGGGAAGTAGTTGAGTGGACCAAGGAAAACCATCAACCCTTGGCCATCCTTTTGTTGGACTTTGAGAATGCATATAACTGAGTGGACATCAACTTCCTGGAGGAAATCCTACATTGGATGGGTTTCTCTGAGTAGCGGATCCTAGGAGTCTCCTCACGAAGCTCAAAGCTAAGTTCTCACACAAAGGGGTATAGAGGACAGTTTTCAAATTTCTAGACCCATCTGCCAAGGCTGCCCACTTGCCCCCTTTTGTATCTCTTCGTGGCTAAGGCCATGAGTCATTTCTTCCATTCACAGACACAAATTACCGGACGTCGTCTTCCGATTTGGAATGATGAAGAACTTCTAGACACGAGCTTGGGAATGACACAAATCTGTTCCTCAAGGCCTCCCTCAGGAACCTTTGTTGCTTCAAAGCAGCCTTGGAGGACTTTTGTCTACCAACAAAAGCACTCATCAACAAGCACAAATCCATTGGATTGTGGGTCAATCATGTAGACACATCAGAACGGGGAGCTGACCTTGGCTTCGATAGAGACACTCGACCACCAAAAACCTGAGTTGTACTCCTAGTAGTTTGCTCCAGTCTTGGAGAATGTCCTATAGGACGAAGCTACTTTATTGGAGTCCCAGACAAGGCTTGAGAGATCATCGACAATCTAACTAGTTGGCAGATTTGGAGATCCAGATGCACAGAGGCCCTTGATGGAACCCACACCTTTGCACTCTCAGTGATTTGGTAGGACACTATACACTTCCATGGCCACTTGGATCATCATATGTGCAGAAGAGGCCAAGGGTGCTGCATGAGAGAGCGGGACCATGGTTTATTTTTCACTTATGGCACCCTCATGGCATTTCTACTCTCCAAATTCGCTACGCCAGCCTCACCTTTTATCTACTTGATTTATTAGAGGGTTTTTCTTCCCAAGATTCTTTCAGTCTCCATGTATTTTGGCCCTTTTTGCCCCAAAACAAGAAAAGTTGTCTCCCACAAACTAAAGATAGTGTCTAGGATGCTATGCTCTTGAACAAAACATGTCTGAGAGTCATGGATGAGATCAAGGAGGAGAGGCTACAGACAGTTAAAACTCAAGAGCTTGACTAAAACTAGATTGTGTCCAGAAGGTAGATCAATGAATGAATACTGCCAAATGTCAAATCTATCTTCTCTCAAAGCATCTTGTTATTTGTGAGCTATGCCTCCAACGGATTCATCACATCAAGGGACCTGGGCCCAATCTCCTCTCGAGCTGCCTCTATTTGAGGAAAAGGCCTTTATGTACTATAGCTAGCTATAGGAGGAGGTAGTCAGATCCAACACATCCTGGGATCTATGTGCATCTGCCATCCTCATCTCAACAGCCACTAAGTACATCCATCGAGCTAGCAACCACCGCAACTTGTGCAGAAGAATCAGCCTCTGGTGCTGTTGCCTCGCAGGGCATGAAATCCATTCATCTTCTGCCTCACTATAGTCCAACAGATGGAGATGGTAGCTAGAGGCTAGTAGGGAACAGAAGGGGGCTCGCAGGGCGCTGAAAATGGCAGACCACAGGTGGGCCAAAACCAACCCACAAGGGGTGGGTAATAACCTATACCTTAAGAACAGAAAATTTCACTTTATACAACAATAGCATAATCGATCTGCCAGCACAATTGTAACCTTGGAAAAACAGACGAGTATTGCATATCCTGAACCTTGATATAAGACCAACAAACTTACCATCAAGTGGCAACCCTCTTCGAATTTTTCAAGGAACCCACTCACCCAACGATCGGCGTTCTCCACCCACTCACTGTGATGCATACCAGCAGTCTTTGCGACAGTATTGAGCTGTAAATTCAAGGATTAATTTATTTAAAAAATTAAAGATGACAGACTACAATGCTATCCCAACATAGCTGTCATCACACACAAAAAGAAAATAGGCATTTGCAGGTTATTGGGACAAGCATTACAAATTGGCACAACCAACAGGATCATCTGAAACATTGCCAACCAAGAACCAAACTTTTTGAGTTTTTTTTATATTTTATCATTTTCTTTCCTTTTTCTTTTTCTTTTGGGGGGTGCAGGGGCAGGAGGCGGGGGGACATACTCGAAAATCTTCTTTCATCGAACCTGAATAACCTAAGAATTGAACTGTGATATTTCCATGTATGGGCTACCATACTCAGAAAGTCTTTCTTGCAACATGTTTTACACACTCATATTCCCAAAACTATTCCTCCACATCGAAAAACATGACGCCCGTATTCTATCCCCACACAAGCATTGGCAATATTGTCGATAATATGTCTCCGGGAATAACCCCCCCCACCCCCCAACACACACATACACATGTGTGCATGCATACATACATAAATGTGTGTGTGTGTGTGTGTGTGTGTGTGTTAGCTATAGATTTGACAACGGACGGACACACAGATTACATTTGACGACCTCCCCTCCTTGTTCAGACCGGGAGCACCACCCACAGGAGTTACAGTAGCTTTGGACAGGAACAGGGTCATCGCAAGGATACCGAGACAAGACTGCACCCATAGACGGCTCCAGCGCTCCATCACGGGCTGCACATCATCACGATCTCGCCCTTCCCCCGAGTCCCCCATGACACCTACACCATCATGAGGTCACATTGTAGCTATGAGGATGATGCTGATGACACCACTAACGCTATATGACTGTATTTTTAGGAAGTATTCAGCATGGGTAATGATGCTCTCTTAGTAGCTCCACCCTTCTGCTTGTTTGTATCAGGTTTTTATCAGTCTCATAGACTCATCCGTCTTTCGTAGACTTTAATAACTCTCTCTCTCTCTCTCTCTCTCTCTCTCTCTCTCTCTCTCATATGTTCAAAGATACATAAGCATGCCCATACCTATTAATATCAGGCGTAATATTGCAAGTATGCGTACCCGTTCTCATATGCTAGAGGTGGAGAGAGGAGCCTGGGGAGATACTTCAAGAGATCGACGAATTTGCCAAATGTGTGATTTGCAGGACGTGGAGACAGAAGCACATGTTTTATTGACATGCCCACAGTATGCCCACATAAGGAAAGATTTTCAGAATGTCGTAGAGAGGCACTCAAATCTTGTGAGCCTACTCACGCATGTACATCCTCCTATCTTGGGCACATATATTGGTAGGATTCTTAAGCACAGAGAACAATGCACGATGTCGTAGGCTATAAAGCAGTGATACTGTGTTACTTTATCACCCCTTCCTCTTTGGAGGACAGAGACTTCCTTTTTTGTATCTTCTCTGATCAGATGAGGTCCCATGGGTCGTTTTTCGGCCCCCAGAGGACGATAATACAACATTCTATTCTATTCTATTCTCACAGCACATTCTCACAGCACACTAGGGCCCAGGACAAATCGTTGGGATGGACCCCCCCAAAGGATCTTTATTCATAAAGACAAAAATGATTACAAAACATTCTCAGCTCATCCTGTGTTCAAAATCCAAAACGTGAATCATTTACAAACAGCTCAAGGCTCATTCATTTGGCAACATGCCACTTGTCAAAACAATTTACTAAATTTTAGTTAGATGCCACAAAGGGCAAAGCTCTAGGGTCTTCGTAGCCCTTGGTCACACGAACATTTTCTAGTTGATCGTAGAGCTCCACAACACTTGGTTTTCAACCTTGCTTGGTACTTGTAATGATAAACTAAGGCGCACAACCATGGCACCCATTAAAGGTTAGCACTTTGCATGCAAATAATGATTTGAGGACTAATCCTAGTCACTATGAGCATCCCTACCAAGCAAACATGTGCACAAAACATAGAACAAATTTCTTGGTCGACCGACGTCAATCCTCTTGGTCGCAATTAAGGGGCTTGACCATCAATCAAAGTGCCTTAATTATGGCCTAAGTCTCTCCAACCGAAGTTGGCGCACCTTGGTTAACGAAGTTAACACTTTTGGCATAAGCCAAGTCTCGTTGACCGAAGTCAACTCTCACTAACCGAAGTCAACGCCTTGGTCCTTTGGCTAATTGTGGTTAACCATCTTGGCCGAAACAAAATCTCCCTCACCGTGTTAGGCTTACTTAATTGAGGTTAAGTATCTTTGACAAAAGTCAATACTTTGACCAAATAACAATAACTCTTTAAACATAATTAACTAAATGAAAAACTCATTAATTATGATCAATAAATGGTCAACTAGAGCTGTGACTTTAGAGTCTTTACAGCTTGGTGACATCCCCTCGGCTTCTATTCAGTTGACCTCAACTGAATAGAAGCTGTGGATGATCAGACAACATGTCTTCATCCAGCCACTTGGCATCCAATGCCGAGTAATTATTGAATTTTACAAGGTATCTGTAAAATTTCTTGCCGAGAGGGCGTTTGCATGCAGTATGACACAATCTGCTTTTCCTCTAGCTCATCTACTTTTGGTGGATCCTCTGTTACTGGCTCTGTAGGCTCTTGCCCTTGAAATTTCTTTAGAAGACTCGCATGAAAAGTATTATGAATCCTCCAATGCTCTAGCAGTGCCAACATGTATGCAACCTCATTAATCTCTTCTATAACCCTGAAAGAGCCATAATATCTGAGAGAGAACTTTGCATACACCTTTTGCTTGCCCTTTAGCTTGCGGAGTCTATCTTTCTCGAACCTCAAAAGCACCCAATCCCCTTCCTTGAGGTCTAACTGTCTTCTATGCTTTTTTATGCTTTTCTTGAGACCTTTCAATTGCTGTCCGGACTTGAAAGCTGTCCAGAGGTCTCTAGACTCTGACAAATTGATCAGCTGCAAATATTTCATCTTTGGTCCTTAGGATAGGTGGCAAAATCACCTTCCCACAGATGACCTCACAGGGGGCTTTCCCTATGGAGTTGTAAACTGTATTATTGTAAGCAAACTCCACCAACAGTAGGTACTTTTTCCAGTTTGAAACTTCGTCACCCACGTAACATTTCAGCATATCCAACACTAAACAATTTGCTACCTCACTTTGACCATCTATCTGGGGATGGAAGGAAGAAGAAAATTTCAGATTCGTCCCCATATTATATAATAAAGCTCTCACGACATTCTAGGATCTAGATCACTGAGAATGGACTTAGGCCTACCATGGTGCTTAAAGATATGTGCCATGAGAAGCTTAGCCATATGATCTGCCCCTATGGTTTCGTGAACCGGAATGAAATGAGCTTGCTTGCTGAACCTATCAATGATTGTCCAAATCCCATCACTCCCTGACTTTGATCTTGGCAAATCAAAAATGAAGTCCATTGCAATACTTTGCCATAGTGCCTGAGGCACGCGAAGAGGCATAAGTAGGCCAGGTGCCTTCCGTCTATCATATTTTCCTTTTCTAAAGGTAAGACATTCAGTAACAAATTGATGTATATCGTTCTACATCACTGGCCAAAAGAAATACCTCTCTAGTGCTTCAGTTGCTGCTGTAATTCCCATATGCCCAGCATAGGGAGATGCATGGCATTCCTACGAAACCTTTTTCCTCATCCCCTGGGTGATGCATGGGCAGTCATGTTTCATTAGATACCCATCTTTCAAGGAATAGTGACTAGTAGATTGCCCCTCTTGCACTTGCTGAAAAATCTCACCAAAGTCTGCATCTTTAGCATATTGCTCCCTCATGACTTCCAGAACCTGATGATAAGCAATAGTTACATTTTTTACATGGAGTCTTTCAAACAAGGCATCTGCCACTCTGTTCCGAATTCCCTAAGTATGGACATGTAGGATCGATTGAAAAAGAGAGAGTGCACATTGCAAGGGAGTCGATAGATTAGCCGTCACGTCAAAACTAGGATAATGAAACAAAAAAGGAGTACAAGGTACAAGTACCTAGACCTAGGACTAAGTGTCCTAGGTGTCACATAGGTCTAAATGTCCTATGTGGCCTAAAAGGCACTAACACTACAAAAGTGCCTATATTTATGCCTACAAGGCACATACCATGGCCTATACGACATCACTAGAACCACCAGGAGATGGCCTACAAACCCCTCTCCATGGGATGGCCTGAAGTACTCTGGAAACGTCTCAGAATAGCTGGTATTTTCTGGTCATGGTGACACATGTTCATCCAAATGGATATAGCCACCTATGAATGTACAAGGGATGTCAGATCATGTAACAAAGGGAGCCAAGTGTAAAGCCTGTTGGAAGGCTTCGAACTTGGGACGAGAAAGTGCTTTGGAAACATATATGCTATGTTGTCCTCAGTTGGAAGATAGGACAACTCTATGTCTCCTGCTAGCAACCACTCCCGAACATAATGATAGTGAACTTCAATATGCTTGGTACGCACATGAAACACTGAGTTACATTGAGTTTGCTGTCCCTCAATGTATCAAGAAGCCATCTGGGAACTTGCCTTTGCTGTCTATTGACAGCTCTTTCTTCAATGACTGCATCATGAATAGTGGGATCATTTTGTGCCGGAAGAGAAACCTGCAAATCAGCATGAGGTAGTGGCTGATTATTGCTTCGTGGAGGGCGTGCAGGAGGCTCATGTTGCTGGTCAAAGTCCTCTTCTGAGGATGGCAGAGGTAACCAAGATTCAAAGGCATCAAACATGTCAACATCTGGCTTAGCTTTGCAGTCCACAAGAGGAGAAGCTGAATGTTCAGCAAAGATTACATCTCTACTGACAATAATCTTCCCAGTATTTGGTTGGTATAATCGATACCCTCTGCTCTCCTGGCTGTAACCAATAATTATGCATTTGATCGCCTTGTCATCAAGCTTATGTCTCAGCTGAGATGGTAACATGAACATATGCAAGAGACCCAAAAACTCTCATGTGTGAAAGTGAAGGCTTCCTGACCCTACCTTTCCATGCTCCATAAGGTGTAACAGTCTGCAATGCCCGAGTAGGTGATCTATTCAGCACATAGTTGGCACACATCACTGCATCAAGCCAAAATTTATTGGGCAAAGACTTGGCCTGAAGCATGCATGTGGCCATCTCCATTGTGGACCTGTTTTTCCTTTCAGAAACAAGATTCTGCTGAGGAGTGTAAGGAGTACTACATGAGTGAATAATGCCCGTCAAGACAGAAATGCATCAAACTCCTTTGACATATACTCTCCCCCCCTATCTTTGTTGAGGGTGACAAGGTTGCATCCTGATTCATTCTCAACCATATTCAGCCACCTCTGAAAGCATGAGAAAACTTCAGATTTGGCTTTTAAAGGATATACCCAGCAATATCTTGTGAAATCTTTAATGAGAGTCACGAAATATTTGTACCCCCCAATGGCATTTGTCCTCATTGGGCCACAGACATCACTGTGCACTAGCTGTAATTTCCTTTGTGAGAGTTTTGGACATTTCTTTTGAAAAGGAAACCGATGCATCTTACCCAAAAGACAACCCTCACACACATGTTTGAAAACTGTGTGAGTTTGAGGTACATCATTTGCCATGTGCTGTGAATGTAGCTTTGCAAGAGCTCTATAATTGAGATAGCCCATTCTCTCATGCCAAAGATGAGTTTCAGCAAGCTGTGAATCTGAAATAGCCAATGCTTCAATAGAAAGTGCAGTTGAGTGATGATCAAGGTGATAAAGCCCCTTTTGCAAAGTGCCAGTGAGAACTATGGCATTGTCATCACGAAGATCATAATATAGGCATCTGTAGCCATAAAAAATAACTCTAAAACCTGAAGTGGCAATTGCTGAAATTGAAATCAAGTTGACTTCAATTCCAGGCACAAAAAGAACATTTGTCAAAGTGACAGGATGGCTTGAAATTGATGTGAGCTGCACATCTCCAATTCCTTTTACATCATATGAAGCATTATTAGCACATGTAACAGACCCTCCTCAAGGTGCATCAGCTAAAGAGTGAAACAACTGTCTGCAAGATGTGACGTGCTTGGAGGCACCACTATCAAAAAGCCAAGACTGAGCGTCATTAGCAGTAAAGAGTGCATCAGCTTTGGAGGGATCAAATGAGCAATGGACAGCCCATGCCCAATCATCCTGAAGCATGTGCATGTGAAGCATCTGCTGGCTCATGGGATTCAATAGCATGTGAGGCATTAACTGTCAATCTTGCTTTCTTTTTCTCCGAAGCAATGCGCTTCCTGCATTCTGAAATGTCATGTCCAAGCTTGCGACAATAGTTGCATCTGTTCTTCTTTGACTTATCTGCTGTATTTTTAGATGCATGGAAGAAATTGCAGCTGCTATAAATTTTGGCTTGCCCATAGGGTTGGAAACCTTGCCTCTTCCTGTCTGCTGTGAAGCAAATGCATGATCAGGAATAATGGCTTGTCTATTAGCTCTACTTTGCTCTTACTGCAAAAGCAAAGTAACTAGCTGATCAAAAGAATAGTGGTCTCAATTACCCATGGCCACTAATCGAAGGGTTGTAGCAAACCCTTGATATGTATCTGGCAGTCCATTCAATGTGGCACTGACAAGCTGTGAATTTGGCACCACCTCATCAATGTTGGCAAGTTGTTCCATGAGGTCCTTGACCTTTGTCAGGTATGCATCCATAGAGTCACCTTCATTCATGCTGACTTCCTGTAATTGCCTTCTCAAATATGCAACACGTGCCTCATCACGAATCTGATAGAAAGAAGCCAATTTATCCCAAGCATCCTTTGCTGTCCTGCAAGACCGGATGTGTGGAATAATAATTCTCTTGCATGATAAAGCAATACATGAATGTTCATTTGCATCTCTTGCAGCCCATCTTGTCTGTTCCTGAGTTGGAAGAGTAGTAGCAGGAGTGCTAGAAGATGAGGCATTAGGAGGAGTACCCCCTGCAGAGGGACCAGCAGTAGAGGCAACCACTGTAGCATTGGCTGGCCTCAGATCAACCCCAGAAACAATATTCCACAAATGCTTTGCAACAAGAATATGTTTCATGAGATAAGACCACATCGGATAGTTGGTGCCATCCAACTTATCATCTTCACGAAGAACACCCAATAAATCCTGATTGTTCCCAGCCATAGCAAATGTGATACCCTGAAAGAGACCTGAAAACCCAAAAGCCTAAAGGCTATCACTGCAAAAAGCTGGCTATCCAAAAATGACAGCAAATATCTGCAAATTTCCAACCCAAAACAAAGGGCAAATGCAGATCTGACCCAAATGTGACTGTGGTAGGCAATGTTCACTGCAAAAACAGCAATTCTGGCAAAAGCCCCAAATTTAATGAGGGCAAATAGGCCAAAAAGAGGGCAAATGCAGAAAAGCCCCAAATTTTGCTGAAATTTTTGCAAATGTGACCCAATGTATGATAATCTGACTCAATGTCCTGCAAAAGTGACCCAATGTCCTGCAATCTGACCCAATGTACTGCAAACAAACAAGAGATTGCAGACCAAACTCCAAAGCCCCAATGTTCTTGCAAGAAATTGCAACCAAAGAAGGTGAAAAGAACTGGAAGCCCCAAAAAAATACCAACGTCCCGAATATGACCTTGTACATGCAAAACCTGTACGGAGATCTCGAAAGAAGTACTAGCTGTACTAACAGCTCAAGTACAATGTACAGTGACTGTACAGATCAGGTACACCATACAATGTACGATATACGGCTGAAGTACTGAGCCCTGAAGTACGGCTGAAGTACAGACGCTCCCAGGTGCAGGTACGACGTGTAGTACGGACAAGTACGCAATGCAAGTACAAATTAGTTACTAGCCCTTCCGTACGCCTGTATGGAAGATGTGATGTACGGAACGCATGTACTCTGTACGATGGCGCAAGTACAGACGTACGACGCAGGTGTGTAACAAGTACTGTGTACGGAATATACCACGCAAATACGTACGGAGGTAAGCGCAAATACGTACGGTGGTGCAGACTGAATGCAAGTACGTACGGTGGCGCAGACTGAATGCACGTACGTACGGTGGCACTGAATGCAGGTACAGCAATGTACGATGGGTGTACGGGCAACTGGTACGGACTGTACGAAAAGGGTGCACAGGAAGAAGATCTGGGCTCTCATACCACTGTAGGATCGATTGAAAAAGAGAGAGTGCAGATTGCAAAGGAGTCGATAGATTAGCCATCACGTCAAAACTAGGATAATGAAAAAAGAAAGGAGTACAAGGTACAAGTACCTAGACATAGGACTAAGTGTCCTAGGTGTCACATAGGTCTAAATGTCCTATGTGGCCTAAAAGGCACTAACACTACAAGTGCCTATATTTATGCCTACAAGGCACATACCATGGCCTATAGGGCATCACTAGAACCACCAGGAGATGGCCTACAGGACAATCTGAAAATGATACATTGACAGCATATTTGCCCATTTCATATGCTTCTCGGAGAGCTTTGTCTGAGTCAAGAAATATCTCGGACTTTGGTGGTCTGTTTTAACTGTAAAGTACGAACCCAAAAGATAATGCTTCCGTGTATGGATGGCATTAATTACAGCCAGCAACTCTTTTCATAGATTCCCAAATCTCTTTGCATCCCGAAGTCTCCTGCTCTCATACCCCACTACATGACCATTCTGATGCAATGCAGCCCCAAAACATTCCCCACAAGCATCACAATCCACATCAAATGGCTGATGCAAATCAAGAACTATTAAAATTGGCTCTGTGGTCAGCTTCTCTTTGAGTGTGGTGAATGCTTTCTTCTGTGCGATTGCCCATCTCAAAGCTGCATTTTTCTTAGTAAGGTCGTGAAGTGGAGTGGCTATGTCCGCAAAATGCCTGATAAATCCTCTGTTGTAAGAACACGGGCGTAGGAAACTACGGACTTCATCCACAATCTTCAACTTTGGCCATTCCTCAATGGCTTGGATCTTTGCCGGATCCATCTGTATCCCATCTTTGGATATTATATGCCCCAAGTAATGGATCTCTCCCAAGAAAAATTCACTCTTCTTGCTGTTTGCATAGAGATGGTGATTTCGCACCTCCTGGAAAACTGTAGCAAGATGTTCCTTGTGCTCTTCTTCGGACTTAGAAAAGACAATAATGTCATTGAAGAAGGTACCCATGGACTGTTTGTAGGGTCGGAACATACGATCCATCATTCTATTGAAAGTAGGTGGGGCATTAGTCAATCCAAAAGGCATCACTAGATACTCATACAACCCAAAAGTAGTGCGGAACGTTGTCTTATGCACATCTCGAGGCTATATCCTCACCTTGTGATAACCACTCTTTTATTCTACCTATTGAAAACTAAAGCCCCATTTGGGCATTTGCAGGACATTTTGGGTGCATTTTGAGCTTTTGATTGGCTTTGACAGTAAGCTGTCATTGTGGACAGATTTTTTGGCAGTTTTGGGTTGTGCATCTGAAATCCCAATAAGGGATATTCATGTCACATTTGCTGCATTTTGTTTTCTTTGGAAGTTATGGCCCCAAAAGAGAGTCTATTAACGTCCACTGGAGACCAAAAGGTCTATGGGACAGCAAGAAACCCTCTTATACATCTGCTTTAGGGAGGGCACATGGCAGCTCCCATGGAGTGCAAAAAGCAACCCATATTATTTAGAGTACCTACATGATAATCTGGAAGAGTAAACAGCCATACATCAGTTTAAGACTGAGAGTCTTTTGGTTTTGATTTAAACTCTCTGATTAGTGCTACACCTTCACGATAAACTGCCCATTTTCCATCTTTTCTGGCAGCCCTGGCTTTAGCTAATTCAGTTGCCTTGATCTTGAGTTGAGCTTGTGTAAGCTTCTCTGCTATCCATACTTTGGTGCCCTTCAACTTGTAAGATTGTCGAAGAAGCTTGATCCGCATATCTTTTGACTTTAGAGTAAGGATTGCATGACCTCTATAGTGCAAAATAGAAGATGGCCTCGAGTCGCCATCATCCTGCTCATCATCATTAACCCATTCAATGTTGGGCAAGCTTGCTTTGATCTTTGTCAATATTTCATTGTGTGTGTCCTCCTCTTTGTACCAATCTTCTGGGAGTCCCCCTATTCTCATCGCACATAAAAAAACTGACATGTTGCCCGAGGATGGGTCGTTTTGAACCTTCTTGTTGGTAATTCCGTGCATATGGAGATGGTGTCATGGTTGCAACCATAGAGTATCGAGTCCTGATGGATGTTGAAGGAGTTGAGGGAGTTGAGGAGGACTTGGAGGAGAGGGTAGGCCAGTTCATAATTGGATGTGTGTTGAACCCCCTAGCTTAACCTAACCCCCGGGTTGGGTTGGGGGTTTAGCCGAACTCAGGATTAGGGAGAACTAAGACTAGGTCTACGTCTAGGGCTAGGTACAGAGGGGAGGAATGGAGAGGTGTTGACGAGGGGAGGTACGGAAGTACGACTCCGACTGTGGTACGAACGGAGGTACGACAAAGGTATATACGGGTTGTACGCTATGGGCTGTATTGCATGGATGGGCTGTACGAAGCGGCTGAGCGGCTGGGTGTATGGAGGTGTGTAAAACTGTAAAATATAATCCCAATGAAGTGTTTGGCGTCCGCACACACGAGGATAAGTTGGATGGCACCAATTTGTCATGTGCACGGATTGATATCTGACGTGTACTGGGTACACAAGACTAGCTCAAGTAGCCTGGGGAGGCTTAGAGCTAGGCAGGCTTGATTCTCGGGTTGAGTGGCAAGGGTACGAACCAGTTTGGGGTCTTCGCTATTTTTGGCGTTTGGGGCTCGAGTCTATAAAAGGGGCCCAGGGGTTCAGTTCTCAGTGAGCCGATGCGAGCAAGTTTCGTTCCCAGGTGCTAGGTCTGATCCTGGATTGAGTCGCGGACGCGCGCCTGCATCTTAGCGTAGCCCAGGGCCCAGTGGCAGATCCCAGGCTTCACAGCGCCACCTGGTGGTATGGGACACCAGGCTGGTTTGGATCCGGTTGGGAGTTCGTGCCAGTAGCTCAGCTCGTGGCTCGGAGGGGACATCTCATGATTCGGGATGACATCCCGTAGATGTCATGGTTGGGTGGCGAGCAGCCTGCTCAGTTTCTCACGTTGTGTGTGTTTGTTTGCAGATCAGAGGTTTCAGGAGTGCTGGGACGTGTCAGTTGGTATCAGAGCCAACTCCTGAGGTAGGAACTTCTGATGTGAAAACTTTGGACGATTTCTTCCTCCAAGTATGCCCTAATTTCGAAATCTGTTGCTGCAAGATCTTGTTGGTTCATGGGTTATCGGGGGTGGTCAGGATGTAGGGAAAAGGTAGGAGAAGGAGAGTCATGATTTCGGAATTGCTGAAGTGAATAGTGAGAAAGGGTTGAGGCGTAGCTAGGAGAGAGTGGAGATGCAGGTAGGAGAGGCGTGAGAAGAGCTGAGTAGCAGGCGAGGAGTTTCCGTTTGCTGGTCAGGGCTGCGTAGAGGTAGGTGACGCTGGTGCGAGTGGCTGTGAGGTAGCGCCATGGCTGGAAGGGATTTTGGCCAGGTAGGGAGGTGCGCCAAGGGCTGGAGCAGGGTGCAGCCACTCTGTGGGAGGTGTTGCTTTTTTCGAAAAAGCACCACCCTCCAAGTTTGGGAGGGTGAGCTTTTCTGGGAAGCATAGCTTCCTAGATTAGCTGCACCATCCCCTATATAATTTGGCAAGGACCCAAGCTCAGCCATAGCCTCAGCTAGTGTGCGCAAGTAGACCTCCTTGCACATCGATTGGATTGCGCTATCAGAATTCGGTACAGCCTGCGACAGGCTACCGTATAGCTTGCGTCAGCATCCGTACAGCCTGCGACAAGCATCCGTACAGACTGCGTCAGAATCCGTACAGCCAGCGGGAGGATTCCGTACAGTACGGTCTGCTGCAGATTTCCGTACACTGCAGCCTGCAGCGAAACCAGCAAGGAAAGACTCCGGGATCATCTACGTCCGCTGATCGTCAGTTTCCAGCATCTTCTTTTGTCAGCATCTCTTGGGACGGTTTTTCTCTGCTCCACTCTCCTTCCAGCTTCGATTCCCCCAGTTATTTCTCTCAGTTTTATACTCTTTTCAGATCAGATTTCAGACATGGCTGATTCTGTAAATCCTGAGTTTGCCAAGGGAGACCAGGATTTAGACTACCCTGCTAAGGAAGACCAGGGTCTTTATGACGATCTGATTACGAAGAAAGCCTTCAGTGAATTCACCACTGCTCTGGATGGAAAATTCGAGCAGGTTAATGCAAATCAAACGGCGTTGACACAGCAACTCCAAGGGATTCAGACGACTCTCACCCTTCTGACTAGCACTGTGCAGGCACTCACGCATGTGGATGCCATGGCTTCAGTGCTAGGACCGAACATAACTCCAGACCCTTCTCCCGGAGATCAGAAGTCTCGAACTAAGGAGGTTGTTGACACTTGGTTGCACAAGTGGCAGGTACACTTCCAGTTCCACCCGTACCCAGATGAAAAGAAAATACAGCTTGCAGCCGGCTTCATGTCAGGAAAGGCTTTGTTATGGTGGAAGTAACTCCAACCTAAGCCGTTAACATGGATAGATTTCGAAGGGGTCTTCAGGAAGGAGTTCCTGAAGAAGGAGGACGACTATGATATCGTTGGCAAGCTTAAAGCCCTCGATATGTCTAACCTGAACTTGTCGTTTGAAGTTTATCTTCAAAGGTTCCGAGATCTGCAGACCATTGATCAAGTGTCCTTGTTAGGTTTCTTTGTGGATGGTTTGCCAGATTCGTACAAGTTGCAGATTAAGAACAACAAATGTACAACGTTGCAAGAGGCCATGAATTACGCGCATATTTATGATGATACCATGGCCGGTGCAAAGGCAACTACAATTTCCGACACGAGTGGACACAACAAACGGAAGTTCTTTCAGTCTACGACTGGTACCGGGGAGACGAAGTCTATAGACAACGCCTCCAAGAACACTTGACTCAGGCAAAGAATGGTCCAGCCCGTTTCCTTCGTACATTGAAGCTTAAGAAGGAAGGACGTTGCTTCTACTGCGAGGACCGGGGCCACACCAAGAATGAATGTCCAAAGCGCAAGAATCAAAAGTTAGCGCTCGGACCGAAGCTCCAGGCGGGTCCAGGAACCAGAGCCAAGGGAGAGAACCAAGTTTCGATGACAGGTATTTCTGTAAATGTCATTACCTGCCCACTTTCTTGTAATTGCACTTTCAATACTTCGTTGTTTGGTTCCCGTAATCTTTTCCGAGTTTATGGAGAAGTTAGGGACCAATAGGTTCACATTCTCTTTGACCCGGGCAGCTCTCACAACCTTGTTAATTACAAATTTGTGCAGAAGATGGGACTGTCCACGATACCTAGCGATCACACCTATGAGGTGCAGCTTCCAGCTGGGAAGCAGTTTTGGGATCGCAAGATTGAAGCGCTTCCTATCCGGATTCAAGCTTACACAGGGGCTCTTACATGTTATGTTATGCACTTGGAGCATGTGGACTTGTTAATTGGAATAGAGTGGTTTAAAACCCACAATATTCGGATTGGATGGACGGAGCATACCCTTTCTTTTGTAGATAAGGACACCCAATTTTGTATTCAGTGTGATAAAATTCCCTCTTCTCAGGGGCCTATTGTATCTGCGATGCAGCTTCGGAATCTATTAAACACTTCTCATTATGATGTCTATCAGTGTGTTTTGATTCCGCTTTCTTCATTTGTTGTCTCGGTAATTAACAAGAATGATTTAAGTGTGTTTGAACATCGTGAATTGAGAATGTTGTTAGATAGTTTTAAGGATGTATTCCCTGCTCAACTGCCGGAAGGTTTACCTCCAGAACGGGCAGTAGATCATCGCATAGACTTAGTCCCAGGGGCTCAACCTATTAGTGTACCACCTTATAGGATGAGCCAGCTAGAGGAGGATGAGCTAGCTTCACAGCTAAAGGATTACCTGAATATGGGCTATATTCGCCTAAGTAAATCACCTTGGGGTGCACCTGTCCTCTTAAGGAAGAAGAAAGATTCTACATGGAGAATGTGTATAGATTATAAACGATTAAATAAAGTGACAATTAAGAATCGATACCCTCTACCTCGTTCCAATGATCTGATAGACCGTTTGGCCGGAGCAAAGTATTTCACTAAGATTGATTTGCGTACGGGTTATCACCAAATCCGTATCTATGCTAAACACATAGATAGAACCGCATTCCGAACTAGGTATGGTCACTACGAGTTTCTTGTATTACCTTTTGGTTTGACCAATGCTCCTGCCACCTTCCAGCAAATGATGAACGATTTGTTCCGAGATTTTCTGGGCAAATTCGTTGTAGTGTTCTTAGATGACATCTTGGTATATAGCCGAACGCTTGAGGATCACATAGGACACCTCCGGATTGTCTTAGTTATTCTAAGACAGCATAAGCTCTATGCCAAGATGAGTAAATGTGACTTCTTTATGAAGGAGATCATTTACTTAGGACACAAGATTTCTTCTGAAGGTATTAGCATTGATCTGGATCATATCCAGAAGGTTTTAGAATGGCCTATTCCTCAAACTGTGAAACAACTTCGTTCTTTCCTAGGATTTACGGTATTTCTACGGAAGTCTGTGCGTGATTATTCACATATCACGACACCCCTGACAAACATATTGAAAGGTCGTGGACGCAGGTCTACCCAGCCGATCTCTTGGAATGATGCAATGAACAAGGCTTTTGAAACCTTGAAGTTTTCTATCAAGGAAGCACCCGTTCTTGCATTACCCGATCCTACCCGGCCTTATGTTTTAGAGGCCGATGCGAGTGATTTTGCGATTGGGGCAGCTTTATTCCAAGAGGGCAGACCTGTAACTTTCGAGAGTAAGAAGCTAGACGACACCCAATATCGTTGGCCCACACTAGAAAAGGAACTTTATGCTGTAGTGTATGCCCTTAAGGTTTGGAGACACTACTTGTATGGTTCAAAGTTCCTTGTATTGACTGATCATCAGTCAATTAAGTATGTGTGTGATGGATCCGAATTGAGGGGACGGAAAGCTAGATGGGTAGAATTAATGCAAGATTTTGATTTTGAAATACGTTATCGTAAGGGTTCGTTGAATAGTGTGGCGGATGCCTTAAGTCCAGTCAAGTTTGTAAATGCTATGTCATTTACGGAAATATCCTCAGATCTATTTCAATCCTTGAGAGGGCTATACGCAACTAATAGTCATTTCAGTTCTTATTGGCAGAGAGTCTAGGATGGGAGCTCCATGGTTGACCAGGACTCAGGGATTGTGCCACCTACGGTACAGGCGCCGCGAGGTCAATGGATGATTAGGAACGGCGTGCTGTTTCGGAATGGAAAGATTTGTGTGCCGGATGTTCTGGAACTTAGATCCAAGATTCTCTGGGAGTGTCATGATGCTCCTAGTGCTGGACATCCGGGTATACATAGGACTCTGTCTCTTGTGAAGCATACCTTTTATTGGCCTAAGATGCGTGCATTTATTGAGAACTATGTAGTAGGTTACCGGGTTTGTCAGGTTACGAAGGCAGAACGCCTTAGAAGCGCAGGTTTATTACAGCCATTACAGATTCCAGGTAATAAATGGGAAAGTATTTCCATGGATTTTATTACTGGTTTGCCTCGAACGCGCAAGGGTCATGACTCCATTTGGGTCATAGTCGACCGTTTGACAAAAATGGCTAGATTCTTACCTACTAGAACAACTATTTCAACTGTTCAGCTGGCTCACGAGTTTGTGGACCACTTGTTTAAGTTGTATGATTTGCCATCTGACATAGTCAGTGACAGGGACTCAAAGTTTACAAGTAACTTTTGGACACTTGTTTTTGAGAAGTTAGAAACTACTCTTAAGTATGAGTTTCTCAAATCATGCACAATCCGATGGCAGTACAGAGAAGGTTAACCACTTGGTTCAAGACATGCTTCGGGCATATGTATCTAAGAGACAGTCTTCATGGGAAGATTATCTACCTATGATAGAATTTGCTTACAACAGTGCAAAGCATTCTAGTACTGGTTACAGTCCTTTTATGCTTATGTACGGGTTTCAACCTGAGTCACCAGTTATGGTTGGGTTAAAAGGGATTCAAAATGATGCTACAAAGAATTTCTTGCAAGACATGCAGGAAATGTTGCAGTTTGCCAAGGAGTCTATTAGAAGTGCCCAAGATCGGGACAGATTTTATGCTAATAGACATCGTTCACCTAGAGAGTTCTCTGAAGGAACGATGGTATATTTGCGAATTCCCAAGGAATCCAAGAGCCTAAGTACTGGTTTGGTTCCGAAATTATCCCCCAGATACTGTGGTCCGTTCAAGGTCATTAAAAGAATTGGACCAATTGCATATCGACTAGAATTGCCTCCTGATGTTAAAGTACATCCAGTCTTTTATGTCAGTAGACTGAAAGAAGTTTTGGGAGGGGATGATCAACTTGTTTCTCCTCAAGAGATAATAGAAGTTACAGATTTGACTTTTATTACACACGAACCTCAGTGTATTCTTGAATTTCGTGACAGACAGATTCGTAATCAATCTATCACGGAATACAAGATCAAGTGGAAGGATCGTGTTGAGGAGGATGCAACATGGGAGACATTACAAAACCTCCAAAGAACATTTCTTAGCGAACTCAAGAGTGAGTTCTTAGAGGAGGGGAAGTATGTCATGTGCATGGATTGGTATCTGACGTGTACTGGGTACACAAGACTAGCTCAGGTAGCCTGGGGAGGCTAAGAGCTAGGCAGGCTTGATTCTCGGGTTGAGTGGCAAGGGTACGAACCAGTTTGGGGTCTTCGCTATTTTTGGCGTTTGGGGCCCGAGTCTATAAAAGGGACCCAGGGGTTCAGTTCTCAGTGAGCCGATGGGAGCAAGTTTCGTTCCCAGGTGCTAGGTCTGATCCTAGATTGAGTCGCGGACGCGCGCCTACATCTTAGCGTAGCCCAAGGCCCAGTGGCAGATCCTAGGCTTCACAGCGCCACCTGGTAGTATGGGACACCAGGCTGGTTTGGATCCGGTTGGGAGTTCGTGCCAATAGCTCAGCTCGTGGCTCGGAGGGGACATCTCATGATTCGGGATGACATCTCGTAGATGTCATGGTTGGGTGGTGAGCAGCCTGCTCAGTTTCTCACGTTGTGTGTGTTTGTTTGCAGATCAGAGGTTTCAGGAGTGCTGGGACGTGTCACAATTACTCCTTATGGAGTTTTATGGTACGTAATATTTTAGTTGGCAAACACTTGTGGGATTATGTCATTCGGGATGAGACACGGCCAGAGAATGTTGTTGCACCTGCTGCTACTCCTCAACAAGGTGAAGGAAGGGGTAGAGGACAAGCTCAGGGTGCAGGACAAGTGCTAGGTGTAGTAGCTGCTGCAGTGGTGGTGACTCCCACACAGGAATAGGAAAGATGGGATTCACGTGATGCACAAGCACTTTCAGAAATTTCCCTTTCTGTCAAAAGGTTTATTATTCCGCACATTCGGCCATGCAAGACCTCAAAGGCGGCTTGGGATATTTTGGAGAGTATGTTTTCAGCTAGCAATGATGCCAAGGTCTCTTTCCTAGGGAGAGTTGACTCATACTCATATGGATGAGGGTGACTCTATGTCATGAGCACCTCACTAAACTTCAAGATTTGCGAGAGCAATTGTTGAATATTGATGAGATCATTCCAAATTCAAAGATGGTCACTACCACTTTGAATTCTCTTCCTTAGTCTTATCTAGGTTTTCACACCAACTTGTCTTTGAGGGGGGGTGGCAACCCTCTCACCTTTCATGAGTTGATAGGGCTTTTGTTGTAGGAAGAACATGGCTTCACAAGCTCGTGAGCATGCCATGCTTTCGAAATTCAAGCCCGAAGGGAAGGGGCAGCATAAGCAGCATGCAAATCAGCCTACACATCAGCAACACTTCCAGGAAGTGTTTGTTTGATTCTCTACATCCATCACCCGCTGGAAAAAGGGTGTCTTGTGCAAATGATTCTTCTTATTTAATTCGTGGTATTGGTGAGATTGTACTTACAGCCACACATGGCACAAATTTCAGTATTCATGATGTGCTTTATGTACCTAGAATCAAGAAGAATTTGCTTCCAGTGTCCTCTCTCAATAAAAGAGGATTTCAGGCCGTCTTTGAAGATGACAAGTGTGCAGTTCGAGATAGAGAAGATGATTATGCCTTGAGGCTATATGGCACACTGTTTCAAGGTCTTTTTCAGCTTGATGTTTTTTAGAAAAGACCAGATGATGCACTTGCACTTTCTTCTCCCATTGTTACTATGCAGAATGCGGAGTTATCGCATGCGAGATATGGGCATGAGTTATGGCAGCTTGATGACACTTCAAAAACATTCTATGGTTGATGCCTTGCCTTCTTTGGAGTCACCTCCCCCTCATGCTTGTGAAGCGTGCATACTTGGGAAGATGCACAGGTTCCCTTCAAGAAGGATGGTGCAATACGAACTGTTCGGAAATTACAGCTCATTCACAGTGATGTATGTGGTCCCATGAGGACTCTTGCATTGGGTGGTTATCTCTATTATGTCACCTTTATTGATGACTACTCAAATTACACTTGGGTTGAAACCGGCCTTCAATAATTCAAAGGGCAGTAAAACTAACAAGTAACCAGTCAACACTGTTACATTAACAATTCCGCAGAAGTATTTGTGGCAGATTGGGAGTTAGAGTGGCCCTACACCAAGACAAAGACACAGATTGGCCCCAAAACTTGGCGCCCCTTTCGGTATTTCTTTAATTAAGTGAGAGGCCCTAAAATCCAATCCAAGCTCTTCCACGAGCCAACGCACAACTCCTGCTAGCTTTTTGTTCACTTGGTCACGTGGTTAGCTATACCAAGCACCCTTGACCCAAATGCCTGTACACACAGCCCAAAGCCCCTACAAACAGCCCACGTGAGCTCTGTAGTTGGCCAGCTCCAACCCCTACTCTCACCCATACAAACTATACGGCAGATCTGAGAAAACGGTTCAGCCTTGCCACGAGAGTGTCCTCAGGTGCACCCAAGAGTACCACATGCACTTTTTGGGAGCCAATTCTCTCGTCTGTACACAATACTCAAGGAGTAAATGATTCGTACGACTGTTTGTACCAACAACCGTACGGCTCCATACCAGCAGCATTAGCTCCCTGCATTGATTCCGTACCATGGCCATTTACTCTCTGCACTGTCCGTACAGCCACATTCAATGCCTACACAGCCATTCTGTACATCCGTACGATGTCAACCACATGCACGTGCGATCATCTACGCAAGGAAGCCAACCCTTGCACGTACATTTATGTGCGGGATTCCGCGCATAGCCTTCGATATCTCGCAGCCCTCCGCGTGAGGTATTTCTCAACGCCTCGTTTCTTTCTTGCAAGCCCCCATCTCCGTGAGGACGACTCCTTTTTTCCGTCGGCATCAACCTTCTTCTTCAGGACCCCCTTCCCCGTTTTTCTTCAAGAGGCCTTCTAAGGCCTTCCTTTCCAAAGAGGGCCTTGCATGGGCTTGCCACTTGGCATCCCACATTTTAGGTTGCCCACTTGGCAGCCCACGTTTTAGTTTGCCCCCTAGCCCTAGTTGGTCAACACCAATGACCAACTTAGATCTCATTTGCCCCTTGCCCCCTCTAGTGGGACCAAACCAATAACAAACTTAAAAGCCTAAGGTTCTTTGGGATCCTCTTAGCCCTAGACCTTTCATTTGGCCCCAAGGCACAAATGCTAGGGGTTCTAGCACATCGAGTAACCCTTGACCTCGCCCCTTGTTTTCCCAGGGTCCTGCCAACACGCATGCCAACATGCATGCGCCAAAAATCGTGACATGGGTCGATGGTTTAAAGGAAAAGTCAGATGTGATTAAGCATTTCCGACACTTTGTGGCAAAGATTGCGAATGAAACAGGACTCAAAGTGCAGACATTACGCACGGGGGGGAGTATATGTCTTATGAATTTGAGGCTTATTTGAAAGAGAAGGGCACCCATCAGCTTACAGTGAGGCTTACCCCTCAGCAAAATGTCAAAGCTGAGCGAAAAAATCGAACTCTTATGGAGATAAATAGATGCATGTTTACAAGCAAAAAGTTGCCTCACCGGTTTTGGCTTGAAGGTCTCATGTGTGCCAACTATGTTTTGAATCGGGCTCCCACTAAGGCTTTGAAAACAAAGACTCCTTGTGAAGTTTGACATAGGAGAAAGCCTCAAGTATAACATTTTCGTGTGTTTGGATGTGTTGCATATGCCCATGTGCCTATTGAGTTTCGACATAAGCTGTCACACAAGGCACTTAAATGCATATTTGTTGGGTATAGTGCAGAGAGCAAAGGTTACCGTCTCTACAATCTTGATTCACGCAAGATTTTTGTCAACAGAGATGTAATCTTTTCAGAAAATTCAGCACATACACAAGCTGAATTTAATATGCCAGCTTCTTCTATATCAAATGATGTTTTTAGGGGATTAATACCCATCGCTTTGGGTTCTGCATCTGACTTCTTGCTGAAAATCAGCATTTACAGCAAGCTCCTCCTATTCCACATGCCCCGATTCAGCCACACGCTGATTTAGTTCCTCCACAAGACGTGGAAGATGCTGCCAGGCAAGAGATTACAGAAATACACTCAGCCAAAACTGTTCCGAATTGGCTGCTCCAAACTCTCAAGAAGAGTAGGCTTGATGCTCCTTTGCGTGGCGGAACTCGTAGTGCAGCAAGGCACGAAGGGGGTGCTCTTTCTGTTGAATCAGCTTATGCAGGTACTCTTCCTGATGCGGAAGGTTTTTTATACTTTTGAAGAAGCCAAGGATTATGCAGTCTATTGAGAAAAATCAGACTTGGAATCTTGTGGATTTGCCACCAGGAAAGAATGCCATAGGTACCAGATGAGTTTTCAAAGTAAAAAGAAAGTCAAATGAGTCCATTTACACGTACAAGGCACGGCTTGTTGCAAAAGGCTATGCTCAAAAGAAGGGCATTGATTATGCCGAGACATTTGCTCCTACTTCCAGGATGACCACTATCAGATTAGTTTTTGCTATGGCTACACATTTTGCTTGCAATGTTCATGAGTTGGACATAAAAACAGCTTTTCTTAATGGAGACTTGTTGGAAGAGGTTTATGTCAAACAACCTCTTGGCTTTGAAATTTCAGGTAATGAACATAAAGTTTGCAAGCTGAATAAAGCTTTGTATGGGTTGAAACAAGCCCCATTTACATGGTACTCCAAGATTGATGCCTTCGTGACCAGCAACGAGCTTCACAACAGTCCAACTTAAAGTACCCTCTACATCAAGACCAATGGGGGGGATATTTTGGTCATCATTCTTTATGTAGATGACATGATGCTCACAGGGTCACATGAAGAAAAAATTGCAGATTTTAAAGCTGAAATCCCTTCCACTAAAAATAGCTCTAGGAGCCACATTTGGCTAGCAGGCTTGGAAAGCAAGCAAAAAAGTCCAAATTTGCTTTCAGGGCTGTTTTTGGGACCACAGAAGAACAGAGAGAGGCAAGTCATTGGCTGGGAAAGAGCTCCAGGGCTATTCTATCACATCGGTTTGCTGATTTTTTACTACCAGGGCAGTCTGTGGGCTGTTGGTGGGCTGCCATGGCTGCCAGAAGCTCAAAAACGAAGTTCGTTTTTGTGCCAGGAGCCTCTTGATCAATTCGTTTTTGCTGGATGCCTATTGTTCATGCCTTCCCAGCCCAAAACTGATTCACACTTTTTCCAGGAGCTTTTGAGGCCAGAGCCTATCAAAATCGCACATTTCCAGGGAGTTTGGAGCTTCCAAGCAACTCGATTTGCTTCCAGACTTGGCGATCCTCTTCTAGCAAGTTTTCCAGGGTTGCTTTTGCAGATTTTCACCTGCCAGGGTGCCAGAGATCTTGCCAATGAATTTCGTTTCTCCATGCTTGCTGATTTTCCCAGGGTTTCCAGAGCTTTCCGATCGGTTGATTGCTTTTCGGGAGCTTTTCTACTGCCTCACAACCTTCAGATCCTTTTGCTTTGCGCAGCTCGTCTTCATGTTTGCCAAGAACAGCCAAGTGTCGTTGTTTTGCTGGCTTCTGTCTTGCTAGGACTCCCTTGACAGGTATTCAGAGCTACCAAGACATGTAGCGCTGATTTCTCTCTTGCCAGGGCTCCCCTAGTGGGTATCAGAGCTGCAAGGTTAGAACCCTCAGCCAAATTCGGAAGAAGGGCTGCCATGGAATGTTGCACTGGACTGGGATGCCTTTTCTGAATTGCATCACACGACGGAAGTGCCTGTGCTCAAATTATTCAGTTGGTTGTCTGTGGGCTGATGCACTGTGACGCCATTCTTGTATTTGCAAGCCTTTTGAACAAAAGATAAAGAAATACAGAAAGGGGTGCTAAGTTTAGGGCCAATCTAGTGTCCGGTGCAAGGGGGGCGATCTAGCTCTCGTGTATTGTGTTCTAAGTTGATTTTGGTTTGCTGTGGAAAGTTCTAAGTGGATGTAAATTAAGTATTTGCTAGTTGTTATCTGTTCAATGCCCTTTGGAGATCCCGAAGGCCTGTTTCACACAGCATGTATAGACGCCGGATGTACGGGCTGAAGGCAAATTAACGCACAGAGCAAGTACGAGCACCGAAATCGATATTTGAAGGTAAGAAACCCAAAAAACGGATTGTTGGGGCTTTTCAGCATTTGGGGTTATTTTGGGGCTCCGAAAACACGAGTTTCAAAATCGAAACGTTTTGTACCTTTCGGACCTACCCAAAACGCGTTTCGGGCCAACTACGATCGATAGCTCATCAGAACTCTTATATATCTGACTATCACAAGGCTAGATATTTGTTATGCCATAACTTCACTTGCACAGTTAATGGCAAATCCAAAACGGTCTCATTCAAATGCAACCAACGGAAGACAATTTGAAATAGAATATAGAGTAAGTCATCAAGGTTGCACGGAATCCGAATACTATGACAGTGACTACACAAGAGATAGGAGATCCACACAAGGATATGCATTTTTCCTTGGTCAAGGTGCATATTTTGGTTGTTAAACATGCAGCCAACTATTTCTCTCTTCAACAAAAGCAAAATATAGGACACTCACAACAGGTGCATGTGAGGCTATATGGCTCAGAAGACTATTGTCGAAAACCGATTACTTTGATGAGACAAAGCCAACAACAATATGTGATAATCAATCAGCTCAAACACTAGCCAAGAATCCAGTATATCACTCCAAGAAAAAGCACATTGATGTCACAAAGTACTTTATCAAAGAGCGAGTGTTACTTGGTGACATAAGCATCGCAACATTGTGACAGCAAAGAGAGTTGGAGATATCTTTACCAAACCACTTAGGAAAGAGCTTTTCGAGAAACACTGATAAGTTCTTGGTTTGACTCACAGCAAGAATATCCCCATTAAAAGGATGTGATGGAAAGTAATGTGCAGACCTTCTTCCATTTTCCATAATCATTACCTAGAGGGAAGGCCTACTTCACGATGTTAATCTGAGGGAAGGTGTTGAGAATTCATCTCAACATCATGTGTTCATATTGTGCATAGCACTAACACAAAGTGTCACAGGGACGTGAAGTTACGAACCGTGACTAACTTTGACTTAGGGGACTAGCCCAAGGGAAGCCACACTTCCCAAAAGTCCCTAGGTGCACTGAACCGTGACTAACTTTGACTTAGGGGACTAGCCCAGGGGAAGTGACACTTCCCAAAAGTCCCTAGGTAGGGGCAAGGCAAGGTTTAGAGGGGTCATAATGTTGGGCCCTAGGAAACCAATGTTTCATTGGTTAGAAGGGTTAGGATTTAAGTGTGAGGGGCAAACCGGTTTTGTGGGGTTAGAGCTTTAATGAGGGGGCCACATGGCAGCCCCTCATGCACACCTACCCCCTTCCTCCTTCCAAGGCTAAGGTACATGATGTTTTTCTCACTTCTTGCTTCCTTGACGCATTTCGAGATCGCCTTCCCCCACGTTTCTTGCTATTGCACGCATTTCGAGGCAATCCGTACAGCTATACACACTGTAGGTGCTAATTCCGAGGAGGATGTATGGTTGGTTTGCTTGGAGTGGCATGCGCTTTTAGGCATCTTCAAGGCTATACGGGACAGTACGGTTGTCATGTACGCTTCCCAAGATGGGCTGTACGGACAAAACACTTGATTGGCACGTGAACCAAGGTGGCTGAATTGCATTAATTGCTGGCTGTATGAAAGAGGCACGCATCCCTAGGCTGTTTGTACAGGTTGATTGCACGCTTCCCGTGGTAGTTTGGTGCTGATTTTGAGACTGTTGTATGGCTGTTTTCTGCATATCATTCGAGGTGCATGCTTCCCTAGGCGGATCTTGCAGGCTGTGTTGATCTCTTCCTCCTCCTCCTACCCGCGATCCTCCTGCTCTCTTCTTCTCTCTGATTTCCAGCCCGTTATCACTCTCTTCCTTCCCTTCACCAAGCTGCCAATTCCTCATGCTAGTCTCCACACTTGATCTGTTTTTCCTGGAGGTGTTTCGGAAGTCAGTTGAAGCTAGTTTGAGTTCTCTTGTCACTATCCCTTTCATGTTCATTGCATTTAGTGATTTTGGAAGCTTGTTATTGCTCCATTTGTTGTTTGGAGCTTCCTCTGGACCTTACAGGCTTAAGCAGACACTCAGTTATAGAGGGTGTGCCTGGGAGAGTGCCAGAGGGGCAGTGTATTGCATTTGGATGCCTTGGGGCTGCTTGAGCATTTTGGGAAGTGTACGGATGCCATGTCACTAACAATTGGTTACCGTCTTTGTGGAATGCTTGGACACCTTTACAGTTGGTCATGGACAAATGGTGAATGCCTTGGCACTTGGGTACTAGTGTGTACACTAGGATGGAATGCAGGTTATAGCCAAGGTTTGGCTTGGACAGTGGAATTGCTCATGGGGCAGAGCATAAGGGTGAGCCCTTGTTGTATGTACAAATCTCATTCTTAAAGAAATAAATAAATACCAGAAGGGGCACCAAGAGTTTGGGGCCAGTGTGGTGTCTTGTACTTGGTTTCATTGAGCAAGGGCGCTCTAGCCTCCATCCAGTTATTTCTCCAATTGTTTCTTAGTGGTATTGTTTAAAGTTAAGTGGTTGTAAATGATGCAATGTGGCTGTGAATAATGAATATGCAATGCAAGTTATGGTCTACTGCTCTTTAGGAAACTAAAGGCCGGTTACACAAAGTGTGCTAAAAAGGCACAAGGATTGGAAACCCTAAAGGGGTATAAATATGTTCATTCTTTTCAACTAATAGTGTACAATTAGTCATTTGTGGTGTGCTCTCTAGCTGTGCCATGTCTCCTCATCTCTACTCCCCTCCTCTCCTCCTCTTCAAATTTGTTCAATTCCCCCTCACCTTCGCTCATCCCTAGCTCACCTCCGCTCAGTGCCCCCTCAACCTCTGCAAACCTCCCATTAACCCCCCCTCTTCCATTGCCCAGCCCTCCATTCCTCTCCCCCTCACAGTCCTTCCTCCCATCGTTCCTTATAGCTGCCTCGCATAGCTCCCAGCACCCTCCCAACCCCCCTGCCTTGTGGCTTGTAAAGGTACATAGTGGCAGTCCCCTCTTCTTGCCCCCCCCAACCCGTAGTTGCGCTAAACCCCCAGCCCAATCCCAAGGTTTAGTCTCAACTAGGGGGTACACTCATAACCATGGCCAATATGGAGCAACACGCTCCCTAACATCTCCTTCTCCTACAACCTCACCTCCTGCCAACAAAATCCTATATTCTAGTTGTTGTCTCGACACTCTTGATGGTAATTATAGCAAGAATGCCGCAATAGAGGCAAAAGTGAACAATAAATTTATTGCAACAGCACTCAAGTGTAAAAAGAGTACAACTGAAGTGAAGTACAAGCCTATGAAGCCTAGACTCATGTTATAAGAGTTGACTTAGTTAAGAATGAACTAATGACTAGAAGTAACTACTTCTAGCCTACAAGGCCATACCATTAGCTAAACCTAACATAGCCCCCTCCATGGTACTCTGGAAACATCTCAGAGATACCTAGAACTCATGCCATGCTTGCACATGTTCATCCAAAAGGATATAGCAACCTATGGAAGTGGATGGTAGAATCATGTAACAATGTAATCAGTGGAAAGCTTGCGGAAAAGCTTCAAATTTGGGTTAACAAAAGCGCCTTGGTGAAGATATCTCCCAAATTGTCTTGTGTTTAACATCCCCTGCTGATAGTCTCTCTTTGACAGAATGATAATGAACCTCAATGTGCTTAGTGTATGCATGAAACACTGGATTACGCGCAATGTAAAGCACTCTGACTATTAGTGTAGATAGTGGTGGGAGATGTCTGACTAACATCAAGATCTACAAGTAGTTTTTGTAGCTAGATACTTCCACCGTGGTTGTAAAAGATGCCCTATAGTCAGCTTCACAATTTGAAGTAGCAACTATAGGCTACTGTTTGCTGAACCAAGAGATGCATGAAGCACCAAGCATAAAAAAGTTGCCACTCTAGTGTCATAGCATCCTGCCATGTATGCATCATGCATGTATAAGTATATATATATGTAGAGAGAGAGAGAGACATACAATGTGATACATACTTTTCACATTTTCTCATAATTTGGTTTAAGTTGCTTATAAACTCCCTACTTTCCTTCGTTCTTTCACTTGTTTCACAAAAGATTTAATTTGTCAAATTGGATACATTCTAGTCTTATGAAAGGGCATCTGCGTGCGAGAGGGGGGGGCAGGGGGGGGCAGAGCTACGTTTATGTATGTATGTATGTTCGGAGAGAGACGTTTTTTTCGTGAAAAAACACACAAACTTTTTTTTTTTGTAAAAGAGAAATTTCATTCGGAAAAATGTGATTTGTCACGAGGACATGAAAAGTGATGTAAAGTATCTTCGTAACTCAACCTACACTTAACCAAGGGTTAACCATGGTTAAGTGTTGTAATGGTTTGGCTGTGAGGGACTGGCTAGAGGAAGTGCACACTTCCTAGAAGTTCCTAAGGGCAAACTCTAGGTGCACCACTAGGTCTTAGGGGCTAGGCAAAGGCTTTAAAAGAGGGTTCTAAAAGTTGGGCCCAAGGACAACCAACGTTGTCCTTGGTATGGGGGTTAGGCCTTTAATGAAGGGGCAAATGGCAAGGAGGAGGTGCCATTTGTCATGCATGTGTATGCATGCCCTTCCCCCACCTTCCATCTCTCTCCCCTCACTCTCCCAGAGGTGTCGGACGTTTTCAGTTGTTCTTGTGTAATTTTTGAGCTGTTTGAGCTGTTTCAAGCCTGTTTTCAGCCGTTTTAAGTCTGTTTTGACTCCTACAGGTTCTAGCAAGCACCCAAAGGCAAGGGTGATCTTGTGGCAGGCCTAAGGATAGTGTGGATGCATGTGATAGCCTTGAGGCTGCCTTGAGCTTAGTTTGCTAGTGGTTTGGATGCCTGAATGCCTCTAAGTTGTGTCAGATCAGAAGTGAATGCCTAAGTATGCCTTGCCGGTGGGAATTCTAGTGGTGCACTTGGATTAGATGCCTTGAAGATAAGTAGAGGATTTGCAGAGAGGAACAGTGCAAGGTTGAACCCTTGTTGTAAAGCATTTCCATTCAGAAGCATTAGATAAATACCGTAAGGGGCGCCAAGGCATTTGGGACCAGTGGGTGCACTGTGTACTATTTTCATTGAGCAGGGGTACTCACCTTTGTTGTTGTTGAAGCTTGTTTCTAAGTTGTGCTAAGTGATTGAAGTGACTGAAGCTTGCATTGTGGCCATTTATGAAGTTTATGACTGAGTAAAAGAAGATCACTGCCCTTTTGTTTATCGAAGGCCAGTTTCAGTGGTTCCGTTGCTGGGACCGTCACCATCTTCCTGCAGAGGTGAGCCCTGGTAGTGTTGGGTGAAGGACACCTTCAGTGCAATTGTTGCTATAGCCATCAATCTTAGCAAGCATGTCACACCGTGAGAGGTCATTGACCATTTTAGAGCACGAGGGACAGGACAAAGACAAAGCATCAGAGAGCTTTGAAGAGGAGCACAGTACCAGGGGGGTGATGACCAGCAGGACAGTGGGGCTCATCCAGTCTCTCCTGAGCATGCCACGAAGGACTCACAAGATGAGGTAGATGAGGCATAGGAGTTTGATCCCAATGTAGTTTTTCAGCTACGAATGCAAAGTGTAGCGGGAGCCCTGTCGCAATTGCAGCATGTTATCACAGAGATTATGCAAGCTCCTCCCCCTATGGTTGCTTCCCCTGGAAGCAAAAAGTCATCTCAGAAGAAACATAAGAAGCATGAGAAGACTTCTAGGCATGTTTCTTTCGGTGGACAGCCGTCAGAGATGCCCTCGATCACCCCTGTAGCGGGTAATGCCAATAACTTTCATTCAGTCGATCGGAGACAGCAAGCCCTTCCTCAGCCCACGATGCATCCAGGATATTTCAGTTTTTCAGGCAATGGTGGCACCATCCGCAGAGGCACCCAGAATGCCAGGTAGCTTTATGGGCAGCACGCAGCCGGGAATGCAGAATTTCCAGCAACCTATGATGGGTGGAATGCCCCCTGCAAATGCCAATATCATGTACTCAAACATTGGGATGCAGACAGGAATGCCTGGGACAATGGGCAATACTTGGAATATGCCACAGATGCAGGGAGTGGGACCTGGAATGCCAAACCCCACCATGGGTACGGTTGGAATGGCTCAGAATGCGGGAGCAGTGATGCCCCCACCGTTTTTACAGCCCCCCGTTTATGACAATCTCACCCCTAAAGGCAAATTGAAAGATTACAAGGAGGAAGGGGCAACTGTCAAGTTTGAGACTTTCAATGGGATGCAGGACAGACAGCACTATTTCATGTTGTTTCTACTATCTTTCTAGAAACTAGTGCTTGTCTCTAATGTTCGATTTAAGTGGTGATTGTTGCAGGCTTCTTCCTTGTGGATTGGGCAAGCCAAGAGTTGAAACCTGAGCTTGAAGTCCTCCTTTTTGTTGTCTACCTTGCACATATGCTCTTGAGTCTTGTATCTAGGTCCTAGGTTTTCACTGAGTTCATCAGTTTGGAAGGTGCATTGCACCTTGGTCTTGTATCTCCATTTTCAAGAATAAAGTGAGCCTGGATAGGGGGGGGGGGGGGCGTCTTGGCCCCTCAATCATATTGCAATTTCCAATGATGTGACTTTGTGTTTAAGCTGTATGAGTCTTAATTCCAGCTTACTTGCAAACTCTTAAGTTCAAGTATATGTGTTTGACAACTCGCAATCATCTCATTCAAACGCCTCTGCAAAATCCGTTGTCTGAATTGATAGAAAGCACCGAGTAGTTTACATATGGGCTATTTCCCTATCAGCTAGATTTAGATTTAGATGCTCGTTGGGGAGAGACTAAAATGAAAATGTTTAGACTTCACAAGCAGTTGTAGCTTGAATAAAGAGATTTTGGACTACCTTTTGATTAGCCTTCTCCTGTAGTGCTAGCCTTCATCATGGCTGAGTCTGCCCTTCACCTCCGGAGTGCCGACAGAAACTCAGTACGAAGACTTTGTATAAATGGATGCTCAAGTATGTGTGGGTGTGTGGATTTGTATGTGTGAGAGCATATTTTTATACTATGGTCTACACCCACTGTTGGGCACTGATGACGTCAGTGGGGATGTCATAGTAGCTAGTCCCTGCTATGCATGATGGAGTTTATGGTTTTCAACCTTGTGAGTGACTATCATGAGATTGAAACTGCACTATGTTGTGTTTTTAGAGGATGAGTTTGGGAATGTTCCTGGATTCATCTACATACCCAGACCAGAGATGTCTTGTTGCCTTCCCTCACGAGGCACTTCGGCATAGAGAGCTTCTACTCAGGACGCAGAGACAGGCTTCCGACATACAATCTGGTCTCTCTCAGAGCAAGATTACTAAGTTTTTCCATTCAAACCATATGGACCACACAGCCCCTGCCGCGAGACCCAGAGTCCGAGACACGCCACACTCGACAGCGGACGGACATGCAAATTACACTTGGCGACCTCCCCTCTGTGTTGAGAGCTGGAGCACGGCCCATAGGAGTCATCGCCAAGAGATCGACACGCACTGCACCCACAAATAGCTGCCAACGCTCCATCACGGGCTACACATCATCACGATCTTGCCCTTCCCCTGAGTCCCCCTTGACACCTACACCATCATGAGGTCACATTGTACTTATGAGGATGATGTTTGATGACACCACTGATGCTACATGACTATGTATTTTTTGGACTTAGCATTCAGCATGGGCGATTATGCTCGCTTAGTAATTTCACCCTTCTGCTTGTTTATATCAGGTTTTATCACTCTCCCATCGGTCTTTCATAGACTTTAATAAACTTTCTTTCTTTTCTCTCTTCCTTTCACAAAGAATCGATCAATTATACCGTACAAAGATTTTCTAGAGGGCTCGACAACATAAGCCCAATGTTTGTGTTCATTGGATTAGTCATGGCATTTCTTGGGCAACCACTACCTTCCTTCTTTAGGCTGACTTTATTAAAGAAAGAGGCATGACCTTAAAACAATATCATGTCTACTTTAGCAATATGAAAAATAAATGGATAACATCCAAATTCAACCAAAACTATATAGAAGTACAGCTAAAAGAAAAATACTATACCAAACTTGGCAGCAAACTTATTACAAAGTTTACAATTTTCCAAATTAAATAGCTCAATATAGCACCTTTTGGCCCACCCGCTCTTGCTGCTCTTTCACCTTTTGGCGCAGCTTCGTGATCTCCATATTTACTCTTAATTGTTTCTCCTGTGGTTAAGAGCCAATTAATCTCTCTCTCTCTCTCTCTCTCTCTCTCTCTCTCTCTCTCTCTCTCTCTCTCTCTCCATGTGGTTAAGACACACAGGGGCTAGTAGTGGAAATGTTGATCCGGGGAGGCGAAAAGACGAAGAAAATGCTTACCCAGCTTATGAATATGGCACTAGAGGAAGGTTTCCCATCAGATTGGCAGCTTAGTAGGATTATACCGATCTATAAGGGGGAGATAACAAGATCGCAAAGAATTATCACACAATCATGCTGAGGAGCCTAATGGCAAAGCTATATGGCACTATCCTTGAGCAAAAAATCAGCAATTGGGCAGAGGTACAAGGAGTCAGGGCACCTTCACAAGCAAGGTGTTGTCCCAAACACTCGACAGTTGATCATCTGGTTGCCATAAGGGCTGCAACTCAAGGAGCCAAACATAAGAAAGAGGATGCCTACTATTGCTTTGTAGACTTCAAGAAAGCTTTCGATATAGTCCAAGGAAGAAGCTATGGGAAAGACTGGAAAGATTAAGTCCCTCAAGAACTTAGAGAAGCCACGTATCAACTATATGAGAGGGTTCTAGCAGACTTAGTGTCACTCATCTTCAAGCTATATCCACTTGCTTGGTAATTTTTCTTTTAAATTTCTATTTATTTTAAAATATTATGTTTTGCAAAAGAATGAAAAAGTCTTCCTTCTATTCCTTGAAGTCATGGGGGCTACGTCTAGCATTTGAAGGTGGACCCCCTTGCTTAGTGACCCGCAAGAGTAATGCCCTCCCTTAAGAGGGACATCAAAAATCACACTCCACCTGAGTACCCATTTCTAGGACCAATCGAATGCACAGATTGCAGACCAACCTAGCAACCATCCAACAGAATGTCTCATGGCCTTGGGTGTGAGCTAGGAAACATGCCAAGAGGCATGGAGATACAAGCTAAGAGGACAAACCAATAAACCTCTTGTTGAGGTCAAACAAACTCAAAAATGAGTTCAGAATAGGTCAATGTCTAGGACTACCTGCTAAGAACCCATCAGAGTCAATTTCAATAAGTTTGAATGTTTAGGGTTTTAAGATGACACGTGGCAGGCTGCAGGATGAGCTGGCAGCAAGGCCAGCTCGCCCAACCACTTGGCAATAGGGGGGGACAAGTGGCAAGGAGGAAGGGGCAAGTGTAGGGTCAACCCACCATTTGATGGCCTAAAAAAGATGCCAAATTGGGCCAGCCCAACCCCCACAACCTTGCTATCTTGGGCAGATGGTGGGTTGGGCCTATAAAAGAAGGGCTTCCTCTCCCTCAATCCACACAAATTCCCACGTCCAATTCTGTCCCTCTCCCTCCTTGGTGCAGCAGCCCTCTTCCCTCCCCCATCTTGGTACAGCCAGCCTCCATCTCAGGCCCTCTTGGTCGTGCATCATCTTTCTCTCTCTACAGTTCAGGCTTCTCTCTCTGCAGAAATCTTCCCCTCTCTTCACCTCTAGAGCAGAAGCAGCACCTCTTTCTCTTCCCCCTGCCTCGGAGCAGCATCATCACTCTCTCTCCAAACCATTACTCCATTCTAGGTCTTTCTCTCTCTAGCCTGTTTAACTTTTTCTGAGTTTTTCTCTCTCCACCCCCAATATCTCATCCATCCAAGCAAGAGAGGCTGCAATTGCACCAACTTCCAAGGGCTCCATAACCAAGGGAGCACAAGTGGAAGAGGAGTTTGAATCTGAGAAGTGTTTACTTGCAGCACATTTTTCGCATTGAAATTTCTCTTTTTCTAGAGATCTAGTGCATGCAACTAGCATGGGATGAAGTTGTGATTTTGCAGGCATCTTCCTTGCAGATTGAGGTGCCCCTAGAGTCGAATTCTCACTAGTTCTAGTTTTTCTTGTATATAGCTCAACTTGAGCATTCTTGTCCTGCAGTCATATCTATGTCCTCTCTCTCAAGAGTTTAAGTCCAAGTTTGTAAGGCGCATTGCATGTTTGTTACTTTCAATTGAGCAAATGCTCGAGTTTTGCAAACTCTCAAGTATGCAATTTCCCTCGCAATATGTATCCAAGAGCCTTTTGTAAAAGTCAGCAAAATAAATCTGTAGATCCTTTGTCTAAGTCATTAAAAAGCACAAAGAGGTTTGATTGGTATCAAAGCCTAGGTAGTGGTCCCATCCTCTGTGCTTTCTCTTGTCGAGTCCTTTCTTATTTGTTCTCTATTGAGTCAATCCCCCATCATGGCAACTCATGGTCCTGACCTCCTCCTAACCTCCATGAATTGAGTTTTCTCTTGTCCAATATAGCCCAGCAAATCCAAGTTCCGGAAAGTAACCAGGTGGGAACCCACGAATCAGGGCCCCAATCCCTAGGAAGAGGCCATGCAGACATCCATGACTCCAACAAGGAGGGTAAGTCATCTTCGGCTCCCCCTCCTCGAAGTAGAAAGTGGATCCCCAAAGTCCATCTCCTATAGGGCACACAAGGAAACGAAGATATGCTAAATATAAAGTACCCCTTGGAGACAAGCTCTTCAAGTTCAACAAGAGATCAGCCCGAAGTCTTGCTGGCCTGGATTCGAGATCTCAAGTATTTCTTTGAAGGAGACGAGTATGAAGGCCAAGCTCTGATTTGCGGCCTTACATCTGCAAGACCGTGCTTCACATTGGTGGGCTGCCATGGCAAGTATTGGACAGCAGGCCCATACCTAGAAGCTATTCAAGAAAAGCTGCAAGACCACTTCTTGCCCAAAGAAGATCAGCCCGAAGTCTTGCTATTCGAGATCTCAAGTACTTCTTTGAAGGAGACAAGTATGAAGAGAAGGCCAAGCTCTGATTTGCGGCCTTACATATGCAAGACCGTGCTTGCTGCCATGGCAAGTACTGGACAGCAGATCCATACCTGGAAGCACTTCAAGAAAAGCTGCAAGACCACCTCTTGCCCAAAGAATTCAAGAAAGAAAGAAAGACACCATCAACGTGGCTTTGAAGATGGAGAAGAAGAAGCCCTTCTCTAGCAAATGTAACCCCAAAGATAAGAAAAAGTTCCTGAAAAGACTCTTCGAAGGAGCGGAAGGGGAGAGCCTACCCGAAAGAACAAAAGGAGGGGAGTCAACCTCCTCTAAAGAAGAATGAAAGATCCTTCAGTTTTCTTTCTCCTCAACAACACCAAAAGCACTACTCTAAGGGAAGGTACTTCAAGTGTGGCGAACGAGGCCACAACTTCTATGAATGCCCAAAGGCCAACATATTCAACCCCAACAATAATGGAGGTAGCCCAAAGCAAGAAGACTCCGGTGGTCGACAATGTAGAGACCACTCCACAAAAAGAAGGGGACACAGGTGCGCTTAGTTTGCTCAAAACTTGGGATCGAGTAAAGGATCAATCTGCTCTTTTCAGCTGGATGGTGTTGCTACTCATGATTTATTTTATAAGTTGGCACATAACTTGGAGATAGCTTTAGAAGACCAAGGAGAAGCCCAGGAAACATTTGGGGCTTTCAGGAGCCAAGAAGACAAGGTATATCCTCTTGGTGGCAAGTTAAGGGTACACATTCAAGGGTACCTAGATCATTTATCTTTCATGGTGGCTCCAATCCAAGGGGCTGATGTGATTCTCGGGATACCCTGGCATAAGCAAGTCAACCCACCAATTGATTACACAAAGAACATTCTAATGGTTCAACATAAGGGTAGAGATGTTAGCATTTCAGCAAGAGTATCAGGAAACTCTATTCCTATGGTAAGTCATTCACGATCTTCCACTCTAGTTTAAGAAAATATATTCTTTCCTTACTTTTGACTGTGCAAAGGAAGATAATGAAGAAAGCTCAAATCCTCTTATGCAAGAAAGATTAAACTTTCTTAGGGAGTTTCCAAGTTGTTTATCTCAAGAACTTCCTAGTCACCTTCCTCTTGAAAGATCAGAAGATCACAAGATTGATATAGCTCATGGATCCTCACCTATGAATAGACCACTTTATAGAGTTAGCCAAACTCAACAAGATGAAATTTTTAAACGAGTTCAAGAACTACTGGATAAGGGTTTGATCCGACCTAGCAGCTCTCCTTTTTACTCTACTATCTTACTAGTCCAGAAGAAGGACAAAACTATAGAGAGCACATTAATTCACATGAAGGTGTCCGAATGAACCCGGCCAAGATATAGACAATTATAGAATAGACAGACCTAAGGAATGCTCATGAGATATGATCTTTTTTGGGTCTATGCTCATGTTACCGAAGGTTCATTTGGCACTTTGCTAAACTTCTTGCCCCTCTACATGACCTAATCAAGAAAACTATCAAGTTTAGATGGACCCAAAAAGAAAAAGAATCCTTCAACAATTTGAAGCATGCTTTGACGACAGGCCATGTGCTTATTACTCCTTATTTGGGAAAACCTTTCTTGGTAGCATCTCAAGCAAGTGGGGGCTGCTCTTACCGAAGATCAGCATGCGGTGGCCTATGAGAGTAGATGGTTAAGAGATGCTGAACTTCATCATGATATTTACGAGAAAGAACTCTTGGCTGTAATTCATGCTCTAAAGCTTTTGAAACACTATCTTTTAGGGTAACATTTCCTAGTAACGACCGATCATTAAAGTCTCCAATATTTCCTAAAGCAGCCTCTGATAAGAGAGAGACATATGAAATGGTCAACCTTTTTGCAGTCATTTCATTTTCAGATCTAGTACACTCCTGGAAAAGAAAATGTAAGTGACAAATGCACTCTCTCATAGACCAAGGATCCATCACATTTCAGTCACATACCATAATGAATTGACAAACGTTAAAAAAAATTTATGTGAGAGATGCTGATTTCTCTCAGATATGGGTAAAACTGGTAACTAGAGGCACTCATCATGCCTACCACCTCAGAGATGTATACTTGTTCATGCAAGAAAAATTATGCATAACAAAATAACTTAGATCCAAAGTATTGGAAGAATGTCATAATCCATCTTATGCTGGCCATAGGGGCATTATGGCTATGTTTGCAGCCATGGATAGATGTTTCTTTTTACCTGACATGAAAAAGGACACCATTGCCTACATTTCAACTTGTCTATCGCGTCAAAAAGCCAAGCATGACAAAGAAAACCCAAAGGTTTGTTGCAGCCTTTACCAATTCTTGAAGGATCTTAGGAACACATCACCATGGATTTCATTACTACAATTTCCAAGACAAACCACAGCCATGATATGATTTGGGTGATAGTGGATCATTTCAGCAAGCAAGCCCACTTTATTCCTTGTAGAAAGAACCTCAAATCACCTAAAGCCACACATTTATTTATCCGACACACCTTCAGACACCACAAGATGTGCATCGTACAGCTGTCGTGGTACCAAGGTCCCTAACCCTATGATGCGTGACCAATGGCTTACTACAATCATGTGAGCAAGAAGCAGAACCTAAAGTCTGAAAACAGATCCCACAAATCCAAAACACTCTTCTGGAACCAAATCATAGCAACTTCAGGGCTTTGGGGCAAATCGCAGCAGAGACAATGCCTCCCAGAGCAATTCGCAGCAAATCCAGGGCTTAGTGGAGGCAGGAAATCCAAATCGCAGTAGGTGTTGTGGCCCCAAGTGGCTGGAAAACAGTTCGCAGCAGGATTTCGACCTCAAAAACAGGTTTTCCATACCAATGTAGGCCATCTCCTGGTGGTTCTAGTGATGCCCTAAAAGCCATGGTATGTGCCTTGTAGGTATAAATATAGGCACTTGTAGTGTTAGTGCCTTTTAGGCCACATAGGACACTTAGTCCTATGTGACACCTAGGACACTTAGTCCTAGGTCTAGATACAAGTACTTTGTACTCTTTATTTTTCTATTATCCTAGTTGACGTAGCAGAGGCTATGCAAGATATGTGGATGCCCAATGGGATGTGAAAGGCCCCAGTTGTAAGAAGGAATGTTCATTTCTCATATAATTTTTAGACTCTTTGTGCGACTTTCATGATAGAGTTACCTTACCTTGCGTGACGGCGTTTATCATCGACCCTTGTACCTTCCCTCTCTCTTTTGCTATCGACCCTTCAGTGATATCAAAGCCCAGATCTTCTTCATGCGCACCCTTTCCGTACAATCCGTACCAGCTGCCCGTACAACCGCCGTACATTGCTGTACTTGCGCCATCGTACAACATACTTGCATTCAGTCTGTGCCACCGTACGTATCTGCACTTACCTCCCGTACGTATCTGCAAGGTATATTTCGTACGCAGTACCTGTTACGCACATGTGTCGTACGTCCGTACTTGCACCGTCATACAGAGTACCTACGTTCCGTACATCAGTACCTGCATCACCGTTCATCTTCCGTACAGGCATACGGAAGGTCTAGTAATTGATTTGTACCTGCACTGCGTACTTGTCAGTACTGCACGTCGTACCTGCACGTGGGAGCCTCCGTACTTCAACCGTACTTCAGGGCTTCGTACTTCAGCCGTACACCCTACTTTGTACGGTGTACTTGATCCGTACAATCACTGTACATTGTACTTGAGCTGTCCGTACAGCTAGTACTTCTTTCGAGATCTCCATACAGGTTTTGCACGTACAAGGTCATATTCAGGACGTTGGTATTTTTTTGGGGCTTCCAGTTCTTTTCACCTTCTTTGGTTGCAATTTCTTGCAAGAACATTGGGGCTTTCGAGTTTGGTCTGCAATCTCTTGTTTGTTTGCTGTACGTTGGGTCAGATTGCAGGACATTGAGTCAAGTTATCATACATTGCGTCACATTTCCAAAAAATTTCAGCAAAATTTGGGGCTTTTCTGCATTTGCCCTCTTTTTGGCCTATTTGCCCTCATTAAATTTGGGGCTTTTGCCAGCTTTGCTGTTTTTGCAGTGAACATTGCCTGCCACAGTCACAATTGGGTCAGATCTACATTTGCCCTTTGATTTGGGTCAAAATTTTGCAGATATTTGCTGTCATTTTTGGACAGCCAGTTTTTTTGCAGCGATAGCCTTGAGGCTTTAGGGTTTTCAGGTCTCTTTTAGGGTATCAGATTTACTATGGCTGGGAACAATCAAGACTTATTTGGTGTTCTTTGTGAAGATGATAAGTTGGATGACACCAACTATCCAATGTGGTCTTATCTCATGAAACATATTCTTGTTGCAAAGCATTTGTGGAATATTGTTTCTGGGGTTGATCTGAGGCCAGCCAATGCTACAGTGGTTGCCTCTACTGCTGGTCCCTCTGCAGGGGGTACTTTTCCTGATGCCTCATCTTCTAGCACTTCTGCTACTACTCTTCCAACTCAGGAACAGTCAAGATGGGATGCAAGAGATGCAAATGCACATTCATGCATTGCTTTATCATGCAAGAGAATCATTACTCCACACATCCGGTCTTGCAGGACAGCAAAGGATGCTTGGGATAAATTGGCTTCTCTCTATCAGATTCGCAATGAAGCACGTGTTGCATATTTGGGAAGGCAATTACAGGAAGTCAGTATGACTGAAGGTGACTCTATGGATGCATACCTGACAAAGGTCAAGGACCTCACGGAACAACTTGCCAACATTGATGAGGTGGTGCCAAATTCACAGCTTGTCAATACCACACTGAATGGACTGCCAGATACATATCAAGGGTTTGCTACAACCCTTCGATTAGTGGCCATGGGTAATCCAGACCACTATTCTTTTGATCAGCTAGCTACTTTGCTTTTGCAGGAAGAGCAAAGTCGAGCTAATAGACAAGCCATTATTCCTGATCATGCATTTGCTTCATAACAGACAAGAAGAGGCAAGGCCTCCAAGCCTATGGGCAAGCCAAAATCTGCGCATAGCAGCTGCAATTCCTCCCATGCATCTAAGTTTGCTCATGTTGAGGGGGGCATCATGATGTCACAGGCCAAGTATATTGGACAGCTCCTTGATCGTTTTCAGTTCGAGGATTGCAAGCCAATCTCTACTCCAATGGACCCTAGCTTCAAATTCTCAGCTCATGATGGGAGCTCACCATGTGATATCACTCTTTATCAGCAGGCTGTTGGATGCCTTATTTATTTATGTCACACCAGACCTGGCTTACAGTATGCAGTATCTCAGCTCAGCAGATTCATGCACATGCCTAGTTCACAACATTGGCAGACAGTGAAGAGAGTCTTCAAATATCTCAGAGGCACTCAGGATTTAGCCCTCTTCGATGGTGATCAGGGTTCACTTACCATGCATGCTTACAAAGATAGTGACTGGGCAGGATGTTCCGACACCAGAGTGTCACATACTGGCAATTGTTTTTTGCTTTGCAATTCATGTATCTCTTGGCTCAGCAAGAAGCAACCATCTAGTTGTGAGGCTGAGTACAGGGCAGCTTTCACCGCTACAGTAGAGTGTGTTTGGCTTCGACACTTACTTACAGATCTTGGTATTCGCCAGACATCCTCCACTATTGTCTACACTGACAGCCAGAGTGCTTTGGCGATTGCGCGTAACCCAGTGTTTCATGCGCGTACCAAGCATATTGAAGTTCACTATCATTATGTTCGGGAGCGGTTGTCAATAGGAGACATAGAGTTGTCCTATCTTCCCACAGAGGACAACATAGCAGATATGTTTACAAAGGCACTTCCTCGTCCCAAGTTCGAAATCTTCCGATAGGCTTTACACTTGGTTCCCTTTGTTACATGATCTGACATCCCTTGTACATTCATAGGTGGCTATATCCTTTTGGATGAACATGTGCCACCATGACCACAAAATACTAGGTATTCTGAGACGTTTCAAGAGTACTTCAGCCCATCCCATGGAGGGGGGTTTGTAGACCATCTCCTAGTGGTTCTAGTCATGCCCTATAAGCCATGGTATGTGCCTTGTAGGTATAAATATAGGCACTTGTAGTGTTAGTACCTTTTAGGCCACATAGGACACTTAGTCCTATGTGACACCTAGGTCTAGATACAAGTACTTTGTACTCTCTATTTTTCTATTATCCTAGTTGACGTGACGGCGTTTATCATCGACCCTTGTACCTTGTACGTACCCTCTCTCTTTTGCTATCGACCCTTCAACCAAGAACTAGTGAAAATGGCGCTGGAATCAGCCGTACCACCCCTCTCTCTTTTGCTATCGACCCTTCAATCAAGAACTAGTGAAAATGGCGCTGGAATCAGCCGTACGACACCTCAGGAAGCGTGCAAGAGTACAGGAAATGATTCACAACAAGAAAAAGGATGTTGGATGAGAAAGAAGAAGACAGTACACAACTAGGGACACAACTAGGGCAGAGAAATAAGGGCTGGACCCCCCCGCGAAGGTCTTTTTTGCAATAGAAATAAACTTTGTTTTGTACAACTAGCTCTGAAAAGAGCATGCAGCTGAGTGTAATCTTGACTAAATCTAGGAGCTCCGAGGCCCCTTCTTTTATAAACTTGGCCTAGCTAAAAGCTAGACCTGCTTTTCTAATGCTACTTTTAACAAAAGCTAAGCTTTCATGCTTTTAGCCTACCTAGGGTACTTTTTGCCTTGTGGGACCTGCTTTTTGCACTTGCTCTAGCTTTTTGAGCCTCTTTGAAATCCTACACAAACTCCAACACTCTAACCCATTAAAGGTTAGTGAAATGCATGCATTCCTAGTTCTTGGACTAATCCTAGACCCTTGTGGGTGTTCCCACAGTTCTCTTTTACCGATGCAAAGCAAAAGTAAAACAATAAAACTTATTTTTAGTTAACCAAAGTCAACATTCTTTGACCGAAGTCAATTCTAATAAAGAATATACTTTATTTCTTGAGAGAAGTACCAAATGGTGACAAAGTCTCTCTATGTGGAACCAATCCATCTCCGATAAGTCTAACCCCACAAAGGACTATCATACATCCTTGTCGGGCGAACCGATGAGTCAAAAAGAAGAGACTTGGTTCAGGAATCCTATGGAAGCACTAGTGCTCGAGTCTGGCGAGTGTGATGTGCCCTACTTAAAAAGGCTTGCATAGATGCATTGCGGTCCTTATTGGATGCACTGATAGGCTCAAATTGCCATATGGGATGCTATTTTTATGGACGCTTCCGGAGCTCTGTCGAAGGTAAATTGCTCTTTGTGTGTAGCTGCTCGAGATGTGTTGAATATCATAACTTTCTTGTACCCAAGTTGACCTTCACATCATGTGTATCACAGAAATACTGGAGCGCATCTAAATGTTGTTGGAGACCCTCAACTGAGGAGGAGAGTAGGACCACGTCAACTGCGTATAATAGAATTGGAATAAAAGAGCCAGCTGACGAAGAACCTACACCGTGATGAGGACTCGAGCTCATCAATGTACAAGCCAAACAAGGTCGGTGATAACACACAACCTTGTTTGACTCTGATTATGCTTGATGATCTCGTCTACGTCGGGCTCGTGGTACAATATCTCATATACTTTATATATTATGTATTCTTAATGAATAACTAGAGCGTGTCTCTAGGCCAAACTCCAATCAAAATCTCAAAACATTTCAAACAAAAAACTCTGAAATACATTTTGCAAAACGTTTCTGGTAACTTCTTTGCTTCTTCTTTAGCTCCCCCCTCCTTACTAAAGCTAACACCTAGATTGGGCCCAAGGTGGAGAACAATCCAATTAGCTAGGGGAGGAGGAATAGGGAGTTCATTTGAAAGGGGGAGGCTGAGCAAAAGCGTGAGAGAGGTGGCGGGGGAGGAGGAGGGTGGGCTGCGCAAAAGCAAGAGAGGTGTGCCCTGAGCTAAGCGAAAGTGGAAGCGGGAGAGGAGTGGGTTAAGGCTGAGCGGAAGAGCACTAGACTGGGCTCGGCTGAGCGGAAGCAAGAGAGGGGACGGCTGAGCTAAGAAGACACGAGAGAGAGAGAGAGAGAGAGAGAGAGAGAGAGAGAAAGGTATTAACGTTAGTCCTCAGGAGACCTCGTGGATCTATGAGAGAGACTATATTAAAGTCCACGAGAGACCAAAAGGTCTTTAAAAAACCCAGTTAATACATCATTCAGGCGGGGCACAAGGTAGTTCCTAGGGGTCCATAAAGTGACTCCGAATTGTTATAAGGACTTACAGTGTAGTCTGAAAATTAAGACAACATACATCACTATAAGCCAGAGGATCTTCTGGTTTTCATTTAGACTCCTTGATGGGCCGACATCCCTCACAAGATATTGGCCATTTTCATCCTTTCTAGCACACTTGACCTTATTCCGTCTCCTTTTGGTACAATTAAGCTCATGTGAAATCTTCCGCTATCCATATCTTGATCCCTTTCAACTTGCGACGAAGCTTGCTTCGCATATACCGTGTGCTAAGTGTAATTATGGCATGCCCTCCATGGAATCAGCCCCATTTCGGCCGTTCAATGCTGGGGTGGCAGCTTTGATGTGTGCTAGAGCCTCATTGTATATATCCTCATTGAACCAGCCTTCACGAAGGCCTCCTATCCTGATCTTCAGTGCATTGCTACGTTTGTCTTCGTGCTCCTTAATCTCAACCTAAATGTCAGTTTTATTTGCCTTTGTATCCATCTCTACAATCACTTCCTTCTTGATTGTTTGCACTTCTGTGTGAACAAGATTCTTGATTGTAGAGACTAATTGAGGAGTAGGGGGTAAGGCCTTGCAAGTCTGCATTACCTCAGCGATTACAGCTTGCTTCCCAAGCCCTTCGAGGTCCTGGAGGTTTAGGCTACCAAAGCTGCCATATGTCGTACTCCTTGTTGTAGGTTAAGCGAGAAGACGGGGGCCCTTGCAAGGGGCTTTCGTGAGAGGAGGGAAGGTGTTGGCGAGGGGCAGGAGAGGCGCTGTTGCGAGAGGCAAGAGGTAGGTTGCTACAAGGGGCAGAACTTGGAGAGGCGGAGAGTGGGAAAGGGTTACACTGCTGCTGCGGGCTGCTGAGAAGGGGAGGGGAGGAAGAGAGAGAAGAAGAGAGTGGGAGGGAGTGCCACCCCACCGCAGGTTACTGAGAGAAAAAGGGCAGATAGGCGGAAAGGGAGGCGCTGCTGCTGCAAGGCAAGGAGCTGCGAGGTGGAGAGGCAAGGGACTGATGGAGTGGAGTGCCTGACGGGGAGAGAGAGAGAAAGAATGAATGAAAGAAGATCCATTAATGTCCACGAGAGACCAACAGGTCTATGGGACAACAGAAAACCATCTAATACATGTGCTACGGAGGGCACATGGCAGCTCCCAGAGAGTGCGAAGAGCGACTCTATCTATTTAGAGTACCTACTTAGTAGAGAGCACACATATAGCTGGCCATACCTCAGTTTAAGACTGAGTCTTTTGGTTTTAATTTAAACTCTTTAATGAGTGCTACTCCTTCACGATAAACTGCCAAAGACATAGAGACATAGACAGACAGAGACAAAGAAGACAGACAGAGACAGAGAGACAGAGAGACATAGAAAGACAGAGACAAAGACAAAGACAGAGACAGAAAGAGAGAGAGCGAGAGAGAGGGTAAGAGCGGAGGGCAGAGAATTCCCATAGAGGAGGAGGAGATAAAAAGTCAAGTCATGTGATGCCTACAAATGAGTGGGAGTGAGGCTCATTTAGTTAATTCTGCTTATCACATTTGGCAGCCCTCCAGAAGATGCTGTCCATAAAGGTAAGGCTGCCTGCCTTTCTAAGACTCTTTCCACCTTTACATTGAATGTACGGTATGGCAAGTTCTTCTTGAATGAGAATGCATTCCTATAAAGGGGTGGATTTGGAATGTCGCCCACGTTTGGAAAACTCTTGAAAAATGGGATTAGTCTCGAGTGTGACAAGTGGTGCAAGCATGTGGCAAGGTTTCAGTCTTTGCATGATTCCTTGTTGGATAGTAGCACATGAAAGACGCTGAGGTGGTCACAAGTGTGACTTGTTGAGCGGTGCCAGGTGTTATACCCACAAACCACATCTTGAATTGCCAGACAAGATATCTTTCAATTAGGCTCAGGCTGTAGCAAGGGGCACATAGGAAACAAGGCATAACAAAGAAAGAACACACAAAAAAGAATTTACTGTAAATCTGTCAAACAAATCAAACAACTGCAGAGATGGTAGGTCCTACTCTAAGGTTCAAATTACTCATAGTGCTGCCAAAAGCCATTTTATATCCAAAAGATGACCAGAACTTGAAAACAAACTCACCTTGACATAACTCACACCAAGATCTTTCCTCGAGTACCCACGTGCTAGGTTGCGCATTACATATTCATTGTAATCTTTTACTATACGCATGATAATGTCCGAAGTTGAAATGCCGTCTGTCCGCTTCGTCTCTTTAAATTTACCAGCAGCCTTGACCTGTTGTGATTACCACTATGTTTCACAATGGATATGCACACTGAAGAATGATAATAGGTAGGAAAACAAATAAACAACCAATAAGCCAAAACCCTCAATGCCTAAGAGAAATCATACGTAGTTTTCATTCAACTCACAAATTCATAGACATCCTTGCCCGCCCCACTAGCATCAGCATATCTGCATGTAAAAGGCCAAGATAAGGCATTTGATTTATAGATAAGCAGCAGGCCCACTGCAGGAGTTCGCAGAAGATGTAGGGCCCACATATTGATCGCAAGAACAAGAAACTTAGAAAGCTTCAGAAATTTAACAAAATCCAATACACATGAACTCAAAATTATGAGAATCCAATCACGCAGCAGTAATCCATTGACTCCACCTGAATCCTGAAAATCGCAGCCATGAATCCCTACTCATGTCATTCGCACCCCATCATATTATTTTTAAAGGCCAAATAAGAACCTACAATTAATAAATCTTGTACCAGGAAAAACAGAGGATTGTTCCATATGGATTATTGACTGAGACCAGAGTCTGACTGACAGCAAATGGACTTTTGCCGATCCCATTGGCCAAAAAAAATAGTGACACATCAAAGAGAAAAATGAGCAATAGGCAATCTAGGGATGATGAAGAATCACGTAACACCTATGAAGCCAACCAAACTTCCAAAACAGTAGGTTGTAATGACAGCAATCCATGTACAAGATGGCCCGGCCATAGAATTCTTCAATTGGAACTTCATTCAAAGATGAAAGACTTTACAATTGGGGTATGTCCCAGCATTGGAAATGCTACAAAGGGAAAATATGAGCTATGAATGAATGTTTCCTATCAACAAACTGGCAGAAAGGTTCGAATATTAGGGCCACTTTCCACTTACGAGCCCCCCATATGAGGAGGAAGATGATTTGCGGCATAAAGTGGGTTAGTTTAGGGCTTCCATGTGGGTAGCAGATTGACGCAGCAGGACTGTATGGAAGATACAGGTCGGCAGGACAGATACAGGCCAGCAGGACAGGAGGACTAGTCAGCAGGTACTGCAGATACTGTGTCAGGTACAAGATCCTGGAGAGGGCAGATGGGCTGGGCAAAAAGCTGGCTGGCCTGCAGGAAGTCCCTTAGATAGACAAGGAAACAGGAGCAGCAGGTCGGCTGACTTGGCTGCCAACAGACGGGGTTGGTTGACAGAGTGCCAGTCACTGGGATCTGATTGGGGCGCTGTTGGGAGTCTTGGTACTCCAGTGCGCCTCATCTTGTTGGAGCAGATCGTCCATAGATCCAAAGCATACCTAGGTGCAGACATACACTGTAGGATGTGCACAGGAGGAACTCTCTCAGCAATGACTCAGGAGCAGAACTTTGCAGAAGTGTTCTACCTTTGGAAGCTACTGAAGCCTTCAAAGAGGCATGTGGCAGAAGAGGAGTCGTCCACTTCTTCAGATAGTGCAGCAATCGGAGCCAGGCTTGGTACCTTACCTCAGTGATTGTTTACAGAAGGTGATGCTACATCTGTTGGCAGTTTTTTTACATGGTATATCTCTATGGGTATTCCATTTTGACTCTCCATCTGAGTTCTCTTTCAGATCTTTGTTGCTCTCTATACAGTTGAGTAAGCACACACAGTGAAGTTGTGTCCTTAAAGTGTCTTTCAATCTCGAGGTAAATCTTCTGTTTTGCGAGGGAGTTGGGCTATAGCAAGCAACTACCTTATATAAGTTTTCCAACAAGAATTCCTTCTCTAACTTCATCAAGTAAAAATGGAAACTATAGAAAGCTTTAGCTTTTTTTATCATGGTGGGAACAATCTGCCAATAAAAAATCACACACACACACAACTGCAAGCACAACCGGCACCAGTTCTTGTAAACAATGGTCCTGTAAAGGTCATAAAAAGGGTCCTAGGGCATTAAAGGGTCCTAATTTGTTCTACTTTTGTTGAACTAATCCTTTGCATCATGCCAAGTTTTCTGAGATAATATTCTTTTATACAGCTTTTGCACGCTTCAACATATTTTGCTGCAAACTCACATTTTGTGAAAATTTCTCCCGAACAACTAAAAACTTGCTTGCCACCCCCATATTTGAGCTTAGTCCCTTTGGTTGAAATCCAAAACATGTAATATGAAGATTTCTTTCAATTGCGAGGTGGCAATCAAAGTTGTCATGAACGTTGTCAAGGCATTGTTTAAGCAAATGTAATGTTCAATTTTCATATTTCTACATTTAGAGTGTGCATCATTGTAACAAAATGGATATAAACCTCTTATGTTACCCTAAAGTCTCAACCAAGGAAAATAATTTGTTCTATTTCCATGGCCCCACTTACATCTTTTGCATCCTAGTCACCACAGGTCTAGAAATTAGAGCCTAACTGCCCAGTCTAGGCACTTGCTACAATAGATAATAAGCTTGCATCCAACTCTTGAGCGCTAGATATATTACCAAGTTGGCATACAAATATCAGCCCCTTCTAGTATTCCCTCTAACTGTTAACCTAACTCTAGATGAGGTCACGAACAAATACCCTACTGATCTCTTTCTCTCATGAATCCACTGTAAAATGGAGGGCGCTGGAGTTGGTGAGGGCCATGTTAAGAGAAATTGTCACAAATATGCCCTGGAACTGGGCAAGAGTGACGGATTTTCTTATTCATTCAGCGAACTAAACACAGAGAATCACAAAGGATGATGGAATCGTAGTTACAAACAAATGTGTCAGATTTATTTGTCAAACGTCTCTAATGTTTGGACTCAAAGACGGGTAAAACGGAACAATCGCCAATTGCCTAAGCGAAAAAAGGGGGATAATTTGCAAATATCAAGGTTTTGGACCTTGATATCAAACAATTTGCCGCTTGAAGTGCTCAACTCTGCCCGTTCTACCAAACGCACGGAGGGAAAAGCATATCACTACGAAGGGGAGGCAGAAGGGAAGCCATCGGGCCAAACGGAAGTCGAGGAATCCAAACGGGTGAGGAGTTATGAAGTAAAACAGAATTCAGCTGAAGGAGGCTGAAAAACCAGTCCAAAATCTCAACAAAGGGAGAAGATGAGAGAGAAAACCACACATGTGAAGTTTAGAAGGCCCAGGAAGGTCCAGGAATGGCGAAGGAGCATGTAGAAAGCACTAGAGCCACCTGGAAAAGGTACATGGCCCATAAAAAATGCCACATCATCATTTCCCAACAACCACTCTTTTAATCTCTTGGAATGCCTTTGGGCCTAGGGATTAATTACGCTTATGTGCTAGGCACCATGCCATGTTTAATTACACATTATTAAACCCACGCTTGGACTTTTAAAACCAAAGTTGTCACGGTTTTGTAGTACATTAAAGTACTTAGAATCTCACGCCCCCGTGACATACCCCTCTCTTAAAACAGCAAACCAAAGTTTGCTGCCCCAAAACACAGGAGCGAGCATGAAATATAGCATAAATGAGTATACAAGAAAGCCGCAGCTATAGTATACAGAGACAATGAAAATATGGCTAGGAGAGGCATGCATCCATCCATATACACTGCTCAAAATCTATATGATCCTCGGCGATCAATAGTCAAGATGCATCAATATCATGAAGTCTCACAGCAGAAATACTTTCAACTCAGTATCTCGGATGAAACATACAGTGTCATCAAGCGACCTCATGAAATCACAGTGAGCCCGTCTGTACTGAGGGAGTGGAGGTGCTACCCCCCTCTCGAACACCAAGTAATGCTCCAGACGCTCGCTCTGCTGAACTACCTGCAGGAGCCAGGACCGCAGTCGGCTCTAATTGAAAAGCATCAAGGTAAAGCTGCAATATCCCAGGTGAATCTGCTAGTTCACCTTCCTCCATCCATTTCGCATCAAGTGATGGGTAATTTTGAAATTTTACCAAGTAGCGACGGATAACTTTACCTTTGAGCTTTCTATCTCTCTGTGCCAGAATCTGCTCTGGGACCAGAAGTTCATCCTGTTCTTCCACTTCAAGCTGCACCTCATCAGGTACATCCTCGGGAATATCTCCATGATATTGCTTTAATAAGCTCACATGAAAGGCATTATGTATCTTCCAATGCGGAGGCAACTTCAGCCTGTAAGCTACCTCGTTTATCTTTTCAGAAACCTGGAAAGGACCATAGTAACGCATGTTCAGCTTTGTGTACAACCTTTCCTTGCCTTTCTTATTTTTCAGCCTTGCCTTCTGAAAACGCAGCAAAACCCAATCACCTTCTGTGAATACCAATTCCCTGCGCTGCTTATCTGCTGCTCTTTTCTGCTTGTCCTGACTTCTTTGCAAGGCATATTTGATCTTCTTGTAAGCCTCTTCAAGGCTTTCCACAAAACGATCAGCTTTGAAGATTTTCTCTTTTGTATCCAAAATGGGAGGTATCTTCCTGGCACCTTCCACTATTTCAAAAGGTGCTTTACATGTGGATGTGTGCACCGTATTATTGTAAGCATATTCCAGCAAAGGCAAATAATGCTCCCATTTGCTTTTGTGGTCTGAGACATAGCATTTAAACATATCCAAGATGGTAGAGTTTTCCTGCTCCGATTGTCCATCAGACTGAGGGTGAAAAGATGACGAAAAATTCAGCGTAGTGCCCATATTTTCAAACAGTGCTCTCCAAAAGAGGCTGGTCATCCTCGGATCTCTATCACTGATTATGGATTCAGGCATCCCATGATACTTGAAGACATGCTGCAAAAACAATTTGGCCATTTGATCTGCTGTAATTTTCTTTCTTACTGGCACAAAGTGGGCTTGTTTGCTAAACCTGCAAATTATTGTCCACAATCCATCATGTCCAGTAGGAGTACATGGAAGATCAAATACAAAATCCATAGCTATGCTTTGCCATGGTCTATCCGGAATTGGCAAAGGGTGTAACAACCCAGGTGCCTTCTGCCTGTCAAACTTTACTTTCTGACAAACCATGCATGTTCTCACATATTCTTCCACATCTTTCCTCAAAGATGGCCAATAAAAGTATTGCTCCACTGCTGAAATTGTTGCTGTAATTCCCCTATGTCCTGCATATGGAGGAGCATGACTTTCCATTATGACTTTTTGTCGCATCTGATCAGTGACACAGAGTCGTCCATGCATCAAAATGAAACCCTCTTTCAACATATAGTGATCATGCCTTTGACCATCAGAAAGCTGATCATAAATAGTTGAAAAATCAGCATCATTAACATACTGATCTTTCATCACATCTAACACATTGTTGTAAGCAATGCTCACTGCTGAAACACTGGGTTTCTTGGAGACTACTTCAGGCTGTGGTTTCCTGGAAAGTGCATCAGCCACGACATTTTTGTTACCCGGCACATGTACAATTTGAAAATGAAACATTGAGAGGAAGTTAGCCCATCTCATGTGCTTTTCAGACAATTTTCTCTGCGTGAGAAAATATCTAAGTGACTGATGATCTGTCTGCACATAAAAATCAGCTCCAAGAAGGTAATGTTTCCATGTGGTCAAAGCATGTACCACTGCTAACATTTCCTTCTCGTATATCTGCAAGTACAATTCAGCATCTTTGAGAACTCTACTCTCATATGCAACCACTCTGCCATCCTGCATCAAAGTGCCTCCTATGCTGTTCCCACATGCATCACAAGTTACAGCGAAGGGTTTTGCAAGATCTGGCAAGATAATAATGGGTTCAGAACACAATTTTTGCTTCAGCTCTTCAAAAGCTGCATTTTCCTTTGGTCACCGAAACGGTACAGCTTTCTTTTGTGAAGCATGCAAGGGAGAAGCGATTTCTGCAAAGTACTTTATAAACCTCCGATAGTATGAACACAACCCAAGAAAGCTTCTGACTTCATGCAGATTTTTCAAAATTGGCCAACTCCTTATGGCCTCACCTTTTGCAGGATCCATCTTGACTCCATTCTTTGACACTATATGACCGAGAAAATGAATCTCATGCATAAAGAACTCACTTTTCTTGGTGTTTATTAATAGCTTGTGTCTTTTCAACTCTTGAAACACAATAGTGAGGTGTTTCCTGTGCTCCTGCTCATTTTTAGAGAACACAATGATGTCATCGAAGAAAGTGCCCACAAACTTTCTGTGCGCTCTAAAAATTATGTCCATCATTCTATTGAAAGTGGCAGGTGCATTAGTCAAACCAAAAGGCATCACAAGGAACTCATATAAGCCAAATGAAGTGCGGAAGGCAGTCTTGTAGACATCTTCAGGCCGTGTCCTTATCTGATGGTATCCACTTTTAAGCTCAATACGACTGAACATTGAGGAACCTTCCAACCGATCCAATATACCATCAATGCGTGGAATTGGAAAACGGTTCTTAATTGTGACTTTATTCAAAGCCCTATAATCAATACACATTCTCCAACTGCCATCCTTCTTTTGCACAAGCAACACAGGGGAACAATAAGGAGAATTACTTGGCTGTATTAATTCCTTTTCCAAGAGTTCCTTCACTTGTGACATTATCTCTTCCTGTTGTGCCTTACTGACACGATAGGGGGGTATATTAGGCGGTGAGCTTCCTGGAATGATATCAATTTGATGATCCTCGGGCCTCTTGGGAGGTGATTCTTGAGGAAGTGCATCTGAGAAACAATCCTGAAAATCTGAAATAAAAGCAGCCCTTTCTCTATCTAAAGCAGAAAGAGTAGAGCCTTCCTGAACTGGTTGGCTGTCCTCTTTGACAAAAATCAAGTACGCTGAAATATGACGCTTTATTACATGGGACATACAAGAAGCTGAAACTACAGGGATGGACTCCCCTTTCAACTTTACATCAAGTACATGATTTTTGCCTCTATGAGTTAAAGAAATCTTCTTGTTTCTCATCTGCACATCAGCCCCCACCCTGTACATCCAAGGCATCCCAAGCAAAGCATCACACTCTGGCAAAGGCATAATGTAGAAGTCCTCTGCATCCTGATATCCCTGGATATGCATCCTCAACTTGCCAATGATAGGAGTGACAGGTGTGTTGAGTTCAGGGTTGGCCATATCACACATGCCGGATGGCCCCATTTCCCCAGGCTCGATGCCAAGCCTTGCTGCCATATCAGGAGTTATGAAATTCGCCTTTGCCCCAAAATCAAAGAAAAACAAACAATTCTGATTTCTGATTTTTCCCCATGCTCTGCACATCTCAGTCTTTTTCGTTTCTTCTTCATCATGTGCATGTGGCAAACTCCCAATCACATCTGGAAGAAGTCCTGCGGAAGGTTTAGGCCTTTTGCCCTTCCGATCAGCCTGTTTATAACCATTCTTATCATCATCTGACCTGTTTCTTTTCTTGAATGGGCAATCATAAGAGCGGTGTCCCTCTCCTTTGCATATAAAACATTTGTTTTGCTCCATGAGTGACTTTTTCTCTTCATCAGATAACTTGGTACGAGGCTGTTTATTAGGCTGTCCACGCCTTTGACCAGCTTTGAATTGGGCTTTTCCTCCCTTTTGAAATGGTCGTTTGCCATAATTTTTATTTTCAGATTTGATGTCCTTATCCTGGTGTTTGGCAGCCCATTTGTTGTCTTCTTTCTTGCTGTCCATAAAGCCCAAATTCTTATCTTGCATCCATGCATATGCTGTCCTTGCATTCTGAATTAATTGAGTCATAGAACCCACCTTGGTTTTGATGCAATAATCACGTAGCTCACTAGGCAATCCACAACAATACTATATTTGCTTTTTCAAAGAAACATGCCAATAAGAGCTCAATGGCAGCAAAACATCCCAAAACCTCTGGGTGTAATCATCAAGATTCTTGCAAAGTTTGTATGACAAGTCATGCGAGTGTGAAAGTACTTCAACTTCAAAAGTTGGAGTAAGCCAAGTAGAAGAGAACACTTGCTTAAATTCCAGCCAAGTAGCAGGTGCATCTCCATGAAGCATAAGGTTGGTGTACCACTTAAGTGCATTGCCTTTCAAAAATGTGGCAACCTTCCTCATCTTGGATGCTTCTGTAAACAAACCCCCAAGAAATGCAGCATCAAACTGTTGAAGAAATGTGAGGGCTTTGTACCTGTCCTGTACTCCATTATATGTATCAAACTTGACATAAGAACCACCATCCTTAAATTCTTTATATACATTTGATATTGGCTGTCCCAAAGATGGCTGTGCAGCATTCCCTTCACTAGGGAGAGCCATGCTTGGCTGAACATTAGGCATGGGAGCATACGCTGTGGCTTGCATGCCTGGCTGCATTCCCACATTGTCATACATGGCTTGCTTTCTATACCCAATTGGCGGTGAAATCAACACAGCATCAAAGATAGAATTTGTACCAAAATAATCATGTTGCTGCCTCAAATATGGCTGAGGTGGTTGAGCCACATTTATGGACTGCACATTATTATTTTGAGGAGTAGAAATACCCAAACCAAGGCCTTGTGCTGGCTGCTCATACTGTTGCACTGGATGTACTTTTTGTACCTCTTTCTCAAGTGCTCTTTTGGGTGATTCCTCTCTTTTGGAAGTCACTTTCTGAGTCATTTTTGATGGCTGTCCCTCATGGGAAACTGATGCATGAGTGTGCGGTCCACCATGAGAAGCTGATGCATGTGCGTACTCACTCTTTCCGTGCTTGTGCTTTCTTGATTTCTTCTTCTTCTTGGCATTTGTTTGCACAATCTGAGCCAAATTTTGAGCTAGCTGAGTCAAAGCAGTCACTGCACTTGCAAGCTGTGCATTCAACATAGTAGCATCATCTGACTCACTGCTAGAACTAGTATCACCGTTGAGCTCAGTTGTAGCTTCATATGTGGCCTGCTCAAAAGGCATTTGTTGTGCTCCCTGCAGCTGTACACTAGCTGGATCATTAAGGCTTTCCTGCCTTCTCCTTGGAGGAGTTGTGGAGCTCTCTTGCTCATGGGTACTCACCATGTTTATGGTTGTAATATTCAGCTGTCAAAAAGTGCAGCAAAGATATCCTTCCCCCAAACTACCGAGGCCCACCTCTTGAGAAAGAGTGTGTGGTATCCCGGCAATGGAACCAATGAAACCGGCCTCTAATCACTCAGAGGGCAGTGGAACTAAACCTTTAATCACTTCAGCACTTATTTACAGCTCACAAAGCATATATCACAACCATTAACCATTAGATGATCACCATTTGGCATTTACCCATTTGTTCACAAACAAAACCACTGAAAAAGGGATGGAGGCTAGAATGCCCCTGCTCAACAAACATAGACAAGTGCACCTGATTGGCCCCAAACACCATGGCGCCCCTTTCGGTATTTCTTTATATTTCACAGTGAAATGATTACAAGTTGCATCTGGGAGACCTTCCCTACAACTGAGCACGCAGCCCCAATTCACTAAGCCTTCGCAAGGCTTTCAAGCATAGAACACCATCAAATAAGTGCACTTATCCCATAGGCTCAACCCAAAGGCATTCTCTTTTCCGAGTGCAATTCCATTAGCTGTCCAAATGCAATCACACTGCACCCCAGCTGCACTCTCTTTGAGTGGTTTCCAGATGGCATTCACAAAGCTTTTCAAAGCTCCAAAATAAAATCAGCAAAGTACCCAACCAAAGAATGACTCATGTAGCACTGCCTGGGCACCTGTGAGCCAAGAAAGAGGCGGCACACGAGGCCAACCAATAGCTTATGGCAAAAAGAAATTGCAGTAGCAAAATCACAACTCACCAAGCCCTGAAAACTCGAACCAAGTCCTCAATCGCCAAGAGGACATAGTAGCCAATGCCCAATTGCATTCTTAGCCAAAGAGGAGTGCAAAGGCATGAAGAAAGAGCATTTACAAGAGCCGACCAGTCAGAATTCCACTGAAAAATGCAAAAAGAAGCACTTATGTCGCGAAGAAATGGGAGTTCTTGGGCTAAAAAGAAGCGTGCTTCACAGAGAAATGCATTGAGAAGGTTTTGGAGAAGTTTCATCGCCGGAAAGTCCTCCAAAACTGAGAAAAACCAGTCAACCAGCGCGTCGGACCACTCGAAATTCAACAGAAAGCTGTAGCTTTGCAAGAGGAGAGGCCCAGGAGGCAGTAGAAGAAAAAAGGTCCAAAAAAAGCCACTTTTGCAAATTCGACCAGCAAAAGAAGTGCTCAGCTCTGCCCGTTCTACCAAACGCACGGAGGGAAAAGCATATCACTACGAAGGGGAGGCAGAGGGGAAGCCATCGGGCCAAACGGAAGTCGAGGAATCCAAACGGGTGAGGAGTTATGAAGTAAAACAGAATTCAGCTGAAGGAGGCTGAAAAACCAGTCCAAAATCTCAACAAAGGGAGAAGATGAGAGAGAAAACCACACATGTGAAGTTTAGAAGGCCCAGGAAGGTCCAGGAATGGCGAAGGAGCATGTAGAAAACACTAGAGCCACCTGGAACTCTAGGGGGGCCACTGAAGGTACATGGCCCTCTAGGGGGCCCATTAAAAATGCCACATCATCATTTCCCAACAACCACTCTTTTAATCTCTTGGAATGCCTTTGGGCCTAGGGATTAATTACGCTTATGTGCTAGGCACCATGCCGTGTTTAATTACACATTATTAAGCCCACGCTTGGACTTTTAAAACCAAAGTTGTCACGGTCTTGTAGTACATTAAAGTACTTAGATTTCACGCCCCCGTGACAGTTTTGCAGCTTAGGCAAATATGGAGGAACAGAAAGTACCGGCCAACACTCCCGCCACCTTGACCTCATTTAGTGACAAGCCTCACATATACTAGCAGCATTAACCTGCACTACATATCGCTTCTAGTATATAATTCCTAATCCAATGGTCTAGCTCATCAAAAAGGCTCTAAGAAGCCAAAACACTATGGCCAAAAAGGTGTTCCTCCCAACTTCAAAAAGGCTCTAAGAAGCCAAAACACTATGGCCAAAAAGGTGTTCCTCCCACCTTGACCTCAGTTAGAGACAAGCACCACGTATACTGGCAGTATTAACCTGTACTACATACGCCTTCTAGTATATAATTCCTAATCCAATGGTTTAGCTCATCAATAAAGGCTCTAAAAAGCCAAAACACCATGACCAAAAACATGTTCCTAACTCCTACAATCCCTAGAGCAAATACTATCCGACTCTCCACTTTTAGATTGACGGTCTTTTGTTGTGTGTACTTAAAGTCTCATTTGTATCCATGTTTACTTCAGGTATAAACTAAGACCCTCAGGAGTAATATGTAATTTAAACTCCTAATCAAAGCCATGCATTCTCTGTAAGGGTCTCGATTCCTTGTTGTCTAGGCTTTCTCAATTTTAATTGGCTCAATTGATCTCTACTGTGAATGACATCAGGTAAGCTCTTCCCCAATCCACACATTTGTGCCTTTAGAGTTTGCTTTTGCTTAAGCCCTTGATTGGATCCATCAAATTTTGAAAATCTACTTCTTTCAATGTTTGACGTTGCATCCTTGCATTTATTCAAATCTATTTGTACTTTAACGTTGAAAATTATTTTTCCATATGGCATAATAGAAAATTTAACGCATGTTATTTTCCAAGGTTCTTACTAAATACATTTTCTCATCACCACTCTAAGCAGGTCATTCAAATGCAGGTATGTCATACAAAGCTGTGCATAGCTGCCAATAAAGTTAAAGGCATTTTTTGAAAGAAAAAAGCAAATATGATAATCATGCCCATTCATATAATGAAAATAAATTCAAGGTTCTCATCCCTGGGTGTTCATCCTTGAGGCCAAAACTTACGGCAGAGCATCATGTGCTACATAATCAATCTGATGTTTATCGAGGAAGTCTTGGGTGATTACCCATGGTGCATCTGGAATGACCTCATCCACCCACCTGTAATTAGAAAAGCAGAGTAAGAATACTGCCATTAGAACAGCCACTCTAGGCAATTGAACGCTACATCAAACAATCAACATCTTCGGTATTTGATAAGAAGCAGACACCTAATCGGATCAACAAATCCTACCTCAACTCTCTTAGCCATGATTTTGCCCGACAATGTCTCAAACAACTTCAACAACATCCATACCTCACTGGGTGGGCTACAAATGGATAAACTTACTGGAATAAAAGAAGTGCATGCTCTTTGGGTACAATCTGAGAACAGTTACTTTATTAAACATCCAAATGATCATCGGATCATGTAATAACAAAGCACAAGATTCCAAAACATTTTCAAATATCCAAATGATCATTTGGATCATTGCAAATCATCCCAAAACAAAGCAATCATAAGGAAACATCATAATACACATAAAGCATGCCTCTCAGAATCTCTGTTCATATGTGGACATTAAACTCAACAATAAATGTCCCAATACGACATTTGATTAATGGTGCATCATCTCAAAACAAAGGAATCATAAAGGAACTACCATTATACACACATCTGAGAATCACTGTTCGTTTGTATATTGAAAGGAACACTAAATGTCCCCATAAGAGAAATTAAAGCCTACAATTAGTGGAACGGTGACACAAATCTTGCATTATAGGACAAAACTAAGTTCTATTCAGGAACGTGTGGTGATGGCAACACTATTTGAGAGTAGGAGACTAACCAGAATCCCAATGTCAGTTATTATAATTACCATCAACGATACCATACAGGAAAGTCGACTCATCCAAGGCAAGGTGATAGGATTCACTCAATCGTGTGCATGGACGATCTGAAGGCGAAATCCATAAAGGCAATATATACCCTTGCATTTAAAATGAGATCACACTCATGTTTGATGAAGACACCAATCTTCCCTGATTCTTTCGTCACTTGAATTTGCAATCTTTACAAGAACAAGGCCGTGATGGTTTACTCCTGCCAAAATATTGAAAGGCCTTTGTCACCTAAACGAACCAACACATATAAGCTAACCAGTTGACATTTCCGAAATGTCTGCAGAAACTATTTGCTAGAAAAATAGACGTGGGAATATGGAATGAATTGACCAAGAGAGCTATGTCCATTATTTTATACTCCGTCATCCATCGGCCAAAGAAAAATGCCATATGATGATAATAGCCCACCTTATATGTTCAGACAGAGTTGAAAAGTCCAACCCGTGTGACAGAAGATGCATGGAAACGATTTATCATGATAACACCCTATATGAATCTATTATTGTGATAGTAGTAAGTTCTGGTTTAGTAGTCAGTTAAATAATGGGCCCTATTAGTTTATAAAAAAGTCACTCTTCAGTATTTTTGAACATACAATAGTTTTACTGGTTTTTCATGAGGGCATGCCATGTGGCACCCTTGTTCAATAATCCTACCTACAATTATGGCCCACTTCCCTAGGCCTGGCTTCAGCTGTAGTTACTGTTGGAATGGTCACCTGCCCATCTGTAAGCCCCCATATGAGGAGAGCATGGGGGAGGTAGACCTGGAGATATTGGGGCTGTCACATGGGCAGCACATGAGCTCCCACGCTGACATCAGCAGGGTACGGCCCCACTGTACTGGGCTGTACGGAGGCTTCTTTGATGAAGAACAGGGCTGCTGGAAGCCTGACAGAGGGCGGGACCTGCAGTGACCAAAGGCACCTGCCTGGCAGGGCCTTTGGGCCTTGTATGGATCCTGCAACAAGGCTGGAACAGGGCCAGCAGAAGGGCAGAGGCCTGCGCCTATGGGGGCCTGCCACGTGGCCAGGCGGGTCTGTGGAACAGCCCCCAGACCAAGTCAGTTTACAGACTGGGACGGGGCAGACTGGTCAGCCCAAACAGACCTAGGGGTCGGCCCTACCAGGTCGGTCCATTTCAGGGCCCCTTGGGCCTATAAAAGGAGAGGCATTTGGCCTCATAAGACATTCCTTGGAGCAGCCCTTAGGACAGCAGACAGGAGCAGCAAAGGAGAGCCTTAGGCCTACATTCAGGAGGACAAGGTGACCCAGGAGAAGCTGCAGACTGAGCTAGAGTGGCAGCCCACCTAGGCTGGCTTCCGGACAGCAAGGTGAAAGGGATCTAGACAGAGAGTCTACATATGCTCAAGGTGGAGCACACAGGCTCAGAGATCTAGAAGTGTCAGGCTTGTAGTAGAAGGACCTTTTGGTATAGTATCCTGTCCTAGTTTCTGGACGGATGGAAATATAAAGTGTTGCTTCTATATTTGTCTCTAAGCATTGTCTATTTACTGGCTTGCACATCTATGCACATAAGTTAAGAAGTTTGTGATTCCACACCCCACATCACACTGTGTGAGCTCATGGGCATTACTATCAGTCTTCCGCTGTGCGTACCCTCTGTTGGGTAATTTCTAACAGTTACAGGGACATTCAAGTTCAGTATACTTTTGAAGCCATAACTGTTTGGTGCTTTCAAGCATTGGCCTTGAATGGCTGCAAATGGAGGAGGACTGAATCATGGGAACTGCCCAGATCTCATGCCCTCTTCCTAGTAACACAAGGGAAGTTGATCATGCCATGTATTTGGAGGAAGGATCAAAGCCCATCAAGAAGGCTCCTTACAAGTTATCAAAGGTAGAGAAAGATGAAGTTGCCAAGCAGACCCAAGAGCTGTCGGACAAGTTTTATCAGTCATAGTCGATCTCCATTTGCTTCTCCTAGGATAGTGCTTTCAGACTATGCATTGACTATAGGGAGTTGAATAAGATGACTACAAAAAAGAGATTCCCCATCCCTGGGTGGATGATTTGTTGGGATCTAGATACTATTCCAAGATAGACCGTGGGTCAAGGTATCACCAAATAAAAATCAAGGAAGATGATGAACATAATTCTGCCTTCAGGACAGAAACAGGTGCTGTTTGGGTCCACCTCTGTCTCAGCCCCCGCCTCCATCTCCACTACTTTCCGCCTCCTCCCCCTCCTCCCCACCGCCCTCAGTGCTCCTCCCCTGCCTCCTTCCCGCCCTCTTTGCGCCCCCCTTCCCGACCCCCCTGCTGCTTTCTCTGCTTCGCCTCTTCACACTGCCCCCCGCCTCTTCCCGCTTCCTTTTCGACCTCTCTTCTCCACCTCCTTCCCCCCGCCTTTTCCATCCCCCCTCGCCCCGCCTCCTCCTCCTCTCTGCCTCTTCTTCTACTTCCTTCCTCTCCTTCATTCGCAGCGAGAGCATTTGTGTTTAGTCATTAAGGTCCTTCTTTCTCTAGCCGACAAACAACACGTACAGCAAATAGTTCGGTCCCTCCAGGACAAGGCGATTGTGGGCAGAATTGTGGGCCTCACACCCACAAGGCGACAGGTGCAAGAGTGGATCCAGGCAAGCTTGGCACTAGAGGGTGACCACCTTCAGGAGGTCACTATCTATGGAAGAGGTGTCTTCCTCATCCAGCTGAGCTCCCCCAATACTGCCTTGACACTTGTGGAGCAGAGCCCCATCCTCCTTGGCCCGCATTTGGTGTACCTCTTTCTTTGGTACCATGGCTTAACAGTGGAGGACATGGACACGACACACCATGTTTCCCGTTTTCCAATTATGCTCCACTTCCCAGGGCTCCCAAAGGAGTATAGAGCCATCCTACCCTTCATTGGTCGGGCATTTGGCACCATGCTCGAGTCTCCTCCAGATTCGGCCACATCACTGGTAGCAGATGACAGGGTCCCCAGGATCAGACTGGTGGTTGAGAGACTAGAGTCCCTCCTAGAGTTGATTCTCCTAGAGACCCTTGAAGGGAGTACACTTCGCCAGCCAGTGGAGATTTCTAGGTTACCAAGCCAGTGTCTTTGTTGCAGACAAATGGGTCACCTAGCCAGAGATTGCCCCCGTGGCCAAGGCCAAGCGCCTCCCCCCCAACCCCCGCAGAGCGGGCAGAGTCAGCAGGCCAGAGACCAACAAGCCCTCAGACATGAGCAGCACAAGTCTCAGAGCCCCTGGGTGACCCCCTCAGAAGGGGACTGGACCTAGGTTAAAAAGAAAAAGAAACCAAGCAAACAGACCTGCAACTGCCGCAGGCAGAGGGCTAGACGCAGAGAGAGAGAGAGAGAGAGAGAGAGAGAGACAGGGTTTCTCGAGAGGCACCTGAGAGGAGCAGCAGCAGTAGCCCCTACATAAAGACCCGCCTCCCCCAGTGGAAGGGGCCACTGCCCAGCCAAAGGATCTGCCTATGTTGGAGGTTCAACGTCCACATTCACCCTTGCATCAACAGCGACCCCTAGAGCTCATGATGCTACGATGGTGGAAGCTGCGGACGTTAGCCCGACAGCGGCTGAGGAGGAGCGGATCCAGAGCCCCAACGAGCCTGATCAGCAGGGGAGACCTGTGGTCGCCCCCAGTCCCCCTTGCCCCCCTCCCCCTCCAGATCCCTCTCCCTCTCCCTCTCTACTCCCCCCCCTCCCTCCTAGATTCCCCCCTCCTCGGCCCTCCTACTATGATCACCCTCCCCCCTTCCTCCGCCTCCCTCCCTCCTCCCTCCCCCTCCGCCACCCTCTCCACCTCCTTAGCAAGTTCTTCAGCCTTCCTCCCCTCCCCTGCCTCGACAGGGAGCCAAAGAGAAGGAGCTCATCCTCCCGGTCAGCAGCTCCCAATCTCCAGCCTAGGCGTCCCTTACCGCGGGACTTCTCGAGATTAGGACCCTGGAATTATCTGGAGATTCTGGACTCTTACCCTCTACCCCTGGAGGTAACGCTTGTGGTCTTGCAGCCCCGGAAAGGGGGTTCGATCAGTGGAGTGGCCTCCCAGACACACCCCGTTTGGAGATTCCAGTTCGCCTCCACAAGGTTGAAGAAGTGGTCCCCAATGGTGTTTGATGCTATTATGGGAGATCAGATTTCACGTATGATGGACAAGTGGATGGAGCCGCAGGGACTGGACCTTTGGCACACCCATGGTGCGGAGGTGAATTTTTAATTGTGCTTCACGCGAGAGAAGCCGATGTATGGTTTGGCGGTAGGAGTTATCAGATTGCCGCTTGAGGCAAAGGTTGAACAGACATACTACTGGCCACTCCATAAGTGTGCGGAGTTGTTCGGGGTGGAAGCCTCCTTCATGATGAAGTGGGCGCAGAAGATTGGCATTGAGACGATGTACATCGACGTACTTCTCGCCCTCCAAACCCCCAGCAAAGTCACATAAGGCAGTCTTTCTGAAACAGGCACCCATTCATAGGAGAGCCTTGTTTTCTACATCCCCATCCTCATGAGCTGGACCATAGGGAGTTGGAACGTGCACGGGCTCCACCACCGTGCTCATAGTCAACCGCAGTACTTGCTACTTCGACAGGAGTTGCAAAGGGCAGTGGTAGGACGGACAGTGGACATCCTTTTGATTCAGGAGCATATGTTCTCAGCATCAGACATCAGACAACGACACCACCTTCTCCTAGGGAGAGGTCCGAAGGAGTGGTCCCCTGCAGTAGAACGGAGCAGAGGAGTCTGCATCTCGGTCTCACATACATTGGCTGCAGAGGTCTATGATCAGGGCGAGCTTATCCCAGGACGGGCAGTTTGGATGGGAGTTAGGACGAGAGAGTCCAGGATTGGAATCCTGAACGTGTATGCCCCAGCGTGCAGACAGCACCGTCCGGCCTTTTGGAGGAGGCTGTCAGAGTGTCTTCCGGATGTAGACTCCTAAATTGTTGGAGGGAACAGAGTTTGGGGAGAACAAGTAAGGCGGCGCCTCCTTCTCTGAGATGCCCACAGCAGAGCGGAGCACCTGGGAGCAGTTCATTTTCATGATCAATGGCAGAGACCCATGGCGAGAGCCAGATTTCAGCAGTATACCTGGCAGCCTCCTCTTCTCTTTCGGATAGAGGAGACATGATGGACTGCTTGAGAGGCTAGACTGCTTCTACGTTGGGGACTAGAGGCAGCTCTATCGGGATTCTGGCAAGTACCACGATGTCAGATCACTCTCCAGTAGTACTTCACTTAGAGCAGCCCCGCCAAGGTCTTTCCCAAGAGGGGGGTCCACATTCCAAAGGACCTCCTGCAAGACGAGAAGATTCAGCGGGTCATGGCAGGGATTTGGCAGTAGTCAAAGACGGGGGTTGGGCTTGGTGGGTGCCGATGCGATCCAGAGGAGCAGTGAGGAGTTGCACGCTAATGCCCGTAGGCGACGGACTTTTCAAGAGCGCGAGTAGGCATTGAGGAGAGACCTCACCTCCATAGAGCGGCTCAGGGAGCAGGACTCAGGATCTCACTGGCTTAGTGACAGGTGAGAGCGCTCGCCTTGAGCTTCAGGACACGGAGATTCGACAGGCTGAGTTCTCCTATCACTCTTCCCGAGCCCATTGGATACAGCAGGGGGATAGGATGACGAAGCAGTTTTTTCAGACCACTGGGTCCCGATCGGCAAGCATGCAGCTGCAGCGTCTTCGAGATCCGCAGGGCATCATGTACACCGACTCGCAAGAGATTTTACACCTGACCTTTCAGACAAAGAGGATGACTCCAGCTGATCTTGTGGCTTGGGAGGTAGTTTGGGATCACGTTCCGACAGTAGTCTCGCAGGATTTGTGCAGCAGTCTAGAGGAGTCTTTCATGGAGAAAAAGCTTTGGGAAGCCCTCACGGCTCTCCCGACCCAAAAGTGTCCTGGCGAGGATGGCTTGACTCCGACCTCCTTTCGAAACTTCTGGGAGATCATGTCCACCCCTTTCCGACTAGCTTGCTAGGAGATTTTTGACACGGGCTCCCTCCCTCAGTCCCTGAGCAGGGGGTGGATTTGTTTGATCCCGAAAGGGGAAGAGAGGTAAAATATCCGACAGTGGAGACCAATCACTTTGCTTGATACTGCATACAAGATCCTCGCCAAGGTATTGAGTTTGCGGTTACGGCTCCATCTTACTGACATCATTCACGACACAGACCGAGTTCGTGCAAGATTTGTACAGCAGTCTGGAGGAGTCTTTCACGGAGGAGGAGCTTTAGGAAGCCCTCAAGGCTCTTCCAATCCAGAAGTGTCCTGGAGAGGATGGCTTGACTCCAGCCTTCTTCCAAAACTTCTAGGAGATCCTCTCCACCCATTTCCGACTAGCTTGCTAGGAGATTTAAAGATCTGTGCCATGAAAAGCTTAGCCATATGATCTGCCTTTATGGTTTTTTGAACCGGAATGAAATGAGCTTGCTTGCTGAATCTATCAATGATAGTCCAAATCCATCATTCCCTGACTTTGATCTTGGCAAATCAAAAATGAAGTCCATTGTAATACTTTCCCACGGTGCCTGAGGCACGAGAAGAGGCATAAGTAGGCCAAGTGCCTTCCGTCTATCATACTTCACTTTCTGACACGTAAGGCATTCAGTAACAAACTGATGTATATCTTTCCACATCCCTAGCCAAAAGAAATCTCTAGTGCTAGAGTTGTTGCTGTAATTCCTCTATGTCCAGCATAGGGAGGTGCATGGCATTCTTCCAAAATCTTTTTCCTCATCTCCTGGGTGATGCATAGGCAGTCATCTTTCATTAAATACCCATCTTTCAGGGAAAAGTGACAGGTGGACTGTCCCTCTTGCATTTGCTGTAATATCTCACCAAAATCTGCATCATCCCTAGCCAAAAGAAATACCTCTCTAGTGCTAGAGTTGTTGCTGTAATTCCTCTATGTCCAACATAGGGAGGTGCATGGCATTCTTCCAAAATCTTTTTCCTCATCTCCTGGGTGATGCATAGGTAGTCATCTTTCATTAAATACCCATCTTTCAGGGAAAAGTGACTGGTGGACTGCCCCTCTTGCATTTGCTGTAATATCTCACCAAAATCTGCATCATTAGCATATTGCTCCCTCATGCCTTCCAGGTCCTGATGATAAGCAATGGTCACATTGTTGACCTGGGGTCTTCGGAACAAGGCATCTGCCACTCTGTTTTGAACTCCTAGAGTATGGACAATCTGAAAATGATACATTTCATATGCTTCTCTGAGAGTTTTGTCTGAGTTAGAAAATATCTCAGACTTTGGTGATCTGTTTTAACAGTAAAATCTGCACCAAAAGATAATGCTTCCATGTGTTCACAACATGAACTACATCCAACAATTTTTTTTCATAGATTCCCAGATATCTTTCAGCATCACGCAATCTTCGGCTTTCGTATGCTACTACATGTCCATTCTAATGTAATGCAGCCCCAACACACTCTCCACAAGCATCGCAATCAACATCAAAAGGTTGATAAAGATCCGGGATTACAAGAATAGGCTCTGTAGTCAACTTCTCCTTGAGTGTATTGAATGCTTTCTTCTGTGACATTCCCCATGTGAAGGCTGCATTTTTCTTAGTAAGGTCATGTAGTGGAACTGCGATATCCGCAAAATGCCTGATGAATCTCCTATAATAGGAGCAAAGTCCCAAAAAACTACGGACTTCGTGCACAGTTTTCAGCTCTGGCCATTCTTGGATGGCTCGGATCTTTGCAAGATCCATCTCTATCCCATTCTTGGAAATTATGTGCCCCAAATATTGGATCTCTTCCAAAAAGAATTCACTTTTCTTGCTATTGGCAAAAAGCTGATGATTTCTAAGTTCTTGAAACACCACAGCAAGTTGTTCCCGGTGCTCTTCTTCTGTCTTTGAAAAGACTAGGATATCATCAAAGAAAGTACCCGTGAAGTGCATGTACTTTCGGAACATGCGATCCATCATTCTATTGAATGTGGCTGGAGCATTTGTCAACCCAAAAGGCCTCACTAAGTATTCATACAACCCAAATGCAGTGCGAAAAGCTGTCTTATGTACATCTTGTGGTTCTATTCTGACTTGATGATAACCACTCTTCAAGTCTATCTTGCTGAAAACTGTTGCTCCTCTAAGCACATCATCTATGCGTGCTATCGGAAATCTATTTTTGATGGTCATCTTATTCAATGCACGATAATCAATGCACATTCAAAAAGAACAATCTTTCTTCTGTACTAAAAGTACTAGTGAGTAAAAAGGAGACGAACTGGGCTGAATCAACTTTAGAATTATAAATATATTCTAGGCAGTGACCAATGTAATGACAATAAGTGGGTTAGGGGCACTTTTCCCTCATTTAGAGGTTTTTCCCCCTAACCACAGTTAGTTCACTAACTACGGTTAGTGAAGGATAAGGTTTGTCACTTAGACAAAACCTTATCCCCCCTTTGTATTTCGGTTCACTCTTCTATTGCATATTTGACGTTCAGCTCACACTCTCTTGCTTCCTGCTCTCTCTCTCTGTTTTCATCATATGGTATCAGAGCAACTAGAGCTCCCGGACCTGTCTCACCCACAAGCTTCAGCCCAAGCGTGAGAAGCTCCCTACTAGCACATCTTTCCGTAAAGCCATAGTTGGTTGTTCCGTACAGCTTTCGTACCAACGCCATCTGTACCAGAGATGACGTCCGTACCAACATCCGCCGTACAACAGCTATCTGACGTACAGCTACGTCACCTATCCGTACACACTGCTAACCGTACTGTGCATATCTGCCGTACCTGCGTCAGTTGCATATATGCCGTACCTGCAAGCAATCCGTACAGCACAGACTTCCGTACCTGCAAGCAATGCTTGTACATCGTACAACGTACGACGACCGTACTACTCCGTCATACGGTCACCGTACAATTGCCATCTGAGTAGCTCACCTTCCGCGTCCGTACAACGTACAGTGTACCTACACCTTACCTGCGCACGTGTGACCATACAACTGCACGGTGCACGGTGTACGTACACATCTCCCTACAGCAATCCGTACAACTAGTACATGATTGCTTCATTTGCAGGTGCTGTGGTGGAGAAGACTCTCTATGCAGGTTATTTTATTTGCAGGTACATTTTGCAGGGAGCCATTGATTGGCTGTGGAATCTGGATTTAAGCAGGTGCATTTTGGGATTCTAGGTGTGCTCATTTGCACACATTGGCAGTAGAATTTGGTTCTTTTGCAGATAAATTGCAAATTGGGGCTTTCAGTCAATTTGCCCCTTTAGAGTTGCAATTTCTTGCAAAAATTTGGGGCTTTTTGCTTTACACTGCAATTTCTAGCATTTTTGGCACTTTCAGGCAATTTGCCCTCTTTTGGATGCAATTTCCCTGAAGAAATTGGGGCTTTTGACATTCTGATGCAATTTGCCAGTGTACAAACATTTTGGGACTGTTACAGGCAATTTTGGACTCATTTTGAGTGACATTGCAGACATTGGCAAGTTTTGCAGTGTTTTTTTGACAGATTGAGAGCATTTGTAGGATAATTGAAGTGCATTTTGAGCCTTTGATAGGCTGTGACAGTATTTGTCACTATGGGCAGATTTTTCCTTGCAGATTTTACTTGTGCATTTTACATTACTTGGTCAGTTTGCTGTATTTTTTGAGATTATCTGGTGAAAATGGCTCAGAACAACCCCAATGAGGTGTTCGGAGTACTCACACAAGAGGATAAGTTGGATGGCACCAACTACTCCTTGTGGAGTTTCATAGTTCGCAATATCTTGGTTGGCAGACATCTTTGGGATTATGTCAATGGAGATGAAGCAAGACCAGATACAGCGGCTACACCTGTCACTCCTACAGCTGGAGGTAGGGGGGTAGAGGTGCAAATGCAACACAAGTAGTTGGAGCAGCCGCTCCAGGAGATCCCACAGCAGAGCAGAAAAGATGGGACTCTAGAGATGCACAAGCTTTTTCGGTAATTTCTCTTTCTGTCAAGAGTTTCATTACACCTCATATTCGGTCATGCAAGACATCTATGGCAGCTTGGGAGATACTAGAGAGTATGTTTGCAGCAAGAAATGATGCCAAAGTTTCCTTTCTGAAGCGAGAGCTTTCCCATACGCATATGGATGAGGGAGATTCCATGAATTCTCACCTCACAAAGCTTCAGGACTTGAGGGAACAATTGTTGAATATTGATGAAGTCATTCTAGATTCAGAGATGATCACCACCACTCTGAACACTCTTGAGTCCTATCTCGGTTTCCACACTTTTCCCTCATTTAGAGGTTTTTCCCCCTAACCACAGTTAGTTCACTAACTACAGTTAGTGAAGGATAAGGTTTGTCACTTAGACAAAATCTTATCCCCCCTTTGTATTTCGGTTCACTCTTCTATTGCATATTTGGCATTCAGCTCTCACACTCTCTTGCTTCCTGCTCTCTCTCTCCATTTTCATCATCAACCCTTTGGACAGCAAATCCTGTACCTAAGCCATAATCTCCTCTCTCTGAGTTGCACTAACTCTATAAGGTGGTCTATTTAGTGGCTCACTACCAAGCATTAACTCTATCTAATGATCCTCTGGTCTCTCTGGAGGTAGCTCCCCTGGCAAAGCATCTGAAAAACAATCTTTAAAGTTTACAAGAAACTGAAATTTATCTTTGTCTGCATCATTCATTTCAACATGCATATCATTCTCTTTTTCTTTTACAAAAACCATGTACGCGGAAAGTGCAAACTTTATTACTTTACCACATGTAACATCAGATACAACGGGGATAGTTTCCCCTTTATTCTTGGGAGCTAAACGCTGGTTTTTTCCCTTATGGATAAAACTCAACACCATCTTAGGGTATTCTATCTTTACTTCCTTTCGATGGAACCACGGTGTACCAAGTACAACATCATGCTACTTGAGAGGAGAAATTAAGAAGTCCTCCTGATCTACATAACTCTGCACATGGACACGAAGCTTTCCAATCAAAGGAGTAACTTGCACTGGATTCCCCTGGAGCATTTGATCAGCATCAAGAGCTCTGCCTAGCTCTTCAGTTTTAATCCCTAATCTCAGGGCTAAATCTTTGGATATGAAATTATCTGTTGACCCTGGATCAAATAGGATTAATGCTTGCTGATCTCTTACCTTTCCCCATGATAGCAAAAGCTCTTTTTCCTTTGGGTCTAAGGTACTACCCAAAACATCTAGGACTGCTTTTTCTGCTCCTTAGAACCCGAAGGCTTCTCAGGGCACTGGGTAGCCATATGCCCCTCTTTCCCACATCTAAAGCATTTCCCATCTCTGTGGAATTCAGCTATCTGTTCAGGAGTGAATGGGGATTTACCTTTATATTACTTTAAAAGCTGAGTACCCCTCGGCTTCTGAGGCTGAAAACCTTTCTTTTCAACCTTGGGATACTCTTTCTTTTCTGATTTCGAAAAATCAGGTTTCTTCCTTTCAGTACCTCCTACATGCAAGGATAGCACTGTGGCTGGATCTTGTAACAGCACGAGACTAGCTACTGAAGCTGAATGCATAATGTCTTGAATGTTCTTTGCCCCCAAAGCATTCACCACTGCCTGAATTTTTGGACTGAGACCTGCTCTGTACTTACTCATTTGGGTTCTTTTGGAGATCTTTTTAAAAGGTGCAACCTACAAATATGCATCCCAAAACTTTTGGTTGTACACATCCACTGTATCTCCTGCATCCATATGCAAACTGTCCCGATCTTGAAGAACATGATCTCTAAACTGTTTAGGCATGAACTGCTGGTAGAAGGCTTTCTTGAAGCCCTTCCACCTCTTTGGGGCTGACCCATCTGTGGTCTGTGCACTCCACCATGCACTAGCTGTCGTTGTCAACTGCAAACTGACCATTCTCAACTTGGAGGATTCTAAAAAATTTTCTGTACCAAATGTAGCATCAAACTGTCTAATGAATTGCACTGCTTTGTCTGTATGACCATATTTCCATTATAGGTCATAAACTTGATAGATTTACCTCCATCTTTGAATTCCTTGGTCTTGGAAGACTTGCTCTTCCTAGACTTCTTGTGTTTCCTTCTTTTCCTAGATGGTTTATCTGATGAGGAAGAAGATACAGATGTTGAGCTCAAGGTAGACGGTGAAGGGCTTGGAGATCGGTGATGATGCCTCAATATCTTCCTACTATGAGGCCGTCCCCTATGAGATCCCTCTCTCTCAGGCTGTACACGAGAGTGTGCCTCTGGCATTGGCACATCATAAGCTGCATTAGGCATAGTTTCTGCTTGAAACAAATGCTGAGCTCTTGGATCTCTTCTGAGATTTTCCATCTCCTGCATACGAATGCGTACCATCTGCTCAAATTCTTGCTGATTTTGCTGCACACTTCTTTGTCTTTATCTTGTGCCCACTGGATAGGTGATTGAGCCATTCTCCTGCAACTTGTCTGAGATCTGCAAGTTTCTCACACACACTATGTATGCAACTAATGCACGCTGCCTTTGCTATTCAAAGAGAAAATTACCTCAACAAGAGGTGTCTTGCATTCACAACTTGTGCCAGTAATGGGCTGTCAATTCAAAGCATATACCCACCAAGTCGCCAAAGCATCAACGACTATGTTGCCCCTTTCCTGGTTGCTGCAAAAAGCACTCAGAATGCATTTGTTTTTCCCTCTTTTCACTGCTCAAATGCATGCATATTCTTTTTCTGCAAATCTCTGATTTTCTCTGATTTCTGCTTTTTCTGACAGTAAATACTCTCTCAGGTAGGTGAAAACTGCTATCAGAAACAGTCTCTGCAACTGTCTTTTTTTTTTCTTTTTTTCCCTTTTTTTCTTTTTACAGTAACTGGATGGGTAACTGCTGGTTACACTAACCAGACTGACTGGTTCTGGTTTGGTTAGTCTGCAACTAGACTAACTGGACTGGTCGCAGTCTGGTTACAGTGACCAGACTAGTCTGGTTGGGTCAAGTTAACTAGACCTCTAACCAGTCCACTAACCAAGGTTAGGTTAGATGAACCCATAGTCTGCCACATCAGCCACCTGTCTGCCACGTGTCAGTGCCACGTCAGCATCTGATCTGGCTGCCACATGTACTACCACGTCAGCACCCCTCAAGCCCTGCATGCCACATCAGCATCTGAACTGTACACTGCCACGTCAGCTCACATGTGTCAGCACCACGTCAGCTTGGCTGCCTTGCCTGCCACGTCAGTACCATGTGTCAGATCTGCCACATCATCAAAAGCCTAAGGTTCCAAACCTTGGCTGGCTGGTCGTCGCGGGTCACACATCATGTAAGAATCTCCATCAAACGGCAAACCTGCGCGTGAAGGCATCGCTACGCTTGAGGGCGTCGTCACCACACGGGGAGCGTGACGGAATACTGGCCCAACTGATTTACGTTCACATCTCCCGTCGGATGATTGTGGGCGGAAGTATTTGGAACTCTGTGCACCCCCGTCTGGCCAGTTGCCTTCACCATACGTAGGCTTCGTCAATCATCTACAGCCAAGGGTCCCTTGTAGCAGAGAGGACAATAGCTTGACAAAGCAGCACCTGCTACTTATCTCGTTTCGACTAAAAATTCCCCTTTCTGCATCTAGAAGTGTCGTGATCATCCAAGGCGACGAGTCCCTGCTGCGGGTGGGAATTTTCGCCTTCTCTGTCGAGCTACTAAAAGCTAGCGCTCTCGTGCATATCCCAAAACTCCTAGTGGCTGGCAGAACTGGTTATTTACTTGCTGGCGATTAAATTGCTGACTTAGATCATCATTTCCAAGGAAGGAAATTATATCCTTACGCTCTGATACCAATGAAACTACTCGCTCATAAAAGACAGCAAAAACATTCTCATGAGCTCTCTCAAACTCTCTCTCTCATTTCATCCCTCTGCAAACAGCTAGCACCCAAGACAATATGTCGGGCTGGACCCCCCCAAAGGTACTTTATTACTTGAGAGAAAGTTAGTTAGTACAAGAGTTCAGCGTGAAGCTTCTCATACAAATCCAAAACGTGAAATGAATAATTACATGAGCTCTTAGGCTCTCTTTCTTGGGAACAAGCCACTTGTCAAATTCTACATTACTTTTCAATTACATGCCACTAAGGGCAACTCTAGAGTCTTCGAAGCACTTGGTGACGCGAACCGCCTCCTAGATGCTTGTTAGGCTCCATAGCGCTTGGGAAAAATAACCCTTCCTAGTACCTACAGCAATTAATTAAAGTGCACCACCATGGCACCCATTAATTGTTAGCGCTTTGCATGCAAATAATACACTGTGGACTAATTCCAGTCATGGTGGGCGTCCCCGCTGAACACATGTGCACACATAACAAATATATAAATATATTTATTCTCTAGTTGACTGGAGTCAAGGCTCTTGATTATAATTAAGGGGCTTTGACCAAGGGTCGAGGCGCCTTAATTATAGTCGTCTCTCCAACTGCAATTGGCACAACTCTCCAACTGAAGTCGGCACATCTTGGTTAACCGAAGTTAACCTTCTTGGTATAAACCAAGTCTTCCTGACCAAAATCACGCTTACTTGACCAAAGTCAAGTATCTTTGACCGTAGTCAATTCTTTGACCAATAGAAAAACTCTTTTGACCATAATTAACCCGGATGGAAAACTCTTTAATTATGATCAAATAAATGGTCAACTGTACTTTGACTTATGTATTTACATTGTGGTGACACGGGCTCCCTCCCTCAGTCCCTGAGCAGGGGGTGGATTTGTTTTATCCCGAAAGGGGGAGATAGGTCAGATATCCGGCAGTGGAGACTGATCACTTTGCTTGATACTACATACAAGATACTCGCTAAGGTATTGAGTTTGCGGTTACGGCTCCATCTTACTGACATCATTCACAACACACAGACCAGGTTCATCCAACAGCGCAACATCCAGGACAACATCTTCACGTTCTGGGAGGCAGTGGATTGGCCTATGGAGGAGCCACAGCCGCTGACCGTCCTCCTCTTGGATTTTGAGAAGGCCTACGACAGGGTGGAGTGGTCCTTCCTGGAGGGTACTATGCTGAGATTGGGTTTCTCAGAGAGATGAGTCAGAGGAGTTTCTGCACTTTATGCGGGGAGCTCTAGCTTCGAAGGACACACAACAAGGCCTTTCCTCTCTCTCACTCGGTCCGCCAAGGCTGCCCACTCGCTCCCTTCCTCTTCTTGTTTGTGGCGGAGGCTTTGGGCTATTACTTGAGATCACAGGTGGTGGGCCTCACAAGGTTGAGGCTGCCAATCAGGCAGGAGGAGCTGCTAGACTCTGAGTTTGCAGGGCCTTGTATGTAGAGGGCACCACACCAAGTTTGGAAAGAGTGAAGGAACACTCGCTATCTATTGTGAGGCCTCGGGTGCACTAATCAACTGGACAAATTCCAAAGGTTTCTTCACAAACCAAACTCTCCCTAGCAGGTCGTGCCTTAGTGGCAAACCAGGTCCTTGCCACGGCCTAGTAGTATATTGCCTCCTGTTAATGTTTTCACAGAGGGTGCATTGGGCAAATCCGACGGTTGGTTCGGAACTTCCTTTGGGCAAGTTCGGATGGCACAAGGAATACTAGAGCCCGAGTCCCTTGGCAGACGATGATCATGCCGCAGGCACTGGGAGGCTTGGGTAAGAGATGCAGAGCAGAGCCCTCTTGGGCAAGTTGGTTGTTCACGGCCTCACCCCAAGTGCAGAGCCTTGGAAGCTCCTCTTACAGTGAGGACTTCTCAGGAACACCCCAAGCACTGGGGGGCAGTGGTAGCTTTCACACAGATGGATCTTCTCAGAGGCCCCCCTTACGAGGAAGGGTTCCCTCTTGATGAGGAGCCTCCATAGGGTCTGGCAGAGACTAGCAAGGGGCCTCATTCATGCTCAGCCCAAATGCAGAGAGGAGTTCGAGCATCAGCCCCTTGTTTGGCACCCAGAGATCCGAGATCCAGAGGGGTGTATGCTCGGACAGCAGAGTCACATTGGTTGGGCACAGTGGGACCTTGGACCGGCCGGGTCCTTTGGTAGATGAAGCATATTACCCATGGAGGCAGAGGCGAGGCTTGACGCCGTAGCGCATCTGTGAGGGACAAAGCAACGGATGAGAGAGATTGACCTAGCCATCCCTGAGTCCTGGTGGGAGGGACTTTACATGTGGATGGACAACAGATGGTTGGGCCAATTTTATTGGACTGGTGTCCTCTTGAGAATGATGATGCAACGAGGCAGTCCCTTGAGATACACGGTCAGAGCATTCAGAGGATAGAGCTCCGATCCTGTATCCGATAAGCCTTGCTGCATCATCATCCTTAAGGGGGCATCCTGCTTTCAGATACTAGGAGGGTCAATGTGCCACTCCTTCCCCAAGCTTCCCACCACTCTGATCATCTACCAATGAATCCCATCAAGACTCCCATCCATCTCTGGGTCTCAAAGGGACTGCCTCAGGCTTACCACAGACAGGGTCAGAGCATTCAGAGGATAGAGCTCCATGAGGCAGTCCCTCCAGATAGCCTGGCTCCTTCTCCTCCTCTAGAAGACAACGTATGGGAGGTATTAGCCAGTATCACTGCGTGGAACATTTAGGTTGCTCGCTACAGTCTGGTGATGGCTGAGCATCCGGTTCCACCCTCTACTACCTTGGTCGCCATCTAGCACGATATCGTCTACACCCTTCGCTCCACCTGGGAGCGTGGGACCTAGGCTCTAGGGTTACTGTCACGAGGCGTGCTCGATTCTGCAAGGCTTGGCCTGCAGGAGTTTTTTACATTCACTCTGCGAGGGATTCGCTGGTTGTATAGTCCCCCCACCTGGCTGCTAGCCCCAGTATCACAGATCCCCTAGGCAGCCAGCTGGGTTTCTCTGGAACAGGCCGTTTTTTCTTTCAGCCTTTTCCCGGTTTTTTCCATACTCCGCACCTTCGGGGCTGCTGTTTTGTATGAAGTCTTTCAAGCATTAATAGAAGGTTCCTTTCTTTTGGGGGAAAAAAAAGTCCTTTGGAGAGCAAATCCTATTGAAAACATGGTGAAGAGAAAGAGAGAGAGAGTTAGGGTGTGAGAAAATAATGCTCCAATGAAGACATAATGAAAGGCTCTCATTCATTCATCAAGTGTATAATGACAAGTGAAGTACAAGCCTCTATATAGGCTACTCACACACACTCTAGCACCTAGTGCACATGGGATAAGTCCCATGATGACACGTGGCACTCACACAAGACTCACTTGCATAGACTAGTACTAGATCACCTAGTACTACACAGTAACACATCACATCACCACTCTCTTTGACTATGATATCTCCAACACCCCCCTTAAGAGCAAAGATGTGTGAGACCCAACACGCAAGAGTAGACCGATCCCCCCTCCACCGCAATACTGCAAAGAGCAAGTCCAACTATCCAACACCTCCCGTGTGACAGTGACTTCTCAGTCACCTTGCAATCAGCAAGGGCAAACCATCACTCGTCATCCCCCCTTACTCTGAACTGGGTGGTCAATACCATCAACCAAAGTGAAACACAATACAATCATTTTTGGGAGACAACCCAGGGCAGAGTACCTCTTATTGACTCCAAATACATTCAATTTAGAGGGACAACTCAAGGCTGAGAACCTTTATGTGACTCAACACAAACACACATAGCATAGGGGCCTAGAAAGCCCAACCCTAGTCAAATGGATCCTCGTCGTCAAGAGAGAGGCCATGAACCTCTACTGTAACTGCATCTATCTCCTCTGGGGGCTCTTCAAGTTCAGCTTCGTCTTCAACCAGAAGATTGGCATGATGCTTCTCTTGTTCATGTGCTTTCTTCTTGAAGCAATGGGCTTCAATGTGTCCTTTCCTTTTGCAAAACCTGCAAATAATGTTCTTGTTGGTCTTCCATTTCCTTGTGGAAGCAAATGCATGATCAATAGGAAAGGAAAGAGCGGCTTCCTTATTGAGACGATCCTTCTCAACGAGGAGGGCCACCATATCATCAAACATGATAGTGGCAAGAGGAAGGATCTCAAGAGTGTGTTCAAAGCGAGAAATGCCATGCATACTCTTCAAAAGGACGGCCATCTTAACTTCATCATCACGAACACTCTTCAAACTTGAGAGTTGTTGAACAAGAGATTGACACCGGGCTAGATGATCACTCAACTCATCACTCTCTTCCATTTTCAAATCATAAAATTTGAGCTTCAAGAAGACTTTAGAGTTGGTGATTTTATTACCAAAGTTCTCAAGGCGATCCCAATGATGAAAGAGGGCTTCCAGAAGGCGTGCAATAAGCTGAGGAGACCAGCAAGTATGGCGGCTGGCAGAAGGCTCCAAAACACAAGCAGTCCTCACGTGGACAGGTCGGCTGAGGAAATGGTCTTAGAGACTGCTGGAGCAGCTGGTCAAAGGCTGGAACCACTGAAAAACCTCCACAGGCAGGTCCAAAAGCAAAGTTGGCTGAAGTAATGCAGCTGTAGAAGCCTGTAGCAGAAATTCGATGGCTTGGTCTGCTCCGAAATGCACACAGCAGCACTTGGACAGGCTGGAAAAGCTCCGAATTGAAGACCCTGACCTCCACGCAGCACTTGGAGAGGCTGGAGTTGCTTGAAGGTGCCGACCAGGATGGAAAGATGGCAGCAGCAGCAGCAGGAAATGACCCGACCAGCAGGTAAAGAGGCTGTCAAGAGCACCTGGGAATGAAGGTAGCTAGCTGCTATGCAAAAAATAAGAGGCGAAACAGAGGCAAATGAAGGGCTGTGACGCAGAAACCCTCGGTGGGATGAGCCAGCAGAAAAGAGAAGGCAGCAGAGGCGAAAATAGGGCAGCTGAGCAGATTTAGGGTTTCAAATTAGGGTTAGGGTTAGGTCTACGATGACGTGGCAGTTATGGCTATGGAAGGGCTAAGTGGCTCTCATTCCACGTTGAAAACATGGTGAAGGGAGAGAGAGAGAGAGTTAGGGTGTAAGAAAATAATGCTCCAATGAAGACATAATGAAAGGCTCTCATTAATTCATCAAGTGTATAATGACAAGTGAAGTACAAGCCTTTATATAGGCTACTCACACACACTCTAGCACCTAGTGCATATGGGATAAGTCCACTCACACAAGACTCTCACATAGACTAGTACTAGATCACCTAGTACTACACACAAACACATCACATCACCACACTCTTTGACTATGATATCTCCAACAAATCCTGTACCTGTGCCATAATTTCTTCCATCTTGGCTGCGCTCACACGATAAGGTGGCCGATTCGGGGGCTTGCTTCATGAAAGAAGCTCCATAAAATGATCTTCGGGCCATTCGGGAGGAAGCTCTCATGGTAGAGAATAATCTTTGAAAGATGCTAGAAACTGAAATCTTTCGTTTTCTAAAGGACTTATTTCCACTTGAGGTTCACCCTCTTTCTCTTTAACAAAGACCATATATGCAAAAAGCAGATTTTATTGATTTAGCAACTCTTCGTGGTCTACATAGTCCTATACATGAATTCTGAGCTTTCCAATCAAAGGTGTGACTTTGACTGGATCCCCTTCAAAAACATGCTCTGCATCCAAAGATAATCCCAATTCTTCCGTCTTAATTCCTAGCCTCAAAGCTAGATCTTCTGAAATGAAATTGTTGTTAGCTCCTGGATCAAAAAGAATTAAAGCATTATGATCTCTTACTTTACCCCACGCGAGGCAAAGCTCTCAGTTTCCTGGTTCTGTGGTTCTGCCCAACATATCTGGGACTCCTCCCGCCACAACCCTCTTGCAGTTCTCTAGGCCATTTTTGCTCCTTAGGACCCACAGGCCTTTCCAAGCACTGGGCAACCATATTCCCTTCTTTTCCACAATGGAAACAGTTACCCTCCTTTTGGAAGGTTTCAATCTATTCTGGAGTAAACTTTGACTTCCCTTTGAAAGGCTTGAATGGGCCCCTCGGCTTTTGAGGCTGAAATCTCTTTGAACCTTGGGTTGGTGCCACAACCCTCTTGCTAGTATCCACACCCTTCCCTTTTTTTGCGATAGTGTGAAGGTCTTTCCTTAGCAGTTCAACCACGGAAGCTGAATGCATCAAATCTCGAAGCTTCGTCTTCTTTGAATCAATGCTTACTTGAGTTCGTATGTTGGGAAGCAATCTCGCTCAATACTTTCGAAGCTTTGTCTTTTCTGAAATTTATATATCTAGATGAATCCAGGAACATTCCCAAACTAATCCTCTAAAAACACAACATAGTGCAATTTCAATCTCACGATAGTCACTCATAAGATTGAAAACCATAAACTTCATCACGCATAGCAAGGACTAGCTACTATGACATCCCCACTAACGTCATCAGCGCCCAACAGTGGGTGTAGACCATAGTATAAAAGTATGCTCTCACACATACAAATCCACACACCCACACATACTTGAGCATCCATTTATACAAAGTCTTCGTACTGAGTTTCTGTCGGCACTCCGGAGGTGAAGGGCAAACTCAGCCATGACGAAGGCTAGCACTAAAGGAGAAGGCTAATCAAAAAGTAGTCCAAATCTCTTCATTCAAGCTACAACTGCTTGTGAAGTCTAAACGATTTCATTGAAGGGCGTGATCTGAAGACAAGATGTCCAAAACTTTTGATTATATGTCTCGATGGTGTCAGTGGCTTCCATGCACATACTTTCCCAGGCTATATGAACATCATCAAAGAAATTCTTGGGCAAAAACTGCTCATAAAATTGCTTCTTAAAGTCTTTCCATGTCTTTGGAGCCTCTTCTGCAACTAGAAGAACTCCCCACCAAGCACTGGCACTACTTATCAGGTGAAGACTTACAGTCTTTAACTTGGACTTCTCGCGATAGTGCCCCATTTTGCAGGCTATATCAAACTGACGAATGAACTGCAAAGCATTTTCAGTGGCTCCATACTTTTCATTAAAAGTAGTGAGCTTGACCAACTTACCACCTTCCTTAAGTCTTTGCTTCGAGATTTGAATCTCCTTCTTTTGCGCTTATGGCGAGAGCGTCCTCGAGATGCAAAAGAAGATGAGGAAGAGCAAGAAGAAGAAGAAAAGATGAGCTTGAACTGGGAGATCTCCTTCCATGCTTTGAGCTTTGTCTCCTCTCTTTTTCTTGAAGTATGACGCTTTTGGCGTGATGCAGGACTCCGAGAACACTTCATTGAAGAATGTGAATGTTTAGAAAAGACTTTTGATGGAGAAGTGAAAGAAAGCTCTTGATCTCCCTTTTCTTTTGGCGTCGCTGAAACTTGCTTGGTCATCTCCTCCTCGAATAAATGCTGAAATCGAGGCAGGGGTTTGTAAGACAAAGAGCAAGACTGAAAGCAAGCATAAAAGGAGGTCAGAAGACATATGTGGAAAAGATTGAAGCTAAAGGAGCAAAGCCTTCAGTTCATACAGGGAGCCAGGCCAATGGCTTGTGCAAGAGTCATTAGTATATATCACAGAGTTTCTTGCATCCACGGATCCTGATATGCCGCAAACTTGGCACAACAAGGATGATGATTGCATCATTGGCGAGGTTCCCCAAGGAAAAGGGATTGAAAGAAAGATGAGCGAAGAGCAAATGGAGAAATTCAATAAGTTTTCTATCCTCAATAACCCTGAGATGTGTGAAGATAGTGGGGGAGAGGGAAGGAGTCTCACTTGAGGCTTTCTCACAATCACTTTTGCACCTACCGAAGGAAATCGCACCTGATTCAGGAGCATGTTGCAGATTGTGATTTCAGCCAGGGTGTCTCTTCCAAATTGCAATTTCATCTACAAGTCTTCCGGGCTGTGCCAGGTGACTGCGTACTGTTCCAGGGCTGTTCCAATTGTTTTCATGCTGTCCAAGTTGCTATAGAAGATTGCGATTTGGCTTCCAGGCTGTCCAAGCTCTGCAAGGAAAGCCTTCTGGGTGTTGCTGCTGATTTTGGTAACTTTCTAGGAGTGGGTGTTCTCTTCTAAGCTACTTTTAGGGCTGTGCCAGGGCAGAATCAGCTTTTCTCTGCAGGATTCCAACCCCGGTGACCTATCTTCTGTGGATACTGGATAGAAGAAGGCTTGTTTTTGCCTGCTTTTGCCGTTTCCTGATTGGTTGCTAACTAGTTATTGCGTTTGGGTTTCTTTCCTTGCAAAGAAAGGTTGATTTATGCTGTTGGATAGTGGCCAGAGAGGCTATAGATTGAGGCAACCCGTTTGGGGAGTGCTTGGTCGATTGATTGCACCACGGTTTGGTTGTTGAGGGCTTTGTCTTGTAGTTGTTCAGCCGTGTCTGGCTGGTTGGGCACTTGGTTGTGCAATTGCAGGTGTGGCACAGAAAGTGGATGCTTTTGGGGTCTCTGTTGCATGCTTTGGTTGGCTGAGGACAGAGGGTTGACTAGTAATTGGATGCCATTTCACCGTTTGGAGTTGAGCAGGAAATTACAGGGTGGGCTGGACGGGGAGTGGTGCAACTTCCCAGAGACCTTTGTAATCAGCCGCTTGGCTTCAAATGAATGTTGAATAAATACCGCAAGGGGCGCCAACGTTTGGGGCCAATCAGTGTCCTTGTTTCTGAGTAGGAGTGCTCCAGCTTCCCTGTGATTTAATCTGTGGTGCATATTTATTTGTCAAGTTACAGTGTATGCTGTAATTAAGTGGATCCTACCACCCTTTACGATGTTGAGGCTGGTTTCAGATTCCCCATCTGAAAGCTGCATTTGTATTGGTAAGGTCGTGAAGTGGAGCGGCTATGTCTGTAAAATGCCTGACAAATCTTCTGTAATAAGGATACAAGCCTAGGAAACTACGGCCTTCATGCACAGTCTTCAGCTTCGGCCATTCTTGAACTTCAGCTTCAGCCATTCCTGAATGGCTTGGATCTTTGCCGGATCCATCCGTATCCCTTCTTTGGATATTATATGCCCCAAGTAATGGATCTCTCCCAGGAAGAATTCACTCTTCTTGCTGTTTGCATAGAGCTGATGATTTCCCAGCTCTTGGAAATCTGTGGCAAAATGTTCCTTGTGCTCTTCATCGAACTTAGAGAAAACAATAATGTCATCGAAGAAGGTTCCTGTGAACTGTCTGTAGGGTCAAAAGATACGATTCATCATTCTATTAAACGTAGCTGGGGCATTAGTCAATCCAAAAGACATCACCAGATACTCATACTGCCCAAAAGTAGTGCGGAACGCTGTCTTATGCACATCCTGAGGCTGTATCCTCACTTGGTGATAACCACAATTTAACTCTATCCTGCTGAAAACTGAAGCCCCATTTAACTGATCCAGCAAAACATCAATGCACGGAATAGGGAATCTATTCTTGATGGTCATTTTATTTAGAGCGCAATAATCGACGCACATACGGAATGAACCATCTTTCTTCTGTACAAGCAGTACAAGAGAGCAAAAAGGAGAATGAAGCAGCCCCTTGGACAGCAAGTCCTACACCTGGGCCATAATTTCTTGTTGTTGAGTTGCACTAACTTTGTATGGGGGCCTATTTGGTGCCTCACTACCAGGAATGAGTTCTATGCCATGATCCGCAGGTCTCTCAGGGAGTAGCTCCCCTGGCAAAGCGTCGAAAAAGCAATCTTTAAAATTTCAAGAAACTGAAATCTATTTTGATTGCCTCACTTATTTCAGCATGCATTTCAACATCTCTCTCTTTTACAAAAATCTTGTAAGCTGAAACTGCAGACTTTATTTCTTTTCCAACCGAACTATTTGATACAATGGGAAAAGTTTCCCCTCTATTCTTGGCAACCACACACTGTACTTTGCCCCTGTGTACAAATTCCAACACTCTCTAAGAAAGAGTCAACTTCACTGCCTTGCGATAGAACCAAGGCATACCCAAAACCACATCATGATGTTTTCAGAGGAGAGATGAAGAAGTCTTCCTGATCCACATAACTCTGTACATGAAGACGGAGCTTCCCTATCAAGGGTGTGACTCGCACACGGTTTCTACACTGAACATCTGATCAGCATCCAAAGCCCTGTCCAACTCCTTCGTCTTTATTCCCAGCCTCAAGGCTAAATCCTCTGATATAAAGTTATCTATAGCCCCGGGATCAAACAAAATCCGCGCTTGCTGGTCTCTGATCTTGCCCCATGATAGCAGCAATCTCGTTCCTCTGGGTTTGAAACACAACCCATATGAGAAATTCCTCCCGTCATTGGTTTGTGCAGTCCTTGTGGCTTCTCTGCCTCTTTTTCCCTTCGGAGTAGAAGGCTTTATAGGGCACTGGGCAGACACGCGCCCCTCTTTGCCGCATCTAAAGCATTTAACCTCTTTTCTTAAAGTTTCAATTTGTTCAGGGGTAAACTGTGGTCTTCCCTTATAGGGATTTTGTACTTGGTTTCCCCTTGGCTTCTAAGGCTAAAATCCCCTCTTCTGAGCCTTGGGAAACTCTCTTGTCTCGGACTTAGGGGTTGCTGGCTTTTTATCCCCCGGTATTCCTACCTGTAGTGGCACAATGGTAGGATCCTGCATATACACAAGACTAGCCACATTGAATGCATAAGATCTGAAATATCTTTGATATCCTTAGTGTTCATTTGGGCCTGTATCTTTGGAGTGAGTCCTGCCCAGTACTTCCTGAGTTGAGTCTTGTCTGAGACTTTCTTGAAAGGTGAAAACTGCAAATATGAGTCCCAAAATTTCTCATTATGAGACTCAATTGTATCTTGTACATCCATATGTATACTTTCCCAACCAAGAAGGACATGGTCCCGAACTGCTTGGGAATGAACCGTCTATAAAAAGCTCTCTTGAAGCCCTTCTTGAGCTGTATAGTTAGAAGTCCAAGCTATCCACCATGGACTGGCTGTACCAATCAAATACAAACCAACGATAAGAAGTTTCGAAGACTCACTGAAATTTTCCAAACTAAGGCAGCATCAAATTGCCTTATGAATTGCATTGCCTTCTCGGCTTCACCACACTGGCCATTGTGTGTGGCAAATCTCACTGACTTCCCACCATCTTTGAACTCTTTCGTCTTTGCTCTTGCCAGACCCCTCTTCTCCTTTTTTTTATGCTTTGGCTTTGATGATCCAGAAGAAGAAGATGATGACGAGGATAAAGAGGTAGAGCTAGAACAAGAAGATGAACTAGAAGAACTATGATGATGCTTAGCCTTTTTCTTCTTAAAAGGAGAATCTTCCCTTTTCCTCTTTTTGTTGTCCTTATAGCGAGACTTCTTACTCTTTCCCAATACATCATCTGAGGAAGGAGGAGTAGGACTCAAGGATCTCTTTTTGCCATCACTTCCTGATTTGCTCCAGAGGGAGGTTTCTCTAGCTCTTTGTCAAAGAGAGGACGTACCATCTTGCGAAACAAAGGGTCGCTTCTTGCCTCTACTAACTGAATAATCAGCTCTCTGTAGGCATTCTCTTTATTTGTTTGCATACCCTTTGCCTGCCATACTTGATCAAACAATAGACTCTGCCATTCCCTCATGGGATGATTGGGCATGCTGATGTGAAGCCATCACTGAAACTTGACTGAGATTTGCAAACTCTCACACACACTGTGTATGCAACTGACGCACTCAACCTTTGTTTTCAAGGAGAAAGTACCTCAACAAGAGGTGTATTGCATTCACACTTACGCCAGTGACGGGCTGTCAGTACAATGCATAGTGTCCCAAAGTTGCTTGGGCATTCACTTACCATATTGCCCCTTTCCTAGCTGCTGCAGAAAGCACTCAGAATGCATCTATTTTCCCCTTTTTCTATATAAAGGCATGCATTTCTTTCTCTTCTACAAATCTCTGATTTTCTGCTAATTTTCTGACAGGAAAAGATTGACAAATAGGTGGAAACTGACGGCAAAAACTGTCTCTGCAACTGTCTTTCTTTTTTCTTTTCCTTTTTCTTTTTTTTTTGAGCAGTAACTAGAGAAGTAACCTGCTGGTTACACTAACCAGGCTAGCTGGACCAGGGTTTAACTAATTGGGTACTGGTTAAACTAACCAGAGTCAACTAACCAAGGGTAACAAACTATGGTCAAGTCACCCAACCCAACATGGGTGCATGTGTACCACATGTATGCCACGTCATCGCACACGTCAGTGCCACATCAGCTGCCACATGTCACTACTCAGTGCCACATCAGCACACCTGCTTGCATGTGTGCCACGTCTCCTGCCCTCCTGTGCTGCCACGTCAGCTCTTTGACGGCCAAACTCTCCACATCGCGTCGACTTCTATGTGCAAGATCTCGCGAACGGAGGAGATGGCGGAAGAGATGACGATGCAGCATCAAACCCTGCGCAAGCTTTCTAGTAGTCAATGCTTCATTTCGAATTAACGGGCTTTGCCGACACCTGAGCTTGCGTTGCCTCATGGAGATCATTCGCAGAGATGAGCGTTGCCCATGAAGGAATTCCTAAGATCTCCGTCAGCCCTGCGTCACCTCTCAGCGTGTGCCCGCGTGAAGAGTCACTGCGCATTGAGGCATCGTTACACTGAGAATTCTCACTCAAACGTCTGTGAGCATGGCGCCTAGATTACACACGAGGTCAATGCTCCCGTTAGCCCTAACCCCGATTATTACCCACGCAGTGGCTTAAGTTTAGTGGGGTCTTTTCTTTGAAAAAAAAAGTTTAGTGGGGTCTTTGCTTTCATTCTTGGATCCTCACACCGGCGGGGCTGAAATCGACGCCTCTCACAGGCGCTCCTTCGAAATACAAAGGCCTCACAGAAGAACAAAAAAGAAATACCCAGGTGCACATCCTGGAAACCCAGGTTGCAAACTATCAACGAGGCATCAACTGGCGCAGTGATCTTCTGATTGCATAGACGTCACGCCCAGTAGCCTTTTGGATCGTCATAGTTTGAAAAAACTGTGAAGCCAAGCTCTAAAACCAATTGAAACCAAGATTACAAACAGCTCTCTCTCCCCCTCTCTCTCACAGCACACTAGGGCCAGGGACAAATTGTCGGGGTGGACCCCCCCGTAGATCTTTATTCATGATAAGAGAATCTGAGTACAAAGTTCAGCGTAGAGCAGTTCTCCCCATAAAAATTCAAAACGTGAATAGTTTTTACACGAGCTCAAGGCTCATTCGTTTGGCAACATGCCACTTGTCAAAATCGCCAACTAAATTATAATTACATGCCACAAAGGGCAAAACTCTAGGGTCTTCGTAGCCCTTGGTCACACGAACAACTTCTAGCTGAGCGTATAGCTCCAGAGCGCTTGGGTTCCCGACCCCACTTGGTACCTGCAATAATAAACTAAAGCGCACAACCATGGCACCCATTAAAGGTTATCAACTTGCTTGCAAATAATGATCTATGGACTAATCCTAGTCACTATGGGCACCCCCACCAAGCAAACATGTGGACAAAACATAGAACACAATTCTTGGTCGACCGAGGTCAACCCTCTTGGTCGAAATTAAGGGGATTGACCATCAGTCAAAGTGCCTTAATTATGGCCAAGTCTCTCCAACCGTAGCGCATCTTGGTTAACAAAGTTAAGCCTCTTGGAATAAGCCAAGTCTCGTTGACCGAAGTCAACACTCGCTAACCCCTTGGCTAACCGTGGTTAACCATCTTGGCAAAAGCCAAGTCTCCCTAACCACTTAACTAGGGTTAAGTATCTTTGACCGAAGTCAAGACTTTGACCAAATGAAAATAACTCTTTGAACATAATTGAATAAATGAAGAACTCATTGATTATGATCAATAGATGGTCAACTTATGCTTTGACTTTGGAATATTTACAACTTGGTGACCCCTGAGGTTCCACATGCTCAGCCTGATTTGCAGCCACATGATGATCATGCAATTGATCAGGCAGTTAAGAGGAGAAGGCTGTCATAAGACAACAAAAGACAGTACCAAGGTGGCTCTTGGACACTTAATGGGACAGCAAGCAAGCTGAGCCCTTGGCTGCCCGGCAAGAGGGAAGGGTGGAATGGTAGAGAAAGAGGGATGGAGAGGGAGGAAGAAGGGGGAAAAGGAGAGAGACAAAAGGGGGAATAAAAAAGTGTGAGGGATGGAAAGAGAGGGAAAAAAAAGAGAGGGAGGATGATAGAATGTAAAGGAAAAAGAAGAAGGGGGAGGAAGAACCAATGATAGAACGAGAGTGGGTGATGAAAAAGAAAGGAGATGAGAGGGAAGGGATGGAAAAGAGAGGAAAAGAAAAGAGGGGTGATGGAAAATGAGAGCCTGTGGAAACGAGGGGTTAGAAAAGAGGGGAGAAAAGAGGGGGAAAGAGTTTCTCTGCTGGTTGGATAGCTCCTTCCAAAGTCTTTGATCTAGAGGCTGAAACAGTAGTCACTACCCTTGGAAAAAAGAGTAAGCTTCCAAGACAGTTTGATATAGCCTTTTACATTTCCTTATTGACAAAGATCATACCATTGTCAGAGAAATTGCTTGACTTGCAATGAAGTTACAAAAATTGCAATAAGTTCATTCTTAAAGTCTTTCCAAATGATAACTTCAAGCCTTACACGCAGCTGTAAATCCTAGCAATATGTGTGGGCCAAATCCTGCAAGTGTAATCCTCAAACTGAATCTTTGACGTGTTTTGAAAGTATAATGTTCTCTCCCTTGAGGTAAAAAGGACTTTGCCATTCGCGCGAATTGTTCAAACTATGACTCACATTTTGGGTAAGATGATGGAGATTCAAGAAGGGTTTTCGAATGGATTTCAAAGACAAAACAATAGACTTTGCAGAAGTTCAGAGTTGCTTGGTAATTTGGAGGACTACTTCAAGCTCTATTCCAAAGATAAAGGATAAGGTCTCACCCTTTTTTTCAGCAACCTACCTAACCATGGTTTAAAATGAGCTCAATTTGTCCTAGGGTTAGGCTCGTTGACACCAACATTGGACCCAATCTTAGCTGTGATGTCACTCTGCTTCACTTTTTCTGAGCGGATGAGTTTGTTTTCCTGAAATGAGACCTCCCTTGCTATTGCATACCAAAATGATACCTTCCATTATTACCCCGCTGGTCCTAAGCATCAAATGCATGAAAACCCTGCATCTTGGGAACTGATTTTATTCAGAAGCCCTGCATGATTCTGCCCTACAGATCCCATTAACCCACTTTACCCAATGGAGCATCCTCCACACTAAACTAATAGACGAGTTATCCCTCTCACAGTCCATGGTCCGTTGCCTCTAGCTTTTAATCTTCTGAAGTTCATGTTCCACTTTACCTCATTGCATTTCTGATGTTTCCCATCTCAGCCTGCCATCCCCCAACAACCTTATTCGTCCTTCTTGAAGCAGCAAGTCAATGACACCTGTTAAGTTGGGGCTAGAAGATCCATAACCTGGCCTGGTAAGAGGATGATGATTGAAGCCCTAAGATGAGACAAAAGATGGAGAAGACACCATATGAAGAGATAGTAATTACTCTGGACTTTACAGTGAATGGTGAGGGGAAGAGAGCAAAGATATGTGCATGAAGCTAGGTAGGCATCTCATGGTGGAGCTGAGAACATGATTCAATAGTCCTAATGCCTAATATTCCAATCTAGATTGGCCTTGTCGCTGATGTAGTGATTTCATTATGTGTAGCCAAAACATTTTCACAAGCAGCTTGGTCGTGAATCAGCCCTTTTCCATTCTCTGTTCCACTGCTTGTGGCCCCTTTGCCTTCCCATTTCAAGCAGAATAGACACTGCTGAGCAACATATGAAATGAACAATTTAGTACCCCGGGTAGCAGAACTGAACATGAATTGAACTGAACTCAAGAGAAGCAACTAGACACCACCAACCTTAACAAAAAGTGAACACCAACAGCTGAAATAGGAAGCAGGCCGCTTACCTTCACCTAGCCCAAGAGGGAGCTATGACACCACTTGTAATAGATGGTGAAGTACGCGAGGAATATTATAGGGGTTGCTTTAGTAGAGACAGCATTTTCTTTTGATCTTCATACAGCATGTAATGCATTAGCTTTTTCCGCAAATGTTGTGGCAAATAAGCCCCTAGCAGTCCCTTTATAGCACTAGATTTGGCCATAAGTACACATTTGATTCCATGCATGGCACGTGGCTGTCCCCCATAAAAATACAAGTCGTATCTGGCACAATTCTATATAGCGCACACATACACACCTAAAATGCCCTGTATCTCTAGCTCTAGTGCTCAAAATTACTAACATACTCACTCTAGAGCCATCTACAGAAAAGGATTTAGCTAATCTAGGACGTAAATAGCTACAAGGATCTTATAGTCAGGTTGTCTTGGCTCTAAAATGACGCCCCCCAATTCTCTTTGTACTTCAATTGAAAGACCCAGCGATGCTTATGCTAGGGCACTATGAATGAAGTTCGAGGTTAAAAATGAAATTGTTGGGACAACCCTCCTCCCGTCACTCCAAGTAAGAGGCGAACAGATGGATGGACGAGCATCAGAGGTACTTCTGCCAATGTAGCAAACCTTGGGACAATTGAGATTGATTTGCAAATGGTTGGATTTAACTTGCACGTCTGATTTGAGTTCTCTGATCAATAACTTCATTCAATTCAAAGAATTGAGTGAAATGCAATGACGAGGCTTCTAAACCAGATACATTATAAATTTTACTTTTTGCTATCATTGACTTTGAATTACTGCAATTACAAATTTAATTGCATGATGACATTTACAGGAAATCAAAATTCAAGGAGATTTAACGATGTGCTTGCAATTTCAATGGCAAAAATGTGTAAGAAAATTACTTTCTTATGTGGCATTGAATCAAAATCTGCTGCTTTTCATTGATTCAAATGAAATTGAGGATTTCCATTAACAATATGACTTCATAATTCATTCACGTAAGAAAGTGAACACTGACAAACTTTGAAGCAAGGCTAACTTGAGAATGACACTGATTGTTGTCGAAGCTTCAACCCAACTCATGTGAATATGTGGGACTGACTTAAGTTGTGAACCATTTGCTCAAGCGGCAATTTGCTGATGCGGACATTCATTGTTCATGATTGGCTCACAGATCTGCCAGTAGATATTCATCAGGCTTGGATAATTCAGTACAGTGAACACATTTTTATGCATGCCAAGAAGAAAATCACTGCTTATTGTGGATTTCCTGCAAAGAAGACATTTGTCATGCAGCTAAGTAATCTCTCCTGCAGATAAGCAATCTATCCCTGCTTACTTAGCATCTTGGTCAGCATAGCATATTGGTCGGCTTTGCTGCATGCAAATCCCTGCATATTGTTATTTACTCCGAGTAACTGTAAGGCATGACACAGGTGCCTTCCATTGGGTTTGAGGCTGCTCAACAGTGATCCGTCGCAGTTTCATTAGCTGATGGGTTTCATGAGGTGTGCAAAATGAGAGTTTAGGACAGGATTGACCTTTTAGGACAGTCATGTTTGACAGTCCAGACAATTGTTGGCAAAAGAAGGTAGGTGGCTCATGCTGAATTACCACAAGGCAGACATACAGTCCAGGAATTGCAAGTAGCTATGTGCATGAGCTTCAAATGGTGGGTCCCCTAATTGTGACGTGTGGCATAGCTGCTGGTTGGAACTGCAAAGTGGCAATATCTGTGCCGATGACTGGTTCACCTACCACAGACATGGTTGGGTACGGGGAGGGCAAGTACTGCTGAATGGATGGTGGCCCACCTACCTTCAGCAATGCTGTACATGTATAACAAATGGCACTTAGAACAACTCTACCTACAGCCACCAGGCATACACCCAGCCAATAGGGATGCATGTTCATAGAAAGGCGGTTGTACTTTCAAGCCAAGGCTCTGTCACGGAGTCTATACTGAACCGATGTTTTATAGAACTTTCTGCATGCCTCAGCATCTCAAAGTAAACTTCACATACTGGCTCCGTATCTCAGTGATCATGATTTAGCTAGGCTCCAGTATCAACAAACAAGAGCAAAAGACTTTGAAATGCTCCATTTGGACGCCCTTTGTCATTAGAGGAGTTGGAAAGTGTAGTTAATGCAATGGCCAAGACCCCAGAGAAAGGTGGTCTCTCCATAGAATTAATTTTGGGAGATTTTAGGCCCTTCTTTGCTTCTTCTCAAAGAAGAAACAATTCAGCAAGGCTTCCTTCCCCTTAAAGAGGCACAATTAAGCTCATTCCTAAGAAGGGCAAGAAGGATGAGCTCAGGAATTGGATGGCCTCTCACCATGATAAATTGCAGAAGCTTTAGCTCTCAGGAGCCGAAACAAGATGCAAGCACATTTGATTAGGAAGCTTTCCTAATGTCCACAACTACAAAGCATTGAATATGTAGGGTTAACCAAGGCACAAAGGGAGGCAGGGGGGATCACACACCGGAATGACAAACATTTGCCAATGAAGACACCATACTCCTCTACCGAATAATCATCAAAAAGCTATTAATTCTTCTTTAAAAAGCTACCATATGCACTAATTCTTCTTTCTTCCTATATATTTAGTAGCACTTGATGCCTAAAATATCATGTTCATCAAAGAAACTGCTCGTTTACAAGCATTTGAGTCCTTGGCTTTTCAATGCAGGCAGTAGGTCTACGTGAGTTACCGGACTAATTTGCATAGAGAACAGAAAATAGTACAACTCTTTCTTACCAAGCGGTTCAAGAACTTGGGTTTAGGACTGCTCACTTGCAATGCCGGAGTGATTCATAGCGTTCGCTGTCCGTCATCACTGTCTTCCCCTTATACTTGTGTGTGATGGCATCGCTGCAGCAACCAACCAGCAGGTACGTGTTCGGAAACCTGAATAATTGAAAGTCGATTACATAAGCATTAAAACGATAACTTACTTGTTGTCATAAGCTAAATTGATATTTCAGGGTTTCAATGAGAGAATATGATACGATCACTGAAATTTTCGCTTCTTTATGCGGCCTTTTAGCTCCGTGTCTTATTCCAAATAAAGTTTCAAAACCTCCGGCAATACAGCCCATAACCTTTCAATTTTACGTCGAGATGCCACAAACTCTCTCTCTCTCTCTCTCTCTCTCTCTCTCTCTGCCTGCCCAGCAATTCCATCCCTACGAGAACAGATAACAGACAAAATGGGGACAACGAATTGTTTTCCGTCCCGTAAAATCAAATCACAAATACTCATGTCATAAATTGCATTGAAATGCTGGGACTCACGATTTTTTCGCCTGCTCCAAAGAACGCGCATGTCCGAAATGGAAAAGGTCGTAGATGCCGTCGGCGTAGACGCGAACAGGACGATCTAGAGGTAGATTTGCGTTCTCAGTGGAAGGCTGAGGGGAAGGATGAGGGAGATAACGGGTTGGTGGGGTAGGGTCGCGTTCCCGATGAGCAGCATCAGAATCGATGTCGTCGGAAATTTCCTCCTGCACTTCCTCGTAAACCTGGTCATCGTCGTCTGGCTCGGGCTGCTGTTGCGAGTGAAGCCCTTGGATGGGCAGGGGGGACGGAGTGGGGGGGAAGGAGGCACGTTTTCTAGGCTTACGGGCCATGCTGTTGCAAAATTGAGCTGTGGTGGGAGGGGGAAACAAAGGGGCAGGGGAGAGATACAGCAGATCTTCGCGAAAATGACTCCACCACACCTTTACTCATTCTGCCACCTGAAATCGTTTTATTATTCTTCGTCTTCTTATTATTACACTAACTGTTTTCTCAATTCCTAACGCTTTTTTAAAAATCATTTCCTTTCTCTTTTGCATCCAAAGCGCTTGCTTTACCGCCACGTTCATTATCTAAGTATTGAATTTGCCGCATTTTCTGGCATCACAAGTAACTACAAACAAAAAAATGTTCAAAGGTGAAACGATACATGGTTAATCGGGTTCACTATCATAGCTCACAGCCACACTTGCAAGTCACATTTCTACAAAACATCTCAAGGCTAAAGTTATCAAAATCACATTGGGCTCAATAATATTGCCCTAAAGAGATACAATGCGACAGGAAGCACTCACGGAACCTACAAATCCTTGAAAAAAACACAGCAACACTCTTCGAAAATACGCACAAACTCTCAAAACTCACAAACAGAAGAGACAAAACAAGTGTGCTGGGTACAATCTCCCCCCATAGGAGCGGTGGTCTCCTTCCACCTCCTATGTATTTATGTATATTTCCCAAAAAGCTTCCGAGCAAGAATCATACAAAAAGCCCCTGTGCTTTCCTCCATACACCCCATCCACCTTCTAGAATAGCTAGCTTTTTCTAAAAATAAAGCTTTTTCTAGCTTTAGTTTATAGACTTAGCCAAGCCACTAATATTCCAAAATTCAAATATGTACATAAGCTTTTGTAATATCAAAAATTAGGCATAAGCCTTATTCATCCCCGCATCACTGGAGTTGCGCCTACGTGCCCAAAATATGGCGCATCATGCTTGCCAGATGCCATCGCCCAATCAATTACTCTTCCCCTGGATTCACACGATCAATAGTAATGAAATATTTCAAGCATAAGATAACCTTGGAATTAATCACTACAATCAATCAACCTTTCAGTATTATAGCAACGCGAAATCAATAAATCACAGATGAATGGTGCGCACATGTGACACATACCATCTCATGATGCACTTGATGCTACACATGAATAAAATCGTACGGATGGTGCACACATGCTACACATACCGTCATCACGTAAGTGGTGCACACAATGCTACACACTCATACAGTCGTGGCCATATGTCCAACCATGTAGGAGTACACATGCATCACTACGAAACAGCAAGCACACATGTATCAGCTGTGCAACAAAAATGCTGGATCTCACTAAACTAAATACTGCAGGATTAAATTAATGGGATAATTCTAATTCTCGTAACATCCCTCTTGCTTGAAATCGCAATTGCCCTCAATTGCGCAATAAAAGGTAGTCAATAAATTAGGGTAGTGGCGAAAATATCACTCAGGCATCCACTTAGCATCCTCAATGGGGTGGTTCTTAAATGTAAGAAGACAAATAGGATACGAGTTTCCACGTCTCGTTTGAGTGATTTGTTAATCAATGATATGAGCTGGGTCTCTCCTTGAAGCAATGGCGCATCGTCTAAAATAGGTCGAACTGGTGGGTCTCCATGGAAAGGTTTCAGGAGGTGAACATGAAAAGAATTATGAATTTTCCAATCGGGTGGTAATTCGAGCCGATAGGCATTGCCATTAATGCGCTCCAAAACTTTAAAGGGACCATAGGATTTAGGGGCAAACTTAACTACAGGGTGTGTCTCAATACTCTTAAGTCTGCACTTCTCAATACATAACATGACTAGGTCACCTTCAGCAAATACAACTTTCTTTCTACCCTTGTTTGCATGTGCAGTATACACGGCTTGAGCATGCTCAATATTCTTTTTGACAGTAGCCAAAATGCTAGAGAAATCTTCAGTAAATCGATGAGCAACTTAGTGCTTAAGGCGAGTCAATGGAGTAGGAATGGTCTTTCCATAGACAATTTGGAATGGAGATTTGCCTGTAGCAGAGTGCTTAGTGTTGTTGTAGGCAAATTGTAATATGTGTATAATTTTGTCCCATTTGCATGGCTGACCAGACACATAAGCACATAACCTGTCACAAATAGTATTTTGTGTGACCTCGGTTTGGCCATTAGACTTGGGATGAAAAGCAGTGGAAAAATCTAACTTTATACCAAGATTGTCAAAGAGTGCAGTCCATAAGTTACTACAAATTTTACTATCCTAGTCTGACACCATTACTTTTGGAAGGCCATGGTATATAAAGATGTGCTTTATGAACAAATGAGCAACCTGAACTACGGTCAAGGTCTTCTTACAAGGAATAAAGTAAGCATGCTTGCTAAATCTATCAATGATAGTCCAAATCATATCAAAACCTGAGCTAGTTGTAGGGAATCCAGCAATAAAGTCCATAGAAATCTGCTCCCATGGGCCATCAGGAATTGGTAAAGGCATAAGTAAACCTTGATATTTCCCCTTGTAGCTCTTGACTTTTTGACAAATAAGACATTGTGCAACAAAAGTTGCAACATCAACTTTAAGCTTAGGCCAGAAAAAATCTTGAATTATAGTCTGATACGTAGCAGTGATGCCTCTATGTCCCATGTAGGGTGGCTGATGTACCTCTTCTAGTACCAAGCGTCAAAATGGTGTAGTGACACAAGCGCCTTTCGTAGAATAGATAGTCATTATGAATGGAATACGAGGCCATAGGGGTGCTATTAGCTTGCTTAATCTTATGCTAGATTTCTGAAAAGTCTCGATCAGTAGGATAGTCCACCTTCATAGGCTCGAAAGGGTCTCCCTCGATGACTAACATATTATTTCTGCTAGGTCGACGGCTCAGTGCATCGACAACTACATTGTCTTTGCCTGGTTGATATTGGATCATCAATTTAAAGCTGTCAATAAAGGCAGCCCATTTAATGTGCCAGTCCGAGATCATCGGCTGAGTAAGGAGATCTCTAAGACTCTGGTGATCAATCTTAATGAGTAACTCGGAACCCATAAGATAGTGTTTCTAGAGTTTAAGGGCATGCACCACAACATCTAATTCTTTATCATACGTGGAATAGTTTAGCTCTGCTCGTTTTAATTTACGTGACTCGAATGCAATTGGATGGTTATCTTGCATGGGCACAGCCCCAAAACCCTGTCCACTAGCATCAGTAACCATGACAAAGAAGGGTCTCGTAAAGTCCGGCATGGTCAAAATTGGTGTGTGCATCATTGCATCCTTAAGTCGTTGAAAAGCTAAAGTGTGCTGCGTACCCCAAGAGAAAGCACGAGTCTTACGCAATAGTTTGGTCAATGGATGTGCCTTGTGTGCAAAATTTCTAACAAATATGCGATAGAAACTACACAGACCTAGAAAAGATCATAACTCATGGATATCTTTAGGCTGTGGCCAGTTTACTATCACTTCTACCTTCTTGGGATCTACTCGAATGCCTTTAGCTGAAACAATGTGTCCAAGATATTCAATTTCAAGCTAATATGCGATAGAAACTACACAGACCTAGAAAAGATCATAACTCATGGATATCTTTAGGCTGTGGCCAGTTTACTATCACTTCTACCTTCTTGGGATCTACTCGAATGCCTTTAGCTGAAACAATGTGTCCAAGATATTCAATTTCAAGCTAGAAAAAAGAACTTTTCTCCAGGTTGGCATACAGTTGGATCTCAAGTAAGAGAGAGAAAACAAGATTTAAGTGTTTCTCATGTTCCTCTTGACTCTTGCTATAAATCATGATATCATCAAAGAAAACTACCACAAACTCTTGATAGGGTAGGAAGATACGGATTCATCATCTGACTAAATGTGGCAAGTGCATTGGTCAATCCAAAAGGCATAACAAGAAATTCATAGTGACCAGTTTGGGTTCTAAAAGCAGTCTTGAAAATATCGAGCTTGATGACTCTCACTTGATGATATCCTGACTTAAGATCAATCTTGCTAAAGATTATGGATCCTTTCAACTTGTCGAGTAGATCATCAACTCTCGGAATGGAGTATCGATTTTTCACTGTGATTTTATTTAAGGCACGATAATCGATGCACATTCGAAAAGTTCCATTTTTCTTCTTGACAAGGAGAACGGGTGCCCCAAATGGTGAGCTACTAGGTCGAATTAGGCCTCTAGCCAAAAGATCTTCTATTTGAGATTGAATCTCTTGCTACTCAATAGGATTGTGTCTATATGGTGATTTACATAGTGGTGCGCTACCTGGAATAAGGTCAATCTTATGATCCTCAGGTCTAGATTGAGGTAGGCTAGGGGGTAAGTCTTCCATAAAGCAGTCATCATAGGTAGCTAGAAAAGGATCCAAAGGCTCTTGCTTCGTTTTCTTAGTCTCAGGACTAGCCTCAATCTTATTGACCATAACCAAATATGTCTTCGCACATTTGCGCAAAGCTCTTTTAGCTTGGGTATGTGACAATATAGGCCAAGAGGGAAGATTCTTCTCGCATTTTAGAGTCATAGTCTCAGTGCCTTGAGTCAGAGTAATGGTGCATTCAAGATAATCAGGTTTGGCATTATGATCAACGTGCTAGGGCATCCCTAGAATGAGATCTTGCTCATGCAAAGGAGCGACTAAGAAATCACAGCTCTCAACTAATGGCCCTAAAGTCACCTCAAGATCCTTAACCATTTGCAAACAATTATAATTTGATCCTTGAAAAGCTGATTTGACTTTATATTTTGTTTTGATGGTTGCAAGCCCTAACTTTTCAACTAAACATTGCAAAATGAAATCATGGGTGCTTTCATCATCAAATAAGACACAATGTTCTTTTTCGTGCAATAGTGCAGTCATATATAATAAAGAAGTACAAATATAAGATGCACTTTTACCTGAATAACACTTACCTGAAGGGGTGTAGTCGGCATCTTCAGTGTCATTGTCCTCATCCTCGCCCTCTTGCTTGAAAGATTTATCATGGGATCTATCATCAATGTAGTTGATCCATGCGGAGTTGTTGCGCTCACCATTACCGTTGGTATGTCCATTGGTTCTCCCTCCATTGCCTCCGTTGTTGTTGGTAGCATTCTTTGCTTGGGTACATGTCTTGTGTGTAGCAAGTGGATTCTTTGGACATTCATAAGAGTAGTGTCCCTTCTCTTTGCATTCGTAACATGTGACAAGTTCTTTGGTTCTTCGATTAATACGTGACTTAGCAAGTTTCCAATTAGACTTACCATCATATCTACCAACTTTACCACTTACACCCTCCTGCTTGAAGTATGAAGTATGCTTCTTTGCTCGAGCGTGCGAGTAGCAAAGCTTCTTCCCTACTTTCTTTCTTACTCTAATGCCAAATCCATAGCATCAGAAGCTATAGATGGTCGAAGCATACGTACATCAGCACGAGTAGTAGGGTGTCAACCCTCAACAAAGGTACAATATTACTCCTTTCGGGACACTTTCTCAATAGTTTGCAATTGAAGGAGAGAGGAAAGATATTTCTCGGTGTATGCGTCCACACTCTCATTATCCAACTGCCTCAATCTTCGCCATTGCCTCCGAGTATCCTCTTCAAACTGTGTAGGTAGGAAGTGCTTTTTGATTTCGTCTTTGAATGCTTCCCATGTCTTTGGAACATGAGTGCTTTCGGCAACCACACTCCACCATAATTGTGCACTGCTTGTCATGTGACTCGCAGCAAGTTTTACCTTCTTGATCTCTTTGTACTGTTCTCCCAAAAAGTATCGATTAAAAGAACTAATCCACGCAAGTAAAGCTTGTCCATCTCTTTTACCATCATATTTTGGAAAAGAAAAAGTTGTGATTAATCTTACTAGACTTCTTCTTATCACGAAGCTTGAGTGCTTTCAAGATAGCCTTTCCCACGTTGTCTTCATGTGAAGGAGTAGTGTCATGATGTCGTCGTAGTGAAGTCTTCACATGTCGCTTCTTCTTCCTTTGATGTCTCGTCTTGCTTCTTCCACATTCACTATCACTGGTGTCTGATGATTTGCTGCTTTCACTTTTTTCATCATCTCTATCCTTCATACGCTTCTTTGTGACTTTAGTCATCTCTTTTAACACTCGATTTGCGCATTCTTCGTTGGCTTTATGCGTGTCGCGCATGTTGCGCATGTACTCAAGTTCCTGCTCAAGGTCCCACGCATGATGTTTCCATGCATCTAGTGAATCTGATGCATGCATAGGTTCCTCATCCTCAATCTATATAGGTGGCTTCCAAGTTGTCGTCACTTGGTGTAGAGCATCTTCAATCTCTTGACGTTGTTGCTTCTCATGCTGATAGTGTTCTCGCCATTCTTCCTCAGCAAGTGTCATCGGTGTTGAACTTCTTCTTGATCGATGGTGATCGTTTTCCACATCCTCATCATGATGTAGATCTTCAGAATAACCTATCTTTGATGGAATGCACCTTCTAGACATAGTTAAATATGTGCATGGTGCAAAGAAGAAATCACTATGAAATAAAATATACACAAACACAAGACTTATCTCAATTCGGTTTCCAAGCTTTGAAAGTGGCTATTTGTCGAATAGTATCTCTGTGGGCTCTCGAACTCACATGATTCCAACAAGTGAATCCACGTTGCAAGGTACAAAGCAAAGCTCGTGTCCGATAGCACTCGTAGACTGCCTCTTGCTCTTGTGAACACTTGCTTTTGAGATTCTCCTCTTCCAAAATCCGTTGGGTTGCTCCCTTGTTTGCACTTTTGCCTTGAAGGATATCTTTATGACTAGGAACTTCAAATAATAGAGCAACAAAGTGACTTGATCTAGTGGATAGTCACCAATTGTTAAGGGGACTTGAGCTAGAATAGTACTAGGATGGGGGACCTCTTGGGAAGTTTTTAAGAGCAATCTCCTAAGGCTTCCTTGCACGTAGCCAACGGCGCCTTCAGTGCTAGGTACGACCGACTTCTTTTGCTGTGATTTTTTTTGAATTTGCTGCACGTTTTCCTACCTACGAGCCATTCTGCGCTATTCGCTTCTGCTGCTTCGAGCTTCGTCGCGCTCTTGTACGCGGTGTCTGAAATCTGGTGCGTGCTACGCTTTCTTGTTTGAGGATGCGGGGTGCACATGCTTCCTGTGCTATGGACGACGAAACCTGGCTCTGATACCACTGCGATATGAAACGCTCATAGAACCTGCAAATCCTTAAAAAAACACAGCAACACTCTTCAAAAATACGCACAAACTCTCAAAACTCACAAACGGAAGAGACAAAACAAGCATGCTGGGTACAATCTCCCCCCATAGGAGTGGTGCTCTCCTTCTATCTCCTATGTATTTATGTATATTCCCCAAAAAGCTTCCAAGCAAGAATTATACAAAAAGCCCTTGTGCTTTCCTCCATACACCCTTTTTACAAAAAGCCCATCCATCTTCTAGAATAGCTGGCTTTTTCTAAAAATAAAGCTTTTTCTAACTTTAGTTTATAGACTTAGCCAAGCCACTAATATTCCAAAATTCAAATATGTACATAAGCTTTTGTAATATCAAAAATTAGGCATAAGCCTTATTCATCCCCGTATCACTGGAGTTGCACCTATGCGCCCAAAATATGGCGGATCATGCTTGCTAGATGCCATTGCCCGATCAATTACTCTTCCCCTGGATTCACACGATCAATAGTAATGAAATATTTCAAGCATAAGATAACCTTGGAATTAATCACCACAATCAATCAACCTTTCAGTATTATAGTAACACGAAATCAATAAATCACAGATGAATGGTGCACACATGCGACACATACCATCACATGGTACACTTGATGCTACACATGAATAAAATCATACGGATGGTGCACACATGCTACACATACCATCATCACGTAAGTGGCGCACATAATGCTACACACTCATAGAGCCCCGTAACCATATATCCAACCATGTAGGAGCACACATGCATCACTACGGAATAGTGAGCACACATGCATCAGCTGTGCGACAAAAATGCTGGATCTCACTAAACTAAATACTGAAGGATTAAATTAATGGAATAATTCCAATTCTCATAACATACAAATAAATCAAACATTCACTAACACTTATAGGGGCCCCCAGCAAGGAAAAATGCCCTATTAATTAATTTGTTTCTGTTGAGGGGGGAGGCATGGGCTCAATTAAATACTAGTCCGAAGCTATTGGACTGAATTCTGAATTTGCCACGTGGCATTATCTACAAAATCTCCAATCTTCCAGATCCTTCTGCAGTAACCGCCTCTCGTGGGTATATGAGGGGAGTGGGAGAGGGAGGGAGGAAGAGGGGGGAGAGAGGGGAAGGGAGAGGAGAGGAGAGGAGTGAGGAAGGGGAGTGGGAGAGAGAAAGGAGCATAGGAGTGAGTATAGCGGGGCTGAGGGAGAGGGAGGGACGAGGTCAGGGAAGACTGAGAGGGAAGGGGGGCTGAGGGAGAGGAGCGAGAGAGGCAGAGAGGGGGAGGGAGCGGGAGGAGGGAGTGGAGGGAGGGAAGAGAGGGAGAAAGAGGGGGCCTAAGTGGAGGGAGGGGAGAGAGAGCACTGAGAGTAGAAGAGTAGTGGCGTAGGGAGGGGGACTGCGAGGAGTGCAGCAAGGAGAAGTAGGAAAGGTCAATTAAGGTAGATTAGCTTAGCTTAATAAGCATAGAGAGGGCGGGCAGGTGATGGGATTAATTAATTAATTGATTTAGGAGCAGATGCGAATAAGAGCATCGCAGAGGCACTTGTTGCCAAAGAAATGCTTCTTATATGCACTCTTTGGCAACCAAGATGGAGAAGCTCAACAATGTGGCCATAATGTTCATGGCTTCCAACACTATGCAAAGTTCTTAGAGCACCTCTCATTCGTGAGGTCACTATGTCTAAAGTGCAAGTCTAATGCTAAGTATTCATGGAAACATGTCATTTGTTTGAGGGACTAAGATTATTGAGTCCATCTACAATGAGCAATTTGTCTCTATTGGATGTGTTAGAGGAAGAAATTGTGCTTCTATTTGGCAAAATTGGGTTGAAGCTACCTTTAGGATTGGAAGAACTATGAGTGTCAATCGTATACAATGAACCCACATGGCATTGGGTGGTGGTTATGGTGGTGATGGAAATTATGAAGTTCTTGGTTAGGTAGTAGAAGGCATTAGTTATGAAGGCTATCCAAGAGAGAAGAGGGCCTTGGTTGTGAAGGCTATCCAAGGTATTGGTTCTCAAAGTGAGAAAACCTCTTGTAGCATACTGTGGCCAGTTGTAAATGCACTTGTGGTCATGGACTCACCACTTTTTAACATTAATAGTTTTTGCACTCATGCGACACTTTCTCCCTATGAATAAGGTGATCGTTGGTAGGAGTAGTAGTGTGGTTAGTTTAAAGGTTAGTGTAGTTAGCGTTGTCAATAAAGTTAGGTTAGTGTATATTAGTGAAATGTGTCTGGCATACAAGGTCAGCGGCGCCTCTTCCTGCCCTTCTCTCCTCTGAGCTTCATGGGTCTTTCTCTCTGAGCTGTGGTGGCTAGCATGCAAGGTCGGCGGCGCCTCTTCCTGTCCTTCTCTCCTCTGAGCTTCCATGGGTCTGCCTCTTTGAGGTGCCTCTCTCCTCTCACGTTCGACTTTCTCCACTCCCTATGAGCTTCCATGGGTTGAGCCATGGCATGCAAGGCCGACGGTGCCTCTTCCTACCCTTCTCTCCTTTGAGCTTCCATGGGTGAGTTGCAGCCGTCCATCGATCAGTTTGTTATGGTCGTGGTTTTGTTTGTGGAACATTCGGCGATGATCTCTTGCAGATCTGGCGTATCCATGCGCAGCGGCTTCTACTCTCTGCTTGAAGGGATAGAGCATTTAGTGGAGGCACAGGAGTCTCTAGGGCTTGCATTGCTCTTAGTGCCAAGCGGAAGGGATATCAGATCCCTTGGACACTCAAATGCGCGGCGATGTGGACTCGAAAATTCTATCACCTGTTTGATATATGTCTGTGAAGGCAGGTTTTCTTACCTTTCATTTGCAACTCTCATTATTGTCATTTAACCTTGTTTATAGCTTCGACTTGTTTGCTGATATTTCTCATGACTCTATAGGTATTTTCGCCGCCATCTTGTGAACGTTTATATGCATGAAATGATTGTGGTCAGATTTAATAACGGGATTCATTGAAAAAATGTTCCCTCAATTTGTGGGTTTTTTTGGCCGATTTTAGTCTGTGTTTTCGTCTCCAATAATTCATAGTGACAGAATACTTACCCACATATTCTGTTCGCAGGTAACTCCTATGGAGAACTCATTCTTTTTCCATCTTGTCTACTTTTGGCCTGAACATTCTGTTAAATATTCCTATTTCTTCTTCTTAACAGAATCTAACCAGATCCGGCCATCTCTAGTGGGGTTACTTGGTCTGGAAACTAAATCACATATGGTTAGTTCTTTCGAAACGATATGTTCTACACATGCTCTCCTCCTGGGAATGCATGCTATAACGCCCAAACCTCTGAGGGCCCTATAAATATGTACTATGCTCCAGTTTTTTCCGCTCGCAGCTTATGTTTGATTCTGTGTCCTTCTCTTGCGTGGATTCGACGTTAATATGGCTGACTATGAAGGTTTTGTTTCTTGCTTGCCATTTCGAGTTCATTCTATGCAATAGAGTCTCTTTCGTACGTCCTTTCGCTTTATACATATTATCTTGCTTATTTTTTTCTTACGTAGAAAATCGATCTCGGCTTGACATGCTGTGAACTCGATTTAATAAAGCTTTGATAGGTAGTCATGTGCAGATAATACTGCTCTTTCATATCAAAATAGATCACCTACTCCCATCTATTTTATAGTGTAGAAACAATGCTTCCAAGCAATTCCAAAAATATTGAATGACTTAGTAAGGTGGATGTGTTTCATGAAGTTAACAGTGTATAGTCCTTTTTTAGATCGTAAAGAATGCATATTGAATAGGCTTAAAATATGAAATGTGAAGATTTTGGAATTTTAGTGTGAAGATGTTACCACATTCCTTATTTTTAATGAGATTGTTTTCTTTTAATGATTTTATAGTCAGTTGACAGTAAACTAGCATAACTGGCATGTTATTGTAAGAAGACAGTAAACAGTATATACTAGCAGTGTCAAAAATTGTATAACAGATCTGTATTTTCATTTTGTAAGACAAAACTTAATATTAAGTGGTTAGTCAAACGGATTCACAAAATTTATAATTTGATTGAAATAGTCTTTGAAATTGTATACTGTTTTCCTAGTAGATCAGATTTCAGTCGAGGAGGAAGCAACACCTTTGTTGAACAATAACTCCTCCCCTATTGTGAGTCACAATACCAAACCCTTTGTATTGCATAATGTCGCATCTCTTTTGGTTGCATCCCCCCCTCCTTCTGTGAGAGGTTCTCCCAACTATAGGCGATATGTCAAGAGGTCTTCCCCTAATAAGGCATCCAGTGAGGATAAGAAGACAAAGACCCTTAACTTTGTAGGTGAAACATCCAAACCTATTTTCCTTACAGACCCCTTGCTCCCTATAGGTTCTCCTTCATAATGGAATGAAGGCGAGAAGCTAGTCCCAATATTGCCTCTTAATAATAAGCCATTATTTGTTCAAGACATAGATTTGTGTATTAAGAATGGAGTCTTTGAGGGCAAAGTATTGAATAAGTATGGTACTTATATGTTACAAAATGTCTTGTACCCAAAAGCTCTCAAAGTTGACCTAGTAGATAGGTAGGGCATTGGTTGCATAACTCTGCATATAGATGAGGTTTGCTATGTGGATTTTATTAAGACTTTGAATGTTGGGGATTGTGTCCGTGTGGTTAACTTCTCTGTCTGTGTGAAGAATGTGAGAAATGATGGAGGGACTTCAGATTATACCTTTACATTTGATCGCTCCACTCGCCTTCAAAGAATTCCAAACTTTGTTGTAGAGCCATACTTCCTTCTTGAGCATTCTATCTCCAAGCATAAGGAAACCTGCAAGGACTTGATAAAATAAAGGTGAGGGTAATCAATTGCCATTGGCAACCTTGGTTGTTACCATTATCAAGTCGGGGACCTCCTTCAAGTAAAGAGATAAGCTTATATTAGGTGATGGTGCATTGGCTGATGATCTTATCACTGTAAGTTAATCCTGTCATCATGTTCTTTAATCAATTATTTACATTTACGCTTCTCATAAATTAACCTCACACTTATGCACTTTATAGCTTACCTTTTGGAGCAATAGAAGGTCAGACTATTTGAAGTTTGCATAGCATTTTAAAATGTTTGGGGGATGTCAGCTTCTATTACAAAATGTTGGGGTTAAGCGAAATACATAGCCTACTGCTCTCAATATGTTGGATGCTACAATTATAGCACCAATCAAGGATCCTTCTTTGGCAACTAATCTATCAAGGGTTTTTCTTACCCATATTCAGCAAATTGGGTATGGCAACCAGGTGTGTAGTCATCCAAAGAAGCATTTGTTGACGATGCTCTCTTGTACAATCTAAATTCTCAAAAAATATGATGAAATTCAATGTCAAAATTACAAAAGAAAATTATCCTTTATTGTTACAGCAGATTGTTGCATTTTTTTAATGCTTACAGATTATTAAAACAACCTGTTTTTTGGCAGCTATTATCTTGATATTTTAATCAAGCTTTCTGTAGGTAATAGGATCTTTGACAGTTCATAGTGTTAATTCCACTCTTTATGGGTCTATTTGTGGTGTTTGTAAGAAGGGAAAAATATGCAGACAGTTGGACAAAGTGTTTTGTATGTCTTGTGACAAACATATGACCCTTCTGAAGATACCTAAGTTTAAAGGTGTGATTACTACAGTTGATGGTGCAGAAATAGAAGTTACCTTGAAAGATGCCATAGTGAATAAAGTTCTTCAGCTATCTTCTCCATTCATTCAACTGATAGAAGAGAACACTCAATATGTGATGTCTCAACTTTTCACTAAGAAGGTGGAAGGACGTTTCTTAACTAGCATGTTTGGCATGGTGACTGGGTTTATTCCTACCAAAAATGAACTTGAGTAAAGAATTACCATGTCATAGCATTTGCTCCTTTTCTACTTTTCAGTTGTCTTGGATGACGAAATTGCCAATAGTATTTTCAATTGTTGAAGCAATGTTGTATTTGCTTGTACTGCTCTTTATCATATTATTATACAAAGGCTTTGGATTTTTACATTACTTTCGCACATTGTGATTTTGTTTATACTTTGCTCTCAGCAGTTCAATACATGGTGTTGCATGCTTACAGCATACCAGTGTGAGTTTGTATACCTCTTATGAGGTTTGAAACTTAATTAAACATTGTCAAATGATTCTCTCTCCTTCAACATTAATATAAACTATTAGATTAAACCTTCAAATTAATTACGTGAATTGTTACCAGTTGTTCTTGCTCTGCAAAAAAGAATTGGGTGTTACTATTCTTCAAATCAATGAAGCTTGTCTTCTGTAAAAACATTGGCTGTTATCATTCTTTAATTGAAAACTTCGTCAAACATTGACCACTCATTATCTGCCTGTCAAATTGAATTGTAGCGACAGTTTGGAAATTCATCATGGATGTTCCCACATCATGTGAAGATTTTGACTTGATTTCCTCTTTCTTTAAACTTTACCTTGAAAGCAAGTGCATTTTCTTGTGCTTAAGTCATTCTCTAAATTTTCATGTAAGAAACGATATAATTAGAGATGTTGTCATTCAAAGAATGACTAACGAATTTGAAAAGGTAATAAACAATCCAAGAATTTTCAACAATCAAAGGATTGAAAGTACATTCTTTCATAACTTGCATCCGGGTATTATCGCAGCAGACGATTACTTGCAGCTACTTCAAGATAAGAGAATCTTGGTTTTTCCTTTGGACCCAATGCTATACAAATCTATTGTGGAAAATTTCAACTTCAAATTTGAGATCTATCACAACAACAACAAGACAATATAACAAAAGTACACGAGTACTTTCAATTCAAAGCTAAATGTACTTCGACTAGTGATTCACTATCCACAAATGTTTGTATTTCCATGCACATTTCGAAAGGAATAGATATTCCATCTTTCCAATGCTTCTCATGTGAATGAATGCTTTCTAGAAAACAAACTATCTTTTTGAAGAAAGATATCTTCAAATGGATAGAAGAGAAATGGCAAGATTGCGAGGTGCTATTTCAAACAAAAAATCCCATGTTTGCAAGGAGCATTGCTACTCTATTGCAAACAACAAACTCCCCAAATGTGGAGAGATCGAATGGCCTCCCATCACCTGATTGCAAGGATGGTGTCCCCACGTATAGCATTCACACAAATAAGGGAATTATCTTTTGATGGTCAATTAGGAGTAAAAGATAGTATAGTAAATGTTATGTCAGAACCTACAAAAATACAAAACATATTGCTGTGCTTCATGGATGAGGAGGCAAACATGTTAATTGGAATAAAAAAGAAAATGGAATACAAGTCATCATATATGATTGGACATGTCCGACCAAATGTTTTGATAAGTGCAATGTATAAATTGATTAATACTTCATTATACAAAAACAAGAACATTGTACTGAATAATGAATGGTACAATAATTTGAGCATGTTAAAAGAACAACAAGCTTATGAAGATCAAAGTGAGTATGAAGGACAAAATGGTATGAAAAATGACATAGAAATAGATACTTTAATTCACAATGTTATCTCCTCTGAGCAAGTATTGGATTATCAAACCACAATTCACTTTATCGCGCCATGTGAGAATCAGAGACCACTAGGGCTATTCCAAGATAAGCATAGTGAAGAACTTAACTTCCCAACACTATTTTTCGATTCTCTAAGGGAAAATGGAAACAAGAAATTAACATACATGGACATAGTCAAATTGGAACTTACACACAATCTCTTCTTTAAGTCAATCAAAGTACTTATTAGTCTTTGAAATCTAGCCAAAACATCCCCAATCACTTCTTTAAGTCAATCAAAGTACTTATTCAACAAGTGATACAATCCATTTGGGTTTGCATGCACAGAGGAACTCTACACAGCCAAAGTCTCATAGCCAGAGATGTTAGAGGGAACACTAACATTGAAGGATTCTTAAATCTAACATAGGGTATCGAGACTTTGAGTCACTGAGAACATCCCCATATTATAAAGAGAAGCTGTGAAAGGAGGCATTTGCAATGATGCGTCAATTTGGGCCACCAACATTTTTCATAACTTTCTCTTGCGCTAAACGCTTGTGGGACCCCCTTGTGAGTTACCTACAAACGAACTACAAGACGAACTTACAACATCACTTCGGGCAAATAGATGCAGCAAATGTATGCCACTTAATCAGAGAGAACCAGTTTGTGCAAGGTACTACAACCATAAGCTTCAAAAAATGATCAACACAATCAAGAAAGACAGAGGAATATTAGGAAATGTTACTGATTACTTCTTCGTAATACCAGAGTTTCAAAGCAAAGGAAGCCAGCATAAGTACGATTTGCTTTGGGTTGATGATGCTCCAATCTTCAAGCACAATACTGCTGGGAGGGATGGATTTAGACACATACATATTGTCAATTAGATCACAATTGAAAAAGCCAACATTGTTTTTAAAAAGACATCCCAAAGATATCTTCACAAACTCTTTCAATAGAAAAATCTCTTACTTGCAGCAATCAAATATCGATATACAATTTATTATGGATCCGTACGGAGGTGCATCTTATTGCACATCTTACATCACAAAAGTTGACAACACCATAACAAAAAACTTATAAGATACCATGAAGGAATGTTTGCAAGATGGCACAAAGACTCAAAGTCGATTGAGAAAATTAGGAAATGCTTTTTTACATGATAACAAATGAGTGCGCAACCAGCTTCTTTCATTTCATTGTCCTTACCATTGCACAAATCTTCACGATAATTTCAATTGATTAACACAAATGAGCCTAACAATAGAGATTTGATATTAAAGAGAGAGCATCAACTTGATAAGTTAAATGAAAGCTCAAAGAACATTGCTTGTTTGCCAATCATAGAAAAGTACACCAAGCGCCAAGGTATGAAAGATGTTTGCCGAGCATCATTTCCTTCTGAATACAACCATTCCACCTCATGTTCTAAGATGAGAAAAAACCCTAAAATCATAAGGTTTGTCAAATTCAACAAGGTAAAAGATCGCATTAACTACTACAAAGAGCATGTGCTACTTTATTCTCATTTACAAATGATGAGCTAAGTCCTCTCCACACATACGATTCATGGCAAGTTGCATATAAAGCTAACGAAGACACTATACTGATAAATTGCAACAAGTTTAACTTCAACTACAACAATCTTTTAGAAGAGGGAATTAGCATTGAAGATCTAAGAAGGGTGGACATCTTAGAAAAAAGTGCAAGCAATCAACAAGTAGAGAATATATACAACACCTATGATATTGGCTTAGATATGCCACCACTTTAAAAAAATCCACATGTAGATAACTTCATAATACCCACAAAACAAATCATTCTTCTCCCTAATGAGGAATACTACATGCGTATAAGAGGCCTTAACAAAGAGCAAGAGATATATTTGATCACATCCTTCTACGAAAACGAGTCCGCCCTCTAGATAAAATAAACTTGTTCCTTACAGGAGGTGTTGGTATCGAAAAAACATATATTTTACTACTTCTTGTTCAAGGATTACTTAGGCACTATAATCAAACTTTATATCAAATGGCATTAATTTGCCAAAAGCACTATTACTTCCGTACACTGGCAAGGCCGCCTAACACATTAGTGGTATAACAATACACCCAGCCTTACACCTTCCAATCCATAGCAAAGAACTCACATCTCTCTCTAGAGAGAAACTATACATATTATCAAGCCTTTACAAACAAGTACAACTTCTTGTATTTGATGAAACATCCCTCGTGGGCAGACATACAATGGACTTTGTGGATCTCCGAATGTGAACATTGAAGCACAATTATGAGGACTATTTTGTAGATCTTGACATCGTAAGACGCATGGGTTTTCAAGAACAATAAAGATAGCTTGGAGAGCTTGGCTTACACATACTGGAAAACCAAAATACATTGTTATGAATTGAAAAAAATAATGAGGCAAACGACAATGATTTTATACAAACTTTAAACTCCTTCAGAAAGTGCACGAACACTCAACAACAAATAGACTATATAAATGAAAAATGTTTCCGACAACCACCACAAGACCACACATTCCCACACCTTTTCTATACAAACTTACAAATGAATGCACACAATCATTCAATACTCCATATTGTAAATGGCACAACATATACCCTAATAGCAATCAATCATTTTAGTGAATCAATTTGCAAAACCAAAAAAATTATGGATGATCCTAAGGCAACTGATGGTCTCATAACAATTATATACATAAAGAAAGGCATGCTTGTAGAACTTTGTTTAGGCAACCTAGACCTTGTGAATGGAGCAGATGGAGTCTTCCAAGGAGTCACAATAGTAAATAAAAAAGACAGTCTCGATAAAGTTTGAAAATTACAATGTGGGAAAGAAAGCAAGAATCAACAACATAGAAGCTTACACTATCGACATAGATCCCAATTGGACACAAATACATCGAATTGCAAAGGAAGTGAAAATAGGTCCATCAAGAACAAGCATTCTAACAAGAGAGCAATTCCCAATACAACCTGCTTCATCACACGCTATCCACAAATCATAAGGTCTCACAATGGATCATGTGGCCTTCTCCCCTCAGAAAGCTAGAGGACATGGGTTGGCTTACACTGCAATTTTGAGGGTTAAAATTTTGAAAACCTTTACTTGATAAAACCAATTAAACATGAAAACTTTCACGTGGACAAAGATATTATGGAAGAGATGGAAAGACTTAATACAAAAAACAGATGGCACAAACCAAAAGAAGAGAACAAACCACAATTTGATTTCAACATAAACATCCAATCTTTAAATACAAGATCACTCCAAAAATACAAGCTTGACATCCAAAACACACAACTTATGCAATGTGATGTCCTATGCTTACAAGAAACTAGAACACATCAATTTGAAACAATAACATTCAACACTTTCAAATCAATACATGTCTTCTCATCATGCATCCTATTAAACAACACCACTCATTTGAAACAACAAATCAAACACCAAAACAATGAAATAGAAATCATAGAAGCTCTTATTAACAAATCAAACCAAGACTACCTGATTGTAGCAATTTACAAACCACCAACAGCAATAATATCCACATTTTTTAACATGTTGGAAGATATACTATATTGTAACATGTACGATACACTATATAAAATAGTAATGGGTGACTTTTACATCGACATGAACATGACAACAACATCATCCACAAGATTACAAAACATTATGCAAAAATACAATTTCAAAATGCATATTCAAGTACCAACTACAATATACCGTAGTACCTTAGATCACATATGGACAAACATACCAATTGAAAAAACAACTCTTGAACATCATATACTTACTAGACAGACCATTTGGATCTTTCCCCTAGCCTACATTATATGTTGTAAAATTGTTATTGTACAAAGGTTTTAAACTCTTACCCTTATAAATATGAGGGGAGGGAGTCCCTTTCCTCATAATAGAGGGGCGTCCTCATAAATAAGACGAGAGAGGATCCCTTCCCTCATAATAGAGCAGTGTCCTCATTAAGAACCCCTCCGCTTTACAATCCCCTCCCACTCTTGTCTTTACAACCCCTCCCCTCGTCCATTTTGCACTAGTTAATACATTTTTGAATTCTTTCCAATTGGGGGAACTTATTAATTATCCTCCTAATTTACCTCAGACTGTATTGCACACAAGGGTGTGACTTCTTCTACCAAGCTAAGGACTCAATCTCTTCTTGCAGGCATTGATGGTGTTTCCTTATATGTCCTAAAAGCTTCCAATTATGTCCATAATGTAGTAATCTATCTTATTTGCTCAAGTTATATCAACTAATGCTTCATCCTCCTAGAAAAACATTGAACATGTGTAAAATAGCTTTCAATGTAGGACAATATTATGGATGCATTTGATTACTTATCTCTACTACTTTTTCTTTGAGAGATGGTAATGGTCAAATATCTCAAAGATGGTTGTCTAGTTACTTCATCCCTATAGTGAACACACTCATAAAGTATACCCTTGCAAAAAAATGCATGTTGATCTTGAGGTTTAACTTTGTCTTTTAAGGAGGTAATTGACATATAGATTGTGCCATCAGGTTTTTTGCCATACCACTAACAAGAACTAGCAAAAACATTATCAATTTTTGTAACTTCTAGCTAAAACTAAATATTATGATGTTTGATTCTTATTGCCTTAACCTTGCAATCAAGATGATCTTTACGCATGTGTGGGTCTTTAGATGTGACCAAATTTGTTGTGTTGTTAGGTTTCATCTTGACCCATGGTACTAGAAGGTCCGATCCATATGGTGTCTTGCCTTTACTTCGCTATAGATGTTGTAGTTGCCATGCTCAGGAGGAGCATCGATTCAAGCTCTTCCTCTCGCTCTGCAGCCAGTAGCCCCCGTCATCCCTCCTCCATCAATCACTCCCTCACCACTTTCTCTCGAGGTTTTGAAGCTTCTCTCTGATCTACTTACACAACACTGCCTTCTTCTCCTGCTCCCTTTTTGTAAGGGATTCACCGCCTCACTCTCTTCTAGAAGCTGCTCTACTCACTGTCTTAATTCAGGTACAAGTAAGCTTAGGCTAATTGGCCCTCGATCCAACACTCTCCCTCATCCGCCCCTCTGATGGTATTTTTCACCAACTGGGGTTCCCTATTGGATATATATATATATATATATATATATTATATCTTGTCTCATGTAATTCACTACTAGTCACAACAAAAGATATTCTTGTATGATAAAAACAATAGTAAATATTCCTTTTGTTTAGTTTTTTAATGAAATAGGGCTTAAGATTATGAAATGCATGGAATCCAATGTTAATGAAAGAATCAAACTCTTTAGCATTCATGAAGAGCTATGCTTGTATGATCAATCATCAAGAGTGGGTTAGAGCAGTGAAGAGAACATCTATTCATGTCTACTAAATAGAACTATAGTACTAGTTAGAAGTACCAAATAATCGTTATTTAGAACTACCACTAATGGCTATTTAGAAGTAACACTCATCAATTTAAAGATGACTATTAAGAAGTAACACTAAGTAACTATTTAGTACTACTAAGGATTTAATCTATTGTTTAATAGTACAAAATAATGTTTCTAAAAGTTTTGAATGTTATTAGAATCATGATTTTAATAAATTATTAAGTCTTGCTAACTAGTACTATTTTGTATTGCACAATGCTCATAATAGACCTAAAGTATTAGTTTAAGAATATTGAATAGTGTTTCTAATACTTTTATCTACACAAGGGTACATGTAGGGCTATTGTAACTTCTGCTAATAGTCTAGTAGTACTATTAATTAGCACTAAGAACAATACTATCTGATAAGTACTAAAGACTTATAAAATAACATATGGCAATGGCACCTAGTATATGGCATTGATTACTAGGAATTGCGAGTGCTAACTAGAATGTGATAGCGGTAACCAGCATTTTACACATCTTCACACATGAAAAGATACTTTCCACATCTTCATCACACAAATTGCAGTGCATGAAAAGTAATAATCAACCTAGGCTCAATGGGAGATTGCTTGAATAACATTGTACTTTGATGGAATTATAAAATATCACCGATTACAATTTGATGACAAAAATCTTCTTTGTAATCTTCTTTTCATCTTAATCTTGTTCTATTGGACATAGCATAAATATATTGGGAAATTTCCATAATTTCCTCAAATGCTAATGTATAATACAAGTGATTTGCCATTATGGCTAGGTTGGAGGGTTTCTTTTCATATGCTAAGACTAGGACTTTAGACCACTAGGACAATTAATGAATGTGCGAACAAGCATAGAAAAGGGCATGGAATTGATGCAAAGATTGATAAAGAAGCATAATGTTATTATTTTTAGTCAAAAATCTTAAGGGAAAATGCAAAAACAACTAGCATTATAGTGGCTAAATAGTACTAATAGGTTAATTTAGGGCCAAATAATCCTAAAAAGGGTTACCTAGTATGACATTGGCATATGATAGTGGTACCTGATAAATGATAGTGGTATTTAGCATCTGATAGCATATGACAGTAGTGCCTAAATCATACTAAATAGCATATGATAGTGGCACCTAGCATATGATAGTAGTACTTATTAGCATGTGAGAGCATATGACAATATTACCAAAATAGTACTAAAGAGCATATCAAGGTGGCACCTAGCATATGCTAGTGGTACTTAGCATATGAGAGCATATTACGGTAGTACCTAAACGGTATGAAGTGTTGGTGCTACCATATGATAATGGCATATGAGAGTTGTACATCATATGATAATGATTCTTAGCATCTCTTGCTTGAAAGATTTATGATGGGATCCATCATCAATGTAGTTGATCCGTGGGAGTTGTTGCGCTAACTATTACCGTTGGTATGTCCATTGGTTCTCCCTCCATTGCCTCCGTTGTTGTTGGTAGCATTCTTTGCTTGGGTACCTATCTTGTGTGTAGCAAGTGGATTCTTTGGACATTCATAAGAGTAGTGTCCCTTCTCTTTGCATTCGTAACATGTGACAAGTTCTTTGGTTCTTCGATTAATACGTGTCTTAGCAGGTTTCCAATTAGACTTACCATCATATCTACCAACTTTTCCACTTACACCCTCCTACTTGAAGTATGAAGTATGCTTCTTTGCTCGAGGGGTGCGAGTAGCAAAGCTTCTTTCCTACTTTCTTTCTGACTCTAATGCCAAATCCATAGCATCAGAAGCTGTATATGATCGAAGCATACGTACATCAGCACGAATAGTAGGGTGTAAACCCTCAACAAAGGTACGACATTGCTCCTTTCGGGACACTTTCTCAATAGTTTGCAACTGAAGTAGAGAGGAAAGATATTTCTCGGTGTATGTGTCCACACTCTCATTATCCAACTGCCTCAAGCTTCACCATTTCCTGCGAGTATCCTCTCCAAACTGTGTAGGTAAGAAGCGCTTCTTGATTTTATCTTTGAATGCTTCCCATGTCTTTGGAACATGAGTGCTTTCGGCAACCACGCTCCACCATAATTGTGCAATGCTTGTCACATGTCTCACAGCAAGTTTTACCTTCTCGATCTCTTCGTACCGTTCTCCCAAAAAATATTGATTGAAAGAACTAATCCACACAAGTAAAGCTCGTCCATCTCTTTTACCATCATATTTTGGAAAAGAAAAAGTTTTGCAATTAATCTTACCATACTTCTTCTTATCACGAAGCTTGAGTGCTTTCAAGATGGCCTTTCCCATGTTGTCTTCATCGTTGGACTCATGTGAAGGAGTAGTGTCATGATGTCATTGTAGTGAAGTCTTCACATGTCACTTCTTCTTCCTTTGATGTCTCGTCTTGCTTCATCCATCCTCGCTATCACTGGTGTCTGATGATTTGTTGCTTTCTTTTTTTTCATCATCTCTGTCCTTCATACGCTTCTTTGTGACTTTAGTCATCTCTTTTAACACTTGATTTGCGGGTTCTTCATGGGCTTTATGCGTGTTGCGCATGTACTTAAGTTCCTGCTCAAGGTCCCGTGCATGATGTTTCCATGCATCCAGTGAATCTGATGCATGCATAGGTTCCTCGTCCTCAATCGATTTAGGTGGCTTCCAAGTTGTCGTCACTTGGCATAGAGCATCTTCAATCTCTTGACGTTGTTGCTTCTCATGCTGATAGCATTCTCGCCATTCTTCCTCAGTAAGTGTCATCGGTGTTGAACTTCTTCTTGACCGATGGTGATCGTTTTCCACATCCTCATCATGATGTAGATCTTCAGGATAACCTATCTCTGATAGAATACGCCTTCTAGACATAGTTAAGTATGTGCACGGTGCAAAGAAGAAATCACTATGAAAGGAAATCCACACAAACACAAGACTTATCTCAATTCGGTTTCCAAGATTTAAAAGTGGCTATTTGTCGAATAGTATCTCTGTGGGCTCTCGAACTCACATGATTCCAACAAGTGAATCCACGTTGCAAGGTACAAAGCAAAGCTCATGTCCAATAGCACTTGTAGACAGCCTCCTACTCTTGTGAACACTTGCTTTTGAGATTCTCCTCTTCCAAAATCCGTTGGGTTGCTCCCTTGTTTGCACTTTTTCCTTGAAGGATATCTTTATGACTAGGAACTTCAAAGAATAGAGCAGCAAAGTGACTTGATCTAGTGGATAGTAACCAATTGTTAAGGGGACTTGAGCTAGAACAGTACCGAGATGGGGGACCTCCCGGGAAGTTTTAAGAGCAATCTCCCAAGGCTTCCTCGCGCACAGCCAATGGTGCCAGGTATGCCAAGGACTATGCCTTGGTCGTCGCTTTAGTCATATGCTTGGAGGAGCTAAGATGCGGGTGTGCATTCACAAGCTTCGACCTGTCTACGTACAACTAGCTTCTTCTTTTTTGCCGCACGTTTTCCTACCTACGAGCCGTTCTGCGCTATTCACTTATGTTGCTTCGAACTTCGTTGCGCTCTTGTACACGATGTCCACAATTTGATGCATGCTATGGTTTCTTGTTCGAGGATGCAGGGTGCGTGTGCTTCTCGTGCTATGGACGATGAACCCTGGCTCTGATATCACTGTGACGGGAAACGCTCACGGAACCTGCAAATCCTTGAAAAACACAACAACACTCTTCAAAAATATGCACAAACTCTCAAAACTCACAAACGGAAGAGACTCAACAAGCGTGCTGGATACAATCTCCCCCCATAGGAGTGGTGCTCTCCTTCCACCTCCTATGTATTTATGTATATTCCCCAAAAAGCTTCTGAGCAAGAATCATACAAAAGCCCCTGTGCTTTCCTCCATACACCCTTTTACAGAAAGACCATCCACCTTCTAGAATAGCTGGCTTTTTCGAAAAATAAAGCTTTTTCTAACTTTAGTTTATAAACTTAGCCAAGCCACTAATATTCCAAAATTCAAATATGTACATAAGCTTTTGTAATATCAAAAATTAGGCATAAGCCTTATCATCCCCGCATCACTAGAGTTGCGCCTACGTGCCCAAAATATGGCGGATCATGCTTGCCAGATGCCATCGCCCGATCAATTACTTTTCCCCTGGATTCACACGATCAATAGTAATGAAATATTTCAAATATAAGATAACCTTGGAATTAATCACCACAATCAATCAACCTTTTAGTATTATAGCAATGCGAAATCAATAAATCATAGATGAATGGTGCACACATGCGACACATACCATCTCATGGTGCACCTGATGCTACACATGAATAAAATCGTACGGATGGTGCACACATGCTACACATACCGTCATCGCGTAAGTGGTGCACACAATGCCACACACTCATACAGCCGCACAACCGTATATCCAACCATGTAGGAGCACACATGCATCACTATGGAACAGCGAGCACACATGCATCAGCTGCATGACAAAAATGCTAGATCTCACTAAACTAAATACTGAAGGATTAAATTAATGGGATAATTCCAATTCTCATAACAATTGGCACTTGGCAAAGCTGCTATTTCATTGTAAGAGCACAGTTCTAAACATTGAGTGCTCGCATTGTTTGAGTTGGCCGTTGAGGGAGGAAGGCATTGCTAGAGCCTTGTTGAGCTTCTTGTGAGCCATTCTATCTACTATGGAAGTTGATGGCAGAGGCACCTTGATTCATCAATGAAGTTGCCTTGGAGCTTGTGGGTCTGATGGAGCTCGTCTGTGAACTTTGGTTGTTATTCAACCATTGTAGCCTTCCCATATTGTAGAGGAGCTTTTGGAAGGCACTGGAGGCCATTGTGTGAAGTGAGCACTAGAGCCACTACTTGATGGTCATAGGCCAGGCTGTTGGTTGTTTGTTATAGTCGCTATCATTGAAGATGAACCTACTGCCGGGTTGTGTAGGTTATAGCTGCCTATAGTTGTAGATACTTAGCTTATATCATAGGAGCTGTGGGTTGTGCTCTTTGTCATTGCCTTGTCAGATGCATACAGACTCACATGAGATTTTAGAGATGACTCCAATTTTCTACAAACAGTTGTTCCAAATAGAGGAGGCAACCCCAGCTTCACTGGAGGCCAGAGAGGCAATGTGGGAGTAGGTTCTAGTGGTGGTTTCTCTGCACCTGAGTAGTTGCCTAGAGGCCCCTTTCATGGAGGAGGTGCTCTGGGAGGCCCTCAAGGCCCTTCCCCCACAGATTTGCCTAGGAGAGAATAGTTTGACTTCGACTTTCTTTCGTTTATTACGGGAGCACATCCATACTTTGTTCCTATGGGCCTGCCAAGAGATCTTTAACACAGGCTCCTCCCACAGTCCCTGAGGCGTGGCTAGATCTATTTTTCTCCCAAAAGGGGGAGATAGGATGGACATTCGGTAGTGGAGGCCAATTACACTACTAGACACCGCATACAAGATTTTGGCCAAAGTATTGACTTTGCGGTTGCGACCTCACCTTCCAGATATCATCCACGACTCACAGACCGGTTTTATCTAGGAACGTAGCATCCTCGATAGCCTTTTTACTTTCTGTGAGGCAGTGGATTGCGCCAAATAAGATCAAGGAAGCTACGGATGCTAGCACAACAAGGAAGAGGATATCACCCCACTTGGAATTTTCCAAGGAATAGTGGTATTTTTTAATTCATGCTTGCTTGCATGTGCTATCTGAAATTTATGACCCCACCCCCCAGCACATCATCAATTGGCTCTATTCCATGTCCCTCTTATGCAGGGATGATCGAAACAAACAAAGTAGGCTTCTTTACCACCCAATTCAATCGATCAAAATGTGTTTTTGGCCCATTTAGTGCCAAGAAGTAGGTTCAACTCCAACAAAAGTTCCCACTAGAGAAGGCAAAGGCAAGAAAGAAGCAAATGTTGCATATGTGGTCTCAAGTGCAATACCCAAGTCAGCTCCAACTAAACGAATCTCATAAACTAGTACACAATAACTTCAAGCTGAGAGCAAAGAATTTACTAAAGTGTCGTCTCCTGCTTCTACTTCGCCAAGCAATCCTAGAAAGTAGTTTAGTTTCAATATAAGGGAGCACTAAATTGAAAAGCAATCCTTCCAAGAGATGCATCAAAAATCAAACAAGACCTCTGGACTTACAATTCAACCAAATGGGTTCTAATGATGTGGATGTGTTTATGGTTTGTATGAACAAAAGAAAAGGAATTCATGCATAAAGAGTTCTTGAACTTCAATGAAGATCATATCCAACTCCGAAAAGAGATTAATGCTCATGAACTCGAATACCAGGGAATGTTTTCTAAGGTTAATGGGAGCAAGACATCCTATCAATTGCTTTAAAGTCAAAGAGGATCCTTATTGATTTTTTTGCTGCTATTTCTAATTTTGAATCTACTGAAGCTGAGCTATTGTCTCCATAAATAATCACCAATGACTATTTTTCTTGGTGAGGCTGCGACTATTATTGTTGACTTAATTATGCTTACTATGTATTCCCCATGAAGAGCGAACATTTAGTTTTTGTACATGAGAGAAAATCTATTGTGAAAATCTTATATTTTTAATCAAATATACAGATTTTTTGCTCAAAATAAATACATAAATAGTGCTATATAATAAAAATAAAGGTACCAAATAGTTTTGAATAGAACTAACTAGTAACGTGAATGATTAGTTCAATACTAGCATTGTGGCTATATCGGGGTTTCTTTTCATGAGCTAGGATTGAGACTTTACACTACTAGGACCATTAATGAATGAGAGACAAGCATGACAAAGGGCATGGAATTGCCTTGTTTGAGATAAACGTGGAGCTTTTATATTTTTGTTTGAGATAAATTACAATCTTATGCATTTTTGTTTGGGGATTGACTCTTGCAAGAGTCAACTTAAATAATATTTCACTACAAATGAATGTTTGGGAGATTCTCAAAGCATTTGGTATGATGGACGGCAAGCTTGTGTTGATACCTATGGATGTGAACATGAAGCTTTATGTAGAGGATTCTTCATCACTTGTTGACATTAGAAAGTAAAAGAAGCTACTTGCCACTTGAGACTTTGATTTTTCACTACGACCAGAGCTGATATCATCTTCATGGTTTATGGGTTGAGAAGGTTTTCAAGCAAGCCACAAGAGAGTCACTAAAAGAAAGGGATGCAAGTACTTAGATACATTAAACGGTTTTCTCACTAGACTTGATATTAGACCTCATACTAGCTTCACAGCTGATGTGTTGAATAGGATTTCAAACAAGCCCCAAGAAGAGTCATTGTAAGGAAAGTATATGGGCACTTACGTACATCAGAGGCACCCTTGGGTATGGCATCACTTATAGCACGCATGGCAATCTAATACTATGACTCAGATTGAGTAGAAGATTTTATAGGAAATCTAGGAGGGGAATTAGTCTATACTCAATGCCTTCATCTTAGCACATTATGTACCAACTAGCATTATAGTGGATAAATAGTACTAAATAGGTCAATTTAGGGCTACATAGTTCTAAAAATGGGTACCTAGCATAGTGGTACTTAGCATTTGAGAGCATATGATAGTAGTGCCTAAATTTTATTAAATAGCATATGATAGTGGCACCTAGCATATGATAGTGATACTAAGCATGTGAGAGCATATGACAATATTACCAAAATAGTACTAAATAGCATATTAAGGTGGCACCTATCATATGCAAGTGGTACTTAGCATATCTTAACCGATTGGTTAACAATATGCCACCACTAGTTAGTGATGTCATTTGATGGATAGTGGGCAAGTCCATAGAGCTAGGAGTGTGCCTTGGAGCCAAATAGGCCCAAGATGGTTGTGAAAGAATGAGGAAAGAGAGTGGTATAAAGGGAATAGGATTGGCCCTCCCTTCAAAAGGTGACATGTATAAAAGGCCAAGTGGTTGACTTTGGTCTTCATTGTTAAGTGCACAAGTTTGGAATACAAGCTCTCTCTTCTCTTTTAAGAGTGTTTTTGGGTGTTCCCTTGTTTCCTTTGTAGTGCCTTTGTGTTTGCCACTCCATCCCTATTCGTACTCATCTTCTTCTCCCCTTCTCCCTCTCTTCTCCCATCTCTTCTTTCCCTTTTTCTCTCGTGGAAACACATTGCAACAATCCAAAAGCTGCTTGAGTGACACTTGCGAATGGCTCGTGCTTTGCATTACTCTCACAAGGAGTAGCTTGGAGTGGGGGCTCCATCGGCATTCCTTCAAGATCCTCACAATATGTGAGTCACTATCAAGACAACACAACTTTGGCGCCACTACCAGGGAGTTCAAGGTATGCTTTTGCATTGCACTTGCTTTCTCTCATCATCCACCCATTGCTCATTGCTTCAAGCTTAACTTGGAGCTTTGTTAGTGGAGTTGTAGGAGAGGAATGAGTGGAGAAGAGTGAGTTTAGGAAGAGAAAATAAGCTGTCATTTTCTTTTTGGAAAGCATTTTGGATCATTTGAAGCTTGCTTTTTATGTTTATTAGTGTTTTGGGTTGGTAGCAATATAGTTTGGAAGATTGCTAAAGGAGTGTATGGTGTCAAGACTCACAAAAAACAACCAAGAATGAGGAATCATCTTGAAAATCAAAGTGGTTTTAACTGTTGACAGTCACCTCCTCAAGAAATCTCTCATTTTGCATTCAAATGTTGTTCTTTTTTATTGTTTTTGCATTGAGTAGGTAGACTAGCATCCCCCTATCACAAAAAAACCTGAATAGAAACTTCAAAGTCATCAAAAACCAGTCGGCAAAATTGCAAGTTCCTATCCCACCGAACCTTTGCAATAGCTTGGGATCCCACCGACCCGTCGCCTTGGGCCTCTATCCCACCGATCAAAGAGGCATTGACATAGTGCCATAATGCTATCCATCAGATTGACACGTGTTAGAACCTAACACATTGCCCTAATTAATTATAGTCAGTTAGCTATCCCATCGGTCAAAAAGGCATTGATGAGGTGCCATAATGCTATCCCGTCGACCTGCTATCCCTGTTACGAGAAACTATTTCTCAATTCTTGTCTTGAAAATTAAGCAAAGTATTTTGTGAATAGGATAGAATCGCACCAGACGTGGCAGGGGTTCTATCAGTATTCTTATGTGGTTTAGTTGAGGGACGCTTGGCTAAACGAGTGCCACTTAATTAAGTATTATGGGTGATGCCATTATGAAATACTTGAATTATTTGGTAGATGCATGTGATGACCATTTCTTAGCATGTTGGTACTATGATGTGTAGTCATGAGTATTTTGGTATATGCCATTGGGATGCTAAGTGTTAAAGGTATTAGTATTTAATGTGCAATGCAATTATTTACTAATATGCTTTGGTTTTATAAGTTCAGGTGATGCTAAGGAAGATCGAGAATATTTAAGCTCGAAGGAACATTGACAAGCATTCGCAAATATTGGCGAATATTTGAAGTATAAGGCGGTGTCCCTCACCTTAGTATATTTGGTCATAAGTATTAATGACCTTGGCACAATTGTGGATTGCAAATGATAATGGGCTCAAATGCCTTTACATTTATTTGGCTTACGATCTTGGAGGAGTGGTGACAAATCATTGTGGATTAATGATTATGCAAAGGTTTTTGTATTAATGGCCAAGGGCCAATTCATTTTGTAAAAATGAGAGAGTGATCTAAAGCCTTCCCATTATTATTGGGCATGTGCTAGACTCAATCGTGAGTAAAGGATTGAAGAAGAGAAAAGTATGCATTAAAGGATGTACAAGAGAAAAGAATGGCTAAAGGCAAGGACATGCCTTGGCAATGAGAGGATCACGTATCCTTGTATTGTGGCTCATGCATTACTTCAAAATATTATAAATACTCAAGGTGTGGGATCACGAGCCACACATCTTGAGGGGGGAGATTGTATCCTATGCTTTGCCTTGTGTCCTCTTCCATTTCATGGTTTTCCGTTCTTCTCTTTTATGTATTTCAGTGTATTTGTATTTTTGAAGCTAATGTGTATTGTGGTATTTGCAATTCACGTTTCAGTGGTATCAGAGCTCTTGCTACGCTCCACGAGGACTTGAGATTGATAGGTACTTCTCCAAAGAATTGTTGGGAAGAGAGCTAAAGCAGAAGTCGACTCAGATTTCGAAAAGGAATGCAAATATTACTTGGAGAGTGGTATTTTGGGAGTCTAAGTTTTGGGAGGCCCTTAACTCTTTGATCAAAGTCCTCTCTTTGCAAATTTAAAAAAAAAAACAGAGCTTCTTTCTCTAATACGTATCGCCGCGACATGCCTCTTGGTTCCATACTCTCTTCCCCTCTCCAATCTCTCCTTGCTTCATTGCTTAAGCCTTCCAAGCATCCCTCCCAACCTCTCCAAACGTTTAAAAAATGGTCAATGGAGAAAAATTATTGCTTGTAACTCTTCCTGCAACGAACGGCTATGTGAGAAGAAGTTTTCTACCTTTCTCTCCCAATTCTTCACCAATTTCACTTCTGTCTGGCTCAGTAGCTTAGCTTTTTGCCCACTCAAACTCTCCTAACAACTAGAGGAAGATTTGATGAAGAATGGAGCTAAATAGCTCTTTCCAAGTTCTTGAAGAGGAGGCTACGTGAGAGGACGTTTTTTAACCTCTCTCTCTCAATTATCCATCAAATTCAGTTCTGTCTGGCTCAGTATCTTAGCTTTTTGCCCACTTAAACTTTGCTAACAATCAAAAAGAGTTTTGATGTAGAATGAAGCTCTATAGCTCCTTCTAAGCCCTTGAAGAGGATGCCAATTGGTGAAAGAGTTCTCCATACACTCTTCACTAATTGCTACAAGATTTGACAGGAGTCTTAGCTAAGGCATTGATAAGGTATTCCCAGAAGCATGAAGCTTGAAGTGGTCTAGAAGAGGGGGAGTGAATCTCAACATATCAAGAGAGAGAAAACGTGAGTTTGTGAAGAAGAAGGTGATAAGTTATCTGTGATAAGTTATCAAAAACTTCCAAGAACTTATCGACCCTCTTATCCCTCCTCTACTCCTCTATCTTTCTTTCTATTTCTTCTACAAATGTAGTAATTGACTAGCACTTTTGAAGCCGATTATTGGAAGCTCTTCTCATTTCGATTTTTGGTAATGCTACTTACGATACTTGATCAAAGGAGAATATCCAACATTTATGACTTGAGGACTACAATTGATTTCAAACAATAGTTTTTAAATTTCTTGTTGTACTAATAACAAATGCATTGTCAAGATATTTGAAAAGCAGCTTGCACCAAGCTTTTACTCCTTCGATCTTGACGATCTGTTTCCACATTTCAAGTTTTTGAGGGAGTATATGAGAACTTCTTTCAAATATGTCAAAACGTTTATGAAAATAATTATTCCATGCTTGTGAAATTTGTTATTTGTTAACCCTTGTAAATTCCTACAAGGAGAGAAAGTGTTGTTGATGTCTGTGAACAAGACTCTACAGACTCTTATTTTAAGATATTTTACCAATTTGGTTAAAAGGTAATATATCGGTAAGTATGCATTGCATTTTATTTTGGTAAGCTTCAATTTTGGTAAGTGATAAGTGATATTTTGAGTAATCTCAATATTTGTCTAAGCAACAAGTGCTTAAAGTAAAAATTGAGAAGAGAATGGTAACGCCATTTTTTTAAGAAGCAAGATTTTATTGCATGAGTGCTTGCACTACAAATTTGAAAGAGATATCTTGCGGCACTTTTTCTTATAAAGAAAGCTTTAACTCTATCTTGAATTAAGTGAAGCTTAAATACAACAAGATTAAGCAAATAGTCATCTAGCTATTTTTTATAAGCCATTTTTAATTTGTCAATCTATTCCACAAGAATCTAGCATCTCTAGTTGATGTGAAACTACCAACCCAAGAGGTACAGATTCTCTTTTCAAGAATCAATTGTTCAATTTATTTTCAAGATTTTTGTGCAAGAATAGACTTGTAGTATTCCTAACAAGTAGGAATTGGTGGAATAATGATTTCCAAATTCTTGAAGATAGGAAAAGATTTCCTTTCCTTTAATCTAAACACAAGCATAGCTTGAAATTTAATTTTTAAGAGTCAAGATTTGGCTAGCTTGATGAAAGATTTAACTGAATTGTTAGCAATTATTGCTTGCTTTCTTATTGGAAGATTTAGCAGCTTTCTTACTAAAAATGTTCGAAAATGATTAGACTCATAGAGTTGGTATAGAGAATATATAAAGGTACAAGTAAGATCTCATGTGGATCTATACTCTCTTTTGAGCATTATAAGTCACTAATGGTGAAGCAAAAACTTTAAGATTATACTTTGATGACATTCATGCTAAGCAAGAGGGCATGATGGCTTTTTGGTTATATTAAAGCTTGAATTAATTAGATTCAGTATGTTTTGAATTTTAAAGCTAAGATCTTTTGATATTCCTAAAATATGATTCAAAAAGGAAAAGATAGCTAGAAGATCTTATGATTTCTATTGTCAAGGATAGTTATAAAAACTTTTATGATTTACATTTGAGATGTAAGATGATGCGATTAAGTTTGATTTGGCCATATATATATTTAGTAAAGGATGGCAATGAAAGTATTATTGGTCCCATTTGCAAGTTCATAAAAAGGGCAAGATAAATAAGTATTAACATTCTTGCATAGGGGACTATATGATAAGAAATTTGGCATATATCAAGAAGACGATGATGCCCAACATAGCTCAATTATAGAAGAGTTGATTGATCTTTATTTTGAATATTTTTTAAGAACATAAATTTATTTGAGCTATAGCTTTGTGAAAGCAAATAAGATTTTCTAATTATGGATGAACATTCATGCCAAGCAAGGGGCAATACATGAATGATTGCTTATGAAGTTTTGTCAAGATGTAGATCTTGCATGTGTCTAGCTATCAAGGTAAGCTTTTATTGGCTAGATTAAACCTTGATTATTAAAGTTAGTATCTCTCAAGGATATTTTATACAAATCTTGTTTTGACTATGATTTCCCTAAGGAAAGGATAAGGTAAGAAACTTTGATGAACTTATCCCTAAAAGATAAAGATATCATTGCTTGATATAGAATTTGATGTATACTAGAACTTTGTTGAAGTATGCAAGTTAGTACTATCCAAGAAATCAAGTAATGAGTAGGAATTATTATCCTAAGAAGACGAATGATAGGGGAAAAAAAAAGTTTATTGAGAAGGGTAATCCTTGATTGTATCATAATGATCAGTAAAGATCCATACAATGAGATTTAAGCACCTTCCAAAGAAAGAAGCACAATGGGTCTTGAGTATTATATTCAGATTTCCTTAATCTCCTACACTCATATAAAAACTTAACTGCGGTCAGTTGCATCTCAAGAAAGAGGGAATGTTACGAGAAACTATTTCTCAATTCTTGTCTTGAAAATTAAGCAAAGTATTTTGTGAATAGGATAGAATCGCACCAGACGTGGCAGGGGTTCTATGGTATTCTTATGCGGTTTAGTTGAGGGACGCCTAGCTAAACGAGTACCACTTAATTAAGTATTGTGGGTGATGCCATTATGAAATACTTGAATTATTTGGTAGATGCATGTGATGACCATTTCTTAGCATGTTGGTACTATGATGGGTAGTCATGAGTATTTTGGTGTATGCCATTGGGATGCTAAGTGTTGAAGGTATTAGTATTTAATGTGCCATGCAATTAGTTACTAATATGATTTGGTTTTATGAGTTCAGGTGATGCTAAGGAAGATCGGGAATATTTAAGCTCAAAGGAACATTGACAAGCATTCGCAAATATTAGCGAATATTTGAAGTATAAGGCGGTGTGCCTCACCTTGGTATATTTAGTCATAATTATTAATGACCTTGGCACAACTGTGGATTGCAAATGATAAAGGGCTCAAATGTCTTTACATTGAAATACATAAAAGAGAAGAACGGAAAACCATGAAATGGAAGAGGACACAAGGCAAAGCATAGGGTACAATCTCCCCCCTCAAGGTGTGTGGCTCGTGATCCCACACCTTGAGTATTTATAATATTTTGAAGTAATGCATGAGCCACAATACAAGGATACGTGATCCTCTCATTGCCAAGGCATGTCCTTGCCTTTAGCCATTCTTTTCTCTTGTACATCCTTTAATGCATACTTTTCTCTTCTTCAATCCTTTACTCATGATTGAGTCTAGCACATGTCCAATAATAATGGGAAGGCTTTAGATCACTCTCTCATTTTTACAAAATGAATTGGCCCTTGGCCATTAATACAAAAACCTTTGCATAATCATTAATCCACAATGATTTGCCACCACTCTTCCAAGATCATAAGCCAAATAATTTGTATTTTTGAAGCTAATGTGTATTGTGGTATTTGCAATTCACCTTATCTCTATTATCTAGCCAGGTCATTGCTTTAACTCTATCCCATCGAGTCGGTGCTTTAGCTCTATCTCGTCGGATTGTTGCCTTAGCTCTATCCCGCCAGTCGGTGCCTTAACTCTATCTCACCGGGTCGTTGCTTTAGCTCTCTTTCACCGGTCAGTGCTTTAACTCTATCCTGCTGGGTCATTGCTTTAGATCTATCCCACCATCGGGAAAAAGTAGGGATCTAAGTGTAATCTAGCACGTGAAAATTAGGACCCTGAGCATCAAGAAATGATGAAACTTGCATGCAAATTGCATTGAAATAAACAAGAGGTTCCCTTGCTAGAAAAGATGGAGGTGGTGTTGCGGCCCCCCTTCCTAGCGCTTGCACTAGGATTCTCATAGCTTGTTTGTAAGGACCATTTGCAGTAAGGAGGAGCTTGTGGAACAGTGGGCCCTGTCCCATACATTGGTGGTCATGATGAAGGGTTCCATGGATTTGATTACATAAGGTTGGGACGGGAGGATCCAGGCCCACTAGGAATTTGCACTGTGATGGGTTGGGTTGGGCCTAGCAGGTAGGATTGGAGGTCCCCTAGGGAGTAAAAAAGAGGGAGAAGAGGGGGGAAAGCAGGAGGAGAGGGGAAGGGAGCGGAGGGAGGAAGGGAGGGGGCCGACGGGAGGGGAGGCGAGGAAGGGGGAGGGGGGATGGGAGGGCGGGAGGAGAGGAGGGGGGGGGGTTAACGGCCGGGGAAGGGAGAGGGGAGGGCGCCCTCTCGTCGACCCCCTCCCCTCCCTCCCGCCTCCCCCTCCCGTTTGTGCCCTCCCTGCCCTCTCACCTCCTTGCCTGCCTCCTCTCCCTCCTCCCTCCCGCCTCCCTGCCTACCTTCTCTCCTCCTCCCTCTCGCCTCCCCGCCTGCCTCCTCCCTCCCGACTGCCCTCTCCTCTCCCTCCTCCCTCCCCTCGCGTCCTCCTCACCACTCCCCGCCTTAACCATTCTTGATGTTTTGTCATATGAGATGATGCACCACTTCGGGGGGGTCACTTAGGCCTGAAGTATGATGCTAGGGACTTGCTTTTGAAGTCCTTAAAAAGAATCATCATATCAAAAGCTTTTTGCCCAAGTCCTACCCTCTCCAAGTTAATTATCTCTACATTCAAAGTCACAACTAGGAAAGGCTGTTCTATTAGCTTGACTAAGCAATTGACAGTGGGAACAATGAAAGTTGAAGCCTTATGAGGTAGGACTTACAGGTTGAATAGGATAAATAGTGTGCTATAGAGCATACAAGGTGTGCCGCATCTATGTATATTGAAATTGTCTGCTATATAGGTTTGAGTAGCACAATAGTGAGCTATATAGTATACATAGCTCCACATCTATGTGTGCACTCAAACCGTGTACCAAGTAGCAGATTTTGTGGGGTGTATATAGCACAGATAATGTTGTATAATGCATACGTGTTGTGCCCCATATCTATGTATTGAAATTGTCTGCTATGTTACTATAGTGTGCCACATAACATATGCACGTTAATAGTTCAGAGCATTGCTTAGTTCTAGCCTGCACTAAATTACAGGTTTTGGGTTTACATTTGAGCTACCAACAAGGTGAGCCAATGCAAGGCAACATGGGAAGATCTGGGACAATGTCATAAGGGATTATGAAGCTAGAAAGAAAAGAGAGCAGCGCGCAAAAGACAAATGTAGGAGGGAGGTTACTATACGATGACTTGTAGAAGCAAAGGATTGTTAATAAAATTGTGAAATTTTTTAATAGCATGATGACTGCCATGGGTGCAGAACTCAAGACCAAACTTTTCAATTCAATATTGCAACATCCTTGGGTCCAATGCCTTCATGACCTTTCATCAAGAGAATAAGGTGACGTTCAAGCATGCCTCATTAACAAAGACCATGGGGGAGAGGAAAAAATAGATGTAGAAGATGTTTTCGCATTTTGTAATTCTCAAAACATTTTGTTTAACTTAGATGATTCATTGAAGGAGATGGAAGAGATTGAATCTAAAAGTTATTGATAGCTTTTAGCCTTTGGGAATTGAGATTTCAAATGCAACATTGAGATTATATTCAAATTTGAGATTATATGCAACATTGCAACAAATGAAGGTTTCAGATGCAACATTGAGGTTATATTCTCAAATTTAAATTCTCGTGTTTATTCTCCTCCATATATTTGCTTGGAATCCTATTATACATTTGAGAAGTTTCTAGCTTGTGATGGAATCTAGGATGTCTTTTATCTACGATTTCTTTCCATTTTGAATTATTATAAGGTGGACTATTTCAAATAGAGCTTGACATAAAGGATATGTACAAGGGATATAATTTATGCTCATCTTGATGCATCACTCAAGTACTTTGTCTAATTGATACATTGCCCATTGGCTATGCTCTTGTAAATGACTATTAGGCCGCAAAGACCAAAATCATGAAATAATTTTGGGGGTGATGAAGTATTGCTATTCGAATTTTGATTATTATATCCAAGGGGGGGCATACTACTCAGCACGAACTTTAAAGTAAGGTAAAATGGCTCCCATAAAAACGATCTCGATTTCTCTCCATGACCTCAGTCTCACCCTCCCTAGCTGCCAGACCCTTGCTTTTTGCACCCTCCCTCATTTTTTTCTTTTAGTCGCTTAGCTCTCCCCCTTCTTGTAGTTGCTCGACCCCCTCTCCCCTTAGTGGTCCTTGCTTCCTCTCTCCCTCGCTGTTCCTCCTCCATCTCTCCCCCCCTACTCCTCTAGTCCCTCTTTGCCTCTTGGCTTTAGCTCCCTCTCCCTAAAGACACCCGCTCGACCTTCTCTCCCTCCCCACCCGCTCCCTCCCCTTCCTCTGCCTGACGCCATCTTCACTCTGCTTAGTCTCTCCCTCATCCCTCTCCCTCCTCTTTCTCCCTTTTCAACTACTAGACCCCTTCACTTTGCAACTCCCTCATCCCTCACTGCCTCCCTCCTCTTTCTCTCCCCCTCTGAGCTCAGCCTCTCCCCTTCACCCGCTTGATCCCCTCTCCCTCATTCACCACTGTCGGCAGCGATGCAAGGAGGTGAGGGGACATACACAAGGGCTGCACAGAGATTATTAGCAACCAAGTTAGTTAGGTTACGTGAGGATAGATCACACTAGTTCAACTAGTGATTTTCGTATGTGCCAAGTGCACTGAGCCAACATGAATACATTTGGCTAAATGCAAATTTCGAAGTTAATGATTGAATACTTTCATTAGCATGTGAATTTTCCACACAAAAAATAAAAAATGTGGGTGCTTGAATCATGCTGAAATTTCTAGCACCAACGAAAAAAAGCTAGCTAACCTTTTTATTTATTGGTGTGCAGGGCGGGAAGTGTGCAACAGCTCTCCCTCCCCCCCGTTCCCGTTTCTTTCAACCATGACTGCCCACAACCACACGGAGAGCAGCGGCGTCATGCCTGCCTTCCTTGATTATGAACACCTGCGTAATGCTCGGCTCGCAGAAAACCGGAAGCGAATGGAGGCGCTCGGTCTTGTCGACCTCTCGCGGTCTCTTGGCAACTCAGCTCGTCGCTCCGAGAAAAGCAGCACCACCAGCAATAACAGCAAAGGACAGGATCCCCTTGCAGTCGCCTCGGCCCCGGCCCCCGCTAGACGTTCCTCCAGGTAGCACTTGTCGGTCCTCAAGTTGTCATTTGGTGAGACATCGGTGCTAAAAATGAGATCAAATGGACGTAATGTACATTCTTAAATCGACAGGCGATACGTTTGTGCTCAGAAAATACGTTATCGCCAGTTGCCATGCACGGCAGTGCTTGGACTTTATACTCCCACTTTTATTCACTCTACACACCAGAGCTTGTGGAATGCCTAGTGTATAAAGCGATGCCATTACGCATGCAGATTAATGGGAACCGCACTACCATCTTATAAAGAGGTAAGTGCTGTTCATGACGTCAACGCTGGCCCTGTAGCTACAGATTCTCGCCAATGTCAGCCAGAATTGTACACTGAAGAAGATGAGAAGCTCCTTGGAGATTGTGGTCAAGATTGGGAGCTCTTCAAAGATGGTTATGCTGCTGACGGTACTCGAATCTACGACTCAATAACTGGGAAGACCTGTCATCAATGCAGGTTCTGTCTCTCTCTCTCTCTCTCTCTCTCTCTCTCTCTCTGGCCAAATAGGTAGACATTAAATCTGAATTTGGGGCAAAAAGCACGAAGCATTTCTAGGAGTGCATAAGACAGCTTCATATTATTACATAGCATAGGTGCTTTCTACTACAAATCTGTTATGTCTATAAAACCTAAAGCAAGCAACCCATCATTATATCAGTCTAAGACTGAGAGTCTTTAGATTACTAAAAAATGCTTTATTTTTCCTGTAAACCACCGATTTACCCTGCTCTCTTGATTCTCTTACTTTGTTCAGTTCCGTAGCTCTTTCCTTGATATCCAAAGCGAGTTCCTTTGATATCCAAAGTGAGAGCTCTCTCTCTCTCTCTCTATATATATATATATATAGAGAGAGAGAGAGAGAGAGAGAGAGAGAGAGAGAGAGTACAAAAAGTAAAGGAGGAGGAATATAATGGCTTGCATTAGGAAATTAGAGAAAAAGTTGTGATAAATCATATATAATAACTGAAAAGGGAGATCATCCATACATTTGCTTGAGATAAACTCCATGTAGTACACACATTATGTTTGATGTTGTATCATGCAATGTCCAAGCATGCACAAGGCATGTGGCATGTTCTTACGTACTTCTATGAAGTTTTCGTCCATGTTGTGGCCTGTTGGTTTTGCGATAATTCTTTCCATCTTAAGTGGTGCGTTGCCCCATTAGCTAGATTTAGATCCTTGTTTGGGAGAGACTATAGTCTTCACAAGCAGTTGTAGCTTGAATGAAGAGATTTTGGACTACCTTTCGATTAACCTTCTCCTTTAGTGCTAGCCTTCGTCATGGTGGAGTCTGCCCTTCACCTCTGGAGTGCCGACATAAACTCAGTACGAAAACTTTGAATAAATGGATGCTCAAGTATGTGTGAGAGCATATGCTTATACTAGATGGTCTACACCCACTGTTGGGCGTTGATGATGCCAGTGGGGATGTCATAGTAGCTAGCCCCTACTTTGCGTGATGGAGTTGATGGTTTTCAACCTTATGAGTGACTATCATGAGATTGAAACTGCACTATGTTGTGTTTTTAGAGGATGAGTTTGGGCATGTTCCTGGACTTATCTAGGTGATATGCTTCTGCTGTATTGGCGGACATGCAAATTTCACCTTGTGAAGTTTTCATCCATGTTGTGGCCTGTTGGTTTCTTTCTATCTTAAGTGGTGCGTTGCCCTATCAGCTAGATTTAGATGCTCGTGTGGGAGAGACTAAAATGAAATGGTTTAGTCTTCATAAGTACTTGTAGCTTGAATGAAGAGAATTTGGACTACCTTTTGATTAGCCTTCTCTGTTAGTGCTAGCCTTTGTCATGGCCGAGTCTGCCCTTCACCTCTGGAGTGATGACAGAAACTCAGTACGAAGACTTTGAATAAATCGATGCTTAAGTATGTGTGGGTGTGTGGATTTGTATGTGTGAGAGCATATGTTTATACTATGGTCTACACCCACTGTTGGGCACTGATGTCGTTAGTGAGGGGGGATGTCATAGTAGCTAGTCCTTGCTATGCGTGATGGAGTTTATGGTTTTCAATCTTATGAGTGACTATCATGAGATTGAAATTGTACTGAGATTGAAATTGTACTATGTTGTGTTTTTAGAGGATGAGCTTGGGCATGTTCCTAGACTCATCTAGATATATGCTTTGGCCGTATCAGTGGACATGCATGCAAATTTCACCTTGTGAAGTTTTCGTCCATTTTGCGGCTTGTTGGTTTTGCGATAATTCTTTCCATCTTAAGTGGTGCATTGCCCTATCAGCTAGATTTAGATGCTTGTCTGGGAGAGACTAAAATGAAATCGTTTAGTCTTCATAAGCAGTTGTAGCTTGAATGAAGAGATTTTGTTCTACCTTTTGATTAGTGTTCTCCTTTAGTGCTAGCCTTCATCATGGCTGAGTCTGCCCTTCACCTCCGGAGTGCTGAGTAGAAACTCAGTACGAAGACTTTGTATAAATGGATGCTCAAGTATGTGTGGGTGTGGATTTGTATGTGTGAGAGCATATGTTTATACTATTGTTTACACCCACTGTTGGGCGTTGATGACATCAGCAGGGATGTCATAGTAGCTACTCCTTGCTATGCATGATGGAGTTTATGGTTTTCAACCTTATGGATGACTATCATGAAATTGAAACTGCACTATGTTGTGTTTTTAGAGGATGAGTTTGGGCATGTTCTTAGACTCATCTAGATATATATACAAAAACTAAAACCCGTAGTAGATATGTTTTATACTTACATTGGAGCTGATATAAACACTTAGATCTAAGTAGAAAGAAATTAAAGAAAAAAACTACTGGATTTTTTTCACAATAATTATAGTAAGAGCAAGCATTGTGCGCATATGATTTGTGGGAGCTTACTTTATCTTATGTATGAAAAGAGCATGCATAATGTATAAATTGCTTGCACACACAGAAATAGGTAACATGATGCCTTGTATTTATCCTTGTAGTGTGTTGCATGCAAATGGTAGTTGTAGGCATGCATGATGCATGTGACATGATGTAAAGTTTACATGTATGCAAAAGAAGAATGCTTATTTAGATTTATTGGCCTAATTGATCAACTGTTATAATCATTCAATGGTGAGCTTTATGCTATAGCCCTCAGCCCAATTCGAAATTTGTGCTAGAATATCTATCGATTAGGTCCAAGGCACCCCTCCCCTCCTCCTCATACTCTTCCTCCTCCTCTCCATCCTCCTCCTACTCCTCATACTCTCCCTCCCCCTTCTCATAAATTTATTTTCACACATGAATTGTACCATATTGCCGTATCTTGTTTTTGCTGTCTCGACTCTGGTCGGAAATGAAGATCTCATTTCTGCTTTTCGGCTCTGGCCAAAAACTTCTTTTCCGGCGTGTTTGCTGTTTTTGTTTCCCTCGTTCTCGTTTCGACGTGCAACTATGAGAAGCATATAAGGGTAGCTCATAAAGCATATCTCGTCTCAGCAAACTCACATTGCTTTCAACCTTAGTGTCGCTTATACGTAGTCATTTTCTAAGTAATGCCTTCGTGTGTGCTCATTAAGATGTAGATATGATAGTGGCTATATACTAGTTTTAGACATACCTTGTTTGTCTTGTGCTGGATTTTTAAAATCATGTTGCAATTGAGCAGTTTCCTTAAAAGTGAGTCTTCATGATAGTGGCGTATTTCTTAATAGTAAGTACCTTAAAATCATGATTCTTGCTGTATAATCAGGCAAAAGACTTTAGGATTGCGCACATGGTGCAATCAATGCAAATCCCTTCGTGGCCAATTTTGTGGGGATTGCCTTTTCATGAGGTACACATTTTCAAACTCATTCATTATCTATCGACTACATATGTTTTGGATGCATGACCATGTGTAACCCGCATTATTTTAAAGCATGTGTAGATTGTCGAATGCATGTTTGTGAAAGCTCTCTTTTCATCTTGTTTCTTGTTATGCTTGAATTCATTTGTTTTTAATCATACGTATGACTTGGGTGAATGACTTCTGGCTCATGGGTAAAAACTTTGTACATGCCTTTATTTTCATCAGTTGTAAATTGAAAATGTTTTCACACCCTTCATTTTAGAAAATCGAAAGCAATGTATTTCTTCTTGGCATAAGAAAATTGCAAACATTTCATAGCTCTCTTTCCAATGCCACTTTCTAAAATTTCCTATATCTATATGTTTTTTAATAGATACACAAAGAGGGATGTGCATATATATATCTATCTCTACTCCTGCATGCGTGTGTGTATATAGAAGGTTTAATGTATGTGTACATATACACACACACGCATTGTGTGTGCACGTGTGTAGAGTGGTGAGAAAGAAAGAAAGAAATATTAATGTCAACGGAAGGCCTCGCGGGTGTATGGGACAAAGTAGATCAAATGGAAGTGGAAACTCATACAAGCCTCAAAGGGCTGAAGCAAAGGGCGCGCTAGGGCCCTTGTTGAGTGCTATGCTAGTTTAAGCTATAGCTATAGATCTCAAAACTCAGAAACACAACCAAAACTGGAGCTGAGATTTGGCACCGAATTAGAAACGAAAACTTGGCACCGTAGTAGCTCTCCGGTGCACTGCAAAGATCTCCTCAATTTGCAGTTGTCGAACTATCTCACGTCCTCTGCGGAGGACGGAGATAGGTTGAACCTCGATGGTGCGTGCCCTGGTCACTCTCGGTGTCGTGTGTGGACTCTGTGTCCCTCGGTTGGCAATATCATATCGTCTCCCTCTACTAATCCACAATGCTCATAGGTCAGCTAGCTCCTCCTCCTCCACCCGAATGTATCCTAGAGTCGGCTCAAAGGTATAAAAATATGTGACATCATTGTGCTCGGACTGCCTCCGTAGCTTGTGATGCCATATCTGCATGTTGCTGTCTGATCTGTCGAACTAGCGTGTCTTGGTGCCATCTCATCTCAATCAAATAAGGCCCAATGCAGGCCTTGTTCTGAAGATGAATTAGTCGAGAGAGGACCAAAGTTGTGCCCCTTCTGAAAGAGGTAGTGGTATCACCCTTGAATCTCGTAGTAGGCTGGGTAGACACATAAGAAGTGCTCCTCTGTCAAAATCTCCCCCAATGTGCATAGTCTCCAGATCCGCTGCGCTCTGACTCATCTGTCCTCAAGGTACTGGGGTCTAATGATGAGTCCATGCTTTGATAATCTCAAGAAGTGGTCGTGATAGAATTGCACCTTGGTAGGGAGCTCTTGGTCCCCCCCAACCCGTAATGTATGTAGCTGGAGGAGGTCTAACCGTATGATATGGTTACGAAGGAATGACTCGGGTGGTGCATCCATGCTGTACTGGAAGGGGGAGAGCTAGTCCATCTGTATACCGTGCCTGGCGAACCATGTGGATACACGTGCATACCAAACCGTGTTGGCTCCACTCGCTCAAGCTCCATATATCCAGGTGCCCTGGTGGCTCTTTGATGGGATGTAAGGAGCTCTCGTATCTGTGTCTGTCGAGCTATCTCTCGAGGTGGCGGAGGGCGTGGTCTTCTTGATCTCTGTATCCGATGGTCTACGTCAAGGGTGATGCCTCGTCTCTGTTGGTCTCCTTTGAGGAGGGCTGAAATAGACTAGATCTCGATCATGTGCACTCTGGTCACTCTCTGTGCGCCGCATGTGCAGTGTGTGCCTCTTGTGTGGTAGCTTCGTGGCGGTGACTCACTGCTAATCCGTGCTGCTCTCATCTCATCAAGCTCCTCTCTCTCAACCTCCCCGATCCTTGACCTAGATTCATAGAAGTCTATAACACGTGTCTGTGCTTGGTCTATCGGGAAAACCTGTGGCATCGTCTCCTGCTACTCTCTGGTCTGTCGCATCAGTATACCTCGGTGTCGTCGCATCTCAATTAGATAGAGCCCAACACAAACCTAGTCGAGAAAATGGATCAGCCGTATGAGCGGACCGAAGCCATGCCCCTCCTGAAAGAGGCAGTGATATCGCCCTTGGACATCATAGTAGACTGGGCAGACACATAGAAAGTGCTCCTCTGTCTCGACCTCCTCCATCGGGCATAGTCTGCAGATCCTCTGCTCTTTGGGTATGCTTGTAGCTCTCCTTGCCTCGATCCTCAGCTGATGTGATGAGACTCGCAACTGTCTGATGGCGATCCTCAGTGCATGTGAGACTCTCCTATCCTCGAGATATTGACGTCTGATGACTAGACCATACTCCAAGACCCTCAGGAAGTGGTCATGGTAGAATTGGATCTTGGTGGGGAACTCCTCCCCCCCCCCCCCCCAAGTCCTAGTGTATGAAGCTAAAAGAGGTCCAACTGTATGATACAGTTGATCTCATCTCATGGGATCATCTCGGGTGGTGCCGCCATGTTGTACTGAAAGGGGGGAAGTTTGTCCATGTGAATGCCGTGACTATCAAACCATGTGGATATCTGTGCATGTATCAACACCGCTCTGTGGCAGTCGCTTGGAAGACTCCAATTCTAGCCTCAGTGATCTCCACTGAGGTAAGGCCCAGACTATGTGGAGGAATGACACTGTCTGAAATGGCATCAACCTGGAGAGGGGTCATGGTGGTGAACCCTACCTGTATTATCTGATGGGGGACCGAGGGCTTACTTCGAATCATCCTAGATTCCATAGTCACCTGTAGCCTCTCAAATCTCTTCCACTTTGTTGCTGGAATGTCACTCTCCCAGAAAGGTGTTGCATACATGGCAGTCGGTCTCACCAGGGTATCAAAAGGCCAACCCTTCGTTGGGGGGTTCTGGAAGTGTGCCTGGAAGCACTGCCTCTCTATAATAGTGCTCTCAACCCAATCTGATAGACCTCTCGGGGCACGTACCCTCCCTCTGAGGGACTCATATAACCTTATGATCAAGCGGGAACGTGGGACATAATCAAATGCCTTACGAAAGTCTACAAAGCAAGTGTAGACTTTCTGGTGCCTCGACTTCGCCTCCTCAATGATAGCTCTCAAGGTGAAGATGTGGTCCAAGGTGGAGTGCTGCTTGCCCAAGAGCTCGTTGCCCGTGACTATGTGTGGCTGCTGATCTCTCTCTCTAGTACCGACCCATATATCTTAGCCAGAGTGTGCCCAATCATAAGAGTACGCTAGCTCCTAGTGTCTATGGTGTCATGTGCCTTGTGTATCGGTACTATGGTGGAAGTGATCCAGGTAGGCAGGAAGCCATGGCATACGGCATGATTGAAAAGCTGCGCTAGAATTGGGGTCAAGATCTCCTGCCCATGTGCAAAGTGCTCAGTGTGTAATCCCTCATGACTTGGTGATCTCCGGTTATGAAGCCGAAAAAGGGCAGCCTTTACATTTTGCGTAGTGAACAAGCGACATGTAGTGCGTCTAGGCATAGAGGATATATTAGGTGGCGTTTGACCCGGGACATCATAGAGGGTGCATGCGTATGTGTGCCAAAGAGTTGGATCTGTGATGGGGATGGGCTCTGATAAGAGCCCCAAGCCCATAGTCGGATCCCCTCCGCAAAAGGATCTGATCACCTTATCCATCCTGTGTATGAGGAAAGCCCGCCTCTTATAGTGTGTTACTTGGCATGAGATCTGCCCAATGCTCGCTCACATGTGAGGTGGTCTCTCATCTCTTTGCACTCATTGTCAAATTAGGGGTTTTGGGGCAACTTCCCGTCTAGCACACGTACAGATCGAGTCGTGGGAAAAGATCGGGTGGCAGCCTCCTGGATAAATCCAAGACCTCGAACAAATATCGAGGAAGTGGGCATTGCATCTATCTCTCTAACATGAAGCTTTTTGCTTTATAATATATAAAAATTTCTCATTTAAAAAAATAAGAAGCGCACAAAGAAATTCAAGAGGATAGTATGGAAATCGAGGATGTTGATTAGGGTGATTATGGAATTCCGTATTCGATGATTAATGATAGATTAAAAACTCTAACTGAAGCCATATCTAAGTTATATGATTCTCAATCGGTAACTCCTAAGCAACTCCTCTTAGTCCAGTTGAGAGAGCCATCTCTTGACTTAAAGAAACCTTTAACATTCTTAAGGACTTGAAACTACCAATTATCAATGGGGAAGAAAAAGAACTCAACAAGGATACGATAAATATGTTCTTGCAAAAATGGCAAGACTTCCAATGACTTAGGAACACCCCTCCCGAAAATCAAGTCGTGGAAGCTAGTCTTTCCCTTGGAAACAAGGCTTATAAATGGTGGATGAGCCTCAGGGAAAATGATAGGATCCCTAGGTATTGGGTTGAATTTGAACAAGCTTTCTTAAAAGAGTTTTTATTTGAAAATCAGCTAGAAAGAGCTTGGTAGGCTTAGGACAATTGTAGTATGGGTATGAACACTTTAGTCTGGTATATAGCGAACTATAGGGAGGCAGTCCTTAAGTTGAAAGGAATCGACGAGTTTCAAAAGATAAGGGGTTTCGTAAGAGGTCTAAAAGACACCTATAAGGTTGAGGTGAGAATAAATTCTCCCAAGACCTTTGAAGAAACAATTAAATATTGCAAAAAATATGACGACAAGGCAGAGAAATCCAAAGTTGGAACTTCGGAACAAACAGGTTTTGCTCTTAAGTTCAATAAATTTTCCAATTTGAAAAGAAAGGGGCACTTCAAGAAGGAGGTTTCTGAGGCACTGCCCAAGAAACCTCAAACACAAAGATATCTTCTCTTGAAAAGAGAGCATTATGAAAAGGTTAGGAAAGAAAAACTTTGCGTTAAATGTTTGGGTAAAGTTCATGCTACTTGGAACTGTCCTAAAAATAAATAGGCGGGAGCTAAAGTCCCAAATAAGCCTCCGCAAAAACAAGTACACGCGGTGTAGGTGTTACCACTTAATGGTTTTGAAAAGTACATTGAGGTAGAGGTTTATCATGAGGATAGCACCGACATGTGTTGTCTATCATTGGCAATGTGGCAGCCCACTTTTGGTCCTCATGGTTTAATGAGGATGCATGGAAAGATTAAGGGACAAACGATAAGGATTATGGTCGATGGTAGCTCAACACATAATTTCTTAAACTACTCGTTAGTTAAGAAATTGAAGTTTTTCGAGAGCTCAAGTGTCTATAAATATGTGGTCTCTCTAGCAAAGGGCAGTGATAAAAAAGGTTTAGGACACCATGATTCATGGTGTGGAGGTGGAATTTCAAGGCTATTAGGATGCCTTGGATTTCCAAATCATGCATCTCGATTGGTCGAGAATGGTTGTATAGTCTAGGGCATATAGTTTACAGTGGAATTATTTTAATAACTCCATTATGTGTTTGAAAAAGATGGTAGAGTCTTCCAGATTCACGGAGAACATGATGTGCCCAACTCTCCTATTATTTGTTCGATGGAATTGGAACAACTTCTACAACAACAACAATGCGAGGTATACCTCTGTGGACTTACTTTTATCGATGATTTTCTTTCTGCTACATCTAAAAGAGATAAATATTCTCTTGATGTGATTAAAAAGTATGAATCTTTGTTTAATGATTTAATGGTTGAATTTAAAGATGTTCTTCTGTGTGATTTGCTTGATGGTTACCTTCCGAACGAGATGTAGATCATAAAATAGACATAATTTTTGGATCTACCCCTGTTTGTAAACCACCGTATATTCGTAGTCAAACGGACGAACGTGAGGTCGAAATACAATTAGTTGAATACCTTAGATTCAAGAGAGTTTTTGGGAGTCAATGGATTGCGAAGAGGACTCACTTGCTCGGACAACGGTCTAGAGGTAAGACAGATGGCGATGGACCTCTAGAGGCATCTTTGTGGAACTACTTCTCGGTTGGAGGGGTATTTGGAAGGTGTGGAGCCCTAGAATAGTTGTCACGGAGAGTAGGGAAGAGACCTAATAGGGCCATTTACTTGGAGGAGTTGGAGAATGTAGTCAACACCTTGCCAAAAGGCAGGTGCCTAGGAGAGGATGGCTTATCAGTGGTTCTCTTTCAGCATTTTTGGGAGCTCAAATGCTCGGGTATACTCATAGCCCATAAAGACACTATGGAATTTGGAGCTATGTCGGACAGACCAAGGGCTTTTTTCACCTCATCCTGAAGGGTAGTGGAGATAGATTAGAGGTTACTCAGTGAAGACTTGTCAATTTACTAGGTACAACATATACATCCCAACAAAGGCAATCAGCTTGTGTCTTGTTCCCGTAGATTAAACATCATTCACTCCACGTAGACCGTTTTTGTTCAAGATAGGAGCATTCTTGATCATATATGCACCTTTTTGAGGCCACATCATTGGCATGTTTCTGATAAAAAGGTGGTCTTGCTTGTCGATTTTGGGAAGGCATACAGGAGGGTGGAATTGGAGTTTTGGAGGAGACCATGAGATAAGATGGGTTTTCTAGGATAGTGGATTATAGGTGTGTCAACCCTTTGCTCCTTGGTTCATAGTCAGATCCTCATTAGGAGTTTGAGAGGAGACACATGTCACATAGTCACATCATTGACACATGGTCGTCCATTAGCCTCATTCCTCTTTTTATTTGTAGTTGGGGCCATGAGTAGTTTTTCGAGAGATAGTGGCATTGGCATTCAAGGCATGAGGATGCCAATGCCCATTGGAGTTTTAGAGGAGCTTCTAGATGTAGAGTTTGCATTTGATACAGTAATTTCTTTCGAAGGGTGGACAGGTTAGTTTCATGGCCTTTGTTCTTGCTTTGAATCAGTTTTACTTGCTTTGGGAGCTCTCATAAACTGGCATAAATCCCACGAGATTCGGGTCAGTGATTCACTCCTTCCTTAGTGGAGCTCACACACGGTCTTCAGTTGGGTTCTCAAAGGGACGGCAGTGAGTTTTCTGGCTTGTCATGTAGGCATTGATGTCAAGGTGGAGAGTTTGTTTCACTTTTTTTGAGCATCCGATGCAAGCTTCTTTACTGGAGCTCAAACAGGTTACCATTGGTACGGAGAGTGGTGGTGGCAAACTAGGTTTTACTCGCCACCATATGGTTCATTTGCTCATGTTGGGTATTTTCTAGATGTTGCATTATCCAAGTGAAGAGACTCATTAGGAGTCTCATCGGGTCAAGTAGAGGTGGTAGCCCAACCAAGGCGAAGATCACACGGTTAGTCATTATTCAGCCACAGTCCAGAGGAAGCTGGTCTAGAGTGCTAGAGTAGGTCTTTATGGGTGAAGCTCATTGTCAAGGGCTTGCTTCCTAGAGCGGAGCCTTGGAAGGAGCTTCTTAATGGCAGAGTACATGAGATCTGACCAGAGCTAGGAAAGCGCCGAGAGCTTGGCACGTGTTGGTTGTTTATCCACATGAGTGCTTCTCACATCGACAGGGGTTCAGAGGAGAGATTTGCAGCAGCAAACCTTTGAGACTTGGGACTCGCTAAGAGAAGCTCTCTTTCAAAGACACCCTATGTTTGTTAAAGAAAGGAGGCAACAATCTCTTCTCATCAACAGCCTCATCAGGACTGACATAGGTCATACTCTCGGACTTAGACCTTACCTATCATGGAGGAGCTTCACCACAAGAGTAGTTGCCAATGTGGGAGAGTGGATGACCTTTAACTTGCCGCTTTAGACTTAGAGATAGAGAGTGTAGGGACTCAGAGAGGTACTCAGATGATGTTACAGGAGGCAGAGAGGGCCATCACAATCGAATGGATAGCAGATAGAGGAGGTCCGCACTCTTGGGTCGGTATTTTCATTGGACATGAGAAATTTTCTTTTGGTGGTTTGTACCTCAGGAATCCCTTCCCTCAATTTTTGAGTCCTAGATGATGGTAGTCTCCTTAGGACAATAAAGGGAGACTAGCAGGAAGGGGATACACTAGTCTGTTTTGTTTAGGGATTGCAGATAGTAGCTCAATGTCAAAGGAGGTGGTACATAGATCCGGATTCTATCACTGCACATGCCTTGGATTCGATTTTCTGATATGGGAGAGGAGGCCTTTATAGAGAATGAAGTGGGCCCTATTTTTGGATGCACTAGAGATCTCCTTTTTTTGCTATTCGGTCAAACTAGGGAGGAAAATTCAAGTGCGGAGGATTGCTAGTACACCTGTAGCAGCAGCAACAATAGCTCATTGGGAGAGGCAAGGATTTTCTCATTTGTCAAATTTTTAGCACAGGCTATAGGCCAAGGAAAATCTCTCTTTTTCTTTGGTTGATAGTTCACAGAGCCCAGGAAGTGGGCACCTGGTTGGGATATGGACTCAGACAGGTGGCCACAAGGTGGCCCTCTAACTGCCACCCAAGGCAACTGTGTCCCAGGTCACCATCATCTCTCCCTTGATGCCAGCAAAAGGCTTGCCTCCAAACATCCTGTGCAAATGGGCAATCCCAAATAAAATGCCTTTGTGACTCCACTCCGAAGCTACATCTCGAACAAGCTACAAGACTCTGCAAGGGAGCATTGTTATAGGCCTCATAGGACAACATGTCACACCTATGCAAACCCCAGACTATATGGCAGTAGAGTGGATTCCTGGTCATTGCCACAGACGGGAGTTCATTGCCACTATCATTGCGTGGTATATATGAACAGCCAGATGCGGATAGGCCATTGATCAACAGAGTACTTCTGTCTCGAGACCCTTACTTGTATCTGTAGGACATTGTCCATGCACTGCATGGTAAAGTGCAAGGGGACTCCGATTGCATGCGAAGGAGAGAGACCTTTCTCGGTACTTTTGATTTGGGCCCTTTCTTAAATTTGGAGAGAGGGGTATTGTATGGCATTATAGCCCACCTGAGTGGCTCTTTATTCAGCTTGTTGTACAAGGGATCACCCCTAGAGTGGCGAGCTGGGGAAAATCTCATTTTCTCTTGTCTTGGTACCCCTTCTAAGGGACTACTATTTTTATCTTGGTATCTTCGTATGACTAGGGTGTTTTCATTATTGACATTTACTTTTCTGGGGAAAAAATTCAAGGTGAGGGTAGGAGAGTGAAGCAAAGTGCCAAAAAGGCACTTCGGAGCTGTTTTACTGCTTGTAGGCTGCTAGGCACTGGTTCCTGATGCGCCAAGAAATGAAGTTCCAGAACTGTTCTGGAATGCTGTTCCTCAGCATTCCGGGATCTGCTGTACCCATGGGAATGTTTCTGTTCTTCCTCATCTCTAGCATAGTAGGCATGACAAATCTAGCTGTCATCTTGAAACTGGAGATCAAATTCTTTGTAGAAAGGTGCCAAGGAGTTCAAAATGATGGGAAAGATTACAGGGGCAATGTGGGGATCTTACAATTTTGGTTCATGCTTTTGGTACTAACTGGTGACATGTTACGAATCTTGTCAATTTATCAATGCTTGGTGAAGGCAATTGGCAAATAGTGAGAAGAAACACTTGCGCTGTTTCTTCTGGTCTTGCTTGGCTATGCGCAAGGGTGCACGGAGCAATTAGCGAGAACCCCCTATAAATCTAGGAAGACGCAAAAGATCAGTACCATCTCAAAATGGAAGCACCTATGGGATGACTCACAAATTTGCTAGGCTTCGTGTACTTGTATCAAAGAAAGATTTGGTCTTTGTCGAAAACATATATAACTCGCCTATGCACGCGGTTGGTCATTCTAGATGAGCAACCTGACTAGTGGGTGCGGGGTTGGTAGGCTGACTCTACCAAAGGCAAGAGTAAAGAAGGGGCACTTACTTCCTCTATGAAGGTGAGGATATTTGCCATTATCGTAAAAGCATTAGCAAAGGCGAGAGTCCAAAGCCACTTCATTGGGAAGATGTCAAGATAATGGCTGCTATTGCACGATTTTCTTGCTCCTAGATCCAAATATTGGTACATGGATGGACATCCCCACCTATTGCACCCTATGCAATGATACTCGTGGAACAATTCGTGCCTAATGATGCTTGATTTATGTGCAAAATGGTTGTTTGGCTAGGAAACTGGAAAATCGATCACAACACAACATGGGATTCCTTGAAGACGTTTGGAAAATGTCCTCTATCTTGAAGCGATTTGGTAGTGGGTATGGCTCCCTTTCCATGTCGTCTTAAAACATTCAATTGTATGAATTTGTACGTTATCTCAATTCACTCACTATGCTTCTTGCATTAGATGTAGCTTTTTGTTTTTGACTTGCCCTGGTTGGGGAAGGTCTTAGTGATGAGTTGGGGTTGAAAGGACAGTGTGCCTATTGGTCCACTTTCAACTTACTATTTCACTCAAGTTCTCTCTCTCTCTCTCTCTCTCTCTCTCTCTCTCTCTAGCTTTCCCAACCGCCATGCCCGCATCACTCCTCTTTCCTCTCTTCTACTACTGTTGATTTTTTGCTGCTGCATCTGCTTCTGGTTCCGCAAACCTTTTTTGTTCAGGCCTTGTGAATGACAAAAGTTATTCATTTCTTTCACTTGTTCATTCTATGGTTTCTCTAAGAAAGTGAACTTGTGAAGTCAAATTGAAGGATCTTGTTGCTTCTTTGATAGGCTACCCCTTAACTTTTAAAAATTGTTTTAAAAGAAAGGCCCTTCTTTATATTCCTCAAATTCTGTATTGATTAATATTATTTGCATTTGCATGAAGTAAAATCTATGGGCATGTGTTTGTGCAAACTGATTACTAACGTATGTTAATGGTATTTTGTATCTTTAGGTTTCTTGCATTGTAGGCTTTTCTCTCTCTCTCTCTCTCTCTCTCTCTCTTTTATTGTCTACATCTCTTTAAAGTTTTATGGTCTCTTTCGAAGGAAAGGTATGGGGAGAATGTTCTTGAGACGACCAAGAACAAAACTTGGGTGTGCCCTGGTTGTCGTGGAATATGCAATTGCAGTTGTTGTCGGATCAAGAAAGGTTGGGCACCTACGGGCTCCATGTATCGATTGGTATGCAATGCTTTCCACTCATCCAATACAAAAGTCAATCTTATGCCTATTAGTGCTGCCCCCTTGTTACCTTGCAATGTTTACTTTATGAAAAAGTGATTTGATGCGGAGCTTTTTTTGAAAAAATGTTGATCTCTTTGGGCATCCAAAATGTTTATGATGAAGTGCTATATGATTAAAGACTTTTACAAAGACTCTTGTTTATGTTTGTGAGGGGGTGGGGTGTGTGGGGGGAGAGAGAGAGAGAGAGAGAGAGAGAGAGAGAGAGAGAGAGAGAGTTTATTAACGTCTACAAAAGACCAAAGGGTCTATGAGACTAAAAATAACTAGATACTATGAAAGCTAAGAAGTGGGGACGCTAAAAACGAGAGAGGAGGGAGAGAGAGAAAGAAAGAAAAGAAAGAAAGAAAGAAAGAAAGAAAGTTTATTATCGTCTATGGAAGACCGATGGGTCTATGAGATTGGTAGAACACCTGATACAACAACTTGAAAGGGTGGAGCTACCAAACTACAATCAGCTGGGTATCGACGCAAGGAGCGCACCGGGTATATACCCAGAGAGCAGCGGGTCTGCATGCTATGTCCATTGGGGGCGGTTGAGACAGAGGAGCATTTTCTTTGTGTTTGCCCAGCCTACTACGAGATTTGGGGACGCTACCACTGTCTCTACCTAGAGGGGAGTGGCTTTGGTCCTTTGTCACGACTGATCCATTTCCATGACCACTTCTGTATGAGCTTTATCTGATGGAGATGCGGCGACACAGGGAAACGCTTATACGACAGATCAGAGAGCAGCAGAGCGTGGTCAAACCACTACAGGACATAGCGGGTGACCGACCACAGTGACACGTCACAGACTTCTATACATTTGAGTCAACCCCCAGACACAATGGAGTGGAGGAGGAGGAGCTAGCCGATATGAGAGCAGTTTGGATGTGCAACCGGCACAGTATCACCGAGAGAGGGGCGCAAAGGCCACATGTGTGATAGAGAGCCCTCGGAGTACACTCCATTGAGGTCCGACCTATCACAGCTTTCCTCAAGGGAGACCGACAAAGACGAGGTGTCACTCTAGACATAGCCCAGAGAGTCCAAGAGCGAGGAGACCGCGTCTCCAATTTCAGCGCGAGACAACGCGACAGATGCAGATACGAGATAACTTCGCAGTCCACCAGAGAGCCATCACTGTACCAGGCTTCCGTTTCATCCTAGCGCCTGGATAGATCAATTGATATGGCCCACTATGCAGTTGTAGTTGACTTTTTCTATGATTATGATTCTGTTAGCATAGATTAGTACTTAACAAGGGTCCTAGCGTACCCTTTGCTGTGGTCCTTGTTAGATGCACAGCTATGACCGGGAGACGTCACAAAGCCGCACCCGTGAGCCGCCGATAGTACTTTATCACTGATTTCATGCCTCCATTGCCTCATCCACTTTGATGTCCTGATGACGATGATGATGAGTAGGAGGACGATGAGGATGATGATGATGATGAGATTTGATATGCAGTCGACCACTAACATGACTATGTTGTACTTAATACTATCATTTTGCATTGGTGTGGATGCTCGTGTAGTAGCTCCACCCTCAAAGCTCATTGTACCAGGTTTTCCACAGTCTCATAGACCCATCGATCTTCCGCAGACTTTAATAAACTGTGTGCGCGCGCGTGTGTGGACATGACCCACAGATGTTACAATAGCCTTGGTTAGGAGCAGAGCCACTGCCAAGAGATTGAGACGGACAGTGCCCACAAATGGTCACCAGCGGGCCATCACTAGCTACACATCAGCAGGACCTCACCCCCTCTCGAGCTCCCCTTCACATTTACACCTTGTGAGACCGGATTGTACTGGCGAGAGCAGGCATGGCTTGGTGAAGTGGATTGATCGACATAATGATGAGGATTCTCATGATGATGATGTCATTTTACAGATGATATGACTGTGTAGTACTTAGGACTTAGCATTCAACATGGGTGATGATGCTCAATGGCAATCCTCTGTGCATGGGAGACTCCTCTATCCTCGAGATACTGGGGTTGGATGATGAATCCCTCCTCTGATGCTCTCAAGAATTGGTCGTGATAAAATTGGCTCTTGGTGGGGAGCTCCTGGTCCTCCTCCCAAGTCCGGGATGTGTGAAGCTGAAGGAGGTCTAACCGTATGATATGGTTACTCAAGAGGTGCATCCATGTTGTACTGAAAGGAGGGAAGCCTGTCCATCTGGATACCGTGCTTGGCAAGCCATGTAGATATGCGTGCATACCATTTGTCTGCCCCGCTCTTTGCGAGTTGTCTGGATGACTCTAGGGCCAACCTCGGAAGTCTCCAGTGGGGCAAGTCCCAGACTCTGTGGATGAAAGTCTCTGTCTGAAAGATGGCATCAACCTGGAGAGGTGTCATGGCGAACTTTGCATGTACTATCTCATGTGGAACCGACAGATTACATCGGATCATCCTGGATCCCATCGTCAACTGTAGCCGCTTGAAGCTCCTCCAGTCTGTCCTCGGAAGATCGCATCCCTAGAAAGGTGCTGCATACATGACAATCGGTCGCACTAGTGTGTCGAAAAGACAGCCCTTCGTCGGTGGATCCTAGAAGTGCGCTTGGAAACACTATCGCTCTAGTCTAGCCAAAGCACTACGCCCTGGTGTGAGCCGTGCCTAGGCTGCGTGTTTCATTGTGAAGATGGGTCCTATGAAGACGGCCCCCAAATATGTGTATGACTGCACTATCTCCACTGGCTCACCACGATAGGTGAAACTAAGTCGGCAAGTCATTGCTCGTGAGGTGTTGAAGATCATAACCTTAGTTTTCCCAAGGTTGACCGTCAGATCTCTCTCTTTGCAAAACACCTTTAATGCCTCCAGATCTCTCTGCAGCCCCTCCGCGAAGAGGATATAAGGACTATATCATCAGCATATAACAATATCAGTATGAGGAGATCCCCTAGTAATGAGCCCTCGCCACCTAGGTGATCTATGAAAGATCTGATCTCATCAATGTAGAGTCCAAAGAGAGTCGGTGAGAGAGGGCAGCCCTGCTTCACCCCAATGGTGCTTACCCAATTTGATAGACCGCCTAGAGCACGGACCCTGCCTCTGACTGACTCATATAAGCTCATCACACCCCAAGTCAGGGTACTCTCCTGATCATGCGGGATCGTGGAACAGTGTCGAAGGCCTTTCGAAAGTCTATGAAGCATGTGTAGACTCTTTTTGGATGGGTATGAAGACAGAGCTTGCCTTGCTGAAGAGTTTCTCTGCTGCCTTATAGAGTAGCACACTTATAAAATAGAAGTTTGAGAAAACAGATCCATTACACCAGGAATTGAAATTAAAGTTTGCCTTGCTAAACAATTATTTTTGCTGCCTTGCTCATAGTTTTTTGCTCGTAAAATTGACGCACCCTCCTTTCCCCAATGCTATCTATTTTAGTAGTGGTATTGGGAGAGAGTCGGAGATTGGGGTGAGTCGAAAGGGGTCGTCTGAGAGGCCTTAGGACTGGAGGAGTCACAAGTGGGTGTGTGAGCTGAAGTGGACCTTATCTCGCTATGTGGTAGTGTTGTCCATTTGACTCCCGTTGCAAGTAAACCTCATATTGATTTGATCCTTGGTGCTGTCCACACTCTTGCCTTTTTCCTTGTTTTTGTTCTTCTTGTCATTGGGTTTCCCTTTGTCTTTCTCCATTTCCCGAACCATGTGGGGAAGTTCGTAAGTCCTAGTCAGAGGATGAAGTGGATGGTTGGAAGTCCAGTTATCTGGACTGCTAGGCTCTCAACACACCATTTTGGGGAGAATGTGGGAGAAAACAGCTGTATTGGACAAGGATTATTGGGAGCCAGGAAGTGGTGCAGCAAGGGCAGGGAATGCAAGGGAGGTGTAGCACGTAGGCGGCTGGAGGGCAAAGGTACAGGCTTGGAGCAGCAGAAGCACGCTAGAGAGGGAGAGCAGAGACTGGAGATGCGGGAGGAGGCAGAAGCAGTCATTGGGTAGGGGCTGTAGAGTCAGGGGAAGCAAGGCAGCATGCAGGGCTTGGGAGGTGGGGGAACAGGGCAAGAGATGGATGCAGGGAGGAAAGCAGCCAAGCGGGGAGAGGAGATAGGTGCGGTGAAGCAGCAGGAAGTGGGTAGGCAACAGGAGTGGGGAGCTGCAAGCAGTGGGGAGGCAGCACGAGCATGGAGAGAGAGAGAGAGGGAGAGAGTCTATTAACTCTTCTTTCACATGAGGACTTGAGGGTTTCGAAGGTGGAGGACTAGGAATGTTGTGGTGCTTTATTTTGTACTGTTATGGCCTTGACTGTTTAAGTACAGGGCAAGAGATGGATGCAGGGAGGAAAGCAGCCAAGCGCGAAGAGGAGATAGGTGCGGTGAAGCACCAGGGGTGGTGACCAAGGTATCAATGAGGAGACAACCCTAGAAGGATTTGAAAGTTTGACCTACTTGTTGGATCGGAAGTGGGTAGGCAACAGGAGTGGGGAGCAGCAAGCAGTGGGGAGGCAGCACGAGCATGGAGAGAGAGAGAGAGAGGGAGAGAGTCTATTAACTCTTCTTTTACATGAGGACTTGAGGGTTTTGAAGGTGGAGGACTAGGAATGTTGTGGTGCTTTATTTTGTACTGTTATGGCCTTGACTGTTTAAGTATACACTCCTTAAGTTTGTAAAGGATTGTTGAAATTTGATTCAAAAATATAAGAAATAAGAAGAGCGTTAAAGGTGGTCATTGCGTGATGCCCCAATAGTGAATCAAATGGTAGATACAATGGTGGAGCCATCGCGAGTCAGGTTTTTGTCCTCTTGTGAAGATCCTAAGTGATGCTGGATATTTCTCTCTAGAGATGGCGGCTATCTTTGTCTCTTAGTACTTACCCTTTGGTCAAGTTGACCATGTTGACAGGTGGTTAGTGTTAGTATTAGTGGTAGTTTAGGTCATTGTGATGAGTTTTAAGTTTAGGTTTTTTGTGTGGATTAAGTTCTTGGCCTTACAAGAGGGGTAGTGAGTTGTTTTGTCTTTTACCTTGTATGACACTACCTTTATTTAATATTATTTAATAACTTTAAGAAGGGCTTTAGGGTGAGATTGACGTTGGAAAGTAAAATAAAATAAGATGCTGTAGCTCTAGCTGCGCCACTTATCTCAGGTGGGTGGTCACAAAACTGTACTTGGAGTTTGAGTTTCTTTCGAAGCACCTCGGACTTCATATCATCTCACATACGATCTCATGCTTGGAGGCAAATTTACATGCATTTGCTCTAGATGCTATTACAGGAACCCCCTACACATGAGATCCTAACTACTTCGGTGTGGCAGGCTTTGAAATTGAACTTCAAGTCCGTTGCTCACTATCTTATCATGACAAGAAGAGTACATATGGGGACCCCAAAGGCTGAGGCAGGCAACACCATAGAAGAGGAGGGAAGCAGAGTTCCTATGGGAACATCAGGTAGCACAGGCAAAGACTTCAAAAACATTGTACATATGGGGACGCCAAAGGCTGAGGCAAGCAGCATAGAAGATGAGGGGAGTGTAGTTCCCATGGGTATATCGGGTAGCACAGGCGAACAATTCGAAGACAGCGGAACCATAGACTTTGCACGAAGGTCTCTGACCTTCTCCTCAAATGAAGTGGCCGCTGAAATGGCGCCATCGCTGAAGAAGGAACTTGTCATTGATGTCTTAGATGTATCCGATACAGAACACGATGATAAGCAGGGAAGGGCTAATAACAGTGGAGATAGATTGCATAAAAGGCCTCGGCGGTGTAAGAGGGATCGATACTAAAAGCCACACCAAAGATTACATCCCCGCTCAGTTGGGATGTCTGGTGGAGTCGTCCGAAAGACACTGCTCCACCCCCTTCCCCCGGCATTAGTAGAGCATTCCTTCATATATGTATCTAGGTATATCCTTCGAATCATTTTTGCAGATGCACATGCATACACAAATAGTCTTAACTTTTTGAAATTGCACCCAAGAATGAGGTGCGTTGGTAATCATATTTGAATTCAAGGATGAATTCTTTTCATGTACATAAGAGTAAGAGTGGTTGATAGGGAATTGTTGGATGATGAACTCATTTCCCACATTTTTAATGCACGGACACACCGCACGCACACACACACATACACATGCACACATTTTTGCTTGCGCATATGCTCGTGTGCATCTCTCTCTTTCTTTCACACGCACACTCGCACGCACACACTTTTTTGTGAATCTCTCTCTTTCTCTCTCTCTCAGACACACACTGACTGACACACATGCGCATGTGTACATCTCACTCTCACACTTGCACACACATAGATGCTCTCTCTCTCTCTCTCTCTCTCTCTCTCTCTCTCTCTCTCTCTATCATGCATGCAATCTGATGTATAGAGTTCATGTAAAACTAGTGCACATAAAAGATGTTTGGCTTGATACCACAAGCCCTCACCTATACCATGTAGGCACATGCACACTTAAAATATGTTTAGATCTTGTTTGATATCCCTCAAGGGTCGAAGCTAAACATGCATCCTTGCACTATCTAGAGAGGATCCATGTGCACATTGTGCCCATATCTTGTGAATGTAGATCTTTGAAGGATATTAATAAATATTTGCATACCCATTATCATTCAATTACCTTGGGTCATTGCTATCATATGCACACAAATAGTCAAAGAAGTGAAATGTGAATCCTTTACCAATGATGCAATTCAAATGTGATGGTTGTAGTTAGCCTACATACCTAATTATTTCAAAAGTATACGTAATGATTATGATGTGAAGATATAGTTGTATTCATAGGCATTTTTTTTAATAGTCAAGCTTGTGCAAAGAGGGGGGGCTAAAGTTTTGGCATTCTTTTCATTGTAGAAGTTATTGTTGTACCAACCTCATGCAAACTTGAGGGATAATGTTTCCAATCTCACTTTTAGGTCGAAGTGCTTCCTCTTTGATTCTCTTAGTCTTTCAATTGTTATGCTTGGTACTAGATTTATAAGAGGGTGCATTAGAATGGCTACAAGTTCTACTACTCGTGAATGATCCATAGTGATCCATCAGTCCCACATTAGATCCCTCTTAGTAGAGCTTGCAGTTACTCCCCTTTAGCTTCATGCAACCTTTCGATAGTCATGTATCTTCATGGAGTCTAAGACTTTGGCTGCATGACATCAAGGTGAAGCATGCTATCTTGGTCAGTTCTATCCTTATTTATGGCACTGGCAACAAAGGGAGACCAAAGGAGTTAGTACGGTCGGACTTGGTTTAAGGCCTTGGACTCAACATGGTTAGATTGTCATTTTTCAATACACGGCCAAGAGTCCCCATCGATCTCGCTCACCTATCATGAGGGTGCATCTCTTATAGTTCTACATATAAGACTTGGTTAGTGCTCCACGAGCTTTGTAAATCTCAAAGGAGTGTTACATCAATTATCCAAATCCATCTCCCACATGCCTTGAGGGTTTTGATCCGGCGGTTTTGGGCACCTGCAGGATTTATCGATTGTGTATAGAGTTAGGATGCATAAAGGTTGGCCTTAAGGAGCAATTTGCTTTTGGATGCTATGGGATTCGAGGGTGACACCAATTTTTACTTAGGGGAGGAGGTGGAGTAATCTCAATCGTCCTAGTCAAGCTTGATCAGAGATGTGGCACCTTTCTTACATGAGACCCAAGGACATATAGATTGATTACTCTAAGTGCAAAGACAAAATCAAGAGGTCTCATGTACTAAGGAATTTGAGGACACCAATTCCTATTTAGGGATGGAGTTGGAGCTCTCCTAGTTAGGCATGATCAAAGATGTGACTACTTTCTTACATGAGGCCGATGGACAAAGAGTTGGATTGCTTCAAGTGTAGAAATGAGATCAAGAGGTCTTGATGGAGCTGTAATCACAAGTTTCTTTCTATTGAATGATTCAAACCACAAGCATGGGAGAGATGACTCACTTGAGACTCAAAAAGTATGACATGATAGACTTATCAACATCTTGTTATACATGAGGACTAGAAATATTGCCTCTAATTTGACTTAGATACATAAATGACAAGAGTGATAGTGTAGGTGATGAACTATTTTTTGACACCCACAAGGAAGGAGAATAGGGCACAAACAAGCTATCCACCCCACCTCAATAGCTTCCTATCACTAATTTCATCCCTCGATCATGCCAACCTTCACCATAGCCATATATTCATTGAGTATTTTCCATATCCTCTGTTGCTATTTTTCAGAGCCAATTTATTGAGATTATTTTCTGTCTCTTAGTGGCCTTGGTCGCCCAAGGACTCAATACGTAGGTGGACTCGATACATAGGTGGAGAGATGACTAATAGGCTCCTTAGTAGTGATCCTCCATGGCCTCTTTTAGCTTGATATGATTTGCTACATGCATCCTTTCGCCACAGAGATGTCACAGTGTATCTCGATACGTTTTCTTCTTTTTCTTAATGGTGTCACATATTAGTCTTGGGTGTGAATGCTTGCCTTAGTGGCTCGACCCTAGTTGTATATGGGTTTTTTCAAGCTCCTTGACCCTTCAATCTTTCAAATACTAAAATAAACTCTCTCTCTCTCTCTCTCTCTCTCTCTCTCTCTCTCTCTCTCCCCCCCCCCCCCCCCCCCCCCCCTTTCCTTCTTTTTCTCAATGGTGTCACATATTAATCTTGGGTGTGAATGCCTGCCTTAGTGGCTCGACCCTAGCTGAATACGGTTTTTTTCAATCTCTTCGACCCTTCAATCTTTCAAAGACTAAAATAAATGTTCTCTCTCTCTGTGTCTCTTTCTCGGCTATAAATGACTTGCTTCATGATGTGCAACCCTCTGAACAAAAGCTTCCACTTCTCAAATAGAATAGGACAAAGATTTCACCTCTCAACTAGAACATGGCACATCCTAGAGATCCATCAACATTGGAAGAGAGGAAGGAATAGAAGCTAACAATGCTATAATGGTAAGAAACCAGAAGGTTTGAACTATGTTTTGATGGTCTTTTAGTATAATGTGTTTTGTTGGTTTTCTAATCTAATGTTTGTTGAATTGTTGCAAGAGGCATTTGAGGTTGATTAGTTTTTCTCCCGATGGGAAAATGTTCTCAATACATTCGGAAGAGATCAATATTTGGCCCATTACCTCGGTCGATTGGGAGGATACATTGTGGTCTTCCACAACAAAATTTTACCTCAAGAGCCTACAAAGCTACTGAAGTGTGAGGCATTGTTGCACACTATCTGATATTCCCATATCACTTAGAACGATGAAAATGTCATTTTGGTCCACTTAGCTTCCATCAATGCATTTGGATCAAACATTCATGGCATGGCATTGATAGCAACAGGTATGTCCTTGGCTATAAGAGAGGATATCCTTAGTGGTGTTTCTATGAATTTAACATCTAAGAACCTACTTGAGGATTCCAAGGGCCCTATTTTTGGAATGTATTGGAATTAGCTAAGAAGAGAGATAGGCTATCAGGCCTCTTTGTAATATAAAACATCTATTTTTGATTATCTTCTCATCCATCTACTCTCGTGAATAAACTAATTTTGTATGTAAATCTACCACTTTTCCTTCATTTATATGTTACCTCTATGTTTGTTTTGAATCATCGTTGTTCTCGATATTTGTCTACTATTATATCATATCCACATGATATTTAAATCATATTCCATCCAATTAATTGTTGTTAATATTGCATCCCTTATTTAAAATCATTGTGATGTCAATTTCAAATCAATAAAATTCTATCTAGTTTTGGACACTTGAATGATCATTTTTTACAAATCCACAAGGAATCTGGCCATGTTTACAAACCTATTCAGGATGGTGTGGTCTCCCCAAAAATATATAAACTTGCCACCAACATGAATTTGGACATTTGAACAGCTTCAAAATTTGTTTTATAGTAGGTTTAGGTTTTTTTAAGGTAGACCATGCCATCCCAAACAACTTTGCCTTCTATGGCACGGTTGAATTCCTTGTGGGTTTGTTAGAAATTACACCATTGTGATGAATTCCTTCATTTACTCCTTCAAAATCTATTTTTTAAATGGGAAATCATGAAATACATCAGATTTCAATATGGAAACATAGAAGAAGAAATCTAGAAGAAGTTGTCTCTAAGGGCAACATATAAAGAAATGCGCCTTCAGAGGGCAAGATCAAGATCTCAAAGATTCTATGGCCTAAGTCTAAGTTCAAAGCGAAGCCACTTTTTTGCAAGAACCAAATCCTTTTCCATAACTGTGACCCACTTTGTGTGATGGCACACAAACTGTGTCTTCCAAAAGTGCAATCGTCACTTGTGTCACAGCCTCTTGGAGTAACCCCATAGCGCTTGTACAAAATCATACATCATCCTTGTAAGAGGGAGAAGGTTGAAGGAGAGGGGGAAAGAGCAGAGGGAGGCGGTGGGGAAAAGAGAGAGAGAGAGAGAGAGAGAAAGAGAGAGAGAGAGAGAGAGAGAGAGAGATGAGATGAGACAAGAATTTTTACTTCATAGAAACAATCCTAAGGAGCAAAAAATGACTCCCCCAAAATCAATCATAGGATCAAACTCCCATAATTCTACATATGAGTCAACCACATTAACAAATCCACTTGGTAGTGAGTGGCATAAATATTGGTGCAATGATGTAATCAGAGACACACATGTGCACATGCACGTGCGTGCGCGTGCACACACACACACACACAAAATTCTCATTTTATCTTTCGTCCTTGCAAATTACTCTTCTTTCCTTTATAAATCCTTTGACAACCCTTTTTAAACTACCTCTCCCTCTCTCAAAATTCCCCCCAATCTCTCTCTACCCTCTTCCTCCTCTTTCACCTAATTTCTCCTATATTCCTCCCCATTTCCCAATTTATCCTCTCTTGTCTCCCCTACTCTAGCTCTGTATATTCTCCTTAATTGTTTCTTAATTTTTCTCTTAATTTTTCATACTCTCCTTTTCACTCCCTAGCTCACTACACTCCTTATTTTTTCCTAATTATCCCTCCCCTTTCTTTTTGCCTAATTGTCCTTAATTAAAAATTCCCTAAAAATTCTCCTAATATTCGTTATTTTCCTAATTCTTCCCTATTTTTTTGCCTGTTGGTTCAGGTTTTTTCGTAATGTTTTCACATTTTAATTTATTCCTTACTTTCAATTGTTTATTTTCTTTATTTTTTCCTACCTTTACTTTACCTTACCCCCCCCTTTTACTTTTACCTTTTTCCACCCCCTTTTTTTTCAAAAAACCCCTCGAATTCCCCCCTCCCCCTTTTTCCCTCTTTTCCTTTAAAAAAACCCATTTTCTAATTACTTTTTCTCTTTAGAAACTCTTTGTTTTGTATCTCCCATTTCATATTCAAATTCTTTTCTTAAAATTCCTCTATTAATTTTCAATTACTTAAACACCCCCCCCCCCCTCTTTTTTGACCTTTTTTGTCTTTACAAATTCTCTACTTTTTTAACTTATTCTCTCTTTTCTCTCCTACGTTACCTTTTTCTAATTTTTTTTGTTTTATTTCCCTTTTAATATATTCCATTTCCTCCCTAAATACCTTTTTTCCTACCCCCCTTATAATCCTTAATTCCCATAAGAGTTATGGTAATAAAGGACAAAATGTTTTTGCAAAATTCTTTCCAATTATCCTCTTTAGTTCCTTAAATTTTTCATGTATTTTTTCCTATCTTCTAATTTTCTTATCTTCCTTATGTTTTATAAAACCTCTACTTACTATTTTAGTTATCTTCCTTATCTCCTAACTTAACTTTTTGTTTTACTTCTAATTGTTTTCTTTTGTTTTTCTTTCTATTTTACTTTTTCCTAGTTTATACATTTTTAATATGTTTTCCCTTTTTTCTAACTTTCCTAATACTTTTTTATTATTTCATTCTTTATTTGCTTTATTCCTATCGAATTTTCTTTTCTCCTATCTTTATTAATATTCTTAACCTTTTTCTAAAATTTTCATAGTTATGAAACTATTCTCTAGTTTATCCCCCTTTTTAATTTTATAATCTCTAACTTCTAATTTTTTAATTTCTAATTCTCAATTTATAATTATAAACTAGTCTCTAATTATCCCATGTTTTCCCTTCGTAATTTCTATTTTTTTATAACTCTCTTATTGTTCTAATCCTTTTTTTTCCTTTTCTCCTAAATTTATTTATTGTATTTTCCTTTATGCACACAAACCCCATTTTTAAAAAACTTATTCAGATTTTTAAATTGCTCTCTATAACCTACCCCTCCCAACCCCCCCCCCTTGTGTGCCTCTTGCCACGTTCTGCGCTACCTCGCCATTCTATGAACTATACTTACCCCCACAATTTACACTTTTCACCTTTCCGTCTCCCTTGTGAACTATGCTGACCCCCCCCCACTATTTGCCATCTCAGCCTTCTCATTTCACAACCCTCTGGTTCTAACTTCTCGTTGTGATTTCTGCGCACTCGTTTTGCATGATGCTGCACATGCCTCTTTGACTTCCTCGTTCTTCCCACCTCCTAACTCTCCCTTCCCCGACTACCGTTCCCTCTTGACTATATAAAGCCTAGCTACCAACAAACTCTATTGCTTATTGCTCTACTTCCCATTCAGCTAGCTACGCTGCCCCACCCTCTTTCCTTGCTATGTGTTGCCCCTTACTACTCTACACTCTTCTACAGTGCTAACACCTCCTCGGCACATCACTGCAGCCTATACCCAAGGTCTTGCACTCGTCGCCTTTCTCAACCTCATATGCCGTCATTGGTCTTTCCCCCTCGCATGCTCTCTAACAAACCACCACATCAAACTCCCATGACAATGGCACGTACCGGTGGCTCCCCCTTCATCAACTTCATCGCCTCCCACTTATCAGAATCATGGATTCTCAAGTCCACTTTTCTCCCTTTTTCTCTCTCTATATTTTACATGTTTCCACTTCCCTCCCCAACTTTTACCCCCTTACACTTAATTAATTAATTTATTATTATTTTAGCTCTTACATCTAATTTCCCATTTCCACTTAACCCTCATTCCACACCGCTCTTAGTTTTATGTATATACCCCTCTCCCCTTACTTTTTTCCATTTTTTCCCCTCCCTCTATGACCCTTCTATATATATCTCGTTTTATTTTTTCTTCCATTTGTTTGCTCTAACTTTAGCGAAAGCACTCAACTTTTTTACATCTTTCATTTTCCTTTTTTGTTTACTTTTTTTTTCTTATCTTTGCTTCTTTTTCCTTGTTGCCTTTTTTCTTTATTTATTTTATATCTTTATTTCTTATATTTGTCACTTATATTGTTTCTCGCATAATTTCTCTTCTTTTTAGTACTAACGCTTTAATTTAATCTCACTTAAATATTTACCTTTCTCCTTTTTCCTCATTATATTTCTAGTTCTTAGTTAGGTTATTTTTCACTTAGTCCTTTTCTTTTTCTTCCTTTTCTTCTTTTTTACAGTGCTTTCATTAAAGCTTTCACTTACATTATTCTTTACTCTGCCCCCCCCCCTTTTTTCTTTATTTTCTCTTTGCTTTTTCTAGTACTTTATTAACCTCTATTAAAAACTTCTTTTTACTTTTTGTCTCCCTTATCCTTTCATAGTATATGTCCCTTGTATAATTTTCATCTCTTTATTTAACTTTGAAATTTCATGTCTATTGATCTTTTCTTAGTTACCCCCTTCCTTTTTCATAACTTTAAATTCACTATCTTGTTTATTCCTTATACAAATTCCCAAAGTCACCCTTTATAATCTCAAAAGCTCAAATTCACCTATTGTTCCTCATAATTACACCCTTTTTCATGACCTAAAATGCAAGGAAGACACCCACTTTTTCCTAAACTCTATTGGCCATTCTAAATGTGGCCTCACTAAAGAAGTGTTCTTTCACTACTCAAAAGGTGCTAATCAGAATGATGCTAGCTCTTCAAATAAATATGACTATTATTATATCAAGAATACTTGGAATGTCTTCAGGCCATATACAAAAAGTACCGGCCTCATTAAAAAGACGAACATGTCTTGCAAGTCCTCCATCCTTAGGTTTGATCATGTTGTCTGGTATATACTCAACCATTTAGACATTTTCTTCCTATTGGTTCCTTGCAAGCCAAATTCTTTACCTTCTTAAACTGGATGTCAGAGTTACTTAAAGAGGTCATCTTCTCCCTTGTCACCTTTTATCACTTCAGGATCTTACTCCTTGAAACAACAAAGTCCCTCTCCCCCTCAGTTGACTACTCTCTCCCTTCCTCTTTCCTCAACCTCCCAAATCCCTCTTTAGCCCTCAACATTCTTTCCCCTTTCTCTACTTCTAAACTCAACCCCCCTCCACCCAAAATAAGACATAGCTCCCCCAAAATACACCCCTAAATTCTAGAAAAGTATCCCTTCTTCCCCGCTCAATAATCCCTCCCTCACCTCTCATGTAAAAGATTCCCAACCAGACTCCTCTGCTACTTCTGCTCCCAAAAGAAGAGCATCAAAGAATGATGATACCTCACACTACTCCATTGACTTGGATAAACCCTGATCATCTTTAACTCGTTGGTTTTTGCAGGTCACTGCCTCCGATGCTCCCAAGGTATGTACCACCAAAATACTCAATAAAGGGTTATTTAATTTTTAATCAATTCCAAAGGAGACAAGTTTGAAGTATTTTCATGTTCTTAAGGGAAGAATACAATACAAGACATGGCTACTCAATAGGGGTTTGCTAGAATTAACTGGCCCCTAACTACTACAAAAGCCAAGAAAGCAATTATGTACCTTCTTCTAATTTGTTTTTTAAAAGATTTACCATTAAAGCGATTTTTATAGTTCATTAGATGTAACAAACTTAGTGTTCTATAGTATTCAATTACTAAGCTTTAGACTTGGCCTCTACTAAGCTCAAAACATCACAAAGGAAACATGAAGCATCGACCACATACCACCCCACTTTTGAGCTCAAAATTAACATGCTAGCTTAATGAAATTATGCTACTTTACATCTATCAAGAGTTTTAAAGTAAATTCAATATAGGGCAGTTGAGCTTTAAAATTTTATAACAGCATTAATGATGTAAATTTTATAGATGCCTTTTAATGATATTTTAATAGACTTTATTAGTTCACAAACTACACTTTAGCTTCTTTTTTATTATACAAGCCTTTCTAAAAGTATGCACAAGGAAGGAAATCAACTTCTTGAGAAAAAGAGAAGATGACTGTAATTCATTGTCCTTGAAGTATCAACAAAAGCTATGACTAGGATAAGGAATGTCCCAAATTTATTATAAAGCCAACTAAACAACTTATCACAAGAGCATATTATGACATAGTAATATGGAAATGACATATGTTTTGTATTTTTAACTTCATCAAAATTGAGGTAGATATACGTTCTCCACGTAAATTGTTTGTGGACTATGAAAATCAATCACAATGGATGTCATGTGAAAATTATCCTCGTTGATGTAGTAAGCATGAAAGTTCATTGAACTTTGCAAAAAATCATAGGGTGGAGTCTGATCCTTCACACCTTGTGACACACACTAGATTGTGGTCTTTTGTAGTTGCATTGCAGTCTCCACGTTTTTTCTGCATACCATTTTGGATTTTATGTGTGTGTACCCACCATCCATCCATCATAATAGGCTATTTCAATTATTTTACATGTGTTGAGTTTCTTCATAATTGAACCACATCTAGTGTTACCTAATTAGTGGTTAGCCTGATCATCACCTACTTGCTTACCTAGTTACATTGTTTTTGTATTTTATGGGTCGCATCTGGCCATTGTAAATTTCTTTGGTAGTGATTTTTTCACTATTTTTCCCAGCCGTGGTATTTGGAAACCATTTGTATGGAATTATTTTATTAGTTTACAAATTTGTTTTGTCGCATCTCTTTCATCATTACATATGTAGAGAAGTGGTTGGATCTATGATATTATGACCTTATATGAATAAGAGCTAGGTCGATTTGATATTTTCCACATGAATTTTGTTATTTTGAATGACAAATTGTCTCTTTTCTCATGCTTCTTAATAAAATATGTTCCAAAGCTAATAAACATGACACATAATTTCATATTAAGGAATGTTATATGTGTTCCAAACATTTGTCCTTTCTCATTCTAGGCAAAATGTTTAAGAATGCCTACATACATACACACACACACACACACACACACACACACACACACACACACACACACACACACACACACACACACACACACACACACACACACACACACACACACACACACACACACATAAGCAAACGAATGAAAAGAATTTGAAGCTACTCAAATTTTAACAATCCAAATTTAGAGAAAATAAAATAAAATAATAGAATACAATGAAATTTGTTAGATCTATATGATAATAAATATAAATATCTAACTATAAATAAACCTACACACACACACACACACACACACACACACACACACACACACACACACACACACACACACACACACACACACACACACACACACACACACACACACACATATATCATAACCTATCTATATACTTTAAACTTTAATATATATATTAAAAATTACATGCAACTCCCAATCACAACCCATAAAGAAGACTACTTTCCAAATCTAGTAGACCATAATTAACAAGAATTTAAAGAAACAAACCGATGACTCATATCTATCCTACTTAGATCATAAAATTAAACTTAAAGCCTTAGGTATAGACGAGCAACTTATATATATATATATAAAGACTTATAAGCTTATAAACCATCAAACAAAGGCAAGCAAAAATAAAACAAACTTAGAGGAAAAGGTTAGAACCTCTTTAAAGAAAGTTGATAGAAACAAACACTAATCATTGACAGAAAAGGTCTTCATTCAATACGGCCAATGGCAAAACAATAGTGATCCACCTTCAAAGAAGAGTGACTCACTAGAAAGGTCACAAACAATAAAAAGGAAAACCTAAAGAAAGTTGATAGAAACAAACACCAATCATTGACAGAAAAGGTCTTCATTCAATACGGCCAATGGCAAAACAATAGTGATTCACCTTCAAAGAAGAGTGACTCACTAGAAAGGTCACAAACAATAAAAAGCAAAGGTAACCAAAAGATGAACGACGAGGGACATCATACCAGACAATGCATGGGAAAAAACCAAAATCTAAAGAAACTCACTTGAATCTCAAAGAAGGATCAAGGATGAATAGTCAAAGGAGATGGTGACTCCATCCAAAAGAATAGAGCACTAGGAAGGCACGTGAAGACGAGCACCCAGAGAAGCTATTGAATGAATAAAACTCAGAGAGGACGAATAGACGACTAATCGCACGATGGACTGGAATGATTATGAGAGATGGCCATGAAGCAAATGGACATGAGAGGAATATAATACAAAACACGGCTACTCAATAGGGGCTTACAAAAATAAATGGCCCTTAACTACTATAAAAGCCATAAAGCAACTATGTATCTTCTTCTAATTTGTTTTTTTTAAACATTATTATTGAAGTGACTTTTATAGTTCACTAGATGCACCAAACTTAGTGTTCTATAGTATTCAAACTAAGAATCACAAAGTAAATGTGAAGCATTGACCATATACCACCCCACTTTTGAGTTTGAAAATTAACTCGCTAGCTTAATGGAATTACACCATTTTACATCAATCAAAAGTTTTAAAGTAAATTCAAAATAGGGAATTTGAGCTGTAAAACTTCTCACAACATTAATGATGTAAATTTTATGGATGCCTTTTAAAAATATTTTAATAGTTTACAAATTGCACATTGACTTCTTTTTTATTACAAGCCTTTCTAAAAGTATGCACAAGGAAGGAAATCAATTTCTTGGGAAAAATAGAAGATGATCGTAATTCATAGTATTAATAAAACCTATGATTGGGAAAAGGAATATCCCAAATTTATTTTAAAGCTAACCAAGCCACTTATCTCACGAGAGCATAGTATTGCATAGCAATATGGAATAACATATGTTTTGTACTTTTAATTTCATAAAAAATAAAGTAGATATACGTTCTCCATGTAAATTGTTTGTGGACTACGAAAAGAAATCACAATGGATGTCATATGAAAATTATATATTGTTCACGTAGTACACATGAAAGCTCATTGAACTTTGCAAAAATTTAAAGGGTGGATCCTAATCCTATTAGATATGCTCAATGCCCCACCCTCCTAGTAACCACCAGTGGTCCAAGGTGCTCAAGTTGTAAGGCCCCCATATGAGGAGAAGCCATGTGTGAGCCCGGGACACTGGATGGTTGCATGTCAGATGAGGTCTATCAATGAGACTGTTGATGGTAGAAAGGTGATTGTGTGGGAGCCCCTTATTCTTGCTGGGGCCTGGGGGTTCCCAAGGGGGCTAGCGGCCCCCTTGGTGGGGGTTCGGGGGTGAGAGCCTCTGAGGCAACGGTATAGGAAATATTCCCTGAATACTCCATGGACGACTAGTCGATTCCACCGACTAGGTTGACTGGTCAGCTTCACTGACTAGGTTGACTGGTCGGTTCCACCGACTACATTGCTCCGACTACCACCCTCATAGCTATAAAGAGGCGACCTCCCAAGTCCATTGTATCATATCAATTCAAATCAGATCAGATCTTCCAGCTAGTAGCTCTTCACCTAGTATCTATTTAGATCGCCATCTAAGCTCCATTGTGGGAGCACACGGGTGGACGGAGCCATCATCTGTACTACATCAGTATTGAAGGAAAATTTTATTCCTCTCTAGTTTGCTGTGCACTCTCTATTCTTTGTTCAGTTTCTGTTCTGATGTGCTGTGTAATTTAACATGTAATTTAACAGATCCTTCACACCCCATGACACATACGAGATTGTGGTCTTTTATAGTTGCATTGCAGTCTCCACATTTTTTAACATACCATTTTAAAGTTAGTATAGTATTTTGATATGTCTTTTCTAGTTTGATTCTAGCTTGTGTGCTCCTTGTGTGTGTGTCACACACACACACACACATATCCTACCCCTTCCTCCCTTTTTAATCCCTGGCTCCCTTATATTCCCACCTTACCTCCCCTCACTTTTTTATTTTTTAGTTAATTTTATTTTATTTTTAAATTTTTATTTAATTTTTTACTCCTAATTAATTTCTATTTTTTTACTTTCATTGAACTCCCCTCACTTTCCTTGTTTAATAATTTTTTCATTATCCCTTATTTTCTTATTCTTTTTACTGATTAATTTTATTTTTCTATTTTTTAATTTTTACCTTCCTATTAAATTCCCTCTTTTCCAATTTTCCCATTTCCCCCTAATTTTTCCTATTATCCCTAATCATTTATAAGATTTCCTAAATTCCTATCTTTTTTCTAAAATTTTTTTTTTTAACTTTAATTTTTTCATGTTCTAGCCTACTTTCTTTTTTGGTCCTTACCAAAACCCCTTTTCATTTTTCCCTTTAATTTTTTCTTTTACTTTGCTCCCTTTTTGGCAATAACGTGTGTTAGTATGCCAAACCATCCACCAAGGCTTTCACTTCATCTTGTTCATTTATAACAACATTTGAATTTCTAGGCGCTGCCCCACGTCCATTCATCTTTCTATATTTGCAACAACATTGTGAATGTAAGATTAAATGCTAATTAAATAGATCACATTTGTATATATTACAAAATGAGTGATTTTTGCATTCAAAAGACATTTTTTAATATTACATCTTATGCTTTTGAAGAGAAGATAACAAAAAGAGATTCCTTCTTGTTAAAAGAGCATAGCAAAAAGAGGTTTCTTTATGTTATATAAAGGCTTCCTCAGAGCTGAGCTTTATTAACACTAAGTAGCAATTTTAGCTTTGGAAGCCTAGGATCAGCACACACTCCACACCATCAAAAAATTCTAATATTCTCTTTTGGAAAGTAGCCAACAAATTTTGGCAATGCCATCCCATGTATGAGTAATGTACATCCACCCATTTTGTGATGCCCATGGAACAAATAATGGCCATATCATTTAAGTATAGCACCCCAAGCGACCTTGTCACCATACTCCAAAGCAGAAAAAGCATAGAAAATATAGACATAACTGCATGCACTCATTCAAATTAACACATGATATGAAAATAACTCCACTCTCTCTCTCTCTCTCTCTCTCTCTCTCTCTCTCTCTCTCTCTCTCTCTCTCTCTCTCTCTCTCTCTCTCTCTCTCTCTCCATCCCTTTGTTTAGACCCGCGTGGAAACACGCAAACATGTTAAAAATGTATCCTTCCTTCCTTCTCTCTCTCTCTCTCTCTCTCTCTCTCTCTCTCTCTCTCTCTCCATCCCTTTGTTTAGACCCATGTGGAAACATGTTTCTCTCTCTCTCTCTTTGTGTCTCCATCCCTTTGTTTGAAACCATGTGGAAACATGTTTCTTTTCTATAGTGCTTGCAACATTTCATGACATTTCACGGATGCCCAACAAAACGATATAAAGAAGCTTATAGGGGAGCCTTGGCAACTTACAATTTCTCATAAAGCAAACACATACAAGTGTTGTCCGAGCATGTGTATTGTTTAAGGACAATAAAGTATTTCACAAGAATAAAGTCTAGCCCAAGGATGTCGACATCCTTGTGGTGGACTGCAACTTGCTTAACCCAATGTCCTATGTGTGTGTGTGTGTGTGTGTGTTACCTACTACTTCAAAGAATCTACATCTCCACTATTCCACATCCTTAGTCAAAGCATTGCAAGGCCCCTGGCAACCATTTCTTTATCAAGACTATGTTCACAATTAAGTTAAAGCTTAGAGGTATAGCAAAGAGAATCATCATGCAAAGAGAAATCCATTCGATTATTCTAGTTGCATTTTTCATTAGAGAATCCAAGGAAAATTTTCTTATCCATTCCTCCTGAGCAAGGTTGGGAATACAATATCTCTCATCATAAGTCATCTAAGTGTATTATTCAAGGCTGCCAACATCCTTTTCCGCAGTGTCCTACCCAACTTCCCAGTTGCAAATCCAATGGAGAGGTGTGCCAAAGCACCAGTCACCATCATAACACAACAAAAGTTAGAACATTTCATTCATGCTGTGGAAGCTAGCGGCTTCAATGTTAGCACATAGTTGTTATCCATGTCACTCAATCTAGATCAGCATAATTCAAATATTGGCATTTTTACATCACAGGTATAATTTTTAGACTTAACTCAAGGTATATGGAAATACACGAGTAGAATAGGAACTTTTGAAAGGTTCAAATTTTTTCTTACAAGGCCCCTTAAAGCCTTATGATAAAACATTATAATGGTGGCCATGTTGTACTCTTGGTAAAAGATAATTATCTCAAGACATAACTTGATGTCCATAGCAAATAATCCCTTAAAAACTTCAAGTGTAAGAACTCCAAGCTAGATGAAATGTCCTTAGGAATATAAAGGTCAGTGAGAATAAGTCAAATTACAAATATCATTGCTTGGACCATAAAGAAATTCCAAAGTAAGAATTTCTCACTGTCTTATCAGTATAATCCTCTCTTTCTAATCTTTTCGTGCCTTAGTCCTTTTTCTTAAGCCATAAAGAGTCCAAATTTAAAGGGAGCTTCAACCAAGTCAAAGAAAAAATCCCATTTCCAAAAAATCCAAATATTACCTTCAAAAGATCTAAGGTTACCAAATTGCTATTGAGATGCTAGGAAAATATCCAAGGGAAAATAAGGAAACCTCAAACTAAGGAATCTAGGCCCTCTTTCCAAAAGAAATTCCTTTGCAAGTTACTATGCTTTTAGTTAAAATCGCTTTTGGCTTCTCTATTGTATGCTAGATGTTTCTAATCTCAATAGCAAGCTAAAACGCAGTCTACTCAACTTCCCTGAAATCATAACATAGGTGAGTAGGACTACGTACAAGTAAGATGGAGTCCTTTTGCATTCTCTCAGTACATCAATCCAAATCAAGTTTCAAAGTGACACAAGCAAATGGTTGAGTGAAACAAATTGCTTGATTGTAGTATACTGGCATATCACAGCGCCTCAAGATTTTTGATCCATGTCTCGTTTGCTACTTGTAGCCTTAAACAAGTCTACTATGTGAACAACCTCAAGTGAACCGTGTCAATGACAAGAACTATGTAGCAATGTTATTGTGTGGGCTTGGCCAAATAAATCATAACATAGCTCCCTATGAAGGCAAAAACATTGCATAAAGAGCATTATGACAGAGATATCTATTATCTACGAGCTACATCAAATTTTCTCATGTTTCCACATATGATACATTGTGCTAAATTGATGCTACACTTGTAGCAGTTCCAAGTCCTACATAGCAATTCCAAGTCCTACGTTGTAGGAGGGTAAAATTTCTAGCATACAATGCATAGGCAATGAATGGTGCACCTTCCAGTGCCTAGCTACTCATGGTCCATTTGCAGTTGTCATGAACACCTTCTAGTGCCTAGCTATTCATGTTAGAATGAACACAAATGCAAGAGAGATTTCTTGAGCGTAATCCTTCTAATAAGGGTGCCAAAACTACGTTGTGGGCTCCAAAGGTGTAATTTTGTTCGCCACAGAGATGTGTAGCTTTGTGAGCCGAGAAATGGACATAGAGCTGAAACATATTGAAAGAGGAGCGGTTGCCATATGTAGTCCAAGCTGCCAATCTGTTACATGGCATCATGCAACAAGAGATGCATGGGTACTCAGATACATAAGTACTACCAAACGATGACTCTGAGCTATTCATGGAGCAACAACACTGTAACATAACTTACATATACTCAAACCCATTGCGACAACAACTGGCTAAACCGTAGCTAGAGGAAGGCTAATCTTTGGGGGCGGACGTGGCTTAGCAGTAAGCTCAAACTACTTTGAGCTATCAAAAAACAATGCACCAAGACAAAACGTGCCCCGAGCTAATGGGGGAGTGTCACGAAAAGTATATAATCGAGGGGGAATAAGGGAGACCATGCTTAAACTTCCCAGTATGTGAGGGGGAAAGAACTGTGCCAATTCGCTAGAGATTGTAGGCTGTTGTTGAGTCAAGAGGCATGCTTTTGAGACTCTGCATCTCCAAGAAAACTCATAAGCCGATAATCTTCTGAGATTGTATGCTCTATAAAGTAATACATGCAATACATTCAAGTCGATCAATAGACTCCCATAAATGAATAGCTATTCATTTCCTCTCTATGTTCATCTATAGATTCATGCAAATGTGTAGCCTTATCAAAATTGGAACCAAGCATAGTGAGCGCTGAGCGCTTTAGCGCTATCAGCAAGCCAAGAGTAGTATGTGCTATCAGCATGCCCAATATTTGTAAAGTTTTGAGATCAATCATTCTTACAGAGAGCTTCGTAAAGTTGTGAAATTAGTAGCTCCCGCTGATATGCACCCAAGAGCTTATAACGATCTTTGTGTGCTTGCTCACCTTCAAGCTCAAAAGTGCAATATATCAAACAAAAATAAATTTTTGTAGAGTTCAACAAAGAAGGCGACCTGTGGATGTTCCATACGTGAGCACACTTGCAAGAATGTCAAGTCTCATTCAGTCTTCAAGCTATGTGTCCGTTGCCAGTGCTGAGGTCTCCAGCCACTCGATTTGTATGCATACTTTAGGTTCGTGAGGTCTCCAGCCACTCGATTTGTATGCGTACTTTGGGTTCATGGGTGGACTATAGCCTGCCGCCTGGACCCTTGGTTGTTACATTGAAAGCGTGAAATGGGGCATTACCACATGCATCTTTGCTGTCAATATATTCAATTGTCGATCTCGCACAGAGATCCATGCTCAAGCCCAATTTTTAATGCTTGGGGCATTCCCCTCTATTCTGGCTTGATAAAGGGACCATGAAGCCCATACATAGAAGGTGGGAATAGTTGTGCAAAGGTGGGGGGGAAAAATATGTATCCATAACATTAGTTGAGATATCTAGGGCCAAGGTCCCTTGCATTTAACTCCTCATGGAATGTGGTGGTCCAAGGTCCCAAATAATTTTTGCATCCCTTCTCTTTCAAAATTGAAATGCTCTAGTGGTCCAATACAAAGGGTATCCGAGGGATAATTATCTCAATTGGGTGCTTAATAAAAAATAGCCCTTTTGTTATCTACTTTGGAGCTTTTGTAAGTGTGGCAATGAAGTTTTACTACATATAGTCCCCACACCATTCATTAATTAGCTATTAATGCCTATAGTTTCACCACTTAGATGAAATTATATACCACTTAGATCCAATCCCAAAGTCATGATCACAAGCCTCCAAATAGAGACAACTTATAGACACCTCCTAAAATTCTAAAGGTCCCCGAGGGGAGGGGAGGTGTGTGTGTGTGTGTGTGTGTATGCCACTGACCACATTCTCATAGGTCCAACACATAATCCAAGTGAGGGAAGCAGTCCGCCCATCACAATGGATTGGGTTGAACTACTACCCTAGATAAAATCAAATCAATTATATAAATTATAAGGGTAACTTACTAATGAAAATACATGACCCACGAACATTGTGATGAGTATGAATGGGTCTTGGAAGTACCTCTAAAGTAAGATCATCGATTGTGAAGGGTCCCATCACACATTGTAGTGGATAAGGTTCAGTGTATGAAAGGTAAGTAGAAGTATTAACCCTCTCCAACCAGTTGGCAGAGAGAAGCAAAGCTATCGTAATCATGACCAAGTCCCATCGACTAGTTAGTCGAGGACATCCATAGAGTGTATCAAGTGAAGATCCTATGACCAATTGGATGAGGTAGGAGGGTGAAGTTTCTAGCATATAGGGCATAGGTAGCCAATAGTACACCTTCCAATGCCTAGCCACTCATGGCCCACTTGTAGTTGTCATGAGCACCTTTGAGTGCCTAGCCATTCAAGTTAGAATGAACACAAATGCAAGAGTGATTTGCATGGAATCGTGCAAAAAGAGTTGCACAAGTAGTCAGATACTATGTAAGTACTACCAAACAATGACTCCGAGCTCTTTTTAGAGCAACAACACTGTAACATAACTTACATATACACAAACCCATTGCAACAACATTTGGCTAAGCTGTAGCTAGAAGAAGGCTGACCTTTGGGTGCGGATACGTAGCAGTAAGCTCAAACTACTTCGAGCTATCAAAAAAGAATGTAGCAAGACAAAACATGCCTCAAGCTCACGGGGGAGTGTCACAAAAAGTATATAATTAAATGGGAATAAGGGAGATGATGCTTAAACTTCCCACTATGTGAGGGAGGAATAAATGTGTTGTTTCACTGGAGATCATAGGCTATTGTTAAGCCAAGAGGCATGCTTCTGAGACTGTGCATCTCCAAGCAAACTCACAGGCCTATAATCTTCTGAGGCTGTGCGCTCAATGAAGTAATACGTGCAATACATTCAAGTTGATCAACAGACTCCCACAAATGAATAGTCGTTTGTTTCCTCTCTACATTGATCTACAAATTCCTACAAATGACTAGCTCTATCAAAACTGAACCAAGCGTAGAGACCGTTGACACTTCAACACTATTAGCATGCCCGATATTTGTAAAGTTTTGAGATTAGTCACTCTTACAGAGAGTTGTGAAATGAGTCACTCCTGCTCGTATGCACCCAAGAGCTTATAACGATCTTTGTGTGCTTGCTCACCTCCAAGCTCAAAAAGGCAATATATCAAATGGATATACGTGTTTGTAGAGTTCAACAAGGGAGGCGACCTATGGATGCTCCATATCTGAGCATAATCGCAAGAATTCCAAGTCTCATTTAGTCTTCAAGTGGTGTGTCCATTGCCAGTGCTGAGGTCTCCAGCTGCTTGATTCGTATGCATACTCTGGGTTCATGGGCATATCACAACTTGTGCCAAGCTTGGTGTGAGATTCTCATCTTCAGTGGATACAACCTTTGGTTCTACTTAGCCATTTCATTGTACTATAGTCCGCTTGGACCCATTGAATGCATGAAATGGGGCATGATCACATGCATCTTTGCTGTCAATATATTCAATAGCGGATCTCTCACACGAATCCATACTCAGAACCAATTTCTAAGGCTCGCGGTATTCCTCTCTATTCTATCTTGATAAAGAGACCATGAATCCCATACATAGAAGGTGGGAAAAGTCTTGCAAAGGTGGAGGGCAAAAATATGTACCCATAACCTTAGTTGGGTTATCTAGGGCCAAGGTCCCTTGCATTTAACTCCTTGGGAATGTGGTGGGGTCAAAGGTCCCAAAGAATTTTTGCATCCCTTCTCTTTCAAAATTGAAATGCTCTAGTGGTTCAATACAAAGGGTATCCGAGGGTACATTATCTCAATTGAGCACTTAATTCAAAATAGCCCTTCTGTTATGTACAGATAGTCCCCACACCATAGCTACTAATGCCTATAGTTTCACCTCTTAGATATAATTATATACCACTTAGATCCACTCCCAAAGTCATGTTCACAAGCCTCCAAATAGAGACAACTATTTTGTGTGTGCTTCATTTATCATTATAGAGGATTTTCTTGATGGTTAATTCTTTTGAGTCTAATTTTTAGCTATATTTAAACCTATTAATGGTTGCTACTATAATTCATTTTATTATGCTTATGGGTCTAATGCATAAACTTTCATTTTGATGCATATGGCCCTAGTGATTTATCATTTTTCCTTGAAATGTTTTTAAATGCAACCATCTTACTAAAGTTGTTATGTCCTTGAAGGCTTTCTTGATATAATAGACCATAGCTATTCTTTATTACTTAGGATGGTGTTCAATAGATCTCATATTCAACCAATGGGGTTAGTCTTTTTATCCTTTGCCTTATGTAACATTGCATTCTTATACTGGAGGATCTTTTTCATCTACTAGTGGCCATTTCTCTTCATCTTCAACATACATGTATGACCAAGAATCTTGTATGCATTTATCCGAGTTCTTGACTCCAATGATAAGATATGTTTTTAGGTTATGGATGATGAATAGCTAAGTTTTCCTCTAGGGTCGGGCCTACTCAAATTTTGCATTAATTACTAGACAAGTAGTTGTCTTTAAGGTACACTAAAGAAGAAAATTAAAAACCAATGTCAAAGTTACTATTGAGGTAGCCATTTAGATAATAGGCTCATATGAGGTGATAGCACCTATGATGCCATATGTTGGAATGGAAGATGAAGCCTTTTGTATTCTCTAGATACTCTCTCACCATAGTGTATGAGTGTATTCCACACATACTTTAAAATTTTTAAAGTTGCTTGATTTAAAATTCGTTAAATTATCCTCCTCATCTTCTATTCTCATTGGTGCATCATTTTTATGCTCATGTCCCCTCCAAGTGTAGTACAATGATCATGGATTGAGATGATAATTGTGAACTAGCTATTTCTTATCAATATCCTCATGACCACATTTGTCTATTTTTTCAAAGCAAGATGTGCAGATCCTTTATATTACAAGGATCTGTTTAAGTAAGATGTCAAAAATGTCATCAATGATTTGAGCTATTTTGTGACATATAATGTCAAAGTTATATGAGAGTATAATATTATTTATATAGAGGAGTCTTTCCACATGCATTATCTAATACACTTCATTTGAATGCAAGTGAATATTGTTAAAGAAAATAAACAAATACTCCATTGAGTTGACGATGAGGATCCAAGCCATTGAATCTATATGTTTCATTGGGAAAGAAATTTCCACAAGTATTATGGATATCAATTGTATTTTAATCATTCTCCTAGTGGATGAAGTTGCTTACACAAGGACCATGCATAGTCAATGGATGTCTTCTTTAGAAGATTCATGAAGGTATTGAAAGGGTATATTTTATCAAGAAATTATAAGAAATCATGCAAGTGATCACTTAGAGACATATGGTGGTGGAAATCAAAGTAGAGGTTAGGTAAGCCAAATTCAACACCATAGAATAACAAATGCAAAACCAACTAGTTCAAAGGGAAATAGTATATGCAAAATACTAAAGTGCCAAAATGCCAAGATATCGTTACCACCATTGATGCCTTGGCTAACAGAAACTAAACAAACAAAAGCAACAAGATATATCCCTAAACCTTTGAATAGTGGAAATGGAAAAAAGTAAGGATGAATTCCTCACTAGTATCTTCCAAAGAATAATGCATATGTCATCAATAAAATGGAAAGATTCTTTCAGGGTGGGGAGGCAAGCAAGGGGACAAACTAAGATGATTGATTGTGAAATTTTAGGGTGCACAATCATGGCTAAAATTACTCAACCATGAGCATCACCTCAAGGGGCACTCAATTTGGATAAACAAGGACCTCATGTGGATCTAATACTCCCAAAATCTCAAGCAGCTCTAGATAGCCAAAATTGTAAAAACAATGCATACACAAAACATGACAAAGTGATTATTATAAAAAAGAGAAAAGGAGTGTGGGGACAAAAAGGAGTTAGAGGAGCTAGAGTCCCTTAGGATCAACATATGGAATGTACCCTTGCATTGAAATTGAAGATATCTAAAAGTCAAAGTAATCTTAATACTAGAAACATGGTAGCACAAAGACATAAAATCCCATAGGTATAATAATTTTCAAGAAAACCAATATAGAATACAAAAATCTCCATACGAGAATGGGGCTTTGGTAGGATAGCATCCTACAATTAGCAAAGCCTAAGAATAGAGACAAGCCACAATCAAAGAAGTTAGGGACCAATGTACGAAACCCTTATCGTATCCTACTAGTATGGACAAGGATGATATCTCTTGTAGGAGAAGAAATGTGCAAGTACATGTTGTACTTTAGTAGGCTTTAGGAAATGGAGGCAAACAAGATCCATGCCATGCAATGGAGTCCAAAAACACAACAAGATGGCACAAAAAAGGCGTCAAACAGATGGGGGCATGGGGAATATAGGTTGGAAAGATCCTTGAGGATGTGGGAGATATTAACATTTTGGTTATGCAAAAAATGCTACAAAAATAATGGCAAACCTTGGGACTAAAAGTGGACTTCTACAAATGGCAAATCAATCCTATGGATAAATATGAAATGCAAGACTGCCTTGGTTAGGATATATCATTGTTTAATAGCATCTAATTTCTAGAATAAGGAACATCTCTCATGATCTAGGTGAAAAGGTTTAGATCAACAATGCATAATATTCCAAGGGATGTGAGAACTTGCAAAATTTGCCCCTACTTTGAACAACTAGATAAGCAATTAGGCACCTATATAACGAAAGTTTTGGGAAACCATAGTAAAGTCTTCAATGTAGCATAGCAAGTCTAACATGAATTTATTTTTAAAGAATTTCTGGATGTAAGAGCCACTATATATTTAATAGTGATGTGTAGCCCTATAAATCCAAAAGGCTCATATGACCATATCATGTCATATCATCTCTCTCTCTCTCTCTCTCTCTCCCTTTCTCTCTCTCTCTCTCTCTCTCTCTCTCTCTCTCTCTCTCTCTCTCTCTCTTTTTATATATATATATATGTGTGTGTGTGTGTGTGTGTGTGTATGTATGTATGTATGTATGTATGTATGTATGTCTGTACGTACGTACGTATGTATGTATCTACATACGTATGTATGTATGTATGTATGTATGTATGTATATGTATGAATGCATGCATTCATGTGTATGTGTGTGCATGCATGTGTGTGTGTGTGTGTGTGTGTGTGTGTGTGTGTGTGTGTGTGTGTGTGTGTGTGTGTGTGTGTGTGTGTGTGTGTGTGTGTGATTTTACAACACCCCTTTGCATAGTGAAAAGACAAAAGAGCAAAGCTAGATAATGAAAAAGGTAGAGGGGGAGGAGGTTAGACTTAGAGAAGGGAAGGAATTAAAAAGGAGATTTAGTACAACGAACTCAAAATTCACAAATTAAAGAAGGAAATAAAGATTGCAAATATTGACATTAAACAAAAGACTAGTGAAAAAAGAGGGGGCAGTGGGTTTGCTTTAGCAGTGTGTCACAGAGAGCATGAGTGCAAGGATCACTAGGGAATTGGAGTCTGGTAGGGAGGATGGGAGTGCAAACCCATAAATGCAGAGTGGCAGACTTGTAGATGGGGCTCATGCGAGATCGAAACCCGAGTAAGGGCAAACAAAAATGGAAGTGAGAGGTCAAGGGTGTGCAGTACAACGGGTTCCTACATGCAAAGGAGGAGGCATACGTGGTTATCCAAGACTCGCTGGCAAAGTGAGGGCAAAAAAGGTGGTAGTAGTGGATTGCGCATATGTTTGAGCAAAGTCGAAGTACACGTTGAAGGCGGTCTAAGTACTATACTGTACTGGTAGCTGCAGCACAAAATTTGGGGAGGCTACCTGCACGAAGGACGTTTGTGGATTAGTATGGAACAAGGGGGTTGCGTTGCTATGGGGCAGACTGTAGGTGAGTAGGAGAAGTGACTTGTGAGATTGGGACCTCTGAAGTGCAAAGGATTCACTAAGGAGCGTACGGGCGGGGGAGTGAAGGTTGCATGGTTAGGGGGAGTAAAGGTTGCACAGTTGGGAGGTAGTGGACTCTAATTAGAAAGTCACTGGAGACTATGAAGTGGGAGAGGCTTGGAGAAAGTGAGGGGGGTACTTGGTAGAGGGAGTCTTAATAGGGAAAGGTGAGGGAAGTCGGGAGAGTCAGGTATGAAGTTAGGAAAGGATCGAGAAAATAGTTAGGTGGAAGATAGTCGCGGGAGGGGGAAAGGGTAGGTGAGTGTGTGAGGAGATAGCTAGTCGGGTTAGAGGTAAGAGAAGGTTAGGGTTAAGAGTGAGTTAAGGTATATAGTAGTTAAGGGAATTATTAGGGAACGAGGTAGCTAGAGGAGGGAGAGAGTAAGTAGTTTTTAGAAGAAGTTAGGGGGGCGGGGGGTGGAATGATTAGGTATAAGGTTAGGTTAGGGAGTGTAGTTAGGTAAGGGAGTTGTTCAATCGAGGAAAAGACGGGGTTGGGGAGAATAGAAAATAGGGGAAAGAAAATTAAAAATTAAGATAGAGGAGCCAGAATCTGTAGTGGAACGTAATTGTATCTCTCTGCACTCAGCCTTAGTAGAGGTGGGTAGCGGCACTGGGTGGAGCTAAATTGGAGCTACCGGCAAAGAAAGCAGAGAAAATAATTAAGGGAAGATAAGGGAAAGAAAATAGGAAAAAATAAGAAGGCTTTTAAGGAAAATCAAGAGAAATAAGAATAAATAAAGAAGAAAATGAGGGAACATTTAAGAAGGGAAATGCAAGGGAAATGAATGGAGAGGGTGAAAAGAGGGAAATACTAGGCAGAGAAAATGAAAGAGGGGTTTGGGGAGGGGGGGTTGTCGGGGGGAGATCTAATGAGCAAGTGACCAAACCAATGGAGGAAGGGATAGTAAGTGTATGAGTGTGTGTGTGTGTGTGTGTGTGTGTGTGTGTGTGTGTATGTGTTTACCCACCATTGCCCCAGTAGGATACAACACACTAGGTAAGACAATAGGTCATCACCTAGTGTGACGACCTACTGTCTACCCGAAGAGAATAAGAAGTACTGAGAAGTGCAATTTAAAGTAATAAAGGAATGGAAGAGAAGTACTTGAGTGAGCTAGATAAGTAGTATGGAAGAAAAATGCTTAACAAATATATGGGTAAGGGGTTATAGCAATATTAGGCAAGTAAGGGAAGTGGACGGTTTTGACAAAAATCTAGTTTAGAAGAGTTTAATATAAAAAGGGAAAAAGGACCAACAACGCAAGTGTAATAAAACAATGTTGCCCAAAAGAGACATGAAAGGAATCAAAAGGCCAAAAAAGCCAGATGAATTAAATGTATTGTTTGGGAGGTGGGAGCTGAAATCAGGGGAGGGCTATAGAGAGTATTGGATTCGCAGTGTCACATTCAATGAATTTTTATGCAAGGACAAGAGAGGGATTAGAAAGATTTTTATTAGAAAAAAAAAAAACAAGTTAAGAACAAGTTAACAAAGGGAGTCAAGGAGCCAAAACAGCCTTAAGGACTTAAGTGTACTATGTGCAACTGTCCATAGAAGCGATCTGTGTGTGGAAGATTTTACAGCACCCCTTTGCATAGTGAAAAGACAAAAGAGCAAAGCTAGACAATGAAATAGGACTAATTGCATTAACGAAAAAGTTTGTACAAGTTGATGAATCCCTATTTATATAAAAAACTAGCAGTGGGCCCTTTTGTAGAAATGACTTTCTGGAAACTATATAGAAGTTGAGATTAGATAAGTCGTGGCAAGCATCACTTTTATTAAAGAGGGACGTCTGCCTACCTGCCACCATCCAACAAGCAAAATAGTAAGAGTCAGTTTTAACTATTAGTTGGGAAGATAGGTGTCATAAACAACCCTCCCTTGTTATAGGAGTCACAATAAAATTAACACTTGGCCATGCACTTATCAAGCTTAATGTAAGAACAATTTTGTTTGGGTAGAGGAATGAGTTTGGAGGTTACGGGGAAGAAGATATTGAAACTTATTAGAAGGGTGGGTAAGTGAGAAGAGCATGGAAGGGAAGGGTGTATGGAAGAAGTGTGGAGGAGCAACAATGACGCTGGCAGGTGTATTTTTAAACAACCAAGCCAAATTGAGTTAAAAATAGCGAAAAAATAATACAAATTAGTAGGAAAAAAGGGGGGGGAAGAGGGTGGGGAATTAATGAAAAAATAATGGGGGGGAAAGGGGGTGACTAATGTAAAAAAGATGTGGAGGGGATTTGAACGAATGAAGATGGAAGTGTAATTGTATGGGTGGGTCTAAAAAAGGTTTTAAAATGAGTAGTTTAGTGAGGAATTGGAGGGGAGATATGGTAAGATGGGTGGGTTTAAAAAAGGTTAAAGCATTAAAAATGAGTGAAGAAGGGGTTAGAATTGCTTTGAGACGAATCTAAAGATCATGGAAATCAATTTAAGTGGAATTTAGAACCGTGGGAGGTGGGGTGATTCGAGAATTAGATTAGGTATTTTGGAAGAAGAGGAAGAAGGTAAAAATTAACCTTAGAATAACTAGAGTAATAGGTAATAAGTGTAGTTAGGTAAGGGAGTTGTTCAATCAAGGAAGAGATGGGGTCGCGGAGAATAGAAAATAGGGGAAAGAAAATTAGAAATTAAGAAAAAAGGAAATAATATATTAGGAAATAATTAAGGGAAGATAAGGGGAAGAAAATGGGAAAAAATAAGAAGGCTTTTAAGGAAAATCAAGGCTAATAAGAATAAATAAAGAAGAAAATGAGGGAACATTTAAGAAGGGAAATGCGAGGGAAATGAATGGAGAGTGGGTGAAAAGAGGGAAATACTAGGGAGAGAAAATGAAAGAGGGGTTTGGGGTCAGGGGGAGATCTAATGAGCAAGTGACCAAACCAATGGAGGAAGGGATAGTAAGTGTGTGTGTGTGTGTGTGTGTGTGTGTGTGTTTACCCACCTTTACCCCAGTAGGATACAACACACTAGGTGAGACAGTAGGTCATCACCTAGTACTGTCTCACCTAGTGTGATGACCTACTGTCTACCCGAAGAGAATAAGAAGTATTGAGAAGTGCAATTTAAAGTAATAAAGGAATGGAAGAGAAGTACCTGAGTGAGGTAGGTAAGTAGTATGGAAGAAAAATGCTTAACTGATATATGGGTAAGTTGTGGTTATAGTAATATTAGGCAAGGAAAGGAAGTGGACGGTTTTGACAAAAATCTAGTTTAGAAAAGTTTAATATAAAAAGGGAAAAAAGACCAACAACATAAGTGTAATAAAACAGTGTTGCTCAAAAGAGACATGAGAGGAGTCAAAGGGCCAAAAAAGCCATAATGACTTAAATGTATTGTTTGGGAGGTGGAGCCAAAATCATGGGAGGGTTGTAGAGAGTATTGGATTCGGAGTGTGACATTCGATGAAGTTTTCTACAAGGACAAGAGAGGGATTAGAAATATGTTTATTAGACAAAATAAAACAAGTAAAGAACAAGTTAACAAAGGGAGTCAAGAAGCCAACACAGCTTTAAGGACTTAAGTGTACTATGTGCAACCGTCCAGAGTTGCAAGGGAAGCAATCTGTGTGGAAGATTTTACAACACCCCTTTGCATAGTCAAAAGACAAAAGAGCGAAGCTAGACAATGAAATAGGACTAATTGCATTAACGGAAAAGTTTGTACAAGTTGGTGAATCCCTGTTTATAAAGAAAACTAACAGTGGGCCCTTTTGTAGAAATGACTTTGCAAAAACTGTATAGAAGTTGAGCTTGGATAAGTCATGGCAAGCATCACTTTTATTGAAGAGGGAAGTCTGCCTACCTACCACCATCCAACAAGAAAAATAGTAAGAACTAGTTTTAACTATTAGTTGGGAAGACAAGTGTCATAAACACCCCTCCCTTGTTATAAGAGTCACAATCAAATTAACACAGCCACACACTTATCAAGCTTAATGTAAGAACAATTTTGTTTGGGTAGAGGAATGAGTTTGGAGGTTACAGGGAAGAAGATATTGAAACTTATTAGAAGGGTGGGTAAGTGAGAAGAGCGTGGAAGGGAGGGGTGTATGGAAGAAGTGTGGAGGAGGAACATTGATGCTGGAAGGTGTATTTTTAAACAGCCAAGCCAAATTGAGTTAAAAATAGAGGAAAATTAATACAAATTAGGAAGAGAGTGGGGACTTAATGAAAAAATAATGGGGGGGAAAGGGGGTGACTAATGTAAAAAAGATGTGGAGGGGATTTGAACTAATGAAGATGGAAGTGTAATTGTATGGGTGGGTTTAAAAAAGGTTTAAAAATGAGTAGTTTAGTGAGGAATGGGAGGGGAGATATGGTAAGATGGGTGGGTTTAAAAAAGGTTAAAGGATAAAAAATGAGTGAAGAAGGGGTTAGAATTGCTTTAAGACGAGTCTCAAGATCATGGAAATCAATTTAAGTGGAATTTAGAACCGTGAAAGGTGGGGTGCTTAGAGAATTAGATTAGGTATTTTGGAACAAGAGGAAGAAGGAAAAATTCAACCTTATAATAACTAGGGTAATAGGTAATAAGAAAGAACATTGGAAGGGATGGTTTAAAGAATTAATTAATAGAAAGGAGAGAAGAAAAGGGGAGGGGTAGACTCGTGGGCAAAGTACTGGCAAAAAAGGTGGTAGTAGTGGACTGCACGTATGTTTGAGCAGAGTCAGAGTCCACGTTGAAGGCGGTCTAAGTAGTGTACTGTACTAGTAGCTGCAGCATGGAATTTTGGGATGCTATCCGCGAAGGACATTTGTGGAGTAGTACGGAGCAAGGGGGTTGTGCCGCTATGGGGCAGACTGTAGGTGAGTTAGTAGACGTGACTTGTGAGATTGGGACCTCTGAAGTGTAAAGGATTCACTAAGGAGTGCACGGGCGGCGGAGTGAAGGTTGCACAGTTAGGGGGAGTAAAGGTTGTATGGTTGGGAGGTAGTGGACTTTGATTGGAGAGTCACTGGAGACTATGAAGCGAGAGAGGCTTGGAGAAAGTGAGGGGGAACTTGGTAGAGGGAGTTTTAATAGGGAAAGGTGAGGGAAGTCGGGAGAGTCGGGTATGAACTTAGGAAATGATCGAGAAAATAGTTGGGTGGAAGATAGTTGGGGGAGGGGGAAAGGGCAGGTGAGTGTGCAGGGAGATAGCTAGTCAGGTTAGAGGTAAGACTAGGTTAGGTTTAAGAGTGAGTTGAGTTAAGGTATATAGTAGTTAGGGGAATTATAAGGGAACAAGGTAGCTAGAGGAGGGAGAGAGTAAGCAGTTTTTAGAAGTAGTTAGGGGGGCAGGGGCAGGATGATTAGGTATAAGGTTAGGTTAGGGAGTGTAGTTAGGTAAGGGAGTTGTTTAATCGAGGAAGAGAGGGGGTCAGGGAGAATAGAAAATAGGGGAAAGAAAATTAGAAATGAAGAAAGAAGGAAACAATATATTAGGAAATAATTAAGGGAAGATAAGGGAACAAAAATAGGAAAAAATAAGAAGGCTTTTAAGGAAAATCAAGAGAAATAAGAATAAATAAAGAAGAAAATGAGGGAACATTTAAGAAGGGAAATGCGAGGGAAATGAATGGAGAGTGAGTGAAAAGAGGGAAATACTAGGGAGAGAAAATGAAAGAGGGGTTTGGGGAGCAGGGGGGAGGGTTGTCGGGGGAAGATCTAATGAGCAAGTGACCAAACCAATGGAGGAAGGGATAGTAAGTGTGTGTGTGTGTGTGTGTATGTGTACCCACCTTTCCCCCAGTAGGGTACATCACACTAGGTGAGATAGTAGGTCATCACCTAGTGTGATGACCTACTGTCTACCAAAAAGGGAAAAAAGTGTAAATAAATCTAGTTTTAATTGAGGGAAGGTATTGGAACAGATGTGATCATGGATGAATTTTCTAAATTTTTGAGATTGGAAGCCATTTTGTTTGAAAATGTCAACAAGAATAGATAAGTGAAAAAAAGCTCCAAAACTATCTAAACAAGAATAAAGGATGGGAAGGACAAAGGTTAGGTAGACTTTGTAGGAGGAGGAGAGAGGTTGGTTACTATGACAACTAATGAGGGAAACAAAGGGAAGTTTGAGAAGTTTTTTCTTCCAAACAAAAGTGGTAAAGCATTCTCCAAGGAAGGGGGGAGAAAGAGAGATGTGTTGGATTAGGAAAGCGGTAGAGAGGCCGATGAGATTTTGATTAGTGTCGACAAAGGAAGAGGAAAGAATACATTAAGGAAGACAATGTGAAGTGGATAAATGGTAAAGGAGTCATCTTCATGGAGTGGTCTGGAAGGGTCAAGAAATTTTATGATGATAGGATTATTAATAACGAGGATGTCGTCAACATATTTGAAGGTATGAAGGAAGAGGGAGAGGAAGTGGGAATGACCAAGTCATGCTAGTTTTTTATGAATTTGAATTTGAACGAGGTAAGATAAAGGTGACACCAAAGAGGAGAGCAGGAGAAACCCATAGGAATACCTTTAGTTTGGGTCTAACAATGTTGGCCAACTTGAATAATACAAGAGTCAAGTAGGAGGTGCTTGTAACTAAGAAAGGTATCGAAGCTGTAGAGCATTTTAACCTTTGTTGATTTAGTGAGGTAGAAACAAACTTTTTTTGGAAGAATCCATTGAAACCTAGTTCAATAGCAAGCTTACAAAAGAAAGAGAGAGAATCCATGAGACTAAAGGTGCCATAGTGGGGAATGGCTTCATAACAATTTGCAATGTCAGTAGAGTAAAGGGAGTGGATCTCTTGGGGTAGGTTAATAAGGAACTATAAGTTTTATAAGTGGTATGGAGTTTTTCTCCATGAATGGAGATAACGTTTTTAAGGTCTTAAAACACTGAATCAATAAGGTCAATGAGAGAAGAGAAGATACAATTTTGTGCATTGGTAAGCCAATGAAAGTCGTGTTTGTGTGCCTTATAAGTGCACATGAGATAAGGAAGGTTGCTGGAACTATGAGGAACCCTAAGGGAATCAAGCGTGTTTGAAATGGATTTAAGTGTAACAAATGGGGATGTAGTTTGGAGAAAAAACTTGGGTGAGTTTATTCTAACCAGGTGAGCTTTTGTACTAAATATCTACAAAGAAAAATGGGAGTTTGGGATGCTTTATCCAAGCCAGTGATAAGCACATGGTTTGAAAGCCGATTTAGTTCATCAAGAAAAGGTTTGTTTTCTAGGATGGATTGTTGGGTTTTAAGGTTGGGGAAATGAAAAAAAATCCTTTTCTAGAAAAGGTGGGAAAGATTTGATTCGTAAATGGCGTGATCCAAGTTGAGAGTAACACAAGCATCTTGGAATGCGAGAGTAAGTGATTGAAGTGTAGCATGAGGATCTGAGGGGGTAATGGGAATATGATTGAGGCTGAAAAGGATGTGAGAACGGAGAAACAGATGATGAAAGAAGTTGGGGTCAGAGGTGCAGACGTGAAACTGATCATCGAAAGGTTTGAGAGAAGGTTTAAATCTCTTGAGTTACAGTGATAGGTGGAGTTAAAAGATTTAGCTAATAAGGTGAGTTTGGGTTTGTAAAGTAAGGATCAAAGGGGTGGAGTGTACTTCCAACTAAAGGAAAAAGAGTCAAAAGTGTGGAGAATGTCAAAATCAATGTTAAAGTGTAAAAGAAGTGTATCTTTGAAAAGAGATTTAGAGGGAATTTTAGTTAAAATTTTGTTATGTGAGAAACATTAGCACCCAATCTCCTTCCTTAAATAATTTAAACTTGATGTTTTTATCAACCCAAGCTTTTTTGTGCACTTGGATCACTTGTACTATATACCAACTTTCTAGCCAATCCTCTTCCAACTAATTCAACTGGTGATGCTGGAACTCCACTACGGTCAATTTTCTGAAATCGGCAAAATAGCAATCACAAATTCCATTGGCATTATTGCCTCAATTCCATATACTAGCTTGAAGAGTGTCATTCCCTTGCTAACCTTGAATGTTAGTCTAAGTTCCCACAATCGTGAACGTAACTTTGTATCCCAATTCATTCTACTTTTTGAAACTATTAGTTTTAGAATCCGTTTCATGATTTTGTTGGAACTTTCATCCTATCTGATTGTTTGTGGATGGTATGTTGATGCTATTTTCTGCACAATCATGTGTACTATTGTCAATTTTTTTTATTGTTCTACTTGGTGAAGAACTCAGGACTCAGGCCATTCATGCATGCAAAGGTCACTCTAATGATCAGGCATTCACAGCTTCAGACAGAACCAGAGGCAAAGGTAGATCATTCCAGAGAAGTGGTCATCATCAGCACAACAAAGTCATCAACAAAGTCAAAATAAGCATCAGTATCATCCTCAGCAACATCAAAATCAGTAAAGAGGAAATCATTCCAACCGAGGAAGATTCCAAGGACAAGGGAATGCATCCACCAACGTGTCAAACATCTAGTGCAACTACTATCATAAGTTTGGACACTATGAAAGAGATTGCCGCAAGAAGCAATACAACCAAGGCGGTCAATCCAATAGCAATCGAGGGAATTTCTGCGGAAGAGGAAATCATCGTGGTGGACATTCTAGTCACAATCATTATGCAAATGAACATGGGAATATGTTTCTTGCAAACAAGGAAATGCAAAAGACTGATACAGTGTACCTTGCAAATCAAAAGAGGATTTCATATATTAAGTCGACCAAGTAGATCAAGATCTTTGGTACATTGACAGTGGTGCATCATCTCATATGACAAATCATCAGGAATGGTTCACAGAGATGAAACCATTAGAAGGTCAAAAGAATGACATCTACACAACAGATAATACATCCAATCCAGTTCAAGGGACATGCATTATCCCTATGAATAATTTCATGGTACGAAAGGATTGGTGAAAGATGTACTCTATGTTCCAAAGCTCAGCAAGAACCTCTTGTCAGTACTGAGTCATTTTCGACGGAGGTGAATGCACTATCAGAAACAAATCCAAAAGATTTCAGCTAGTAGGAAAAGGAGTCAAGGAAGGACGCCTATACAGAATGCTAGCTACAGTACCAGATATGCATGCCATGTCAGCTCAACTGCAACAAATGCCACTATCTGCAAAATGGCACAAGAGATATGGTCATGTCAATTTCAAGAGCTTGCTAGATCTCAAAAATCTGAATATGGCAATCGGGATTCTAAAGCTACATTTTCTTGGAAAAGTTTGCGAAGCATGCTGCTTCGGCAAACAAAAGTGAACCAACTTTGATAGAAGCACCTCTCGAGCAACATGTATTCTTGATTTGATACATACAGATGTATGGGGTTATGCCCAAACCCACAGTATCAATGGTTCACTTTACTACTTGACTTTCATCGATGACTACAACAGATATTATTGGGTCTACTTTCTGAAAGAGAAATCTGAAGTCTTTTCCAGATTTCAAGAATTCAAAGCCATGGTAGAAAAACAAACAAGCAGAAAGATCAAAGTCATGAGATCAGATAGAGGAGGTGAATACATGTCTTCAGCATTCATGAATTTGTACAGAAGTCACGGCATTTGAAGACAATTCACTCGTGCAGATACTCCTCAGCAGAATGCAAGAGCTGAAAGGAAGAATGGTACTTTAGCAGACAATGCTACAACAATGCTTACTGAGAAGCATCTTCCGAATCAGTAATGATCAATTGAGTTATAAATGTCCCAAATGGAGGCTACGTGCCTCAAATCTGGCAAGACAACAAGCCCAAATCAAGGGGCAAATGCATAATATACCCAAATTGAGGTGAATAAAGCAAATGTATTGCAATGGACAACAAATCTAGCAAAAGCCCCAAATTTTGAGAGGGCAAATATGTCAAAAAGAGGGCAAATTGGGAAAAGCCCATGTGCTGCAATTCCAAGCCAATGTCAATGTTCTTGCATGTCAATGCCTACCAAATGTTGAAATTGGTTGTACTAAGCCAATGTCTGCAAATTTCAACAAAATTAACAGAACCCCCAATTTCTAGAAGGGCAAAACTATCAAATTTGGGGCAAATGACCAAAAGCCCCAAATTTTGCTGAAATAAAGCAAATGTGACAAAATAACCTACAAATCTAAAAACATCATGCAATCTATCAGCAATAGATCCAAAATCCCCAATGTCGGAGTGGAAATGAAGCCACTACAAACTACTTGCTTAATTCGCTTCTGACCGAACCACTACAGGGTATGACACCTTATTAAGCATTCACTGGACACAAGCCACACATTGGGCATCTTCGTATATTTGGTTGCATAGTATATGCCCACATACATGATGATCATTGCAGGAAATTGGATGTGAAATCATGCAAATGCATCATGGTTGGCTATAGTGAAGAAAGCAAAGCATACAAGTTGTATGATCCAAAAAAAGCAAGGTCATTATCTCCATAGATGTAAACTTTGATGAGGAATCCAAATGGAAAACCTCAAATACACAAGAGATAGATGCATCGATTTCACAATCATCTACAGAAAAGGTTGATGAAGAAGAGCAAGAATTGCCAGAATCACCCCAAGCAGAGCCACAACAGCTCTCAGAAAGGCAAAGCAAATGTATTGCAATGGACAACAAATCTAGCAAAAGCCCCAAAGTTTGAGAGGGCAAATATGTCAAAAAGAGGGCAAATTGGGAAAAGCCCATGTGCTGCAATTCCAAGCCAATTCAATGTTCCTGCATGTTAATGCCTACCAAATGTTGAAATTGGTTGTACTAAGCCAATGTCTACAAATTTCAACAAAATTAACAGAACCCCCAATTTCTAGAAGGGCAAAACTGTCAAATTTGGGTCTACTAGGGAAAGCAGGCCACCAGCGAGATTGATATATGCTCAAAAGGCAAAGCAATTGAGGTTAAAACCACCAACTATGCTCCTATGACTACCATCATGGCTATAGAAGAGCCAGTGTACTTTGAAGACGTAGTAGACAAGCCAAAATAGCAAACTACTATGAATACTTGAAAATTATGCGACCTTCCACGAGGAAAGAAGGCCATAGCAAACAAATGGGTATACAAAGTGAAGTACAATCCAGATGGAAGTATTCAAAGATACAAAGCCAGACTAGTTGCAAAAGGATTTGCACAGCAATATGGTCAGCATTATGATGAGACTTATGTTGCAGTAGCAAAGATGGATTCCATATGGTTCTTGATATCACTAACGACACTCAACAAATGGAATGTGTACTAGCTCGATGTCAAGAATGCATTTCTCAATGGTTACCTAGATGCGAAAGTCTACATGCAACAAACAACATGTTATGTTGAACCAGGAAAGGCGACTCAGGTTCGCCATCTTAAGAAAAGTCTCTACGACTTAAAGCAAGCACCCAGAAGTTGGTACAACAAAATCGGCAAGTATTTTGCTGATCTAGGATACATGAAGTCCAATGCAGATTACAGTCTCTACTACAAAGTTCAAGGAGAAGACATTACTATTGCACTTTTAGTAGATGATCTGATTGTGACCGGAAGCAAGGATAGCTTCATCAAGAAATTGAAACAAGACTTATATGTAGAGTTCGACATGAAAGATCTTGGACTTATGAACTATTGTCTTGGTATTGAGTTTTGGAGAGATTCAAATAGCACCTTCGTGAGTCAGCTCAAATATGTTGACTGTCTCTTGAACAAGTTTCATATGGCAGATTGCAAGATTGCAGCCACTCCCATGGTATAGATTTTGAAACTTACTAAAGATTCAGAAAAGCCTACAATCAATGATAGATACTACAACTAGCTCATCGGATCTCTTATATATCTGACTATCATACGTCCAGATATTTATTATGCAGTAAGCTCACTTGCACAGTTTATGGCAAATCCAAAACAATCTCACTAAAATGTAGCCAAAAGAGACTTGAGATACATCAAAGGTACAAGACAGTTTGGGATAGAATACAAAGGAAGTCATCCACAGTTGCATGGATAGTATGACAGTGACTATGCCGGAGATCATGAGACCACGAGATCCACACAGGGATATGCATTTTTCCTTGGTCAGGGTGCTATATCGTGGTTGTCAAACAAACAGCCAACTGTTTATTTGTCTTGATTGAAGCACAATATAGGGCACTCACTACAAGTGCATGTGAGGCTATATGGCTCATAAGACTATTTTCAGAAACAGATTACTTTGATGAATCAAAGCCAACAACAATATACTGTGATAATCAATTAGCTCAAGCATTGGCCAAGAATCTAGTATATCACTCCAGGACAAAGCACATTGATGTCAGAGAGCACTTCATCAGAGAAAGAGTGTTACTTGGTGACATCACACTGCAGCACTGTGATAGTGAAGAGAATGTTGTAGACGTCTTTACCAAACCACTCGATAAAGAGCTTTATGAGAAACACCGACAAGCTCTTAGTTTGACGTAGAGGAAGGGCATTCCCATTAAAGAGGTGTGATGGAATGTAATGTTCAGTCCTCCTTCGATTCCCCAGAATCATCATCTTGAGGGAAGGCCTATTCTTCATGATGTTGATCTTGAGGGAAGGTGTTGAGAGACCATGCTCAACATCATGTGATTACATGTGCATAGCACTAACACATACAAAGTGCTATAAAGGAACCCTAAAAGGGTTTGTATATATTCTACATTTTTAATGAAATCTAGTGTACAGTTAGTCATTTGTGGTGTGCTCTCTAGCTGTGCCCTCTCTCCTCATCTCCACTCTTCTCCTCTCCCCTCTTCATATTTTGTCACAACAATCTATGGATCTCAAATTGATCATATCTAGACAAACACACCGATCACCAACAGCTACATTGGAACAACTCGAGCATACTGGACTTACCATAGTCTTGTTTACATTACATATCAATTTCGAGCACACCTACCATTACTTACGGCACCTTAGAATTCCATGCTTAATACCTGAACTTGAAATGATCATAGCACACTTCTATCATATAACAATTTACACACTTGAAATCCCCCATATCTAGTCCAATGCACCGATTACCAACAATTACTTTGGAACAATGGATGCTTGATTAGTTTTCCTAGCTTGTTCGACCTCATCAGTTCCTATCATCAAACACGAGACCATGGGGATGTCATAGTATCTAGTCCCTACTATGCGTGATGGAGTTTATGGCTTTCAACCTTGTGAGTGACTATCATGAGATTAAAACTGCACTATGTGTTGTATTTTTAGAGGATGAGTTTGGGCATGTTCCTTGGATTCATCTACGGGCATGTCATTCTGGATGCCAAGGGTCAGGTACGTTAGGGCATCCTCCATCACCCTTTGAGAGTGTTGCAATTCCCTCTCAAAATGAGGCTTGTACTTTGCTATCAAGATCAATGAACTTTAAGCGTTGTGCCTTGGGATTGTCTCCAACTTTATAACAATGGTCACAAAAGGCCATTTTTTAAAGGAATACAAAGGCCCTTATTTAAGAAAAATGGAATAATTCATAGCCTTGAAAATTGAATTGAAAACGTTTTGATGCCATAAACGAAGGTGAAAGACCATTGAATTTAAATTATAGAGTCCAAGAAACTTTTGCCTTGGGACATTTCAACAAAATCATTAGCACTTAGTAAAAAAGGACCCAACAACAATCTACAAATCTCAAATTGACCATATTTAGATAAATGCATCGATTACCAACAAACTTAAGTCCCCAAACTTGAAATGATCACAGCACATTTCCAACCAATTTCAAAGTTCGTGCTTAAGTTCCCGGTCTTGAAATGTCATTACTTAGTCAAATTTGACTTTGGCAAAGTATTCCATGGGAGCACATCGAATGCAACAAGAGTCCCAGTGAATGCTTTGTGTGGTTTGGTTGGGGGCGCCTACCTAGCATATGATTTGCCATACTACATGGCCAATAGGGGCCCCTAGTGAGACAAAAGCTCTTATTAATTAATTTGTTGGTGTGGGGGGAGGGGAGAGTGGTATATGATGGGAAAATATTTAGGGATAAAGGGGGGAGGGCTTGAATTAAAAAAAGGGGGGGAGGGGGAGGGGTGATAATTTCTCACGCAAGGGGAGGGGGAGAGCTTGAATTACATAAAAGGGGGAGGGGGAGGGGCATTAAAGAGGGAGGCACGTGTGAGATTGGGGAGGGGGGAACCACTTATGAAGGGCATAAAGGGGGAGGGGGATGAGGGAGGGTTTATAATACTACTATAAGGAAAGAGCCATATAATATTACTTTATAACTTAGTGGTAGGGCTCACGCTTGTCAAAAAGTAGGCTTTGGGTTCAATTCTTTTCTTGAACATTTGGGGAAGCCCCCCTTACACTAGTATATGCACAAAATAAATTAAGCCATGGTAAAACATAGGTTAATTAATGCCTAAATAAATTAATCCATAAAGAAACATCGGTTAATTAAAACATAAATAAATTAAGACATAGATAAACATAGGTTAAATAAGCCTCCATACACCAAAACTAATTAATTAATGGGTTGGAATAGGAGAGGTGAATAGGAGGGTTGGAATATGTACTATTATTGGTAATTTCATGTTAATATTGATGTTGTTAGTGTTAATGGTCGTATGCTTGATTATTGTACTTTGAACACAAACATATTGGAGTTAGTTGATTCAATGATTCGTTCAATTGATCGTTAACAACTAACGTAATTGGCGACTAAAGTACAAGTGACTAAACTAGTCCAAGGGATTGGAATTAATATAAAGATACCAATTAAGATCTCGCATAGTGCATGGCATGTGGCCATGAGCCAATTTTATATTTCACAGATGTGAATCTTAGATAATAAGCCATAAACTATTTTTGAAATAAAGTAACTAGATGAGGAATTATCACAGCTTTCTTATTAAACGAAAGCTAGTGCTTATGCACACTAATGCTCTCTTGTTTTTATTCTCGAGAAAATTTTTATTCAAAATAATGTAAGTCTTAGAGGATTTACTTCCTAAGAAAGGTCATTAGGCATCTTACTAGATTGTTGACGCTCTAATCAATGATCAAAGCCGATACTAAAACTTGTTGAGGTCTCCCTTATGGCCAAGCAAAGTTGTTTTCCATTTCAATGCAAGGAAAAATTCGATGCTTAGCATGCCATTGAATAATCTGCCTCCATATCGGACGCACTGTGTTGCAGGCCCAGAACAAATGAAAGGTGGATTCAAACTAAATGTTGCATAACATGCAAAGGGGAGGGACATCGCTCCACTTTGTCCTTGGTTACATCAGTGTCCACCGAGGAAAAAATTTAGCTTTGCTAACGGTGTAGCAATCTAAACTCTCAATAATCTATGAGCCCCGATTAGAGAAGTATCGAAGGGTACATACATCTTCGCTAAGAATGTGAACCGCTTGAACAGTACCCAGTGCCCACATGGTCATCCAGGCTGAGTTCAACTCGAGAGAGTTTGGAAAGAAACTCTTCACTTGAATTTGGGCTCATGGATTTAGATAGCTTATGGCCAACTACCATGGGATCAACATTCCATGCCCATTGACAATATATAGGAGGCTTGAGAGAGAGATTGCAATCACAAATATCTCGTTTTTGTCCGTCATTGCAAAAGCATAAGATAATTACAGCTTCGAATGTTGAAGAAATCAAAGGTGTTGGTGATCTCGTCAACAAAGAAGAGAAGATAAAGATTGCTTCAAAAGAAGGTAGACCTTATGCTCATCACCTATGGAATGAAGCCACAAGACTTCCTCATTGATCATGCTCCTTCTCCTTGCGTTTCCACACCTCCCCTCCTCATTTCTCCACTAATCAATACAAACTTTATGAGCTTACATCTTTTAAATTTATTTCATTTCATTTAGCTAGAAAGCATCAAGCAATGATAGAACAATTTTTATTTGTTCAACAAAACCATTAAGTTCCTCAGATGCATAGTTACATTGTTGAAGACCCATTGAAAGAACATACGGTTCTGAAATTTTACTTGCCTCAAGGAGTGATGTCATCAACCTTGAAAACAAGTTTGTATATTTTAGATTTCCCATGTTCTTTTCAACTTTATTTGTACTTTAGGACATTGACTCTATAACTTTTGAGAACGTTCAAAAAAAGAAGAAAAGCGGGGGGAAGCAATCCTGATTGAACTTGGTCTTATTTATGACTAGAAGAAAGTATGGTATACTTATTTTAACACAACATTTTATTTTATTGTTGTCTTCAAGAGAAATAATTCTATAACCAAGATGTAAATGTCTATGATTGTTTGACATATTTAAAGTGTTTGATACTTTTCATAAGAAACAATTCTATAAGCATGACCTAAATGTTTATGATTGTTTGACATATTTAAAAGTGTACAATACTTGTTTCGGGTATGTAGCATAGCCACGACTCCATGTGATTCTCCAAGTTGAGTTGACATATTCAAAGTGTAGAATACTTTTCATAAGAAACAATTCGATAGGCATGACCTAAATGTTTATGATTGTTTGACATATTCAAAAGTGTACGACACTTGATACTTGTTTCACGTACGTAGCATAACCATGACTCCATGTGATTCTCCGAGCTAAGCTACCAATCTCTCTCTCTCTCTCTCTCTCTCTCTCTCTCTCTCTCTCTCTCACACACACATGCGCGCGCATGCACGTACGAGCGCTCTCAAATAACCTTCTCATAATGCAAAGCCACTTGACATTAGTTTTCTACCAAATTTTCACACATCCCTAACAAAACTTTAGAATTTCCTAGAGGCAATTCGACTTCCAAGTGTACCACACACATTTGCATAAACTCACATTTCATACAACTTCTCAATCCTCTCTAATGCTACCTATGTTGTATTTATGCACAATTTAGGCTAAATCTCTTAGGTTGAAATCCCAACAAAAGGTTGCGCCTTAGCCAAGATACATTTTTTACATTTTTTAAGTTATCACCTTTTGCTTTTTTATGCATGAACCAATTTTCAATAACATAAATTGTCCCTATTAAGGACATTTTACACAAGATTTCTCTCACGTAAGTACCACCTTTGATATGGGCTCATGCAATTAATCGTACTCCTTTCTATTGCATAATTATTATCAAGGACATAAATGTAGATTCAAATTGAGTAATTGAATGGGCATGAGCAAGTCCATGTTGATAATACAAAAGGTTAATTAATACGTCATATTAAAGTTTAAGCCATTCAAAGTCTACCTATGTCTTCTCTAAGATCAAATTCACAAAAATTGCCGACAGTCAGCATCCATTTACTTGGCAATTATTATATAGTTCCCTCCGTATTCACCAAGGCAATCACTTAAACATTTTCAGTTGTATATTCAAAAATTACACCCAATAGCTGAAACACCTAGACTTATCCTCTGCTCCAAAATCCAAGTTTCTTCGCTGTCTGCACAAAGTTAGTTGCTAGTATTTCATAAGCTATATCAAAGAAGGGATGGGATCACTGTTGAGCTCGAAAGTGTGCCATGTGGTCCCCTTGAAATAAATGTAAAGAAAAATCAAAGAGGAATCTCACAAGAATGAGTAGACCTTAAATTATTGTCATCAATTGATTCTTTAAAGAATGAGTCTCATAGGCAACAAAAGGAACTCCATTTTACGACAAGAACAAATTACTAAGTTGTTTGTTAATAATAAGAGCCACAAGACTGCATATGCATCAAACAAACAAACAATATTTATCATAGAAGCTGAGATTTATTTCAGAAACCTGATCTTGCTGTGAAAGCTCCGACTGAAGAAAACGGAGATTTAGCCAAACATTGAAATTATTACGTGAAAGATCCAACATTTCCATAAGAAAAATGAAAGCCAAAATCTATGTGAATTTGTTTCAAGATCTGAGAGCATTCAAATCTTCTATGCACTGTATTTTACAACGTGTCATTCTGTCCTCGTCACCTGGCAGTATATACAGCGGCCAGATATTCATTTAAATAATCCCATATTACTTTCCTGTTACAAGATCCTGAATTAGAAATGGAACATTAAAGCTTAGACATGCTGTAGTCCATAACATCTACCAGAAAATCTGCAAGATTAGTAGAGAGTGTCAGAATCTTGGAGAGTATTGCAATACCAATCAGCAAACCTGTATGATTATCCTGACTCCACATTCTCAATGCTGTTGTTTTCAAAGCTACCTGTAATGTATACTGGCAGGGAGATGGAGGTGAACAGCTTCACGACAAATGTGCAAATTTAGAAAAATACCTGCATCTTCTTTCGTGAAACACATGGGAGGCTTGATTCTGAACACATTGCCATGTAAACCACCTTTACCAACCAATACTCCTAAATCTGCGAGCATGTTAGCCCAAATAACATTAAGGACAAAAAGAGTGCACTCCAAACAAGCAGAAAGCAGCAGTGAAAGGGAGCACATAAGAGGTCTTTTCACCATTTTGACATACCTTTCATCTTTTCCACCAGATCTGCAGTTTCAGTCTTTGCTGGAAACTTTGTTCGTCTATCTGTCACTAACTCCACTCCGATCATAAGACCTTTACCCCTCACATCTCCAATAACTGGAAGTTTGCACACCAAAGAGTCAGGTTCAATCAAAGCTACGAAGGGAACACGTAGATGCACTAAAATAAAAATTCCTTAAGGATCTTATGATCATCACTGTTTCTATTATCAATGAGAAAGGGATTGTAGAAAGAAGTCTGCCCCACAGAGAAAAACATGATAATGCCAACAAAATATGTAATTGATTACAGCTTCCAGTAGAACGAATGTCCAGTCAGGAACGTACTGTCATGTTTTTCTTGAAGATTTCGGATCTGGCGGAGTAAATGGTCACCTATAGCGGCACTATGCTCTTGCCGCTTTTCTTTGTCTAGTACCTTTAAAACAGCATGCCCTCCTGCTGAGCAAACTGGATTTCCTCCAAAAGTATTGAAATGTAGGCGCTGAGCTAAAACACTTGCAATTTCTGGAGTTGTTGCAACAGCACCCAATGGAAGACCATTTCCAATGCCCTGCCCAGAAGATAGAAGATCTGATATAACTTTAACATAACTCTGACAAATCCTAAAAATCCTAACTTTACAATCAGATAACACCAGACTTGCACTTTTCTAGCTGTAAGCCAGGGGAAAATCTATATTACAAGGCCAACCTTAGCCATCGTGACAATGTCAGGCAGGACACCTTGCATCTCGAATCCCCAATAATGACTTCCAGTACGACCAAATCCTGTTTGCACTTCATCAGCTATACAGATACCTCCAGCACTCTTTATCAGTTGATATACAGCTGGAAGATATCCTGGTGCAAGTTCCACTGCTCCACCTGCTCCCTGACACATACGTAGCATTATGTTTACGAATTTACTAAAGCTTCAATGGAGATCTCAGGTGCTGCATGCTTTAAAATAGACAACCACATTAGGCTTACTTGGATAGCATTATGTTTACGAATATGCTAAAGCTTCAACGGATATCTCACGTGCTGCATGCTTAAAAACAGACAAAGGCATTAGGCTTACTTGGATAGTCTCTGCGATAAAACCAGCCACACGACCAGGTGTAGATGCACTTATCACGTCAGCAACATCTTCAGCATACTGCTGTCCATTGGCTCCATATATCCCTCTGTAAGGGTTAGGATTCAACGCATGGTGCACTCCAAAGCCCTGCAAAGTTCTCCACGACCACACATTTCTATAGGGTAGAACATTTCTGGAAATATAAAGCTGATCTCAGAGGTCTAAATACTTCACAGAATGTCTATCAGGAAGCTCTATGCTCAAATCAATTATGAAAGGCAAACCTGTGCAACACTGTGTTTCCACGTATGCAATCCTGCTGCTCCCATGGTTGCAGCACTCAGACCATGATAGGCATTTCGTAAAGCAATTATGTCATAATTCCCAGTGTATAGCCTGGCCATCATCATCGCCATGTCATTTGCTTCAGATCCCGAATTGACTAGGTACACAACCTGCCCACTCAGAAAGTCAGAAAAATCTCTCTCTCTCTCTCTCTCTCTCTCTCTCTTATTGGTATCATGTTGTGGTCTTGTCATTGTGTGTGTGTGTGTGTGTGTGTGTGTGTTGGATCCTGGGAACAACTTCGGACCAGTCTTGTAGGCTGCTTGGCATTGTTCCTAAAAAGTAAAAAATCTCCTCCATCCTGTTGGGTGCAGGAAGCAGCAATGGAACAGGAGTGGAGTGCAGGAAGCAAACAACAAGCTGGAGCAAAACATAGTACTGCTCAAATGGACAAGAGGAAAATACAAAGGGTGGCCTATATGGCCCCCAAGTCAACCATATGGTTTTTGACCAAAGAACTTATAGAGTTGACCTGACCTACCATGGCCAAGTGCTAACAAAACCCCCTCCATGGTATGGCTGAAGTATCCTGGAAATATCTCAGGAATACCTGGAAACTACATCATGGTTGCACATATTCGTCCCAGAGGGATATAGCAACCTATGATATGTACAGAGTGATCCCTCACGTAACAAAAGGAGCCAAGTGTAAAGCATGTCGAAATGCCTCAAACTTAGGCCGTGGTAAAGCTTTCGTGAAAAGATATGCCGAGTTGTCCTCAATGGGAACATAGGACAACTAGACTCCCCCAAGCAATTGCTCTCGAACATAGTGATAGTGGACCTCAATATGCTTTGTGCGCGCATGAAACACTAGGCTTCTAGCAACCACCAAAGCACTCTGGCTGTCAGTGTAGATCGTAGTAGACTCGGGCCGAACGATATCAAGATCTGCAAGTAACTTGTGAAGCCAAACGCACTCTACTGTAGCTGTGAAAGTTGCTCTGTACTCAGCTTCACAACTGGATGTGGCAACTGTAGGCTGCTTCTTGCTGAACCAAGAGATGCACGAGGCTCCAACAATAAAACAGTTGCCGCTGTGTGACACCCTAGTGTCGTAACATCCTCCCCAATTGTTGTCCGTGAATGCATGCAAAACAAGTGGGGCCTCTGAACCATAGAGTAAACCCAAATGCTGCATGGCCTCTGAACCAAGAGATGCACGAGGCTCCAACAATAAAACAGTTGCCGCTGTGTGACACCCTAGTGTCGTAACATCCTCCCCAATTGTTGTCCGTGAATGCATGCAAAACAAGTGGGGCCTCTGAACCATAGAGTAAACCCAAATGCTGCATGGCCTTCAAGTATCGAAAGACCTGCTTCACTGCTTGCCAATGCTGCGTACTAGGATTGTGCATGTACCTGCTTAACTGGAAAATGGCATACTGAAGATCAAGCCAGGTATGACAAAGGTATATAAGGCAACCAACAGCCTACTGATAAAGGGATGCATCAAATGGCGGACTTCCATCTTTGGAGGAGAAACGAAAGCTAGGCTCCAATGGAGTAGAAACTGACTTGCAATCCTCGAACTGGAAGCGATCTAGGAGCTGTCCAATATACTTAGACTGACTCTATCATTATACGACCCTCAACATATGCAAACTGTAGCCCAAATACTAGTGCAACCGACCCATATCTATCATGGCAAAAGACTGACTGTAAATCAGCCTTGAAATCTGCAATTATATCCATATCTTGCCCAGTGATAAGCATGTCATCCACATAAAATCAGAATTAAAAATTCTGATGCACTCTTACAGACATAAAGAGTGGCCTCGGTTGGGCTGTTCTGAAAGCCACGGCCTATCAAAAATGCATGGATCTTTGCATACCATGCCCGGGGTGCCTGCTTCAATCCATAGGGGATTTTCTAAGCCGGCAAACCATATTTTCAGAACCCAATTGTTCAAAACCAGGTGGCTGCGTTACATAGACCTTTTCCTAAAGATCACCATGAAGGAAGGCGGCCTTGATGTCCAGCTGATGAACCTCCCAATGCCGATGAGATGCCATAGCAATAACACACCTAATAGTAGTGATGTGTGATGTGGAAGCAAAGGTCTCCTCAAAGCCAATGCCGTGCTACTTCCCTTTGCAACCAACCGGGCTTTGAGGCGGTCAACACTGCCATCAGCTTTCCTTTTCACCATGTAGACCCACTTTGTGACTATGGCACGCTTGGCTGCAGTCAAGTCACACAACTCTCAAGTGTCGTTTGCATGAATGGTGGCATCCATCCATTCCTTGCTGTACAAGGCATCCTTGTGACATAAAGGTTCCTCATTGCAAGCAGTAGCAACCAAATCTACAGCCAAATAGTTGTCATGCCTCTGTTTATGCGCACCTATAGTGCAGACTAGCAAAGGCTCAGCTTGTTTGCTGTCCTTGAGTGTGTCCAAAAGCCATCTCGGGACTGCTTTTTGTTGTTTGATCATCAACTAAAGGCATATCAGGCTCAGTAGGAGCTATTGGAGGAGGATGTGCACTGGTAGAAATGTATGGCATGACACTCTACACTGACTGCTCTGGATTTGTGGGCGACTAAAAGAGAGGCAGCAATCTATCAAAAACATCTGAGGAATCAACAGTAGGCTGTTTTTTGCATTCCAGCCAAGGTAAAGGCACATTTTAAGCGAATACAACATCCCTACTGACAATGACCTTGCCCGTGCTGGGCTGATACAACCTGTATCCCTTGCTCTCTGCGCTATAACCAATGAATATGCATTTTACAACTTTGTCTTCAAGCTTGTGCCTCATCCGAGATGGCACATGAGCATAAGCCAATGACCCGAACACCCGTATATGAGAAATTTCAGGTTTGCGACCGTGCCACACCTCGTAAGGTGTGATAGTCTTCAATGCCTTTGTGGGTGCCCGATTGAGCACATAGTTGGAGCACATGACAGCATCCAACCAAAACTTATTTGACAAAGACTTCTCTTTGAGCATGTGCTTGCCCATTTCCATCTCTGACCAATTTTTCCTCTCTGCCAGCCCATTCTGCTCTGGAGTATAAGGCACTATACATTGATGAATAATACCCGGAGCTGCCAAAAAATCAGAGAATTCATGGGACATGTACTCTCCCCCCTTCTCAGTGCATAGAGTAAGGAGCTTGTGCCCTGATTCATTTTCAGCCATGGCAAGCCAATGTCTCAAGCATGGGAACACATCAGATTTGACCTTCATGCCATATATCCAAGCAAATCTGGTGTAGTCATCCACAAAGGTAGAAAAGTAAACGTAGCCCCCAAGAGATGTTGTCCGCATCAGCCCGCACACATCACTATGCACAAGGTGAAGAATCCTGGATGCACCAACTATCCCATCTTTTGGAAATGAGAAACGGTGCATCTTATACAACAAGCATTCCTCCAAAAATGTTTAGCTAGTGCATGCATGGGTGGGAGAGCAACCACCATGTCCTTTGAATGCATTTTAACCAAGCTTCTGCAGTTGAGGTGACCCAACCTCGCATGCCATAAGTGGGAATCTGAAATTACAGATTCAGCCACCAAATTTGCCTCCATAGCAGGCTGTTTGTCATATACATCAAGATGATATAGCCAAGACAGTAAGTACTATACTTTCATCGTACCGGTTGTCATTCATGGCACATCGATAACCATAAAAAAGAACCCGAAAGCCATTCAAGGATATGGCTGCAATGGAGATAAGGTTCTTCTTGATACCTGGGACAAACATGTCAATGTTCCTGCATGCAATGTCTACCAAACACCCAAAATTGGCTGAACCAAGCCAATGTCACTGCAAATATCAACAAAATTGACAAAACCCCCAATTTTTGGAAGGGCAAAACTGTCAAATTTTGGGGTAAGGCAAATGACCAAAAGCCCCAAATTTTGCTGAAATAAAGCAAATGTGACAAAATAACCTGCAAATCCAAGAATATCCTGCAATCTGCCATTAATAGATCCAAATTCCCCAATGTCGGAGTGAAAATGAAGTCAAAATAGGGCAAATACTGCAAAAGCCCCAAAATGTGACCAAAAGGAGCAACTGTCACTGCAAAATCTGCAAATGTGACACAAAAACCCCAATCTATAGAGCAAAATCACCTCAATGTCACTGCAATGTGTGCAAGCGTGACATAAAAGAGGGTGAGAAGCTTCAAATCCAACTATACCACACAGATCTGAGTCAAAAGGGAGAGAATCTCAACCAAATGGTGCTAGAGCAGGTTGGAGCACCTGGAGGAAGGACCGAATGACTGAAAAGAGTCCAGATCTGAGCAAAAAACCTCCAAAAGCAGCCCAAAAAAGCTCGAAATCAACTTCTGACAAGTCGTACGGATTCCTGGCAGCATCACACATCTGTCTGTACATGTCCGTACGGTCGTACGGACGTACGTGCAACTGTACGAACAAAAAATTCATGGGCGACATGGTGCCGGACAGGGTCGCGTGTATGCGAGTAGCTCAAAAATTTCAAAAAACGTCAAGATCAGACCTTAAAAAGGCAAAAAACAGCCACTAGACTGTTTTTCTGCTCAAAAAACAGGTTTCTGGCGATGAAATGAGGGACCAGACTGAGCTGGAGCAAAATGGCAAGTAGGAGCAATAGGAAAGCACGAGGGAAGGCAGGTAGGAGCAAGAGAACCTGCTCTGATACCAATGTTGGGTGCAAGAAGCAATGGAACGGGAGTGGAGTGCGCAAAGCAAACAAGCTGGGGCAAAACGTAGTACTACTCAAATGGATAAGAGCAAAATACAAAGGGTGTCCTATATGGCCCCCAAGTCAACTCATAGAGTTGACCTGACCTACAAGGCTCATACCAGGGCTAAGTGCTAACACATCCCATCCATCTCTCTTTCTTACCGAGGAGGTATGAATCGTATGCATGAACAGATTTTCAACATCCAGCAAGTGAGAAAGTTAAAGATGCAGTTGGCAAAGGTGACAGCTGAACTTCAGGTCCTTGAAGGACATGGCAAGCAAGCGGTAATTGATGAGGTAGTGAAAGCTGGCAAGGCATCTCCCCCTACCCCTCAACTAGTCTCTATAGTTAAAGATCTTGTTCACACTGAAGTACAAACAATTAAGAAAGAAGTGACTGTGGAGGTTGATATGAAGGCAAGTAAAACTGATATCTAGGAAAAGATCAAGGAGCAAGAAGCCAGACGTGACAACGCACTGAAGATTAGGTAGGAGGGCCCCCTGGAGGCTGATACAAAGAGGAAGACTCTTGAGTGAGACTTTAGCACATGTTAAAGCAGCCATGCCTGGCATTAAATGGAAGGATGATGATGATGATGATAGAGCAATTAATATCCAGCACCCTAGAGAACATGCTACCATTATGCTTAAATCACGAGATTTACAGATCAAGCTTCCCCAACAATCTTACAAGTTGAAAGGGACCAAGGTATGGATAACCGAGGAGAGGAACTCACACAAGCTTAATTGAAGAATAAGGCAACGGAATTAGCCAAGGTCAAGGCTGCTAGGAAGGATGGAAAATGGGCAGTATATTGTGAAGTCATAGCACTCATCGAAGAGTTTAACTCTAAACCAAAAGACTCTATGTCTTAAGCTGATGTAGGGCTAATTATGTTTTTCGGACTACTATGTAGGTACTCTAAATAACCAAAGTTGCTTTTTGCACTTCTTGGGAGCTGCCATGTGCCCTCCATAAGCAAATGTAATAGATGGTTTTCTTTTTGGTGCTGTCCCATAGACCTGTTAGTCTCCCATGGACATTAACTTCTCTCTCACGCAGCTAGAGCATGCCTCACATGAGGGTAGGGAGCCCTGGCTCGATTCAAGCACACTTGCACAACCACCCGATGAAGGAATGGACACACTTGTGAGGTCGACAGCCATGTATGCAGCACCCTTCTGGGGGTGAGACCTACCAGCAATCGACTAGCAGACATTCAAGAGCCTACATGTGACTATGGGATCTAGGATGATTCGGAGTAAGCCCTCCATCCCACATCAAATCATACAAGCAAAGTTCACTGTGAGGCCACTTCAGCTTGATGCCATCTTTCAAACAGTGACATATCTACATAGGGTATTGGCCTCACCTATTTCAAGGCTGTCGAGGTTGGCATTACTCGTCCAGACAACTAGCCAAGAGGGGGCATAGCACAGCTTGGTACGCACGCATAAATGTTTTAACAACCATGCTGCTCAAACCTCCTCCCCCCCTTTTAGTATAGCTTGGATGCACCGTGCCTCCGGATCCCGCAGGATGAGATCAACCGTATCATGCGGTTGGGGTCTACTCCAGCTCTATACATCGCAAAGTTGGGGTGGGAACCCGGAGTTCCCCACCAACGTCCAATTCTACCATGGTCCTTCCTAAGAGTATCAGAAGATGGAGTGATTATCAGGACCCAACTCCTAGAGGACAGGCGGGTCTCACATGCAATGAGGATTGGCATCAGACAGATACGGGTCTCGTCCCATCAGCTCTGGATCGAGATTGAAAAAGCCACTGGCACACCTAGGGAGCAGCGGATTTGCAAGCTATGCACATTCACAATGGTGGAGACAGGAGTACTTCCTATGCACTTGCCCCGCCTATTATGATATCCAAGGACGGCACCACTGCCTCTTTCAGAAGGGTCATGGGTTCGAGCCACTCTCACGGCTAATTCAATTCCATGATTAGGTCTGTATCGGCCTCTATTTGATGGAAATGCAACAACACACACACACACACACACCTTGTTGAAGCATATCACACAGCAGGAGGTGACAATACTACAGGAGGCAGATCGAGCACAGCGGCATGTCACCGATTCTATGCCTTTGAGTCAGTCCCACGACACATTGGGTAGAGGAGGAGGTAGCCGACATGAGGGCAGCATGGATCTGCGAGAAGAGACGATGTAGAGCAGCGATACAAAGACCCTTGACCAGAGCACATATGATAGAGGTCCCGCCCATTGCTACCCTCGAAGGAGCATTCCGTTCGAGCAGTAGTGTCACCCTTGATATGGCCCACCGAATACAGAGATCACGGAGACCACACCCCCACCCGGATATGTCAATGGAGTACTAGCTTTGCTTGTCCAAGTCTGAGTTTTGAGATTATTAGCTTAGCTTAGTACTCAATAAGGGCCTTAGCGAGCCCTTTCCTTCAGCCCAGAGCAGATTGTATGGGTTGCTTTCTTGCTTGTACTTCGTCTCATAGGCCCGCGAGGCTTTCCGAAGACGTTAATACATCTCTCTCTCTCTCTCTCTCTCTCTCTCTCTCTCTCTCTCTCTCTCGTTGGCCGTTGTTGAAGATTACGGACTTGTGATCTGTGAAGTTGTCTCACTCAAGATCAAGTTGTGATTCAAAGGTCGACATTGGGGGGATCGACGGGTTTCTTTTATGGTTACAAATGGACACACGAAGGGAGAGAACCTCTTCAGCAACCTGCTATTTAAAAAAGCAGTACATCTGAAGTGAAGACCCTTAGCGTGGGGTTTCCAAAAAACTTTTAATTAGAACCTTAAGCTTTTTAAAGAGTTCTTGCTGCTTATTTTTTATGAAATGTCTTGTTCCTCCTTGTCATCTTTTTGCATATTTTCTCCCTTGAGTCCTCTTCAAGTGAGGCCAAAACCAAGGCCAGCCTTGCTTTTTTGCAATTTTTATCAGACCAAGAAATGCATGGCATTCCTTTACATCTCTTGTCCTCTTCTGAGTATTTTGCTTGACTCCTTGAGAACCTAAGAAAGCATTTGGTCCATCTCATAACATGTGTTGTGTCCATTCCATTTCATTGACTGATTTTTCCATCTCCTTTCCATAAATATTAGATTTCTCATTATTCCAAATATGTTTCTTTCTTGAGCCTTGAATCATAAAGGAGCATCTTTTGTGAGATCCAAGGGACTTTGGGGTAATTCCGGTGGCTCCTCGATGAGATGCGAAGATGTCTCATATTTGTGAAAATTGAGTCGTCTCTCGTTGTGGCGGGGAGAGTGGTCTCCGTGATCTCTGTATCCGATGTGCCATGTCAAGAGTGACACCTCGGCTCAGACGGTCTCCTCTGAGTAGCACGGAATGAGCTGAACCTCTATCGTGCGTGCTCTGGTCTGCATCATGTGTGGTCTCTATGTCTCTAGCTCCATCACTCCGCACCGCCTCTTCCCATTGATACACGCTGCCCTCGTGTCAGCTATCTCCTCCTCTGTCTCACTGTGTCCGAGGCTGCCTCGAAAGCATAGAAGTCGGTAACATGTCGTTGTGCTCGATCTATCACCTGTGGCACTGCCACCTCCTACAATAAGGACTCTCTGTGTCACTACATCTCCATCAAATAGAGGCCAACGCAAACTTGGTCATGGAAGTGGATCGATCGGGAGAGTGGCCCGAATCCAAGTCCCTCCTGAAAGAGATAGTGGTACCGTCCTCGGATCTCATTGTAAGCGGGGCAAGTCTATAGGAAAAGCTCCTCTGTCTCCACCTCTACTAGTTTGCAACCCTACAAATCCGCTACTCTCTAGGTGTGCCCATGGCTCTCCTTGCCTTGATCCTCAGCTGATGAGACAAGACCCACATCTATTTGATGGAAATCCTTGATGCAGAGAAGCCAAAGAGGAAGGGTATATGTCACTACTACAAGAAGCCGGGTCACTACATTGGTGAATGCAAGAAGAGAATAGCAAAGGAGAAGAAAAAGGATTATGGTATGGCTGTCTCAGATGCATCAGCCCCTAATGCACATGAAAGAGCGGATGTCACAGCCAACTTTGTAGAAGAAGATTATGCCTTTTTGTCTTGCATTTCAAATTTTCAAGTGGCTGGTCCAGATACTACAGCCACTCTTGAGGATGACTCTTATGCTTTCCTGACTTGCAGCTATGACCCTTCGAAGGATGCAGGCACTTTCAGTGTCAATGAGACATTGAACACATGGTAGTTTGATAGTGGTGCATCCAAGCAAATCACTTCCACGATGTGTTTCATGAATGTGTTTGGCTGTGTCGTTTGTTTGCTCATCTTCATCTCTTGGAGGCTAGTTGTCTGGATAACTCTAGTTCCAACCTCGGTAGTCTCAAGCAAGATAAGAACCAAACCTTGCGGACGTATGTCAATGTCTCGAAAATAGCATCGATTTAGAGCGGTGTCATATCAACCTCTGCCTGTGTGACCTGATGAGGGACTGAGGGCTTACTTCGAATCATCTTGGACCCCATACTCACATGTAGCGTCTCGAATCTCTACCACTCAGTTGTTGATAGGTCACTCTCCCAAAAGGGTGCCGCATACATGGCTGTCGGTCTCACAAGTGTGCCAAATAGCCATCCCTTCATTAGGGGGTCCTAGAAGTGTGCCTGAAAGCGTTGTCTCTCTAAACGAGCTAGAGACCCTTGCCCTCGTGTGAGTCATTCCCTAGCTACATGAGTAATCGTGAAAATTGGCCTTGCAAAGACTGTTGCTAGATAGGTATATGACTGCACGATCTCAACCAGCTCTCCTCGGTAAGTGAAGCGATGTCGATGAAATACAGCACGTGAAGTGTTGAAGATTGTAACCTTGGTCTTGCCAAGGTTACCAAGGTTAACTATATCACACACACACACACACAGAGGCACAAACGTGGAGTAGGGAGGGCATAAGATTAAACGTCACAGCCAAAACTGGTGGTTTGGACTTATATAGTCCCCTCCACAATCCCCTCTAATTCTCACTAGAGTACTCCTACATTAGTCCCTTTTTCTCCCTTCATTACAGCCATCCCTTCCCATAGAAATTTGCCCTCAAAATTACATGCTTTGGCTGTCACACAAGGGTGATGAGACAGCAAAGTGTAGCTAATCAGCCTTCTAAAAGAAAGGGGTACTCTTGGACAATGCTCTCACTACCATGCTTGTTCATCTTTCCGTAGTTCTTACCATCTGATAAGCTACTCAATGTATACCTTGTTGAGAAGTACTCTATCTCTAAAACCCACAATGCATCGGGAACATAGAGGAAATGGCCTTACTCACCCATAGGTGGCAACTCTCGGAGAATGTGCAATGTTGGCCCACATCTAGTTTCAGCAAAGACACATGAAACACATTGTGGATCTCGGAGGTGCAAGGTAGCTCCAATTGATACGCTACTTCAACCAATCTTGCCGATGATCCTATAAGGGCCATAATACCGATGAGTAAGTTACATGTTGGTATTACCCTTCAATGAAGCATAACGATTTTTGTGGGGATGTAAAATGCACATAATCCTCTTCCTTGAAAACCAAGTTTCTCCTATGCTCATCTGCATATTTATTCTACCTTCTCGTGCTCATTGATTTTTTACAACCATGTTGCAATTGAGGCAGGCATTCCCACTTGACGTTATCCCACGACCTCTAGATGTCATGGCAAAAATGTTAGAAGTAAACCAACAAAGGGTACGCACAGCGGAAGACCGATAGAATAACCCAGGAGCTCGCACAGTGTGGTGTGGGGTGTGGAATCACAAACTTCTTAAACTTACGCGCATAGGTGTGCAGACTCATCAATAGACAATGAACCAACCAGATATAGAAGACACCATAATAATATATTTCCATCCAACGCTATGGACAGAATACAAAAGAGATAGATCCACAGTCCCACCAATGGTGTGGTCCTCTGATCTTACCACAAGATCCTTCTCCATATCTGCCAGCTATCTCTAGACTCGAGCCTGCGTGCTACACCTCGAGCTTCTGTAGACTTTCTGTCCAGATCCAAACACCTTGCTGTCCGTCCAGCCCTAGATGAACTCTGTCTGCAGCAACTCCTAGTCTCCTCTGCCTCCTGGATGTAGGGCTGAGGGTGTGAGTATAGCTGCTCCTGCTGCTCCTCCGATGGCTGAGCTGTTGAATGATGAATGAGGGCCTGGAGGCCCTCCTTTTATAGGCCCAAGGCCTGCTGCAAAAACCAACCAGGGGTGGGGCAAATAGCCGACTCAGTCAGCCCCTCCCTGGCCGACTTGGTCTGCCACAAAATGCCCCTTTTGGGGCTCTCTTTTCCAGGGCCTTTGGCCCACACTCCAAGGGCTTTAGCCCTCCTTTCAAGGCAGGGTCCCAGCCTCTTCTGTCTGCCTATGTGAGGCTTGGTTGGCTGGCTCCAACCAGCTCAACCAGCCCGCCATTAATGTGCCTCTGCCACGGCTCTTTTGCAGGCCCATAGCCTGCCCTTTACAAGCGCCTTTTGGCCTTTCATGCTGCACCATCTGCCAGGCCTTTTCTGCCACCTCTACGCCTCTATCAGGGGCCTGTTCCAGCCCGCATATCCACGCCATGATGCACCTTTGCCAGGCTGCTGTTTGCTGTCCACATGTGTCAGCCCTTTCAGCACTTTTCCCTGTGAGGTGCTGCCCATGTGGCAGCCCCCTTTCTCCTTTTCTTTTGGACACATGCCCTAGGTCTCCCTCCCCCATGCTCTCCTCATATGGGGGCTTACAGATGAGGAGGTGAGCTTTCCAACAACCCCTCTCACCAACATATACCTAGATGAATCCACGAACATTCCCAAACTCATCCTCTAAAAACACAACATAGTGCAGTAGTCACTCACAAGGTTAAAAACCATAAACTCCATCATGCATAGCAGGGACTAGCTACTATGACATCCCCACTAACGTCATCAGCGCCCAACAGTGGGTGTAGACCATAGTATAAAAATATGCTCTCACACATACAAATCCACACACCCACACATACTTGAGCATCCATTTATACAAAGTCTTCGTACTGAGTTTCTGTCGGCACTTCGGAGGTGAAGGGCAGACTCAGCCATGACGAAGGCTAGCACTAAAGGAGAAGGCTAATCAAAAGATAGTCCAAAATCTCTTCATTCAAGCTACAACTGCTTGTGAAGTCTATAAACGTTTTCATTTTAGTCTCTCCCCAACAAGCATCTAAATCTAAATCTAGCTGATAGGGCAATGCACCATTTAAGATAGAAAGAATTATCACAATACAAGCAGACCGCAACTTAGCCCAATGCCAACACGTCGATGACGATGCTCCAGTGACTCCGGGTCGTAGTCCTCTGGAACACTTCAATGTCGAAATCTTTTCCTAGCTTTTCATCCAGTGGCTCCTGCTCCACCAGGTCTGGTTCCGCTTCGGCACACCATCCAAGTACACAAGTCCATCTTTAGTAGCACCTCCTAGCACCACCTTCAGTCACATTCTTGACTTCCAACTCGAGCAATCCAGCCGCCACGATCTTCCAGTTGTCCCCCTCATAATGAGTGAACAACCTGGAGTCTTCCACGCATCATGCTCTGAGGGTCTGTCTCAATCCATCCTTCCTTTGGCAAGGTCCGCAACAAATGAATATATCCTGATAAGCAGGACCACGAACCCTCATTGAGCTCTCAAGCAGGTACTCTTCTGGCTTCAATACACCTTGTCCATCACCTTCCAGCAATCTGCGTCCGAGATTTGAAGAAGCACCCACACTTCCCCTTCTGCCTTCAAAAAAGACCAATTCCTTCCAATCTCGCATTTCTCGAGACAAATGAAGAGCACAGTCTCTCCACAGCATGCTATAAAGGCTCAAATGAAGGACATCAAGTACATACCAGATCATCGTACTGCATGTATGCTTGCTTTGAAAGCAAACCATGCACCTCATCGAGGCACATACCAATAGCCTGTGTAATCCTGTATTGTCCCCTTCTGAAGTACAGCATCCATCTAAACATGAAACCCCAGGCCACTCCATGGAATCCACCCTCGTGTCAGTATCAGCAGCTACGCACCTGGAAGATTCCAAGCACTCCTTGTTGTCCTTCACCTTCACAAAGGTCTCTGACTCCTCGTCGACCCACATCTCGATGTCAGACATCATCACTGTGGTTTCTAGGTCAGCATATTTGACCTCACTAAACGCAAAGATGTCACCAAGAACAACTCTTCAATCACCACATTTGCTTTGGCTTTTGTGTCACCCTAGAATCTAAGTCCAACTCCTTCCTCTTGTTTTTTGATCCGCCTTCTTCTTTCTATAGTCCTTTGCAAAATGACCTAGCGTGTCACAATAGAAGCACTTCTTCTTCTGCTTCCTCTTGGAAGTGTCCTCGTCATCAGAGTCATCCTTCTTGGACTTGCCACTGTTAGGCTTGCCCTTGCCTTTGGCAGCGTAATCCTTTGCCAGCAACACCTTGTCGTCTTTGGCATTGTTGTAGAGCTTCTCCCTAGCTTCTTTCTGTAGCAGTAATGGTCCCAACTCCTCAAAAGTCAGAGGTTTGGTCTTCTGTCCTGCTGTCACAGTCGTTACAAAGCTTTTAAAGCTCCAAGGTAGCCTCCTCAGTACCATCAAGGCCAAATGGCACGAGCCCACCTTTTGACCAACCGATGCCAGTTAATCCCTTACCACCTTGACCTTCGTCAAGTGCTCATGTACAGAATCTTCCTCATCCATATCTAGGTTGTAGAGCTGATGCTGAAGAAGCAAGATCCGGGATGTGTTGTCTGTCTCGTACAGATCCTTCAGAATGACCCACGCCTCTACTGACGTCTCGGCCATCTGGATGTGAGGAAGCACAGAGCCCCCCGTAGTCCCTATGCTCAATGCTAGGACATGGGCATCTATGTCTTCCCAAGCTTCGAGCTCCTCTCCATCTACTGGCATGAATATCTTCCCCTCCTTGTTCATCATATCCTCCGGCTTCGCCTCCACTCCTGTTGTCAATTTCCACAGCTTTCGAGCCACTAAATGACTCCGGATCTTCACCTTCCAGATCTTCACCTTCCAGATCGGGTAATTTGACCCATCCAATTTCCCAAACCCTCCAAAGTTAGGGATGGTGAAAGAAAGCAAAAATGCCTTCATGCATGTGTGCATGTGTGTATGAGTGCATACATGCATGCATGTGCATGTGTGTGGGCACGTATCACGTGCAATGGATTTTCGAATTGTGTAATCTCTTTGACCAATTGGTTGAGGATTTCTAGATGAGTGACTAGTTGGAAGTGTTTGCTTTCTAATCTATCCTTTGTAGCATCATGTATCAGTTTTTTGCAAACCAATGCAGGTGTATTGGTTGATTTGTTTATAGAGGTAGCTAGCAGACAAGATGGTGAATCTCTTCCTGTACATCCAATGTTTCCCAAAATTATGGGGATTTTCCAAAGTTCTTGATCTTTTTCCGCACAACTTGTGAGAATTTAACTCAAACTTCAGGAGACTAGAACTCTAAACGCACCTGACTCTACCTCAGTCACCCTCCTCTCGCAAGGGCACTGTCCTCCAGTCGTGGAAGTCAATTCCCAAGAGCTTCAGAATCAGGGTCGTCCTTCAGCAAGGTCCCTGCTTTCAGGCTCCCACACCTATAAGCCTCCTACTTGGGCTCTGATACCATGTTAGAAATAAACCAACAGAGGGTACACACAGCGGAAGACTAATAGAATAGCCCAAGAGCTCACATAGTGTGGTGTGGGGTCACAAACTTCTTCAACTTATGTGCATAGCATAGGTGTGCAGACTCATCAATAGACAATGAACCAGCCAAATATAGAAGACACCAAAATAATATATTTCCGTCCAACGCTATGGACACAATACAAAAGAGATAGATCCAGAGTCCCACCAATGGTGTGGTCCTCTTATCTGACCACAAGATCCTTCTCCTATCTGCCGGCTATCTCTAGAATTGAGCCTGCGTGCTCCACCTCAGCTTCTGTAGACTTTCTATCCAGATCCAAACGCCTTGCTGCCCATCCAGCCCTACATGAACTCTGTCTGCAGCAACTCCTACTCTCCTCTGCCTCCTGGATGTAGGGCTAAGGGTGTGAGTATAGCTGCTCCTGCTGCTCCTCTGATGGCTGAGCTGTTGAATGATGAATGAGGGCCTGGAGGCCCTCCTTTTATAGGCCCAACGCCTGCTGCAAAAAACCGACCAGGGGAGGGGCAAATAGCCGACTCAGTCAGCCCCTCCCTAGCCGACTTGGTCTGCCATAAAATGCCCCTTTTGGGGCTCTCTTTTCCAGGGCCTTTGGCCCACACTCCAAGGGCTTTAGCCCTCCTTTCAAGGCAAGGTCCCAGCCCCTTCTGTCTGCCTATATAAGGCTTGGTTGGCTGGCTCCAACCAGCTCAACCAGCCCCTCCAAGATGGCCGACACTCCTGCTGGTACACCCGCCATTAATGCGCCTCTGCCACGGCTCTTTGCAGGCACGTTTAGGCCTTTCATGCTGTGCCATCTGCCAGGGCTTTTCTGCCACCTCTACGCCTCTATCAGGGGCCTGTTCCAGCCCGCATATCCACGCCATGATGCACCTTTGCCAGGCTGCTGTTTGCTGTCCACATGTGTCAGCCCTTTCAGCCCTTTTCCCTGTGAGGTGCTGCCCATATGGCAGCCCATTCTCTCCCTTTCTTTTGGGCACATGCCCTAGGTCTCCCTCCCCCATGCTCTCCTCATATGGGCACTTGCAGATTGGGAGGTGACCTTTCCAACAAAAAGTGCCTCAGATATTCCTCCACCCGTCCGTCCACCCTTTCAGACTGACAGGATGGTATGCTGTGCTAGGGGTGATATCTTATGCGTCCTTGTGACACTATATGACCTGCTGTAGGGTAAGAATGCATCCCCCTCAACACCAGCTGCCTATACTATGATTCGTCCTTGTGACACTATATGACCTGCTGTAGGGGAAGAATGCATCTCCGTCAACAACAGCTGACTATACTTTGATTCGTAAGTCTAGCACCAAGTAAATTTTTGCACCACAATTAAAAGTCAGGATGATCCTAGCATGATGGCTCCTGCAAATCTGAAAAGATGGCTGCTGTCTTTGAATTCTGCATGTACTCTTCTTGAATACCATGTATCCTATCAAAACCTTGTAGAGGTTGCAGACAGTATGCAAGCCCATTTCAAAAACAAAGCATCTGCAACCACATTTATTTCCCTTTCTATACTCTGTCACAATCATAGGACTGCACCCAAGCCAACCATCTCCTTTGCTTAACTGACAAGGTGGGCTACATAAAAAAAGATTTGAGTGTTCTATGATCAGTTTTGACTTTGATTTTGCTCCGATACAAGTAGTAATGACCCTTTTTGAAGGCATGTAGGATGGCCAATATTTCTTGAATCCTGATCATAAACATGGTAGGTGAGCTTGCATCAAATATTATGCTTTCAAAAGCTATTACACCATGCTCTTGCCTTAGAACAGCCCCCAAACCTTTGCACTTAGCATCTGCCTCCACAATGAATGGTTGTGAGAAATCAGGGCATACCAACATAGGGAGTCAATGCAAATTTGAAGTCTTCAAAACTGACCTGCGCTTCTTTTTCTACCGACTCCTCATCATCTGAGAGCCGTATGCTCATACTAAGTTTGGCTGTCTTGGCATTCCTCATTTGCATACCTCCCTATGCTTCGATAGTCCATTTCCTGCCACACTTAAAGCATAGATTCGCCCTCTTTCTACTGTCCGTGACAGCTCTGGTATGGTCTGATTCTGCTACAGCATTAGGCTTTCTCTTCGCTTCGCATCAAAATGCCTGTAAGGCCTTGCATAAGGCATTCTGCTGTCCCATATTGTTGAGTACCTGGGAAACAGGGCTGCTATGCCTTTCGGTCATGTCACTCAAGCATCTTGGGTCTTTTCTTTATCAGCCTCCAATGCAATCCACATGTGCTGCCCGTATCCTGTACCTAATTGGGCTCAAATACCTCAGCGAGCTTGGCAGTTTGCTCAATGGTTTGGGGCATCACATTGGAGACCACGAGCGGATGTAAGCCCTGAATGGAACACGGTAACTTTCCCCTCTCAGATATGTCATGCACAAAGAGGGAATCCTCAAAAAACCCTGCAAATACTCATGAATGAATCAAGTCTGTGATACTAAATAAAAATCTGCTAAGTATTGCTCCAATACTAGCAGGCATATAAAGGTGGTCACCCATCAACTCCTTGAACTATGCCCACATGGTTGGCCTCCGTGGCGAGTCCCTCATGTACCGCCAACATGTGTGAGCATAGTCCTGCAAATATGATACACTTCTCATCTTGTTTGGGATCGAAGTGGAAGTAATTTTACAAGTTCATGAGCCATTCCTCTGGCTCATTAGGGGGGGGGGGGGGGGGGGGGGGTCCACGTTTAAGCTTATCCACCCTGAGCCTGTCCTTGACATCTTTTGAAGTGGAATTTTTGTTTCAGCCACCCTTGAACGCACGGGCATCATCACGCTTGAGGTTCACATAATGATGGAATGGCATCTCGTCCTCACAGACGTCCAAGGGTAAGGAATGGCCACTGAAGGTACATGGCCCTCTAGGGGGCCCATTAAAATGCCACATCATCATTTCCCAACAACCACTCTTTTAATTCCTTGGAATGCCTTTGGGCCTAGGGATTAATTACGCTTATGTGCTAGGCACCATGCTGCATTTAATTACACATTATTCAGCCCACGCTTGGACTTTTAAAACCAAAGTTGTCATGGTCTTGTAGTACATTAAAGTACTTAGAATTTCATGCCCCCGTGACATACCCCTCTCTTGAAACAAAAAACCACAGTTTGCTGCCCCAAAACACAGGAGCGAGCATGAAATATAGCATGAAAGAGTATACAAGAAAGCCGCAGCTATAGTATACAAAGACAGTGAAAATATGGCTAGGAGAGGCATGCATCCATCCATATACACTGCTCAAATCCTCCATCCATTTTGCATCAAGTGATGAAGTAGCGACGGATAACTTTACCCTTGAGCTTTCTATCTCTGTGTGCCAGAATCTGCTTTGGGACCAGAAGTTCATCTTGTTCTTCCACTTCAGGCTGTACCTCATCAGGTAAATCCTCGGGAACATCTCCATGATATTGCTTTAACAAGCTCACATGAAAGGCATTATGTATCTTCCAATGCAGAGGTAACTTCAGCTTGTAAGCTACCTCGTTTATCTTTTCAGAAACCTGGAAAGAACCATAGTAACGCATGTTCAGCTCTGTGTACAACCTTTCCTTGCCTTTCTTATTTTTCAGCCTTGCCTTTTGAAAACGCAGAAAAACCCAATCACCTTCTGTGAATACCAATTCCCTGCGGTGCTTATCTACTGCTCTTTTCTGCTTGTCCTGACTTCTTTGCAAGGCATATTTGATCTTCTTGTAAGCCTCTTCAAGGCTTTCCACAAAACGATCAGCTTCGAAGATTTTCTCTTTTGTATGTAAAATGGGAGGTATCTTCTTGGCACCTTCCACTATTTCAAAAGGTGCTTTACCTGTGGATATGTGCACCGTATTATTGTAAGCATATTCCAGCAACTGCAAATAATGCTCCCATTTGCTTTTGTGGTCTAAGACATAGCATTTAAAGATATCCAAGATGGTAGAGTTTTCGTGCTCCGATTGTCCATCAGACTGAGGTGAAAAGATGACGAAAAATTCAGCGTAGTGCCCATATTTTCAAACAATCCTCTCCAAAAGAGGCTGGTCATCCTCGGATCTCTATCACTGATTATGGATTCAGGCATCCCATGATACTTGGAGACATGCTACAGAAACAATTTGGCCATTTGATCTGCTGTAATTTTCTTTCTTACTGGCACAAAGTGGGCTTGTTTGCTAAACCTGCAAATTATTGTCCACAATCCATCATGTCCAGTAGGAGTACGTGGAAGATCAAACACAAAATTCAGGCAAAGGGTGTAACAACCCAAGTGCCTTTTGCCTGTCAAACTTTACTTTTTGACAAACCATGCATGTTCTCACATATTCTTCCACATCTTTCCTCAAAGATGGCCAATAAAAGTATTGCTCCACTGCTGTAATTCCCCTATGTCCTGTATATGGAGGAGCATGACTTTCCATTATGACTTTCTGTCGCATCTGATCAGTGACACAGAGTCGTCCATGCATCAAAATGAAACCCTCTTTCAACATATAGTAATCATGCCTTTGACCATCAGAAAGCTGATCATAAATAGTTGAAAAATCAGCATCATTAACATACTGATCTTTCATCACATCTAACACATTGTTGTAAGCAATGCTCACTGCTGAAACACTGGGCTTCTTGGAGACTGCTTCAGGCTGTGGTTTCCTGGAAAGTGCATTAGCCACGACATTTTTGTTACCCGGCACATGTACAATTTGAAAATGAAACATTGAGAAGAAGTTAGCCCATCTCATGTGCTTTTCTGGTAATTTTCTCTGCGGGAGAAAATATCTAAGTGACTGATGATCTGTCTACACATAAAAATCAGCTCCAAGAAGGTAATGTTTCCATGTGGTCAAAGCATGTATCACTGCTAACATTTCCTTCTCGTATGTCTGCAAGTACAATTCAGCATCTTTGAGAACTCTACTCTCATATGCAACCACTTTGCCATCCTGCATCAAAGTGCCTCCTATGCTGTTCCCACATGCATCACAAGTTACAGCAAAGGGTTTTGCAAGATCTGGCAAGATAATAAGGGGTTCAGAACACAACTTTTGCTTCAGCTCTTCAAAAGCTGCATTTTCCTTTGGTCCCCAGCGAAACGGTACAGCTTTCTTTTGTAAAGCATGCACGGGAGAAGCAATTTCTGCAAAGTACTTTATAAACCTCCGATAGTATAAACACAACCCAAGGAAGCTTCTGACTTCATGCAGATTTTTTAGAATTGACCAACTCCTTATGGCCTCAACTTTTGCAGGATCCATCCTTTAACACCATATGACTGAGAAAATGAATCTCATGCATAAAGAACTCACTTTTCTTGGCGTTTATTAACAGCTTGTGTCTTTTCAACTCTTGAAACACAATAGTGAGGTGTTTCCTGTGCTCCTGCTCATTTTTAGAGAACACAATGATGTCATCGAAGAAAGTGCCCACAAACTTTCTGTGTGCTCTAAAAATTATGTCCATCATTCTATTGAAAGTGGCAAGTGCATTAGTCAAACCAAAAGGCATCACAAGGAACTCATATAAGCCAAATGAAGTGCGGAAGGCAATCTTGTAGACATCTTCAGGCCGTATCCTTATCTGATGGTATCCACTTTTAAGGTCAATACGACTAAACATTGAGGAACCTTCCAACCCATCCAATATATCATCAATGCGTGGAACTGGAAAACGGTTCTTATTGTGACTTTATTCAAAGCCCTATAATCAATACACATTCTCCAACTACCATCCTTCTTTTACACAAGCAACACAGGGAGCAATAAGGAGAATTACTTGGCTGTATTAAACCCACTTTTAAGATCAATACGACTCAACATTGAGGAACCTTTCAACCGATCCAATATATCATCAATGTGTGGAATTGGAAAACGGTTCTTAATTGTGACTTTATTCAAAGCCCTATAATCAATACACATTCTCCAACTGCCATCCTTCTTTTGCACAAGCAACACAGGGGAACAGTGGAGAATTACTTGGCTGTATTAATTCCTTTTCCAAGAGTTCCTTCACTTGTGACATTATCTCTTCCTGTTGTGCCTTACTGACACGATAGGGAGGTATATTAGGCAGTGAGCTTCCTGAAATTATATCAATTTAATGATCCTCGGACCTCTTGGGAGAGAATTTTTGAGGAAGTGTATCTAAGAAACAATCCTGAAAATCTAAAATAAAAGCATCCCTTTCTCTATCTAAAGCAGAAAGAGTAGAGCCTTCCTGAACTGGTTGGCTGTCCTCTTTGACGAAAATCAAGTACACTGAAATATGACGCTTTATTACATTGGAAATACAAGAAGCTGAAACTACAGGGATGGACTCCCCTTTCAACTTTACATCAAGTACATGATTTCTGCCTCTATGAGTTAAAGAAATCTTCTTGTTTCTCATCTGCACATCAGCCCCCACCTTGTACATCCAAGGCATCCCAAGCAAAGCATCACTCTCTGGCAAAGGCGTAATGTAGAAGTCCTCTGCATCCTGATATCCCTGGATATGCATCCTCAACTTGCCAATGATAGGAGTGACAGGTGTGTTGAGTTCAGGGTTGGCCATATCACACATGCCGGATGGCCCCATTTCCTCAGGCTTGATGTCAAGCCTTCCTGCCATATCAGGAGTTATGAAATTTGTCTTTGCCCCAGAATCAAAGAAAAACAAACAATTCTAATTTTTGATTTTTCCCCATGCTCTGCACATCTCGGTCTTTTTCATTTCCTCTTCATCATGTGCATGTGGCAAACTCCCAATCACATCTAGAAGAAGTCATGCAGAAGGTTTAGGCCTTTTGCCCTCCCGATCAGCTTGTTTATCACCATTCTGACCTGTCTCTTTTCTTGGATGGGCAATCATAAGAGCGGTGTCCCTCTCCTTTGCATATAAAACATTTGTTTTGCTCCATGAGTGACTTTTTCTCTTCATCAGATAGCTTGGTACAGGGCTGTTTATTAGGCTGTCCACGCCTTTGACCAGCTTTGAATTGAGCTTTTCCTCCCTTTTGAAACGGTCGTTTGCCATAACTTTTATTTTCAGATTTGATGTCCTTATCCTGGTGTTTGGCAGCCCGTTTGCTGTCTTCTTTCTTGCTGTCCATAAAGCCCAAATTCTTCTCCTGCATCCATGCATATGCTGTCCTTGCATTCTCAATTAATTGAGTCATAGAACCAAGCTTGGTTTTGATGCAATAATCACGTAGCTCACTAGGCAATCCACAACAATACCTCTCTATTTGCTCTTTCAAAGAAACATGCCTGTAAGAGCTCAATGGCAGCAAAACATCCCAAAACCTCTTGGTGTAATCATCAAGATTCTTGCAAAGTTTGTATGACAAGTCACGCTAGTGTGAAAGTACTTCAACTTCAAAAGTTGGAGTAAGCCAAGTAGAAGGGAACACTTGCTTAAATTCCAGCCAAGTAGCAAGTGCATCTCCATGAAGCATAAAGTTGGTATACCACTTAAGTGCATTGCCTTTCAAAAATGTGGCAACCTTCCTCATCTTGGATGCTTCTGTAAACAAACAAGAAATGCAGCATCAAACTGTTGAAGGAATGTGAGGGCTTTGTACCTGTCTTGTACTCCATTATATGTCTCAAACTTGACATGAGAACCACCATCCTTAAATTCTTTATATACATTTGATATTGGCTGTCCCAAAGATGGCTGTATTTTTGCAGCATTCCCTTCACTAGGGAGAGCCATGCTTGGCTGAACATTAGGCATGGGAGCATATGCTATGGCTTGCATGCCTGGTTGCATTCCCACATACATGGCTTGCTTTCTATGCCCAGTGGGCGGTGAAATCAACATAGCATCAAAGATAGAATCTGTATCAAAATATTCAGGTTGCTGCCTCAAATATGGCTGAGGTGGCTGAGCCACATTTATGAACTGCACATTATTATTTTGAGAAGTAAAAGTACCCAAACCAAGGCCTTGTGCTGGCTGCTCATACTATTGCACTGGCTGTACTTTTTGTACCTCTTTCTCAAGTACTCTTTTGGAGATTCCTCTCTCTTGGAAGTCACTTTCTGAGTCATTTTTTATGGTTGTCCCTCATGGAAAACTGATGTATAAGTGTGCGGTCCGCCATGAGAAGCTGATGCATGTGTGTACTCACTCTTTCCGTGCTTGTGCTTTCTTCATTTCTTCTTCTTCTTGGCATTTGTTTGCACAATCTGAGCCAAGAGGACATAGTAGCCAATGCCCAATTGCATTCTCAGCCAAAGAGGAGTGCAAAGGCATGAAGAAAGAGCATTTACAAGAGCCGACCAGCAAGAATTCCACTGAAAAATGCGAAAAGAAGCATTTCTGTCGCGAAGAAATGGGAGTTCTTGGGCTCAAAAGAAGCGTGCTTCAGAGAAGAATGCATTGAGAAGGTTTTGGAGAAGTTTCATCACCGGAAAGTCCTCCAAAACTGAGAAAAACCAGTCAACCAGCGCGTGAGACCACTCGAAATTCAACAGAAAGCTGTAGCTTTGCAAGAGGAGAGGCCCAGGAGGTTATAGAAGCAAAAAGGTTCAGAAAAAACCACTTTTGCAAATTCGACCAGCAAAAGAAGTGCTCAGCTCTGCCCGTTCTACCAAACGCAGGGAAGGAAAAGCATATCACTGCGAAGGGGAGGCAGAGGGGAAGCCATCGGGCCAAACGGGTGTCGAGGAATCCAAACGGGTGAGGAGTTATGAAGAAAAACGGAATTCAGCTGAAGGAGGCTGAAAAGTCCAAAATCTCAACAAAGGAGAAGATGAGAGAGAAACCACACATGTGAAGTTTAGAAGGCCCAGGAAGGTCCAAGAATGGCAAAGGAGCATGTAGAAGGCACTAGAGTCACCTGGAACTCTAGGGGGGCCACTGAAGGTACATGGCCCTCTAGGGGGCCCATTACAAATGCCATAGTTTAACTACTAGTCAATCTACTAGGAGACGTGCTAACAAAGTTGCTCTCTCAACTGTAAAAACGTTCCCTAAATAATGGAGGGCAAAGCCTCAAGGAACTATGTTCGCATATCAACAAATGTAGGAGTTATGGGCTGAGGAGAAACGTCTGTGACACTACTGAGTGCTTCCACTATGGAAGGTGCTTGCTCATGATGAGCAGTCTCAGATGGTAATCACTACCAAGTAAAGACTCATCAAAGGAGGCACACCCTTGGGTGCCATGGTGAGCTGTCAAAGTCAGATAAATAGAAGGCCCAATATGTGGCTAGCTCCCTATAGGAAGATCCAATCTGACAGACACGGCTGCCCCAAAATGTGAATGGAGGTTCGTACCCTTCAGTTTCTAGCTATTTTCATAACAGGCTTTGGGAGTGAGCCTTGTAGCATGAAGGCATATTGCTAAGTCTTACGAGGACAAAATGAGATACATATGTTAAACCTATGGGTAGGATGCAATCTATGTAACCAAGAATCTTTCAGTGTGATTATCTGTACCCTAAACACTCTTTTTTTTGCGAAACCACTAATTCAATTAATTAATACAATTTACAAATCGCCACCACCAAGTGTGGCATTTCTAAAAGATGCAGAGAAATGTCACCCATATGATAAGCATCATATAGGGATGTATGCAAAGAGCGCCTGAAGAATGCATATGTATCCAAAGGGGGGCATGAGAGGACATGTGATGGTTTCTATCATGCCATATGGCCCAGTATACAATAAATCTAACCCCCAAGAAGAAAGGGCTATAGTCAGTAAGAAAGGACTAGAATCTCCCGAATATCCAAAAGTGCTTAAACAAACTATGCGAAGGGAGGCGAATCCAAAGGCCTCAGGATAGGGTCACAAGGAGATCCTTAGTAGCTGAACAAGCCCACAAAAAATGGAGGATTGTTTCTCTGGGAGAAGAGCAACGCAAACGATGCGTAGATGCAATACCGCAACGAGTAAGTGTCGTCTCCAGAACCCCCAGCAAAAACCGCCACATGAAAACCTTTTGCTTGAGAGAAAGCCCATTCTTCCATATGGTAGGCATCATGTCACACCATTTGAGAGGTTAATTCAACCACCGAAGCTCATTGCCATGTCGATGTATCCATGGCGAGCGGATCAATAGCCGATAATCTCTCACAGAGTAGTCAATTTCATCATCGGAACATTTTGGCACGTCTTTTAAGTTCCCAATCCTCCAGTCGATCTTGCACTGGAAGACGAGGAATCAGGAGGAATGGCTGAATTAAGTCCCGCAGCTTTTGCCATATAGGCCTAGAGTGCATGCCCAGAGCATGACGCCTATTCACTATAGGAAAGAACATGAAAGTACCATCATTTTAAACGACATCCTGCACATATTTGACACCTTTGCACGCAAGAAAATATGCCTTACGGGGCTCTACCACCGCAAGAGGTGTTGGAAAGAGTCCTCAGTCTACTCCAATGTGTACTTTCCAATGCCATATTGTTTCCCATATCTGGTGGACGTCCAGACTAGCAAATGTATGGCAAGATTACTTGCAATCAGCAATTAGTTGGCTAGAGACAGGACTGCCAGGGATGTTTACTTGAAAAGCTCCCGCAATTAAATCCCAAAAAGTGGTCTCCCGATTACCGAAAGCACGTGTACGAACCTTAGTGCACATTCCAGCGAGCATTTGTGTCCATGGCTCCCTCTGAGCTGCAAAAGTAAGAAACATGGTAGCTTTCCGAGCAATCAAAAAATAGTGTATGTTTAAAATGTTGAGCTCTCCACGCCTCTTTGGAGAACAAACTAGCTCAATTTCAGGAGGCGGAGAGCTTTCTTGTCTTTTCTTGTTTTCCAAAGGTACTCCATTGCTTGTAACATGAAAGCATCCAAGGTTTTCTGATCCCATGCTATGAGTGGCAAGTGGAGCTGTATATAAGCCATTACGATTGCTTGTATGCTGCGCAAACGCACATGCAACAACCAAGTAGAGAGCTTCCAGTAATCTTGTTTCTGTTAGATACGCTGCATCACCGATGAGGTTTCCTCCTTCAAAGATATACACCAGCCAATCGGACATCCCAAGGGTCATACTATTTGTCCTAGTTCCAGAATGTGACCCAACCACAATAGCTCGTGCCAATCTTTAGCATTCAAAGGCAAAAGCTTTTGACTTTTGAAAGTTAATATGTAACCCGACAGCCATTCCATATAATTCCAAAGTCTCCATGATGGAGCGCATGTCCGATTGAGTCTTGCGCGGAAAGAAGCAAGAATCGTCTGCATATGCTTGACCCACAAAATGTTGCCATTTGGTAGTTGCAGCCCATGTAAACTGCCCTCATTTGTACGTTTGTCCATGTATAGCATGTAGCCATGGTTCTTTCTTCTGGCCCCATCTTTATTTTCCATTATTGAGATATCATATTACAAATCACACGTCTGTATTCTTCTATGTGAGTTCTGATTGCAAGATTCACATCTCGGTAGGGCATCCTCTCCTACCATGTGCGCATGTCATTCTGCAGCTTAGAGTGCTCCCTTTTCATGGCTGATCACCATGCATGCTATCTTTAGTATAGCACTTGTCACCTTCAGTATGACTTTTTCCGGACTTCAAAGCTCTTATCCTTTAGTGCGATCTGTCATCTTCAGCGCGAGCAATCACCTTTAGTGTGATGCACCTCTTCAGTATGGTCTTTCTCTGCCATCTTTAGCATGGCCATGGATCTTCAGTATCCATCAATCACATTCAGTGACAGGATGTCGAAAGCTAGTGCATGGGGTGGACTTCACACTAGTGAAGTTACGAGTCGATTGACTACCTTACCGGATCACCCTCCGCCTCGTATTAAAATACCAACATGCAGTACGAGACTGATGACGCTTCACACATCCACAAGGATTCTCCATACCCAACCATTCCTCCCTAAGACCTTTAATGGCCCTGGGGGTGAGCCTTGGTGTGTTAGGCTATGATGCTTAGTCAATGAGGATGGATCTAGATCGCATAGCTTATTGAATTGGGAGCGATCTCAAAACCCAGTCCTTGAGTATCTAGTTTCGAGAGCCTTTCAAGAGCTAAAAGATGGTCTCAGTTTGGTAGAATTCTGAGTTGTCTAGTGTTAGATACAAGTTGTCTAGGTTCTAGGCCTCTAGATTAATTGAGCTTGGTGAATGGATAAAATAATAATAATAATAATAGCCACACTCATAAAGTTATTGAAGTATTAAATTATTAAAAGTTGATGCTTTTCTAAAAAGCTAGTTTAGCTTTTCTCCTTTTTACTCTTCCAAAAAGCTAGTTTAGCTTTTTTGCTTTTTGCTTTTCCAAAAAGTCTAGGAGGAAAAGAGACGGGAACCGACCACGATTCTATTCCGGCAAGAAGAAGTTTGGATCAAATCAGTCTAGATAGGGACACTATTGACAAGTACAAGAAAGAGGCCGTGTATCAGATGTGATGGGGCTCATAAATTCTTAGAATGCCCCTTACGAAAGGGAAAAGACCAGAAGCTGGGACAGCCTACAAGGGGTAAAGGGCCAGCAAAAGTAAAGGCTGTTTTGAAAGAGATTGAAGATGATGAGGGATCCCAAAATCAGCTCTTGAAGGCGTGGGGTCGGGTTGGTGACAAACCTGCCCTATTTCTTTTTTATCCAGGTACCACTCATAACATCATTTCTTCAGAGTTAGCTTCTTCCCTTGGGATTGTTCCGACTACCATGCAAGGGAAGAGAGCTTGAGCAGCTTTCCAGATGAACGTACTCACACCAGTGGGTAGTCTTCTACGGGTTCATCTACAGGGTTATCTTGACCACTTGGATTTCCAAGTGGGAAACATAGTACACGTCGACATGATTCTAGGTCAACCTTGGCACTACAAGATGCAGCCCAGCCTCGATTTTCGAAAGAAGACAGTGACAGTGGTGCAAGGGGGGCGTGAAATTGTGATTCCTGCAGGAGTCTCTGGCAGCCTCATTCCCACAGTCAATCATATCCAAGAAAAGAAGGTATTTAAGAAATCTGCTTTCTCTTATTTGATTTTTGTTCCTGAATTGGATAAAATTAGGAACGAAGATAAGCTTATCGTTGAAAGGAGAGCTTTCATAGACGAGTTTGAGGACAATTTACTTCAGGATTAAGACAGCGTGGTTGCCAGTGCATTATCACGAAGACCACAGGTAAATTCAATTACAACAGCCTATCATGAAGAACTTGCAGTTATGAAGGATCAGTACAAGGATGACCCAAATACCTCCAATATATGGACACAGCTCAGCCAAGGCAGCAGCCATAAGGATTATTATCTTAGAGATGGATATTTATGGAACCAGAACCGGATTTGTGTGATAAGGGACCTCAGACCCAAAGTAATTGAAGAATGCCATAGTCCTCCCTTTGCTGGCCATAGAGGACTGTCTCCGACCCTCGGACAAAGCACCAGTTGCTTGTGCCACCTTGTTCTTGCATGCTTACTGGTGACATCTTGGCTGCTCCCTCATTTTTCAAGCTGATGAACCCTACAATAGCCATCTTGCATTGAATTGTTGCCTCCTACTGAACTCTAGGCCCCAGTTCATTCACCAACCACCTTTAAGCAAAATTGCTATCGATTTTCCAGCCTGTTGCTGCAGGTTTGGAACCAAATTTCATCACAAATTGGAAGCAAATGACTTTGAGCAATAAAGCACTTGTCCAATAGCTCTTGGATCTGTTTGGGAACCTCCTTATCTTTTTCTTACTGTTGATAACCTGTACGGACCCTTCATGATGGGCTTTGAATCTTCTTCCAAATAGATGGTGTGATCAACGTCCCTCTTGGGTGGCAGACTAGGGCATGTTTCGAAAATACATCTTGCTAGCAGTGTAACTCCAACATATCAAGGTCTTCAACCTTTAAGCCCTTACTCTTAATATCACCAACCTCAAGTTTCAAAGCATAGACACCCACATCTTTCTTGAGACGTCTCCTCATTTATGTAGCAGATATTAACTACAACCTCTGAGTTTGAATACCCATTAGATGCACTTTCTTGCCCTTGTTTCCAAAAGTCATTGTCAGATTTTGTAAATTCATGGTAAAGTTCCCCAATGACCAAAGCCAATCACAGCCAAGTATGACATCTATGGGACCAAGATCCAAGACAAATAGGTCTACAACATAAGAATAGTCAGAGGATTACAAAGGTTGTGGTTGGTAGTACGAGCTCCATTTGCCATTTCAACGTTCAAACTGTGAGGAAGGTCAACAAAAGTCAGCTTCAATGTGTGGACAAACCTAGAATTAGCAAAACTATGAGGACAAAATAGGTCCTTTAGAAGCCACAAAACAGAATCGTATAAAAGAGGAACGTTCAAAGAGGCCTTCCAAAAAAAGCAAAAAATATAGGCACTTTAGAGACAGACAAAAAGGACATTCAGGACAAAATGCTCAAAGAAAGTGCTGGGATGCCAATAGTGTACCTTGAGACCAGGACTGTTTCCATGGTTGCCAAGTATCAACATATCAAAGTCCCAAGGAAGACCTAGATCTAACCTAGAAAACTGCTCCTACGTCTCTTCAGAACCTCACAATTACGATGCATAGTCAACTATTTGTGTAACATTCAGATTTCTAAAGGGATCTTATGTTTATGCATCCTGTGCATTAACCGTCTGGCAGCAATGAGATTGACACACAGAGAACTACGATTGCATATGCGGTTATTAAGTTTGACCACCCACTTCCTTGAAAGCAAATCTTTATCCCCCAACTGAGCATGTGTCACATTTATTACTCTCCTCCTTGACAAATTAAAGAAGTGTGCTCGTCCGCGTGTCAATGCACAGCAAATCTGTTCTACCAATATATATATGATAAATAATCATACCGAGAGGAGTGACATCATCTGGCAGCTTTCTTCACATACGATCAAAAAAGCATACTTTAAGAACGAAGACCTTGAAACATTTGAGAAGCTTAACGCAACTAATGGTAGGTGCCAAAAAACCTTTAAATTGCCAGGCATCTTTTCAGCGAGTGCCTCGGCATACTCAGCCACGGCATGATGCAGGTAGATTGTAGTCGTGTGCTGCAGAAGTTTGGTTTGTCGTATAATTGCCTCCACTACTTCCGGGTGACAATGCCCACAAGAAACTGTAACAATGCCAGCAAAAGCATCTAAATAACGCCTCCCTGTCTCGTCATATAGATACTGCATCTTGCCTTCCACAATGTTTATCTGTTGAACCCTCCCCCCGCACAAAAAAACCACATTCTCAAAATCATAGCCAAAAGAAGACGCTTGGAGAGGTAACAGAGCAAAGCCGCTAGAGAATACTTCTACAAAACTGGTTAGGTGAAGATCAGATGTTGCATTCAAGTGAAATCAACTTGTCGATATAATATAAGATCGCAGCTGCAAGGCAGGACGTAATTTCTTCCCAGCCAGTTTTCTGACTTACATTTCAACAATCTGAAAGGACAGTGATACTGTTTCCGTAATATCTAATAAGTTAAAACGCGCCTCTCCCCGGTCGTCAGCCGTTTCAAAAGCCATTTAAGGCGAGATATACGAGAAGATCGCCGCAGGAATAGCTGACGTTTCAACACATGTTAAGCTTCCTGGTTAGATTATGAGAACAGCCGAAGCGAGCCACGTTAGGAGATGCCGGCATACCGGTTTTTTGTAGTAGAGAAAGATCGAAGGATTCATGAAGCGCTTCCTCTTCTCCAGTATTTCTTCTGCAGAAGGACCTGTGTATGGTTGAGGAGTGTGATCGAAGCCTGGAATGCGAGGCAGGGGTTTGGAGGAAGTAGGATGGGCCGCCAAGGCAAACGCCCGAGATTGGCAGGGAACTCGAATTCTTGTAAACCTATGCATTTTCGGTGCTCCCACAAGACTGAATGACTGCAGCAAAAAAAGGTCGAAACAAGGCAATGGCGGGTTGGAGCAGAAACAAGTACGCGCTTCATAACATTGGCCGCACAATAAGGGCAGGGCCCGCCCGGTCGTTCTCGTTCACCTGTGAATTGGGCATCGGTGTTTTTTCTACAACTATACGGGAGAGATTTGACGTTGGAGCAAGTAGCAATGAGGCAAAGCAGCACCAGCAGTCAGCGGCAGGAAGTGCAATCCTTCGTGTGCACTGTCTGCACCCAAAGAGACATTAATGATTCTATGTCACATGCAATTCTGCCACTCCTAACAAGACTTTCTCCATCTTTGGAAGCAAAACACATCAAGGGAAAATTCACCAACAAAATCAAATATCAAGAGATAAAGCACAAAGCTTTCCCCGTCTCCTTACATGGTGAGGTATAACCAAACACACAACATGGAGATAAAGCACACAGCTTTCCCCACGTGTATATACTTCGTCTCCTTACATGGTGAGGTATAACCATCAATAGAGCTATAAAGAATTTACCACTTGTAATTGACATGAATGAGCTAGAAAGAAAACCAAGTGCATTTGGCACGGTTGAAGCTAGTAGCAAGTACAAAGATATGGATTGCATGAGGAAGGGGAAGAAGTAACAAATTAATGCTTTGCGCCTCAAAAACCTAACCTTACCCTCAAAATAGGAAGATCAATAAGTTTATTTTTTTAAGATCAAGAAGTTAATTGCACATTGAGTGGTGACATTGATATTTATGGAAGTGAACATTCCCTTTAGGACATGTCATTTCATTTTCTTTTTACCTATACTATATATTAAGGAGAGGTTTTAGTTTTAACGTGTAGGACGATTGGAACAGCACGGGCCTTTGGATTTGATTCGATGAATGTGAGCCACCAATGGATGCAAATTGGTTAGAATGGTGATCTCCAAGTGTGTCCATCGTTATTAGCAGTGCCTCTCCTTCCTTGCAACCTGTCTCACTACAGCCTCTCTCTCGGTAGATCGTCCTTTGTCATTGCCACAAAAAACATGGTCACTTTTGCAGATATCCCATGTAGTCGCAAAGTGGAAGGCAATGATTGGTGATGAAGGGCACTAGATAGAGGATGAGGGCGATGGGCAAGCCTTTGATGATGAGGCATCCCATGCGTGATGAGGCAGGGGGAAGGCGAGATGTGTCTTCGTCGTCGCGACAGAGGTCAAAGCCAGAGTAGTCCATGAGGAAGAGGCCCCTCATGATGGGAGGTCCAAGTGGGCAGATTGCTTGAAATGGCAAAAAGGATATTGGATATGAGCTTGCACTACAAAGGAGGATCTATGGGAGAGGTAGCAAGTCATTGTTTTTGCCGAAACTTGAAGCAAGCGTAGGAAGCTTTAGTGTGCTTTAATGAGAGGCTATTGAATGACGTCCAATGTATTGGGGTTTTTGTAGTTATAACTATGGCTATTGGCATACTGAGCATTGAGTGGCAATGGCAAATTCTTGGAAAGAGGATGAGGATTGATACTCAAAGAATCCCTTGGTTGGATGCAATGTTAGTAATCTTTGGGCTTTTGGATGCTTGCTCATTTGAAGTGATCTAAAGCATTTTTTAGCTTCACCTTTGGAGCATTTTCCTGAATTTGACAGTTTTTGGAAAGCTCATGATGCATTTATGATATATTTTTGAATTGAATGCTATCTTTGTAAGGGACTAGACACTTCCACATCAGTGGTAAGACCTTCCCTATGGCCTCCAAAACCAAGATAGATAAGTTTGAGGGAGAGGATTTTCATACTTGGCAGACCAAACTGAAATTTATTCTCATGAAAAAGGGGATTTGGAATGTGGCTAATGGAAAAGAAAAGAAACCAATCACTAGGGAAGGAGAAGGTTTATGGCAACCTAAGGATGAAAAGGCAGTAGCCATAATTGCTCTTGGATTGAGTGATTCTTTTATCCACCACATTGATGGCTGTGAGACTGCTCATGCTGCATAGAGTCATCTTAAGCTTGTCTTTGGAGCATAGGGGAGATGTTCCACTCATCAAATTCTTTGATCTGAAATTGGATAGAGGAGAATCCATCTCTTCACATTTAAACTTCATGAAAAGCATACTGACTCAATTATCAGGCATCAAGTTTAATCTTGATGATGACATTGTAATTGCTATCTTACTCAAAAACCTAACTGAGGAATATGGCACTATTGTCATTACTCTCACCGATATACCAAAGATTAGTTTGGTGGAAATTGAGGCATCCCTCTTGGAAGAGGAAAGGAAAATGAAATAGAGGAATGACTATAAAGAACATGGTGACTACAAAGAACATGGGGCATATTTGGCCAAAAACAACTTCAAGGGATACACCAGCAAGAACAAGATGAATTGCAACATTTAAGGAAAACCTGAACATTTTGAGAAAGAATGCTATGCAAAGAAGAAATGTTCAGCAAACCTTGTGGAAGAAGCAGAGAAAGAAGAAGAAGAAGAACCAGAGGATGTTAAAGCTCTCATTGCTTTCACCACCCAAGTCAATCTTGACAAGGGTGATGACCCATATGTTTTCTAAGTTGTTTATGTGTGTGGTCAATAATGGTTCTCTGCCATGGATAGTCCATCCTTAAATGATTGTTAGTCCTTTGTTTGAGTTTTTACCTTGTTGGACCCATGGGTATTTCCATACATAGTCATTGTCCAATCCTCCAGTTGTAAACCAAGAGTCCTAGGAGTGAGTCATAGGTTGGGGCCATGTGTGTTGCCACCTGATGGTGCGCAATCCATGGAGCATCCCATTTACTACTGCTAAGGGATGAGGTCATCAATTTGTGGGGGGGTATGTAGAGTCAAATTGATGTATGGGTGTGTGTGCCTAAGGGCTAGGAGTCCTATGCTAGGAGTGTGTGAGAGTAGGTGTGCTAGAGTGGGTGTGATTGAGAGAATCGGGGAGTGATTATAGGATCTAAGGATTCCATCCTGAGATCATCAATGATGTCAAAGATGTATACTCTCTTGCCTATATATTGGGCATTCTCCATGAATAAAGTGTTCTATTTATGATCCATCGATGCTCCAACAATGAGCAACATAAACAGTATGCAGTTAGCATGGAAAGGAGAAGTTTCTATTTGAGCAGGCTTAAATGAAATAACATTGCATAATTAAAAACACATGATCTATTCTTGCCACATAAGTACTATCTAATAGACCTAAAAGTTGAGAGCTCATGTACACTATTATTGAAGATGAGATTTTGATTAATTTTACATGAAGAGAACATGTGCAATGGAAAAATAGTGAAGTACGATATATTTCTTATTATAGTGGAATTTTTTTTTCATAAAAGCTAAAAAGTGAACAATAAAGCATCGATTTTGAAATTTCTATTGCATCAAAATCTTCAATCTATTCCATGTGTCATAATGACTCATCTTGATTAATCTTGTACGCATGAAAACTATTCAAAATATCATCCATAGTAGCATGTGCATTGAAGTCATCATGCATTAGGTGCCTCTTGAAGTCATCCAAATAACCAGCCCATAGCATAGCAGTCTTGTTTTCACCATATTGATCAGCATCATAAATGAAGTTGCTCATTTCTCCAAATAACCCAACCCATAGCATTGTAGTCCGTGTGAGGTGACCACTCACCCTTTGGTCTTGGGATGGCATCTTCTCTCCAGTAAAGCTCAAGAGCAAACCAAGGAAATCTAAGTGGGGGAGCGTGATTGGGATCTTGCTCCTCGCGACTCTCTGTCCAATGCAAAGAAATTCCCCAATCAATTATTTGCACATGCATTTTTTTCTCATCAATAGTGAAGTCAAGCATGTAATTGCATGCATTTGAATCAGTGTGTGTGTACCCTCTTGCATGCACCACCTTCAATGTGCTAGTGATCACATAGTGGTAGACAAATATTGCTTTGCAAATACTCTCGAGAACCCGCTACCTTGTAACCGGATATTGCCAATCATGACCAGATTCCTCTCTTGGATTCCATTTTTTGACTAGTCTTCTATAACTTTCCATTGTTGCAAGCAAACACATCAACATATCTATCATGGATAGATCCTCCATTAAAAAATGGATTAATAATCCGGAATTGCGCATCATCTAAGAGCCTCCAATGCCAAGAAAAATGTGATAGATAAAGGAGTAGTAGGCAAACCATCATCTAGCGCATGGAGACACCTTGAAGCTTTTCTTAGTGAGTCAATAGAAGAGATCTTGTGCACAGTAGGACACAAATGCAAATATGCACCCAATATGTTTTCAATTGTGCATATGATGTGAACTTCCCATGTTGTGCATTGACAGTCCATGAGCAATTGGGCAAGGGAAGCAATCAGGCATACCTCAATTGAATCAGAGACTGACACATCATTGCTTGCATCACCAAGATATAGGTGAAGTCCACTGTGGCATCCTAGGTGGACCAAATACCTTGATTGAGGTGTGGGGACATGGCATCCAACTCACACTCACTTAGATTCTCCTAGTACTTTGATCAAGGTATTAATCCTATGTGGCAACTTGGCAAATGAAGAGGCCAAGGCATCGAATGATGTGGCAATTGAATACCTTAATCGAGGTAAGTCCAAGGTGGGTCCAAGGCATGCTTGAAATGATGTGGCACCATATGCCTCAATCTATGTATGCGCTATCACCATGAAATGAAGTCATGTTGGATGATGTGATACCTTCTGAGTCACCAAGTACCTCGATCAAGGTATGAGATGGCATCTTATTTGTAGGTTTGACATGATGTGGTAGCTATTGAGTCATCAAGTACTTCAATCAAGGTATGAGGTCACAACTTGTGTGGAGGATCTAGCATGGTGTGGCAAATAATGAGGCATCAAGTACAACAATCAGGGTATCTAGTGGCATCTTACATGGAGGATTTGGCATGTTGTGGCCAACTGATGAGTGATCAAGTACCTTGATCAAGGTAGGAGGTGGCAGCTCGTGTGGAGTGTTTGACATGATGTGGAAAATGATGAGTCATAAATTATTTTGATCTAAGTTTGAGGTGGCATCTCGTGTGCAGGGTTTGACATGATGTTGCAAATGAGGAATCATCAATTACATCAACCTAGCTGGGCAATACTCTCTTTTTTTCCATTCCTACTCCTAGTACCCACATAGACAACCTTTTTAGAATTTTAAACTCTAGGTGGAAGCTCATGATAGGAGGGACAAATGGACGGATAGATTCTCCAAGGTGCAGAACAAGAAGATCCCTGAGTAAATGTCTTCTCCTCTATGGCTAATTTTACAGAAAGCTACTTAAACTAGTGTAAGAGGCATGATTGTTCGGAAAGGAAATGGCAAGGAGATGGCAAATGCAAATGATGTCCATGGTCAAATAAGGATATTCTTCACCTTTTTATTGCATGTCTTCATGATAGAAAGGTTTGGAAAATCATTGAATTGGAAATAGGGAAACATATCAATTGGAAAGCCATTTTGCTAACTTGAGGTGCACTTAGGAACAAGCAAGACAATTGGGCTCAAATCAAGGCACATGCTTTATGGTTCATTGCATTATCTAGGAACAATTTTCAATTGATTCTGTCTTGGTTACTGATACCATCTTTTAATCTTGGTGGGATAGGAAAAAAATAGACTTGACTTCATGATAGATCACTTCAACTAGACAGTCATTCATCTTTGGCTTAAAAAGAACCTAGATGAACACATGAAAAGATGCCACTTGGGTGCTCATTCCTATGCAGGAACTCTCACAAGTATACCAAAGGAGATGACATGGTCAATCAGTTCATTGGTGTTACTGGTAACACTACTAGGCCCTTTGGTGTTGGACCGATCCGCATACCAAATGATCTCCTACAAGAGGCAGAGGTGCAGTAGGATGTAGCCAAGATCTGGAAGCATCTAAAGGAGGGACAGAGAGAGTGTTGGGATACATGGGTTGCATATGCAATTCAATAGAGTAGCTAGGAAATCAAGTCCCAGACATTTAGATAAAGGCACACTCTTTAGAATTAGGAGAATGCACTTTGCCTCATGACCTAGCATCCATAGAGAGACTCAAAGATCAGGACCCAAGCTCCCAGTAGCTCAGGGACCATTTTGAGTGTGCATGGCTAGAGCTACAAAATATGGAGGTCCATCGGACTGAGTTCTTATACCACTCCTCTCAGACCAGATGGATGCAAAAAGGGGATAGGATGACCAGGCAAGTGTTCTCGACCATTAGGCCATGATCGGAAAGGACCCAACTCCAGCGACATCAGCACTTGCAGGGACAAATGCACATGGACCCTTAGAAGATCCTTGAGATGACATGGACTTCTATCAACAACTGCTTCAGTCAGTAGAGGAGTTGCCTACAACTCTCTTAACTTGTGAGGTAGTTTGGGAGCAAATTTTGTCTATAGGTATGTAGAGCTTGAGTAAATTTTTAGAGGTGCCATACATAGACGAGGAGATATGGGAGGTCCTAAGGGCTCTCCTGCCCCAAAAGTGCCATGGGGAGGATGGTCTAACCCTAATTTTTTTTCGATGTTTCTAGGAGCATATTCTCACCCCGATTAGGTTGGCCTACCAAGAGATCTTCAACTAAGGTTTCCTTCCATAGTCTCTAAGTAGAGGTTGGATGTACATGATCCTGAAGGGAGGGTATGGATTGGATGTTTGTCAATGGAGATCAATCACCTTACTTGACACAGCTTCCAAGATCTTGTCCAAGGCAGAAAATGATCATGCCATAGGCACATGGCAGATTGGGCACCATCGATCCAAAGATGCAGTGTAGAGCCCTTTTGGGCAAGTTAATGGTATGAGGCCTCACCCTAGGAGTAGAAGCTTGGAAACTCCCCCTTCAATGGGGGGGCTTATCGGGTCAGTGACACCGGTCTCATAGGTGGAACTTCTTTAAGGCTCCCTTGATAGGGAAAGGCTCTCCATTGATAAGGAGCCTTTGTAGAGTTTGGTAGTGATTGGTGGGGGGGACTCATTTGGCCTAGCCCTTCCATTAGGAAGGAGTTAGAGATAGCCGCTCATCTGGCACCCAGAGGTCCGAGACTCTGAAGGATGCATGATAGGTCTATCGACACACATTGTATGGACACAGTGGGATAGTAGCCCAACCAGATCCTTTGGGGCTTGGATAAAATCCTCAGGGATGCAAAAGCTAGAGCTCAAGCCTCTCTCACCTAAGGGGGTTAGGTAGGGATTACATAGTCCTTGGACTCCACACTACTAGCACTATTGGTTGGGGCAGTTCAAACAAGGGTGCCTCTCAAGACATGATGCAATGCCAGTCAAAGAGCATGTGCAAGATTCGGCAAAATGGATGTAGAGGCTTCCAAAAATGTGTATTAAACATATCTTTAAAGGTTTGTATATGGTGACCATGAAGATTTTGGACACATAGGTATAGTCGTATTACTTGTGGAAATTGGGGGCTGGTGTTGAGGTCAAACAATATCTCGAATCGCAGCCTCCGAAGGTTTTTCACAGTGGGCTCTTGAGTGGGAATGTCCAACAACAAAATGATGAGCAGTTGAAAAAAGTGCATGGTGGTTGAGAATGTTGAATCGGGGACTGTGGCAAAAATTGTATTAAAATCCTCCATTTGGGCTGCCATGCATAGGAGGTACCCACTATCGGAAAATGGATCCTTGAAAATGATGAGCAGTTAAAAAACGTGCATGGTGGTTGAGACTATTGAATCGGGGACCGTGGCAAAAATTGTATTAAAATCCTCCATTTGGGCTGCCATGCATAGGAGGTACCCACTATCGAAAAATGGATCCTTGAAAATTATATACAATGTTTGGATCTGAGGCCTTCATGGCTTCAAAATCTTTCCAAGGCCAGCATTATCATAGAGGCATGTATGTAGGGTCAATACATTGGTCTATGCCTACTGAACATTATGTTCTCCAAAAGGCCTCATGATTCAAAAATGGTATCCACTACTATGGCTGGAGCCCTATGCTCACGTCTATTTTTGGCATCTTATTAGGACTCGAGTGTTTGTATCGGCCCCATGTTTGCCTAAAATGTTCTCGTTGCCATTTTCAAAAACTCTTCTGCATCAGCTCTATTATATCTTTTTAGCTCAAGTGGAAGCTTTTGAGTTTGCCCTGCCACCTTTTGATGTCGAAGACATCATCGATCATGCAAAAGGATGTGATGGCATGATACCATGTGTTGTGGCTGGGCAAGGGCTCCAGTGGTAGCAGTTCTTTGTCCTCGTGTAGAATTTTTCTTACTTCTTCAGTGTCCTCTTCCTCATAAGGACCTCAACATCCGAGAAGAGTATGAGCTTTAGGGTGTTGATTTTTTGGGCTATATGGGCCATGATTGTTAGGCCCGTCCCTAAAGAACTACTCCTTCTGCAGTGCACTTCGGTCAACCCTCATTAGTTGAGCATATTGTTGTGGAGAAATAAAGGGCAGTGGAGGTACGGTGTTTGAGCACTTAAAGTGACAATGGCAACGAGGTGGCTACTAGTATTCTTGACCTTACTGCTCTACTCAGAGTTTTGCTGGAGCTATTGTGTTGTAAGACTTTTTGCCTTGACTTCTGTGGAACACAGTTGCAAGACTTTTTTCCCTAACATCAGTGGAATGCGGTGGTGAGGTCGGCCGATTTTCTTAAGAAAGGTCGATGAGAGGGGTCGATGAGAGGCTTGTCCTCAGTTATTGTCTTCTTTAAGCCCATTCTTGTACCCTGAGCTTCTCTGCCACTTCAACCTCCTTCTTTCAGGCTTCCTTTTTCCTAAATCTGCTTGTGTGCCACCTCCTGCCTTTGAGTTGCCTCTCTCTCTTGTTTTCTCTTCGGCCTGTCAGCCTATTGGCTTGTTTGGCCTACATTCTTCTTCTTTGGCAATGTCTTTATAGGCATGGGCCAAAGAGGAACTGCATGTGACAACATTGTGCTATCCTTGGAGGTGTCACCAAAGCCATCGGGTATGGGATCTTGTGATAAGTGATGTATAATGGGCATGAAGAACATTGGATTCCTGATTCAATGCTAGGATTTTGTGCAGACATTTAGTAGCTCACTATAGAAATACTATGCGCAATTTGTCTCTTGCAATAGCTGATGTAGATGAGTGAGAAGATTCGAGAGGATGGCATTGTGATGCTCCATATGTGATATTTGGGCTAGCAAAGTGACTACCCTAGCAGCCTTTGCAATCACAAGATTATCGATTAAGTTGATTGGGGTCCCACTCCATGTAATTTGTCTCCTGCAATAGCTAATGTAGACAGGCAAGCAGATTCAAGAGGATGGTGTTGTGATGCTCCTTATATGATGTTTGGGCTAGTGAAGCGATTGCCCTGGCAGGCTTAGCAATCACAGTATTATTGATTAAGTTGAATGGGATCCCACCCTTGTGAACCTTTGTGTTGTATGGGACTAGACCGTGGAACTGTTCATTCATGCAATGAATAGTCTCATATGGCTTGGAGATAACTAGTAGCCCAAATGCCCTTAGAACTATGTTGGATGTGAATTGATGATATTTGTTGCTGCCATTTGCATGCAGACAACCTATCATCTTGCTAACATTGTTAAGTTTGTCCATAAAATCTATCGCTTGTCAAAGATTTAGGTGGCAAGGGAACCTATCTGCCATAGATTGAGGGCCATGGCCTAAATGAGGAGGGCTAATTCTAGGTCTTGGAGTGCCTGGTAGCTTGCCGCATTGTGATAATATAGTTTGAAGTCTTTGGCATTGCACTGAAATTGCAAGTGCACAACCACCCCTTGTATTCTCTCTAGCCATTCTGCTTCGAGGGGGGAGAATCTACTTATCTACATGTTGTGCTCAATGTAATTCTCAACGTTCTCCATGTTTACTGCTACTGCAAAGCAATGCTTCTTTTGAGGTTGGGAGGTAAATTGTTGAGCTGATGGCAAGGGCTCATTGGTGGGATGGACCTCGGGTTGTTCCATTTGAGAAGGTAGAGGAATGGAGATCATTCGAGAGCAAAAGGGAGTAGTGGAAGCTGGGAATAAAGAGGAGACTTCATGGCTTGAAATATCTCGCTCCACCCATGGAGTGTGTGGAGTCGTTTGACATAAGGCGGGGTAGTGTGGGAGTGAGTTTGGAGGGCAAATGGAATCTTAAAAACTTTGAAAAAAAATCAGCAAAACCTAGGTACAATGGCATAGCAACAATTGCAAAATGGATTGCTTTCTTATATAAGAATCATGGTAATGCAATAGGTCAGCGCTACCTATACTATAGCGAGAGGCATTATCAGTGTAATGACTGGCATTATAACATAGCAAATCAGCATTATTATCACAGCGGGTTATGTTATCCTTAAAGTAGTGTCATTGAGTTATCAAGTCACCGTGTTAGGCTTAAGCAGTGACCAACATTATATCGCAGCAGGACCAAAGTTGTTGGGTTAGGCGTCTACCAGTGACTTACATGTTAGCAATCGCTACATTAGTAATCTAGATCTGTCGTGTTAGCCTTAAAGTGGTAAGTTGACTTTTTCTTACCTATATAGAGATTTGATTGAAATGCGAACCTTCTTGGACTTCATAGATGGACTTGTGAGTGCATGGGGAAGGTGTGTTAACACTTTAACCAACTTTTGTACAAAACTATTGTGTTGGCTTGGAGTGTGACAAGGTGATCTAGGGACCCTAGGAACTTGTGCCAACTTCTAAACCCTAGTCACCTAAGCTGACTTGTGGTGGGTTGACTCCCTTAGTGAAGACTACAACCAACCAAGGGTGCTATTTTCACATAGGCCAGGACTTATTGTTGAGACTCTCTATTTTCACCTATTTTGTGGACCTCTAAGTTTCATCTAAACACGATGATATGATCAATAAAGTCAGATTGGGGGGCTTAGGGTACCTGGCCTCTTTCCAAGCTGCGTGTTTATTGAGTGCACCTGTAAAGAGGGCAGAGAACTGTGCCTTGGAGTTGTGATGAATGAGCTATGTTGACAGCTCATTGGTGTTGAATTGCATGGTTTGGGCACCACCATCTATTGGAAGCAATATGGCTTTCAGGTTTTCATAACTTGAGGGGCAACTCATTCTTTTGTGGCACTTGTGTGGGTGGCTATCCTTGAAGACAATATATATAGAGTACGGGCAATAGTAGGTTCTTGTGGCACTCCTCCATTTTCCGGAGCCGGTTTTTGTGGGTCTACTGTGTCAACTGTTGATGTCAAGGTAGAAGTAGAGGTAGTACTCAGTGGTTTGCCCTTGGGAACCCATTGGGGCTCACTAGTGATTGGGCCTTGGACTTTCCCTTTGATGCGGCGGCAAATTCTTGTGTCTCTCCTCCCTTTTTAAGAACACGTTCTTGTGGTACTACCATATGGTAGTCGTCAATGATGCCATCCCTTGCAACATGAGAATCCCTAGGTATAAGGGAGTCACATTTTCCTTTGCCGGAGTGATTTTATCCCTTGATGGGATAGCAATAGATTCTTGTGGTGCTATCGCTACTACCTTGCCACTCGAGGAGGCCAAACATTGCCTTGTGCACATGGGGGAGTTGAAGGAAGAAAAATTAGTAGTGGGGCGGGTCTTGGGTACCCAAATATACTCATTTCCATCATAGTAACCCTGAGCTTCTAGCAGCCACTTAGGAATCCACCTGGGGTGACTCCTTGGCTTTTGAATTTCGTTGTGCATCTCCTTCTTTGAGATTTCCTTGGCTCAACAGCTTTGGGAATCCATCGGTTTCCTTTCTCTTGACTAGGAGAGGTAGGGGTTTTGACCATTGATAGGGTGGATACAGTTGCTGGTGGCCTTCTTGCCCTTCCTTCTAGTGCCTTGGTGGTACCATCCTTAAAGGAGGAAGGCACCACCATGGTATTGACTTTTCCACCTGGAGTATGAACGATGGCATGGGCGGAGGAGGAAGCTTCGACCATGCTTGGTGGACTTATGGTTCTCTTGCTGACTGGGGTGGATGCTTTGTTGGACTCTTAGGTTGGGGGAATCTTTGACTCTAAGATTCCAAAATTGATTGAGACCACCAAGGTGCGACCACCATTTTTCAATGTCATTGTACGTTCATGCCAATCAATTTGGCAATTGACTGCCCAACACTAGGTCCCTACCAAGAATCACATGTTTGTCCATGGCACCTGTAGGAATCACTTAACATCTACTTGCCACACTATGGTTAATTATTGATATTGGTATTTCCACATATCCTATGGCTGGCATGCTCTGACCATTTACTACGTGTACAATGATAAGAGTGGGCTCAAGAGTTACCTTAGACGTTAAGATTTTGTTGCACACCTTCTGGAGATCAAATTATGATTTGTCTCGGTGGTCCACAAAGGCTTTAGAAGAGTAGATTGTCTCCCTGCATAATTGAAAATCCACATGCACCCTAGCAGGTGATATAGTTAGATCTTCCATAGAATTTAGCCCTTCCATAGGATATAGTTAGATCTTCCATAAGATTTAGCCCTTCCACCGCTGCTTTACATATTGATATGAGTCCCAGTTGTTTCAGGTTAGCTTGGTGGGGGCCCAAGCCTCCCCTATTGCCTACCTTTTTATGCGGGCAACTTCCTTCTTAAGTTCCTTTTCTTGATGGATGGCTTGTAGTGTTTGGAGAGTTAGGGGGGCATAATAACATTTAAGCTTATTCCCATTAATGTAGCCATCCATTTCAGCTCGGTCAAGGTCACAATGCTACATGACCCTTGGTTGTTATTTCCACAACTCGCTATGCTACAGTATTTAAGCTAACACTTTGTATTCCTCACACTATAGAATAGTGCAAGGTTGCCTTCCTTAAGGACTTTGGTTCGGAGATTGCGATCGAGCCACTCTTTTTGCAAATTTTTTTGACCTTGATGCCATATGTCACTCTTAATCTCGTCTCGTCGAACTTTTTGATCTCTATCAGCCTCTCAAAAATGGCATCTTCTGATAGTCGATCTTGGACGCCCACCCTTAGGCTTGGAACTATAAATTCCATGGGCATAACTACCTCAACCCCAAACGCAAGGCTAAAAGGCATGCAGTTAGTCGCAAATTTGTACACCGTGCAATATGCCCAAAATACCGCAGTGAGTTTGTGCTCCTAGTCACATTACGACTAGCCTCCACCGTGCAAGTCATTGTTTGGCACAAAGTCTTTTTAGGGCTCTCGACTTGGCCATTTGATCTAGGATAGTAGGGGGTAGATTTTATATGAACGATCAGAAACTCACTCTTTAGGATATGAATTGTGTCATTGATAAAGTGAGTTTCACGATTGTTGACAACTTTGAACGGGAGGCCAAAGTGTTATATAACATTCTCATATAAGAATTTGGCCATTGTTTGTGTGTCAACCTTCCTGGTAGCCTTGACTTCTGCCCATTTTGTGAAATAATTAGTAGCCGTGATAATTTTATCAGGCTTGGGTGTCCCTTTTGCCGCCGCTGGACTGATTGGTCCTACAAAATCAACATCCCCATTTCTCAAAGGGTTGATCAGTGAGAACTCCTGTCAGAGACATATGATCTTGCTTGTGAGGTATTGAAGTTTGCTGGCAAGGGTCGTAGTGCTTAATGAATTCGGCTATGTCTGCGAAGAGAATGGGCTACCATAGGCCTGCTTGTAGTACCTTGCAAGCCGTGAGCTCTCTCCTATGAAGTGCCCTCCTGCAATGCCCAAACAGGCTTCTTCCAACACCTCTATAAACTCATTTGCGGACATAGTGGTGCATTATACTGTCCTTACCCATTCGATAGAGTTGGTCGGCTATCAATTGGTATGATGCCCTATCTTTAACAAGTTTTTAGGCTCAATCATTGTTAAGGGTCCTATCTTGGGGAAACCCATTGGCCAAGAAATGACCATTCTCCTGAGCCCATTCTGTTTTAATGTACAAGGAATAGCGGGGCATCTGGGACCTCTAGCTTTGGGTTCTCTACTTGGGATTTGGGACATATGATATGCCATGAAATAGGTACGTCCCTTGCATCAAACCAAACTCTAAAAGGATAAGCATCCACCGCATGATGCATCTGGTCACACAGGGGATTTTTACTAGGTAGAAGAGTGCTTGGTGGTCTATGAAGAACAAGTAATGACGGAACTTCTTCACAGCATAGACCATCACCAGGCCTTCCCATAGTTGTATAATTCATCTTTTCATCATTAAGTTGGCGACTTGCAAAATATATCGAATAGTCCAAATTATACTCGCCTGGCTGTGCCAACACACACCCTATTGTGGGACCTAGAGCCGACATTTTTGATGGGCATATCCCACCCAAGTGTAGGGCGAGAAGCCATTGTGTGTGGAAGTGTATTCCCCCCAAAGTCCATTTGTTCATTTCCCAGCATCTGCGGCGGCTAGAAGCTAGGTATCCTAGGCACAAAAGTTCTTATAAAGGATGGTTCTCCCTCATAGAATTGAACCTAAGGCCCCATAGGATTCATCGTTGAGGTGGGCATAGGGCTACTTTGCATGCTTTCTGATGCAGTTGTTGATGGAGGGCCCTCTCAGGCACTCTAGCTTGCCTTGCAAAGGGATTAACCAGGTCAGTGTTAGACTAACTAAACCTCCCCATGAAGTTGGAGAGCCATTCCCTAAGCCAAGAGGATGTGGTTGAAGGTGTGGGAAATTGGGGTTTGATTGAGCTAGAGTTAGGAGCCATGGAAGCCCCGAGATTCGAGTTTTCACCCGCCTCTACGTTGAAGCTCATTGCATCCTTCGAGCTCAAGGTGTCCATGCGTGTGGGACCGTGCACTGAATATGAGCTTAAAGTGGAGATCCTGGAAGGAATTGATGCCATCGTTGCTAGGCCAGTTAGAATATTATTAGAGGTACTATCCTCTTGCTCTAGATCAAATCCTAGCACTCTATTAGATCTCAGGTGCATGTGTTGAGGATGTGTTGGTGACTCTGCCAGGCTACTCTATTCAGTTTCAGTCATTGTGCAATTCTAGTCTTAAAGCAGCAAGTCGTTGTGTTAGCGTTAAAGCAACGACTTCTAGGTTGCTGAGGTCGCTACAGTAGCAATCGCTTAACACAACAAATTTGATATGGCAGCGACTTCAATAAAGTGGCAATTGGTTTATGGCAATGACTTTGAAGTCACAATGTTATCGTTAAAGCAGTGTCCTCACTTATAGCAGCGACTTCTTAATGCAACAGGTTGGATATGGTAGTGACTTGATGGCCACTGCGTTAGCCCTAATGCCACTTCTAAATCTGCTTGTAACACCATTTCTTAGTGTTTTTAATGTTTTTTGACTCCATAAAACCCTTAGCTTTCACCTCTACTAGTAACCTATTCCTATGAGTCTAACACCAAAAAACAACATAAAGCAAGCTCTAATCAAGCAAAATGCTTGAAAAACTGAAAAAGACAGCTTCTTCTTTTCTACATTCAACTTCACCTATACTCCTCCTAGTTAAACTAGGAGCAATGTTGCGGCGAGCGCCATTTTATGAGCCCCTCCCCCACTTTCCCTATTCCTTAGTGGTATAATGGTGGAGATGAAAGGGGTGAAAATGTAGGGCGCAGGATTGGGGGGAGGCAAGGATGGCACGTGGAGGAAGAGGGACCTTTTTGGTGGAGGAGGAGGAGGAGATATTATGATGATGACGATGATGATGATCAAGGCCAAAAGCCAAAGAGTGGAATGGCGATGGTGGCGGCTGCTCCTCCTGCGCTCGTCGCCTGCTGCTCCAAATCTCCCTCCTCCATCATCACTGCGACTGCGTGCAAGCTTCCTCCCCGTCGCCCTCCCCTCGCCATGCCATTGGCCACTCTCCTCGCTTCTTCTGCCTCTGCTTCAGCCTCAGCTGTCTCCTCCCCTTCCCCTGACCTCGACCTAGCCCCCGTATTTGATTTCGTCCTCGCCAACCCACTTGCCGTTATTGCAGGCGTTGCGGCCATCGGCCTCCCCATCCTGGTCTCCTCTCTCTTCTCACAGCCCAAATCCTGGGGCTCTACCTCCGCCAAGGACGCCTTCATCAAATTGGAGGACACAGAGAACAATGTTCAGCTCTTGGACATCCGAAGCAGCGACGATGTCAAAACGGAAGGCACTCCCGACCTCAGATCGCTTAAGAAGAGGGTTTTACAAATACCTTACGCGGGCGACGAGGAATCTTATCTCAAGAAGTTGCTTTCCAAAGTCAAGGACCCTGCAAACACCACGCTTTACATCCTTGACCTGTAAGAACGACAAGCTCGTCATCATTACTCCCTGGACTAACTGCATTTTCTCTATAATGCGCCGGTTTTTCGGACACATCAGTGTGTACGTATGATCTTTTCGTTTCCTTGGAAACAGGTATGATGGAAACTCCGCTTCGTTGGCCAAGTTTCTAGCAGCTAATGAATTCAAGTCCGCCTACGCGATCAAGGATGGTGCAGAAGGTCCTAATGGATGGCGGGTCAGCATTTGCCTTCCTCTTCTGAATATTCCCGATTTCAAGGGTAACAGTTATCGCGGAACATCAGATAACGTGGCCGTTCACGGCTAATGCAATTTGCATAGACGTTCCAGCTTTGTCTGTCTTCTTGGATATTACTTGTCATGGCCTTCGTTTCATTGCCCTCGTTAAGAGTCTGTAGGCACTCTTGCAGCTTATACGCTTAACTGCAACGCCCAAGGTTGCAAGTAGTGAACACTTGTTTGAATAACCGAGGGTGAAACTGTTGAAACGCTACAGTTGCTTACCCCAAGACGATGAATGTGAATGTATCTTGACAGATGGATACATTGATATTTCAGAAAAATGAGCTGCCGTGGTTGCTGCCACGGAAAGGCTTTTCACTGGATGCAAGTGTTCTGAAGGATGTTATCGACAGTACATTTGGTGTAAGTTTTCCCCTCTCTCTCTCTCTCTCTCTCTCTCTCTCTTCCATGGTTGGCAGGAAGGCCTTTGATGGTTGGGTTGAAGGATCGTCAGCGTCAATGTAGGACCAGATGATCCTGATCTGGCTTGAACCGTTGCTGTGTAACTGAATTTGCGGACTTAATACTAATTTCCCATATGACTAGAGATTTGTAATGGCAAATTGTGTATAGTCCATGTCCGTGTAGATATACCAAGGGAAATTGTTTACTGTCGACTTGAGGATTTGGAGGCAAGATAGGACAACAAGAAAGCTGGAATACTCGTGGGCATTAACTTGCTTGTGTTCTATTTGGAGTTGGAATTATGTAGGGCGATAGTGGTGGGATCAGGGGAGAGAGAGAGAGAGAGAAAGAGAGAGAGAGAGAAAGAGAGAGAGAGAGAGACTTTAAAAAGCCATTCTAAATAAAAGAGGGGGAAAAGCAATCAGCTTTTAAATATATAAAACAAAAATTCCAAAACAATTGGTAGATCACACTTAACTCGCTAAGCATTACCCTGTACTGAAGTCTTGCCAATATGTTCAACTTATTTAACTTGAACAAGATCCTCCAATGTACCTATAAAGAGCTCCACTCTAAGGCCATCCTGTTTGGGAATCGTCATCTTCGTTGTGTGTTTTCTTTTTCAAGATGAGCAGGGGCACATTTTGGATTTATCTGGAGTGAAGGACTCAAATAAGGCCATCGCTAAGCCCTTTGCATGAAGCCATGCCATGCCAACATCATCTGATAGAAGTCTCATTGCTTGCAAGGTCTTGACATTGATGAGATTGTGGAAGGTATTGCTTTCCAGAAGGTGGTTGTTGACGCGCCTCTGAATATCACCGTTGGAGTATTCCATGTGCCCCAGTACGAAAGAAGTGCCTCACCCAAATGCCTTCCTTAGCTGCAGTAGAAGCTGCAATGACAATTTGCTTTCTGACTGGCCAAGTGACGGGTCCCGTGACATGGCATGAATATAAATCCCGATGTCGATTTCCTGGTATTGGGACTACCTTCCCAGTCCGAATCAGTCCATGCTTAAAGCCTGTGTATACAATGATATCACAATAGTCGATGAGGAGCATTAGTCATGTTAGAGTTGTGTCCACGTTCACCCACTGTAGGCCTTTAAGGACTGATGATGTTTCCCAATAGCATAAGGAAACGGTTCAATTTCTGCATCTCCATGGTAAGTCATGTGTTCCTCACTGTCATGCTCCTTGATATCTTTTGTGATGCATTTTCAAGACTAGGACTGTCTTACAGAAACTCAGTATGAAGACTTTGTATAAATGGATGCTCAAGTATGTGTGGGTGTGTGGATTTGTATGTGTGAGAGCATACTTTTATACTATGGTCTACACCCACTGTTGGGCGCTGATGACGTCTGACGTCAGTGGGGATGTCATAGTAGCTAGTCCCTGCTATGCATGATGGAGTTTATGGTTTTCAATCTTATGAGTGACTATCGTGAGATTGAAACTGCACTATGTAGTGTTTTTAGAGGATGAGTTTGGGAATGTTCCTGGATTCATCTAGGTATATACTGTCTTACATTCCTTGCTCTTGCTGCACAGCCTGTTCATTGTCATACTTGTTGTCATATGCCAATTTACTTATATATTGTTCTAGATTTCTTCTCTTATGGAGACGATACATTGTTCAATACTGGCTGCCTTCTCAAAAACTTTGTCCTGAGAGTTTGCATGCTCAGTTGCACATCCAATGTAATGCTTGCACAAACATGCATGTGGCTTATGGTCCATTGTTGTTAATCGCCTTGTTAACTCATGCAATGATTTCTGTTGTGCTTTCTTATATTTTACCTGTCATGCAGCCTTCCATTTGCAATTAGCTGCCTTGCATTGTTGTTAGCTTGTAATTATTGTGTGGCTGCTCCAAAAAACATAATTGTTATAAGCATCTGACGTACCAAGGCATTATCTCGAGCATTGCATTGTTTCTTCAATCTGTCATAACAGCCATCGTTACTTTACATTGTTTGTGCAGCCCTGATTTTTTATTTTAAGTACTTGCATAAGGCTTTTTGAATTTGTTTGCAGTTGTGATGGATTGGCAAGAAACTCCATTACAGCATTGGCCATCATGAGGCTTGCACAGATTGATTCTATCCCCAAAATTTACATCAAATCCAATTTGCAGAAAACTGAACTTCTATTAAGTATGACTGAAATATAGAGATCCAGGATAAATTCGTGTAAAAAAACTCATACAAAATCATGCAGAAAAGGAATGAGGTTGTTGCAACCAATTTGGAGAGTTGAAACGCCATGAAGGCTTGTGGCAATATATGCGAAAATAAAGCCACAGTCCTGGTCCCTCAGGGACACTCTTGGCCTTGAATCCTAACCCTTGTAATATTGTGCCAAATAATAGAAATTGATCGAGAGACGAAAGTCTAAGTCCCATCTGTAGCCCCCATGCATCTCGATTGCCATATTTACCATGCACCGAGACTGGCAATATAGATAGAGAACGAAGCCTAAACATAGAGACAACTGTTGCATGTTTTGTGATAAGTTGTGGAACTCCTCTTTGAATCAAGAATAGCTTGTTCTAATGTGCTCCCTCGTGAAACACCAAGGGCCAAAGCGTGTCTTCCACAATCGATAGAATCTTATGTGATGTAGCAAGTACCTCTCCTCATCTTACCAATTAAATGGCAATGCCTTGTCAGATCATCTTGGTCTTTCTGGATCTCCAAATGCAGTGTTCAACTGAATGGTGAGTTACGACACACTGCGACCAGGGGGAATTTGAACCACAGCCAGCAATTAAGACCTTGGGAGTCGTGCAGCAGCCTGTACACTTGCAGCCAGCCTCGATCTATGTGCAAAGCAGTCATAAAAGCCCGTACAGCTAATCTTGGGAAGCGTGCCTGCAGCAAAAGACAACCGCACAAATGCACAAAGGGCCCACCAGCAGCCTGTACAGCGGTACGGCTGCTTCAAATCACCAACAGCAGGTCCGTACAGCCGTAAGGTGACCTCGAGGAACGTGCAATAGCTGTACAACCTGCAGCGTGGGTAGGACTCCGTACAGCCAATGACCAAAGCGCCTTGGGATTCGTGCCAAAAATGTGAGCTAAGGGGCAGCCTTGAAAATCGTGCAACAGCAAGTAACGTGGGGAAAAGGCGATCTCCAAAAAATGCGTGAAAAATGAATCCCCCATAGAAAACGTACGTTGGCCTTGGAAGGAGAGGAAGAGGGTAGGTATGCATGAGGGAATGCCACGTGGCCCCCTCATTAAAGCTCTAACCCTTGCAAACCAATGGAACATTGGTTTGCCCCTCACATTAAAATTCTAACCCCTTCTAACCAATGAAACATTGGTTTCCTTGGGCCTAACTTTAAGACCCCTCTAAACCTTGCCCTTCCCCTAGCAAGTAGGCCTAGTGTGTGCACCTAGGGACTTCTGGGAAGTGTTGCTTCCCCTGGGCTAGCCCCCTAAGCCAAAGGTAGTCACGGTTCATAACTTCACGTTCCCGTGACAGCAACTTCATCTCATTGCTCTTTAATAAAAAAATGCTAAAGCCAAGTCTGTTGTAACATGTGATAGAGCATTTATGCCACATTGAGAAATTTACAACAGCAATCTTGTTATTTACAAGTGAAGGAGTATCAGTTATGAGGTGCTTTTACACATCAATTTCTCGATATGTTTGTGCACTGAACTTTCAAAATTGGTTCTTAACACTGAACCTTTCAGTCAAACATCTATGGTACTAGGTTCTTATTAATGTTGCCTTCCTATGATTTTTACTTTTGAATGGTATTTTTTAATGTGATCGAGGGAAAGTCATTGCTATATTGTGACGTGGCATGGAGCTTCCGTGTGCCATTTCACTTATGAAGAGTAGAAGGAGATTAAAACCTTGCCGCTTGCAAGGCTTTCCTGATGTTTTTCTATGAGTTACCATCTCTATGCCCGGGGAACTTTTATGCGTGTTCTCTAGGCTATTCGGAGTCTCAGTTGCTTTAAGTTAATATTCATTTATATTTTTTACAGGAAAACCCTAACTTGGTGCCCGCTACTTTGGGTGTAGCAGCTGCAGCAGGTGTAAGTCTTGTTGTATTTTCTGAGGTAATGTTTCCCGATGCCTGTTTGCTGGTGAAATAAATATTGAAGGTGCAGTGTGTAGGGTCATCAACTAAATACTTGCCAGCTTTGTGATGAAGCTCCCACTTTATCTCTTGTTGTCCAGGCTGAGACAGCTTTGCAACTTTTGGGATCAGCTGCATTGATCCAGCTCTTTGTAAAGAAATTCCTTTTTGCTACAGTAAGGTCAATTTGGTGTAATTCTACTACAATGCTGCCACAATGAGATCTGTTGGAAGTTAGAAGGTTGTCTGTTTTTGGCTGAGGGGAGCTATATAGATATATTTTCTGCTGTTTGGCAATTGTGTAGGATCGACAGAAGACTTTGAAAGAGCTGCAGTCTTTTCTAGATACAAAGATTGCGCCGAAGGAACTGGTGGATGAAATAAAGGTACGTCTTTAGCGGGAATGCCATGCAACTGAAGTCTTTTAAAACACAAGGGACCCTTCTGCCTGGATGTAGGCTCATATTATATGCAGGATGTAAATCATATTGAAGCATATTATAAATTATATTTCATCATGAAAGATATTTAGATGAGTCACAGTGCTATTTTGATTTGTGTTTCTTCATCAGTGACAAAATGGAAGTAACTCATGCTCTTTTTGCTACATGATTGTAGGAGATTGGAGGAGTGTTACTTCCCAAATACAAAGAAGTGCCTGTTGTGGATTCAACTAATGGAGCTGTCAATTCTGATATTGGCCTGCAAGTGGAAGATGCAACTGGGGGGGCTGCTACTGCTGAGCAAGTGGAAGAAAGACAGTCACCAGTTATGGCAGAAAAAGAAGTTATTGATGCGTCATCATCTTCATCATTGTCAACTGATATTCCCCAATGTCCAACACCTCTATCTCCCTATACACAGGTATGTTCTGCCGTATTGTAGCATTTTTACAATCCCTGCTAAACAAAATTTAGGTAAAAGAATCTCTAAAAGCCATCTATTTGTTTTCCAGCTTTCTTGTATGCAAATGTGGATACTTTTTGTGGCAGAGGGTCAAAACATGAGCTAGAAGCAAAAATGAGGGGTGTATGGAGGTCGTGTTGTGTTTAAAGTGTCAGAACATTGCTAAGACAATTTTGGGCTGTTTCTGCAGTTTCCAGATTTGAAACCGCCATCTTCTCCAACAGCGTCAAGGATTTAGGCGTATTGTAGCTTTTTTCACAATCTCTGCTAAACAAGTCTCAGGCAAAAGAATCTTTAACAGCCGTCTATTTGTTTTCCATCTTTCGTATATGCAAATGTGAATACTTTTTGTGGCAATGCAGAGGGACAAAAACATCAGCTAGAAGCAAAAAGGAGGGGTGTTATGAAGCTCGTATGTGTGTATAAAATGTCAGAACCCTGCTAAGACAATTCTGGGCTGTTTCTGCAGTTTCCAGATTTGAAAGCGCCATCTTCTCCAACACTTTCAAATATCTAGGAGTGCAGACAAGAATGGAAGGTTAGTGTCAACTGTCAAGTATAGCTTTTTTGAATAGTTAGGCTAGTTTGCATCAGAGAAGATGTGGAAATGGCAGCTCAAGAGCTCATCAAACTTCTTTGCTGAGCAATGGCAAGGCGTAATCTGGAATGAATGCCACCTGTCCTTCTGAAGGATGCACAATGCAGGACACACAAATGAGTAATCATTTGCTTTGGTATGCCAGCTGTGTCATAGGCATTTTGTTATTCTAGCCATAGGAGCATAATCAAGAAATATTCAAAGCAGAAAGCATCATTCTGATGGTGCCAGGTTCGGAAATTGTTGTTTTGACTGAGGTTATTTCCACTGTCTGCATAGCCATAATTTGTAGAATTTTGGAATGGAGTATGCTCTTGTTTCCAAGAACTTCCTACTCCTCGCTATGGAGCTCCGCATTCTTTCATTCAACCAGCTCATTGTGGATATAAATGAGTATTTTACACTAATTTCTGTTCCTCAATGTTGTGTTACCTCATCTTTGTTCACTCGAGAGAGAGAGAACTTCTCAAATTTGCTGTAGCCAGTCACTTGGCAAATAGTGGCATTGGAATTCAGCCTAATTAAAGTGCAAGTTGAGGAAATTTGATGCATCAGCTGTAACAGAGGCATTTCTTTGTAAGTAGCTAGAGCTATTAGCTTGGTTGAAAAGGCCTGAAAAAGGACAGTATGCTACTATACTTTGCTGTTTCTAGAAGGAGATATAGGACGTCAAGTGCTTAACAAAGGCACTTATTTGTAATTAGATAGTGCTGTTAGCTGGTCTGTCAAATTTATATATTTGCTATTTCTAGGAGATATAGACTTTTAAATGCTCGTGGGCCTAGGTGTTACCATGTGGACTGTTTGGTATTCTTCCATATATTCATGAGGACATTAGGCGCCATTAGGCACTAATCCTATTTTTGTATGAAAAGGGGGCCAATAAGACATTACTTCATGCAATTCATTGCGCAATTCCTGTTGTTTCCTCGCATAAGGCTTGTGGTTTCCTAGTAGCATTGCTAGTGCCTGCTGGAATTCACTCTCTTTCCTAAGCCAAGAGGGGTTTTGGAATTCCCTTATCTAAGTGCATGTTTTATTTGCCCTTCATGATATCATGTTCGTTGTGCCTCAGGTTGTAGTGGTACTAGAAGGTTGAAATTCCCGAGCCATCACAATTTGGACTTTTTTTCCCTTCTTGGCATTGTGTAGTGCTCCTGATTCTGAAAGTCTGGTCTTTGCTGCAAAATTTGGAGAATATTGTGACATTTGCCACCTCAACTTGGACACGAGTTGTAGACTTTGCCTTAGCTTGAAACAAGGTTCCTATAGTAGTGTCACTTGGATGTAGATCAATTGGAGCAATACAGGAATTTCTTTATTGATTGGCATGGTGTCACATGTGAATAATGCCAGATTTAAAGGATCAGAATTTCAAAAATCTTACATTATTGGAACTGCTCTGCTCTCTTGATACATCTGTGGTCATTGTTGTAAAATGCTGACCAATGGATTGGATTTGGTCCCATTAGTTTGTCGCTACGTGTAGCACAAATTAGCTACGATCTATAATTTAAGCAGTCTTTCGAGTTCATTTTTGCAGTACCACTTTAGGGTGTTATTGCTGCTCACCAAGTTTTGGAATAAGTGCAACCGGTCTATTGGAGGTTCCTTCCTAGAAGCGCAGGCAGAAATAGCCATGTAAGCTACGATTGCACAAGGTTTTCACCAAATGGACACCAAGTTTCAAATGTGGGATTGCGTAGGTGTATCGATGCTACTTCCCAAGGGTTATGTGATTTGGATTTTGTTTGACTTAATCACCTTTGTAACATTTATTGATGCAGAATTAATTGGTTATGGACATTTAATTTCTTTAACTTTCCTGTTATCACATATGATAATCTCTTTAAAGATCCTATTGGAACCTTCTTATGTCTTCAGATGCGATTGAATGAAATTAGGAGTATAAATGAGCAAAAATTGGTAAATTTTGAGAACAAGCCCTATTGTGAATAAATATAGTCATTTAGTTACCAAACTATTGTGGGATATTTAGTGGTGTGAGAGAAGCTATTAATTGAGTCTTGATTTAAAATTTTGAGAAAAGACTTAGTTTTTAGAGTTATTTAAAAAAATGCTAAGAGGAAGGTTAACAATTGCTTTCAAGCTAGGGGAGTTTTAGATCCCTAAGACTTGCAAGTCATCCTACCATGAAAATTTGGTAGAAGAGGGAGTAGTTAAATCTGGTGGGGTATCATATTGTTGGGGATGATACAGGGGAGCAAGCAAGAAGGTACATCAGATTGAACATGATGAAGAGGTTTCTATTGTTGACAAGGCAAACGTTTCTCTCTCGGTATTGGAAGTAGGTCATCATTCAAATCCACTCATTCAAGGATTGATGGTAGGGTTGAAGGATTATTAGCACATGCCAACGCTTCTCAATAACTTGGAGAGAGCAAGATAGATAATGGGGAGGAGAAACAAGAAACTAAATTCTTTGATGCTTTTTCTCATTTGAAGGTAGAGACGAATACGAAGGTATAGGCTTGGCTAAGGGTGATGAGGATGGTAGGGTAGTGAGATGGATGTGGGAGCATAGCCATTGATTTCAGGGTCTTTAATGGTGTTTGCTAGAAAAGTTTGTAGGGTCGAAGTTGACTACCTCATGGGATCCCTTGCCTTCACCTCGCATATCACGAACTTTTTTGTCTCGCTACCACCTCTAGGAGTCGATCACATCTCTCTTTTTAGTATTTCCATCCCTTGCTTCACAATGCACACCATGACAACAGCGACACGCAGTTCATATCATGACATACACTTTCATCATAGCCATTCACGTGGATACTTCACACCTCTTTCCACTCTGCTAATAGATCTGGAGGACATCTAGCTCTGAAAGATTGAGCGGCTCTGATCAGCCGCTCTGATGAGTGTAAGGCTCTACGATGTCAAATCAAATTCAAGAGTAAGGATCAACATTGCAGTTTGGTTCGCCAAGAGTATGTTGTTCGCTAGATTGAGGAGTTACTTTTTTGTTCTTGACCTTGCCATAATTGTTATAGCATTTTTTTGCATGACTAGCTCTTTGATTTTCTCTTTAATTTTCAATCTTGGCACGCATGTCCGGGTGTAGATGGGGGTTTGTGTAGCTTCAATGTTTGTTATTTTCAAATTGAACTTGGGTCGCTTTGCAAAAGCAATTGATGGGGAGAGGGAGAGGGAGAAGCATTGTTCATTAGTATCTTGCAGTTTCAACTCTATAGTCAGTCAAATTGCAAGCAATTGATAGAAAGAGGGAGAGGGAGAGAGAGGTGATGGTTCATAGAATACCTTGGAGTTTTCAAATCAATCTTGGGTCTATTTGTAAGACAGCCTCAAATGTATGTGAAGCTAGGACAACTTCAAAGGGAAGGGGCTTGGTATTTGGTTACTTTTTTTTTTTTTTTGGCAAAGAGAGACTTCTATTAAGTATTAAAGAAAAACCGTTAGAGCAAGCTCCATACGGGATACATCATGCAATGCACGAAAAGCTCAAGAGCCAAAAAGAAAGGATTGAAGCTGATAGTGCCATCTCAATCCGGTAGAAACCTTCGAGAAATATAGTCCTTCTAGAAGAGGCTGCCCGTGAAGGGCCCTGCATGCTAGCCCATATGGCTATCAAAGTGTGAATCGTGTCAGACCAAATACCCGTGAACACCGGTAATGGGTGTATCTGGGTGCCATCCAAGGCCTCAGTACATCTAAGGCCTCAGTACATCTGGCTCTCCAAATGTGCCAAGAGGAAATGCTAGCCAAAATCTCCCAAGAGGTGTCCACTGAAACATGAGAAGCTCTGAAGGGAGTAAGTGGTACATCCTATAGAGAGCAGGGCTCTATCACCTGCCGGTGGACCGAGAGTGCCCAAGAAGAAGGCTCACCCTCATAAAACACCTGGGGCTCGGTAAGAGATAACCATGCGACCGAGCCCCAAGTCGTGAAGAAAGGGGAAGTGTGAAAGATGCTGAGTATCCGAGCAACCCCTTTCCAAACAGTCCTCGCCTAATTGCAGTCCCAAAGGCAATGTCGCACTGACTCCTCTGCAGAATGGCATCGAGGACAAGTGGGATCAGTCCCAAATCGTGATCTCCACAGGTTCACTGCAATCCCTCCATGAATAGAAAGCCAAAAGAAAAGAGTGATCTTTCTATTTCTGAGGGATTTCCAGAGCCTCCTTCAGAAATTTCTACGCAAGTCTGCGGTGATGAAGAAGCTTTCCCAATGGGGGGCTCTGGAGGGAATCCAACCCTTACTGTTTAGCTGAAATCTCTTGGCATTACCAACCGTGAAACGAAAGAAGGGAATCCCCCTCTCTCGGTGCCCATGATCTATCCATTCCCACTCTCCTGGGTCCCACTGCAAGCACCTGATAGGTGCACTTCCATATAACTACAACCTCCAGGATCCCAAGGCCAAGAGCAGAGGGTCGGGGTCTACGTACCATTGCAAGCCCGCTCCAAGGTCCGCAAAACCAGCAATCCTGACAGGCTGAAAGGCAACCTCAAGGAGAATGCCATCCTTGGATGTAGAAAGTAAACCTCCATCCCCAACATCAAAGATCAGTGCGACTTCCCCGAGGCCTCGAAGAGCGATCACTTGTAAAGGAACTGATGTCCTCGAAAAAGCCCCCATCCAAGTGGTGGAAGTAATAGGCAGCTCAACTGTCCATTCCACCGGGATGGTTGCATCTATCTGCTGAATCCTGCGTGCTACCTCTCTGAGGTGACTCACGGACTGCAGTCTCTGACCCACAGGTAGCCTGATAAAAGATTTCCAAGTGCCTACTGTGTAGGCGGGGCCTCTCTCCCATTTAGACCATTGCATGTAATGGGAAGTGCCCAGTGGTCTGGCATACTCGTCTAGAATACTATCATTCCAAATGATCGGCTGCCTATCAATCTCTTCGACTGTAGAAGGTGGAATCCTTCGAAGAGTGTTCCTGAAGCTCCCCCAAGCTTTCAAGATGGCAGTCATGAGAGGAGAGGCAGGAGATCTGAGAGGGGCTGATGTGAAAATCCATCGAGGGCTGTCCACTCAATCATCTCCCAAGGTTGGTGTGCAAGCCTGAATGCGTCCAAAAAAGAAATCCTTCCAAGGTTCCTGCCCAGGCATGAGTCCCCTCACCACCACCTTACAAAGCAAAGCCCTACACTGCAAGTCCGGGTCAATGACATTAAGGCCCCCTTCACATGTAGGGAGAATAAAGTCTCCCAGGCCACCCTTGCTGCAACATCTGCTGTGCCATCAAGTCCACTCCATAAAAAATTCCTGACTGGTCTGATGAGCTGAGTGATGCAATCCCTAGACCGGCACCAGCAAGAATACACGAACCAGGAGGTGGCCAAGAGAACCTGGTTCACTACCACAACTCCAGATGCAAGGTCGAGTTTGGCAGAGCTCCAGAAAAGGAGCTTTTTCCTTATACTTTCTAGTACTGGGGCAAACTGCTGTGTTGGAGAGATGTCCAATCCTACCTGGCATCCCAAATACCTGATAGGAACACCCCTCTGAATCCAGGAAAAACCAATGTCAACTCCCCAGCCTGGAGTGTCCTCATCACTGATCCAAAAGCCAAAGGATTTATGCCAGTTAATGTGTGCCCCTGCAGCTGAGCAAAAAATATCCAAGGCTGTCCGGAAAGAATCAAGTGACTGCAAGGAGGCCTGAATAAAAATAGCAGTGTCATCAGCCAACTCACAGTCAAAAAGCTCCTGCTCCTGTCTCAAGGGTTACTTTTTTGTTCCTGACCTTGCCATAATTTTTGTAGCATTTTTTTGCATGATTAGCTCTTTGATTTTTTCTCTTCAATTTTCAATCTTGGCACGTATGTACGGGTGTAGATGAGGGTTTGTGTAGCTTCAATGTTTGTTATTTTCAGATTGACCTTGGGTCGCTTTGCAAAAGCAATTGATGGGGAGAAGCATTGTTCATTAGTATCTTGCAGTTTCAACTCTATAGTCAGTCAAATTGCAAGCAATTGATAGAAAGAGGGAGAGGGAGAGAGAGGTGACGGTTCATAGAACACTTTGGAGTTTTCAAATCGATCTTGGGTCTATTTGTAAGACAACCTCAAATGTATGTGAAGCTAGGCCAACTTCAAAGGGAAGGGGCTTGGTATTGGTCATTTAAATAAATATGTGCTTAGTGATAACGTAAAAGGGAAGTATCTTTTTCATGAATGAATTGGTTTGATTTCTTTTCAAAATGTTGTTTTAGTTTCTTGTTATAGCAAAATTGTTCCTAATTTTTGTTAGGTTTTTAGATGATGCAAGCAACACTATAGAGAAGATGAACTTCAAGACATAGCAACCTTAATGTAATATCAAGAGAGGAAAGGCATGTTTTTGTTGTAGTATGGGAAAGTTAAGGAATATAAGGTGCTGTTATGACACATCATAAAGCATGAATAGACAAAAACAATGATGCAAACACTACAAAACTAAAGTGATTTTCACTCCATCATTCTATATCTTACTAAAAATATAGATAGTATTAGGGTTGTACAATGTGTTAGAAGATTAACTCGCTCTCTTACTTTGAAAAGGTAATATCAAAAGGCATCAATGTCAATAGGTTGGTCAAACTTATGTCTAGTTCATATACATAGTAAGATGCACATCATTAAAATCCAGATTCTTATTTGAGAGCTTGATATGATGTCCATTTTGCACCGTTAATGGGCATCAAATGAGAAACAAAATACTTAACACATGTATTCCAATAATGTAATAGACATTTTAGAATTTAGAGGATGAGTCTACCTCCAATGGAGAATGAGGTGAAAGATGAGAATAATTTCCAATCCAAGTTCGGTGTTATGACATTGGAAGTCTTTTCAAAACTTTAGAATAACTTTGTGGGTCTTTTAGGTGGAAGAATGAGGTGAAAGATGAGAATAATTTCCAATCCAATTTCGGTGTTATGACATTGGAAGTCTTTTCAAAATTTTAGAATAACTTTGTGGGTCTTTTATCCCTAACGTCTAGTAAATCATTGAGATATAGAAACTCCTATTAGGTGGAATATAGGAAAGGATTCTTCCTTAAATTGTGGAGATGTATTTGTTTTGGTGGATAATGAAAACTACTAGATTTAAGACAATAATGGCTATTTGGGTATTTCATGTAGAGTAGTGGATCATGGCATGATGGCGAGAGTGGCCAATGGAAACGTATGTTGAGATTTGAGTTCTTGAGAACATTGGGGGGTATTACTATAAACTTACACCCTCTGTAACTAAAACTTTGGCACATCAGTAGGCAAGTTTGTTGGAATGATGTTCAACCACGTAAGATAGAGCTTGTGAATCCAAAGGCAGAGTATTTGCTTTGAAAGTTAAACCTTGTGTGATTACAGGCAAGTCAAAGGGCCATATGGTTGGAGTTGAGGACACAAACATGTTAATTTGTAGATGTATTTGACAAGGCATAAGCTTCTAAAAGCAATGTAGATTATGCTATTGAACTTGAGCTAGGATCAAGATCGATGAATAAAGCACTAGATGGACTATTGGACTTACACAGAAAAGGGGTTGATAAGAAAACTAGGAGCTTTTGGATAAGGAGTTAGATTATAGGTCATTTAGGATGTGTATTGATTACAAATATCTAAAAACATACTTCTTTTTCCAAGGGTGCATGATGTTTTGCATGAGGTGAATACTTCACTAAGATTTGAAGGGTGCTAAGTACTTGACTAAGATTTGACAAATAAGGGTTGAAGAAGGGGATGAGAGCAAGACAATCTTAGAGCGCTTATTTTAATTTGCATTGGGATATATTGATATATAGCAAAGTCAAAAGAGTATTTAATGAATGGATTAAGTGTTGGAAGTTTTTAGGCTCAATCATTCTTTTGCAAAAGCAAGTAGATGTGCTTTCATGGTATATGTTGGGTGGAGTATCTATGGCATATCATTTATTCCTTAGAGCATTGTGATTCCAATTAAGGTTGAGGGAGTGAGAGGATGGCCTACTCCTAAGCATACAACGCAGTTAAGGGGATTCTTAGGGTTGCTTTCATTGTACAATAGATTTACCAAGATTGTTGTTCTTACTAGCTTGTGTAGGAACAACAATTTCACATGGCCCACATAAGCTAAGGTTGCTATGGATAATCTCTATGAAACTCTTATTGTATGTCTAGTTTTTCCATAGCCCTTACTTATAGAAGTTGATGCAAGGTGTGAGGACCATGTTGAAGAAAAGCCATTAAGTCCAAGCTTATGAGAGTGTTGGAAGCTTGATGAGAAGAGGTGGATTTATGCCGCTTATGATAAAGAGATCCATCCATGCAATCAAAAAGTGGCATCTTTATCTTTATGCCTCACATTCTAAGATAAGCAAAACAATTTTCTGTGTTTTTATTCACTGCTTAAGCTTACTCCTAAGTAGAAGAGATGGCTAGAATCTGTGCAAAATTATGCTTTTGATATTGAATACAAAAGGGAAAGGATAATATAATGGCTGATGTAGTTTCTAAAATGTGTCCATGCCTTAGCTATGCTATGACATATTTATAAAGATTGGAAGCATGGTATACAAGAATAATATTTTGTCATTGCAGATACCTTTAAGCCTTCTCAGCGTCTTTAAATTTATAATTGTATTGATTATTATCATTTCAAACTTTATGATAGATTATTGTGATACATGGGTTGAAATTATCTTGTTCCATGATAGGGAAAATAAAAGTCCTTTCCAAAAAAAGAGCATTGACAACTTACTATTAGCTAGCCTCTACCAATTCTGGATGGGAAGTGGTCACACAACATTAGCATGGATTTTATTATAGTTTAGCTACCTATAACATTGCAAGATTGGAAAAGCTTATTTGTGGTTGTTCATAGATCAAGGTGACCTATTTCATCTCAACTAGATTGCATAGATAGTTCATGGAGGGTCTACTATAGGAATTGTTCATGATAAGATGCCAAATTTGTAACCAACTTTTGGAAGGGGTTATTCACACAAATGGCAATTAAACACACTTCAAGTATTTCTTGTCTTCCTGTTATTGATAGGCAAATAACATCTCATACATTTCTAGTTTGACATTCAAAAGTCAGTTGAACAAGTGGTCATGTCTTGCAGGATTTTGCCATTGCTCCACTACTCATATTTTTATTGGAATATCACCTTTTGAGGTCTCTATATTTGAAAGTTAAGTTGCCATATGAAGTTATTAACAAACAACTTTCAAATCATGTTGTGCATGACTTAGAAATGAAGGATGTCATTCTACACTGGCCAAGGATAACGTGGCTAAGGTATTAAGCTAGAACTTGAAGTTATATGCTGATCAGATCAAAAGAAATATGGAGCTTCAAGGAGGCGAGATAACATACATATGTTTCCTTAAGGGGAGCACCGACATTTAAAGTTGACATTTGGACCCTATAAATTCTTAAGGAATGTTGGTGAGGTAGATTATGCTTTAAAACTCTCTATTTCATTCAAAAACCCACGTTGTATTCCATGTTTCTTCCACGAAGCGCATGTGCTTAATAATCTAATTCCATTATGCAAGATCATCCTTACTTGTTGAATCAACAATAAACCGTGCCTTATTACCATTCAATATTCCATGTCATACTTTTGTAAGAGTGGCCCTGCCCTGGTAGCGGGGTCCATTGGTGTGCCGGTACTGATGTTGGGGCTGTGAAGCCCACTCCCTCATACATTGGGATCGTAACTACGAGAGTAAACAATCGGACTCCAAGAGGAAGTGGGTTACCAAGCATCTGCATGAACGCTCCTTGCATTGGCCTGTAGGGTTACCCGGCATCTGCATGGATGCTCCTTGCATTGGTCTGTAGGGTGGAACTTGCAAGGACACATAGCTGACGAATGTTGGGGGCACCTGGAAGGTCGGAGGTTCATAAGAGTTTCCCCTTGGAAGTCTCGTGAGTTTCCAAGGCTAGGATTTTGTCTTGCAAAGTCCCTCATCCACAGGTCTTCGTCTTCCATGCACTCTGGGTCAGGGTGCCCTGTGAAGACTGTGGGTCCTGAGTCCACAAAGACGGCCTCATTCTCTGCCTATGGCTCAAGATCTACTTGTAGTTGGCCTCCCCTTTCCATGGGCATGCTTGTGAAAGTGTTCTCCATTTCTGCTGAATCCGTTTGGCCTAACCATCCAAACATGTTGGATATGGTTCCCCTTAATCTAGAGGCTACATAAGGAACAGGGGAATGAGGTGGAGCTATGCTCATGTAGGGGGATTCGGAGGCCCTCGGGCCAGTGGGTTCTAGCATTTCCTCATTTAAGCTCCCGATCTCGTCTAAACTAGAGGGATCACTACGTCGGGGCTCCAATACTGAGTGAGAGCTAGGAATTGAACTCCCTGCGGAGAAAGGTGGGTTGTGTGTAGTTTGAAATGTTCTTGGGTGTAGGCTCCTTGGACAAAATTCTCCCGGACCTCAAGTGCATGTATGATATCCCTGTGAAGGTACACCCTGCTTCAAATTTAGTTCTATATTTTTTGTTAGAGACTTTGTTCCCAGAGCTATCCCTTTGGTCAAAAGGTTAGTTGTATACCGATGGGTCATAGAGCGAACATCAGTGGGATAGCAGTTGACATGTTTTGGTGGGTTGGGTTGAGGTTGGTATGCCTCCAAGTTGGCAGATTAATGTTAAAGCAATGGGCGGCGGGATACTCAAGTTGGCAGGATGGGAATATGGCAACGGGAGTAGGGTTCACACTCGATGGGATGGCTTGCCTTGGAGGGATACCAGAATGGCACCGGTTGGAGGGTTAGTTGTATGCCGATGGGTTGTAGAGATAGTCTTAAGGCGCCAAGTCAATGCCTGTCAGGCCGACGAGATAGCAAGCCTTGACACATCATAATTAAGGTGGTGGGTTAGGTGATTGACATGTGTCAGGTTGGCAAGATAGAGCTAAGGCAACATGTCGACAGGATAGCAAGCTAAGGCGACGGGTTGATGGGATAGGAATTGTGTGGGAACACATAGTGTTGGACCGATCACACAATTTGCATGAAGGGTCTACCTATGAACTATGAGTTTGGTGGCTTATGGAAATTCATTCCTACAAAGGATACTTGGTAGGAAAAGCCAATTTTATTGATCTTGAGATCTTTTAAGACTCCAAATGGCCATGCAATTGCACTACCAACCAACTTTAATACAAGGCTAGTATTCTCCATGGGAGGTTTTCCCCACTTTTCCTAGAATTTCTTGGTGATAATACTAACTCTAGATCCTCCATGCAAGATTGCAGTGACCTTATGATTGTGGTAGGAGATGGATAGTACTGCATTCATGCCATCATTCTCAGTAATGACCAAGCTTGTTGATAGGTACTCTTGGGATTTTTCCGCCTTGTATTTTTATGGCATAATGAATTCAATTTGCAAGGAAACTTTGTGATCTACCTCATCCACATCTTACCATTCATTCACTCCAAAGATCTCTTCATAAGATTGGACTATTATGCAACAATGTGGTAATTAGCAATTTGATTTCAGCAGACAAGAAGGGTGTGAGTCCTACAATGTCCCTGGGTCATGTACATACCCCATTGTGGATGGTTCTAGCTCTCTAAGCAAAAGAAGACAAATTTCCTTCCTGTTGTTTGAGTATTTGACTAGTTGTGTCTTCCTCAACATTCTAGTTAGCAAATCTAATTTAGGATCTAAATCTTGGGTGGAAACCTCCTCCTCAATGCTCTTTAGGACATTCAAGGGTTTCTTCAAAGGTAATATGGGGGTCAAATTTGGATGGATGGTATCAGGCCCCTTTGCTTGCTTGGAGGCTTTTCTCTAAATTTTCTCAGCATTCTCAAACTAGAGTTTGGGCTTCTTCTAGCCTTTGCTTCTTGGTTTTACAGGGTTCGGGTATTCACTAGCTCCTTTGGGAGTTGATGGTCTACTTTTTGTATTGACTTGAAGGTTAACCAGGCCTTCATGTATCGATTCATCCCTTGAAGCTTTTGAAGATGAAGAGCTTATTGTGATTATGTCACCTTCTAATCCACTCTAGACGACTACCTTTTCTTTTCCCTAACCCACGAATATGCCTTTCAATTTTGGTTGCTCATTCTTGATTGATTGAGTAGTTGTGGTTGTGCCTTGTGCATGAGTTTTTTGTTTTTCCTTATGGGCTTCCCTCACCTACAACCTTGTGAGAGCATTGAGGGAACCATCTAAATTTTGCCTCTTTGTATACATAGTAAGTTTGTACTTGTTGCATTTGGGTCCGCTGCTAAAGTGCTAGGCCCACCTCTTGATGGGAAATCTTGGTAAAGATGGTCATGTCCATACCCATTACACATTGGCACTATTGGTCCATTGGTTTGTGAAGACTTGTTAAGATAACTCGATGGGGACCATGACAATGATAACACTGATATGGAAGGTCTCCTCACAGTATCATTCATGTCTTGTAGTGGTGTTTGTGTTGAGGCCTTGAATATTGGAATGGATAATCATCCTACATTATGTAGTGGCAAGGTCTCAATGAGGCATTGTCTTCATGTAGCGAGTAATCACTCCCATGTTGCTCATAGTTGGTACTATCCAAATCTTGCACCTCCTCTATTGTCACCAAGTTCATTGGTGTGATTCTAGGGAGTGGTGGTTGTGGTGGCAAGGACAATGGGGCAATGCCATATCTTGTAGACTATACATGCCTCTTTGTGGTTGCTTTACCACCTAATGTGATTGTTGTATCTAACTTGAAGCATTTGATAGTGCTATCAAGGCAAGAGATTGCCTTGATGGGTATATGATAAGGTTGATTTCCCCACATTGCACAATGTGCATGATAGAGGTTTGTTTGAGGGTGCAGTTGTGGGCATTCAGTGTTAGCATGATATTAATTGCATATGGCACACCATACCAATCTCTTTGAGGGAATAGATGAGGGTTTGAGAGAACCTCTTTCCCTACCCTTATCTTCCATTTTTGGCTCAGTTGGTTGAGTAAGTTAGTAGCCAACTCCTCCAAATATTCATTCCTTTGACCCTACACTCTCCTCCTTGGCTTTACCCAAAGTGGTTGCATCAGAAGCAAATGAGACTTTTGATGGAATTACATATGACTTCTCCTTGGATGGTTTCTCCATCATGTTTTCACGTAGACATATGGTAGTCTTATTGCACAACTTGAACAATGTGGGATTCATGGGCAAATAAATTGTCATGCAGTTTGGAGTCCCTTAGCCCTAGGAGGAAGCATGGTAACAATTATGCATTGCTCATTCTCTCTTGGGGCTTGCATCTTGCATTCAAGTTCTTGATTCTAGCTTTGAATCATGAAGAGATTCATCATATTTTTTTACCACCTCATATAATGGGTTAATGGGGCTCCACCTTGGACCACTCGGAGCAAAATCCACTATGACGGTGGCATGGAGTGTGTTCCAATTTATTTTCTTTTCAAGATTTAAAGCTCTAAACCATATTCCTACCTTACCACTTAGGCTCAAACCAAAGTCATTTATTTTATCAAGATCACCAATATCTTTGAAGGTCTCATAGGTTTGCTTGAACCTTTCTACATGGGAAACAATATCTCCTTCTCCAAGGAATTTGATGATCAACTTAGATATAGTGATAGGTTTGCTTCTATATGAAGACTATTCTCGTCCCAACTTTGATGCAAATGTTCTCCCCTTCCTAGTTCTTGCACTTTGACTCTCATACTAAGTAGAAAAATCCAAATTCCTGATTCCAAAATACGTGAAAATTGGACGAATGATTCGATAAGGAGAAAAAATTGGGCAAAAAAATGCTAACACGCCACATTTTTTTCATCATAAAATGACACGTCATCCAAACATATTCGTACGAATATTTTTTATTTGTACAAATATGTATTCATACAATAATGTGTTCGTGTACGAAAAAAAGGGTCTATATGAATAACATACATTAGTATGAATACCTTCTTTTCTTCTTCTATTTAAGCTCATAGTATGCCATTTTACGTTTATCTCATGCTTGGTTCTGTAGCCGAGCAGAAGAGATCAAAGAAGGAAAAGAAAAGAAGGAAGACCCTCTGAGGTTGCAAAAGCAATCTAGTAGGTCTGAACTAAGATGGATTTGTGTTTGTGTGTGTGAGTTCGAGGGTCTATTTGTTGAGTGTCTAAGATCCCTTGTATGAGTTGTGATTGTGGGTTTGTTTGCTTGTTGAGAGCCTTAGATCTCTTGTGTGAATTGTGATTGTGGTTTTGTTTGTATTATTGATCTGTTTGTTGCTTTGTTTTTTAAATTTGATAAGAGTACTTAGAGTTTCATATTTTAAAATGAAACTCATAAGTTCTCTTACATGAATTAAAATTGTTACTTTGTTGTTTAAATTAATTGAAAATTTCAACATTCTTACACTTTCTTTTGAAAGAATATTTACTATTCTTTCAATAGAATGTGAACTGATGAATATTTAATACTCTTTGGATAGAATGTGAATGAATGATTTATAATTTACATTCACATATTCTTATAGTTTCTTTTGAAAAAATACTTTATTTTCCTTCAAGCGAATGTGAATGAATGATTTGCACTTACATTCCCTCATTCTTACACTTTCTTTTGAAAGAGTACTTTATATTATTTCCAAATAATGTGAATGAATGATTTGCATTTAAATCACTCATTCTTACACTTTCTTTTGAATGAAGGCTTTCAGTAGAATGTGAATAAATGATTTCTAATTTACATTCACTCATTCTTACACTTTCTTTTGAAAGAATACTTTATATTCTTTTAGGAGAATGTGAATGAATAATTTGCATTCATACTCACTCATTCTTACACTTTATTTGGAATAAATATTGAATATACTTTCAATAGAATTTGAATGAATGATTTGCAATTTATATTCACTCATTCTTACACATTCTTTTGAATCAATACTTTATATTCTTTCAGGAGAATGTGAATGAATGAAATACAATTTGCATTTACTCATTCTTACACTTTCTGTTGAATATTTTATATTCTTTTAAGAGAATGTGAATGAATGTATGAAAGATAAATATTTTTTTACTTGTCATTGAATGAATGTATCTATAATCTTGTATTCTAGAAAGTGTGTTTGTATGTATATTTATTGCTTTCAATGAAATATTTATTGTATCGTGTTCCTTTTGCATGCATAAGTAATATTTTGTTTGTTTTTGCATGCAACTTTAATAGCATGGTGCGTGGCAAGCTTTGGTCATATGTGACGGAGATACAAAAAGTGCATGCCTCTATTGTAGACACAAGTTTAAGGAAAGTGCTACGCACATCAAGCAACATTTCTTAGGAATTGGCAAATGATGTTGAAGCTTGTGCATGCACTCCATATGATGTAATTCCTTTATGCAAATCATATTTAAAAAAAGTGAAAAGAGTGGTTAATCCAACTCTGATAAGGAATATTGGAAGTGCTAATATTAGCACTGAGGTCGATGAGACTATTGAAGGAGAAGAGCTGGAAGAGGTATCAAATATAAGAGACACCTTAGCATGTTATGGGAATGCATATTTTCAAACAAATGGATTGTAGGGACATTTCTCAACATGTAATGGGAGTGTAGATTTAGAAACAAACAGATCACATGAGAGTTTGATGCAATAAATTTCAGTCAAATAAGAGAAAAAGATGAGATCAATCATCTATGGAGGATGGTTTTCTTTGACAACAAGTGCATGAAGAGCACTTGAGATGCACAAAAAAATTTGTAAAAACTGGCATTTGTCATGAGAGATGAGACGTTCCATCATGCCTTGAAGTCATGTGATAGACCACGATTTATTATGCCAGATTATAACAAAATGAGAACAGAACACCTTGACAAAGTTAAAACGGCTACATATTGTCTAAAGAAAAAAATATTGGATTTTATTCCTACATACGAGTGCACTCTTGCTTTTGATGGATGGACTAGTAAGTTGGCCAGATCAGTGAAGCAAGTACGACAATTTTGTCAAACTAGATTTGCCACATCTTTTCTTGTGCTTGCTAGGTTGTTGAAAGTCCATCAGGCTTTAATCAATATTGTTGCTCGTAGCGATGGGCGAACTAGATTGAGAAGAAGCACAAATATAAAATATTGGATAATAAATATGTACATCTTATACATTCATCTACATTTTGGAGAAATGTAGAAAAAATCAAAGAAGGTGTAGAGCCATTTGTGCTTGTATTGAGGATGGTTGATGTAGATGCCTTTGTTATAAGTAAAGTGTATTAAAAGATGTTTGAAGCAATATGGCAAGTCAAAGAATTTGTGCGCTTTGTTGTTAAGGAAAAGCAACAAGTCTTGCTTTTGGTTCATAAGAGATGGAAGTGAATGCACACCCTTTGCATGGAGCTACGTTTGTAGTACATCTACAATACCAAATACATGCCTAATCACAAAATCTAGAAGTCATAAGTAACTTTCGAGAGGTTTGTCAAAACTTGCTTCCAAGTGAGCAAGGCAAATTAGCCTACCAACAACGAGTAAGTATACAAACCATGAAGGTTCTTTTGGTGACCCTTGGAATCTTGATGCTATTAAGATGACAGTTGCACCTACTTGGTGGAAGGGGGAATTACAGCATATTGCAACACATGTGCTCTCTGTTGCTGCATCATTAAGTGCAAAATTTGAGTGTATAGGATTTTATTCATTCTACGAGACGCAATCGGTTAAAGCCATCAAGAGATGTAGATTTGGTTTATTGCTTGGAAATATATGACTGTTGAAAGGGTTTAATGTTGCAACAAGGGTAGCAAGTGAATCCAATGCTTACGAGACGCAATCGGTTAAAGCCATCAAGAGATGTAGATTTGGTTTATTGCTTGGAAATATATGATTGTTGAAACGGTTTAATGTTGCAACAAGGGTAGCAAGTGAATCCAATGCAACGAGAATTGCTAAAAAATGATTGACTATAGAAGTTGTTGCTAAGGGTGCATTTAGTGAAGAAGAGGACAAGCTTGAGCTACTCAGCACATTCAAAGTAGCTCATACTAGTGTTGATTGCGATATAGAGTGTTGTACACAGATATCTGGGGATGGATAGGAGAATATGTTAAAGGATGGAAGATCACATATGCTTGTATCCATCTTGTTTTGGCATCCTGCCTTGTATGCTTCTGTGGAGAATTATGTTCATTTAATTTTGGTGCACGTATGCTTTGATGTATTCTTATAATGCCCAATGCCCATATCACCTTCTTTTTGCTTAACATTTCTTCTTGGAAAAAAGTTGTGTTGTAGTTATGTGCATTTATGCATTGTGTGTCCATTGTTGTAATGTGTTCTTATAATCCCCATTCCCCAAGTCTTTCTTAGGGCAATGAAAGTACTATTTCCTAGGCTGGCATTTGTTGCAAGTTCAAGAATGTAGCTTCCATTTTCATGATGCGATCAATGGCATCATTGTTTTCTATACTAGATTTTGTAATTACATCATGGAATGTTTTCATTATTGTGTTGTCTACTTTTGTTAGATACAATGTGTAGTATGAAGCCATTGCATATGGATCTAATATAAATTGAGTGTCAATATTTGCATTCCATAGTGGTGCTATAAATTAGCCAAATGGATTTGTCCAAGCATCACCAGGCTTCCTTTGCAAGAATAATTTTGGTCGTTTCAAGTTTGCTCGCAAGCAATATATGTATTGTTCTTTTGTGACTTATATTTTTGTTAAGAATTCATCTAGTGTTTGCATTGGATTAGAGTTTGTGTCATTGATCTTGTTGTGGATCCTAGCTAGAATAGCTTTGCTTTGGGGAAATTATGTGCCTAGGGGTTCTACAATAGTAGCCTTGAAGCTTTTAATTTGCTCTCAAGCACATTCAAAGGCTTTGTTTATGTGCTTTGATGTGCTTTTAGTTGCACTTTAAGACATCTTGATTTGCTTTCAAGCTCCACATGTGCTCTAAAGCTTATCCTTCATGTGCTTTCAAAAGATTCATGTGCTTTCAAGCTTGGCTTAGGAGCATTGGGGTCGTGTCAGTTGGTATCAGAGCCAGATCTTGAGGTGCGAATTTATGTAGAGAGTCGAATCTTTCTCTAGGTATGAATCCGATTCATAGTTTGCTGAAGATCCCTACCTCAGTTATGATTTCGTCAAGTTTGGGATGACATTACGTCAGTTAGTATAGAGTAATTGAACTAGAGCAAGATTTCGTCGGATGGAGAGGACAGATGAGTCAGAGAGAAGAATTCATCAGGAATCTTAAGGAAGGGAATCAGCGCTAGGGAATTATGTTACGGGTCTGGAAACAAGATGATGAGATGTTCTAGGAAGGTCTTTCCCATAGTCGCAATCAGCTTGGACTTGAGAGTTTGCTGCGTACGAAACCTGGAATGCTGCGATTTTGGTGAAGCTGCATCATCTGCGTAGATAGGGCAGGGGGAGCAACTAGGACATGCAGGATGTGGCTCTAGCTGCTGGCCCTGTTTGAGAAAAGCACTCTCTTTTTAGGAGAAAACACCAGTGCTTTTGGACATAAAGCTAGTGCTTTTGGTGGAAAACGAAAAGGGCTTTTCAGAAAGAAAAGCAAGTGCTTTCCAGCTATTTCAGAGAAAAAGCAAGTGCTTTCTAGAAAATAGCAAGAAAGCAAGAGCTTTTGGAAACCAGAAAAGCAAGTGCTTTCCAGAGAATAGCAAGAGCTTTTCAGGAAAAAAAATGGAAACCAGAAAAGCAACTGCTTTGGGACAAAAAACAACCTAAAGCAAGTGTTTTTTTTGGAAAAAGAAAGGGCTTTTGAACAGAAAAACAGCAATTTTTTCAGCTTTGGCACGCTTTTTGGGAGCCCCATCTTTAGGCCATCAGCTATAAAATTCCCTGCCCTACCTTGTTTCGACCCCCACACCACTTCTGCAGATTGTTAATCCCCAGGACGTGCGGCCACAGATATTCGCAGCAGCCTCGTCTTTCCAGCCTGCCTCCTATTCACTGATTTCGACTAGTCTCCCAGCTTGGTTTACCAAAATTCTCTTACGCTATGCTGTCCCCTCAGCCTGACTTTCATCTCTGCGATCTTGGACAGCTTCTCTTAGCCCTTCCTTTACCCACAGCTTCGTCCCTAAGTCACTCTCATGGCGGATGTCAATCACTCTTCTCAGGGTGAAGCTCAGGATAAGGACCATGCCATGGATCCTAATGATGAGGATGATCAGGGATTGTATGATATGACGATTTGGTAACGAAGAATGCATTCCAGGAATTCCAGTCCGCTTTGAATGCAAGAATTGATTCGGTTACTTCGACTCATACTCAATTGGCTGACCAAGTACACGCTCTACAAAGTTCAGTTACTCTCATGACCAACACCGTTCAGGCACTCACTCATGTGGATGCCTTAGCCTTGGTGTTGGGTCCTAACATCACTCTAGATCCATATTCTGGAGAGCAAAAGTCGTAGACGAAGGAGGTCATGGACATTTGGTTACAAAAGTGGCAAGTACACTTTCAATTTCATCCCTATTTGGACGACAAATAGATTCAACTGGCAGTAGGATATTTGTCTTGCAGAGCTCTCCTTTGGTGGAAAGAATTACGGCCAAAGCCCACCAACTGAAGCGAATTCAAGGCAGTTTTCAGGAAGGAATTCTTGAAAAAGGAGGAGGATTATGATATAGCGGGAAAATTCAAAGCTCTTGATATGACAAAGCAAAATCTCACTTTCGAAACATACCTACAGAAATTCAGAGATTTGCAAACAAGAGTCACTAAGATGGATCCCATTACTTTATTGGGATTCTTTGTTGATGGCTTATCCGACTCAATTAAACTCTTGGTGAAGAAGAACAAGTGTACTACTTTACAGGAGACCATGAATTATGCACGCATTTATGACAATACAATGGCCACTACAAAGGGAACATCCACCACAGATGCGATCGTGAAGAATAAGCGTAAATTCTTACCAACGTCATCTGGCACTGAGGAGGCGAAGTCTTCGGACAACTCCTCCAAGAAGAAGCCGACTCTGACTAAGAATGGCAAAGCACGCTTCTTATGAACATTACGGTTGAAGAAGGAAGGACGTTGTTTCATCTGTGAGGAGCGTGGCCACACAAAGTCAGATTATCCGAAGTGCAAGAATTTGACACCAGCAACGGGACTTCGGGACTAGGAACCAAAGCCAACATCTCTTTGTTTGGACCTGATGACCTTTTCCAAGCTTATGGAAAAGTGAGGGACCAACCAGTTTACATTCTCTTTGACCCGGGTAGCTCTCACAATTTTGCTAACTACAAACTTGTGCAAAGCTGGAACTACCCATCATGCCTAGCGATCACACCTATGAGGTACAACTCCCTACTGGGAAGCAATTTTGCGATGTATTTTCAGCTCAATTGCCAAAGGGTTTATCTTCCGAGAGGGATAGTAGATCATCACATAGACTTAGTCTCTGGTGCTCAACCTATCAGCATAACAACCTATAGAATGAGCCAGTTCGAGGAGGATGAGTTAACTAGCCAACTTCATGAATACCTGAAGATGGGCTACATACGCCCATGTTAATCACTTGGGGTGCACCTGTCCTTTTGAGGAAGAAAAAAGATGGCTCATGGAGAATGTGTGTAGCTTACAAAAGGTTGAATAAAGTGACAATTAAGAACAAATACCCTCTTTCCCACTCAGACGATCTGATTGATAGATTGAGAGGAGCAAAGTATTTCACAAAGATTGATTTGCGTACTGGTTGTCACCAAATATGCATCTATGTGGATCACATAGAAAGAACTACTTTTCGCACTAGGTATGGCCACTATGAGTTTCTCGTATTACCTTTTGGTTTCACCAATGCTCCCGCCACTTTCCAACAGATGATGAACGGATTATTTCGAGACTATTTGAGAAAGTTTGTCGTTGTGTTCTTGGATGACATCTTGATATATAGTAGGACGTTAGAGGACCATCTTGGTCACCTCAAGATTGGACAGCATAGGCTATATGCGAAGATGAGCCAATGTGACTTTCTTATGAAGGAGATCATTTACTTAGGGCACAAGATTTCTAGGGAAGGTGTTAGCATTGATCTAGAGCGCACTCAAAAGGTTTTGGATTGACACTACCTCTATGGTTCTAAGTTTCTAATATTGACTGATCATCAGTCAGTTAAGTATGTGTGTGACAGTTCGTACTTGAGGGGAAGAAATGCTAGATGGGCTGAACTAATGCAGTATTTTGATTTTGAAATACGTTATCGTAAAGGTTCCTTGAATAGCGTGGTCCATGCTCTAAGTCGGATTAAGTTTGTAAATGCTCTATCTTTGGGGGGAAAAAAAAGTTTGTAAATGCTATGTCATTTACAGAGATATCCTCTGACCTATTTCAATTGTTGCGAGGGCTTTGTGCGACTGATAGTCATTTCAGTCCTTATTGGCAAAAGGTCCAAGATGGGAGCTCCATGATTGACCAAGACTCAGGGATTATGCCACCTACTGTACAGGCGGCTGGAGGTTAGTGGATGATTCGGAATGCGTTATTATTCCAAAATGACAAAATTTGTGTACTAGACTTGTCGGATCTTAGATCCGAGCTTCTCCGGGATTGTCATGATGCACCTAGGACAGGACATCCAGGAGTACACAGGACATTGTCTCTCGTGAAACATACTTTTTATTGGCCTAAGATTAGGGAGTTTGTTCAGAATTATGTAGGTTGCTAAATTTGTCAAGTGAACAAGGCTGAGCGCCTACGGAGCACAGGGTTATTACAATTATTGGAAATTCCAGGTAATAAATGGGAAAGTATTTCCATATTTTGTCACGGGATAACCAAGAATGCGCAAGGGTCATGATTCTATGGGTTATATTAGATCGATTGACAAAGATGGCTAGATTTTTACCTACTAGACAAATCGTTACAGCAAGTCAATTGGCTCAGCAGTTTGTCGAACAATTATTTTGTCTATATGGGTTGCCTGCTAACATAGTCAGTGATAGGGATTCAAAGTTTACGAGTGAGTTCTCGACACTTGTCTTTGACAAGTTAGATACCACTCTTAGTTTGAGTTCCTCTGAACATGCTCACTCTGATGGCCAGATAGAAGTAGTAAACCAACTTTTGGAAGATATGCTTTGTACATATGTTTCCAAGAGACAGTTTTCATGTGAAGAATATTCACCCATGATTGAATTTGCTTATAATAGTGCAAAGCATTCAGAAGTTGAGTTTCAGGTCTAGTTCCAGAGAATCAGGATTCATGAGCCAGGCATACACCCATGATTGAATTTGCTTATAATAGTGCAAAGCATTCAGGAATATTCACCCATGATTGAAGTTGCTAATAATACCCAGGAATATTCACCCATGATTGAATTTGCTTATAATAGTGCAAAGCATTCAGCAGTTGAGTTTCAGGTCTAGTTCCAGAGAATCAGGATTCATGAGCCAGGGATACAGGTATTGCAGAAGAAGTTTTTCAGGTTATGTCAAAGCTCCAGCATCTCGGGGGGTTTTCTCCATATAGTTTGAGTTTCAGCAGAAGGGGATGTCACGTGCATCCACAGCACGTGGACATGCTTTCTATGAGCAGTGCAGCCAGCACAGTCAAGGCAGCCACGTGGACTGCCATGCAGGCAGCCACGTCAGTCGGCTACCACGTGGACAACCACGCAGGCAGCAGCCATGTAGCAGTCCGTACAGTGTAGTCGTCAGCCGACAGCGCAGTACCAGGTCAGCAAGCAGCAGATTCTGTCGTGATGCCATGTGAGCAGCCACGTGGCAGTCGGTCCAATAGGTCGGGCAGTAGTCTTCAGCAGGTCGGTGGTCTGCAGGCTCCAGTTGATGCAGTCAGCCTGTAGGTCGACCATTTCCAAGACTCCCAAGGGCCTATAAAGAGCAGCCCTTGGGCTCGTTCCACTCATCCACCAGCAGAGGGATCTCAGCCATCAACTCAGCCTCAGAGCCCTCTTTAGGGCTCCAACCAGCAAGCCTCATCAGCCTCCATCGCCGCAGCAGTAAGACCTCAGCCTGCCTCAACATCCAGGGATTCTCCAGAGCCGGTTCAGTCTGGGTTTATGCTCAGCCAGAGTCTGCACAGAGCAGCCATCTGTTCCAAATCTTCAGCCTCTCCATCCTCAGTTTTGTAGTGAGGGTTCACCCCCTCCATACAGTACTTCTAACTACAGTTTTGCAGTGAGGGTTTCAGCCCTTCATACAGTTGTATTTAGCCCTTTAGGGCATTCAGTTATTCCTTTGTTGTTCCTCCTCAGAGGCCCATTACGTTTTCAAACCCATTGAGACAATGGTGTTTCATGGCAAATTTAGCTTATGTGAAATCCACATAATCCAGTGGATCCTTCCAATTGGGAATGTGGTGGGTGGGCAGAGGGCCGACCACAAAATTGGACAAATCCCTCCATCGGATTGGGCAATGGGATTGAGATGATGGGGGAGGTTGTGGCAGATCTTCAAGCGAGTGGGTGGACCTTGGGGGTTTTCCGTCTGGAGGGGTGGGATTAGTTGTTCATAAAAGGTGGCATCTGACGGGATTTCTTCAAGTTGGATTGAGGACCTACAAAGTGGTTGATGCTATCATCGATGTAGAGCTCTTCAAAGGTGAAGTCCAGTGGTACATAAAGCCATGGGTTTGGATGTTGTTCCTACTACTCTATGGGCTCTAGAGGAAGAGGGGATTTGCTAGAGGGGCAAAGCTGCTAGTGTTTTATTTCCATGGTATGCTGGTATTGGCTGAATGGGGAAGGGTTTGTTGGAGAGGCCACGAGGGTAGTGTTTGTTGTTGTCACATGGTGGTACTTTGCCTTGGCTCAAGGGAGATCGTTCATAGGGTTGGTTATTCAAGGGTTGGGTGGGTAGGTTGCTGGGACCAGCTCTAGCAATAGAGGGGTCCAATGGAGGCCGAGAGGGTTGGTTTGTGCTGGAATCGAAGGAAGAAGCGGAAGTCTGCACGACTTCAAAGAGTTTTGTATCATCCACTTTGGGATACTTGACCTCACGGGTGCCAAAGGAGAAGCAGTGAGTGAATTGTTGAGCAAAGAGGCATTGGGTGACTTGTTCAGCAAAGAGGCTTCTATATATTTGATGCCATAGAACAATAATGCCCTCTGCTAGGTACAGTTTGGAGGATGGAACATTATAAGGGTGGACCACCCAACCTTGGAGATTGACTAGGTGACTTGTTGAGCAAAGAGGCCATAGAATGATAATGCCCTTTGCTAGATACATTTGGGAGCATGACTATGCAAGAGATAAATGACTAGTGTGTACAGAAGACCATCTGCTAGCATATAGTCGAGGGCTTGTAGGAGAATGGGGCATTATAGGGGTGGATTAATGGCTAATGGGGGACTAAGAGTTCTAAATAGAATCCATCATCGTGGTCAAGGATGTGGGAAAGTATGACCACCCAACCTTGGAGATTGACTATGATAGGGTGGTGAGGGAGAAGGTAGATAAAATAGAGGTCCTAGGGATCATAACGGACATTATACCGAAACACATTAGGAGGAATGGGTGGAGGTGGGGTTCTAGCTTACAAGGTTACATGAGCATATCCACAATAATCGCACCAAGGCCACTCTTGCTTAGAACATTCCCATGAAACATCTTAAAATATAGACCACCAAAAGTAAGGATAATCATCATTGCTAAAATAAGCAACATAAGGATAATTAGCATACCTTCATTAGCTCTCGAGGAGAGCTCATGTCTAAACTGAATAGAGCCATCAAAGAATCGCGTCCAATGCTATGGGAGAAGCCTGTCTCAAAATCTACAAGAATAGGGGGACTTTGAAGTAGACTTCCAAATGCTATGACAATGAAATCCCCTTTATGGAGAAGCGTCAACATGTCCAAGAGAATATCATTGTCATACAAGTTGATCTGCAACCGCTCTTGTAAATCGAGAATACCAACATGATATATCTGTTGCTAACATCATCCCTCCAACTCCCAAACATTTACAAACAACGATCCTTCGTTAATAGCACATCCCGCCATCAGAACACGACCCTCATCATCAAACACCAAACTCGCTGACTCAAATCTGGTGGTGGTTGCAATGTGCAAGCCCTAGAAATGGGTTGACGCTCATAAAAGATATACAACAAGAAAGGCAATTGCCTGTTATACAACCCTACTAGTAACTGACTATCCAAAGTAAATATAATGGTTACGTGTGACCACTTTCTAGTAGAACCAGAGTACACCAACGAGGTGGACAAGTCTTGGAGATCGTGTAAAAACAGAGTGAAACTGGATGTTGTAGGGGAAATCCATAGTTTGCTCATGTGGAACCGGGATCTCCCTGTTTTCAGTCCACGCATTAATAACCACTATTTCTTGACGATCGTGAAGCTTACCGTAGTTGCAATGAGGCTTTAATATGCTCGCGCTGAAAAACGGAACACTCATAGCTGTAGGCTTGTGGCTCCGTTAACAGATGCCTAGGCAACGATAAGGATAGGCTTGCATCCACTGTGCCAACCGTGACCCTGGTACAAACCCGACAAAGTGGTTGTTACTCATGTCATTACCATGTCCTCTGCGCCCCAGTCCTCCAAAAGTTTGACTCCACGATCTGTTTCCACTTCTTACACACCAATCTGGCTAGATAAAGAAACCTACTAACGGCGCCATCTTGACAGAATAAAAAAGTACAGATTGTATGCAGTTTTTCGGTGCGAGCATATTACAGGACACGGATGCCTCATTGCAACCATGGTAAGCTTCACGATCGTCAAGAAATAGTGGTTATTAATGCGTGGACTGGAAACAAGGAGATCTTGGTTCTACATGAGCAAATTATGGATTTTTCATACATACACCTTGTGTATGGAGAGACATGCAGTTACACTCTGTTTTTACACGATTTCCAAGACTTGTCCACCTCTTGGGTGTACATTGGCTCTACTAGACAGTGGTCACACGTAACCATTATATTTACTTTGGATAGTAAGTTACTAGTAGGGAGCACTCACATGTGTATGTAAGGCAATCTGTTTTTTGAAAGTACGTGTAGACGTACTTCACAACATGTTTAGCTATCCTTGGCCACCTATATAGGGTACATATTGTCTTGTCAAATCCAAGGACCATAAGAAGTATGCCCTTTGAAACGACTCTTTCATGTATCATGGGCAACACAATTAATTCCTCTAGCTCTCGGATCTCCATGTCACATCATATCTAGGTGCGTGAAATCTGTATGGTTCACTTGTTAAAGCAAAACAAGTTGCTTTCAAGTATATTCAAATATTTCCTTAGTGTTTTGATGTGCTTTACGTCATTATTAATATCCTGTCAAGATGTGGTGCTTTAAAGCTTATCATGTTTCCTCAAGCACGTTCAAATGCTTTGTTTACGTGCTTTGATGTGTTTTTCATTGGACTTTTAAACACCTTGATGTGCTTTTAAGTTGCACATGTGCTTACCTTCATGTGCTTTCAAGATCGTCCCTGTGTTGTCAAGCACAAGTTAAGACTTTATTCACGTGCTTTGAAACTATTTTCGTGGCTTTTAAAACCATACAAATATGTTCAAAGCACACAAAAACCATGAAAATATGTTCAAAGCACATGAACAATGACTCCAATTGTGCTTGAACATGAAGGGATCATCAAAGCACATCAAAGAACATAAAGAAGGCCTATTGATGTGCTTGAAAGCACAACAAGCTTTCAAGAAAAGTAGTAATGTGCTTTGAAGCACACGAGCAAGCTTGAAACCACACGAGTATTTTCAAAAGCACAAGCATAAGGCCTTTGACAACAAGCTTGAAAGTACATGAAGATGCTCAAAAGCACACAAAAAGCACATGAAGGATAAGCTTGAGAGCACACATGGAGTCTAAAAGCACATGAAGATGTTTTAAAGTGCAACGAGAAACACGTCAAAGCACATAACCAAAGCCCAAGCTTTAAAGGATATGAATAATGACTTAAAGCACAACAAAACACACACTTTGAAAAAAATTTTGAATATCCTAGAGATGAGCACATGGAGAATAGGGAACATAAGCACATGGAGATACATCCTGTCTTGCTAATCGAAGGACCATAAAGAAGTACGCCCTTTGAAATCACTCTTTATGTATCATGGTCAACATGATTGCTCTCTCTAGCTCTTCAATCATCATATGTAACATTTTTCTACACATGAGATAGTGAGATTATGAAAAAGGGTTGGCTTAGAATCTACATGATGCTTGCAAATGCTTTGTTGAATATGTATGCTTAAGGTATTGTTGATATGCTTTCAAGCCACGATGTCATAAAGCTTATCATGTGCTCTCAAGCACATCCAAAGTCTTTGTTTATGTATTGTGCTTTTAAGTATCTTGACATGCTTTCAAGCTCCACATGAGCTCTAAAGATTATATGCCTTTTGTTGTGCTTTCAAACATCTTCGTGTGCTTTTAAGCTTGCTCCCATGCTATCAAGCATAAATAAAGGCCTTGTTCATGTCCTTTGTTGTGGCTTTGAATGTATTTGTGTAGTTTTAGGCTCATCAAAGAAAATGAAAAAAGCAGATTAATGTGATTGAAAGCATAAGAAGCTCTTGAAAAAAGCATGTAGTTGCATATGACGCACACCAACGAGCTTAAAGCCAATCAAACATTTTAAAAGCACAACAAAGGACATGAATAAGCCTTTAGTTGTGCTTGACAACATAGGGACAAGTTGAAAGCACATAGCTTCAAGGCTTCTTAAAGCACAACATAAAAAATCTCGGAGAAAACATTTGAATGTACTTAAAATGAGAACATGGAGAATAAGAAACATAGAGGACATGGAGGTACATCCCATCTTGCCAATCTAAGGACCATAAAGAAGTACATAGTTCAAAACAACTCTCTATGTATCATGGTTAACACAATCGAATCCTCCAAGTCTTTAATCTTCTTGTCATCATATGTAGTAGATTTCTACACATGCATATTTATAGATAGTGAGATTGTGAAAAAGGGTTTGCTTTGAAACTATATTGTGCTTGTGAATGCTTTGGTGACTATGTGAGTTAAATGTAGTTCACTTGTAAATTCAAATGTTTTCTTATTGTTTTGATGCACTTTTTTGTGCTTTAAGTCCTTATTGATATGCTTCTAAATCTTGATGCTTTAAAGCTTATCATGTGCTCTCAAGCACGTTCAAAGGCTTTGTTGATGTGCTTTAATGTGTATTTGTTGTACTTTTAAACATCCTAATTTTCTTTCAAGCTCCATGTAAGCTCTAAAGCTTATACTTCATGTGCTTTTATGTTGTTTCAAACATCTTCATTTGATTCAAGCTTATTTCGATATCGTCAAGCATAATTAAAGGACTCATTCATGTGCTTTGTTCTGCTTTTGAATATATTTGTGGGGTTGCAAGATCATGAATAAGGCCATTAATTGTGCTTGAACATTAAAGGAGCATTATATTATGTACCACATCCACATTGAGGTTCAGTCTTACCTCATTGCCATTCAAATCCTCAAGAAATGTGTCCCTCGTATTGAAATTATAATTGTCGATGAAGGCCACCTTCATATTAAGGTAGCAAGGAAGATTAGTAGGCAAGCTAGCTGAGTCGAAATGCTTGTAGGTGTGGTTGTACATCAAGATCTTCGAGTGCCCTATAATAGTTACCACTATGGTACATGATCTTGAAGTCAACATTATTTCAGTATTAGTACTTAAGAGTGTATGATGAGACCATAAAGCTCTTCCACCCATTGTGGGCCTTGAAGCATGGATCTGAAAATGAACTTGGCTTTACCTTTTTCCTTTCGAGTAGGTTCTTGTGTGACTACCATTTGTAGGTTTTGGTGTGACTCAGTTACAAGGTAGGTTCTTGTGTTAGCCAACCCTATCGCTTTGCTTTGTTAGAAGGCGTGGAGTTGTTGAAAAAAGTGTGGTTGATAACACGTCAAATGTTGATGAGGTTTGTTGTAAGGCTTTTGGCTTCCAACCCCATCTAGGTGTCTCTTTGAGGACATGGTTCTTGTCACTAGGGCAAGCTAGAATTAGGCACAAAGTTTGAGTCTTAAGTATCCAAATATGTGTGTTGCCTTGATGATACCATTGAGATTGTAGTAGTGCGGTAGGCACCCAACAACGTTGCACTCTTTTATCTCGTGCTCGTCTGCATACCTATGAAGAAGGATTCCTTGGATGCAAATTATTGTGAGGAACATAGGGGTTTTGGTGGTGAGGATTCCTAGGTTAAAATTTTTTTTCTCTCCATTGAAATATACTTGGGCTTGTAATAACCTTGTTGGTACCAAATGGGATTGTATCCTTTTTGTAGCATGTATCTGCCTTGTTCCATGGGTCTCTTCGGCTTGAGGCGGTAGTTTTGCATCATGACTAGAGGGTGCTTGATGACGATGAATGCAAGGTATCCAAAGTTTATACTCAATCTCAAAATACTATTAGAATTGTAAAGGTCCTTTCATATCTAGATCTTTGTAGTACTTTGTCGACCCTTCCATCTTGACCTTTGTGAAGGTGATCTTTCTCCTAAATAAGGTAGAGATGCTAGATATAGTAATGGGGGAGTTTTTGGCTAGGGTTGATGAATGGGTGTGAGACTTGTAACCTATTCATAAAGAGGTCCCACTGGTGTGTATTCGTCATTCATCAGAGTGGCCATTCTTTCACGCTAATCAATTTGACAATTAATAGTCAAACGCCACGTCCATCGTAGGATGACCTGTTCTTCCATGGATCTTGCAGCAGGCATGATGAAGAACACGCATACAATTGAATGATTATTTATGAATACACCAAGAGTTGCATATCACATCATATGAGTAGTGTCCCCGCCATTAATAGATCTTACTCTTGCTGGGGTTAGGGATGAAAGGTATGGGTTGCATGCTTTTTGATACCTCTTGTGAGATAAAGTTATGGCTAGCACTGGAGTCAACTACTGCATCATCGTCATTGTTGTGAAACATCCTAGAACTTGCAAAGTAACCATTAACTTGGGAGGGTCAGTCGTTAAATCGTCCATGTTGCTATCTTCCAGTAGGGTGGCCTTGCCTTGGAGCTTATTTCTATGTTTCTTCTAGGGCTTGTTTTTGTGGGAGCTTGAGCTCTTTTTGCTTTTGTTTATCATGATGGATCACTTATATGGTTTGTAAGGTCAGCAGATCATAATATTGTTTGAGTTTGCTTCCAGTGATACAGCCATCCATGTTTGACTTGCAATCCATACCGATGCTTGTGGAGTAATTTCCACAATCCTATAGGGCTGCATGCCCCTATACTTGAGATTTTTCTTTGGGTTACGTACACTATACAATAGGGCAACATCACCTTCATTGAGGTCCTTGGATTTCAAGTTGTGGTCATACCACTGCTTACGTTGTAGTTTTTCCACTTTCATTTCATATGGGGACCTAAGCTGAGTTTCTTCCAATTTTTGTAGGTCAATAAGTCTCTTAGTGGCAAGAGAATCTTTTTTTAGCCTTTCTCTCATGACAACTCTCAAGCTAGGCACCAAATATTCCATTGGCATTATAGCCTTTAGGCCAAAATGGTGTGCAGTTAGTAGTGACCGTGTAGGCCAAGTGATAGGCCCATAACATAGCTATTACTTTGTATTTCTAGTCATTGCGAGTTGCTTCAATTATGCAAGTCAAAATATTGCTTAACACCTTGCTGATACTCTCTGGTTGACTGTTAACTTGAGGGTAGTAAGGGTAGATTTGTGGTGTAAGATCAGGAACTCACCCAACAATGTAGAAACCACTTCAATGATAAAATGTGAACTGCACTGCTACGCACAATCTTCAATGGGCAATCAAAGCGTGCAATCACCTACTCATAAAGGAATTAGACAATGGACCAAGCAAAGGAATTTTTGTGGCATGCGCTTTCTCCATTTGGTATAGTAGTCCATCAGTACAATGATATATGGGCTTGGGTGGATTTGGTAGCAGGAAAGTTTGGTTCGTGATGATACTTCTGAGATGCACTCTATCCTTTTCTAGGGGAATGGCAGCTTATTGGCATGAATCCCAATGTTTCACAAATTCAGTGGCATCCCCAAAAATGGTAGGCCACCACAATTTGGCTTGTAATACTTTCTTTACTGTGATCTGAGCCATAAAAGGTCCTCCTGCGATGCTGGAGTGGGATTCTTCAAGCACATCAATAAATTCATCTTTCCAACCGCATTTGTACAAGATGTCATCCTTGTCCGTGCGGTACAATTGTTCAGCAGAGTAATAAGTTGATAAGGAGCTGCATCCTTGATCAACGTCCATGCTTTCTTCGTATTCAAGGGTCGATCTTGTGGGAAGCTTTTTGGTCAAATAATGTCCGACCTCCCCAGCCCACTTAGGAATTAGATCAACAAGAAATAATGGAGCATTAAGAAGTTCATCATCCATTCCTGTTTGCGGCTCACCATTTGGCACTCTTGAGGGATGATTAGCCAACACATGTGTCTTGCCTTTACAGACCACAACTGTGAAGTGAAACTCCATCAGTATGAGCATCCATCATGTGATGCAACCCAACGTGCACGGTTTATTCACAAGCTACAGTAAGGCTTGATGGTCTACAGAAAATACAACATTGTTGGCCAACATGTATGGTTAGAATTTCTTCATAGCATAAACCATAGCCAATCCTTTGCGTTCAATGGTTGTGTAGTTCCTTTTAGCCTCATCAAGTTGGCAACTTGTGAAGTATATTGGGTGGTCTAAATTATACTCTCCTAGCTACACCAAAATGCACCTTATGGCAAAATTGGATGCATCTATATGAACATGGAATACTAAATCCTTGGTGCCCTTAAAATAGGTGTTGTGGCTAGGGCCAACTTAAGCTTCTCATAAGTGGCTTGAAAGTTGACACTTCTTCATCTTGCCAACTTTGCATAAAACAGTATGAACCTCCTATAGTAGCTTGTGTGCCCAATAAAGCATTGCACACCCTTATAATTCATAGGAGATGGAAGCTCTAAAATGAGTTTCACTTTGTTGTAATCTGTGTGGAGATCTCTTTCATGGGCACTATGTGTCCCCGAATCACTTCATGTTTCACACAGAGCTAGCACTTGAGTGGATTGAGGTAGATGCAGTAAGTTGGCAACGTTCGAACACTAACCTAAGGTAGCTTAGATGCTCTTCTCATTTAGAATTAATTGCATAAATCGTCCAAGAAGAGCTCTAAGAAATCCCTCAGATAATCTTTAAAGGCCTTGCTCATAAGCCATTGAAATTCAGCTATAGAATTGGTGAGCTTGAAAGGAAAACGCTTCCCACTTAGTGTGGCAAATGCCATCTTGTGTTGGTCTTAGGGATCAATGGCCAATTTTGTAACCCGAAAATCCATATACAGGAGCTATAGACCTCCTTACCAGTGATCCTTTCCAAGACAAGTTTTTGTAAATGAAAGGGGATAATGTTTGCAACTTGCAGCCACATTAACCTTTTTGAGGTCAACGTATACTCTAATATTATGATTTTTCTTTGTCATGATCACTATGGGTGATACCCAATCTATATGTTCAATCTCATAGATGAGCCCCACGTTTATAAGTTTTTAATCTCCCCTTTTACCATAGTTGCGTATGTGGGGTTCATTAAGTATGGTTTTTGTTGGATAGGCTTAACATTTTCAACCATGGGAATGGTCTGTTGCACCACTTTTGTGGCACACCTTTCATGTCCATGTACTTCCATATGTAGAGTAGTACTTGTATTCCTTCGAAAGTGAGATCACTCATCATGAGATCTTCCACACCAACTTAGGGTCTTCACCTTCCTTGGCTATGTTTACCTCCTTTACTCTGGCTGGGCAGTCATAATCATAGCCGTTTCCCTCTTCAGCCAATGTTTTGGCCTGTTCCATGAGGATTTTGTGGTCTTGCACAATATATGGGTTGAAATGAAGAGGGACCTTTCTCCATTTTTGTCTTCTTCCTCGTTCTCAGCTTCTCAATGGTGAGTTTTAATTTTTTGGATCAACCCCTAGTCAATGTGGCTGCTGCCACGAGTGGGTTCTCTTATGCAATTATTGATCCCAAGTGGACCATTCATTTGTTCAATTGTGTTCCCCAATCTAAAGAGAATTCAATTGGATCAACCCCTAGTCAATGTGGCTATCGCAACAAGTGGGATCTCTTCTGTAATTATTGATATTAGGTGGACCATTTATTAGTTCAATTGTGTTCCCCAATCTGAAGAGAATTCATGATGTGCTGGAATGGCTTGAATGTATCTCAACCAATATAGATCAGATTTGACCTTGACTACTCCTTGATTCTTTTTAGAATGTTTTATCAGCTTGATCATGTTCAAGGGTAAAGTAACAATTGTTCTAGAGTGGTGACTTGCATCCCCATTTTCTCTGGTAGGTTAATAGTTGCAAGTAAATGCATCCAATCATGAGAAAAGTCAGGCTCTGGGGAAGTGGGGCATACCACTTATAATCCTTATCTATTCCTTCTTCTCATTGATTACAAGCTTGGAATGCATTAATAGGTGCAGATAGGTCAGTAGTAATGGATTTGGCTGCAAATAAATTTTCACTCATTTGGTGAGCCTTTAAAAACTTTATATCTACGTTTACAACTTGGCCTTCTTTTTACAAATATATATTATTGGAGCACCAGCCCTGAACCCAACCTTGCAATTTGCATGAATGGTCATCAAAGAATGATATCATGAGAGTCCATTACCATGAACCACACCAGGTATGAGATTCCAAAGGTCTTGATCTTAAGGTTTCTTACTATAGGGGTTAATAATCCCCTCTCCCTAATCAATTTTTAATCCTTGGAATACATGGGCATCTGAAAGTTACATTTATCAGAGCCAAGTTCATTGAACATGCTAAATGCAAAGCAAAATTTTGACGTTGTACTTTTAGGATCTAAAGAATTAGGTGAAGAACCATATCATGATCACTACAATAATAGAATCATGCACCAAAGCATAATTATCAACAATGAAGCTTTCCATGGTGTTGACCATTGAGTGTTGTGTATCGCGTGTGTTGGCGGAGGAGAGGGGGGCACAGGGGAGTGCTAAGAACTATGGGTAATTATAGTGCAAGAGAGGGTAATTTGCCATGGCTTCATCAAAGTCATCTAGTGCCATTTCCTTTCAAGGGGCATCTGAGAGTGTACTCATCTTCAAGCTGTGATAAAGTAAAAAATGACCCCAATTGTAGGCTATTGGTGGGCTGATTTTAGCCCCCTAATTGCAACCACACACCACCAGATTCTGGGCATTAACTCTCTGTTTCACCTGGTTGGGCCATCCTCACCTCTCCTCACACGGAGGGGCGAAGGTTAGCCTTCTGGCTTCAATTGGACTCATTCTAACCTTTATGTCAAAACCTGCATAGCCACAAAACAAGGGCCAAATCAACCACACATGGGGAAATTTGACCCTTTCATGCATTACACATGAATACACTCTAAGTAGGGTTGGTGTGCCTTTTTTAGGGTTCTACCAATTTTTGGCTGCCAAAATTGTTTCTTAAAAAAAAAAGGCTAGCATCATGTTGGTTGCAACAAGGACCTCATCAGGATTCAGCTCTTTGTAACCCTATGTTATTCCATTGAATTATCCCTACACCAAATCATGTAGCCTATGTGGATCAGAGCCATAAGAAGCTTGGTGTTGAGTAGCTATAAGTTTGGGTTATGGTTTTCAAACCCATTGAGATAATGGTGTTTGATGGCAAGCTTGGCTTATGTGAAATCCACATAATCCAATGGATCCTTCCAATCTGGAATGTGGTGGGTGGGCAAAGGGCCAACCATAAAATTAGATGGATCCATCCATTGGATTGGGCAATGGAGTTGAGATGATTGTGGTAGGAAGATTGAGCGAGTGGGCGAACCTTCGGGGTTGTTTGTCCAGAGGGGTGGGATTGGTTGTTCATAAAAGGTGGCATTTGGCTGTTTTTCCTCAAGTTGGAGGAGGGCATTGAAGGACCTACAAAGTGGTTGATGCTATCATCAATGAAGAGGTCTTCAAAGGTGAAGTCCATTGGTACATAAAGCCATGGTTTTGGATGTTAGAAGAGGGGATTTGCTAGAGGGGCAAAGCTGCTAGTGCCTTTATTTCCATGGTATGTTGAATGGGGGAGGATTTATTGTAAAGGCTAGGAGGGTGGTGCTTGTTGTTGTTACGTGATGGTTACTTTATCTTGGCTCAAGGGAGATCGTTCATAGGGTTGGTTATTCAAGGGTTGTGTGGGTGGGTTGTTGGGACTAGCTCTAGCAATAGAGGGGCCCAATGGAGGTCGAAAGGGCTGGTTTGTGCTGGAATTGAAGGAAGAAGCGAAAGTTTGCACGACTTGAAAGAGTTTTGTAACATCCACTTTGGGATACTTGACCTCATGTGTGCCAAAGGAGAAGCGCTGGGTGACTTGAGCAAATAGGCTGGGTGACTTGTTTAGCAAAGAGGCTTCTATATATTCGATGCCATAGAACAATAATGCCCTCTACTGGGTATAATTGGGAGGATGGGACATTATAGGGGTGGACCACACAACACTAGAGATTGACTGGCTGACTAGTTGAGCAAAGAGGCTTCTATATATTCAATGCTATAGAATGATAATGCCCTCAGATAGATACATTTGGCAGCGTGACTAAGCAAGCCATAAATGACTAGTGTGTACTGAAGACCATCTGCTAGCATATAGTTGAGGGCTTATAGGAGGATGGGACATTATAGGGGTGGATTAATGTGGCTGATGGGGGACTCTATGTTCTAAATAGAATACATCATTATGGCCAAGGATTTGGGAAAGTACAACCACCCAACTTTGCAGATTGACTATGATTGCATGGTGAGGGAGAAGGTGAGGTCCTAGGGGTCATGACTGACATAAAATCAAAAGACATTAGGTAACCATTCATTCTTGGTTCCTCATCCTTTACTTGGGGTCTTCATTCTCATGCGGTTTGCATGCTTGCTCAAGATTGTTGGGTGCCTCAAACTCAGTGCAATGTGTCATTGCCTACTTGAAGATAAAGTACTACCATCAATAGATATTTTCATACATTAGTAGTGTGCATGATGTAAATGTACCAATCAAGCTTTAATCACAAGTGCTTCTCTTTAATTGAATATTAACAATCCACACACAGTTGTTCAAAAGCTCTATGGTAGTAGTCACCTTTTAGCCTTACACATACACATTACTTATTGGCACCTACACATTGAAATCACAAGCACTTGCTCTTCTCTATTACTTCACCTAAATTAAGCTAAGCATGATTTTTTTTTTTACTAAGGAAATTAGAGAAAAAACCTGCAAACTTTGAATTCTTATAGTTTTTATATTATATTATTTAAAAGAAAGAAAGAGGTAACAAAATGTTCGCTGGATTTTAGCTCAAAAGACCTATTTACAAAAAGTTCCAAAAACTATAGAGACCCCTGCTCATCCTTCAAAGAAAGAAACCCAGCAACCATGCATTTTTCTTCTTAAAAACTAGTAGCAGTAATCATCAACTAGCTCACAAAGTAATGGGATGAAAGTGTGGTCTGAACTATAGCAACAAAAGGCTGGAGTAATACCACCAGCAGTTGCTTGAGAGGGTACAAGGGTAACATGATGAAGATGTAGCGGAGGATGCAGTAACCCAGTGGAGCATAGGGCACTAGAAGGATGCTACCTGCGTAGATCAAAATTAAAGGATCCGCCAATCTAATAACTGATTGAGTGTATCCTTGCATGAAGAACTTGCTAGGCATCTATTGAATTTGCAAGTAAACTTGTTAAGTATGTACACAATGAACATCGCTGAGACATAAAGACTAAGTTTACAAACCTTGAAATAGAAATTAATTCTTGCATAGGGCACTGGAAGGACACTACCTGCATAGATCAAAATAAAGGATCATCCAATCTACTTACTAATTGAGTGTATCCTTGCATGCAGAACCTGCCAGGCATCTGTTGAAATTGCAAGTAAGCTTGTCAAGTATGTATACAATGAACATCACTGAGACATACAAACTAAGTTTGCAAACTTGTAAACACCAAATGGACCAACAAACAACATATCTAAACAATGCAATGCAATGTTCTAATGTGGCAACACATACTGATCCCAACAACCATGCTTCGACACCCAACCAACCAAACACCCATCTGGAGAGCTAAATCCACAAATTTCTAAGAGGAGGCATGGCTAGAATAAGTGAAAAATAGACTCCTCAATTGTATGGCATCTGGGACAAAGTGGAGAAGCAACATGGATCAAGGAGAGCTCGAGGCTAGTGGGAAGAGCCTCACAAGTAACTTTCCATTAAACAAATTTTATCATCAGCTTCCACAATGTCATAAACTGTTGTTTGACAAGTAGTGTATTGACAACAAGAAAGGGGTGGAGAGACCTAAGAACAAGAGATAGGAAAGGGGAACCATAAGCCCATGGCAAATATGTATTATCAAGACTAGGTGTTAAGAGATGAAGTGTGAATTCTATCCAGAACTTGTTGAAGAAAAGACAAATATTCTCCTTGTGTTGCCTCAGCATATTATGATCCCTCTCCTTGCTATTGTCCTAGAAACTGCCTCAAAAAAGACACTTTGATACAAGTTCTTTTTAGGTTTAGTTTGAAAATGAGCAAAATGCTTCAAGCAAATAATAAGAAAGTACCATAAATTCTGGACACTAAAAGTTGGGTGGTTCTCACAAAGAGTATGGCCAAAAGTTACACTGTCCCTTCACAATTTGGCATTCATCAGACTTAACTTTACATTAAAAAATAAATGCACCATTCTTCCAACACTTGTACTAGGATCCCTCGGAATATTATTAATATATCACACCAAGTGGTCTTCGCACACCAAGTGGTCCTTGAAGTATTATTAATATATCACATTAGGTGGTCTTCGCACATCAACTCCACTTCATATATACAGTGCATCAAATACTTGCTTCGTTGCATGCATGGATATGAGAAGATCCTCCATGAGCTCTTCCATCTCACTCTTACTTGCAAGCATCCAAAAAAACACATCAAGGGTTACTGCATGGCCTTGAAATTGTTGATGCCCAAAACAAGCCAAGCCTATCAGTTGGGGTGAGCTGCTTGCAATATCCATAGCATACCACCCTCACCACTAAAATTGTGAAGTTAGTAAAAAAACATTATTTTTGCTGCTCTTGTTGTTAAAAAGCAAAAACTTCATTTACTTCCCCTAAATGTAGCATGATCAATGAGGCTTCTTTTGTTAGCATGATGATGTCCTCTTCAAGAAAGTTGAGATGATTGAACTCCCACTTGTTGTATATTTCTAGGACATAGACCACACCAGTAGTAGCAAAGCATAACACCATAATGCAACACTATTGAGACAGCTCATAGATGATCGGTTTTATAAGAAGACGTGCCAAAATGAGTAAGTTGGCCAACATATCCAGGAAATCCTCCAGCACTACACACACACACACACGCGTGCGCACACGCACGCACACGCACACGCACACGCACACACATTCCCTTTTGATTATTAATTGTCGATAAACATTTAGGAGGATAAGAGATATGCCTTTCTAGTAAAGCTAATAAGCATAGACATACCGAAAATAATGAGAATGGTTTGGTTTCAATATAACATCAATATTACCGCAAGAATTACTTAGACCTATAATTGAGATTCTGGATGAAATTGACCAGAGTGGTGGAATTTTTACTTGGCCAGCACTAGGACGTTTTTTCAAATTCTGAAATCCTGTGCTTCCACATGGCACAATATACACCCTTAGATTTTTTAAATTCTGAAAGCCCAAAAGCTTTGAAAGCTTTTGAAAAGCTGCGTTAAAAGCCAACTGCGTAAAAAGCCAAGGCAAAACCTTTAAATATAGGCGAAACGGACGAACGAAATCCTTGCTCACGTTGATCACTTCGACAGGCGAAACGGATGAACGAAATCCTTGCTCATGTTGATCACTTTGACAGAAGGTGAAAGCATTGAAATAGTGTTCTGCTCGTTGTCAACCAGCTGTATTCGGGCTTAATTTGCTAAGTGTTCTGCTCGTTGTCAACCAGCTGTATTCAGTTCATCGTATCGATTGATCGCTATTGAAAAGCCCGTCTCGGTTTGTATACCTTCGATACATACTCGACTATTCATTGCTCTCTTTCTTAGAATATATTAGCCTCGCGAAGGTGAAAGCATTGTAATAGTGTATAACAGCTCGAAGCAATGATCACGGATGTTTACCTTCGAAGACGGGCTTAATTTGCTAAGTGTTCTGCTCGTTGACTGCCGGTTCCGATGGGAATGAGATCGCCAAGAATAACATTTTCTTTTAATCCCTTTAACCAGTCGATTCGACCTCCAAAAGCAGCTTTAGACGGTACTCGAGTAGCCTCCTGAAAACTCGCCTCCGATACAAAACTAATAGTATTGAGAGATGCTTTCGTCATTCCCACCACGATGGGTTCATAAAACATCGACTTCTTTAATACACGATTCATTTGTTGCGCTTGTGATGATTCAATAAGCTCTCCAGGTGGAAAAACATTAGTTATTCCGTCTTCCAAAGTTACTACTCTCGATGTCAGTTGTCGAATGATAATTTCTATATGTTTATCAGATATTTATACTCCTTGAGATCCATAAATCTTTCAGATTTAGTCAATCAGAACCAATTGACGCTGTTCCACACTTATTCTAGCACTCAGAAAATGACTCCAAAGATTCCCAATTAGTCGTATAACACCCCTATTCCATTTTCTAGAAATATCTTCAATTCCTGCTGAAAGAGAAGCGATTGAATTAGATTCCAACAACTGCTCAACTTTCGGAAGACCTTGAATGATATCCCCAGATCTCAATCTGTCATATAGTAATGTTATTAAAGTATCTCCTTCTTTGATTATATCCCTGTAATCTTTATGAATAGTTGCAAACATCAATAATTGTTGCGATCTGATCAAAGTTTGCAAAAGTGTCAATGATAACTATTGCCAACTCATAAGATCATGGACATAGTGAATCATTTTAGATATAATAAGATGTTATTTATACGCACTTTTATATTTCCATAGTCGTAATTTTTTGGAATCTTGCAAAAGCAAAAATTGTAACTACAACTGCTCGAAGATGTGTGAAGATGATTACCTTGATGGTTTGAACATCTTTGATCGTTGGATTGTGTATAGCTTTTGTGCTTGAATTTATCATCTTTAGGAAATTGCACATATGCTAACCAACATATCCAAACATGCAGAACATGAGGAATGCATATTGACTAATCATGATTGTTTTTCAGATTCCAACATTCCAGCAAAGAAATAGGCGACTTCTCGTCGAGCTATGGACATCACAAAGGATACTCCACGTAAGTAGAATGTACGGTCATTTCAATTCTGAAATGTTTCTGCACTGTCTGTTGCTCTGGTCCGCATTAATGCGCTACACCTCCAACACTGGAGGTGACTATTCGAAACGGGGGGATGGCACGTTCCCCTATGATATATAATTTTTAGAGAGACATGTGCTGGCTCTCCACCATACATTACGTATGGTTTTTTTTTTTTACACCTCATCTTGAGCACGCACACTTCTTCGCACATTTTGTTTCCGCAAGGGAACATTACATTTGCTTGGTTCGACCAACATACTAATCATGTCTGCAACACTTCTGTTTTCGAGATGTTTGCAGCCTCCAAACGAGTGTCTTCTCCTAAAGGTACGCACAACAAAATGTATTTGCTTGATTCAAGTTATTTTATCAATTCTTTCACCTTCTAAAGATAGAGGTTCAGTCCATTTTGTTTTTCCTGTTGCGTTTAGACAAGACCACGTGAGTGAAATTGTAGCAAAGTTTCGGATGGTTTTTATTATTAATCCCTGTAGGTATTTAAACCCGAACATAAGACATCGATTCATGTCATGATGTAGAAATGACCACCAGAAACTCCTTCGAACATGACCATTCGTCAACGCTCAGAGCAGCCAGAGGTCGAGCTATTCAACTTGATATAACATCAAGAAAGATGTCCTTGAGGCCAGCTACATCATCGTGGTTGACCATCGCAGATAGATACAAGCAATGGGTTAGTAATTGCGCGGCTATTTTCTCTAGCCTTCAAATCTGCGGTGTCTGTGGCATAACCACGCTACTGTCTGCAAACCAAAGGATCGCTTCTTCGCAAGGCATAGGCATCTCGAGCCACAGCGCCACACTCGGAAACATGATACTTTTGGATGCCTGCGAGAATATGGGCATGCAAGTGACTTACTAGAAATGCCAAAGCTGCACACGAGATGCCCAGTGGAGCAGATACATTGTGCGGTTGATGCCACAGTACTCTCGGCAGTTGCTTAAAACAAACCACCTCCACACGCAACTTCTAAGCATTAAAGATATATCCATTTCAGTTACCATGACTGCAAATGCAATTGCTCGTGGCACACTCGATCGAAGGTCACTTCTAGACAATCCTCTGATATCTTGGCGAAATGTCCCACTAAGCTCGGCTCAAGAAATCGTGACGAACAAGCTGTCAGGTGTGCTCGCATACAACATCGAGAACAATCCAATATTGCGCAAGTACAATTCTTTAGCAGAGCGTGTGGACATCAAGATGGGTATGTGCATCTTGAGTCCTCAAACCATTGCAGGTATCTTGGAACTACACGATGAGACAGCTCCCTTCGAGTTAATGTCAATAGCGGAATCTCAGCCTGAGCTCCTACTTTTGCAAAACATGGTGGAGCTTGCAAATCGTCGCGCCTTTGATGCAAGGGACAAGCATGAGTTTGCCTCCATACAGCTACGGGGTACAAAAATGCTTTCAGAGAGGGTCGCTTCATTCCACGTCGATGGAGTAGCAGCAGCTGGCAGTGCGTGCGTTGACATAACCATGGAGTCAACAGTGTTCCCCTTCCTGTTCCCTTTCGGATGGGGCTACTATGATGGCTCAACTATGTGAAAATGAGAATATGCACCTTATTCTCTATCCACACGCTCTACAAGCCGTACTTGTTGATCATGTTCCAGTTAAAACAGGCAGTGATGATTGCCAATTCAAGCAACTCTACATGCTTGCAACGAGACATCGACCAATATAGGAAAGCCAACCCTGCCACGACCGATGAAGACACAATGAGACACGTGCTTCGCTACAGCATGCCATCAACAATGCCAGGGTCCCCATCGTGGCATCGACGGCAACTGAAGGACCTCATAACGATGGTCGATGCTTGGGGCCTCCCAGATTTCTTTCTGACATTCACTGCAAACAAGGTCACCGATACATGGTGGCAAGAAATTAATGTGATCGAGAGCATCACAACACATTATAATGTGCAATTCACTTGGAAGGATTGTCCTGTTGAATGCGTGGCACTTTTCCACGCACGCTTCCACATGTTCATGCGCAAGCATTTGCTTTCATCCGACGGTCTGCTTGGCCGAATACAACACCATGCCGTTCATTATGAGATACAAAACAGGGGCTCCCTACATGCCCATGTCATATTGTGGGTCCACCATGATGACCGTCAGCAAATTGCAAAAATGAGATTGCGGCTTACATCCCCAGGGATGAGGCCCTGGATCCTCGAAACACAAGGCTGCGAGAACTAGTTCTCAGGAAGCAGTTGCACGTATGCAAGAAAGCGTGCTACGTCGGACCGTCACACCACAGTTGCAAGCACGGCTTCCCTTTCGCAACACAGCCAGAATATGAACCCATCCTCGACCCTCTGACGCAACGTTGGTTGTATTACCGGCCGAGACATGAGCACCGAAACGTCATCCCTTACCACCCTTCCGTGTTACTGTTGTGGGGTGCACACATGAACATACAGCGTGTGACAAACTCTTCAATCTCTCACTACCTCCTCAAGTACACGATGAAATCTGAACCAATGGGCAAACTGAACATTCGTTCAGAAGACGCCTCGCATTTGGGGTTGCAACATCTCGACGAAGTAAAGCTGAAACTCATCGCTGCAAGCCTCCTATCAAAACCAACCTCTCCAATAGAGGCCGCGCTAAACTGCATGCAGATACCAACAATCACAAGGAGTGAGACCGTTCACTATGTCGACTCCTCGCCACCATCTCTAAGACAACGCATCATCTCGTGAAACAACAACGTCACCCTGTACCCGGTCGACATATACTGCGGGAGACCGAGCGTCATCGAGGATAGCACGTTCTACGATTACCATAGGCAACATGTGATCCGAAAGCCCAAGGAAACGCAACGTGGAATGGTTGGTCTTGACCTCTTAGGCAACAGGATCGCAAAATGTGATCGAGTAGTCAGATTCACTGACTACCACCCTGGACATCAACCAGAGGGGTACTTCTACAACGTGCTCTTGCAAAAACTCAGCTTCAGGAATGAAACAGAGCTCATATCACCTGCCAACATAGCTGGATCCTACTTTGTCGAATGCCAAATGCGCGGCCTCATATTGAGCAATGAGGACCTCGAGATGTATGTGACCGAATACACGCAAAGGAACTTGCTAGCGACTGACCACATGGACTAGTTGATCAATATGATATTGCAAAAGGTTGCGATCATCCGAGACTGCCCGATGGAAGTGCCTAACATCGACCAGCAAACCGTCGAAGGGCCAACACATGCGAGGATGTTGGAAAAAATGGCCGAGTTTCGCACCATCGCCAATGCCGCATTGACAGTAGAACAACAAAGAGTCTTCGAAAGCCTAGCTTCAACAAGCTCGGGGTTGCACGTTGTCTATGGAACACCAGGTAGCAGCAAAAGCTTCTTGATACGGTACTATGTTTCGCATCTGGTAGTGCAAAACAAAACGGCAATGCTATGTGCATCAACAGGGGCGACTGCGACGCGGCTGAGCGAAATTGCAACCACTGTACACTACCAATTCAAGATCCCTGTGCACAGCAGTCAGTACCCACTGAACATCCATGAGACGGATGAGCGACACCTCGCAATCAAGGAAGCCAACGCGATCATCATTGACGAGATGTCCATGCTAACAAGGATGACTTTCGATCTCATGGTAAGACAAATCGTCAATGTGACTAATGGCACATTGCATGAGCCATTCAGACACAAAATGCTCATAATTTTTGGTGACCTGGAGCAATTACCACCAATCTGCAAACACCGCGAGGATCTCTGCGAGTCGTGCCACATCATGTCCTCCGTGCACTGGGTTCAAGCGAAAATGTACCACATGCAATTCTTGGTGCGACATGCACGAGACATGCCATTCCTAGCATTCTTGCATACCATAAGACTCAGGACGCCCACAACTGATGAGATTTCTGACTATTTGGGGCAGTGCATTGTCGACAAGGAAGTGCATGCCACTTCATCGATGCCGAAACAACCATCATTTGCACACACAAAGTCGATGTCGCTACCTTCAACGATGAGCTTGTGGAGAAATTCAACACTCCCGAGATGATTGTGCATGTTCAAATACACAGTAACGCCGCGAGCGAACCAGCTCTCAAAGAATGGTTGGAGGACAAAAGCTTCAACGAGATAGGAAAAATTTGCATGGGGGCGAAGGCAATGATAACGGAAAACATCGACCTCGCAATAGGTGCTACAAATGGAGCAATGTGCAAAATCAAGAGCATCAATGCAACTAGCAGGGGAGAAATCAACGGTATCACTATCGTCGTGGACACAACAACGGCCGTGCTCACATTACGACGCTCGAAGCATCAGCGAAAGGTAATAAATGGAAAATGGTTCCACAAACAATGCAGGAGAACGTCCGGGAGCTTACATCAACGGCTTCAACACGTATGCGGAACTACGTGACTTCATTGACAACTGCAATAGGCGTTTGCCAGCTAAAAGAGAGCCGAGAGGCTTGAGATTCGCAAATGGTACGTAATGCTTCCTAAAATTAAAAAAAACTGCAACAATTGAGAAAAAGAATTAACGAGTTGCAAGAACAACAAACTCATCATGGATTGCACTTCTCCTGCAGGACTCCTCAAAGAGATCCTTGTCGAGCTTGACATTGAGTTCGATGAGATCGATAGGATGATGGAAAGTTTGGAGGGGCAGAAGCTACTAGACATGAAGATGAAAGGGATCACAGCATATGCGTGCGAGTTGCTGCATTATGGGTACAACGTATCCTTGGAGTTGCTGAGGGACACGACACGCGATCAAGGAACGGCTATACTCGAACAATTCATGGAACAATTTGGAGGGATGCACGACGCGACGCACCCGGTGACGACAATGGAGAAGCTTACGTATATTTTCGATAGGGACTTATACGAGGAGCGCTTCGGTATTGGAAACGATCCTTTCATGCCAACAGAGAAAAACCAAGGCAAGTAAATAAATGCATTCTATTATGGACCTCAAATGAAAAAAAAAAGACCGAAAACCTCGATGACTAACGTAATTGTCAATGTTTACGCAGGTACGACATTGAAAGACGCGAGCCTCGAGATGAAGGAGGAGCCTCCACTGAAGCGCCCGCGCAAGGGAATCGTGCGAGCCTCGTCGTCTACTGCATCACGTGCAAGCCCAACAACAGAAAATACATAGGGAGCACGACCGACCTGCCGCGGAGGATCAAACAGCACAATAAAAAACCACCGGCGAAAATGAAAGAGGACTTGCAGCGTTACAAGCCCTTCAAAGAAAATTTCGAAATCAAAGTTTTGGAAACAACAGACACTGTAGACAAAGCACGAACTTTAGAGCAGTACTACATAAGGAGCCACAACACAGTAGGTCCATTAGGTTATAACACACTCGAGGGCCATCCGGCTAGAGCGCGGAAGTACTATTTTCTAAAGCATAGGAACATCATTTGACCCAAAAAATAAACATTTGTGCCTTCGAAAAAAGGGATCCAATGAAGTTGCAAATGGTGCTGTAACTTTTGTCGTACATGCAATGCAGCTTTGGGTTTGGATTATTCCTGTCACAGTTGCATGCTTCTGTCTCAATTTGGTTTTCATTTATTATTTATACATTTTTGAAATACATCTCCCCGTCGTTCGGAATGACAATAGATTTGCTTACAGTGCAAAGAATAGGAATTTGTCTTCCTCCGAAAAAAAGAAAAACTACGTTTTACTGTCGACATGAACAACATCAAGTGCAAGCAGGACTGGATGATAACGAAATCTCTAGAAAAGGTTGCATGCAATTGAACATCAATCTTCTGCATCATTTCTGACGATGTGACTCATGTGAACCTCAACAAGATAGCAAAAGAGAGAAGTATTCATCAAGAGCCCAGCTGGCCAAGCAATCTAGTTCCATGAGATAATGTACTAAGTAAATATTCTTTGGATGAGGCAATATTAGTATAGAGATGGAGCTATAGGATAATGAGAAAAGGAGTTGCAAGTAATCCAATGGTTATTTAACTTTGGATAGGTTGATGTAAAGGTTAAACACAAAGGCTTGGTTATCCAATGGCCCCAATTGGTTATTTGGATGTACCAATTAATTGAACCACGTGAATATTGGAGCATTACAGAAGATTAAGTGCACCAAATATGAGAGAGAAGGAGGATATTGGGACCAAGAGATTTGGTTAGGATGGGAGGAAATTGTAAGGCGGTCGGGAGTAATGAAGGCCAAGTACTACCAAGAATTCTCGAGAAGGGCAACACTCCCGCAAACTCCAAGGGAAGAGAGGATCCAAGATAGTCATATCGAGGGATAGTCTAGAACATAAGAGACACTATACCCAAGGAAGTAAAGGAACATAATAGTGGGAGAACTTCAACGTAAGGAGCAGGTGAACAGGTCGAAGGACTTGAGTTCCCACAACAAAGAGACTGAGGCAACGTACACGACCCAGAGCTCATGGAATGGTTGTCTCACAGGTAAGGCAATAGCCTGGATTCTTTTGTTGGTAGAGGAGAAAAGACATTACTTATGGAGACCTGAGCCTCACGGTAGCAGTATTGTGTACACCATACAATAGAAGGAGGCAAGAGGCAACCTTCGTCTGTATCTGTAGCCCCGTAATAGTGCTATTGGTCTTTACAGAGAAGAGAGCGAGGTATCAGATCTCTATGAGAATCATTTGAGGAGAGGAGAGAAGGTTATATTATTTCGGACGGTTAAGGAGATGCACTACTATTGTAGTATATTTCACGAGTTGAGATATCCCAGAAGACGGTGAACACATTCAATATATGTGCTGTCCATTATTGATTTGGTCTTTTACATCTTTTGTAGAGAATGTGCATTGAACTAACTCTTGCTCCTGTCAACAGAGAAACGTAATGGGATGATGTGAATCAGTCGTATATTCCTGAGTTCCAATGATGAGCACTAAATAACACCATATGGAGAGCAGCTCTGCGTTGGTTGAGGGTGTGATATATGCGCGAGGATAACCAAGAGCTGAACCGGTTGTAATGCGCCATGGTTGGAGACAAAGGGTAAAAGCTCAGACGTTTCGAGCACCCAGGGGGATTACTCATATCACGATCAAAGAAAGGTCGTGAAGGCTGCACTCAGGGGATATCACAGGAATATAAGTTTTGTATGCGCTTTTCACACAAACTCGATTGGCGTGATAAGAGGCCGACCGTGGAGAGCCTGGCACATTAAAAACTCTGTGATGGCTGAGGGCAATACTAGCCCAAGGAAGGCCTAGAGCTTAAGCAACTATATACACTAAGGACAGAGCAAAAGGCGTAGTACAATATCAAGAATGACAAACGACCATGAACACTACGTCGATTATAGACTACAGAGGTGTAATACTTACGAATCGTGTTATCCCTTCATGCCACGTTAACTAAGGTTCCTTAGGCATTCAGTTCATGTTAATGGGATATCCTCAGCAAGAGAGCGCAATTTAAGCGTGATGATATTCCCTAGCGTTATAATTTGACTTCAGTCCCTGTCCTTGTTGGATTAGCATTGTAGATAGTTCACGATAGCTCCCTTGTTGATGGGTTTTACTAGAGCCTGCAATAAAGGTTGCACTTATGGATGCCAATAGACCTACTTGGACTGCATCTAGGCTTGATCCAACACCTGGCGTAGCATGTATTATTACGAATGAAGCACCATGAACATGGGGCACCTCGGAAGTGATGATTATGCCCTGATGTATCTCTTTTGAATGGAAGATCTCCATACGTTTGAGTATTGTTACGTGAAAGTATCCTTCTCTAGTTCAATTATTGATCTATAGGTCTTTGATAATCAGAGATTTGGAACAACATTGACACATGGGCAACATGGACTACCTTGTGAAGGAATATATAGTCCAATTCTTTATGCTGCATGGATTAGAAGCCTTGTGTGTAGCATGGGTTATATTGAGCATATGGGAATGATTTCATAGTAAATATCTCATATGTTTTAAATATTTTATTAGTTGTAAGGGTTTTTGAGAGATTGATATGGTATAAGTATAAAAGTTTGGGTTATGTACCTTACCCCACTGCTAAGGTATGAAATATATACATTTGCATAAGGTGACATTAACTATATGCCTTCTTTTAATGTCGCAATAAGTTTCTTTGGTATGAATAGGTCTATGTTTTTATTTTTGAACATTTGTTGGGATGTCTACTACAGGAATTGAAGAAGGGGCTTATTCAATACCTGTATAAAGACCTTTATTCGTTGTGACAATTACTGGTTTACATTAATAAAAGAAGTAGGGATTGGTAGATGTAATAAGGTGATATACACCTTTTATACTGAAGCTAATGTTCCATATGTTACATATGTCCAACAGAAATATAAGTCAGGCATATAGTTGTCCTCTCCTTGATCAATAATGAAAAAGAAGATTGGGAGAATAAGGATTATATCCCCCTTCACATAAGGGTGGATATTAAAAGGAATACATAGGAATCGTTCTTGTTTAGAATCTTTATTGCCATGAATTTTTACTACCATTTATTGCATTTTTTTAGTGCCATTTACTGAATATTTCAAGAATTTACTGAAGGTTTTTACTGTCATTTTTAGTGCCATTTTTTTATTGTCATGTATGAAATTTTTATGACCATTTACTGAAGGTTTTTATTGCCATTTACTGAGGAATCTTATTCACATATACGAAATATTCTTAAAGTGCAAGTGCCATAATGAGATTAAATGCAAATCAAGTTGGGTGACAGGGATAACAACCGTGTGCTGGCATGGAGGACTGCAGTCCCACATTAAAAGGTCATTATTCTAACTTGCCCTTTTTGTGGATGGATGTAGGTGAGTTGGCACACTTCTCAAACAGATTTGCAATCAAAAGTTTTTAACTACTTTATTGGCACACTAAATAGTACTGGCGAGCGGAATAAATACATCTATGTAAACCTATAGAACTTCTTTTTTGCATACAATGTGTGAGTAAGACTGGGATCTTTTTGGAAAGGAGATCTTCCTAAGTATGAATACACCATACACGAATATCTTGAGGATGCTTAATGATGCCCCTAAACAATTTTTTTGGAGAGGATATACATATCCTTGTTCTTCTTTTTTCCTCAGTTGAAGGTATGAAGAAGTTCGAGAAGAATGGTCAATGGTCACAGGTTTGGTACAGTCTATACCCCCTTTCTAAATTATACCTATCTACTTATACCATCGAATTTTCATATTCTTCAATATTAATAGACCTATCTGCAGTATACTTTGGGTCCTTTATAGAATATTTGAGCTGATTGTGGATAAGGATAATTGAGTTTGGGATTTTTCATTTGAGATGGGTATGATTATTACATCTATGAAGGGATGACTTGGGGAGAAATTAGATTTAAACCTAAGTGCAATTGAGGGTTCTTGAGAGTCACAAAAAGGAACGATTCTTAAGTTTTCAATAGCATTTGATCGAAATATAAAATAGAGTAGTAAAAATATAGGATGAACACACACTAGCCTAATCATTGTGAGATAGGAAAAACCTCATGACTAATGATTATGCTTGTGTTGGATTAGCAGGCCTCTTATGGCACAAGGATTTAATGGCTCTTGGGTATGTGGATCCGCTACCTGCTCCATCACTTGGATGCCAGGCTATAATGACTATGCTGAATAAAAGAGTCCATGATAGAATCGTTGCCCTAGACATGCACGAAATCAAGGAACACCCTGAGTCAAACAAATTATTGGTTATGCAACTTTCCATCAATGATTGGTGCATAATTTTGGTAATCAGAAAAGGGAAATATAGAAAAAATTATGGTCATTAATCAGTTATCTCTGTCTTTGGATTAATCAATGGAGGAATATAATGTGACTTTATTGAAATTTGCTGAGAAGTCTTCTGATACTATGAGGAACCTCTTCATATACTCTAATCTCCCTCCCCTAGCAAGACCTTTGTCCCTTGAAAGTCTAGGTCTAAACTGCTTTTCTTTACCAGAAGGATCCTCCTCCAACACAACACATCATAGTTTCTGTGATCTCGAAGGACTTTCAGAAGATGTCCAAGAAACAATATTCTCATATCAACTTATGTCTACTGCAGTCACCCCAAAAAAGAGCTCAACATACACATATACTAATCCTTTTTTCCCCCACGGGTATGGGAAGCTGAATTGTTGGCATATGATAACAAAGTTTGGGAACTCCATGATATGAATCTGTTAGCACCATTTGCATTGGATATGTGGTTATTTATGGCTGATCTTGTTGAGTCATCAAAACAGCAAAAAGTGGAAGCAAAAAGATAGGCACAAAGCTTCAATATTAGCATTACACATAATCACCCTTTGTCAAACTTCTGCCCAATGTCAGCCTTTGCTACACACAAATGTACGTCCCCCATGGGAGTCTTTGGGAGATGTAAGAGCCGGATTTTAGAGACAAAAAGGAGAACTCTTAAGTATTTGAATGATGTCTTCAATGTTGGTAGACCATATATAAAATGTAGATGTTTGGAGGAAAATATTGAATGTAGAGCACAACCATTATGGTTCGACCATGGAATTTGGTATATGTTGCATAATTTACCAGCATTTTTTCCGAATAGACCATTGAAAGTTGCCTTCAACTCATTTCTTTTATTCATGAAGGCAAGTCTTATATGTATTTTCATGTATCCTTAATTATAATTGATTATAAAACTTGAGATTGATGTTACTAATGGTTGGGAACCTTTTGAGAGTGCTCTCAACGGAAGCAAGAACGGAAGAAGGAGAGAGAGAGACAGAGAGCCACACAATTTTGGTGGGTGTAGAACCACCCTAATCTTCTTTTTCATTCATTTATATATGTGTTTGAGTATTGTACATAACTGGGGTAAAGGCACAGTGACCTTTAACCCCACAACCTCCCACTTAAAGGACAATGTGCCTTTAAGGGAGAACAACTAGTGAGCATACTATCCAATGCCCATCAATACACGACAATACTCAAACCGCTGACTAGGTAGACTCTTCGTCAGCATATCTGCAGGGTTATCATCTGTATGAACCTTGACAAGCTCTATGCGCTTGTCCTCAAGTACCTCCCTGATGAAATGGTACCTGACCTCAATGTGTTTGGTCTTTGCATGAAAGACCGGATTCCGTGCTAGCTGAATAGCACTCATGGAATCACTATGCAATGTCGGTACACCTGTATGAATCCCCAAATCTCCCACTAGCCGATCAAGCCATATAGCCTCCTTGCAACCCTCTGTGGATGCAACATACTCAGCCTCTGTGGTAGACAAAGCAACGCACTTCTGTGCGCGAGACATCCACGACACTGCACCACCTACAAAGGTGAACACATAACTTGAAGTGGATCTCCTACTATCCACATGCCCTGCATAGTCTGAATCTGTGTACCCAAGTACACGCATGTCTCCTTTACCAAAGCAAATGCACATCTCCTTGGTACCCTTCATGTACCTCATGATGCACTTAACTGCCTCCCAGTGCCTCTTTCCTGGATTAGCCATATACCGGCAGACAACTCCCACTGCAAATGCAATGTCTGGTCTAGTAGCTATCATAGCATACATAAGACTCCGACTGCTGATGCATAAGGAACCTTGGCCATCATAGCCCTCTCCTCATCTGATTTGGGACTATCTGTATGACTCAGTTTCACATATGGAGGCAATGGAGTACTCACTGCCTTCCCCCCCTCCATATTGAAACGCTGCAATACTTTTGTAACATACTCTTTTTGTGAAAGCCAAAGGAGTTTCCTACTCCGATCACGCGTGATGCGCATACCAAGAATATGACCTGCAAATCCCAAATCCTTCATATCAAAGGCCTCATGCAACTTGGCCTTTAATGCATCTAGCTCATAAGTATTCTTGCTAGCCAATAGCATATCATCCACATATAGTGCTAGGATTATCAAGCTATTATCCTTAGCCCTTTTAGTGTAGAGGCAGTGATCAATTTCACTCCTTCTAAAACCCTGGGACTGAATAAAAGCATCAAACTTCTGATACCATTCTCTAGGCGCTTGCTTAAGACCATAGAGACTCTTCTTCAGCTTGCAAACTAAATGCTCTTTGCCCTTTTCTTCAAAGCCTTCCGGCTGCACCATGTAAATTTCCTCATGCAAATCCCCATGCAAGAAAGCTGTCTTGACATCCATTTGCATAAGCTCCATATCCTCTACTGCCACTAGTCCAAGGATGCATCTAAGTGTGGTCATCTTCACAACCGGAGAGAATATCTCATCAAAGTCCACACCCTTCTCTTGCTTGAACCCTTTAGCAACCAAACGGGCCTTGTACCTAGGCACATCATCACCTGTGACCTTCATTTTGTAGACCCATTTACATGGCAATGCTTTCTTTCCATGTGGCAAAGAAACCAAGTCCCAAGTCTTATTCTTCATAAGTGAAATCATCTCTGATTGCATAGCATACTCCCACTTGCGTTGATCCTCACGCATCATAGCCTCTCTGTAGCAAGAAGGCTCCCCACAATCAGTAAGCATCACATAGTCTACCCCTGGAACAAACCTATCAGGTGGTCTAGACACTCTAGATGATCTTCTCAAGGGCATTTCAGCTTGCTGTCCCACCTGCATATCAGCCACATTTGGCTCATCATTTCCACCGATAGATGATCCATCATCTACCCTTGATTGTATACCTGTGGGAGTACTTGGTGGCACCATTTCTTGCACATTTGGTGCACGGACAGCTTGCTGTCTATCAACATATGGAGGTGGATTCACATCGTGGAAAGTGATTCTCCTCATTTCCACATCCTCATGGGTGCCTTATGCATCTTCTTCTCATTGAAGACCACATCATGGTTGCGTATGATCTTCTTTGCTTTTGGATCCCAGAGATGATAGCCCATCTCTCCACTTTCACCATAACCCAGAAAGATGCATTTCCTAGACTTAGGATCTAGCTTCTTTTGAAGCTCTTTTGGCACATGTGCATATGCCTCACACCCAAATATACGCAAATGAGAGTAAGAGGGCTTCTTGCCACTCCATGCCTCTTCAGGAATACCACCATCCAAACTCTTACTAGGTGATCTATTGATCACATGCACTGCAGTCTTCATTGCCTGAGCCCAAAAACCACCAGAAAGACTTGCATTGGAAAGCATGCATTGCAACCTTTCTTGAATGGTGCGATTCATCTTTTCTGCAACTGGATTTTGCTCTGGAGTACGAGGGGATGTGAGCTCCCTCTTAATCCCACGTGTATCACAGAAATGCTGAAATTCATGAGAGAGATACTCTCCACCATTGTCAGTCCGTAGGCATTTAAGCGTTCTACCTGACTGATTCTCAACCAAGGCCAGCCATTTCTGAAATACCTGGAACACATCACTCTTCCGAGCTATAGCATAAGCCCACTTCCTAGTTGCATCATCAATGAATGTCACATAGTATTCAGCCCCGCCTAATGACCGTGTAGGCATGGGACCACATACGTCTGAATGCACCAAATCAAGCATTTCAAACTCTTTCTTTCCCCTTCTTTTATGGGCTGATTTAGTCTGCTTCCCATAGAGACAATGCTCACAAAATTCAAAATCAGAGAAACTCAAATGCGGTACATAACCCAAACGGCATAAGAGTTTCATTCCATTCTGGCTCATGTGCCCCAACCTGCAATGCCACAAAGAAGTGCTTGGCTGCTCGGTTATTGCAACAACATGATCAAATACCCCTGATACATGTAAGGGATACAAAGTCCCACACTTGGCACCCCTGGCCAAAAGCATAGAGCCCTTCTGAATTTTCCAACTCTGAAAGCCAAAAGTGGTGTGAAAAACCAGCATCATCTAGCTGACTCACTGAAATAAGACTCTTGGTCAGCTTAGGCACATGTCTCACATGTTTCAAAACAAATGCAGACCCATTTGCAAAAGAAAACTTTATGTCACCTGCTCCCACTATGTCACATGCATAGTCATTTCCAGGATGCACACAACCTGTCTTTCCACTGTCATAAGTGGAGAACCATTCCCTATGGGGAGTAACATGGAATGAAGCACTAGAATCCAAAATCCAATCCTGGGAATATGCATCATCTGAAGTGGTAAGCAACTCTGTAGATAAACTAGACATGAAGAGAACATCATTGTCGCTATCATGTGTGACTGCATTGATCTCCTCGATCTTTACTTTTCCTTTGTCCTCCTTTGGACTCTCTTCCTTTTGATTTGCACCCCAATTTGCATTCTTTTTCTTATCCTTTTGCTCTCTTTTCAGCTTGTAGCAATCCTTTTTCATATGGCCCTTCTTGCCACAATGGTAACACTCAATGTTCCGTGCCCTGGATTTGCTACGTGACTTCCCTCTTTCTTGGGACTTCCCCCTGAACTGTGATCTACCCCTTTGCACATTTAAGGCTGCATCCTGCTTGTTGCCATCCATAGACTTCCGTCTAATCTCCTCGGCCAACAAGCTACCCACAACATCATCAAATTTCAGTACTCCACCAGGTGCAGAGTTACTGACAGCTATACGGAAGGTATCCCATGAGGATGGCAATGAACATAAGAGAAATATTGCCTTAGTCTCTGCATCAAAATTCATTTTCTGAGCCTGAAGCTGGCTGAAAATAATATTGAATTTATTCAAGTGAGAAGCAATGGAGATCCCTTCCTTCATCTGCAGCTCAAACAACCTCTTCATGAGGTAAACTTTATTAGAGGCAGTTTCCTTCTCATAAGTGGCACACAGTTTCTTCCACAAATCTTCAGTAGTCTGCTCATTTACTACTGTGAAATATGAGAGTGCTCTCAACGGAAGCAAGAACGGAAGAGGGAGAGAGAGCGAGAGACAGAGACAGAGAGCCACACAAGTTTTGGTGGGTGCAGAACCACCCTAATCTTCTTTTTCATTCATTTATATATATGTTTGAGTATTGTACATAACTGGGGTTAAGGCACAGTGACCTTTAACCCCCACAACCTCCCACTTAAAGGACAATGTGCCTTTAAGGGAGAACAACCAGTGAGCATACTATCCAATGCCCATCAATACACGGCAATACTCAAACCGCTGACTAGGTAGACTCTTCGTCAGCATATCTGCAGGGTTATCATCTGTATGAACCTTGACAAGCTCTATGCGCTTGTCCTCAAGTACCTCCCTGATGAAATGGTACCTGACCTCAATGTGTTTGGTCTTTCCATGAAAGACCGGATTCCGTGCTAGCTGAATAGCACTCATGGAATCACTATGCAATGTCGGTACACCTGTATGAATCCCCAAATCTCCCACTAGCCGATCAAGCCATATAGCCTCCTTGCAACCCTCTGTGGCTGCAACATACTCAGCCTCTGTGGTAGACAAAGCAACGCACTTCTGTGCGCGAGACATCCACGACACTGCACCACGTGCAAAGGTGAACACATAACCAGAAGTGGATCTCCTACTATCCACATGCCCTGCATAGTCTGAATCTGTGTACCCAAGTACACGTATGTCTCCTTTACCAAAGCAAATGCACATCTCCTTGGTACCCTTCATGTACCTCATGATGCACTTAACTGCCTCCCAATGCCTCTTTCCTGGATTAGCCATATAGCGGCTAACAACTCCCACTGCAAATGCAATGTCTGGTCTAGTAGCTATCATAGCATACATAAGACTCCCAACTGCTGATGCATAAGGAACCTTGGCCATCATGGCCTTTTCCTCATCTGATTTGGGACTATCTGTATGACTCAGTTTCACATATGGAGGCAATGGAGTACTCACTGCCTTCCCCCCCTCCATATTGAAACGCTGCAATACTTTTGTAACATACTCTTTTTGTGAAAGCCAAAGGAGTTTCCTACTCCGATCACGCGTGATGCGCATACCAAGAATATGACCTGCAAGTCCCAAATCCTTCATATCAAAGGCCTCATGCAACTTGGCCTTTAATGCATCTAGCTCATAAGTATTCTTGCTAGCCAATAGCATATCATCCACATATAGTGCCAGGATTATTAGGCTATTATCCTTAGCCCTTTTAGTGTAGAGGCAGTGATCAATTTCACTCCTTCTGAAACCCTGGGACCGAATGAAAGCATCAAACTTCTGATACCATTCTCTAGGTGCTTGCTTAAGACCATAGAGACTCTTTTTCAGCTTGCAAACTAAATGCTCTTTGCCCTTTTCTTCAAAGCCTTCCGGCTGCACCATGTAAATTTCCTCATGCAAATCCCCATGCAAGAAAGATGTCTTGACATCCATTTGCATAAGCTCCATATCCTCTGCTGCCACTAGTCCAAGCATGCATCTAAGTGTGGTCATCTTCACAACTGGAGAGAATATCTCATCAAAGTCCACACCCTTCTCTTGCTTGAACCCTTTAGCAACCAAACGGGCCTTGTATCTAGGCACATCATCACCTGTGACCTTCATTTTGTGTACCCATTTACATGGCAATGCTTTCTTTCCATGTGGCAAAGAAACCAAGTCCCAAGTCTTATTCTTCATAAGTGAACTCATCTCTGATTGCATAGCATACTCCCACTTGCGTTGATCCTCACGCATCATAGCCTCTCTGTAGCAAGAAGGCTCCCCGCAATCAGTAAGCATCACATAGTCTACCCGTGGAACAAACCTATCAGGTGGTCTAGACACTCTAGATGATCTTCTCAAGGGCATTTCAGCTTGCTGTCCCACTTGCATATCAGCCACATTTGGCTCATCATTTCCACCAATAGATGATCCATCATCTACCCTTGATTGTATACCTATGGGAGTACTTGGTTGTACCATTTCTTGCACATTTGGTGCATGGACAGCTTGCTGCCTATCAACATATGCAGGTGGATTCACATCCTGGAAAGTGATTCTCCTCATTTCCACATCCCTCATGGGTGCCTTATGCATCTTCTTCTCATTGAAGACCACATCATGGCTGCGTATGATCTTCTTTGCTTCTGGATCCCAGAGACGATAGCCCATCTCTCCACTTTCACCATAACCTAGAAAGATGCATTTCCTAGACTTAGGATCTAGCTTCTTTCGAAGCTCTTTTGGCACATGTGCATATGCCTCACACCCAAATATACACAAATGAGAGTAAGAGGGCTTCTTTCCACTCCATGCCTCTTCAGGAAGACCACCATCCAAACTCTTACTAGGTGATCTATTGATCACATGCACTGCAGTCTTCATTGCCTCAGCCCAAAAACCACTAGAAAGACTTGCATTGGAAAGCATGCATTGCAACCTTTCTTGAATGGTACGGTTCATCTTTTCTGCAACTAGATTTTGCTCTGGAGTACGAGGGGATGTGAGCTCCCTCTTAATCCCACGAGTATCACAGAAATGCTGAAAGTCATGAGAGAGATACTCTCCACCATTGTCAGTCCGTAGGCATTTAAGCGTTCTACCTGATTGATTCTCAACCAAGGCCAGCCATTTCTGAAATACCTGGAATACATCACTCTTCCGAGCTATAGCATAAGCCCACACTTTCCTAGTTGCATCATCAATGAATGTCACATAGTATTCAGCCCCGCCTAATGACCGTGTAGGCATGGGACCACATACGTCTGAATGCACCAAATCAAGCATTTCAAACTCTTTCTTTCCCCTTCTTTTATGGGCTGATTTAGTCTGCTTCCCATAGAGACAGTGCTCACAAAATTCAAAATCAGAGAAACTCAAATGCGGTACATAACCCAAACGACATAAGAGTTTCATTCCATTCTGGCTCATGTGCCCCAACCTGCAATGCCACAAAGAAGTGCTTGGCTGCTCGGTTATTGCAACAACATGATCAAATACCCCTGATACATGTAAGGGATACAAAGTCCCACACTTGGCACCCCTAGCCAAAAGCATAGAGCCCTTCTAAATTTTCCAACTCTGAAAGCCAAAAGTGGTGTGAAAACCAGCATCATCTAGCTGACCCACTGAAATAAGACTCTTGATCAGCTTAGGCACATGTCTCACATGTTTCAAAACAAATGCAGACCCATTTGTAAAAGAAAACTTTATGTCACCTGCTCCCACTATGTCACATGCATAGTCATTTCCAAGATGCACACAACCTGTCTTTCCACTGTCATAAGTGGAGAACCATTCCCTATGGGGAGTAACATGGAATGAAGCACCAGAATCCAAAATCCAATCCTGGGAATATGCATCATCTGAAGTGGTAAGCAACTCTGCAGATAAAGTAGACATGAAGAGAACATCATTGTCACTATCATGTGTGATTGCATTGATCTCCTCGATCTTCACTTTTCCTTTGTCCTCCCTTGGACTCTCTTCCTTTTGATTTGCACCCCAATTTGCATTCTTTTTCTTATCCTTTTGCTCTCTTTTCAGCTTGTAGCAATCCTTTTTCATATGGCCCTTCTTGCCACAATGGTAACACTCAATGTTCCATGCCCTGGATTTGCTACGAGACTTCCCTCTTTCTTGGGACTTCCCCCTGAACTGTGATCTACCCCTTTGCACATTTAAGGCTGCATCCTGCTTGTTGCCATCCATAGACTTCCGTCTAATCTCCTCGGCCAACAAGCTACCCACAACATCATCAAATTTCAGTACTCCACTAGGTGCAGAGTTACTGACAGCTGTACGGAAGGTATCCCATGAGGATGGCAATGAACATAAGAGTAATATTGCCTTAGTCTCCGCATCAAAATTCATTTTCTGAGCCTGAAGCTGGCTGAAAATAATATTGAATTCATTCAAATGAGAAGCAATGGAGACCCCTTCCTTCATCTGCAGCTCAAACAACCTCTTCATGAGGTAAACTTTATTAGAGGCAATTTCCTTCTCATAAGTGGCACACAGTTTCTTCCACAAATCTTCCGTAGTCTGCTCGTTTACTACTGTGAAATAAACTGACTCTGCAAGATGAAGTCTAATAGTAGACTTTGCTAATGCATCCAACTCATTCCAATCATCCTCAGACATATTTGCAGGCTTAGCTTCAATCCCTGCCAAGGATTTAATCTGCTTCTTTTGAATAAGCACATCCCTTATCTGTTCTTTCCACAAAGAAAAGTTTGTCCCATCAAACTTTTTAATGCTGAAAAACTCCTTTTCAGGCATGGAAGAGGATGCCATGATGCAAATAAAGCAAAATCCCAAATGCTAGTGCCTGCAAGAGAGAATCACACCAAATACCAGGTGCACCCAAATGTGTATGCCACAATAGAGTGAAATATCACCAAAACTCAAAACTCAAAGCATCTGACTCATGTGCATATACTATGCATCCATATGAGCAAATCTGGCCCAAAAGAAAATGCCAATAAGTGCCAAATGACTCAAGCATAAACACTGTCCACTGGCATATGCATCAATAATGTCTCATCCAAGAGAGCATAGCACTATCAGTGCGTCACCTGCAATGTGTCAAAGCTGTCCCTCAGCATAAAATAGCATCCATGTGCAAAGCGTCCATAAAAAATAGCATCCCACAAGGCAATTTGGGCCTATCAGCGCATCCAACGAGGACCGCAATGCATCCAAATGGCCTATAAATCATCCATTGCAACCCAATGCATACCACGAATGAGCGCACACTGCTCAAACTGCAACCAGAGTGATCTGCATAAGGTATGCTCAAGAAATCATAGTCCCACGGTAATGAGCGCTACTGAAAATAGAACCTGAGATGCCTCAAAACATGGGCGCCATTGCATAATCAGACTCAGCAAGAGAATCTGCAAATATCTCTCTTCTACCAGAACTCCAAAATCCCAACCGATGAGTGAGAAATGGGAGTCAACACTTATCCACTGCCATGTGGCATAAATCTAAGGTTTCAAAACCTTAGTATGAAAAATGCATAACAGAGAGACGAAATCGAATACACAGAGATTTATAACTCTGAAAATCCTCTACCAAATCACGCAGGAACTGATAGGTAGGGGTTTTTGGGCATCCGGAATGCAATGGGACAGACGGTTTTGGAAACCGTGGTCTCAATCACTGGGTCCAACACACGGACTGAAAAACGTTTTTGGAAACAGAGCTATCTGTAAACTCCACCGGAGTGCGAATGATGAGCAACATAGAAGTTTTAGGACCTCCTGAGTCCACCGGAACTGACAGATCTGCAAATGGTTGCTCCAAACTTGAGTTCCAATACCCGGGCAAAAAACGCAGGAACTGATACAGTGAGTCAGAAATCCACTGAAATGATCCCAGATTCAAGAATGAAGGTGTTTCCAAGCTCCTGAAGTAATGTGGACACTAAAAGCAAGCAATAGTTGCCTCTACAAGTCAATACGGAGTCTCTGCCATCGAACGGAACAGGGAAAAGCTCAAAAAACGACTTTTTCTTTGAAAGCTCTTAACAGGCTCTCAAAACCACTTCGCAAAGCCAAAGTGACTTTTCCAAAGGTTCCTCCAAGGTCTCTGCACACTCGGATGCAAGTAAAGTCACCCACAAAGCTTCCCACAGAGCTTCTCCTTCCTCCCACAGAGCTGTTGAGCTTCCAAGCATTCACGCACGCTCAGCTAGATCACCCGGGCTCTGATACCAGTTGAGAGTGCTCTCAACGGAAGCAAGAACGGAAGAGGGAGAGAGAGCGAGAGAGAGAGACAGAGAGCCACACAAGTTTTGGTGGGTGCAGAACCACCCTAATCTTCTTTTTCATTCATTTATATATATGTTTGAGTATTGTACATAACTGGGGTTAAGGCACAGTGACCTTTAACCCCCACAAAATAAACTGACTCTGCAAGATGAAGTCTAATAGTAGACTTTGCTAATGCATCCAACTCATTCCAATCATCCTCAGACATATCCGCAGGCTTAGCTTCAATCCCTGCCAAGGGTTTAATCTGCTTCTTTTGAATAAGCACATCCCTTATTTGTTCTTTCCACAAAGAAAAGTTTGTCCCATCAAACTTTTTAATGCTGAAAAACTCCTTTTCAGACATGGAAGAGGATGCCATGATGCAAATAAAGCAAAATCCCAAATGCTAGTGCTTGCAAGAGAGAATCACACCAAATACCAGGTGCACCCAAATGTGTATGCCACAATAGAGTGAAATATCACCAAAACTCAAAGCTCAAAGCATCTGACTCATGTGCATATACTATGCATCCATATGAGCAAATCTGGCCCAAAAGAAAATGCCAATAAGTGCCAAATGACTCAAGCATAAACACTGTCCACTGGCATATGCATCAATAATGTCTCATCCAAGAGAGCATAGCACTATCAGTGCATCACCTGCAATGTGTCAAAGCTATCCCTCAGCTTAAAATAGCATCCATGTGCAAAGCGTCCATAAAAAAATAGCATCCCACAAGGCAATTTGGGCCTATCAGCACATCCAATAAGGACCGCAATGCATCCAAATGGCCTATAAATCATCCATTGCAACCCAATGCATACCACGAATGAGCACACACTGCTCAAACTGCAACCAGAGTGATCTGCATAAGGTATGCTCAAGAAATCATAGTCCCACGGTAATGAGCGCTATTGAAAATAGAACCTGAGATGCCTCAAAACATGCACACCATCGCATAATTGGACTCAGCAAGAAAATTTGCAAATATCTCTCTTCTGTCAGAACTCCAAAATCCCAACCGATGAGTGAGAAATGGGAGTCAACACTTATCCACTGCCATGTGGCATAAATCTAAGGTTTCAAAACCTTAGTATGAAAAATGCATAACAGAGAGACGAAATCGAATACACAGAGATTTAAAACTCTGAAAATCCTTCATCGAATCGTGCAAGAACTGATAGGTAGGGGTTTTTGGGCGTCCAGAACGCAATGGGACAGACGGTTTTGGAAACCGTGGTCTCAATCACTGGGTCCAACACACGGACTGAAAAACGTTTTTGGAAACAGAGCTATCTGTAAACTCCACTGGAGTGCGAATGATGAGCAACATAGAAGTTTTAGGACCTCCTGAGTCCACCAGAACTGACAGATCTGCAAATGGTTGCTCCAAACTTGAGTTCCAACACCCGGGCAAAAAACGCAGAAACTGACACAGTGAGTCAGAAATCCAATGAAATGATCCTAGATTCAAGAATAAAGGTGTTTCCAGGATCCTGAAGTAATGTAGACACCAAAAGCAAGCAATAGTTGCCTCTACAAGTCAATATGGAGTCTCTGTCATCGAACGGAACAGGGAAAAGCTCAAAAAACGACTTTTTCTTTGAAAGCTCTTAACAGGCTCTCAAAACCACTTTGTAAAGCCAAAGTGACTTTTCCAAAGGTTCCTCCAAGGTCTCTGCACACTCGGATGCAAGTAAAGTCACCCACAAAGCTTCCCACAGAGCTTCTCCTTCCTCCCACAGAGCTACTGAGCTTCCAAGCATTCACGCATGCTCAGCTAGATCACCCGGGCTCTGATACCAGTTGAGAGTGCTCTCAACGGAAGCAAGAACGGAAGAAGGAGAGAGAGAGACAGAGAGCCACACAATTTTGGTGGGTGCAGAACCACCCTAATCTTCTTTTTCATTCATTTATATATGTGTTTGAGTATTGTACATAACTGGGGTAAAGGCACAGTGACCTTTAACCCCACACCTTTGATTGAAGGGGAGTGATATGGTTATATTCTGCAAGGCTTCTCTCACATTCCACTATATGAGGGAGTTGGTCTTGCTAGTAGTAATGAATTTGGAGAAGAATCCACTTGCCCCATTATTACCCCAACCATCACCAGGAGTGATGTCATATGGGGAACTCATGCTACTATCCCCCGAGACACTACCTTCTAGAGCATTCGGACCCCGAGTAAGAGCCAGATCAATAGGATGCATCGGATATACTAGGAGCTGAGGGCGCACCCCTTATTATTCACCTAGGGACCATTATTCCAGTAAGATGATCGAATGGCAACCCCCTTCAGAGAGCTCGGTGCATTTGGATAGTTCGGAATCCCAGGTACAACCATCAAACATATTGAGAGAGGTGGTAAGACCATGTCATATATTGATGCGAAGAGCAAAAATCTTCCGGTGTGACATTTGCTTTATTGATTGACAAGGATTGATTGATGGCAGGTATGTAAAATTCGCTTAAGGAGTATCATGATGTCACCACACAAAAGAAAAACTTTGATGACTATAGAAAAGAGTTCTAATCTTTCGGTTCATGCACTATTTGATAACCCATTACTTGAAATGTTTTCAATTAAAAAACTACTTATAGATTTCTTATCCCATCATGTGATATGATTTGATTGATATCATGAGAGATATTAGCATTGCTTGGAAGTTTTTTGGGAACCTAGCATCCATTCTTTGTAAACCCGAGATGATATTCAGGGATGGAGCAGAGATTACATGTCATTATGAAATGAATACTTTTAGTAAATTCATTAAAAAAGAATGGGGACATATTTGTACTATTGATAATGAGATTGTAATTGAGAATACATTAAAAAATTATTTGAAGAAGGGATTGGGACATATCCCTAGAAAATATTTGAGTATTGAGGGGACACTAGATACATTGCATATGATTTGGAACCAATTAACTACACTAAACCCTTTGTTCTCATAAATGCTTAACTCAATGGAAGGAGAGATTAGATTATTTTGCAATGAGTATTTAGGGAGACTAACAGAGAAAAAGCAACTACACATTGAAGAAAAAATGGATCCCATGGGAACTACATCTGTATTGAAAGAAGTTAGGAGGTTAACAAGGGCCCTTCTTATTACTTCCATGGATAAATCAGCCTCAACCCAAGCATACATATGTAAGAAGTTCATTTTTGACAAGGCAATGTTGAGGGTATCCATAGTAGGGACTTCGAGAGAGTGGATAGCCCATTTGTCCTAGACCGACTGGTCGAGGATATTAAAAACTTTAACTTAAATATTACTTTGGATTCTCATTCACTACCATATCTCATGGCTACCTTCAAAGCTCACAAGAATACTTTCAGATGGATTACTAATGCACACTTTTGTATTTTTTCAGAATTGGCTTCATTGATCACTTACGCATTACAGGTGTGCTTGGATCCCATTATGGAGTCACCTAGGGATCTTCAAGTACAAATTGAATTGGAGGCCAATATTGTTGTAAGTGCATTCTGGCTAGTCAAGTCTATTTATGAAGTAAAGTTGAATTTGCCAAATAAGATTTACTCAGTTTTCATTGCAAACATTGGGAAATGTTATGAAAATATCCCTCTAGGAGGGAGATTCAGGTTAAAAAGAAGATTTTATATGAAATCATTGGCATGGCTTATGGAAGAAAAGAAAAATGATATTTGAATTTAAATTGGAAAAGGGGGAGAGCCAATAGAAGGAGCAAGACTTCGTTATCATGGTCAAAAGATGAATGTGTGGAGCTCAATTTGTGGCTTCAGAAAAATAAGCACTTGAGAGTAGGGGACCAGATATTTAAGCAAGTCTCGGGCATACCCATGGGATTCTCTTGCTCACCATTATGGTGTAACTTATATTTACATTGGTTTGAACATACCTGGATTGAGAGATTATGGAAAGAAAGGGATTGGGAGAGATTGTCTAGATTTAAACACCCCTTTAGATATATGGACGATATATTATTCGTCAATGTGAACTCTCCATTAGAATTCTTTAAGCCACAAGAAGATGATGAGATAGACCCCCTTTAGATCTACCCCCCTCCAATTCCTCAAAATAAAAGATACTACAGTGGATATAGAAGTTGGGGATGATGGCAATAATATAGGAGTAAAAGCCACCTTCTTGAATATGTCCATTTCTATCACTAACAAGAGCAATGGAATAGCAGTGACAAGCAGATTTGACAAAACCGAGTCCTTGGACTGCCCAATTTGTAAGTTTATCTGGGCATGTAGCAAGACCTTTGTCATTTTTTGAAAAAGTTGTCATTTCCCAAGTAATGCCCATACTATACAGTGAAAAGGAGAATTTCAATGCCTTTATACAAATCAAGAAATTGATCGGGAACTTTGAGAGAAATGGGTTCAAAGTAAAGAAATGTAGAAAAATGATAAGGATATTCCTGCAACAAGGATTCCCTGGATGTGACTTGGCATACCAGAAATATTGAGAATGGTTTCGTTTCAATATAACATCAATATGACCGCAAGAATTACTTAGACCTATAATTGAGATTTTGGATGAAATTGACCGGAGTGGTGGAATTTTTCCAAGGGATAATGTACTAAGTAAATATTCTTTGGATGGGACAATATTAGTATAGAGATGGAGCTATAGGATAATGAGAAAAGGAGTTTCAAGTAATCCTTGAATGGTTATTTAACGTTGGATATGTTGATGTAGGCTTGGTTATCCAATGGCCCCAACTGGTTATTCAGATTTACCAATTAATTGACCCACGTGAATATTGGAGCATTACAAAAGATTAAGTGCACCGAATATGAGAGAGAAGGAGGATATTGGGACTAGAGATTTGGTCAGGATGGGAGACAACTGTAAGGCAACCGGGAGTAATGAAGGCCAAGTACTCCCAAGGATTCTCGAGAAGGGCAATGCTCTCGCAAACTCCAAGAGAAGAGAGGATCCAAGATAGTCATATCGAGGGATAGTCTAGAACGTAAGAGACACTATACCCAAGGAAGTAAAGGAACGTAATAGTGGGAGAACTTCAACATAAGGAGTGGGTGAATGACTCGAAGCACTTGGGTTCCCACAACAAAGAGACTGAGGCAACGTACCCATAGCTCACAGAATGGCTGTCTCACAGGTAAGGCAATAGCCTGGATTCTTTTGTTGGTAGAGGAGAGAGGACATTACTTATGGAGACTTGAGCCTCATGGTAGCAGTATCGTGTACACCATACAATAGAAGCAGGCAAGAGGCGACCTTCATCTATATCTAGAGCCCTGTAATAGTGTTGTTGGTCTTTACAGAGAAGAGAGCGAGGTATCAGTGCTCTATGAGAATCGTTTGAGGAGCGGATAGGAGGTTATATTATTTCGAACAATCTAAGGAAATGCGTTGCTATTCTGGTATATTTCACGAGTTGAGATATCCCAAAACACGGTGAAGACATTCAATATACGTGCGATATTATCGATTTGGTCTTTTACGTCTTTTGTAGAGAATGCGTGTTGAACTAACTCTTGTTCCTGTGGACGGAGAAACACGATGGGATGATGCGAATCAATCGTATATAGGAGTTCCAATGATGAGCACTAAATAATGCCATATGGAGAGCAGCTCTACGTTGGTTGAGGGTTTGATATATGTCCTAGGATAACCAAGAGCTGAACCGGTTATAATGTGCCATGGTTGGAGATAGAGGGTAAGCTCAGATGTTTCGAGCGCCGAGGGGGATTACTCATATCACAATCAAAGAAAGGTCGTGAAGGTTGCACTCAAGGGATATCACAGGAATATAAGTTCTGTATGCACTTTTCACACAGACTTGATGGGTGTGATAAGAGGCCCGACTGCGGAGAGCCTGGCACATAAAAAACTCCATGATGGCTGAGGGCAATACTAGCCCAAGGAAGGCCTAGAGCTTTGCAATTGTATACACTAAGGACAGAGCAGAAGGCATAGTACAATATCAAGAATGACGAACAGCCACGAACACTAGGTCGATTATAGACTACAGGCATGTAATACTGAATTCATGCCACGTTAACTAAGGTTCCTTAGGCATTCGGTTCACGTTAATGGGATATCCTTAGCGGAGAGAGCGTAGTTTAAGAGCGATGATCGTCCCTAGTGTTACGATTTGACTTTAGTCCCTGTCCTTGTTGGATTAGCATTGTAGATAGGTCATGATGGCTCCCTTGTTGACGGGTTTTACTAGAGTAAATATCTCAGATGTTTTAAATATTTTATTAGTTGTAAGGGTTTTTGAGAGATTGATATGGTATAAGTATAAAAGTTTGGGTTATGTACCTTACCCCACTGCTAAGGTATGAAATATATATATTTGCATAAGGTGACATTAACTGTATGCCTTCTTTTAATGTCGCAATAAGTTTCTTTGGTATGAATAGGTCTATGTTTTTATTTTTGAACATTTATTGGGATGTCTACTCCTGGAAGTGAAGGAGAAGGGGCTTATTCAATAGCTGTATGAGGACCTTTATTCGTTGTGAGAATTATTGGTTTACATTAATAAAAAAAGCATGGATTGATAGATCTAATAAGGTGATATACACCTTTTATACTGAAGCTAATGTTCCATATGTTACATATGTCCAACATAAATATAAGTCAGGCATATAGTTGTCCTCTCCCTGATCAATAATGAAAAACAAGATTGGGAAAATAAGGATTATATCCTCCTTCACATAAGGATGGATATTAAAAGGAATACACAGGAATCATTCTTGTTTATAATCTTTATTGCTAGGAAATTTTTCAGCCATTTAATGCATTTTTTAAGTGCCATTTACAAAATACAGAATTTACAAAATTTACTGAAGGTTTTTACTATTATTTTTAGTGCCATTTTTTTACTATCATTTACAAAATTTTTATGACCATTTACTGAAGGTTTTTATTGCCATTTATTGAGGAATCTTATTGATATATATGAAATATTCTTAAAGTGCAAGTGCCATAATGAGATTAAATGCAAATCGAGTTGGGTGACAGGGATAACAACCGTGTGCTGGCATGGAGGCCTGCTGTCCCACATTAAAAGGTCATCGTTCTAACTTGCCCTTTTTGTGGATGGATGCAGGTGAGTTGGCACACTTCTCAAACAGATTTGCAGACGAAGGTTTTTGACTACTTTACTGGCACACTAAATACTATTGGCGAGCTGAATAAATACACATCTATGTAAACGTATAGGATTTCTTTTTTGCATACAACCTGTGAGTAAGACTGGGATATTTTTGGAAAGGAGATCTTCCTAAGTATGAATACACCATACACTTGGATATTTTGAGGATGCTCAATGATCCCCCTAAACAATTTTTTTGGGGAGGATATATATATCCTTGTTCTTTTTTTTTCCTCAATTGAAGGTATGAAGAAGTTAGAGAAGAATGGTTAATGGTCACAAGTTTGGTACAGTTTGTACCCCCTTTCTAAATTATATCTGTCTACTTATACCATCGAATTTTCATATTCTTCAATATTAATAGACCTATCTGCAGTATACTTTGGGTCCTTTATAGAATATTGGAGCTAAGGATAAGGAAAATTGAGCTTGGGATGTTTCATTTGAGATGGGTATGATTATTAGATCTATGAAGGGATGACTTGGGGAGAAATTAGATTTAAACCTAAGTGCAATTGAGGGTTCTTGAGAGTAACAAAAAGAAACGATCTTGAAGTTTTCAATAGCATTTGATCGAAATATGAAATAGAGTAGTAGAAATATAGGATGAACACACACACACACACACACACACACACACACACACTTCTCATTTTATCTTTTATCCTTGCAATTTACCTTTCTTTCCTTTATAAATCATTTGACAATTGCTTTTAAACTATCTCTTCCCCTTCCCTTTCTGCTTCCCCCCTCTCTTTCCGTTTCCCCTCTCTCTCTTTCTCTCTCTCCTGCTCTCCAAAAACTTTTTCACCACTCTCTCTCTCTCTCTCTCTCTCTCTCTCTACCCATCGTCCACTCTTTCCAAATTTCCCCAAACCTTCTTCCTTCCCAACTTACCCCTCTACTATCCTAAGTTTCTCTTATTTTCTCCTAAAATTTTTCCTAACTTTATTTTCCAAAATTACCTTGGTTTTTTCCTAATTTTCCTCAATTCTTTCCTATTTTTATCCTACCCCCCCCCATCTAACTCCCCTCTCTCCCTATTTTCCCCTATTTTCTTCCTAATTTCTCCCTATTTCTTGTTGAATTTCTTCCTTAAAATTTCCTAAAATTTCTCCAAACTTTATTCATTTTTTCTTCTTCCTAATTTTCCCTAATCTTCCTTCTTTTCCTAAACCTCCTAAATTTTCCTTTTTCCCTATTACTCTTAATTATGTCTAAATTTTTCTTGGTCTTTTTCATTTTCCCTAAATTTTCAAAAATCCCCCTTTTTCTCTTTGTTTATTTTCTCCTCTCCCTAAATTGTTCTTGTTCTCCCTAATTCTCCCTAATCCCCCCTTTTTTTTCCCCCTACCCCCCCCTCCTCCCTTTTCCCTACTCCTTCCCTAATTTCTCATATAAACCCCCCTTTTTTCTCCCTATTTTCGTAAAAATTTCCCTCTCTCTAATCTTCTCTCTCTACCCCTACCTCTCCCTATTTTCTCCTGCCCCCCTTTTTCTTCTCCTTAAAACTCCTTCACTTATTTACCTAACTACACTAACAAACTGACCAAACTTCCTACCTACACCCAACTCCCTAACTTCCCCTGCCTAACTCTGACTACTTTACACTAACTAAACTAACTACCATTTCTTCTAGTTACCTAGCTAATTGTTCCCAAACTCCCCCAACTACCAACCGACTCCCAACCCCCAACTACCAACCGATTCAACCGACTACTACTGTTTAAATACGCCCCCATTTCATGCCTCCAAAACTATACCAACCCTCGCTCCTCATGCTCACCCCCCGCTGCCTATTCACCTCCTTGGGTCTGCAACCTAGTGGCCTACCTGTCTGTGCACTATTCTCACCCTGCGTCCTCTGCATCGCAAACTCCTCATGTCACCTCCATATCCCGTAGGTTGCTTCAGGATCTACTGTAACCCTGAAGTACTGCCCCTACAAAGTTTGATGGCGAGCCGTGAGCAAACAAACGACATTGGGCATTATGGCTCTACCTTTGGCCTCATGTGCCTTGAACCTCCCGCCGCCGGGCAGCCCCCCTTCTGAATCTCTGTGTCATTACTATTGCCGTGTCCAATATGCTCTTTACAACTTTACTGCTCACGAATTTGCTTCCCACAACATTGTTGCTCACGGCTCCTTCATCGACTCCTTTCAACTTCACTAACTATGTACTCACAGGCTTTGTTTTCATCTTCCATGTCATTTTTTATTAAACTCTTTACTTCCTGTTAATCTATGGTACCTTAATTCTCATTAATCTCTTTGATGTTTTAATCTATGGTCCTTTATAAGACTCCTTGCATTATTTCCCCACCCCCCGCCCCCCCTCCCCCCTCTCTCTCCCCCTCTCCCCCCCCTCCATTTTTTCCTAGTTAATCATCCCAAAATTTTTTTTCTCTTCCTCTTAGCTTACATTTATTTAGATTATTACCTCCTTTTTCTAAAACCTCTTTAAACTGCCCCTCTTCATAAAATTCCTTTCAATTAAACCCCCTTCCCCCCCCCCCCCATTATTTCTATCTTTTTGTATAAAATTCTAAACCCTTTTTTCTCTCTACAAAGGTTCATTACTTTTGCTCCTTAACCTTTGGACAAATCGTGCTAAGCTTTTTCCCCCATTATTTCCATTAATTTGTTTTAAAATCTCCCCTTTTTTTCTAAAACTATCCATTACTTTTGCTCCTTAAGCTTGATAAGTGTATGGCCAAGCGTCAATTTTTATTGTGACTCCGATAACAAGGGAGGGGTGTCAATGACACTTGTCTTCCCAACTAAAGTTTAAACTGGTTCTCACTATTTTGCTTGTTGGATGGTGGCAAGTAGGCAGACTCCCCTCTTCAATAAAAGTGATGCTGCCATCGACTTATCAAAGCTCTACTGCTCACATTTCCTCTTTTAGAAAAGATTGTTCATCCTTTAATTAATGCTACTTCATTTTTTGTAGATATTTATTGCAAAGTGTATCTATTAAACATTTCTCTTTCGTACTCCAAATTTGTCTACTCTTCACTATCGAAAGGGGTGTTGTTAATGTCTACTACTACTACTACTACACACACACACACACACACACACACTTTTCTCAAAAAAATTTCACACTCACACACACACACACATTAATTATGCTTATTAACTTCTCTCTCTCTCTCTCTCTCTCTCTCACACACACACACACACATTATCACGTGATCATCTCTTCACACACGCACTCTCTCTCTCTCTCTCTCTATCTCTCTCTATCTCTCTCTACTCTCTCTCTCTCTCTTTCTATACTCTCTCTCTTACGGCCTTCCTCCACCTCATTACCTTGCATATTGCACACTTGCTTCTACTCGCAGCTATGGTGTACCCTCCCAACTTGCCTTTATCTTTGTCTGCGACCTTCCTCGCCTTCTCTGCCATTGCCTCACTCTACGTTGGGAAGCTCCCCTCATGGCTCTAGTGCATGCTTATTACAGTCCCTGGCAAACCTTTCGTTTAGCTGCCTCTCAAGTCTTGCATCTTTCATTCTTCTACTCATCGCTGGCTCCCCTCTTGTCTTACTCGCTTGGCCGCTTTGTCTCTCCACTTTGCCTTGTTGACTTACTCTAAAAAGCTTATGGCCACCTTCACCTACTATCTTTGGTCTTCACGGTTTCTTTGCCAACCTAGTCTACGTATTTCCCGTGCATTGTACTTTGCGTAATTTACTCGCACTGTGTTGTTTCTGCTATCCTGGTCTCCTACTACCTTCATTTTGCCCAGCATGGACATGGCTACTTCGATTGCACAGCATGGACATGGCTACTTCGATTGTACAGGTCGCTCCAAGTCCCCAGTTCCATTCTTTCTCCTTTTATTGGCTGCTCTCACACACACAAGCATTTGCAACCTCCTGTGCTGGGTTCTTCTAGTATTGCACTTACGTAACTAGGCAACTGACAGCTGAGCATAGCTTCATCATCTTGTTGCCCTTACTTGGTTGCGCTTGAAGCTTTCACGTCTACAGGCTTGGTTATTGCTTTTGATCTAAGCTTCGGCATTGAGGTTTGGTACTTTGTCATAGCTTAGATGAAGTTTTTTTCATCGGCAGTTTATTTGGACTGTTACTTACGTGAGTCTTTTTGCTTGGTTTGCTTCTTGCCCATTGGCATTGGCTTTTTCCTCTGAGGGAACCTTTTACTCTTCGTCTCATTGCTCATCTCTTATTGTCTTGCCATCTTGATTGGCCGTGGTTCCCTCTGCATGTACTTGGTGCACCGTGGCTTCTCTTCTTCTCTCGACTCAGTTTTACTCCCTTCTTACTATTGCGCTATACTGTGGCTCCCCTACCTTTGCATGCTACCTTCCAGTTATTTTTGGCTCGGCCATGTATGGCATTATTGTCACTAGGGCCACGTACATTCCTTGCTCACAACCCTTTGGCTGAGCTCTCTGTGGACCACTACTCCTCGCAAGTTTTCTCTGTACCACTGCCCCTGGCTTGTGCTTCTTCCATTTGCTTAGCAGCTTTCACGTCCAAGATCCCCATCTTGACTATAATCGGGTTCTCTAAAGACTTGGGCCTCTTGCTTCAATATTTTGCAACATAGATATACTTATTTAATCTCTCTCTCTCTCTCTCACACACACACACACATATACACTTTATTTTCTATATTGTTTGTGTAGTTCTTTTTATTGATTCTTTCAGCTTTATTTATGTGTCTTTAGCTCTCTCTATTTATAAACAATTTAAATTATATTCCTACACTCTTTTTTTAATGTTACACTACTCTAATTATCATAGGGTTTCTTTCTAAAGATATTGTTTCCTTTTCATTTATCTCTATTTATGTGTTTGGTGTATATATATATATATAATATTTCAATGTAACTTAATTTGTCATTGACTTAATGATTTTCTTGGTTATTTTTGCTTCAATTAATTCCCTTGATAGCTAGGCTTATTTAATTGCCCTACATAATTGATCCCTTATCTTTTTTTTGTTCTAGTAATTCCCCTTTCTATATATTTATCCTTCTATTTATTTATTTCTCTTTTTTGTGTGCTTTAAGGAATTTTCTTAGGAATTTTATTTTTCTTCCTTTTCTAATAAAAGGCTTTCTAGTTCTTCAAATAATGTGATTATAGTTTTTTTCATTAATTTATGTTTAAATCCATTATTAAGTCAATGGCTCTATTCTAAGTTATTCTTAGGATTGTTGTTAATGTATTTGCTTTAGGAACGGTATTTGCATGTGGACTACCCCCCAAGGGATTTTATAACTTATGTCACAACTAGGTGTGGACTACCCCCCATTTGTCAAAGCTGGTGTGGACTACCCCATGGCTTGTTTCAATTTTGCTCTACCATTTTTAAAATTTCCTTTAGTTGTAGGATATATTCATTTATTTATGAGAATTTGAAAGGTCTATCAATTATGGGTATGGAATACCCCTCATGTGACATGTGATGCTTCTTTTGCATTTTGCTCTTATGATATTTTCAAAATTTTACTTATGAATCTAGAAGGTTGTCTACGTTCCTTGGTAAAGCAATAACACGTGAGGGGATACAAGCACTACTTGTCTACCCATTTGAAATGATGATATTCTAATTTCTCATTTTTCTTGGATGGTGGCAGGTAAGTGAACCCTGACCTCGGAGCCTGGACTACTGGATGGATTCCACATTTTTTGTAAACCTACCTTGTTTGGCTGTAATACCTTCGAAATAAAATTATATCTCATTTCTTTTAAATGTTTAAATCTCCATATTTGAATTATTTTTAAATTTTAATTGTTTAGTTTAAGGCCAATCTTTGACTGAATGGATTGTATGGTTGAATTATTAAGGGGATAATGAATTCTAAACACACACACACACACACACGTGCATGCACGCACGCACGCATGCATACACACACACACACACACACACACATCAGGCACAAGTGTTGCTCTATCTTTATCGCTTGTAAGGAGTAGTTTGCATAGAGTTGAGTTGATTTTCACTACAAGGCATAGGCCCTTTTTCGACGAAAATACTGACGCTTTTTACATTAATTTTTTTTAAAAACGGGTGCAAATGTCGTTATTAAAGTCGTTAAAAGCGTCGGAAAAGAACGGTCGCTATAAACCGTCGCTATATAGCGATGTTGATAAACATCGCTATATATCGACACTGATAATCGTCGCTATATAGCGACACTGGTAGACAAAAAAAAAGCATTAGTGGGGCTAAACAAGGCCATAACAAGCCCTATTTTGCCCCACTAATGTTTTTTTTTTTGGTAATTACAAAAAAAAGTTTTTTATTACAAAATTTCCCTTGCGAAAAGGGTGATACAAAATCGCTCAAATGAAATGATCGAGCAACAAAAGCATATACATGTCGAACATATACAACATTGTTTGTTACAAAATTACCCTCTCTAAAAGGGTGATACAAAATCGCTCAAACGAGCAGATATACAAAATGACATACATGGCAAAGTATATGCAAACTACTACTACTACTATCTTCCTTCTTCTTTCCCTCTTCTCTCCTCTTCCGTCTCTTCTTTTTCCCTCTTCTTTTTCCCCTCTTTCAATCTCTTTTCCCCTCTTCTTTTTCCCCCTCTTTCAATCTCTTTTTCCCTCCTTTCCTTCTCTTCTTTTTTTCATCTTTCAATCTCTTTTCCCCTCTTCTTTTTTTTCCCTCTTTCAATCTCTTTTTCCCTCCTTTCCTTCTCCTTCTCCTTCAATCTTTCAATCTCTTTCCCCCTCTTCCAATCTCTTTTCCTTTCCCTCTTCTTCTCTCTTTCCCCCCCCTCTTTCCCCTCTTCCAATCTATTTTCCTTTCCCTCTTCTTCCTCTTTTGCTCCCTCTTTTCCCCCCTCTTTCCCCTCTCTCATGCTCATGCTCTTATGCTCATGCATAAGCATAAGCATAAGCATGAGCATATGTCTCTTTCTCTTATGCACAAGCATGAGCATAAGCATAAGAGAAGGAGACATATGCTCATGCTTATGCTTATTGATGAGCATAAGAGACATATGCTTCTGCTTATGCTTATGCTTATGCATGAGCATATGTCTCTTTTTCCCTCTTTTCCTCCCTCTTTTCCCCCCTCTTTTCCCTCTTTCATGCTCATACTCTTATGCTCATGCATAAGCATAAGCATGAGCATGAGCATATGTCTCTTTCTCTTATGCACAAGCATGTGCATGAGCATAAGAGAAGGAGACATATGCTCATGATTATGCTTATGCATGAGCATAAGAGACATATGCTTATGCATGAGCATATGTCTCTTTTTCCCTCTTTCCTTTCCCTCTTCTTCTCTCTTTCCCCCCCTCTTTCCCCTCTTCCAATCTCTTTTCCTTCCCCTCTTCTTCCTCTTTTCCTCCCTCTTTTCCCCCCTCTTTCCCCTCTTTCATGCTCATGCTCTTATGCTCATGCATAAGCATAAGCATATGTCTCTTTCTCTTATGCTCATGCTGCATATGTATTTGCCTTTCAATCTCTTTTTCACTTTCCCTCCCTCTTTTTCCTCTTTTCCTTCTCTCATGAGCATGTCTTATTTTCCTCTTTCGATCATAAGCATATGTATTTGCCTATGCCTATGCCTATGCCTATGCTTATGTTTGTTTTTTGTTTTTTGTTTTCGTGTTTGTGTCTATGTTAGACATGGGATCACGTCGCACGTCCGACGAGTACGGACAGCCTCGCAGGAGGAGACATCATGATCTCTATGCTCCAAAGGACTTTGATTCCTCTTAGGTGACACCTGAGGGGACTACCCCTGGTCCGACTCCTCTCAGACGTAGCATTGCGACTACCCCTGGTCTGACTCCTCTCAGACCTAGCACTGCGACTACCCCTGGTCTGACTCCTCTCAGACCTAGCACTGCGACTACCCTTGGTCCGACTCCTCTCGGACGTAGCACTGCGACTACCCCTCGGGGAACTCTTTTGCTAGCAGCACGTGGCTTTGTTGGGAGTCCCGATGAGTTTGTAGCGCAGATGACTGATGAGGAGGCAGCGAGATTCTTCTCTCTGCTATCTCAGAGGACCTCAACCATTCCCTCTCCTACACCGACAGCTAGACCTACTGCCCAGCCGTCCCCTCATGCCCCTTCGACCGAGGGATCATCACCTGCACGTGCCTATCGTAAGGGAAGGAAGAGTAGGAGGGGCCGCTTATGTTGTGCTGACTCGGGAGATGTAGACGAGTCAGTACACTCACATCCCTACAGGTCTCCACTTGGTCCCAAGACATAGTATCAGTTAGGTCCCTTGCCCTCTCCTACTCCCACTGCTACTCCTTGCTCCGGAAGCGCTCGCACAGCTTCAACTCGCTCTGACTCTTCCACTACCATCAATCCTCCTTACCTAGACGAGGACCTCTCCTATCAAATCACGGCTGCCGAAGAGATAATAGAAGATAGAAAGGGCAAAGCAGTGATGGCCACCATGAGGCAGTTGATGAGCCATCACTTCAAGAGTGGCATTGCTACCGATTGGTGGTATCAAGATGACCAAAAGAAGCAGGCGGTCTTCGACGAATTAAAACAAAAATACCCTAACCTGCCAAATTGGGAGTTTAATGAGAATTATATGCAAGAGCGCATGGGTTTGGTCTTGAAGCATCGTAGATCAACCTTGCATACTTCCATCGCAAAGGGGATGGCTAAACCTAGCTGGACAGACAAAGCTGATTGGAAGTTCTTCAAGAAGCAGAATAGGGACCATCCCGAAATGTTCGAGGATCAGAGGAGGGCTGTGAGGAGACGGCTGGACACCATAGGTACTTCACACTTTGGTGCAAGCGGACGGTTGGCATTCGAGGCAACCGTGGTAAGTCTACTTCTTCTCATTTAATGTATTGATCTATTTGTTTTACTACATATTACATGCACTTTATCTAACTCTAACTCTCATAAATTGGATCCACAGCAAGCTACGATGGGTCGTCTTCCTACAGATGTATGCAGAGACGCGACGCGCGTTTCGCATAGGAACAAAGCCGTGGTTTATTGAGCAAGAGGCAATGGGAGCGACCGTCGATTGGCCTGAGGTGGCTGCTCACATGGTATAAGTCTACTCCTACTTGTAATCTCACTTTTTAAATTGTTTTATTCTTTAAGTTCCAATCTAATTTTTAATTTATATGGTTCACTCTTAGGGTCAAAGCTCAAGCGTCCCATCACCGGAGGCGAGCGATCACCAGGGCCAGGGATCAGACACACATGACGAGGGTCAGGGAGAAGGCACAGCATACGAGGACTAAGGATCAGGCCAACAAGACGAGGACAAGGACGAGGACGACGAGGACGATTCGAATGAGTAGTAGTAGTAGGGGAAGAGAGGGTTCCTACACCCATCACTACAGCTAGCGCTTAAGGCGCTAGCTGCAGGCCAATGCAAATAACAAAAATAACAAAATGAAAAATGAGGAAGCACTTTCTTACCTAGAATAGTGCGTCCCGCTCGGTGTTTTGTGGACTGGCCCTATAAAAGAGAGGAAACATATCATTTCAAATAACTAGTTAGAGGAAGGAGGAGTTTAAAGAAGCAACTTCTCAAAGAGATTGGATTGAGGAGACAAGGAGAAAGCAAAGGAAGAGAAATACAAAAAAGACTAGAAAAGGCGAGTCTTCTTTCTTTTACAAAATCTCGTTTTTTGTCTTCAATCCTTTGAAATCAAGCATGAAAACTAGCACATAACCTTAGCAATACAAGGAGAAACATGCTTCAACACTCACAAAACAAAATCTCACAAAAAAAGAACCTACATTGTTCAAAGAGACTCACCTTCTTGAAAAACTTCTTTTTAAGAAAACAAAGAGAGAGAAGGGTGGAGAGGGAGCACAAGTGTTAAGAGAGGGGTGAGTAGTGGTGAGGAGTGGAGAATAGAGTGGGAGGTCGTCAGATATAGGTGGGAGGAGAGAGAGATTACAGCTCTTCTTACAATAGAGATTGCTAAAGAAAGCATCGCATGTCGCGAGGTTCGGATTTTAGCCCACATCGTCACTATATAGCAACGGAACAGAGCAAATCGTCGCTATATAGCGACGAAACAGTCAAAACGTCGCTATATAGCGACACTTCATGACACTTTATGTTTAAAGTTAAAAAAGAAGCTCATAGATGCTATTTTATAACTGTTAATATATTTCCTTGCAACTTATGTTGTCATTTTATAAGTGTAGATGGAAGGGATGAGTGGAAGCTCGTCCGATGATGCGCCAATGCCCGAGAGCACAAAGTGGCTTATGGAGAGGTTATATTGTCATTGCACTCATTGCAAGCGAGAAGTACGACATCAACGTCATATTATCATGCACCACTTGTGTATGTATGGGGAGGATCCCGAACTAGTACCCACCATTGGTGTTGCACACGTTGATGGATTATAAGTAAGTCAAAGCTATTTAAGTTTGCGGTTAATATTGGATACCATTATGGTACGAAACTTTGAGACAAGATCTTATATTTACACAAAGTCTTAAAACAGGATGAGGAGGCTGACGAGGGTACACATATACCTTCACACTTTGAGCAAGACTATAGTCTCCCGGATGATGACGAGGGTATGGTCGACATGATGGATTCTATTTTTAGGGGCACTACATCCCATGTACACGTGATGTCAGAGTCTGAGGTCAAAATGCGAGAGTTGCAATCAACACAATTGTACGAGGGTTCTAGGATGTCTAAAATACGTGCTTGTCTCTCAATCTTGAATCTGCAAGTAAAGTATGGTTGGTTGGATACAAGTGTCTCGGCCTTAATGAGGTTAGCTCTTGCATTAATTTGACTCATTATTTGGATATTGTTTGTTTTGAGAATCATCATGTATGGATTAGTGTACCGAATCATCATTATTCGAAGCCTATGTATGTTTGAATTGTGATAGGTTGCTCCAGAAGATGTTGCCTGCACCAAATACCATGCCCGCATCAAGAGATGAAGCGAAAAAGATGCTAACAATGGTGGGTATGGATTATGATACCATCCATGCTTGCCGTAATGATTGTATTCTCTTTCGTCATGAGCATGGAGATTTGGCTAGTTGTTCGAAGTGTGGGGAACAACGATATAGAGATGACTTGCAGGGTGAGCAGATACCGGTAAAGGTCTTGAGACACTTTCCCATCATTGCAAGAATACAGCACATGTTCCGATGCAAATCCATAGTGGAGTTGATGACATGGCATGCATCTCATCGGTCCACTGATGACACATTGAGGATTCCCATAGATTGTGCAGCTTGGAAGCACATAGACAATTAGTGGCCGGACTTTGCGAGGGAGCCACGCAACTTACATCTTGGGCTCGCCATGGACAGCGTGAATCCTTTCGGATTACGCTCGACATCTTGGTCGACATGGCCCATAGTCGTGGTGAATTACAATATCCCACCATGGCTAACAATAAAAAAGGGACACCTCATGCTTGCACTACTTGTGCCAGGGAAGTACAAGGCAAAAAATATGGACGTGTACATGACACCTTTGATAGAGGAGTTACAAATATTATGGAGAGGAGTGCAGGTCTTTGATATTTCTAGAGCTCCTAGACATACCAATGATATTTTGGTCAGGGGTATCTTGATGTGGACCATGCATGACTACCTAGGATATGGAGAGTGCACAGGTACGTGGTTGTGTCTCTATAAGTATAATATAGGATTATGCTTTTATGACTCTCTTTCGCACGCATGTCTTATACTAACACATTCATGCACGCGTGCAAGACTTGTTACAAGTGGGTACCATGCTTGTCCTATTTATGGACCGGGTTTGAAATCGCTTGCACGATACTCCAAACATATGAGGAAAAATGTTTATGAAAGTCATGCTCGATACCTTCCGTTGGACCATCTCGCACGTGGAGGTCAGCTTGATCCACCACCATCATATTTGAAGGCAAGTGACTGGATTCAAGCTTGGAGGGCAAATGGAGAGGAACGTCCTCCTGGTATGAAGAGGCTATCGATTTTTCATGAGCTTCCTTATTGGGGTCAGTTACAAATCAATCATCTCTTGGATCCCATGCATATCTTCAAGAATGTGGGGGCTACTATTTGGGCACACTTGGTTGGTTCCAAAGACTCGAGAGGAGTGCGAGAAGACTTGCATGCTATGAATAGGATGTCTCGTTTGTGGCCCCAAGTGCATGCTTCGGGAAAAGTTGTCCTCCTAAAAGCAACGTGGATCCTCTCTACGAGGGAGGAGGTAGCGGTCAAGGTGGACATTGCCTCTTTTCAAACACCGACAGGGTACATGCATTGCTTGAAAGGAGCATTTTCAAAGGACAATAAGCTTAGTGGGCTCAAGTCCCATGATTGGCACAAGGTCTTACAGGTATTGTAAGCTGTAGAATTAGTGTACCGATAATCATGATGCATTAGCGTAATTATGATTATGTTATATTGTTGACATGACTTCTTTGTTGCTTTGATAGTTCATCCTCCCAATTACAAGAAAAGGGTGCTTACAAGAAGATGTTAGAAATGCTATATTCAAGATCAGTGGTATTGTGAAGTATGCTTACTATCAAATCGCATTGATTGCATTTTCTTCAATTTAAGCTGATTAATATGTAGACTGATTATGAAAATATTTTACATGGACATGTGAAATAGGTGGATATCTCAAAAAGAGATCTCCATATTGAGCATCAAGAAGGCTAGGGTGGAGGGTGGAATCCATCGAAGCCGTATGCTTGCTTGAGAAGCACTTTCCCTCGAGCATTATGACAACTCAAGTCCACTTGCTTGTGCACATAGTTGATGAGGTGGCTATTGCAGGTACCGTTCATAGTCGATGGATGTTTTTTCTCGAGCGGTTTATGAAAACTTTGAAGGGATTTGTAAGACAAAGAGCAAGACCAGAAGCAAGCATGGTAGAGGAATGGCTTGTGCAAGAGTGATTACTATATATCACGGAGTTTCTTGCATCCACGGGGATCCCGATATGCCGCAAGCTTGGCATAACAAGGATGATGATCGCATCGTTGGCTAGGTTCCCCAAGGAAAAGGGATTGAAAGAAAGATGAGCGAAGAGCAAATGGAGAAATTCAATAAGTTTTGTATCCTCAATAGCCCTGAGATGCAGAAGTGGATTGAGAGATATGAAGTGGCCAAAGCAGAAAGAATAAATGCAAGGATGAGATTCAAAGTAATGTACAGGCGATCGCAACCATATCCACGGGATCTAGCTCTTCTCCCCACTCACATATCACTTGATTGGCTACAACTGGCTCTACGTAAAGCTGAATGCAATGGAGAGACAATAAACGAGCGCGAGTGAGAGTTATCATCTGGATGTATGATGCATGTAAGTTTCTTACCTCTTGACGTAATTAAGTAATTATTTGTGGCAATATACGCTATAAAATAGATGCATCTTCATTGTTTTAATGATGCTCTTTTACAGTACAAAAAGTACAGTGCATTATGGTCATATGGACGACATTTTCACGTGGAACGCATCAATTCAAAGAGAGTCACGTATGATTGTGGAGTCATGGCTAACTTCACACAAGATAGCCGAGCAAGTGCTTCGGATACCAATCTTCTCTCCTCACTGTTGGATTATTGTGGAACCATACACGAAATCTATGAAGTTGATTTCAGACGATTTAGTATTTTCATTCTTGATGTAAAATGGTTTAGAACTATTTACAATAGTCCCCGTGCGACAGTGAGAAAAGATAGTAGCGGTTTCTTTGCAATAGACTCCACCAAACATTGGACCGATGAAAGTGATACTTTTGTTCTTCCTGAGCACTGTGAGCAGGTGCATACTAATGATTTAATTAATCGAAGCTTTCATTTTTAAAGATCCACTCATACATGTACTTAAGCATAATTTCATATATATAATTGACAACATCTGGCACCCATCTTCAATATAGGTGGTTTTTCATCCGGATCGTTCTGATCCAAGATGGTGGTACGTGATCCAAGTTGCACCACGAAGTAAGCAAATTTTTAAAGATAGAGATGTGGATATGGAGATGCCACTACCAATGCCGGATCCAATTGATCCCGATGAATCTAGCGAAGAAGATGAAGATCACGCCAAGAGGAAGATGCACATAATGACATCGCACAGGAGGAAAATGGAGATCACGATATTGAGGAAGAAGACAACGATCATCAAGAATCACCACACTTTATTGAAGAAGATGATCAAGTACTTTTAGGTGAAAGTACGATGCTAGAGTACGATGATGATATAGGAGATCAACTCGGTATAGAGTTAGAGATAGACTTGTTTGGCGCGTTAGACTTGGCTCAAGATGAAACAGTTGATGTAAATGCTCTTCATTGATTTTTTTCATCTCAAACTTGGACATGAGTATATGAGCTTCAAAGGCTTGATGTACATGCTCTCATACTTTTATTCTCTCAAAAGATCAAACATGTATGAAAATTTAAAAAATTTTATCATTGGAAAAAACTAACTTTTAAGGCCTATATGAGTAAAAAAGCTCTCTAAAAAATGTCGCTATAAAATAGTATCTCAGTGTCGCTATATAGCGACACTTACATTTCTGACAAATGTCGCTATATAGCGACATTAGAAATCGTCGCTATATAGCGACGTTTGCTTAGAGTCGCTATATAGCGACGCTTTACGGGACGTGCTTCCCATACCGACGATTAGCACCCCGCACGCGCTAAACGTCGGTACTTAAACATCGCAATAGTATCTGTGTGTAGTAGTGTTTCCTCTAGCTCCTAACCTTTTGGCAAACCATACATTTAAAGCAATGAATTATGTCAACTTTCATCTCTGGCTAAAAGAACTATGTAACTAGAGTTTGGTAGTGGCCAAAACTTCAATGAATGGTGGTTAATGCATCTCTTTAAGGACCAAATGGTGAAAGTGACATAGAGTTGCAATCCTCTCTCGAAAGAATCTAGTTATACTTGCAAATTCATGATCTAGAGAGACATACTAAAATTGACATTTTGGTGTAGAGAGAGAAGTCCTTACACATCTTGTGGCTCACCACCTAGATAGATTCGAAAATAGGAGCTAGCAACCGAGGTGGTGGTCTATACGTCCAGCGAATACCCTTCGCAAAAAGGGTGTAAAAGATTCTGTCGGCTATGCCTGGCAGAAATGCTCCTTCCTTTCGACGGTCTGGAGTACTGCATTCCCGAATGGCATGCCAAGCGAAGATGATATCCTAACAGATGGCTACTAGGGTAGCCACCGGAGAAATCGGCTAGCATCCCATCACTTGACTACATTGAGTGACCTAGATGTTCTAGGCAGTAATGCTAGAAATTGTCTCCCACACACCATCCTCCGGTAGAGGTGGTGGGCATGATGGGAGGGCTGAACTGCATCATGGATCTCAATCTAGGAGACCTGATGTCCATGTATCATGTAAGCCAGAGAGATAGGATCAATCGCAAAGGCGTGTCCTCCCCTCATGAGCTAGGCCGCCATCCCCCAAGTGAAATCCCTACTCATCCTTTGTGTGCTAGCTATTACAATCCTAAAGGATGCCAACCATATTCATTGTGCGACTGGGCAACCCCATAGCTAGTGCCATCAGACTAAAAAAGTAGGAAATCTTGTGTGGGTGCAAGCTCATCCAGAGATAGTGCCACAAGTGGGCTATGACCTCTCTCGGGACATCCTACTCTGACCAATGGCATTCCCTCGAGGAGGACCATGCCTGCTGCCTCAAGTTGTAAACGGTGCCCGATGCGAGTAGTGTAAGAAAAGAAGGAAACCTCCTCCACTTGGTCTCTAAATACCCTATGCAGGTGGGCCAGATCCACTCTCAAGGATCCCATTGAATGTCGCATAAGGGTCTACCCTCCCAAATCCATAGGTGCCCCACTGCTTCCTCCGGGGTTGATAAGACTATGGAGGGATCAGTGTACCAAGTCATGCCCAAACGACCTACTATCCTACCCCTCTGCCACTCTAGATCATCCAGGTCCACCTTTATCTCATCATCCAACTCTACCTCTGCCTCCTACAGCAGTGAGCCTCCCGACCTGGTCACCAGATCTCTAATTTCTACAAAATGGCCTAGCCTGTATGAGTCCTCCTACCAATCTCTGCCACACTCGATAGAGGCTCTTCATCAATGGAGAACTCTTCCTATCAAAGGGGCCTTGGAGACGACCCACCTGTAGGACTATTGCCACTAACCGCGGAGTGTTCCCAAGAAGCCCCCACTGGAGTAGGAGGTTCTAGGGTTCTACTCCTGGGGTGAGGCCTCTCACTACCAGATTTTCCAAAAGGGCTCTACTCTGCATCTCTGTTTACCCTGTTCCTAGGGCAAAATCGCTGTCTACTAGACCACTGTGGCTCCGTCCAATATTGACCAGAGAAATTTGCACCAAGCGCTCTAGCTTCCCCATGCAGCCCCGATGGAAACACCACCAAGAAGCAATGTACTAGGCTATGGCAAGGAGTACTTAGTAAACCACTAATGCTCAGCTCATGAGCGAGAGTCTGGTGGAGCTCCAGGACAAGAGCTTCCACCAAACACTCTCTAGGATTGGGCTAAACTACTACTCCACTGAGATGTCGATGCCAAGCTATCCCCCTCTCGGGATCCACCAAAAGTCAAAATAAACTCCTCAATCTCGAACCTCCTGGATCTCCACCGTGCCTATGAAGAAACCAATAGATTTGGTCCAATTTAGCTTGTTTAAGAAGCCTCACAATAAATGGACAAGGCCCAGATGCAGAGCTGCCATCCACATAGAGCACTGTATCATCTACAAATTCAGAGTCTTCCTCCTGCCGAATTGGAAGCCTCGTCCTTGTAAGGCCAAGTGCTTGAGAATGCATAAAATAGATGAACACCTCTGCCACAAAGAGGAATAGATAAGGGGCCAAAGGGCAACCCTGTCTACTGAACGGGAACGAGGAAAGGTCTCGCCTATGTGGCCCCCAATAATCACCTAGCTGGAGCTGCCCACATAAAGAGCTGAACCCCCTCTGATCCATCTCTCGAAGAAGCCAAGTCTCTGCATAGTCCCCTTTAAGAATCAACACTCCACTTTGTCATATGCTTTCTCGAAATTGAGAAGAAGAATGGCAAGAGGCTACGCCTCCTCCCTGGCCCAGTCCACTCCCTCCCAAAAAGTCAAGATATTATCCAAGATGCTGTGCTCCTGGACAAATCCGGTCTGTGTCTCGTGAATGATATCTGGAAGGTGGGGTCTCATATGTAGGCTCAAGACCTTAGCCAAGATTTTGTAAGCTATGTCAAGAAGGGTGTTCGGCCTCCACTAATGAATATTTGATCTATCTCCCCTCTTTGAAATCAAGCATATCCAACCTTTGCTCAAGCATATCCAAGCATATCCAATCTTTGAAATCAAGCATATCCAACCTTTGCTCAAGGAATGTGGAAGGAATCCAGAGTCAAAGATCACCTGGCAGCCTAACTTGAGTGCGGTGAAGATATACTCCGAGAAGCATTGAAAAAAGCTCGAAGTTAGGCCGTCCTCTCCTGGGGTCTTCTGGGTTGGAAGAGCCTATAAGGCCTCTTACAGGCCTCCCACAACTTCTCATCATTGAAGGGAACCTCCAAACATCTGCTAAGACTCTGCGAAACAATTACCGCCTCTCTAGCCAGAAGAGTGGTGGGTGAGGCCTCCTTCGACTGAAAGAGTTGGTGGTAGAAGGTTGGAGTCATCTCGAAGAGCTTCGGAGGGTCTGTGTGCATATTCCCCTATGAGTCCCTGAGTCACTGTAGTTGGATCCCTGCAGATTGTGGTCCTGTGGTTTGAAAAAGTTGCGTGGTCTCCTGCTACCTTGCTGAACCCATTTGGCCTAGGAAGAGTGGTATGAAAACTTTTCTCTACGGACCTCCAAATCATGTAGCTCCAACCGTGCACACTCCAAATGGTACCTAAGCCACTGGGACTTTGAATCTTGCTCCCTGAGTCTCTCGATAGATGCTAGGTCTCAGTGAAGAGCTCTCTCCCACTTCTGAAGAGCAGCTCTTCATCTAAGAGCCTAGCACTAGAGATCCTGGATGCTCCGCTCAATCCTCTTAGCTATCCATGCTGCATCTATCCTTTGGCTATCTCTAAAGCTCTACTATTATTTGCTGGAAGTCCACCTCCTATAAGAGATTGTATGGTATATGGACCCCCTTTTAGAAAAGTCCATGTCGGGCTGCTCCAAGTGAAGAACCGCTGTAGAGTGGTCCAACATCATAGTACCTGCTAAAATGTCATTTGAGCCACCATGAAGTAGAGGCCCAATCACTAATATAGAATCTGTCCAAGCACTCCAATAGCCCATCATGCCACCACTAGCCAAACAAGAACTGTAGGCTTCCCGAAAGCCTGGTAAACTCTGGCTCGCACCATGGATCCTTGCCGCTAATTCAAAAAATGAACTGCTTCCAAAAACTCCTGTCCCGAGCTCCTCTCCCCAGCTGGGATCTCTGCGAAAGAGGCTCCTCCCTGCTTATCATCCATGAACTCTAGGCTGTTGAAGTCACCTCCAACAATCCATGAGTCCACCTCTGGGAGGCAAAATGTGAGCTGCTGCTAGAAAGTCGAGCGGTGCTGTCTGTAAGTAGGTGCGTACACATTCAAGATACCAATCCAGGCCTCTCCTACTTGTAGGCCTGCATGACCTGGAAGCTTTGGGTCCCACCCAGGGAGAAGGTGATGTCGGAGTGTGATGTCTGTGTTGTTGAGAACATGTTCTCTTGAATCAAGAGAAAGTCAAATGGTCTACCAATGAGAGCCCATTGCAAGTCCTGATGGAGAATCAGATATTGCGGCTAGCTACAAGCATGGTCATGAAACCCGTGCACATTACAACTCACCACCGTCAAGCTCATGGAGATGGGACGGCAATGAACAAGGCTCGCTTGTGCATGGGAGCCTGCTCTAGGAAATCGAACTTCAACGACTTTGCTAGGGGTCTAGAGGGAAAGTAATATGTATCCGTGAGTCGAGGGACTAGTGTCGCCGCTCAACCCCTACCTTCCATACCAAATATTGCATGAAAAAAACATCTATGCTAAAAAGGTCGGCACACTACTGGAGCGTCTAGTCGTGGAGTTATGTGAGAACCGCCGTCTCTGGTGGCAAGCGGATTATTGCTACTACTGCCAAGCCTTGACCCTAGCTTCACTGGGAAAAAGCCAAGGTAAAAATAAGTAGAACCACCGTGAGTGAGCCAAAGATCCATGCCCTAAGGTCCCATCCACTCGTCCATCATCTAGTGTCCTTGGTGTTCCATCATTGCATCAAAAAGCTCGAGTCCACTTCTCCACCCCTTATGGAGGCAAAATGGAGCATCCGAACTAGGTGGGTGTAGGATCCTATCGCTCTGATGCCCCCTTTGCGGGGCTATAGGATCAGAATGGTCACAGTTTCGGGGGCACAAGGTATGTATCCAGGATCTCCAAATAGTTCTAAGGTCCCAACTGCCAGAACTCCCTCAGTAGAGGCCTCCTAGTAGGCATGCGAAGGCTGGAGGACTCAGCATCGGAACTCCTCTCCCCAGAAGTGTGAGAAGAAGAAGCTGAATCCTACGTGCCCAAAGCGGTGACCTAGTACTTGGGAGAGGGGTGCGGAAGTCTTTGCCTTACCCTTGCTTGCAAATGAGGGGTCTACTGCCTGGCGAGGTGCGCAAGGAAGAGGCCGCGGTTGTTGCTACCTGAGGGGATGGAGAGGGTGGCGGGTAATCACCATAGGAGGAGCAAGTGACGTAGGTGAGAGTAGGGGAGGCATGGAAGGGGGCTACTGAGAGGAGGCTGGTGGGGGTCCTAGGGGACGGGGAAGGCGGTTGTGCGGTATCTGCCACTATCGCAGTAGAAGGTCACTATGATGATGGCACCTGCGGCCTCTGAAGCTCCTCCTCAGAACTCTGAGGAGGGTGAGTCAGGGGGGCCATGGACACTGGTGCTCTAGGAGCCTCTGGTGCCTGCTCCTGCTGCTTTGAAGGATCCTGCGGCAACACACATGAAGCCTCTCCTCTGGAGGGGCCTGAAGAACATTGTGAGGTCGAGGGCCCTCTCTCTAGATCTCATGGTACGTCTACCTGTGGGCCACCAACTCGATCTCCCTGTGACTGTGTCGCTGCCTGTGCTCACCTCTTACGATTGGCACGCTGTTGTTGGTTCTTTTAGACCCACTTACTTTGCTTCTTTTTCCCTATCTTGGTCCACCTTCCCTCTGAAGGCTCAACCCAAGGGGATTGGGACTCTGCCTACTGTCGCTAAAACCGCTGCTGTGTCTGCTTGGATGGCCTCCAAGTCCCATCCTCTCTCGTGACACTATGATGTCCCCTTGTCTCCTATGAGGAAGGATGTGCCTTGCTCGGGTCTCTTGTACAATCTCTAGCTGGTGCCCTTTTTGCTTGCATCTCAAACACTGACCTAGTAATCTGGAGACCTCCAATCTTTGGTGAAGAGTACCTCCCTCCAAGGTCTCCAAGAGAATCACCTCTGGGAGGGTATCCGGGTGCTCTCTACCACCGACCTAAGTCGAGGAACCCCATCATCTCCCGCAACTACCGCCTTGACTCTGAAGGGTACTCTAAAACTGTCCCAAAAGCCCGCCTAATCAAAGGAAGGATGGACCCATATTCCCTTGGACGCCTCGAGAAGCGGAGCGTCACTAGAAAGTGGAGAACATGGTGAGTCGAGTCCATGTCCTCCCCTGTGATTCCATGATACCAAGGGATAAGATACACTAAATGAGCACCTAGGAGAATAGGGCTTCTCTCCACGAGAGCTAGAGCACTATCCGGGGAGCTAAGCTAGAGGAGGTAAACACCACCAAGTGACCTCCTGGATGTACCATTTAGTGCCAAGTTGGCCTGGATCCAGTCCCTAGTCTATCTCCTTGAGGGAGTGAGGCCGCCGACTATCCTATAAGAGATAATAGATACACTGCTTGCTATACCTATTGCTTACCCACTGGTGGAATAATGACTTTGACAGAGATGGGGAAGTCGAGGGTGCTGCCATAGAGCCCCTCTGGCCAGACCGTAGGTCACCACCAAAAGTCCAGTCACTAGCAATGAGCAATAAACTGCACCTCCCAAAAAAGGAAGGAAACTAGAAGGAGAGGAAGAAAGAAGGGAAATGAAGGCGCTCGCGAAACAAAATAACGTCAAGAAAATTGTCCCAGCCACGTAACAACCCCAGACTTCTTCCACAAGCAAGCTCTAAATCTTGTAGAGGATAATGGAATGCACAAAGTGAAGCTGCCAAGAGAAAGAGCGAGCCACCAAAAGACTACGAAGTGCTCCATGGACTCGGGATTATCTTCATCTCTTCGTATTCTTGAGGGGATTGGCTAGACTTACGAAAGAAAGGCTTGAAGGTTGCCAGCCCCTAATACATGAGCTACCAGGAGTCTCCTTTGCTGAAGATGCAAGCTAGACTTGTGCTGAAGGAGAACCTAACTGACCCACAGCGGGCTGAGGGCCACCTTTTTGCTCAAGAATAGCTCCACGGTTGTGGGTTGGTGCGTGCTGCAAATAATGGCCATGGGCTGAGGGTGGCCACGAGTTGTAGCAGCCCTGCTGCTGCACAGGAGAGCAGTTGTACGACAACCATAGCCTGCACGATGGGCTGTGGTGATGAAAATCCTGAAAGGGAGTCGCAGGATTAGCGCGGATCCCGATGAAGACCTTACGTGCACTCAGCCTCCGAGTAGGCAGGACGGCCACCAGGGAAGAGTGCGAGCGGGGGCGAGGAGGTTGCTCGTGTAGCTCCTAGGTAGAGGAGCGCCCATCATGGGATCACAGTTAATATGTTTTTTGCACTTCCCTCATCTTTGTGGATTGCAAATAAGACTTTATGGTTGCCACACATCTGTCTCTCTCTCTCTCTCTCTCTCTTTAAGGAAAGAAAATGATTTTTCTTTATTGATACTTCTTTTCCAAGATATTGCAAAGGAAATCACTACAAAACTGTCACACCATAAACTAGAGAGTTAAAGTATCAAGATATGGACTCTACTATCAAGCCCCTCTTGCCATATTTTTTGCACTTCCTTTTGTCTTGACCTTCTTCCTTTAACCTTAGTGCCTTTACCATATCGTTTCACCGGTTCTGCATGAGAAGACCATAACTTGTGTAGCCAAAGAAGTAGAATTTCGTGAAGTAGAAACAAAGTTGAATCTCCAAAATGGAGCATACCTATGTCGAACGTGTTGCTTTTGGTGTCCATCACTTCGGGAGAATGTTCCTTGTCAGCCCCATCAGTATAGACAATACACAACAGAAGGAGGACTACGAACCAAGAAACTTGACATGCTCTTATAGTGATACATCCATGAGTTCCAGCTATGGATGTTTTGATTGAGTATCTTGTCCATGAATGCAGAATTCCTCTGTAATCCACAAAACAATAACATGCAATCAAACACAGCATGAAATTCCCACAGGAAGACGACGGTCTAGCTTAGGCAGATACATCTACAGAAGATTTTGTTCAAAGACTTTAATCAAACCTTAAACCACCTCTTAAACCATGCTTTCCAAAAACAATCACAAATTTCCACATGGACCTCCCAAAACAAATACAAACGAACCATACCTATACCCTTTCCACAGGGCATGCAAAAAAAGAAGAAGTTTTCAAAGGGGAACTTGTTGAAGATGGTCCTTTTTCTGCAGATCCACCATTATTTGAATGTATTTGAGATGGACATTGTTAATGGGATGTTAACATTCATTGGCTCAAAATATTCTATAAAATGTACATCCTTGATACTTTCTCAATGTAGCCCTCGAATTTCTTTGAGATAAGCGATTTTGAGATTTCCCTTAAAGGGGTGTAGCTTAAACGGATGTTGAGGATGAGGCCTTTTGTAGATGAGAATTAGGCCTTTTGTTGATGCACATAGGAAGATGGTTCAAGGAATTCTCTTAAGAGTCCAAACTATGATATGATTTGGGAGGCTTAATTGTTAAAGATTTAAAATGTCTTGAACATGTTTGAGAAGGTCAGTGCTTGAAATTAACTATATGTGTTATTTAATTATTTTAAACACATTCAAGAGGATTCCCTAGTCGTCATAAGACATCTTTTTCTAGTGGTAGCTTTTTGAATGTTGTATTACTTTTTAGACATCTTTTGACTCCTTAAAGTCCACACATTCTTATGAGTTGCGAGTTAAAGAATTGAAGTTCCTAAGCATCTAGATGTGCAAGATGGGTTGTGGACTAAGACATGCATTTGATGATGATATGTGCACTCTATATGTCCAAGTCTCACAACTAACTCACGAATGATGATAGATTTGCCAAATTCATTCCATAGTTATAAATACCTTTGGAGCATACAATGGTTATTAGAAGCGTGAGTTACATGCACATAATTAACGAATTCGAGTGGCACTAGTGATATAATGTTCAACTTAAAGGGATTTTACCGATAGCAAACAGTGGTTAGGTCAGTCGAAGGCCGCTGAGGACTAGGGATACAGGACAGTTCCCTCCGTCCCTCCCTCCCTGTTTCTTTGTTTTGTTAGTAGCAACCAAGATTGTGCATGGTGAGCTTTCTCACAAGCACATGATGCAGCCCTCCCCTTTTCAGCACACCAATGATCAACAGCAGTGGATGATGATACAGCAGCCAATTCAAGAGCAGTACGCACAGGGTCTATTGCACTATCAAATGCCGCAGAGCTATGAAGAAGTCAGAACGCTGTGGGTGGGGGATCTGCAGCATTGGATGGATGAGAACTATCTTCGAGACTGTTTCGCTATAACAGGAGACCAAGTTATCTCCGCCAAGGTCATCCGGAACAAGCTAACTCTCGTCTCAGAAGGCTATGGATTTGTGGAGTTTATGTCCCACGCCGTAGCTGAGAGAGTGTTGCAGACTTACAATGGGACGCTGATGCCGCAGGCAGACCAGGCCTTCAAGCTGAATTGGGCTTCTTCTGGGTTTGGTGAAAGGCGCCTTGATGGAGGTGGTTCGGACCATTCTATATTCGTGGGAGATCTTGCACCCGACGTCACAGAATATATTCTTCAAGATACATTTCGGTCCCGTTATCCCTCCGTGAAAGGTGCCAGGGTGGTTATGGATCCCTACACAGGTCGCTCGAAAGGTTATGGTTTTGTGAGGTTCGGTGATGAAAATGAAAGGACTCGCGCTATGATGGAAATGAATGGTGTCTATTGCTCAAGCAGACCAATGCGAATAAGTACGGCGACACCTAAAAAAGGCCTGACTCAGCAATACAATAAAGCTGCATCTACATACCAAGCTCCCCAAACCTATGCAGCGCAACCAACACAAACTTTCGCAACCGACAATGATCCAAACAATTCTACCATCTTTGTTGGGGGTTTGGACCCAAACGTGACAGATGAAGAGTTGAGGCATGTTTTTGGTCAATTTGGAGATCTAGCTTATGTGAAAATTCCTGTTGGAAAAGGTTGCGGATTTGTTCAATTCACACATCGTACTTGTGCGGAGGAAGCCCTTCAAAAGTTACATGGGATGGTCATTGGTCAGCAAGCTGTGAGGCTTTCATGGGGTAGAAGCCCGGCAAATAAGCAATGGCAGCCTGCAGGTTGGGTCCAGGGTCAGGTTGAACCAAACCAATGGAACGGAGGATACTATGGTTACGGCCAAGGTTATGAAGGTTATGGATATATGCCGCAACAGCAGGATGCTTCGGCTTATGCCTACGGTAACTACCCTGAATATGGAAACTATCCTGAACAACCGGCTGAACTTCAAGCGGGAGATGTAAGCACTACTCAGACAGAGGAAAATAGGGAGGAAGAAATATTTGATCCTCTGGCACCTCCTGACGTTGAAAATTTGAATGCCGCATACATTGCCCTGCATGAACGGTCAGCGGTGGCTCATCATCTTTGGCTTAGAACTTCAGAGGATGCGTAGCTGGTATGGCATCAACGTCCAACGCTGGTATACCATCAACGTCCAATGTTGCTTCCAGAAAGTTTTTAGTGGAGATTTGAATATGTAAGCAGGTATGGATAGGTTTCATAGCGCCATATTAACGCTGCATGCTCAATTTTTTAAAATTGAGGCCATTGTATCATTAGGGTTCCAATTCCTTAGGTCAAGATACTTCAGAACTTCATTTGTTTTGTCCAGTCAGTTCCATTGTGCAGACAATGGCAAATTCTGGCATTTGTGCTGTTGTCTGCTAGACTAGCTCGGGACTCGGCTTTGAAAATCGAACCTTGCTTGCTAATGTAGCTGCAACACTGGCTGGTTTTAGCTATACATGTACTAGGCTAACAAATCTTATTGTAGTCTCCTGACTGACTGTGTAGTCCTGCTGGCAGTGGTTATTTTGTAACATGGATCTTACAGTTTTGAAGTGTGTGGCAGATTTCTGGTTGGACAGTTAATGTGGTATTGAGTTCTGTCTGGCATGACGTAGGTGTTAACTTGAGAATACATTGCCACAACCTTGAAAATGCAACCATTGCTTTTGCTTATAAAGATGTTAGAGATAATGAGGTTATTTCTATTGTTGCAGCGGTTCTTTCTATTGTTGCAGCAGGTAGGCTGCTGTCAAACTTCATTTAGCTATGAAAGGGTTTCAGTATAGGCGTATGGAAAACAGTATTGCAGGTGTTTGGAGGTTTCTTTTAAGAGTTTGTTTTGGGACCACATTTGCTTCATTAAAGATTTTTGGTGTGATACTGGCAAATACTAAAGTGTTTTGCTGTGGGCTGCGTCTATGCGGCATAGACAGTGTGCTTACGTATAGGGCCATGTTGGTTTTGAAGCAGTTCAGAGTGAACAATCTGACTCTATCTGCAGTGTTTCAAAAATTTTGTAGGAGGCTCTAGCTTAATTGACAGTCCTTTTTTGTGGCTCCAAGGAAATTTCGGTGAGAGCAGCATGTGGATTTTTCAAGAGTGTCGCAGGTGAAAGTCAAGTCAAAGCAAAGGTTACTTCAGATGGTGGAGAACAATATATGGTACTGTGAGTCTGATTATCTGTAGTTGGTATTTGGGAAGACCAGTTTAAAAAAGCGAGGGTTACCCCATTTTTAAACTATTGGCTAGTAAACCAAATACAAGAAGGCTTGTATAGTTGTTGGTGTAAGGCGTTTTTAGATGGCCAAATGATGTGCAAAGTCAAATTTATAGAAAACATTAAGACGAATGTTGTAGCTGCCTGGTCGGCAATCTAGATCCTATCCACTCTGTGCTTGCTGGGAATTAACGTGCAGGTTGGGAACCCATGTTGGAGCCACTGTGATTGGAGCACTGTCTGCTGGTGGGTTATCTGTGGCTTTTGGTACCTCAGCTTCCTTCCAGCTTAAGTAGTGGTGCATTCATGTTGACCAGCATGCTTAGTTAGTGATGGAGGTGTTCTTTCTTTCAATGAGAAGTACATTCCTCCTCAGATTTCATTCCCTTTATACTTCTTGCAGGGTTTCCCTTTATATTTTTCTTTTTTTTTGCAGGGTTTCCCTTGACTTTTTCCCACCCTGGTTCATTGGCCAATTGGCTTGCGGGATGGCTTTCTTTTCCTCTTCCTTTTTTTTGGGGGGGTTTTCCAATGTTGTTTTCGACTCGGCATTCTTGGACTTTCTTAGTTATGCTGGTCCATTGGAGTGGGCTTGGACCTCCTAGTGGACTTTGGTCCTTATCTTGGCTTTGGAGTTGCCTGGTCCGGTGATAGGCAACAGAGGTCTGTTTTCTTCTGCCTCTATAGCTCAAGTGTGTCTTTACAACAACATTTTCAAATAGATGGAAAAAGTTTAGTAGATAATGTGTTGTACATTTCTAAGGGCCTTCAGGATTTGTGTGTAGTGTTTCCTTTTTCTTGTTGCTGGGTCATATACTTGTATTTGGCCCTTGTTCTGCCCAAATTGAACAATTCCATAGTGGGGTTGAGTTTAGACACAGAAAGCTCCTTGGTGTTGTTGGATGTATCGCCTCCGTCTTGAGATGAAATATTTGGTAATGCCACCTTGGAAACAGACAGGCTAGAAGTGTTTTCAGTGCTATTGTCTCAGGTTTCGCAGCATTTGCAGGATTTGTGCACACTCAGCATAGTGCACGAGGCCTAGTTGTGCTTCTTTCATATAGTTTGTGGCACCCATTTTCCATCCTTTTGTAGTGCATGTAGAGGATTATAATTTGAGGAGTTCGTTTAGAAAACTGGGAAAAGTTCACGTGGATGAAAATATGATCTTCAGAATGTTGGAAATGGTGTGGTCACCTCCCCATCTGTAATCCCCCATATGAGGAGAGCATGGGGGCCCGGGGGGGGGGATCAAGGAGTGATGTGGTTGCCACATGGGCAGCACTTTGACTGCCATGTGGGCAGCAAGATCACAGCAAAACAAGAAGGGATGGGGCTGCCACATGGGCAGCAGGTCCAAGGACAAACATGGCGGATGGAAGGTGCCATGGTGGACTGCAACAGTACGGGCAGACACGTGGCAGTACAAAATGACTCTGCAGGTTTGTGAGCTGGAGCAGGGTGCCTACCTGACAGATAACATCAGATAACCATACGGACCAGTACGGAAGTCTCCTTCAGGGTGTAAGGAGATGTTGTAGTGGTTCCGGAGGCTGGAAGAGCCTTGGAACAGAGGCGGAACAGCAGATCTGAATGTGCGCCTGTTTGGAGCAGGTTTAGGTGACCAGAAGAGGCCTGGAACATGTCGGCTAGTGGGCGCGACTGCCTGGCCAGTGGCAGCCAGGCACGTGGCCAGGCAGGGCCAGCCACAGCTCAGCAAATGTGCCCCCACCAGTCGGTTTATACACTGGCTGGGTCGGTGGGACAGGCTGTTTGGGTCGGCCAAGACCCCTAAGGGGTCAGCCAGTTTGGGGGGGCTATGGGCTCCTATAAAAGGGGCCCCTTGGGGTCTCATAATACATCATCTGGAGCAGCAGTACAAGAGCAGACTGGAGCAGGAGAAGGCAAGCCAGAAGGGCTTCCACGAATCCAAGGGAGAGGTGGCAAAGGACCTGCAGACATAGCTTACATGAGGCTGCACACCTAGGCTGACAGTTAGGGCAGCAAGGTGTAGAGATCAAGGCACGGAGTTTAAGTCTAAAGAAGCTCGGCAAGTAGCACGCGGGCTCAGGGATCTAGACGTGCCACAGAGGTAATAGGACCACCTTTTGGGGTAAGGACAGAGGACCATGATTTGGTGGGACTTTGGACTTCTTTTGTATTGTGTCCTGTCAGGCGGAAATATATTTGTGGTTGGTTCTACTCTTGTGGAGCATTGCCTATTTACTGGGTTGCACACACACATGTATGTTGACTACACACAAGGAAAGAAGTTTTGGATTCCATAGTCAAACACTTCCATGTGAATTCCTGGGACGCTCTATCAGTCTTCCGCTGTGGGATTGTTTGGTTCATTTCTAACACACAACAGATTTCCTACATTTGTATATCTAGAGTGGCTTCTTTAGAGATGAGTTTTGGATTCCATAGTTAAACACTTCCGTGTAACCGGCCTTTGAAAACTCCAAAGGGCAATGAACAGTTAATAACCAGCAAATACTTGATTTTCAGTCACTTAGAACTTTCCACAGCAAAACAGAAAACAACATCCGAGAGCTAGATTGCCCCTGTCCTGCACCAGACACCAGATTGGCCCTAACCTTACCGCCCCTTCAGTATTTCTTTATCTTTTATTCAAATACAAAGAAAGCACTGTCATGTATCAGCCCAAAGACAGCCACCTGAATAATCCGTTCACAGGCAGTTCCGTCCTGCTATGCAATCACATAAAAGGCATCCCAGTCTAGTGCAACATTCCATGGCATCCCTTCCTCCGATTTTGACTGAGGGTTCTAACTTGGCAGCTCTTATACGCACTAGGGGAGTCCTGGCAGGAGAGAAATCTGTCAAACCTGTCAAATCTGTCTTGGCAGCTCTAATACCTGTCAAGAGAGTCTTGGCAAGACAGAGGACAACAAAACAACCACACCTGGCTGTTCTTGGCAAACAGAAGGGCTAGGTGCAACAAAGCAATAGGATCTGAAGATTCTGAGGCAGTAGGAGAGCTTTTGGGAAGCAATTGTTTGATCTGAAGGCTCAGGGAACCTTCAAACAGCAACAAGCAAAAAGGCAAATCTGTTTGGAGCAGTTCTCAAGCACTCTGGCAAGCAAAATCAGCAGGAGCAGCCCTGGAAGAGGTGAAAAAACAGCAAAAACGATTTCCTTCTGGCATCCTTCAGCCCTTGGCAGTCCAATCTTGGTAGATGAAATGGATCTAGTACCAATCTGGCACCCCAGAAGCGTGTTTGGTGACCTTGGAGTGGATCTGGAACACCGAAATCAGGTCTAGCAGCCCTGGAAAGCCTCTGGTAAGTGTGACTCAGCAAAACCTCCGGCGTGGATAGAGTTGCCTGGAAGCTCCAAACTACTAGGAAAAAGTGCCATTTTGAGAGGCGCTTGGCTTGGAAGGCTCCTGAAAGAAGTGCGAATTAGATTTGGGCTTTTGGGAAGGCATGAATAGCAGGCATGCAGCAAAAACGAACTGATCTGGAGGCTCCCCCTCACCCCTGGTTGACCCATGAGTGCTTTGCGCTTTGATAATGATACTCCAACCCCACTCAAACTTTGAATATGCCCCCTCTTGCAATCCTTTGGTTGCCTAACTCTCATCATACTAACCAGTGCTTGGGTGCCAAGAAACGATGTTTGCTAATCGGGTTGTACAAGTATGGACAGAATTTGTATGGAGACAAAGAATGAATTATATAGTCACAAGAGTTGTTCACAACACCATGTAATTCACATTGCTTAAAGGGGGAGGCTTGAGGCTTGTTACTTCTAGTTGTAGCTGCAGGGAAGTGCTCGTGCAACAAACAATAAAAGATGCCCGTGTGTGTGTGTGTGTGTGTGTGTGTGTGTGTGTGTGTGTGTGTAGAGCACGCTAGTGCAAGTAGCAATGATCGCTTCCCCTTTGGTAATTTTTCTCTATATCTCCTACAATAATATTCAAACCAAGAACCCAAGATCAAATCTTGAGCACACTTGCTTCCTGCCTTCTATGATGATCTTGGTGCTCTATAAACTTGTTTGGATCACCGCTCAGATTGTGCCCATGCTATGCCTAGGATCGCTAATGCCTAGTTGTTAGGATACTTGGACTCGAGTTAGATCGAGTTTGATTACCCAAAGTCTAATTGTGTCCTCATGGTCCCGGGTGTGGTGATGGAGGGGGTTGACTAAAGCGAGGTGGGCTTTGAAGCTAGGTGGCCAATACTTGGAGGAATGGGAGTGTGAGGGGTTAAGGTTGGAGTAATGTTTGCACTTAGACATGGGGAATTGGGTTCTTAGAGGATGTCGAAATAGTCAGGGATGAATGATGCAACGGTAATTGAATCTCAAGACAACCTTGCATGAAGGAGATGAAGGGAGAATTCACATGACCATCCTTTTGCATGGTTTATGATGATTAATTTAATCATTAGTGGAGGGGTTGTTAATTACTTGATAACCCCTATTTATGGCATGGATTGATGTGCCCAATGCATGCGGAGGCACCCAAAGTGAGGTTAAATTAAAGTCCAAACAAGATAGGAGGACATGTGGTAGGGATTTATTAAGCTTGAGAACCACTCCGCCTTGTAAATCAAAAAGCTGCACTATGCTATTGGTGAATATGCAGAGTCCAATCCATCCCAATTTGAGGTTAGGCTTGACGGGGCCCAACTTGGCATTATAGAGTATGACAAGCATACCTTTCTTGAGAACCTCTTGCACTATGTGCCAATTGTGCTAAGCTTTGTTTGCATTGAATGACTTACTATCACCACACAGCTGGCTCGGAGCTCAGGCTCGGAGCTCATTGAGCTTAGACACTTCATGATGGATCCTCATTCTCCAAGTTGGTTCTTGGTGGTGACTCGGAAGCTCAACACTTAAAATTACAAGGGAACCACAACCTTGAGTTTGTAAGCATATAAAAAATGGAGTCAGATTTGCAATGACCTTATAGGCCATCTTGTATGCCCATAGTGCTATGTGGAGCTTGGTGTCCCAATCTCTATGATGATTTCTTACACTCTTTGTTCAAGATAAATTTCAGTACCTTGTTAGCCACCTCGGCTTGATCGTTGTAGTAGGGGTAATATGTAGTTTTATCCTGTGTTGGAGAACTATGAACCTAGTGGTGAGTAAAATGAACACCTCATTCAGAATATGGCTAGCTTGGTCAATCAAGAATTAGATTTGGTAGCCATACTTGCAGATGATGTTCTCATAGATGAACTTGTCTATACTCTAAGCCTAGTTGTCTTCCATGATGTACCGTCATGGATGTCCTATTCTAGGACTGGTAACTTATTGAACTAAGTTTGTAATTCAACACTTTTTCCAAAAATGTGCATGAAATACATAACGCCGACTTACAAAGGCCTAAAACACCCCACAGGAAAAAACAATAGCACAAGATGCACCAAACAACTCTCAATTTTGTTGCTATGATCGTACATTCATCCTAAAAAAATATATTCTCTCAACTTGATTCTAAAAGTTTTTAAACGAGAAGAATAAAAGGAACAAATGTTCATAAAAATGCAAAAATATAGTTAAACCTATCAAAATCCTCCTAAAAGATTCCATTAGCAAAAGGAAACTTTTCCTCGAATATAATTGATTGACTTTTTATGTAGCCACACCAATACATCAATGCCAATGTTGAATCCACAAGCAAAAGAAGTATGCAACATCAATTACTCTCATCGTTCACAAGGCCCAATCTCTTCGCAAGATGCTACACATGCTAAGGTTGTCCCCTCTTGCTACCTCCTCTCCTTGTCAAACAATTAGATAGTAGCCATGCCACTTTACCTTGAAAGGTTGGTGACACAAAAAAATAAAATAAATAAATAAATAAATATATATAACATATCACAAAGAGCTTGCCCAAAGGGAGGACTCTTGTGTGCTCAAAATTATCACACAAGCATCCTAAATGTGTACATGCATTTTTATAAGGAGGAATAGCCCTAAAAACCGATTCTAATCTTAGAGTATAGGAGGACACTTTCAAACTAAGATAGAGAAGATCCTTCTCAAAACTAGATCAAGGACATTGACTCATAACCACCCTAAACATATAGACATCTAAAAGTTGTGGTTTGTCAGTATACCTCTAGAAGTCAACAAAATGAGCTCTAGGACAATGTGAGGGGCATGTTGGCAACACATTCCATGGTTGCTACCAAGGAAGCATTATATAAGTGAAACCTTGAGTGACATTGGATACATTGTAGTAACCACAACAAAAAATGTAGCTTCAAGAGAGGAGTTGTTCATTAAACATGATTTCTAGGCATGTTTATGCCACTTCTGTATTATTACATCATTGTTTCATGAACGTTGGTGCTCATCTATTTTGTTTTCTACTTTTGTATCCCACCATATGGTTGATAACTTGTTTTTCTAGAGTTTTCTAAACAACCTCTACATGCTTGTGAAATTATTTTGTAATACAAATACACTCTATGGTCTTTCATAACTTAATCTTTTTGAAATGAAAAGAGATAATATTCGATGCAATATTTGAAGAAAATACAAGTTGGCTTCTTCTTTTCTCTCCTTTTAGGGAATTAAATTTTGTGTGAACATATTCCTCGTTGATTTCTTGCTTGAATCACCTAAGGAATGCCTCAAACAAGTGCTTGTAGACACACAAGTGGTAGTAACTTGTAAATCTTCCTTAGATGTGCAAATGAAATGACTACACTAGTGCATTATTTCAAGCAACTGACATGATTTGAATGCTTTTTAACATGAATTGAAACTATTGAGGCAAGGCTCTAGGGACCTATGCACTCATCTACTACTGATCATTCCACTCACTTCTTCCACTCATTTTTGTAGTAGTTCCCATCGTAATTACCAAATGTTGGTGGCTTTTCCCCTCACCCTGCTGGCCTATTAGTGCTTGGTGATTCAATAGTGGTATTTGACCTAGGAATATGCCCCTCTTGCACTCCATAAGTTGCCTAACTCTCATTGTCCTAACTGGTGCTTGGGTGCCATAAAACAACGTTTGCTAAGGGAGTTGCTACAACTATGGAAAAAACCTATTTAAGGATGGGGGGGGGGAAGGAGTTATACAGTCATGAGAGAAGTTTAGAACACCAATTACTTTGTATTACTCAAATGGGGAGGGATAAGGCACGTTACAACTTGTCGTAGTAGCTACAAGGAAATGCTCATGCAGTAACAAACACTGAAAGGTTCTCATCTCTCTCTCTCTCTCTCTCTCTCTCAACACAAAGCACACTAGTGCTAGTAGCAAGAACTATTTTGTCTTTAGTATTTCTTCCTTAGATCTCCTATAATAAGATTCAAACCAAGAACCCAAGAGAGAATCTTGGGCATGCTTTCTTCCTACCTTCCATGATTATCTTGGCATTTTATAACTATTTAGCCCACTATTTGAGCTTGAAAACCTATCAAATACCTTAACCAAGACCTTAAACAAGACACTTAACAAATGCCTTAATCAAGACCTTGACAATACCTAAAGGAAAAGCTATCAAAAAGACTCTGCCCACTAACAGACATAGAAAATATGGAAAAGCAAGCAAAAAGTCAAATGACCAAAAGACAAAAAACAATCCAATGAATTTTTGTAATTACAATACAACAAAGGCTAACAAAGGTCACCCTTAAACTACTAAAGCTCACCTTTAGAGACCCATAGGAGACAAACATCCTTGACAACGATCAAAAATCAAAATAACATGCACATACTCAAACTTATAGAATAAATGTTCAAAGTTCGTCTTTTCCATATAATGATGAGAGGGTTCCATGGAGAGATATCTTGATAATCTCTTTTTAGTTGAAACCTTGGATTTTGGAGATATGCCATGCCTTGAAGATTCCATAAGATGAGACCATGTTAATATACTCAGGTTTGAATTCTGTTCTAATGATATATTATTTTGATCTTTAGTAGTCTTGATAAAAGTGTATGTATGTTATAATATAACGAGGCAGAAGTGTGTGTGTGTGTAATGGAGGGGGGGCTCTACCTCGAGACAATAACAAAGCAATCTACCAAATGGTTTTCAGTCTTGAGGAAACTAAGGTCCTTGAGTCTTAGGTTAACGATTTTAGAATAGCTCCCAATGGGCTAAGTACTAGGTCATAAATCCATGTTGGGGTGCTTGGGCTTCAAATTTTAAAATTTAAGTACTAATTTTGATATCTAGGGCCTCGAGCTCTCAATTTCTATTGCGAGTTCTTGATTTCAAGTGTCGTGATCTCTTAGGGCCAATGAGTGCATAGGATCCAATGATGGACTCTCAACTGTTAACTGATGTGCTCCACCTGTGGGCCCCCCATTTCTCTCTCTCTCTCTCTCTCTCTCACACACACACACACACACACACACACACACACACACACACACACACATGCATGCACGGTCGCACACATGCACACACATAAACACATGCACGCATGGTCACACACATGATGTTGGGTTTGTTGGGTAACCCTCTAGACAAGGATTAAATGTTGGGTTTGTTGGGTAACCCTCTAGACAAAGTGTTGAGGATAAAATCTTAGGTTTGTTGAGTAGCCCTCTAGGCAAAGAGATGACAACAATTGAGCATGATACTCAAGATGAGGGTTTCTTTAATGAATTTGAAATAGGCACTCAAAACAAAAGGCATGCAAAACCGAGCATACTCACCAAGGTCCCTATCAAACTGATTTGGACGCTCTCAGCCCGAAGGACATGTCTATGAATGTTAAGGAAAGGGAACTGAGTCTCTCATACCTTGCTATAATTTTTTTATCTTGTGGCATAAAACACCTCAAAGAGAGAAAGACACTTTAGTAGAAAGTACTACAAAACGAGAGAGGTGATATGTTGCATGTGAAGCATGCATCTTAAAGAGTAGGATATAAAAATTTATTCAAAAGCATCAAAATTTACAAGCATCTAGAAGAGTATAGGATATGACAATTTATAACAATTTACAAGCACCCTAAAGAGTATAAGATATAACAATTTATTTAAAAATGTCAAAATTTTGTTTTGCACATACATGCAACCAAGCAATCAATCAAAGTACACTATTTGAGCTTCTCCTAAACCAAAGGACACACCTAATTGAGAACATCAAGTGTTGTTTAAAGGGCCTCCAATGTCATGCTAAATTATGCACACCCATTGGAGGGCCCGCTCTATAGCTTCTTGATTTGTTAAAAACCAAAACCGATTCAGAAAAGGGAATCCAAACTTGTGGGACTACTGCATGGTGGTCCTAAAACATTGATAGTTGGTGATATTGGTATCTAGATTCACCCTAGAATGGAAAAACTTGAAAATATGCAATTTGTGCATGTGCAAAGATCTTTTAATAAATCCAACACTATTTACGATTATTTATTGTTTCTTTTTCCATGTACTTGCTATATGGATGTTAAACATGTCAAAGCTCTTTGATTCATCAAAGTAATCTATTTCTAACAATAGTTTTTTGAGTCATATAGCTTCACATGCACCTGTTGTGAGTGCCCTATATTCTGCTTCTATTGGGAAGACAAAGAACCACTTGGCTATTTGTTTGAAAACCATGATATAGCACCTTGATAAAAAAAAAAAGCATATCCTTGTGTGGATCTCTGGTCTCATGATCTCCTGCATAGTCATTGTCACAGTATCCATGCAACCTTAGATGACTTCTTCTATATTCTATTCCAAACTATCTTATACCTTTGATGTATCTCAAGACTCTTTTGGCTGCATTCCAGTGAGTCTGTTTTGAATTTGCCATAAACTATGCTAGTGATCTTATTGCATAACAAATATTTCATCATGTGATAGTCAGATATCTAAGAAAGCCAATGAGATGCTGATAGTACTTGTCATTGACTGTAGGCTTTTCTGGATCTTTAGTAAGTTTCAAAATTTATTCCATGGGAGGTCTGCAATCGTGCAATCTGCCATATGAAACTTCTTCAAGAGACTGTCCATATATTTTTGCTTGCTCACGAAGGTGATGTCTGAGTCTCTCCAAAACTCAATACCAAGATAATAATGCATAAGTCCAAGATCTTTCATGTCGAACTCTACAGATAAGTCTTGTCGAACTCTACAGATAAGTCTTGTTTCAACTTGCTGATGAAGCTATAATTGCTTCCTGTCACAATCAGATAATCCACATCCACAAGTGCAATAGTCATGTCTTCCCTTCGAACCGTGTCATAGAGAGTATGACCTGCATTGAATTTCATATATGAGATTAGCTGACTGGGTTGATGATGTGGCACAAGGATTAAATATGTTAACATGGAAGATTGCAAGTCGATGATGATGTGGCACAATAAGATTGTGGCCCCTTTGCATGGGGGTTGCCACATGTTAATCTCTTGACCACCCCCTTGTGTGGATGACCCAATGGATAAGGCGGGTGCAACATGTCACGAGGAGACCTCATCGAAATCTACCTGATATTGATGTAATCTTAAAGATTCCATCAAGGTCTCCATGTGCAAGAGTGTCGGCTAAGGCCATGAGCTATATCGTCAATGGCACCATTTGTGTTTTGACTAGTCGATCATTGCAGTTGCAGATGGCGTAGACCTTGGAGATGCTGGGTCATTTGGGGGAGCTCAGTTGGCCGTGTCCATCACCTCAATCAAGCCAGCCATCTATGTGCTTGTTGTTTGCTGCAATTCATGAGCGAAGAAGGCGTTGGTGTTTTGCCTTGTTGAGTATGCATCTTGGGCATCGAGGAGGCGTTACAGTGTTGTGAGCCTCGTGGGAGCTTCTGTTTGTGTATCAGAGTGGTCTCATTGGACTGGTGGCGCTACATCTATTGGAGGCAAAAGCTTTGAGGTCGTGGATGTGTCAGGAGGAGCGCATGTGATTGTCGATCACGACCTTGATGCTCATAGTAGCTGTCTGAGTCGTTGAAGGCTTTGGAGCTTGATCGATTGACGAAAATGGCTGTTGTTTTGTCATCGATGTGTAGGTCGCTATTCTGTCGATGGAAAAGCTCAAAGGTGCTGATTGGTCATCTGCATAGGTGAGGACTTCTGCATATGGAGCATTGAGCCAGCGGTTGTGAGTCGATGGTTGCTGGAGCTACACATCATTGCAGCTTTGTTGAGGCTGGCCATTCTGTGTCACGTGTGTTGAGTCAGTCAATGGAGCCCATTGGGTCTGCTCAGGCTATGCAGTTGGAGGTAGATGGAGATTGCATTATAGGCGATAGAAAGTTGCTGGCTATGGAGGAGCTTTTGGCTGTGTTACTAGCATTGAAGGGAGGACTTAGTTGTGTTTACTGTGATGCGCTTGGCTGTCGGGTCACAAGGAGCATGAAGGCTTTTCTACAAATGGAGAGTCTCGTTGAGGAGTCGATGGAGCTAGCTAGTTTGAGGAGTAGCTTGGCCATAGGGATGTCGACATTGATGTTGTAGGTAGTCTTGCCATCTCTACTACCTGGAGCTAAGGATGTTGTAGATAGAGTTGCATGGGAAACCTTCAATCGTTCTCGCTAGATAGTTGTTGAAGGTCAAAGGATTGGAGACTCTAAAAGACATGAAGTCTTTCTCTCTTTCTCTTTAAAGAATCATAAAGGAACAAAGAATACAGAAGACTCTGCTCCCAAATCATCAAACCTCTCACAAATCTCTCTCGTTCACAGAAGACTATGAAGAACTCTCGCTCTCTTTCTCTTGGATCTCTCAAGCAAGAAGAAGAGGATTTTCTCTCAATAAGTGGAAGCAAGAATTGAATGGAATTCTCACAAAGAACTCTCAATGAATGGAAATGAATGAAATTTTTTCTCTCAAATGGATGAAAATTATCTATCACTCGACGGAAGTGAAAGGACACTTAGTTGCTCTCAATCTCTCGATCTCACAATATCTCACAAGAAGGATGGCGGTATCTGGGATGTGGTCACGTAAATAGCCCGTGGGCTGTGGCCCCTGAGTGGATGGTAGAACCATGCTCTGATACTATGAACAAATATGGTGAGAGGAGAGGAGAAGAGTGGAGATGAGGAGAGAGGGCACAACTAGATAGCACACCACAAATGATGAACTGTATACTAGATTTAGTTAAAAATAAAGAATATATACAAACTCCTTTCGGGTTAGGACTAGGGCTTCTAACCCTTTCCTTTATAGCACTCTATGTGGTAGTGCTATGCTTGTGCTATGCACATATGATCACAAATGATGTTGAGATGAATCCTCAATAGCATGTGGATTCTACTTTGTCTCAAGATTTAAATCCCTAACCGTTCTAAACATGATGTCGAATTTCTTTGTGTCTAGCCATGGCAAGGGGGAACATTATGGATATGGTGCTATTATTGAGCAAGCTCTATTTAGACACCAATTAACATGCCCTCAAGAAAAGCTTGATGATGCCCATGATGTTGTGAAATGTCTTATAACCAACCTCTCCACAGATTCACAATCAACATATAGTAAACAAAGCCTCAAGAACAATGTAGTACACGCAGAGTGTTCGATGAAGTGAAAGTGAAAGAAGTGCAAAGGAGAAGCAGAGACGATTGTGAGGCCATTAAAGGAACTCATAGTTTGCACAACATATGGGGCTTTTTAGACAATGACCTACTCAAAATAAGAAAACTTTCTTATTTTTGTAGTGCGTGCATCACAGGGGATCATGATAATTGTGAGGACATTGCAACTGTGAAGAGGTGGGAGCTAGTTCAAGTTTTCCCTCTACGTGAAGATGGATTGACAAACAATGGAGAGATAAACAATGACTCACTATAGTTTCGGGAGTGTTTTGATGACCTCGTTAATTGTTTGGAAGATAACTTTGTAGTTGTTGCTTTCTTCAGGGGGAACGAGGAAGACGATCCATACTTTATATTGCAGTGTACTAAACCCAATCATAAGGTTGAGGAAGCATTTAAGGATGATTAGGGAACAACCTATGAGAAGTTGGATGTAGTAATTGGAGCTATCTAGTCCAAAAAACCTCTGAGAGGCCACGATTACATTCTGCTACATAAACGTATGCAAACTAATACTCCTAACCAGTTATTGAAAAGCAATGCCTCATAGAGGCACAACATCTGTTCCATGATCACGAAGAGAAATTTGAGCAAAGGATCAAGACCTACAACATGGGCATGGATTCTATTCATCCAAACTACCACGCCATAAACAGAGCCCATAAATCCCCTCTCACCCTAAAAAAGATAGATGAGGAAGGTTCGAGCAACACATAAGTGGGACAATCTCCCTTAAGGAACAAAATGTTTGAAGAGAATCCCACATGGCATTAGGCTATAGAAGGGGACCCTTTGTCCCTTTATGGTTTTAAAGAGCCGTAGTCAGAAGGCCAAGAGCCTATCACCCAACATGGGGTGTCTTGGAGTAGTGGATGACTAAGACATACAAGAAAAGGTATTCTCCTTGCATGGGTGTAGTTAAGCAATGAAAATGCATTTCACTTATCATATAAAAATGGAAAATGTATTTACAATTGGCAAGCGTACAACACTACGCTTGTTTTTAGTAAGTCCCAAACATCCACCATGTTTTTTTTAGTAAATACCAAACAACCCCATGCTTCTTTTAATAATCCCAAATGTGGAAAAATGTATGCCACATATGTTGTACAACCATGGGGATAGTGACCATGAATCCTAAACAAATGAATCGTATGCCATTCATCTTGTAATAGTCAAAGGAAACCACTGTGCTAGTGATAGTTGGTTATAGTAAATCCTAGATGACTTATTGATGCAACCAACCAACACACTAGTTCAAATGCTAAAATTGCTTGTTGATATGGACCTTGAGGGGTCCGCTTTAGGTGTAAGGGCCATATTTACATGCCACTACACATATATGGCATGTTGATACAACCCTTGCCCCTTAAGGGAATCCCTCAAGGGCCCATATATCATGTGCAACCAACCATTGTGATCTTATCTTGTACCACCACCATGCTTGTTCCGATCCTAAAATACCTTGTATGAAGAGACCACTTATCCTGAGCTCAAACCATGCTGATTTCGATCCTAAAACAACTAGAATAAAGAAAACTTGTATTCGAATGGCTACAAATTTTGACAATGCTGGCAATAATTAAAGAGTGGTTTCATTACTAGTTGAACAAATACATCTCATACATTGAGGTATTTTAGCTATGTCCAGTCGCTTTGAGGTCTTTTAGCTCCCAAATGGGAGGATCAACCCTTCTCACTCTTTTTCTTCAAGGGACTAGCTCCACATTTTACTTTTGCTTTGAGCTCCCTTCATCAAGTTGCTTTGAGCTCTTTGAGCTACATCCTATGGGGGTTAAAGGTCACTGTGCCTTAGCCCCAGTTATGTAAAATACTCAAACACATATATATATGGATGACATAGTATTAGGGTGTTTTGCACCCACCAAAACTTGTGCGGATATCTTTTGGCTCTCCCTTTCTCTCACCCTCTTCCATTCCACTTCCATTGCCTTCCATTGTGGCATACATATTTGGGTGCACCTGGTATTTGGTATGATTTCTCTCTTGCAGGTACTAGCATTTGGGATTTTGCTTTATTTGCATCATGACATCCTCTGCCATGTCTAAAAGGAAGATTTTTAGCATTAAAAAGTTTGATGGGACAAACTTTTCTTTGTGATAGATAAGGGATTTGCTTATTCAAAAGAAGCATATTAAACCCTTGGAAGGGATTGCAGCTAAGCCTATAGCTATGACTACAAATGATTCGAATGAGTTGGATGCATTAGCAAAGTCTACTATTAGACCTCATCTTATAGAGTTAGTGTATTTCATAGTAGTAGATGAGAAGACTATGGAAGATTTGTGGAAGAAATTATGTGCCACCTATGAGAAGGAAACTGCCTCTAATGAAGTTTACCTCATGAAGAGGTTGTTTGATTTGCATTTGGTGCTTCTCACTTGAATGAATTCAATAATATTTCAGCCATCTTCAAGCTCAGAATTTGAATTTTGAGACGGAGACAAAGGCAATTATTTCAATATTATTTCAGCCATCTTTAAGCTCAGAGTCTGAATTTTGAGACGAAGACAAAGGCAATATTTCTCTTATGTTCATTTCTACCTTCATGGGATACCTTTCGCACAGCTACTAGCAACTCTACACCTGGCGGAGTGCTAAAATTTAATGATGTGGGTAGCTTGTTGGCCGATGAGATTAGACAGAAGTCTATGGATGGGCAACAAGCAGAATGTAGCCGAAAATATGCAAAGGGGTAGATCACAGTTTAAAGGGAAGTCCCAAGAAATAGGAAAGTCTCGTAGCAAATCTAGGGCTCAGAACATTGAGTGTTACCACTATGGCAAGAAAGGCCACATGAAAAAGGATTGCTACAAGCTGAAAAGGGAGCAAAAGGATAAGAAAAAGAATGCAAATTGGGGTGCAAATAAGAAGAGAGTCCTGATAGTGGAAGAGTGTGTGTGTGTGTGTGTGTGTGTGTGAGAGAGAGAGAGAGAGAGAGAGAGAGAGAGAGAGAGAGAGTAGTGCACACGATATAGCTACCTATACACTAAGTTGTAGTCAACATGAACATGAAGATATACATGTGAACCCCTTAGGGTTAGGGTTAGGGTTTGTCCCTATTGCGCTAGAGGTATGGTGCAATTTACACCATCCTCAACACCTCCTCTTAAATTGAACTGGGTAAGTAGAGGGTGCATGTACAAGACCTTTTTGTGTATTTCGTTTGGTGCATATGATAGCATCCAAAATTGAAAAGAAATCAAAGTAGCATGTATGTATGTGAGCATAGTGACTATGTAGCGGAAGCATGTACAATGAGTACAACTTATGATCTTGTACATAACGTGCATTTTTCCCTCTTACGTTGTGGGTCATCCTTTGCCTTTGGAAATAAAACCTAGAAGATAGGCCGAAAGGGAGAGGAAGGAAATATGCAGAAAGTAAAGTCCACCTAGATCGAAGACCACTCGATTGAAAGATGACTGCATGTTGAACATGTCAAGGCTAAACATGTCATAAGTCACCGTGGACTATGCAGCTGCTCTATGGAAGAGACATCCGGATGTGAAGCTAGTCAATGTAGCTATGAAGATGTGATCCGATAGGTTGTGACATACGAGGGTGTCACCAACGTAAAAGATCTGATAGTAATGTGTGCGGTATGCTGCATTAAAGCTATAATCTCTGTCAAATGATGTAGTGTCGAAGAAGACCGCATAGTCGGTGTGGATAGAGTGATCCAGGGGCTAAAAATCTAGGGCCAAACATGCAGGTATGATACATTGATGTGATGATGAAGAATAGGACCATAAAACTAACAAGGTACGGTGGCTTGTCAAACCTGTATGCTCAATTGTCATGAACTAAAGGTCATCTGATATGTGCATCGCTAAACATCCATCAGCATGGGATGTAGCATCTGTCATAGGCTCAAGGTGGAGCTAACAGTATAAAGGCCTAGAAGCCCGAAATAAAACTGAGAATGCATAAGATGTCCTTGAGGCATATGAGGTTCTAAATGATGATGTAGGGATCGATCTGTAGTCATGGATCCAACCATTGATCTGCATCAAGTAAGGACTGTATACTACAACCATAAGTGCATGTTGAAACATTGAGTCTCCCCAATTTGCGCTATGGCCGAACCTAATGATGTCCACTGCACTGGGCTAGGACCGCACTGATGCACAAATATCCTCACACTAAGGAATGATTTGCTGATTGAAAGAGGTGATAGCTGGATCCAAGGATGCAATGCGACATGACTTAGCGATGATGGAATGTCCTAAAGACTGATGTGTCGATTTGTACTGCTCGTGGAAATTGTCCAAGGGGATGATGTGCTCCGTATTAGAGGTGAAAGCATTAGTGATGGATGCTGGAATGGAATCACCTGAAGAGCTGAATGCAATGTGGCATGTATCTCCACATGCAGCATGAGATGTGAGTGCCTTATACTGAGGACTTACCTATTGAATAAGGGCATGATCATAACTAAACTCCTATTGATATCTGTATCTGGTGTGACAATAAATGGAGTCAGATCCATGCATGAAGATGATGACTTTGCATCACTGAAATCAGTCTATGGTGATATGACTGGGATTGCCTCGTACTGAGGACTTACCATCAAATATGCCTTGTGCTGAGGGATTACCAAATGTGCCTCATGCTGAGGGTTTACTGAGGAATCTTCATGATCAGAAACTATTGGCTGATCCATGCTAACATGTGGAGAATCTGCATCCAATCTGTCAAGGCCAATGAGGCTCGAGTCTACATCGTAGACTGGTACATACCCTATGGCAAGGAATGATTGGTTCTCTTTCCGCTCACTCACGGATCTCGTCTGGAGTCATGACTAGTGTATCATCAACTATGTGATGTGAAGAACTCCATGATGGAGACGGCGGTCTGGTGCTTTGTCCAAGAGGCTTACCCATGTACCAACGAGAGTGTCTACCCATGAGAACACTGTGTGAGAGCTACCACTAGGGGGCTTACATTGAATTGTAAAAACTAAGTCATGTGATGGAGGAACAACGGTGTGCCAAGGATCTGCTTGTGTATGTGTGCAGGAACCAATGCTAGAAAATAGTGTATGTGTGTAGGAACCAATGCCAGAAAATAGTGAACGATGTGACTTTACATGGGTGGCATATGTGTGTGCAAGAAGAATGCAACTATCATGAATCTGAGAAGGAGAACTCTGCCAAATGTCACATTGAGGTGCCAAATGCCAAGAGAATTGAACTAGTGTCATTGAGTGAATGTGAACATCGATGATAGAACCGTATGGACTAATGCTGGTGGGAACTAATCGGGTAATGTGGGCATGACTGACTTAGCTTGGTGGAGTTAGATCTCCTCTATGGCAATGCTAGCTAGACTGTAGGTTGAAGCATCAAATGCAACAAATAAATTTTAGTTCATTCATTTTATGTGGTGGATATGCTACAAAGGATCAGGAGGTGGTTTTGATGAAGAGGATTTGATATTGTTGAACTATGGAAAAGTAAGATGGTAAAATTGATGTGTTCATCATGTAGAGCATGATCTAGCGATCATTTTTGCTTTTTGGATCACCTCCAAATTCCACTTGGATCAAAAGTTATGGCTCCTGGAAGGATGACCAAATTTTGATCCCAAGACGGTGATCAAAATGATGAGGTGGCATGGAGGGCAATGTGGCAGTGTGACATGGCAATGGTGGTCAGATGTTGCTTACAACTGTGCTTATGAGGAGGAAACAATGCCTAGCAGGAGACTATATACCACGTGGCACATAGTGACATGGCACTAGTGACTGGGCAGTTGAGGTAGCAAGTAATTAGGCCACATTGATGAGATGGCTACCAAGGTGGACTTGCTGATGTGGCAGTACTCATGGGTTGATGACATGGCCTCTGGATGATGTGGCCATGCCACATTGGTAGATGATGTGGCACCTCTGGTTGCCACATGGCACAACCTTAACCATTCCTCCTATCATAGGGTTATCTGATCCTGTCCCTAGTTACATCATATCTAACACTTGTCACTGGACCAAGCTTAACTTTACCAGAGTTAATCTCAACCACCCTATCTCTTCAGGGTTGGCTTAGCTTGTGCCACATGCCATTTCTCAAGGTGGGAGAACCTTGGAGAAGGAAAGATGATGAGCTATGGCGATGTCGACTAGTCGTGTGCTGAGGATTTGATCATTCCGGGGAGCTGCTCGATTGTCGTCGGGTTCGTATTGTTGTTGAGGAGCTGCTTTGTGTAATACTTTTATTTATAATGAAGTATCTCAAGTGAGAAATAAATATAATTAAGGACTATTAAGTTCTCAAAACATAAATATTTCATGACGAGATAATTTCCAACCTAACAACGATCAAAAAATAATGAGGGAGAGAGAGAGAGAGAGAGAAAGAGAGAGAGAGAGAGAGATTCCAATGAGCCACTAAGACCATAACATCTTTCCAACCACCAGAAGACATATCTAAGGAGGTAGTAGTCCCCCCTTTTCTTGTCATGAGTGGGACCTATGAAGTATAAGGCAATTGCATAAGTTTTGATTGTATTTAAGTCAAGGTAGATTCCATGGAAGTCATCCTTGGGGAGCCTCACAATAATATGCTTGATATTTCCATCCAAATAAGTGCTCATTTTATCTTCATAAAGGCATCAAAGCTCTAGTTGTATTGCAAACATAGAGGATGTGCATAATATACTAAATAATTACTTTTGCTAAAAAATCATTTGTGTATTTTGATATGCCTAGACATATTTGTAAATTTGGAAATCAAGGAGCATAATTTGTCAATTTTTCATGTTGCACAATAAGCATTTTGATAATGACTTACTTTGAAATCCTAGCTAATGAAGGAGGCTTTTACACAAAAGATAGTTTTACTTTCCATCATTTTAAAAGAAGATAGTAGTATTTTTCATCTCCACAAACTTAAGGGTATACCTATTCAAATGAACCGATATGAATGATTACAAAGGATCTAGAAAAGTCAAGATTTTCAACAATAAATAATAAAATGTAAATTTGAATAATGAATGCAATTTACCAAATATGTCAAGGGTTTGTATGTTTCTCAATCCTTTGCTAAATGTGAATTCAAACCAAATAGATAAATACTACACCATAAGGAAGAATCGATAAATCCCATTGAAATGCCAAATGTTTGCTAAGGTGCATTTTCCAAGAATGAAATGCATGTTGACTAAAGGCTAACTATTAATATTAATAAGAGATTCTTGTTCAATGCTTTAACCTTTTTTGAAATAGGATTTCCTCCAACAATATTTGGACTTTTGTTTTTATGGCAATAAGTGTTCAATTAAAGTGGCCAAAGGCTAGGAATATAGTCTCTTCCACAATGTTGACTTGTGGAATATTCTCATAAAATTTACAGATATGCTAATTGAAAGAAAATAAATCTTTTTGAGCAAAGGAGTAACTTTTTTGAGGCAAATTTAAATTGACCTCAAGGATAGATTTAATGATCTAATACCAAACTAATATATCTTACCTTAAACAAGCATTTGCATGCATGAAGGCATAAAGCAAGCTTGAAGGGAAAGGATGATAAGATTTGAAACCTTAGAGTTGTTACACTAGTGACCATTGGTTATCGATAAATCATAATTTTTGGTCCTTTAAAGTTCCCATACCATAGGGTAAAGAGTGAGCTCCAAATTCGTTAAATAAGTCAAATTACAATGTCTCTAATCTAAGACTTTAAAGAGGATAAAGTCAAGTTTTTTGTGTAAATTGATATGTAGAGGGCTTTGGGGGCTTCTTCTTTGTATAGATCAGGACATAGCCAAGTGCTTATCAAAGGGAATAGGGGAGAGAGATTTTGGATGTCCAGACCAGTTCAATAGGGATGCCCTATTGCCCCTTCTTATGTTTGTTTGTAGCTGAAGTAATGAGCATCTTCTTGATATCTCAGGCTAACATTATTGGCCTGAGTCTTCTATTGAGACAAGATGGGGAGACCCTAAAGAGTGAGCTCGTAGATGACACTCCTATTCTTTTTCATGCCACTCCATAGAATCTCACTTTGTTCGAGGAAACCTTTGATTTACTTTGTTTTGCAACTAGGGCACAGATCAATTGGAATAAATCCAATGTTTTTAGGATCAGCAATGAGGAGAAATCTAGATTGGGGCTGATTTTGATTTCACATGGACTTAGAGGGGTTTCCTTGTCAAGTACTTGGGTTGCTAGGTCAATGTGGGTATCTCTCCTTTGCAACAATTTTCTCCTTTATTGGAGAGTATCAGAAGAAAAACTCCAATTTTGGAGTTTATCCAAACTTGATCTCGCTTCCAATGTGGTGGTTTTAATCAAGTGCAACTAACCATGGCATGCTCTTGTTTGTGCCACTCTAGAGATTACATCAATCAACTCAAAGGGCCTATAAGGAATCTTTTATGGAGTGGTCTGGAGGGTTTGGCAAATAGTAGAGCCAGGGTGGCTTGGGAGACTTTGATCCTCTCCACACAAAAAAGGAAGTCTCCATTGAATCCAGACTTGCAGGTGCATGGACTTACTATGCAAGGTGGTGGTCAAGGGGATTTTGCCAAGGTGCGAATTGTGGAAAGATTTTTTCATTCAATTCATATACTCCTATTCTCCTTCTAGGGTGGGGATTGGATGGATAGCACAAATGTCATTTCATCTAAATGTTCCTTCCTCCCCTCTTATTGTGGCTATCATGAAAGCCTGGGGCAACTCGAGCAATACTCTTTAAAGAGTTCCCCCTCCTCTTTAGAAGAAATTGATAGGTAGCCTGTCATGTAGAATGATAATATACTTGTGATCACAGCAGGCCACTTAATACTTCTCATTATATGTAATGTTCTAGATGGGAGAGAGGTCTTTCTTCCTCTATGGACTCTTGGAAGCATTTCAAAAACATTCCAAATGATAAGAAATTCTAATTAGTACGTCACCTCAGCGGAAATGCAAGGAGAATTCAGTACATTGATGTAGTAGTACCTATGGATTGGGTTGATACAAATGGTAGGCCTCACCATAGCTCTACTTGGCTTGGAGTTTTACAAGGATAGGTTTATCTCCTTAGGTCAAGGACGAAGATGACGTTTCAACTAGGATGCCTTGGTTTTCTATGTTCACTCTAGGGGAAGCCTGTCTCGGCCTAGAGATGGAGATATATTCGTTATGGAAGTCATTTTTTAGCCTATCAAGTTTTAGGGTCACGTGAAGCAATGTCTCTTGTATTCAAGATGGCATTTAGACCTTAGCTAGGGTCACATTCCCTTGGGTTCATGGAGGATCTGGCTCTATGGACTGTCCCCATAAAGTATTTGTAGTGGGAACCCCCCAAGAGTGGGAGTGGATTGATGCATGGCACCAAGAGACGATCCTTGCTTTCTTTTGCTACATTTTTCATTTGATCCATAGAAATCCTTTTGGAAGAGACTCTAAAAATCTCTCAAGAATAGAAAATTCACTCTTCTCTTTTGCCTTATTGTTCATGGGGTGATTACAAAGAACTAGTGGATATCCATGTTTGGGGAAGCATGTACATGCCCTCATTGCCTTTTTGTTGAGGAGTGTATTCAAGATTGTCTATGGGATTGCAAGGGTCATCTAGAAGGGATTTCATAGTCTCTTGAGCAATTCTTTTCTTTCTTCCAACTTCATGACGTGGCTTGGCTCTCTTGTTTGAGGCCTTAGGTCTTTTATGAGGGGCATGACTCTTCTTGGGTGGTTTTGGTTTGATGACATTTAGTTGAGTCATGCTCTCTAGATGGTGTTCTTGACCTTGCTTACAAACTTGCGCATGCCATGGTAGATACTTCTTGAGAGATCTTGACGAGCATTTTAGCATGGCATATTTGGATATCCAGATGCACAAAGGCCTTGTATTTTGGCTTCTTAGATCCACCCTTCACACACATTAGCTAGTATATGGACAGATACTGTACACGCCCTCATGGAAATGTGCGTGAGGATGCAGGGGTCTTTGCAGGTGGCTTCTGCCAAGAGGATAGTTTTCCTTAGGGAGTGGATGGCTCCCTATATTTCTTGAAGTACACCACATGGTTGAGATGGTCTCTCGTGCCTTGCATGATGCATTTCTACCATGAGATTTTCTCTTGGGGTTTCTTTACTACTTAATAGGAGTCTTCTCATTAACAAAAAAGGAATTGTTTAAGTAAGTTTAGGGCTTGAAAGTTATGAGTTTGCCAAAATGAACATGAGTTGTCTATAAACGAAGGGTAGGGTACTTGCAAATTTATCTCTAGAAGCTCTTAATAAATTTATGCTAAGAGGTTCAATCTTATTAATGAGAGGTGAACATGGTCGGGAATTCTTGCAAGCTTTTCTCGAAAACCTTTATTGTTTGGGAATATCAATTAGGGAATTGCATATTTCTTAGAACAATGGCTATGATTTAATAAATCAACACAATGCAAAAATTTGGATGGTAGGTGCACATTCCTTGCATGTTTAAATACCAAGGTTTGTTTGGTACCTTGATTTTCAATCACAAATTGTGTTGATTTATTAAATCATAGCCATTTGAAAAGTCAAATCATAGCAATACTAATATCACTTTATGGCATAATCTACTTTATTTGTTCTAAGTCAAGCTAAAAAATGTATTTTATGGCATAATCTACTTCATATTGCAATCTTTATTACATCCTATTAGTGTGAAATTTGAGCTTAAAATGTTGAAATCATGAAGGATGAAAACATCAAAATAGAATGTACAAATGAAACATCATGTGTGTGCAAAAATAAGTAACTACTATGATTTTGGTTTTCTCAATAATTACTTATTGCATGGATGATTATCATGATATTGAATGAATATAGTAATTTTTAAGGTTGCATGCAATAGAACTTAACTAAAGTTTCTTGGAATAATGTTATCAAGCACTCTGTAAGATGATTGTATTAGATATAGTAGGCTTCAGGTATTTATGGGTTTTGAGAGCACTCTTTCAAAAGTCCTTAAACAAAATTTGACCACATTTTACAAAGAATGTTATTAGATGATGTTTTGGTTAATAAATGTGTATGTCTAAAAAATTTAGCAGGAGTTTGGGGGTTTTTTAACCTTTAAAGCATAAGTTTTTCAAGCATTTGAAGAAATAATGGGGCTATGGATTTTGTTTTTTGTGTGAAAATTGGGCCAATATTTCTAAATGGAATGGTATGGTCACCAATGGCAAGCCAATGGGTTCCTACTTATTAAAATTCATGTATCTTGATAACAATGGCCTTTAAAAAACATTCAATAGGGTTATACTCTCTCAAGGACACCTCACTTGGACCTATTTTGACCACTCATTGATCAAACTTTCGTGTTCAAACTACTACGAGCATCATGACTAATTGCAATTCTAATTTTACCAAAGAATGTTCTAAGGAGTGTACTATGTGCTTGTTTCAAATAGCATGGCTAGCTCCTCCACTCTAAAGTAGGATTTTGTTGCCCTAAATATAAAATCTATTCACTAGGAAGAGCATGAATTATAATATTAAGTGAATTTCAAAGACACACTACAATGATTAGTTTTTTTAAATCCCCTAAATTTTTAAGGGCCATAGAAAATTCATCTACCCAAGCAATTGTATGGGATTGTGTCAAATTATGTGTCTTACAACATATGGAGATTATGCCTACAAAAATTTATTTGAATAAAAGTTGTGTGGACCTTGACTGGAACAATGTGCTTAGAGTAGTTTTTTGGGATTTTTTCCCCTATATGTGCCATTTAAATCAAGAACTAGAAGCATTTCTTTTTATTTTAAAAGTTGGCACCATAACTAACTTGTCCTAGAGTGGGTCATGTGGTCTAAAGAGACTTTAGATGTAAAAGGAAAAAGAAAAAGTTATGGGAAGCTAGTCTTCATTTGCTAGTGTAATAAAACACCCCATTGATGCGAGTTTGGATATCTAGTGGAAGCTATAATCACATGAAGTTATTGGTAGTTGACAATTTTATAGCATTGTGGAACATGCATATTTCATTGTCTTGCCAAGATTTGCAAATCCCTATTCGACCAGCTGAGAACTGAATGCGAGGTTTTGTGGAGGCACTCCACCGGAGATCAACAGCTTTTGCTATTAGGTCAAGTTTGTGCGTTTTTGTTCGTGCTATGGGGTGCGGTGCATTTTGAATTTTGGAAAATTAGTAACCAATTGCATTTGGTTTGATTGCAATTGGCATTATGTATGCTTAGGTATGAATTTCACAAGAAAGAAGACCCATTATGTACCCAATCATTAATCTTATGTTCCCCCATTATTCATTGTGGATTTTCTTTGGTTTGATTGCCATTGGCATTATATACCCTTAGGTATGAATTTTACAAGAAAGCATACCCAAATATGTTCCCATTATGATTATGTTTGGAGGGATCCGCCAGAATAAAAGTTTGTTGTCTTTAAATTATAATCTTTTATTTTCTTTAATTCCAATTTACATTTTTCAATTAAAACAGGAGTATGTCCCCCCCATTGATCAAAAAATAAAAAAGTTTCACAAAACATTATGATATGTAACATCATGGGGAATTAGTTTTCTCCATAAAACCAAATCATTAGGGCTTTTACTTCCTAATAGGTTCCCCCTTCCTTTTTTCAACATGTTGGGGACATACTAGGCTTAAATGAAATCCAATTAATTAGTGTTGCAAGCACATATGAACTAAACTTATTAACCTAAGTTAGATTGCTTTCCTCTTCTCTCCCTCCGCTCACCCCTTGCTGAGCCTCCACTCCTCTCCACTTCCCTGCCTCGCTTCCCTCTTTCACCATCTACCTTGCCATCTCCCCATCTCTTCCCTCTCTTTTGCCATCTGCCTCGCCATTTCATCACTCAGCCTCCAATCTCTCCCCTCTCTTTCGCCATTCCACTTCCGTGCCTCGCTTAGCCTCCACTCCCCTCTCTTCCCTCTTAATCTCCCTCAACCCCCTACCCCTCTCTCGCCCTCTTTAGCCGTCCCATCACCCGCACCTTGCTCAACCACCACCTCGCTCATCAGTAGCCTCCTATTTCAATGTCCATCCTGATGTACATTGAAATCAGGGGCCATAAGGAGGATATATGATGGGAGAGACATGAGGAAGTAGGCGATGGCGAGCAAGGAATGAATTAGAGGTGGTGAGAAGCTGGGAAGAGCTCTGTGGAGATGAGAGGCATCGTTGAGAGGGAAAGGGAAACATTGCTGATTGATGTGCCTTCCTTGGCATCGCCATTTGGTAGCATCTATCTCGTTTGAGTGGTCTTCGAAAGATGGCATGATAAATTATTGGTGAAGCTTGAAAAATCAGTCTGAATGACATACCTAGAAGGATCTCCAAAGAAATACTACAAGACGGCAAATCCAGAATGATCTAGAAGAAGTGGATACACTAACCTTAGCTTATAATTTAATGATCGAAGGAACCTTCGCTTTCCACTAATCGACCAAACACTCACTTGAAGAAATTAATACAAAATTTTTATTTTCAACATCTAGTTTCTGTTTGCCTATTTCGCATCTCTGCCTAAATCGCATTAATTAACTAGTCGTTAGTTGTCGCATTCAGCCCCTTGATTGCGATTAACCTATGCTTCATCACGAATTAATCTACGATGCGTTCTTTCTCCTCCTTCCCCTCTCCGCTCCCTTCTCTCGCATCCTCCCCTCTCCCTCCTCCCTGAGTCCCCCTTCCCTCAATCCTCTCCCTCAGGCCCCCCTTCCGCCCCCCCTCTTCCTGCACTCAGCCAGAGCTTCCCCTTCTCCCCCCTTCCTCTCCCCCCTTGCCTCTCTTACTTCTCCCACTCCTCTCCCTTCCACCCGCCTTCCGCTCAACCCCCCTCTCTCCCCTTCTCTTCCTCCTTGTCTTGGAGAGGCCTTCAGAACTTCGTTCTCCTCTACTTTAGCACAATCAACCACTACTAAGGCACCGTCTATGATACACAGTGCGAGCAGTGATCGCAGACGAAAAATCCACATGTCCAGGTGAATCAATACTTGTTCCCACCCCTCGCCCTAGAAAGCCTTCAAAGAGGCATCTGGTGGACTTGACCTTGAAAGGATTTTGCGCAGAGGAATCATAGAGATTGCTGGTTTATGAGATCATGCCAAGAAGCTGGTTAGACAGATCGACGGTGACTCTGGATTCGGAGGACAATGATAGGGGCCGTAGGTGTTATATTCCTTAACAAGGCGGTGCAAAAAACTTGAGAAAACTCGACAAAGACACGTGCCACATTACGCCTCCCCCCATTTTTCCCTCTCCTCCCCCCTCCTTCCCCATGTGACATGCTCTAATAGCATTTTTCACAAACTAGGGTCCTTGCTCGTCACACCCACTCCTTAGTGCCCTACACCTTGCAATTTCAGTTTGACTTTGCGGACTATCCCCCTGAAATACGAAGAAATGCCAACTTGGAAGAGTTCCAACTTCCATACCTGAGTCCTAGCTAGCTACTCCCCTGACAATGCTTTAAAGTCTTGAGTCGCCACCTCCTAGTAGCTTCCAAGGCCCTTAAAGAGTGCCCACTGCCCACAACCCATCGTTGAATCACCGGAGTAACAACAGGCACGACTCCCTCTCGCTGTGCAACCTTTTCCTTCTGCTCTCAGCATCGTCTAGAGAGTGGAGTGAGAGAGAAACGGCCATAAATAATCATAGGTGTGGGTGACGGGTTGTCCGCTTTATTAATGAGGAATCGGCATGCTGCAGATGAGACGGTAACAACTTTGGTTGAGGTTGGTGAGCTTCATAGCTGCCGTCGCTTACAATTTTAGACCGCACAAAGGCTGGTAGGCGTAGCCGACACTTCATTATCTTCGCGAGGGAGGAAAGGAAGAGCCTGCAAGCGAGTCCCTTGGTTGTGATCCTTCCACTCTCTTCACGTGCTGCTTCCCTTATGGTGTAATGTAGGAACTTCTTTTCTCATCCTTCGGCCTGTCGTCAGGCGCTTCGCCCTTGCCCCTCCGCGTTTCCGATCTCGGATTGATGATCTAAGGTATATCGTGAAGTGAGCTGGCCGCAACTAAGCACTTACCTGATGGAAGGTTTCGTGTGACTCTTGGATACGGTGGAGAGCGAGGAAGGCAACCTGAGTGCCCAGGCAGCTGGACGTGAACTATCGCGAAGGAGATCGCCCTGTACAAATCCTCCGAGGAAGATGGGCTTTGCGGCTCCTTTCTGCGCCTGCCTGTTGGTGTTCCATTTTCTTCTTGCTCCCACTAGCGCCAGAGACCTTCCTGGTAAATCGAATGGGTACCAGACTCTGACAGTTGGGGCGATTGCGTCCTCACGAATAGTAGATCAGCTGGAGCACAGTGAGCAGGTCGAAGAGAAAGGAGTTTGGGCTGTGGAGGTTCTTCATAGAGATGGGTTGCCTGCATTTGGAAGCAAGGCCGGTATGACGGACCAAGAAGTGTTACAGGAGAGGTTGAAACGGGATGCGGCCCGCGTGGAAGCGATCAACCTACGTGCTAGTCTTGCTGTAGCGGATGTCAATCCCAGCCAGCTCAAGCCCACTGAATCCACAAGCCACGTTTCAGCAGAAGATTTCAGCTCCCCGATCGTATCCGGACTGAACCAGGGAAGCGGTGAATATTTTGCCAGATTCGGGATCGGCACACCCCCAAGGCAGGCATACTTTGTTCTCGACACAGGTAGTGATCTCTCGTGGACTCAGTGTCAACCTTGTAAGAGTTGCTACACGCAAAGCGATCCTGTTTTCAACCCCGCTGCCTCGTCCTCCTTCCAGAGTGTCACCTGCAGCTCACCACTGTGCGCTGAGTTGCAGATAAATGCTTGTCAGCGCAATCTGTGCCTGTATCAGGTATCATATGGTGATGGTTCCTTCACCGTGGGGAATTTTGCGCTGGAGACGTTCACATTCGGCGCGAACACGGTGAGGAATGTAGGCATCGGTTGCGGTCACGACAACGAAGGCTTGTTTGTTGGAGCTTCAGGCCTGCTGGGCCTGGGAGCTGGAAAGCTTTCCTTCCCTTCACAAATCAAGTCGGATTTCTCTTATTGTTTAGCTGATCGATTAACGGGTGGCGCTAGCGCTCTGATTTTTGGCCCCGGGGCCGTGCCTGGAGGGGCTAAGCTCACGCCTCTCCTAATAAATGCCAGACTGAGGACTTTCTATTATGTGGGGCTGGAAGGGATCAGTGTAGGAGGCTCTGCGCTCTCTCTTACCCCGTCCGATTTCTCTATACAGCCGAGCGGTAACGGAGGAGTGATAGTGGACTCCGGGACTTCAGTCACTCGCCTTGTGCCTTCTGCTTACACACCGCTACGCGACGCCTTCCGGGCTCTCACAACCAACTTGCCCTCTGCTGGGAGTTTCTCGCTCTTCGACACCTGCTACGCGTTGGGAGGAGCGCAATCCGTGGAAGTGCCTAGCGTGGATCTTCACTTCGCTGGCGGCGCGACTCTCTCTTTGCCAGCAAGCAACTTTCTCATTCCCGTCGATACGGTCGGCACTTACTGCTTTGCTTTCGCTCCTTCTTCCTCCGCGCTCTCCATCATCGGCAACCTCCAACAACAAGGCTTCCGCATTTCTTTCAACTCTCAAGCCGGTCAGGTTGGATTTACGGCGAATCAGTGCTGAGACGGTACTGTGTACGTCCAGCGTGTCCATAACTCGTAAAACCATTTCCTTACTTTCCCAGTATGTGACTACCTACTTTTCAAAACGTTTGTAGTTAATTGCTTTCCGTCCTTCATTATTACTTTGACATAATTGAATAAACCATGTGCAATGCTGGCATACTAAATTTTGTTCCAAAAAAAGCTTCAAAGTAATTTACAATAGTTGATTTGTTTGCCATCTTCGAAGGTAGAACATATGCCCCCATCACATTGAAATTAGATATGTGGCTAGCCCCTAAAATTTGCATCTTTAACGATTGCTTGTAATGGCTTGATATGTTACGTTGATGTATGTGTAGTCATTAAACGTGAAGCATAGAAATTAGTTGACAATATGATTTGATGGTGCTTGATGTAAGTAATATATACTTATTGTGTTTTGATAAATCCGTGAGTTAATTTAGTGTGTTATTAGGAGCATCAAGTGGTACGCAAATGCTTAGAAATGGAGAAAAATAAATGTAAAATGAAATGATTGGTTATAGAAGATTGAGTGAAATAAGGAGCAAGTTTTTAATTTACATCAAGTTCTTGCGCATCAAGTAATAATATTTTCTAATACTTGCAAAGTTATATTGTTGTATCCTTTCGAAGTGGATGTAGTTTGTAGTTGTATAATGTATCTATGTCGAATGAGTTTGCGTACTTATTCGGATTCAATGCTAGTACTTTTGCTTTGAAGTGTGCTTCAAATGGAATGTTCTTGTGGACATCGCAAGCCATTTTAGTCGGTGGAGTAGCCTCGTGTCGTTTTTTATGTTTCTTGTTATTTGGAGTTTGGTTGATGTATTTCTTTTCATTTTGTAGATAGGTGATGCAATAAATAAAATTCATTATTGAAGAGTGCATGTTGCATGAGGTGTTGGTATTTGTATATGTTTTAATTGTGCAAATAGATTAAGAAAGTACGAGAGACAATTGACATGTGTGTATGGTATTGTGCTTAATAAGAGAGCAGGCGAAAATTTCGATAGACTTTAACCTTGTGTGAACGTCTTTTTTGGAGATGGGAAGATATTTGTAGATGAGGTAGTGTTTCTATTCAAACTTTGAGTCCACTTTGTATGTCACCTTTTCGATCGTTATTGGCCATTCACCTTGTTGCAAATCATATGCGGCTTTGTATTGTTGCAATAATTTATGGGCCGTTCGCTTGTATTTCTTTGAGATCCTCAAGGTCGACATTGAATGCAAAATGTAGGATATTGTTATGCAAAAGGTGGGTATGTTGTTGGTGTACTTGTTAAGAATTTCTTGTGCTATTATGCGACACAAGGAGTCATCTTTCTTCTCCTCTCCTTTGGATAGCTTTTATATAATATGTTTTATGAGATTGTCTTTGAAATCATTGTTTCCTCTTGGCAGTCCTTGTAAGATTTTGGTTACCTTATCCATAAGGTGATGGTCTTGGGCGTGGAGTTGAATCCAAACATGTTTGGGTGGGTTGTGTGAGTTGTATGTGGGGTGTGTTATGTGTTGTTTGTGTTTGGGCTATTCGGTGTGATTTATGTTTTATAAATTTTTTGTTTGTTTTTTGTGCATTGTTTTTTTTAATTTAAATGTTTCGTTTAAATTTTTATTGGTTTTTCCAATTAGATTTGTGGTTGTCTTGTGTGATTTTGTGGCTTGGTAGCACTCCTGCTACGTTGGCTCTTTTCATTTGCTTGTCAGTGAAGAAAACTATATTTTCTTTTATTTGCTTCTAAGGAGCATGGTCTTCTTCGTTTGTTTTCGTAATTGCCTTTCGTTTGAATTGTTTAAAGAGCTACAAATGAAAATTTTTGTATGAATATTGTGGAACTAGGTCAAATGAGTAGTTGGTTTAATGAAGTATTGACGCATGCGGTGATACCTCTTTTGTGTTAGCCATTCATGTGAAGGTAGATATCTTTTTATACCTATAACAAAATACAAAATCAGTTATAGCTTGGATGATTTGTTGAGTTTGCGCAATGAATAAATTTATGACTATGAATTTATTTGGAACGTAAGTGAACATTCATTAGGCAACATGCATAAGTAATTACCTACTTCGTAGAACGACGATGTTAGTTGCATTTATTTCTTATTATTGATTTGAATTTACATTGGTGGTGGTATGTAAGGCATGGGCACGAATCACATGGTTTTATGCCGTACAAGATACAAAGATTTTGTCGACTCGTGACTCCAGAGAACATGACGTATGCGAATCTTGGAGCAAATGATCGAACATCATCTTGTGGTACCACGTCCCATTCAATACCTTTCGGGTGTGCTTGGAGCATCTGAGTGCAATAGGCTCGCCTGTCAACGAGATGATGGCATGAATCTTTGTCAATATGCCTCTTGTTTCATGCCATTCCATGTTATGAATAGTTGCTAGCGCTTCATTGGCAACTCCTATTGCTAGGTTGATGTTTTTTGTTAGCATGATCTTACTCCCAATTGCGTGTTGTGTGTCCATAGAATAGTGATGTTTTTATCGATGAATTTCAGTGGGTCCTCATCTGTGATCATCAAGTCGCCAAGATATTGTTTTATCTGATCTTCCGTTGGTATTGTTTTGTGGATGATATTTAAGAAGGTATTAAATTCTGGATCTTGTAGGTATTGGATCGAGACCTGCATGTAGTGAAATATGCTCATTTGCCAAAAGGGTGAGTTGCTAATATGGCACTAGTGGCAGTAGTCTTTTGGAGTGATTCGGCACCTGCATACTAGTGGGAGCTGCTACATGTCACTTTCTTGGAATGGCATGGAAGCAAGGCATTGCTGTCGCAGACCTTGCACAGCTGTAGGACCAATAGATTCATCATTTGGCATGTCATCATAGATATCTCATCAATGATGATTGTGTCTACGATGAGCAACGCTAAGTATCGATCCTCTGATTTGGCGAGTGAACTACAAAACATGTTGTTTCTCTTCGGAAGGGAGAATTAATGATGCATTGTTGTCGCGAGGTGGCTCAAGCGTATTGCTGCAACACCGGTCGTTTTGTTGATAGAACTATAGACTTTTCGTGTAGAACGTGATTATATGTTATGTACTTGATCATGAATGTCTTTCCTAAGCCCGGTGTACTGCAAATAATGTGTAGCCTTGCTGTTGTCTCGAAAAGGTTATTATAAATAGCTCTTTGGTCTTCAGTCAAGGGAGAGTTCTCCATAAACTTGAATTCATCGAGTAGTTGCAAAATCCTTATTCGGCTTGTCTCGAGAGTGTTGTCGCTTGCATCTTCACAAATGCTAAGCAAAGTATCATCAAGGGCACACAAAGGGATCTTTTGTAAGATCATGTTTGTCAGTTGTCGTCGTTTCTCGTCGACAAGCATATGAATCTTACAATAAGTGGATACAAGTGTCTCAATGTCTTGTTCTGTTTGGATGATTCTAGGCATGTAGCATTCGAGAAAGTAGGATCCCGTTCAATTGTTTGTTGAGATCAACTCAAACTCATTTATGAAAGGGATTCTTTTTAGCAGCTCGTTGAAGAAGCCACCCTTGAAGTGGTGGGCCAGATGGTAGTCGATAAAGTGCACGAGTCATGCGCTTGGGATGATGTAGCTTTTGAATGAGTCCTTCATTGTGTCGTGGGTTGTGACATGATTTCGTTCTTTCGGTGATGTGAATGATTTCCAATACTTGTAAAAAGTGAGCTCCTCTAGTGCACTTGGACGGCCACAATATGTGTCAATGGGATGCATTGTTATGACACAATAGCTTCGCAAGTACCTTTGATGAAGGTTAGGTGGTGAGGAGTCAAACAAATACACAGCCTTGCTTGCGATGGATAGTTGGTACTTGCAAACACGTCGATGTTGCCTCGGTTGGTGACGTTGGTTTCAATAACATGTATGCTGAAATCATCTTTAGCTTTAATGGATCAAGTGTGTCAAGGCCTAAGCTTTTCGCATCTTCTATATTCAAAATTTAGCCGCCCGCAAGGTTCAGTTTTCAGGCATATTTCAATAAGAAGTATGAGAGACCAGTGTTTGTGATTCTTAGGATGCTCATGTGTCCTTGCCACAATAGTGGGGCTATGGCATGGTACGATACAATGTTCGGTGTTGTTGGTTTGGACGATAATACAACCATCTATGTGCCTTGGGATCCAAAGATGGCTTCGTGTCTGGATGGTGGTCAAAGGGGAAACCATATTTGCATTTTCTTGAAATTTGCCGATCTGTTTGGCAAGCATTGCTGCATCTATGCATTTGCTTTCTTTGCACATGCTTTCGTAACTTTAGCTCTGCTGAGGAAAGTTGCGAAAGCTCGATCTTCTTCATATGGCACATGAGCGTCTATCTCATTCGTAATGTTCAACAACATCTTCATGCATCCATGTGCATGAAGTGATCCGCGACTTTGTATTTCATATCTGACCAAGTAATGCTTCACTCTTCCCAATAGGCCATTGTCACTCAAGATGTATTGTTGTAGGAACTTTAAATATGAGGTGGAAAATCATGGCACACTTGATAGGGTAGTCTCGCCAAGTGAACTGCGGGTTGTATTGCATTACAAGTTGTTCGAGGTCGTCAAATTCCAACCATCGTGTCTCAGTAACCTCATCGGCCGTCAATGTCAAGAATATGTGTGGGAGGACCCATTCATCGACCATAATCATTAGATCCTTTAGGTTTCTTCGATGCCAGAATGCAAACCTTGGGATTGATGCAAGAATCTCAAACTTTAATATGTCTCTCATCAATTCCTCGCTTGTCACATTTGGTCTTTCGCGACAGTTCCAATCAATATCTCTTTGCAGAATAGTGGTTTGCGCTCCATTTGCTATTGCAAATGCTTGCCGGACTCGATACATGAGAAGTAGGTACGGCTTGTATAATGTATATGGCGAAAAGAATGTCGATATCCTCATTTTCAAATACTCATGAAAGAACAACCGTCCATCATGTGCACCATGTCCGAAAGGGAAAAGAAATGGGAAAATTGTACTCCTGATTGCGAACTCCTCGCTTTGTATCATCCCATTTCGTGTGGCGACTATGTGTCATTCAATTAAATTTCCTTTTGCACGTATCATGATTGTCCCAATCTCTCTAGTCGCCGATCTCGAGAATTGTCTTATTGGGGACGCGGTCAAGATGCTCCAATAGTGACAAGTAGTTTCTTTCGTGTGCACTACCTATTGCCTTGAACGGAGAATCAACAGAATGTTTTTGCAGTCTCTCTGCTACAACATTTGATGAGACAACACTGATTTCTAGCCCAGGATGAGGCCTCTCGAGCATTGTCTTGTATTACTTTATGACTAGGTTTGAGGCAAGATTAAACGATAGGATGTCGCTATTTGCAAACAAAAAATTGTCCGGATCTTGCCAGATCTCTCTTCTCGATTCCAACATATCAGAGGATTATCCAATAATGATCATGATGTCAAGTGTCCTAGTACTAGTGACCGCATCACTCTTTTTATATTTAGACACACATCCAATACCGATAGCACCTGCATGTGGAAAACATTTGCGCGAAGAATGGATTGTATGTACTCAGTCTCGTATGGGACAGAGTATACTTTTCGAAATTCGTGCGCCTTGCAAAGCATGCATGTCGCAAGGTCTCCATGATATTTCTCCACGTGTACATAGAGTAGCACATTTGAGAAACAATATGGAGGAACATAATCTGATTGTAGCAAGCTTTTCGATTGGAAACGGTTATTGCTTTTTCCAGTCCAGAGCTTGCATTTTCCACATGACGCATAGAACTGCAGCTTTTTAATGTGAGCAATTGCCATTCCAAATTCTTAACATTGCATCTACAAGGATCCAAGCTCTTGCTGATGGTTGTAAATTATGCTTTTTCTTGTCGAACGTCCTTATTTAGCTAACCAACGTGTCTCAACAATCCTTTGCATCCTCATGAAACTAAGTGTTTGCATAGGCAGCCTATCGGCAGAATGCGAATTAGTAATTATCTTTCTTATTTGGAATGAGGTGATGTAAATTTAGAACAAAATCGGACTAGCATACGTGGTGTGTGCCTTTTGAAATTTCTAGTTTGACTGAATGTTTGCTTGATTGGAAAATATGAAAAAGAAAGTTCAAGAAGGAAAATACTTGGTTATGAAAGCAAGTAAGCGATAGCAAGCTAAGGCTCCTATTTGGAAGACGATTGCATAGACTTGAAGCGAGGACCTCGAGACACAAAAGTAAATAAATTTCAAATTGTGCATAAAACGAAAGGAGCGTCAAAGATTATCAATTTATTATATATTATAATATAGTATATTATTATTATAACCACACATTGTGTGGCCGAGGAGGCGGTGCACTTCCTTCCTTAAAGAATTATAATCCGAGGGAACGGGCCCTTCCCTAGGTATCGAGAATGTAAATGCCGATAGTATAAATGTCGAGAATATAAGTGCCGAGAAAATAAGTGCCGAGAAGTGGTCTCGTGAATGGATAAGATATTGGGGCATTACCTGAATGTCGATAGCGATGTTCGTATTGTAACTTGAAAAATCAATGTATTGCATGCACTAGTCGCATGCCTGAAATCAGTCGAACCACTATCTTCACTTAAATAATTGACAAGTTGATGATATTTACAACTAGGGGATTAGAATCTTTAGCAACAAATGATAATGCTAGTATGTATAATTCATCTAAAATTTTCCAATTTATAAATTGTTATTAATCCAACACAAAAGTAAGCCATCTTAAATATAGAATACACGATCAAGTAGCATACAATGAGGTTATAGTATTTGAATTGGATTTTATATATCGATAAAGCATTTGGGATCATAGCATATCCCTTGTCTTGTAGTGGTCGCATACATATATGAGGGTTGATTCTCCTCTATGAAAATAGATTGCATGAACTGTCTAGTGATATGTAGTCTTCTGGATATTGTTTAAGCATCCTTTTGGAAATGTACTTGACTAGTTGAACATTTGTTTACCATTGTGCTTGGTCTGTGAGAATCTATAAACTCGGTACATACTTCGCTATATAAAAGCTGATGTTACAAAGCTCAGAGAATATCCAACCTAGAGAGAAAATATCTGATGCATATGTCCAAGGTTTTTTGTAGTACCATCATAAAGCTCAAAGCTAGCCAACCCATTTTGGTATGTCTCTCTATTTCAAGTTGTATTCTGTTCTTGTACTCATTATCTACCTCACTGGAATGCCTAGTTAGCAGGTTCTCCTTTGAATTTATCATATAAGTAGTGCATCCCCAGTCACAACGGCAATCCGCACTTGCTTACTAGATGCATAGTCCAATAGAACATTTACAATGTGCAAGTCATTGTGGATCCAACCTTGTTTATGCAATGTTTGAAGGCCAAGACGAAAAGAAAAGCAAAGCTCTGGTACTAGAGTTACAACCTCTTTTAGGCTTTTGCTTTGCATCTATGCCAGATTCACAGTGCATGAATCTTTTTTTAGTCTCTTTGAAAAACGTGTATAGTGTGCCTCCATTGAAATATGGCGTGAAAACCCAATGTGGCGCAATTATACACATAGCGATTGGCCGAACTAGAATGCTATGTTTTATTTACATTATTGATTCCTTCATGAAATCAGGCTGCCTCTTCTCTGCATTGCCTTTAAAACTTTTGGCTACATAGTAACTATACTCCCAACACAAAGATACCATGCCCATGGACAAAGATTAGGCCAAATAGGTGCCTGCTTCCCCGCCATGGGGTGCCGTGGTGGTGGTAGCAAATTACTCCACTAGTGGCCAATAGAGTCCATAGAGGCTCTGGTGGTCTCTTTTGGCCACCGGTGGCCAAACACCCAACAATCATTGTTGTTAGACTGCTGGGTGCATGCACCTGCATGGTGGGGAAACAGGATCTAGGTCCATTGGATTGCAAGTTTGAATGTGGAGCCAAATAAGTGCACACTTTTTGTCATTTTGAGTGAAAAAGTTTAATGAGTGCAAGCTTGTAATCAACGTAAGTACAAACATGAACAATAATAAGTGCAAACTTGTCATCATCTTGAGTACAAAAGTGAACAAGGAATATGACAAGGCTAGAGTATTGAATAAGTTCATGACCTATGGGGTCCATGTGACATTCAAAATGCACACAATTAGCGAGGTGACTTTAAGTTATCATAATGGGTGCAAAGGCATGATTCTTGACAACTAGGTGCATGCATTGGTGACAATCCATGTATCATAAAACTTCAAACATGATTCACAGGTCTAATGTCCAAAACCTATGGTTTCTAGAGTAATCAAATAGCCAATGACTCTTGCGAGGAAGCAATAATAGCCAACTCAACAAAATTAGATGATGCTTAGCTTCACTAAAGATATTTGGATACTTCAAGGCATATATTAGAGTCAATAATAGAATGTGAGAAACAACATTTCATAAGCAGAGCATGTTGGAGCATGGATTGCATGAAGTGATGTTGTCACCCCACGCTAGAATTAAAGAGTATTGTATGTACCTGACACTTTTTATTAGAAGGTGTTCCAACCATAATGAGATGGATGACATAATCCAACTCTTATGACGATCTTCACAAATCAATGCCTGACACTCCTTTTATTTTTGCTAGGAACAGCTGACCTTCAAACCCAGCACTGATTTTTTTATCCCTATATATCTCATATGCATGTTCTTGTAGCTAGGCAGTGCAGTAGTTATCTCGGCTTCTTGTGTAGAAACGTTGTTTGATGTCTTTATTGTGGCATTAGCATGCTCCTCGGTTGCATTCGCATCAACCTTCTTTTCAGCTATTGTGCATAGATTTGCTCATATAGCGTGGGCTTTCCTTTCTCTCCACATGCTATCCCAAGCCAAACATTTCTCATTCAAAGATAGCGATTCATCTACATATTGTGCATGGTATGTAATATTTCCTATGATGGTCGTGACACGCTTTTCCAACTTATCTGGCCAGGTTACATCTCTCATGTCTTTCGCTTGATCTTGTATATTTGACACATCTTTGAGTTTATTTACTCTTTGCATCACATGCTCTTTGAATAGATTCAATAAGGTGTCATCATCTCCAATCTTTTCGATTATTGTCTTGTCCATGTGTGCGAGGAGTAAGAATACTTTTCTTTTAATATAGCCAAATAACCTCTTCAGTTCCTTGGAATGTTGCTTGATTGCCATGTCAATACGTGCAGCACGTCCTAAACTAAACAAACTACAAAGTTAAGAGACAAAAGATTAAAATTATAGAAAATTTTCATAATTTGTAAGATAAGATCAATCAATATACCATATGAGCAGATCCTTGCGGAAATACTCCAAGGCACAAAGTTGATATTGTATGTTAAATGCAAATATTATCATGTTGAAAACATGGTCAATCAATATACCATATGAGCAAAACCTTACAAAAATGTTCCAAGGTACAAAGTTGATATTGTTTCTAAAAAAATTATCTTTGACATCATGCATCTATACGATTTTTATCTTTAGTCTCACCACAATAGTAATAAAATTTTTAGGAGACCAAAACTCTAGCATTCAGGTTCATCTTCCCATCCTAAAACGTTCATTACAAAGTAGCAACGTAGAAAATGCAGTGAGTTTTGGCAAGCAGTGATTCCCTACTGAACATTCAATCATGGACAATTTATGAAAGAAGATTTCTCAAAATTGAAGTCATTGGACTAATATAATGTGATGAATAAAAATTCTTATATTCACTTGGGAACTCATCTACTATACTTGCCCTTGGCTATAAATTTCCCTTGGTAAGAAATTAGAGAACTTGGCAACAAATTGGAGACCAGTCCTAGGAAATGGGAATGGATTGATGCAAGGCATTGAGATAAGAGCCTCCCTTTATTTTGATACATGATAAGCAATGCCGAAAATTTTTAGCTCAGCTTGAGAGGCTAGAGGCCTGCCAGAGTGCCTCAGTCGAAGAATTTTCAAATTATACTGACTTGAAGAAACTTTTTTGGAATTGACTCTAGAAATCCCTCGTGAATAGAAAGATTACTCTTTTCTTTGGCTTTTTATACATGTAGGGATTGCAGAGCAGTGAGCCAATGGAGGTTGGGGTTTGGCACAAATTCTACTTGTACTTGTTGCCTTTCTACTAAGGAGTCCATCCATCATTGTTTTTGGGACTACAATTAGGTGCGGATTCTTTGGAAAGGGATTGCTAAGTTGTTGAGCACCTTTACACACTCTCATTTCTATATGACTTGGGGATTAGTAGCCTAGATTTCCCTTTTTGGGCCTCAAGTTTTATATGAGAGACATGACTTCTCTTGGGCTCTATTGGTTTGATGATATGTAGTTGAGTCATGTTCCTTGGAGATGTTTCGATTAGTGATAAATCTTGGGAGATTCTGGTGAGCACATTGACTGGGCATATTTGGAGGTCTAGATGTACAGAGACCTTGGACAAATCCCAGGTTGACCCCGCTCACACATTAGCTAGTATTTGGATAGACTTAGTACATACTCTGATGGCTAGATGGGTGCAGATGCAAGGGTCTTCACGGGTAGCCTCTACCAAGAGTGCGGTATTTCTAAGGGAATGGACTGGCTCTTCCTTTTTCTTAGAGTCACCTATAGGGATGAGATGGAATTTCAACCTCAACCTTGGTTGTTTTATTGCTAATTTAGGAGTTTATTTTTGGCCCATCTAGGATTTATCTATGCATGATGTTTTTTCTCCCTTGAGTATTCTCAAGGAGGGTCTTTCATACTTAATAAAAGTCATATTCTTTTGCACTGGACTTAAAATAAGTAAGATCAATGTACCTACAACTTATCATATCCATCAAAGACATGTATATAAGCTAGGAACACATCAAAGCCTATCTTTAAACAAAAAAGGGGTGGCAATGAGGCTGTGTTCCAAATGAAGGTTCATGGTCTCCTAGAGCCTCCACAAAAGAGGCAAGCTCATCAACATTTTATAAAGGTTTCATGAGTTATGTTGTTCACAATATGAGCCATTGAAGAAACATGCACAACATGAGATCAAGCATGCATTAATTCAATGTTTGGAAAGCTTCTACTTAGAAGAGGTTGACCAAATTATACCCAAATTTGGATGTGAGTGAGAGACCTTCCCTAATTAAACATGAATGTGAAGAGGATGGATGATCAAAACAGAGGTACATCTTATAACAACTACATGGAATAAATATGGTTAGAATAACTTTTCCAAGGAGCCAATTAAGATTTAATTGTCCACTCTTATAGCAAGTTACATGTAAAGACTACATGAGATAGAATATCACATTGAATGGGTAAAATGACATGAGAGGGTGTCACTAGATTAACATCCTCATGTTTAAATATTAAATGCTATACATTGGCATGCATCAAATTCTTCTACTGATGGAAGAAATAGGCAAAGGTCTCACCAAGGCACATAAATTGGAACGCAAGTGCCAAGAGGAATGTGAGAAAAGGCTTAAGGCAAGAAAGAGTGCTGATACAATTCATCCAAGGCATGAGATAACTACTCCAACTTAAAAAACCTTGCAAATACTTGAAAGGGTAGATGAAGAAGGCATGTCATGACTTTCAATAGAGGGATCCACCTTAATGCAATGGATGTTTGAAGAAGACCCCACCTTGCAACAACTAAAGGAGGATGAAAACATGTCTATATATGTCTTAGAGAAGAGTCAAAATAAATGGCCACAAAACCTTCACTTGTCCTCGAGACATCATAGGGTTAGCCTTATTCCTATCCCCACTGTGATCAAGATGCCCATCGCGACACTATTATGGGGTAATCCTACTCTATGGAGAGACCTCTTGTATTGGATGAATGGGCAAATAGTGACACCCCAACCCACAAATCTTGAGAATATTGAATCTCCCAATCACGTTCAAGGGTGCTAGTCAACAAATTGGGCCAATATTTTGAGAGTGATGAGACGAATGTAGTGTTACCCATCTCCTTCCGTGATCAGAAAGCTATGACAATATTAGATGGAGGAGCAGGTGTTAGCATCATCACAAAACAATGCTAGGAAAAGTGGGGAAGTCCCAACCGAGAGAGTACTTCCTTGGTAGTTAAATTAGCCGATGGAGGCATGGCTCATCCCATAGGAGTACTCAAGGACATTATAATCAAAACCTTTGGTCTCACATATCGGGTGTGCCTTGTTGTAATAGATTTGTAAAACAACCGTAGGTATGAGGCTATACTATGGAGACCTTTCTTGCATATGGTAGGATTGATCCATGATTGATGCTCCAACAACGTTTATCTAAGGAAAAATCAGCAAGTCATGAGGGTTGATCTCCAAACATGGAAGGCCCATGCTAGGTCTAAAAACCTATTTGCAAGCTGAATCGGATACCACCAATAGGTCTGTGCCGGAGCTGGTTAAAAAATATCAGAAAGAGGATAGTGAGAAGAGTCTTGAGGAACCTTGGTGTGCTCCTTTACCAAAACTAGAAGACTCACTCAATTGGATGCATACAATGGCGGCAATAGATCTACCAACAACTGCTGAGGGCACTCAGGCAATGCACCTTAATGATGAACAGCTTAACTCCATTACACCTTTTTACACCATAAGAGCAGTGCTACCTAATCAAATTGAACTAGGAATTGACAATGCCATTGATCCTAACGAGATAGATATGACTCCATCTCAACTTTGGGTAGAGATGACATCGAATGACATCGGCAGGTGCAACATGCCAAATACAAGCCATGGTAGATTGGTGAGCAAGCCACAACCTCATCTCTTGGGAAACATTAAAGCATCTTGGCCAGGTACACCTTCAAGTATGTGATTCTGAAATTCAGTCCATAGAGGGTACCTCTATTAAGGTTATTGGTTCTTTAATGTTGAATGTTTCCTTGGATAATTACATTGTAATCATATTTTTGGATTCCAAAGAAACCTCAACATATGAAACCACCTCCTTCTCTAAACATCAAGCCTCAGCCCATCGCCAACCACCCCCTCATGTAACCAACAAACCTCAACATCAAAGAGGAAGACGACGCCATCCAACAAGGAAGGTACATTACCAATGGGTTCCCACAAGACTACTCAAGGCCCAAGGATATCACCTTGGCAACTCTTATATATGGGTACCCAAGCCAGAGCAATCAACAGCCCATCCATGCTTGCCCTAAGCCTAAATGTACACCATCTCCATCACAAAAGTAGGAGCGGAGCCCAAAATTTATCATTACAAAAGCATCAACAAGTGTAGATGCACCAGTAGTAGTCACGCAAGAACCTACTCTGCAAAGATGCCAAGAACAGCAAGAACCTGTTTGCATGGACAAGCAAAAAGCACCAATGTAGAAGAATGATACACAAAGAAATTCATCTACCTCCTCTCGAGTAGTTACACAAGAACTTGTCTCAAAAAGGGAGACAGTATCACAAGAACGTGCTCGATTGCATTATTTCAAAAGGCATGTTACTTTATTGCATCATCTTCAAGGCAATGTAACACAAGAACCTATCTTGAAAAAAGAGACCGTAACACAAGAACCTACCGAGACAAAAGCTAAATTCACTTTGGGAGTCACACAAGAACCTTTCTTACTGAGAAATTTGGCATCTATCATCAGGGTAGCTACGCAAGAATCGGCCACACAAGTAATGCCCATCGCAATGGAAGTCCCACAAGAACCTTCCAATGTGAACAATGAATTATTTTCATCCCTCACAATTTTCTCAGCTGAAACTTCGGCTCAACAAAAGCAAAAGATCTCTAAGACATTGCAATCCTACTCACATTTGATACATAGAACATATATCACTGTATTACGATGAGTATCATAGAAGTGGTACACATGGGAGATCACAATGCTCAATGATGCAACACCGACAATAAGAAACATGCCAACAATGGATCCACAAGAACTTGCTCCTAAAAATGGAGTAGCTCCACAAGAACCTATTGTTGCAATCAAGGATCTCAATGAACTTCAAGCAACGTTGCTGCCACAACGAGATAACAACTGCTCGTCGGCAACAAAGATCTCCAATGATGTCTTAGTGACCCTCCTTCTTCAAAGTGATTATCAGACTTACATGAGGTCCTGAATAGCTATACAATTCATATTCCTGTAGTGGTCTACAAAATGATGTTCTTGCTAGGTCTGGGTCACAATTGGTCAATATGTCACATGTGGAAGTCCTAGGTGAAAATAGGTGGTTAGTCCTCTTCAGGTTCTTAGAATGGCACACTCAGCAAATCACAAGTACATCAGCCCAAGGGCTTCTTGGTTGAGAAGATAAGCTACAAACACTACGAAAAGTTGATACACCAATCATCATCAACAACACCCCCCTTCAGTAGAGCCAAAACAGAATAGGGCACTGACTTATGCCTAAGTCATCATGGTCTTGAATTTGAGTTCACACATGGAATGACAAGTGGTTCTCCACAAGTAGCTTTCGAGGATGCATTCAACTCCAGGGTGAAGGTGATTACACCAATATGGGTTTGGATGAGTTTCTTATGACCCTCAAAGCCTTTTTCATATTCCTTTAGTAACATCACCATTAACTATCTAACTTCTACTCATCTCTTTGCTTTATTTTTATTTTCTTTTAGCTCTAGCTTAGAAGCCTTTCCTAGAATCCCCTTTTATAAACCTCTTCAGCCATAGTCCTCATTTTAGGGGTTTGTATGGTGTATTATCAGACTCCTCTCGATTTGATGACTCAGACAAATGAATCTCCAGATGGTGCCACAACCTTATTGGGCTCAAATACTTCCAAGCAAAGCCCTCAATGAAATATAATAATCCATGAAATGGATGTTAAAGAAACTTCAATGTAGAGAAGCAAGACAAAATGTCATGCACAACTTGAGATGTTCAAACATGTCAAAGACATAGTCTAATGAGAATCCATTGGGAAATCCCACTCAAATAAAATATGGGACTTAAGAGGAGCATGAGAATGCACAATACTTACTCTACTAACACTAACGCCAGTAGGATCTTACTAACACCTTCTTCCTAATCAGTTACCCCTTATATTTTTCTTTTCCTTTTTCTTATTCCTTCTTTGAATGGTCACAAGTACTCAACTCAGCTCATTCAAACCCTGAAGTGCTAGTTCCAAACGAATCACTCATCCATACTTCCAGCAAGCATTCCATAACAAGGAGCCACTACATCCCTCTATTGCAATGAACCAAAAGAAGATTCAACCCAGTGCACATGAAAGAATACTTTGCATGATATTCATTGACAACACTCCAACATCCAACCATGAATGTTGCATGATCCAGAGGGCTGGATCAAGATCAGGAAGGGGGGCATGTTAATAGATTGGTTAACAATATGCCACCACTAGTTAGTGATGTGATTTGATGGTAGACAGTGGCAAGTCCGTAGAGCCAGGATTGTGTCCAAGCTAGATGGGCCCAAGAGGATGCTAAAAGAATGAGAAGGGAGAGTGGTATAAAGAGATTAGGGTTGGCCCCCCTTCAAAAGGTGACTTGTATAAAAGGCCAAATGGTTGACTTTGGTATTCATTGTTGTATGCACAAGTTTGAAATACAAGCTCCCTCTTCTCTTCATGAGTGTCTTTGGGTGTTCTCTTGTTTCCTTTGTGTTTTCCACTCCATCCCCCTTCACTCTCTTCTCCCTCCCTTCTCTCCTCTCCTCTCCTCTCCTCTCCCTCCTTCCCCTTCCCTCTTTCTCTTGTGGAAACACATTGCAACAATTTAGGAGCCGCTTGAGTAACACATGCGGACGGCTCATGCCTTGCATTTCTCTCACAAGGAGTAGCTTGGAGTAGAGGTGGCTCCATCAGCATTCCTTCAAGATCCCCACGACAAATGAGTCATCGTTGAGACTACACAGTGTTGATTTCAAACTTGTACCTCTTCCAAAAATGCCTTTAACAATGAAACTTTTTCAATAGAAACATCTTAGGATAATGTGCCAATAAATACTTGTCATGAAGAGGACGTGTGTGCATGTGTGTGAGGACATGTGCGTGTGTGCATGCACGTGCATGTGTGCATGTGTGTGTGTGCATGCGTGTGCATGTGTGTATGTGTGTGTGTGTGTGTGTGTGCACCCATGCATTCATGCTGATGGTAGCTTTGTAATAGGTTTTAATACCTGGGAAAATATCTCAAAATTTTTTTATAGTAGATGAGTGATATTCAAAGAAAGATGATGCAAGGATTTTAATGTACACATAAAAGATTCTACAAAGAGAAAGAATGGAGATACAATTTTTAGCAACATGATTCCTAGTATATGTTTAACATTGCACATGTAGAAGCATAAAAATCAAGACAACGAGAGAGAGAGAGAGTGTGTTTGAGAAGCCATATCATACCTGAGGGGAAGTTTTGCAAGGATAAGGGTAGCCAACTGAGGAGAGGATAAGGCAGCACCCATTGCTGGAAGTTGGTCATGAATGACCTTGGCCGTCATTATGAATAGCTGCATCAAGCTACCTAGAGGAAATTCAAAACTATAGAGCTGACCTTGCAAAGTGAGAACCTACTCCAACTTAGACCACACTTTGGAGGCTCTAGTCAAGGTTTGTACTATTGAGTACACCTCCTTTTCGATGGTCTGCACCATTCTTGGAGTCACAGTTCTCCCAATTATGCAGTTCCTCTAGGAAAGCTTCGTCTCAATTAGCGTCCCAATGGATCAAGTTCTTTGAATGTTTGAACTTCCACTTGTATCCATAAATGATCTCCCAGAGACCCTTGTGGATGAACTAGACCTTCATATTTGGCTTCTAATGAGTGAAATTGGTTCTGTTGAATTTGTCCTCGTTGTTCATGCATGGGGGTCCCATGGTACCACTTTAGAATGTCACATACTTAACTTAGAGGAGACCTTGAGAGAGGCTAAAGTAAGGCATGGATAGAAAGAGGAGAAGCCTTTCACCTTTCCCTACCTCTTCTTTCCTTGATCTATCCACCATTCTGTGCAATGCTTTCTCATAGTCCCTCACCGACCTCTGAATAGCAGCATACACTCCCAAGCTGATGCTTGCTCCAACTCACTTTGAATAGAAGCAAATAACCTCAATCTAGATGCTTGCAGAAGTCACTTCTCTAGGTCTTAGCTCCACAAAACATAGCTGCTTTGATATCATGTCACACACACAATATCTTTGCCTTCATAATATATACCATAGATATGTGCACCTTAAGAAGTGTTCCCTTGTGGTTCTAGAATTCATAGGAATTAGCAATAAGGTAGAAAACCAAGATTTAAAGAAATGAAGAAAGATTTTGTAGGAATAGCAAGCCTCCTTGTTGTAAGAAAATGATATTGATGAAGATAAAGGCTTGCATCAAATTTTTAGCTTGCCTAGCAATCGACTTGACAAGCAAATTTTTTTGGAGAACCTTTTTGTAGTATCACTGCATGTAGAAGTACAAACTAATTGAACTGTTGATAAGTAGACTCTTGCTTGGCCATATTCTATCATTATGTGGCTCAATTGCTTTGGAGTATTGCAAAGCTTACTTCGTATCCAAAAAGAGCATTACCCTATAACTCTTTGTAGAAGGGAGAGGGAAAGCCTACATGATCACAAACATTAATGGTTATGTTGCTTCTTTGTGCCTTAGCAAAACACAAGTCCTAGCGCAAAGTAAGGATGCATTGGAGCCTAGATATGAAAAAAATAAGATCTTCCCTTGAGACCTTTTTGTCATAGACAGACCCCATGAACAAAAAGTGAATGAGTAAAGCATCTTGCTTATAAGGATTACCAATAAGAGCCAAGAAGGTGGTTTACATAGTTACTCAGCCAACAAGTTGGGTAGTGTTTCAACTCACAAAAACAAAGGAGTTTTCTCGCAAAATTAGTGTGCAACATGTTTGGACTCTACAAACAATTGTAAGTACCTAACAAGTACGATAAAGGCTTTAGAGGGTGACAAGTGTGACTTTACAAGAGGACCTAATGCTTGCATACATTCAATACCTCTTTGAGTACAACACCTTCAAGCAAGTAAAAGTATACAATAGACCCAAATAATATTAAAATCAAGTGTGGTGGGAATCATGTGGGTTGATCAATCCACCATTCTCCATGAATGTGAGTTTTACCTATTAGTAATAAGTTATTCTAGTAAAATAATAGTGCTAACAAGGCTTTAACAAATGAGGGTATTATAATACTAAATAAATAAGTAATCTCACAAAATGTCCAACCCTTACCCTTATGCCTCTTATATACATTAAAAATTTCATAAATATAAGTCTACTAATTCTCTTCAGAGTTAAAACATATTTAGTCTTTTAAAGACTAGAACCCCTTGGTCTAAACCGTACAAAGTCTAGGGGTCAACACTCTTGAAAATTTGTGTCAATTATTAATAGCAAATGCCTTTTTGTGTTATCGATCATTTGCGATCTCCTCCACACATTGCTCTAGCTTCTTTAGATGTGTTGGTCTATTTCAATCAATTCTCATAATAAAATCTAGCCACATAAAAGGCATAATGTGTTCTCTTACTTTGTGGAATCAGTAAGACCAATAGTATGCAACAATATAGTATGTGTGTATTGCCTATTCAAGTTCTAACCTTTCTTCATCTACACTTTCCATTTCTTGAAAAACAAGCATGGGTATCAAAAACCATTTTTCTAGAGTTGTTGAAACAATTAACCCTTACGAATTTCACAATTGGATCCTTTGTTTTATGGAGTTTATTTATATAGAACACTAAAGGATAGGAATAGAAAAGCCTTGTCACCAAATTCCCAAGTTACATAGTCAAAATGTTCACAAAAAATCTTGTACTAATCTTGTTCCAATTCAACAAAAAACTCAGTTGTCATGCTTCTTATATTTAACTATCGTCCAAAATAAATTTGCCATACAAAGCTCTAGAGTTAATTTAAGATTACATAAGGTAAGGGAAATCATTCCATAGACAGTTTCTTTTCAAAAGAAAAGGAACAAAACAAAAAGTGGCTCTCACAAGGCTATAAAATCTTACTACAACTGGTCATACAAACCAATTGAAAACATAGGCTAAGCAGCAGACTCAAGCCAAGCACTAGAATAGTCTACAGTAATCTTCCACTTAAAAGTTTGAGAGCTTATAAAATCACACAACAAAGACTCTCCTCTCTCAAAACCAACACAAATTAAAAAAACCTACATTAGGCAATAGTCAAGTCTCAAAACAAATAAAGGCATCCTCTCAAACAAACAACAAATAAGCTCTAGAAACAGTCCCAAATTAAAGAGACCACATGGCATACCAGATGCAAACAACTTAGGAGATAGTAATATTCTTTATAATCCTCTCTTCCTCTTCATCTTGTTCTACTAGCTACCGAAGTGTACTTGGAAAGATCTATAATTTCATCAAAGACTTAGCCATAAACATAAAGCTCAAGAAGTAGAACACACGTTGCAAGTATAGTAAAACTTAAGGTAGGATTATAGTAAGGTGAGGAGGCCTATAGATTCTCCATTGAAGGTAGCTCCTCTCCACTAACGTTTCTAGTCCTTTAACTACAATATTAGATCTCTAAAAGTAGTCTCAATGCTCCCTCCCTTTTCATCAAGGGTATATTATGGATATGGCGATACGATTTTTAAAGCAGGGGAAGAACCAAGCACTATAGCTTATTTGATTATAGATTATAGGATACAAACCTTACCATGACCTTAGGCTTGGTAGATTAACCTATCCATGTGAAACGCCAACCCATGTCTCCCATCGTTCTTCTTTGCATGGCCATACAATCTTGTAACCATCTCGGTATCGCCTCTTGGTTCTTTTCCTTTGTTCCTTCTTCTCTTCATGATGTCATCTCAAGTACTCATTGGCCTCCTTTTCATAGCTAGTGTGATCCTTACCTTTGTCACCCCCTGGGCTTCCATTTCTCTCTTCCACAACATCATCATCCACTCTTTGTTGACTCCTACTTTGTCGCCTTTGTCCTTCTAGCTCTGCCCTTGGCCAACTGGATCTTAGGTCAAGTAGAAAGATACTCCTTCCTTCACCTCATCTCCTCGTAACGTGCACACTTGCTTCTACTCATCCCTTCCTTAGGTTGCTTTGTCCCTGCTCTCTCCATAACCATCCTTATCTTCACCTGATAGGGGTTCCCTCATTGCCTTTGACTACTTGTACTCAATCTCACTTCCTTTCCTCTGATGATTTAGTGCCTTCAGACTTCATTTTGTCTTTCACATGCAACTATGTCTCGCCCTCAGCATGCTTTTTGCAAGGAATCTCTCTCGCCATTCCACTAGTTGGCTGCCTTATGGGATTTTTTCATGGCCAACCTTCACAGATGCTAGTCTCCAAAGATTCATCTCCTTGGTTCCTACCATCTATTTTGTTGCAAGTCATCTCCAAAGTTTCATCTTGTGTCTCTCCTTGTCGCAATCTGTCTCCATAGTTTTGTCATCAATCCATCAGTAAACTTGGAAGCTCATACCTTGTTGTTCTATTACAGCTCACTCCTCTACGTACTTGACTTCCAAGTTTGCAAACCATGTGATCATGATGTTATTGGGTTTTGTTTTTCTACTATCTTGCATGGCCTTTGTGGCAGTAGTGGCTAGCCCTAGTCCACTTATTTACATGCTTATATGTAGTTTATTAAGTTCATGTGTGTACACACACACACACACACACACACATACAAGTCCTTATTTTTTCTTAACCCTTTATCTCTCCATTTTCTTTTTGTAGTCAATTGTATCAATGAAGTTTTTACACAACCATGGACCATCAACTTTTGATTTTGTGCTTTATTCAAGATCTTGAACTTATATATATATATATATAGTTATTTGAGTCCTTTTTCTTTCTCTTTGTTTTTTCTTTATGATTGGACTTGCCTACTTGCTTTATTGTACTATTATGTTCTTATTACCACTTCTCGGCACTTATTTTCTCATCACTTATTTTCTCGACATTTATAATCTTGACGTTTATACTCTTGGCATTTACATTCTCGGCACCTAGGGAAGGCCCATTCCCTCAAATTATAATTCTTTAGGGAAGGAAGTGTGCCGCCTCCCCACCCACACAATGTGTGGTAATAATAATAATATACTATATTATAATATATAACAGATTTTTCTTTGGATAATCTTTGACACTCCTCTTGTTTTATGCACAATCTGAAATTTATTTACTTTTATGTCTCGAGGTTCTCACTTTAAGTCTACTCCATTCTCTTCCAAATAGGATCCTTTTGCTTCTCAGATCGCTATCGTGTACTTGCTTCATAACCAATTATTTTTCGTCATGAACTTTCTTTTTTGTATTTTCCAATCAAGCAAACTAGAAATTTCATAAGGCAAACACCACATACTCTAGTTTGATTTTGTCCTAAATTTGCATCACCTCATTCCAAATAAGAAAGATAATTACTCATTTGCATTCTACGATAGGCTTCCTATGCAAATACATAGTTTCATGAGGACCCAAGGATTGTCGAGACACATCGACTAGCTATAAGGAGGACGTTTGACAAGGAAAAACATAATTTACAACCATCACCAAGAGCTTGGATCCTTGTAGATGCAATGTTAAGAATTGGAATGACGATTGCTCACAACTCATTAAAAGCTGCAATTTTGTGCATCATATGGAAAATGCAAGCTCTAGACTGTGGAAAAAGCAACAAACGTTTCCAAAAAAAAAACTTGCTATAATCAGATTTAGTCCCTACAATCCATTTGACTCCTCCAAGTCACAATGTGGTAGATCGCCATCATGATGATGGTTATATTGACCTGGAAGTAGAGGGGGACAATTTCTTTAATGCTCACAACAATTATGGCTGACCCAATAACAATCGAGGCATGTGACCCCTGGGCAAACTCAAATTCCCAAAGACAATGGACGGGGCAATCCAGCAAGATTCCTCTAGCATTTTGATGCTGCATGCCGAGCTGGAGGAGATCAATCAAATGAAACCAAGGTCGCATGGTTCCCCATGGCCTTACCTGATGAAGTTTTCAAATGGTACCTCAATCTCCTAGTGGAAGAATTAGCCACATGGGACCTACTACAAACCAAATTTAAAAGGCAATTCTAAATGGAAAGTCTACAAGATGATCCCGATCTCCAACTGAGCAAGCTCGAACAAGGTCGAAGGGAAGATGTACGCACATACCTGGGAAAAATGAAATGCCTAATTGCCAAATGTGACCCATGCCTCAATGATAAGTACCTGACAGCCTGGTTCATTATTGCAAGACTAAGGAAGAAGATCTACAAAGACATGAAAAAGATTAGCAGTTATGAAACATTCAGTGCTGCACATGCGGCAGCAATTGACCTAGAGGATGGCCTGATAGACTCTAACACTAACAGTGATGATGGAAGAGCCAGTGCATGAGATAAGCACTCTAAAAAGGGCAAAGTCAAGTCCACTATAGAAACATCTAATGAAGATTGACTAGAGACCAAGCTAAGAGAAGATTCAATGATGCACGCCATGGAACAAAATCTTCACATGTCTTAGCCCCAGCACCTCTGACTTATCCAAGGTGAGAAAATATATGGTGTCCACATTGCATGGCCAATAATATGGCAAATTAATGCCCCGTCCTAAGAGCTAGGATCAATGCACAAGCCAATCCACCACCAAGGTTGTGGTGCCACATCTGCACAGCCGATGGACATGACAAAAATAGTTGCATCTTCAACTTGCGCAACCTACCCCGAGCTCAACAATACCCAACTGACACCCAATGTACAGGCAACCAGCACTTGCACAAGCACCATCAGCTCTAAGGTTGAATCATGTTCCCGCATCCGAACCCAAGTTGAGATCCACGACAATATCCATGAGGGCCAGTTCCAGATTCTTCGATACTGTCTGTGCGAATCAAATTTGGCCCAACACATATAGAGCAAGTGCTACGGTTGTGGAGAGAATCATCGAATTGCCGGATGCCCTCATCCCGGTAGCCCAACTACTTTTCAACCACTCTGCAGAGATTCTGGGATTCACCATGCTTGTATGAATCATCCCATGAAAACCAAGGTCCCATAACAAAAGCAGGCTAAGCTTGGCATCCCAATTGACATTATTGGGGTGGAGAAACAGAAGTCTAGCAAGAGCCAGGCAAGATCTTCATCTCTCAACAGAAATATACAAGAGAGATCTTGAAGGAATTTGGTATGTCTGAGTGCAAGGAGATAGCTACAACTATGGAGATAAATGCGAGGCTGTCTATGGAGGATGCCTCACCACCAACAGACATCGGGAGGTACCAAAGTTGGTCGGTGGTCTCATCTATCTGTGCAACACGAGACTGGACATAAGTTTTGATGTTGGCGTTTTGAGCAAGTTCTCCAATAAGCCCTGGGAGAATCATTGGAATGCAAGGATGCGGGTGCTTAGGTATATGAAGGGCACTCTTGATTATGGCATCACTTATGGTACGCACACTTCCTTGGCTGGTCATTGTGACTCGGATTGGGCTAGAGATGTTGATTCCAGGAAATCAGTTTCTGGATATTGTTTCTCTTTAGGTTCAGGTATCTCCTCTTGGATCAGTAAGAAACAACCAACAGTGGCATTGTCTTCTACCGAGGCTGAGTACAAGAAGGCAGCATGTTTTGCTGCTTGTGAAGCGGTGTGGCTGAGGATGATCTTATGGCACATGGGAGTGCAAGAGGATGAGGCAACTGTGCTGAGGTGTGACAATCCAAGTTGCATGGCCATTGCTAAAAATCCAGTGTTTCATGCGTGCACAAAACATATAGAGATTCAGTATCACTATGTGCGTGATTTGATCGAGGATGGGATAGTGAAATTGGTCTACTATCCAATAGAGCAAAATGGAGCAGATATCTTCACTAAGGCACTCAAGAAGGATCAGCTTCAGGGTCATCTTCAGAGACTCAGCATTGGGCCGAGAAGGTAGTTCACCTACAGGTGGACATTGAGGGGGGGTGTTAGATATGCTTAATGCCCCACCCTTTTGGTAACCACCATGGTCCAAGGTGCTCAAGTTGTAAGGCCCCCATATGAGGAGAAGCCATGTGTGAGCCAGGGACACTGGATGGATCCTGACTTGCATGTCAGATGAGGTCTATCACAGTGAGACCGTTGATGGTAGAAAGGTGATTGTGTGGGAGCCCCTTATTCTTGTTGGGGCCTGGGGGCCAGTTAGCCCCCAGCTGGGGGGTCCCAGGGGGGCTAGCAGCCCCCCTAGTGGGGGTTCGAGGATGAGAGCCCCCGAGGCAATGGAATAGGAAATATTCCCTGAATATTCCATGGACTACTAGTCAGTTCCATCGACTAGGTCGACTGGTCGGTTTCACCGACGATTAGGTTGACTAGTTGGTTCCACTGACTATGTTGATCCGACTACTGCCCTCATAGCTATAAATAAGCGACCTACCCAATCCATTGTACTAGATCATATCTTCGAGCAGAGATCTTCTAGCTAGTAGCTCTTCACCTAGTATTTGTCTAGATCACCATCTAAGCTCCACTGTAGGAGCGCACGGGTGGACGGAGCCATCATCTGTACTACATCAGTATTAAAGGAAATTTTTGTTCATCTCCAGTTTGCTGTGTACTCTCTATTTTTTGTTCAGTTTTTGTTCCGCTGTGCCGTATTAAACCTTTGTACTATACTTCAACCAACAACGCGGATACCTTCCACCATCCAACAAGCTTAAGTTAGTAACCTAGCTTAAACCAAAATGGAAGATAGGTGACATAGCATAGATGGACTTGTTATCGATGTCCAAAGTAAGTAAAAGATTAATCCATGGAAAATAAATGGATTGGAAAATTCCTTACTCCATGCACACACAAATTACCTCCACACATGCAAATAAATACAGGAATGGCCACTTAGAGAATGCCAAGTGAAAGTAAAGTAATGAGGATGCCAGTCACCAAGGTGAGCAACCTACATGATATCTTGAAAGGGGAAATATTATCTCCATTCCTTACCTTTTTTTTAACCATTAAATTACTATACCAACTAAACTTTGCCAAGGAATTCTTTTTTCTATATTACCCCTACCATGAAAATAAGTAGGGGAATGGTTACTAAAGGAATAATGGCAATAAATAAGGAATAGCATAGTGTAATATGCATGTCCTTATATACAAACCTTTATCTATGTATATAGGATAATTCCTTAAAGAAGAATTGCCATCCATTGTAAAATGGTAGATTGCTAAGATCATAAGCCTGGTCAACATTATAGGTCTATAATTTTAATTTTTCCTCCCGAAAGTTTTTTTAACTTTTTTTCCCGTTCCAGGCATTTCCTCAAACATAATGAGAAAGTATTAATAAGATTTTTGGATTAAAAAATCCCAAAATTCCAAAAAAGGCCAAGGCGGTTAAAAAGGACCACATGAACAAAGGTCTTAAGGTCCTCATTATCAATTAAACGCTCCCACAAAAAACTAATTACTTTTTTTTGAAAAGAGGAACAAAAGCTCCTAAGGTCCACTTAACATTTCTATAAAAGGTTTAACTAAATGTGGCCAAAGGTCATAAGGTTGAAATAATAGCTTCATTGGACCATGGCCCATGCACGTTCTAAGGCTCTATTTAAGGAAAAAAAATATTTTTTGGTTTTTGAAAAAAGTCCCTTAATTCTATCCAAAAATGTGTGTCTCAAGGCCACCCTGTCAATCCCGTGGGTCGGCCGTGGCACGAGTCCCACATGGCAAGGTGTTCACTGCCATGACGAAATTCTCAAAGTCCGCATTGGAGTCATTACCCATCAATTTGATGCTTCAATTTTCGTGTGTGTAATCTAGTGTAACTACTCTACTTGAGAGTCACAAAAGCCCACACACATGTGCTCAACACATTAAATATGTGATGTGCAATGGCACAGTGGCATTGTAGGCCACGCGAGACTGCGCCATTGCAGGGCCACCCGCCGCACCCCATACTATGCAGTACTGCAGCACATCGTGATCGTCCATCCAAAGCCTCCCTATTTAATGCCTTGCATATTGCAAGTCCATAGGCTTCTCGAGACCTTCTGAATGTACATGCCACAGATCGAGATGAAATGGTAGTTCAAACTCTAGAGCGATTCGACGCAGCCCATATCCAAGACTTATGCATTGGGAGGATGCGGCTGAGCGGTGGCTTTATGGTGGATCCCAAAGCGTAGTGAATTAATGAGGCTTGTTCACACCAAAATAGAAAAGGTATACATAATCTCTTACCTTAAAGAGCTTATACCGAGCAATCAAAGCCAAAGATCATGCAATCCACGAACTCAGTTGACAACCAATCCACTTTTCCTCCACGCTGTGAAATACTATGTTCACTATGGGAGACTAGGTGGTATTTATAGAGGTTTCAACTTTATAAATGAAGGGTCACCCACGAAATGAAGGGCCAGTTTGCCTTTTCAAATTCCTTTGCCCGAAAAATTAAGGGTCACTTGCTAATTTCAAATATCCCACCACCCTCGTGCATACATAAGGGTTAATTATATGTTATTGATCAAATAGCAACCCTTTGTGGTTGAGTGACTTTATCATAAATAAAGGTCATGTGCTATATGACATGAATTTTATGAGGTTACTTTAATGCTTTTGGCCCCATTTTTTTTCTAGCAGGAGCGTTATGACTAATTAAATGCCATGTATAAAAAATATTTTTTTGGAACTTTTCAACTCGTCAACAGCTATGCAAAAAGATGGCTTATAAAGAACATCAATTCTAGAACTTGATTGTCAAGAAATTGTGTGTATGTGCATGCACGTGCGTGCGTGCGTGCGTGCATGTGTGTGTGTGTGTGTGTGTGTGTGTGTGTGTGTGTGTGTGTGTGTGTGTGTGTGTGTGTGTGTGTGTGTGTGTGTGTGTGTGTGTGTGTGTGTGTGTGTGTGAGAGAGAGAGAGAGCAAGAGCAAGAGCCGCTAACTTTTGAGATGGTGGCAAGTGATCGTTACTCTTTTATAAATTCATGCAAGGTGACTTCAGGGTTTTGTTACAAGAATATCCTAGCTACACTTAGGTACTTCACTTATTAGAATAGAGGGAAATGATTACTCTATTCAGAATAGAGGGAAATGATTGCTCACTTCATGTATACTTTTTTGACAGAAGGAGGCAAGATGAATGCCTTGGTTGTTTAATGACAAGTGCTGATGGAAATTCTTTTTTAGATTGACCTCTCCTTGACTTCTTGATATAACCATATGACAAAGAACAAAACTTGATTATATCACAAAATAACAACATGAGATCTTATAAGATGTACAGGCCTTGCCATTGAACATATGCAATACTGTAAGTTATTACCAACTTAAGTTTTGCTTGGAATTAAGTGTGTTCATGTACAATTAGTCCATAACTATTGGTGGATCTTTTTTTCTTCTAGAGAAAACAATTTTCTATTGATACTTTAGAATAAACCAAACATACAAATCAACAATTTGTGTGGTGCTAATTGTGGGAGAAATTAAGGGTGAGCTCTAACTATCAAGCAGCCTATTTTGAGAGAACTACTCTCAATGCCTAAGGAGCCTTAGAGACAACAACCAGGGTGGGGGACTATATATCCAATGATACCTCACTTTGTGAATATCGAAGACACTTGCATGTCAAGCCTTGCAAACATACCCACCTCTTAGCATTCGTTTGAGATCCCATCGTACTTGGGCCCCATATGGCATGCAAGGTGTAGATTATATCTTTGAAAAATGGCAATGAGGGTGGCTGCTAGGGGGACCTGATGGCCTCCCATCACCATGATGTGCAACCTGGATGCTCCAAGCATTGATACTAGACATCTTCTCTCAAATATTATCATCTTGGGAAGATATGAGATGCTGATACGAAAGAGGAGCCACATCTTGCAACATGATGTGGAAAACACTCTACTTCTGGATCTTGTAAGGTAGCAAAAGTGTGTCAATAGAGAAGGCTTGAACACCCTCCATCAACCAACCTGTGTGAAAACGTTATGCATCCCGTGTCCTACCCATGATCTAGAGGCCCCTTACCAAACCCTTTGTGCTATGGGGTAGCTCTATAAATAGTGTGAGATTGTCTCAAGGTCACTATCCATGTACCAGTGGCACCTCCCATGAACAAGCATCTACTCCAACCCACGAGTTGATGAAGCCGCCATGGCCACCATCTAGAAGAAGTATGTGACCTTTTGTGGCTTGAGGCTAGTCCACAAACGCAACCCAAATTTGGAAATGACCTCATGGGGAAGGTACTACTTAATACAATGGGGTGTTGCTCCCTCGAAGGAGTCTAGGCCGCTGCCTCTAACTAAAGACGACGACCAATGCAGGTCATGTACAAAAGAAGGGCACCTCAAACCCCCCCTCAAGTGCCCTACTCAAGAGGGAATACTCCTCTCAAGTGAGAGAGAGCTCTCGCTCATGCGTTTGTCTCACTAGAGAGATGAATCAATGCCTCAAAAGATCTGGCCAAGCCAATGTCCCACTGCGACCAACCAACGTGCGTCCGCTATCCCAACATGAATCCATCTTGATCCAAATGCTAGAGGAGGAACTGGCGCTCGAATTTGTCATGACATCGAGGGTTGGCCTAGATGAGTCCCCCAAATGGACGTTGCTAAACCCTTTGTAGGCTCCTAGATCTATGGTGAGTCTTCCCCAATGAGGGAGGCCTATGTGAAAGAGACTTGCCATTAGTGCATCCAGGCCACCCTCTAACTCCATTTCTTTTCCTCTTTGTAGGCTATTTTATGTGCTCCTTGATGGCTAGCCTCATAGGGATGCACATCCTGAAGAGGAGCTACTAGAATCAGAGTTTGCAATTGATATCGCCCTTTTTGGTGGGCGGCACAACAAAGAGTCTAGAGGGAGTCCGCAATGCCCTTGAGGTGTACTATCCCCTTGCATCTAGGGCTAAGATCAACTAGACCAAATCCGTTGGCTTTCTTAGGATGATTGAGGAGATTTAGGAGATCTTGGACTTGGGGACCTCCCTTGCCTTCCATTGCATCCCATGATGTCAAACAACGAGGGCTGTAGATTGCCTCGGTAATAGTGTGCAACGTAAGCTTTTGTATCAGAGGTCAACCAAACTATCCCTAGCAAGGTAACCAACCATGTTCTCTTGGCCACGGCTTGGTACATAATTTCATGCTGGTGTTTCATAGGGTTTGCATGGGACAACAGGCGCTTGGTGCACAAGGAGACGAACACTAGAGCTAGGTTCACGTGGCTGTGGTGATCGTGCCCCATGCGAAGGGAGGACATCATCATAGAATCACAAGTTGGTAGTGTGAGGTCTCACCCCAAGTTTGGCACCTTAGAAGCTCTTGCTTCAAAGAAGGCTTCTCAGGAACATCCCCCACATAGAGTGGGAAAGAGAAAAGACCCCGCTTGTATGGCCCCAATAATCAACTCACTAGCACTCCTTGTATACAAGGCAAAGACCCCCCTAATCTAGCGCTCCAAGAAGGCCATCCTATGCATGGTGCCCTCCATAAAAAGCCTTCTCAAAATCTAAGAGGACTACAATAGGCTGACTGTGCCCAATCCACTATCTTCCAAAAGGTGAAGATGTTTAGGATGCTACGGTATTGAACAAAAACCTGTCTGCAAGTCATGAATAATGCTAGCAAGATGGGGGTGCAACCGTAGACTCAAGTTCTTAACTAAGATTTTGTAAGCAATGCCTAGAAGGTGTGATCGAGCACCACTACCAAACACTCAATTGGTCTCCCCAATTCGGGATCAAACAAATCCAGTCACAACTAGGCGACTTGGGAAGCAAATCCGAAGTCAAATATCTCCTAGAAGGCCAATCATAGAGGAGCATGAATACACTCCCAAAAGCACATAAAGAGGGATAGAGTCAAGCCATCCTCGCTTGGGCACACATGTGGTGGGAGGGCCTTGAGAGCCTCCAAGATCTCCTCGTTTATGCATGGAACATCCACCGATTTTGCTTATTCCCTAGGAGATCACTAACAGAGTGTGTGTCCATGTGGAAGCTCGGGTTGCAAGAATTTGTGGAGATGACAACTCTTACTAAAACAATTGGTGATAGAAGCTCTAGACTCTCATGAGGCTTTGAGTGCATGTGGCCACTCTTGTCACATAACCATTGGGGCTAGGTCCCTACTAACCTGGGCCTGGGTTTAAAAGAATTACATGGCCATCCTAGCCCCTTGCTCGACCCAATGTGCCATGGAGGAGTTGTACAAAAGCTCTACCTTGTAAATCTCCGTGGCTTGGAGGTCAATGCCTGCACTCTCATACCTATCCATAGGCCCAATTCCTGCTCCTACGGAAGCCAAGTCTCATCTTCATGCTCTCTCCTTCTCATGAAGTAAGTGTTTGCCTCTAAAGTTCCTATGACTTTAGCTACTCGCTACTCCTATGAATCGTTGATGCTACTTAGTTAGCCCGCCCGTCTTGTGGAACCAAGTCCGACTGCTACCAAATTTTTGTTATGTCTTGTTGTACCTCCTCCTTCAGTAACAATGCATCGAAGATCTGTACCCTCTTCTGAGGGAGTCCTCGATGGGATTGCTTTAGGTGAAGCACCACCAAGGAGTAATCTTACGTCGTCATGCTAGAGAGAATACCCATGGCTCCACTTCTGTGCATTGCTCAATCACCCACATATAATTTGTTGAGTGACGTCTCTCTAGCAAGCCGTCATGCCAATGTTAAGCAAAGGAATAACAAAGGCTACCAATCAGTTTAGAAAACTCTACCTCGTGCCACAAATCGTGGCCGCTAGCTACAAAGATGCTCCCACTTTACTAAGCTCGACACCCCCTTGCCTATCCTCTTTAAAATCTAGATTGTTGAAGTCTCCTCCCGCAATCCACAAGTCCACATCCAACAAGCTTTTGATGAGCCTCCTCCAAACATAGGGCCACTACTATTAACAAGCAAGTACATAAACATTCAGGGTCTGGATCCTAGACCCACCTATCCTCAAGCCAATCATTACCACCCCTCCTCTTATGAGATCCCCTTGATCATAAACATTCGAGCACAGAGTTTGGCATACTAAAAGATACCCCCGCTCCATCCACTAATGGGAACAAAGCTACAACTCACGCCTCGATAGGAGACGTCGCCACCATCTAATGTGCGAGGCTAAGAGCATTTGCTCTTGAATCATGTGTGACGCTGAGAACATGTGCTCTTGAATCACAAGAATGTCTACAAAACCTCCTAACCAAGAATCAACTATTGACATGCCAATCATCTAGACCATGCATGTTCCAACTCACACCAGTCCAACTCATGGGGAGGAGGAAGGTGTGGCAAACAAGGCCCTCCTATGAGTGGAAGCTTGTGTGACAATCATGCATTTACGTGACTTCCATGGGGGTTACGACGAGGAATAGTCCGTATCCTGCCTAAGCTACTCCTTCGGCCCCAAATGGATCATTGTTGCTACAAGACCCAAGCCTCATTTGTTATAAGAGAAGGCAAGCTAGAATGTAGTAGTGTGACCATGGGTGATCCCCAACTCCTTCCCATATCGCCCCAACCACTCCATCATATGAAACATTTGGTCCCGCATCATAAGTCAAAGAGAAGGGGGGGTCCATTGCTCTTCTCTTATGGCTAGAAAGGTGAAGCCCCAAAAAGGAAGGGAGGGAGCCCCCTTTCCGAGGCTCCAAGATCAAGACTAACATCTCCAATGCTATGGGTAGCCATCTGGGACATCAAGATCCCTACCCTCCAAAACTCGCACGAAAGGGACTACCCAAGCCGTGGCTTCACTTGACAACTGGAAAAATAAGGAAGCCACGCCGCCGTCTCCGAAGAAGTCATACCATAAATTGGTGACGACCGGCTAAGACTGTGACAATGATGAGGCCATGCTCTCACCTAAACAACCTAGGCAAGGAGGTAGCTGACAAACTAGAGAGGCTCGATAGGAGGGGGGAGAAGATAAGGCAAGACGAGATCGGGGAAGGGGAGGGAAGACGGAGGAAACTGTGGGTGGTGGGGGGCGAGGGGCTGTAGAGGGCAAGTGGTAAGAGTAACCACCAACCACACTATGGTGGTAGCGAGAGGCGACGAGGGGGGGTGCGGACTGGATAGATGGGGGCAGAGGATGCAAGAGGTGGGAAAGTAGGAGAAGATTTGGGGACAGTTGAAGTGTAGTAGTGTAATGGTGAAAGCGGGTGGGCTAGAAAGGAGAATCTCTCCTTTTTATCAAGCCCTAGGAAGCCAATCGAGAGCTTTGGGGCACCCTTTGTGAGAAGGTCAAAGAAACCTCTCCCTTAGGTGTCAAGGGATGCCTCTCTCTCTTTAAATCACGAGCGAGGAGCATTGGTGAAAAACTTGTGCTCGCCTGCTACTGTCAATCGAGTGTGTCACATCTACAACTCTTCGTAGCCATGTTGCCTAGCTTCTTCAATCCACTCTAGTCTGAATCCCCTCAGAAAGCTCCACCCAAGGGATCTGGGACTCATATTACTACCTGACTGGCCGTTGGGATCTATCCTCCCAACTTTCTTGATCCCATCTCCGACAAGACTGTGGATGGGCGGGGGCAACATGAGAACAAGCTCTTGCCACAAGTCCCATTTGTCTACATCGAAGATGGAGGACCTAAGACCTCAGTCCTCTGACAAAACTTACTCTCATCCACTGTCTCAAGTAGAATCTCCTTGGACACGACTCTAAATACTCTGCAATCACCCTGAGCCATGGAACCCCATCATTTGTGAGAACCGAGGCTACTGTGGATGGGGACCGAAGCAACCTTCAGTGGAAGACAAGATGGGGGGCAATACAAACATAGCGTCATTACAATCTGCAGCACATGATGTGTTGTATCCATATAATCGACTGCAAAGCCATGGTATGACGGTATGAAGAACATTGGAGGCAAGACAAGGAAAATCAGACTCTCCACCAAAGCCTAGGTAGAGTTGGAGGAGCTCAACTGGAGAAAAAAGAATGTGATCACCATCTAAATCCAAGCTCACCTAGATCCAATCATAAACTTGGCTCTTGATCGTGAGGCCAACAATATGGCCCACTAGTGCTCTATCCTGAAAGGACTGAACTACAATCCTTCACCTATCATTTGTCCTCTAGGTTAATTGTAATCCGAAAAGCTGTGGGGGTCGACTAGGCTGCCATGAGAGCCCCCTCTTGCCAGACCAAAAAGGTCACCAGCAAGATTTTGATCCTTGGAACCAAAAGCAATAGATAGTAGGAAGGAGGAGGAAAAGGCAGGAAAAAAGAGGAAAGGGGAAACGAACGATGGAAAAAGAAGGAAAAAGGAGGGAAAAGGTTTCCGCAGAGAGCAGCAGCCCCCAAACAAGGCAACTTGAGCAGGGAACAGCTTCTGTGCTTCAGTCCCACCACCTGGCAGCCAGCCAAGCTGGTTCACAACCAGTGAGGCCAAGAGAAGAAGCTCCCACAGCCAAGGACGCAGTAGGAGCGAGGATCTGAGCTCCTCAAACAGGTACAAATGACCAGGGGAGGGAGCAAAAAGCCCCATGACCAGGTGCAGCAGCAAGCCTGCCTGGAGGGCCAAAAGAAGCCCATGCCTGCCAGCAGAATAGCCGCAGGGAAGTGCGACAGAGGGTGGGGGGAGAAGCACGATGGCACACTGTATGCAGGGGGGAGGCACAAGAAAACAAAGGGGAAAGGGGGGGTAGACAATGCAGACGAGAGCCAGACGGCAGAGGTGAAGTCGAGGGGTGGAAGCGGACAGGGACAAGGCGGAGGGACAAGGCGGGGTGGGGGGGCTGGGGCTAGCAGTCGGTGGCACGGAGAGCCTCGTCTTCTCAATCAACTTTCTTTTAAAAACTATTGATGGGTCTTAACACCCTTCCTGTTACAAGAATTCTGACTTGATATCTGTGGTCCAATTGGATGCTATTAGCGATTGTCTTTTAAGTTTATCTTTGGTATCCTTTGTTTATACTGGTATTGTAAGATTTACATTCGAGACAATAATTGTACATTGTTTTGACTCATTCTGGGGTAAAGTATCCACATGGGATTCAAGGAGATGAAATGAAACAGCACAATGGTATTATCAAAGAATTCCAATAGAAAGAAAAGAGGAACACAATGCATATTAGCAAAACCCTTGTTCAGTTGCTCCAGCCACCTTAACTAGGATAGTATGTTGAATATTATTAATTTTTAGACAATGAGGCCCAATGCGCAGGAGTTTTTTGCCATACTCATTGACAACTGCCATGTGCTCATAGAGGTGTATTGTGAAGCGAATATCACAAAATTCCCCTGCTTCCAAGAGCACCTGTTTGAAACCCAGTAGCTGCTTTTGAGGGCTACCAAAATGTTCTGGTGAAGGTTCAGAAAAAAGCAGCACTGAGTGGCTTCCTCTCATGCTACCCTGATTCTTTACTCTGATAGTTAAGTCGAATCCCACATCTTGATAATCTTGCTTGGTGTTCTCACTGGCATTTGGGACAATGCATGTGGATTGTGTGGCATTAGCCAGAATAACTTTCTCATACAAAAGATTCATACAAAAAGGCAAGAAAACCTCTAAGGGAGCAGATACAATTGAGGAAGAAAATTCTGTGTAACTGAGTCCATGGCCAAAGTGGAATACTGCATCACCCCTATAAAACCGGTAACTTCGACCAGGATAACCACGAGACAAATCAGATCGCATGTTCATGTCTGTCATAGGAACCTGTACAAAGCTCTCTGGATACCATGTAATAGGCAGCCGGCCTCCTGTTTTTGCAGACAACAATAACCAAACAAAGGAACTCATAATCTAAGTGCAAATCTCTTATCAAAACCAAGTGCAAACAGGAAATGAGAGAGATACAATGACAGTTTGAAAAATGCTGAGTTTTGTTATAATTATCCTAAACATCCCCGCTAAGTCTCTCAAGCACCTAACTTTACAGTCAGCAGAATATATGGTAGACCGTGAGACTGCTGAAAAATCTCATTGTTAGTAAAGGAAATTTGTGAGGGCTGCAGCCTGTATGCTGTAGTTGGTTGATTCCATTCAGATTTCTGTATGTAGGATATTCGTGATCCCCATGCAAAGGTGATTTTTAATCACAGATTCACAGTTTCCAACTAGGTCCCTTAACAGAAACCTGGCTCCAGTGAAGGGACCAACCAACCTTGCCACTATAGTGATGAAAACAGGGGGAGAGATTCAGAACTCTGGCTCCAGTGAAGGAAGTAGAGCATTACAGTTACCGAGCAAACAGTGTCCAAGGATGGTGATAAGAAAGGCAGGGAAGGATTATAACTCATACAAGGGGACATAATCATGCAAGCTGCTCTGGGGCCTTGGAGGTGACAGGTGATAAGAAAGGATGAAACTTGTAACACGTCTAAGGACAAAGAAGCACTCCACAGCACTAATAAGGCTATGAAGGTACATATACAGACACTTTTTTTTTTTTTTTTTGGGGGGGGGGGGGGTGGGGGGTAGACATTTTTGTTGCTTTATGTTACAGAGTCACTATCCCAAAATGGGATGTGCCAAAATACATCAAGAGAAGATCTCAGTATATGACAAGTATACATCAGAGTCTATCTATTGCAACGAGGACCTGAAAAAAGAGAGAATAGAAAAAGTAGGATCACCAAAGACTATGATTTCTGTCCTTCCATAGAGTTCAGAGTGCCACACACACACAAACAACACTTCTTTTTTTTTGGGTGAAAATTTTGATACTTTATATTACAGTTTGGCTATCCCAAAAAACGAGATATGCCAAATTACATAACCGAAAATCTCACTATATGACCAGTATACATCATGTTCTATATAATGAGTTTGCAGACAATCAAAGAGAGATTGCTGCAAAGAGTGCCTAAAAAAAGAGAGTGGAAAATGTAGGATCACCAAAGATTCTATGATTTCTATCCTTCCATAGAGTCCATAGTTCCCAGTAACGATCCCAAGTGAAAAACAAATCAAACTCATGTCTGGGTGGATGAATCCCAAAAAGCTAGAAAAACTTCCCAAAGGTAGCATTAGGAAAGCGAATTCTCAAACGCTGCCCAAGGAAGCTCAAGAACATCTACCACCACTTTGCAGGACGATTCATTTGCCAAAGCTGATTGGCCTTTTGAGAAATCCATGGCGGAGGCAGAAGTACTTTATATAAAGAAGATAGAGTAATATGTGATAGCCTAAAAGGACGGCAAGATGGTGAAGAAAGAGTCCAATCCTAAAGATGGTCCTCAAGCTCTGCATCAAGCAAGATAGATCCTGCTCTGTACTCTGAAGTGTAAAAAAGGAATCATTTGCATAAGCTTGAGCAATCAAGGCACTGCTTCCTTGAATTTCAAAGCCATGAAGCATGTTAGTTGCTACCAGATGATCCATGTATTGAAGCATGGGATGTGTGGCTATGGCATATAAAAGCGCACTAAGCGGACAGCCCTGACGAACCAAACAGCAGAGAGTCCATGCTTCAGAGATATCTCCAGACAGTATGCAAGCGGCTTTGTGGTCACTATAAAGCCAATAAATAATGTGCTGCAACTTCTGTCCAAAACCCAATGCATGCATGGTTTGCAATATAATATTGAATTGTGTCAAACGCTTTGGCAATGTCAACTTGCAATAACAAGACATCCTGTTGAGTGTATTTGTCATATTCTATTCCAACATATGCATTTGCAATATTATCAGCGATATGCCAGTGAGGAACAAAACCATATTGCGCCGGATGAAGGCCATCATGTAAATACCCTTTAATACGATCAACCACCATTATAGTGATGATCTTGTAAATGACAGGCATAAGAGTATAGGCCTCCAATTAGCCAATGCTTCACATATTTGCTTATTGGGAAGAAATTTAACAAGCCCTTTTTTCCAAGAATCCGGCATGCTTTTCCCAAGAAAAATTATTCGCAACAAAGTTGACTTAAGGATATCCCAGTGGACAGTTCTACTGCTGTACGGAGAATTTCAGGCATTTATTGCAGCTGTACGGTGCATTCATTGACTCCGCCCTATAGTACGGAACGAAATAATTCAATTGTAAGACCATCCCATCCTGGAGATTTCCATCGATAATTCTCTTTCAGTGAAAGGACTTTCTAGCTCTAAAGCCTGTACAGGAGAGACAATGGGAGAAACATGCTGCAACCACACACACACACTTTTTTTTTTGGGTGAAAACTTTGAATTCTTTACATTACAAGAAAGCTATCCTAAGACTGGGAAGCTGGAAAAGTACATCAATAGAAAATCTCCATGTAGGACAAATATAGATCATAGTCTATGTAGTGAGTTTGCACGCAATCAAAGAGTGATTGCTGCAAAGAATGAGGAAAGAAAACAAAAGGAGAAAACACAGGATCACCAAAGACACTGTGATTTCTATCTTTCTAGAGAGTCCACAGTGCCCAGTAACGAACCCAGATAAAGAACAACTCAAATCCTACCGTCAAGGATATATCCCGAAAAGCCAAAAAAGCTTCCCGAAAGAAGCTTGAGAAAATCTCAATCACAATCTTTGCCTAAGGATGGCCAAGAAGTCACGTGTCTCGGGGCAGTGCCAAAAGATATGAGACACAGACTCCCATCAGAGTCGAACATTGAGTACAAATATACGGAGCAATACGTCTGCATAATAAAAGCTGTCCAGACGGAAGAACCCCCAACAGAACAAGCCATAAGAAGACCTGTTTTTGAAGAGGGACCTTGGAGTGCCAAATGTGTTTCAATCTTTTTCTCCATTTGACTGGATGATGCAAACCCCAAATCCGATTAGCCCTATCTGATGCCCAAGGTGGAGATAGCAGAACTTTATATAAAGATGACAATGTAATATGAGACAGCTTCAATGGATGAATGGACAACTGTGCGGGAGGCATTATCTTTATATGGTTTAGCTGCCGGTCTTCATGTAAATTTTCAGAAATCTAAGTTGTTAACATTGATTCAAAAGACTGGCATAGTCTTTTATGGCCGGGGGAAACCCACTCACTTGGTTGGTCATCTTGGTTATCCTCTGGGTTAGACGATTACTCGTCGCCAACAAGCTGACTTGATACTTGCAAAACTGAAGAAAAAGCTTAAATATTGGTAGTTGGCAACTTGGCCTCTGCTTGTCCAATGGAGAGATGAAGGTAATTCTATACATGGGTTATCATACTCAATATGTGTGTAACTCTCATCTACATTATCCTCTTCAGGAGGAGGTGATGGTGTTCTCTCTCTATCACCTTTTGGTAGTGGAGGAAAAAGGACAAGTTCATTCTTAAATATCCCTTCTCCTTCCATTCTTTCCTTTTAGTAATACAAGAGAGAAAATGACTTGCTGTAATTTCAAAAAAGGGGTTTATTTTACAGCAAAATTCAAGTGTTGTAGAGTTGGTGGTACTTATCTGACTCCCGCTTCGCTTGTGTCAAAAAACCACTTCAAATGACCTCTTCTTCCTTCTCTTTTAGCCTTTCTTCCTTGTTTTATGCTGTGAACCGGTACACTCCATTTGGGCTACTTGTTTTGACTGAATTGGAGCTCTAGATACCATTATAGAGGGTACTTGATGGGTGGATCATTCCCTTAAAATCTTGTTCCAATCCGACTTTCCGTTGGGGAGAACAGGGGTCTCTTTTCCTCACAGTTTAAGGGTTTTAAGGGTCTATTTGCACGGAAGAGTCACCCCGTTGTTTTTTTTTTCCCCAAAGAAAGGAACCTTCTATTAATGCTTGGAAAACTTCATACAAATCAGCAGCCCCAAAGGTGCTGAGTATGGGGAAAAACCAGGAAAAGGCTGAAAGAGAAACCGGCCTGTTCCAGAGAAACCCAGCTCACTGCCTTCGGAATCTCTGGTACTAGGGCTAACAGCCAAGTGGGGGGACTATACAACCAGTGAATCCCTCGCGGAGTGAAGATGTAGAAGACTCCTGCAGGCCAAGCCTTGCAAAAATGAGCTCGCCACTCAATAGTCGCTCTATAAGTTGGAGTCCCACGCTCCCAGGTGGAGCGTAGAGTATAGATGATATCCTGCCATATGGCAACCATGGTAGCCGAGAGTGGAACCTGGTGCTCACCCATCACAAGATTGCAATGAGCCACCCAAATGTTCCACAAGTGATGCTGGCTAACACCTCCCAAACGCTGTCCTCCAGAGGAAAGAGGGGAGCTAGGCTATCCGGAGGGACTACCTCATGGAGCGCTATCCTCTGTATGCTCTGACCCTTTATCCCGTAAGCTGAGGAGACCTCATCAATTTGGAACGCGTGTCCTCCCTCCGTCAACCAGGCCACCATCCCCCACGTGTAGTCCCTCTAGAGACTCTACATGCGGGCTATGATCCGGAGGGCTCCCATCTAGATCCTCGCTGCTCTGCAACAACTCCATAAGCAGTGCGGAATCGTCTCCAGCAAACCACCAGAGCAACAATGGCACTGCCCCTCCACTCGCATCTGCTCCAACCACGGTCCGATGGGTAAGCCTCCATGGGCAGCCAGCCAGAAGAAGTAGGATATCTTCCTCGGCCGCAAACTGGACCATAGCTGTGTCCAAAACCTAGAGCGGACATCTCGGGGCACTTTCTGGGTCACCCAGTGTCGCTCCCTCGAGGGGGTCCACCTCGAAGAGTCCATCTGAAGCCCCGGCCAATCCGTGTGGTATATGAAAAGAAGGGCATCTCATCCATCTACTCGGCAAGGCCAATCCGTGTGGTATATGAAAAGAAGGGCATCTCATCCATCTCATCCATCTGCTCAGCAAGGCCACCCCTGGAGGGCCAGAACCACTCTCCTAAATCCCACTGGACCTCCCTCAAGGGTCTACCCTCCCACAGCCAGAGACGCCATCTGGGGGCATCCTGCTCTGAGATATTGGGAGGATCAATGTGCCACTCCTTTCCCAAACATCCCACCACTCTAATCATCTGCCACTGAATCCCATCAAGACTCCCATCCATCTCCGGGTCCCTCTCTATGAGCGAATGGAGTAGGTCTCCCGATCCGACGCGGTAGAAGCCGAGGTAGGCAGTTCAGTCCCTCCAAGACAAGGCGCTCGTGGGCAGAATTGTGAGCCTCACGTTTACACGGAGACGGGTGGTTACAGGCGAGCTTGGCGTTAGAGGGCAACCACATTCAGGAGGTCACCATCTATGGAAGAGGCGTTTTCCTCATTCAGCTGAGCTCCCCCGACACTGCCCTGACACTCGTGAAGCAGAGCCCCATCCTCCTTGGCCCGCACCTAGTTTACCTCTTTCCTTGGTATCATGGGTTTACAGTGGAGGACATGGACACGACACATCATGTTCCTTGTTTTTCGGTTACGCTCCGCTTCCCAGGGCTCCCCAAGGAGTATCGAGCCATTCTCTTCTCCATTGATCGAGCATTTGGCACTGTGCTCGAGTCCTCGCTAGAGTCGGCCGTCTCAGTTGTAGAAAATGATGGAGTCCCCGGGATCAGATTGGTGGTTGAGAGCCGAGAGTCCCTTTCAGAGTTGATTCTCCTTGAGACTCTCAAGGGGGGCACACTTCGTCATCGTGTGGAGATTTCTGGACTGCTAGGCCAGTGTCTTTGGTGCAGATAGATGGGTCACATCGCCAGAGATTGCCCCCGGGGCTATGCCGAGAGCCAGCAAACCAGAGTCTTTTGCCCCCTCAGATAGGAGCAGCATGAGTCTCAGACCCCCTGGGTGACTCCTTTAGAAGGGGACTGGACCTAGGTTAAAGAGAAAAAGAAGCCAAGCAAGCAGGTTCGCAAGCACTGCAGGCAGAGGACCAAACAGAGAGAGAGAGACAAGTTGGCTCGCAAGGCACCTGACGAGGAGGAGCAGTAGCAGGAGCCCTTGAGTGGGGATTCACCCCCCTCAACGGAAGGGGCCACCGCCCAGCCAGATGTTCCTCACGTAGCAGAGGTTCAGAGTCCGGATCCACCCTCGCACCATCATCGAGTTCTTGATGTGGCGTTGGCGGACGATAGTTAGACTGTGGTTGAGGAGGAGCGGATCCAGAGCCTCAGTGAGCCTGAGCAGCAGAGGAAGCCTGGGATTGCCCCCTTCCCATCCCCCTCCACATCTCTCCCTGCTTTTCCCTCCAGTCCCCTCCCCTGGGCTCCCTCCTCCCCGCCCCCGCCCCCTGCTGTGGTCACTCTCACCACTCGTCCCCTTCCCTCCGTCCCTCCATCTCCTCCTGCCCCCGCACCCCTCCTCTCCACCTCCGCAGCAGGTTCCTCAGCCTCCCCCTCCTTTCAAGCTTCGACACCTCTGCCAGCAGGCAAGGGTAAGACGTCCCCACGTGCTCCCTTACCGCAGGATCAGGCCCATCCAGGGAGGGAGGCAGAGGGATGGGGCTCATCCTCTAGGTCAGCGGTCCCTCACCTCTAGCCTGGGCGCCCGTTATTGCGGGACTTCTGGAGGCTAGGACCTTGGAACTACCTGGAGATCTCGGACTCCTATGCTCTACCGCTAGAGGTAACGCTTATGATCCTGCAGCCACGGCAGGGGGATTTGATCAGTGCAGTGGGCTCTCAGACACACCCCGTTTGGAGCTTCTAGTTTGCCTCTACAGGGTTGGAGAAGTGGACCCCAGAGGTGTTTGATGCTATTATGGGAAACCAGATAGAACGCATGATGGATGAGTGGATGGGAGCACATGGACTAGATCTTTGGTACGCCCATGGGGCGGAGGTGAATTTCTAGCTGAGCTTCACGCGAGAGGAGCCGTTATGTGGTTTGGCGGCAGGAGTTATGAGATTGCCGCTTGAGACCACGGTGGACCATGCATACTACTGGCCCCTCCAGAAGTGTGCGGAGCAGTTCGGGGTGGAAGTCTCCTTCATGATGAAGTGGACACAGAAGATCGGCGTTGAGCCGGTATCCACCCTAGAACATCGTTGCACAGACATGGACTATTCGCCCTCAAAACCCCCGGCAAAGTCACTTAAGGCAGACAGGCACCCACGCACAGGAGAGCCTTGTTCGTTGCACCCTCGTCCTCATGAGTTGGACCATAGTGAGTTGGAACATGCATGGGCTCCATGACCGTGCTCGTAGTTAGTCGTAGTACGTGATACTCTAGCAGGAGTTGCAGAGGGCCGTTGTAGGACAGCCAGTGGATATCCTTTTGATTCAGGAGAATATGTTTTTAGCAGTAGACATCAGACGGCGTCACCACCTCCTCCTCCCATGGAGAGGTCCGGAGGAGTGGTCCCATGCAGTACGATGGAGCGGAGGGGTCTGCATCTCGGTTTCACAAACTTTGGCTCCAGAGGTCTACGACCTAGGCGAGCTTATCCTTGGACGGGCAATTTGGATGGGAGCCAGGTCGGGAGAGTCCAGGATTGGGATCCTGAATGTGTAGGACCTAGCGTGCAGACAGTACCGCCCGGCCTTTTAGAGGAGGTTGATAGAGAGTCTTCCGGACGTAGACTCCTAGATTGTTGGGGGAGACTTCAACAACCTGGAGTTTGGGGAGGACAAGCAGGGCGGCGCCTCATTCGCTAAGATGTCTGCAGCAGAGCGTAGCACTTGGGAGCAGTTCATTTTCATGATCAGTGGCAGAGACGCGTGGTGAGAGCCAGATTTCAGCAGGATACCTGGCAGCCTTCTATTCTTTCTTGGACAGAGGAGACATGATGGACTGCTTGAGAGACTAGACCGTTTCTATATTGGGGATTGGGCACTGCACAGAGGCGGCTCTATCAAGATTTTTGGCAAGTATCACGATGTCAGACCACTATCCCGTAGTACTTAGAGCAGCCCCGTCGAGGTCTCCCCTAGAAGGGGGTCCGCATCCCAGAGGACCTCCTAGAGGGTGAGAGGATCCAGCAGGCCATGGCGGAGATTTGGGAGCACTCAGAGATGATACCGAGCGAGGGTTGGGCTTCGTGGGTGGCCGATGCGACCAGACGAGCAGTGAGGAGCTACAGGCTCACGCCCTTAGGCGGAGGAAGATGCTTTATGATTGTGAGCGGGCTTTGAGGAGGGACCTCACCTCCATAGAGCGGCTTAGGGAGCAGGACCCAGGTTCCCAGTGGCTTAGAGATAGGCTCCAAAGTGCTCGCCTTGAGCTTCAAGACACAGAGATCCGGCAGGCTGAGTTCTCTTATCACTCGTCTCGGGCCCGGTGGGTACAGCAACGGGACAGGATGACGAAGTAGTTCTTTCAGACCACTGGGCCTCGCTCGGAAGGCACATAGCTACAGCGTCTCTGGGATCCACATGGCATCGTGTACACTGACTCGCAGGAGATACTAGACCTGACCGTAGATTTCTACAGCCAGCTTTTTCAGACGGAGAGGATGACTCCAGCTGGTTTAGTTGCTCGAGAGGTAGTTTGGGATCACGTTCTGGCAGTGGTCTCGCAGGATTTATGCAGTAGGCTAGAGGTGCCTTTCACCGATGAGGAGCTCTGGGAAGCCCTCAAGGCTCTCTCGACCCACAAGTGTCCTGGCGAAGATGGCCTTCTTCTGGAACTTCTGGGAGATCATCTCCACCCCTTTCCGACTAGCATGCCAGGAGATTTTTGACACGGGCTCCCTTCCGCAGTCCTTCAGCAGGGGTTGGATTTGTTTGATCCCGAAAGGGGGAGATAGGTTTGACATCCAGCAGTGGAGACCGATCACTCTGCTTGACACCGCTTACAAGATCCTCGCCAAGGTCTTGAGCTTGCGGTTATGGCTCCATCTTATGGACATCATCCACGACACAGACGGGGTTTATCCAGGAATGCAGCATCCTGGACATCATCTTTACTTTTTGGGAGGCAGTGGATTGGTCTAGGGAAGAGTCACAGCCGCTGGCCGTTCTTCTCTTGGATTTTGAGAAGGTCTATGACAGGGTGGAGTGGTCCTTCTTGGAGGGCACTATGCAGAGATTGGGTTTCTTAGACAGATGGGTTAGAGGAGTTTCAGCGCTCTATGCGAGGAGCTCTAGCCAGATGCTTATCGGAGGACGTACGGGCGAGGCCTTTCCTCTCTCGCGCTCGGGGTCCGCTAGGGCTGCCCACTTGCCCCTTTCCTCTTCCTTTTCGTGGCAGAAACCTTGGGCTACTATTTGAGATTACAGGTGGCGGGCCTCACAGGGTTGAGGCTCCCAATCTGTCAGGAGGAGGAACTGCTTGACCCTGAGTTTGCAGATGACACGGCCTTGTATGTTGAGGGCACCACAACGAGCTTGGAGAGAGTCAGGGGAGCCTTGGCTCTCTACTATGAGGCCTTGGGTGCGTGGATCAACTGGACAAAGTCTATAGGTTTCTTCACGGGCCAGGAGGAGACATAGGAGATCCGCGAGTGGGGGAGTGATTTTGGCTTTAGATGGATACGAGGGGTTAGATAGCGAGATACCGCGGTTGCCAGGTTGGTATTGATATTACAGCAGAGCAGCAGATTGCCCCGGTCCTAGAGAGTGTTTGGCGCGAGCTTCTCTGCTGGAGCTAGGCCAAGCTCTCCCTAGCAGGACGTGCCTTAGTGGCAAACCAGGTCCTTCTCGCCATGGCTTGGTATATCGCCTCCTATTGGTGCTTTCACAGAGGATGCATTGGGCAACTGCGCCGGTTTGTTCGGAACTTCCTTTGGGCAGGATCAGATGGCACGCGGAATACTAGAGTCCGGGTCGCTTGCCAAACGGTGATCATGCCATAGGCACTGGGAGGCTTCGATATCATAGATCCGGAGATGCAGAGCAGAGCCCTCTTGGGCAAGTTGGTTGTTCGCGGCCTCACTCCAGGTGCGGAGCCTTAGGAGCTCCTCTTATAGAGAGGGCTTCTCATGAATACCCCACGCATCGGAGGACAGTGGCAGCCCTCACACAGGTGGATCTTCTCAGAGGCTCCCCTTACAGGGAAGGCTTTCCCTTTGATGCGGAGCCTTCACAGGGCCTGGCAGAGGCTATCAGGGGGTCTTATCCACGCTCCGCCCAGATGCAGAGAGGAGTTTGAGCGTCAGCCCCTTATGTAGCACCTAGAGATCCGAGATCAGGAGGGGTGTATGCTTGGATAGCAGACGCACATTGGTTGGGACAGTGGGACAGTGGCCCGGCCCGATCTTTTGGCAAATGGAGCAGATTACTTATGGAGGCAGAGGCGAGACTTGGCGCCATAGCGCATCCGCGAGGGGCAGGGCATTGGATGAGAGATTGACCTAGCCATCCTTGAGTCCTGGTGGGAGGGACTTCACGCTTGGAGGGACATGACTTGGTTGGGGCAGTTTTCTCGAACTAGTGTCCCTTTGAGGATGATGATGTAGCGAGGCAGCACGCGCTATACATGTTGCTTGTCTGCTCGGGAAAGAAGAACCTTAACGGCTGTGGGAGTCGAGGGTGCTGCCATAGAGCCCCTCTGGCTAGACCAAGGGTAACCACCAAGATTTTCTTTCACTTGAACAAGCATAAATACTCCCGCTGCAAAGAGGAAGAGGAGAGAAAAGGAAAAGGAAGAAGAGCATCCGAGGAAGGAGGCAGAGGCGAGGCAAAGCGGCGGAGGAGAGAGGTTGAGGAGGCGGGAGGGGGGGTAGAAGGGAGAAGGGGAAGGAGAGAGGAAGGAGAGGAGAAGAGGAGGATGAAGTGGAGGAGTGGAAGGGGGAGCGCCTGTGGGGGGAGGAAGAGGTGGAAGAGGGAGGGGGAAAGCGGAGGATGCAGGGAGAGGCGCTCGGGCGGGAGAGGCAGGGAGCAAGCGAGGTAGGAGGCGGGACGGAGGGGAGGAGCGGGGGCAGAGGAGCAGCAAGGGGGGCGAGAGAGCGAGAAGGCGGAGGAGGCAGGGCGGAGCGGAGGCTGAGGGAAGGGTGAGGCGGAAGGGAGGCGAGGAGGAGCGGAGGGCAGCGAGCAGCGGGCAGCAGGGCAGCGTGGGGGGGGGGGGCAAGCTCACCAAGCAGCTCCAAGCTCCCTCCAATCAGCAGCAACACAAAAAACTCCAAACATTTGGGGAGTCACCCCGTTAGGACACCCCATTCCCCGTCCAAAGACCAGAAAATTCAGAGAAAGCCCTCACCTCAGGGGCTCCAAAATCCAAGGTTTGCAAGAATCAGAAATATCTTCCTCCAAAACTCGCACCTTGGTTACCAGCCTCTAGTCTGGGACCTCCAAAACTTGTCCTTTTTGTACGAACTTCTGCCGGTTTATTTCAGCAGGTCCCAGCTCGCACACGGGAGCCAACCAAGACGTTGTTGCACACATGAATCTGCAGACCTCCGCCAATATGTCCTGTGCCCTTCCTTTCGCCCGGCCCTCTGCGCCCGCAAGCCTTTACAATATCTACTTGCAACAAGAGAACATCCTGCTCTGTATACTTGGCATACTCAACCCAACATAGGCATATGCAATATTGTCAATGATATCCTACAAGGAATAAAACCATATTGCACTGGATGAAAACCATCATGCAAATATTTGTTGATACGATCAACCTCCATTTTCATGACGATCTTATAAATGACAGGCATCAAAGTGATAGGCCTCCAATCAGCCAAAGATTCACAAATTGGCTTCTTAGGCAAAAGCTTTACAAGCCCTTTCTTCCAAGAATCCGGCATGTATTGATTTTGCCAAGCACTATTTATCATTTGCAGCAAAGGAGACTTGAGGAGATCCCAATAAGGTAAGAAGAATTCAACAGTGAGACCATCCCAGCCAGGAGATGGGGTGACAATGGGAGTGACATGCTGTAATAATATATGCCTTGCTAAAATAACCTCCTATGATGGAGTATCTGCTTTCCCAAATTGAGCAGAAAAATGAACACAAGCTGTAGCAAGCTGTGCTCGAGAAGAAGTCCAAACAACATCAAAGAGAAGAGCCCTGCAAATACTTTGAGAATGCTTCTTATAGTGTAAGCCTTTGAAAAAGGCTTTGGATGAACATCCTTTATCCAAAAAAGCCCTCTGTCGTGCCCGTGTCTCCCATTTAGAGATTTTTCTATTGTCATTGTATCGGAGACAATCTTTAGCCTGGCATAAAATCTGATTTTCTTCCATAGAAAGATTTCGAACATGACTCAACTGAGTAAAAAATTGACACATCACTTTGGCATGAGCAACATTCTCTCTCAATGTCTTCATGTAATTTTTGCCATAATTGCGAATAACTACTTGCATCCTAGCAATGAAAGCTTCCCAAGCATAGTCAATGCCAAAGTGAGGCTATTGCAAAAGGGGGTGGACAGCTTCATAAACCATGGCCTTGTATGCATCAGCTCCAAGTAGCTATTGTTCACAACGAGTAGCCTTCTTTGTGTGAGCCGATCGCCAGGCATTTCATGAAGAGAGATCCTCAACCACAAAGGGGCATGATCTGAATGCGTAAAAGCATAATCCACCAATAATTTAGTAGTGAGATAGTCATATTGTTGAGGATTAACCCTGTACCAACGATTTAAACGGGCATGATAAGAAGATTGAGCATTATACTAAAAAGTATAACCTGACAACATTGATTGTGATTCTTTCCAAAGGTCAACAAGACTGAGTTGAAGTAATAGATTTGACCAATGATGGCGCTCAGAAGCCAACATATGAGAATGGCTAGAAGTATTATCAACCTTTATTAAAATCCCCACAAATAAAGGCATGCTCTCTCCAGGGGTAGCCTTGCATATCAGCCCAAATTAAGCCTCTACTATGAGAAGATTGAGGTGCACTAACCGAGGCAAATTCAAAAATTCCTCCCTAAATGAGACATTGTATAATCAGCCATCTTCCTTGGCTATCATTGAGAGCAAGAACTAGCTGAAACTCATGTTTCACCAGAAAAACTACACCCGAAAAGGAATGCTCACCCGCATAAAATATGTCGGACCCAGCAAAATGCCCATAATGACCAGCATACATATGCTGGTTATGCTCTTGCAATCCCACTATGTCACGCTGTAATTGATTGAGATAGCCCCAGACAAGTTTTCACTTCTTGAGAGTCAAACATTTTATATGTGACAACCTATTTACAGAATATGTACACCAAAAGTACCAAGTCTGCATTTCAATATTAGGATCCGGCCCCAAACCCTGAGAGGATACAAGTGTCTGTGGAGAAGACAAAAGACCTATAATTTCCTCTTCAGGGAAGAGGGTGCGACTTGCTGTCACAACAGCCCAAGTAATACCGATTCCTGATTTTTCTTCAAGAGAATGACCATTTGAAGAAGAACTATTCCATGTACGAGGAGGGAGAGGTCTCCGTGCTGTCACAGTTTTTCTTGGATTCTCTGCCAAGCTTCCTGCAAAGTCTTTTCCTTTACTTTCAATTGAGAAGTAGAAGGCATCAAAGAAGAGGCATTTCCATTTGACACAACTGGAGCTTTTCCCTTATTCTGAGCTGCAAGAGCAGGTTTGTTTGGCTTCTTTTTAAGCAGAGAAGAGTCAGGAGAATCCTTAGGATCCATTTGAGCAGGCATAGCATCTGGAGTCATCTTGTGTAAAACCAGAGGACATTGCGAACCATGTGCCCAAACTTCTTGCATTCAAAGCAAGCTCCTGCAAATAATCCTCATTTAAGTTTATAAAAAGCACTTCCCATAGCAACACTGTTGACAGTAACACCATAAGACTTTTATGACTGGGGTTATTTGTATCCCACAAAATGCAAAATCTATTAGAGTTGCCATTTTGCCTTGGTGCAACCTTGCCCAAAGAAGCTGCAATTTTTGGCAACAGAGAAGCCAGGCATTGAGGGAAGTCCACTACTTCCACCCACACCGAACAACGATGTCTGATCAAAGCTTGATAGTCCCTGGTAGGTGACCATGGGAGAACATGCACCATTTGCTGCCCATAAAAAAGAGGAGAATGTTCCAAGAGCATCTGCTTATGCTGTTCATCCACCATAATACTTCAAAGAAGCCCCTCGCTGCACTTTGCGTACAAAACAACCATCGAAAGTGCGTGTCAACCAATTACCCACATCAGTTGCAGCTGGCATACGGCCCAGAAAGAAAATAAACACATCATGCTTAGCATATTCTCGCACCGGATCCACAATGTCATTGACCTCCACCATTATCCCAACAGTGGGAGTAGTGTCGTTCCAATCCTTACGGCTATCTTCAAATCCTTCATGCATAACATCATAAACCAGTTGAGCCCCAAGCGAAGCATGCACAGGGTCATCTTGACCCAAATCCTGCTTTTGCTTTTTGTGCGAGTAAGTCTTCACCGAAGCCATAAAGAAGGGCAAGCTGAACATGAAAAAACAGCAAGAAAAGAAAGCCTAGAAGGAGAGGAAAAAGACAGTGGAAGAAGAATTGCATGCACAGGGAGAGGTGAAAGGCAAAAAAACCCAGGGGACTAGCAAGGAAAGCAACAGAGAAGGAGAGCAGAGGAGAACTGGCGATCAAACGCGAGCAGAGAGTGTGCAGCAGGCACGGAAAGCGTATGGACGAACATACCGTGCAGGTACGGAACTTGTACAGAAGTATGGACAAACCGATCATACAACAAGTACGGACGAACAGCAGTAGTCAGGCCTGGTGAAACCAATACGGAACAGGGACGGAAACCTATATGGGACTACCGTATAGCAGGTACGAGCAAGCTGTAGTGGTGCGACGCCTGTTGGAGAGGATTTGGCGCTGACGAGCTCACGGAGGAGGCACATGATCCCTAGATGGGGCTGGGGCAACATGCAAAGCTCCATAGCTCTCTCTCTCACACTACACACCATAGTTACGCTGAAACGCCAGAACGGCGCAACAAAGGCCTGAAACGGTGTTTCCCCCGTGCCAGACCCCTCGAAACGCGAAACGGCCCCGAAACCCGAAACGCAGGCTGAAATGGCGATCCGAAACGCCGAAACGGCATCTGAAACGCCGTTTCAAACCCAAAACGCGCCGTTTTTGGTGCCGTTTCGGGCGTGACCTAAAAAGAGGGCAAAACAAAAAAAATGCCGCCCGCGCCATCGCGTTTTTTTGCTCTTCTGCCTGCTGCTCTCCCCCCCGATTTCTTGCCCGCCTGGTTCTCTCCCGAGTCCCAAGTCCCAGCCCTATGAGTGGCTGCTCTTTTTGACACTTGGCTTTGGTGAGCATATTTCCTTTCTCTATGCTTCTCTTGCCACAAACATCTTGCTGTTTTTTGGCTGCAACCATTGATTCTTGGCTTTTCCCTTTGAAATTTGATCTATTGCAGCTTGTACAAGTGCTCTTTTTGCTCATGGATATGGCTTCACAAAGCGTTGTCCCTCAGCAAGAGAAGGAGTTCACCCAATCAAATTATTGGTGGAGCCAAGTTGATTTGGTAGGCAAGTATGACTCCAAGAAAGGAGGAGCTCGCAAGTTTAGATGCAGATGGTGTGGATTGGAGCGAGGAGGGAACCCTGATAGGGTCAAATGTCATCTTCTTGGCATTAAGGATGGGGGGATTGGGCTATGCTCCGTAATCTCACCACAAGAGAAAGAAAGGTTGCAAAGAGAGGTTGAAGTATTGCCCACTACAAAAAGGGCAAAGACAATGGCTTCCACTGGTGTAGGAGCTTCTTCAGGTGCTCATGCAACACGTGTTCAGCAGGCCACTGCATTTCGCAGTCCTCTTCCCTCTGCTACTACGGCTTCTTCTTCTGCGAGTGCACATGGAGCTCCTGCTACATCTCGGTCTACTTCACATAGGCAGGGCAGTCTTTACACATCATGGCATCCGCAAAGGAAGGCACAAGTAGATGCAGCTGTGGCCCGATTTTTTTACTCCAATGGGGATTAGCTTCAATGTTGCTAGATCACCCTACTTCAAAGAGATGGTGTCAGAAATCAAAACATTTGGATCCACATATACCCCTCCCACATTTGATGCTTTGAGGGGCAAGCTTCTAGAGGATGAGGTGGTGGTAGTTAAGCAAGCTATTGAACCTGTGAAAGAGAAATGGGTAAAGTATGGGGTAAGTTTGGTTGCAGATGGATGGAGTGATGTGCGAAGTCACTCACTAGAGGGTATCCTTGCATATTGTAGGGGATCTGCACTCTACATACACTCCATAGAGTGTGGAGTGCAACAAAAAACAGCACCTATATTGATGCAAATGTGGGCAGATGCAGTGGAATATGTGGGGCCGTCTAATGTTTTGCAACTTGTTTCAGATGGGAAAAATACCAATAAGGCAGCAGGTGCATTATTGGAGCAAAAGTATCCTCATATCCACTGGAGTGCTTGTGTAGCACATTGCTTGAATAATTTATTGAAAGACATTGGCAAATTGGATTGGATCAAGAATGTTATTGACAATGGAAAAGAGGTGGTTAACTTCATCACACGACATAATTTTTCTCTTGCTGTGAACCGTAAATTTGCCAACAAGGAGCTTTTGAAGTATGTAGAGACAAGATTTGCATACAACTTTTTGATGCTTCGCAGGCTCCTTGAAATGAGACCTGCACTGAAATAAGTTGTGCGCATGGCCCACTTCTAGGCAGGCTCTTGGAATTTATTGTTATGACTTGTGCATAGGCAGTGATGAATTTTGGGCTGATGCATCTCACATTGTTGATCTATGTGTGCCTATTGTGAAGCTGCTTAACCGAGTTGATGGAGATATGCCTTTTCTTGGTAAGGTGTATGAGGGGATGGATCGGATGATTGAGAATATCAGAGAAATAGAAAAGGATCCCCAAAGGTTGAGAGAATTGGAAGAGTTGGATGTGAGCAGATGGAATCAATATTACTCTCCCATGCATGCAGCTGCCTTTGTGTTGGACCCGGAATTTCAACACAAGGCAAGTGCACAACAGAGTGATGCAGAGGTTGTTCGTGGTTGGAACCTCACTCTTCAAAAGATGGTGCCAACTCCTGATGGACGGCGGAGGATAAAAGACCAGCTTGCCAATTATCGCAATAAGGAAGGCATGTATGGATGGCCAGATGCACAGCATGATAGGTAATATTAACTCATTTTAATTTTCAGATTTTAGGAACTTGTAATTTGTTATTTAATACAAAATTAGAAATCTGAAATTTATGAGTTTTGGAATTTCAAATTTCGAGTTGCAGCTGTTACATGGTGGGAGGATTATGGAGCTGATTCCCCCGAGTTGCAAAAGCTTGCCATCCGCATTCTAAGCCAAGCTTGCATCTCCTCTTCTTGTGAGCGTTTGTGGAGTAGCTTTGCCCATATCCACACAAAGAAGAGAAATCGTCTGCGAACGCAACGGGTCAATGATCTTGTCTTTGTTAATGCAAACTTGCGTTTGCTTAACAAGATGAGACATGAGTATACGCATGACAAATATATTGGATTTCATAGCCCAGATGATTCTTTTTTGGGTTTCAGCTTTCTTTTTGTTACTATGACATTTGGGCTTTGAAAGCTGAATTACCATTTATGAATGATGATTGGTTTCTTAAATATCATGAATCATAAATCATTTTTCCATTTTGTAACTTGTTATAGGATTTATAAATTACCCCACCTTGCGTAATTGAAATTTGCATTGTGTGATTGGTAACTGGTTGAACAATGAAACTTGAATCTCCAAAGTTCAAAGTTACAATCAATATTAATGGTACTAGGTAGAGCTATAGCTTATTGTGCACTTTTTTTGAAGGTAGAGCACTCTAAATGTGTGTATGCGTTACTCTAAACCCCCTTTTGTAAACCCCCTTGATGACGTGGCATTTCCCGTTTCACCCCCTCTCAAAAATCCCGAAACGTTTCCGTTTCCGTTTCCGTTTCCGTTTCCCGTAACTCTGCTACACACACACACACACATGTAATATATATACCCCCCCCCCCCCCCCCCCCCCCCCTCCTTCGCGTCCAAAGTATGAACTAGAGCTAGAAGGTGCAGCATGACACATCCACAGTCTATGGACCATCCTTGTGGGCCTGATGCTGAGTGAATAGAGAAGATGTGCATGCTCGTCTCTTCCGTGTGCCTTTGTAAATAGACAAGACTGATGCTTTTGTGCTGGATCTTCCTAACAAAGTGGCACAGGATTCTTATGTGTTCGATGAGAACATGAAAAACTGGGATGTTTTGCAATGGAGAGCAATGCGGGCTTTCATGATCCGCTCTCTTTTGTTGCATATTGATACTTCTGTTTTTGGGCATTGGCAGCCTACACAGTGGGATTTTCTATTTGGCTCTATTCAAGGCAAGATCAAAGGCTGCCCTTTTGTCTCTCGTTTGCTTCTTGATTGGAAGCATATTTTATCCCACTTAATGGCAGGGATTCTTTGTCGGGAAATTCCTTGAGGGCTGAGAATATTTATTGGTCCAAAGTATTCCACCCTCCTTTGGCTTTACAAGAACCCAGGCGTTCTTATTTTATATCTTTCAAAGGTATTTCTTCTGTGGAGGATGTACTTCAGGATGATAGCACTCTTTTATCTTTTTCTGCGGCTACTAGCAAGTATGGTTTGGGAGCTCATTATCGTCCTTTATGGCACAAAATTTCAGAAATGCTTCAACCTTTCTTGCCGGTACCTCGTTTGGAACTTCAGGATAGGCTTGAGGATTGGACTCTCCATTCTTCCTCTTCTTCAGCCCGTCCTTTGAAGCTCTCACATATCATAGTGCCTTCTCTGTATAAAGTGTTGTTACCTCCGCCTTGGGTTTCTCACAGAGCCAATTCTATTTGGCATATGGATCGCCCATCAAAGTGGTGGAGAAAGCGGCTGCGTCTCATTTGGCATTATAAAGTCCCTCTTCAGCAACAACTTTTCCTCTGGCGAGTCCTACTTGGCATTTTTCCCTCTGGGCAGTTACTCGAGCATAAACATATTGCCCCGGCTGTTTGCCACAGATGTCTACATTCTGCTGAATCTGTGCCTCACATTTTCTGGCACTGTCCACATACTTGTGATTTCCTCGCCCTCATTCGTCAAGGACTTCGAGCGAGATTTCCTACTGTTACTTTTAGCAGGTTCTTCTGGTTATTTGGTTTTCATCCCGCTAGACAAGGTTTTGATTTATTTTTTGTTTGGATGCGCTACTGGGCACTTTGGACTCTATGGATGGACATAAATCATATAGTCTTTGGTGATCCTACTTTTCCATCTTTCGTTTTTTTCAAACAATCTCTGCGGCAATCGTTTTATGATTGCTTTCAGACTCATTTGATTGATCATGATGTATGTATGGCTTATACTGAAATTTTCAGTTGAGTAGTAGTTACTCTGCTTTTGGAGTAACTATGAATGTAATTATTTCACAGCAATAAAATATTTCTTCTCACAAAAAAAAAAGTGTGTGTGTGTATGTGTGTGTGTGAGAGAGAGAGACAGAAAGAAAGAAAGAAAGAAATTTTATTAAAGGTCCACGGAAGGCCATACATGGCCTATGGGACACAAAATCATCCGAAAGGAAAATACATCATCAACGATGCGCCAACTAGGTGGCCTCATCGTAATACCGCTAAGATGCCAAAAATGGCTACAAAAATCCTAGATACAAAATGAAATGAAATAGAGTACCAAAATTGCCTAGATACAAAATGTAAAATATGGAATATGAGGAACATCGTCTTCCCTAAGGGGTCTGTGATCCAAAGAAATGATGGAAGTCATGGCCATCGACCATGCCTCCTGCCATGAGTGTGAAGATCTGGGCAAGTGTCAAATGGGCTGCTGGCGGTGCCAAGTCTCCATGGAGCAATCTCCTCCGAAAATCTGCCATCATCCTCCGTCGTCTAGAAATAAAGCGACGGGTACGGCCTCTGTGTAAGATCATCCTGCGGTGCTGCCGGATCATGTCATATGTACATCCTCGGGGTGGAACCATCGGTGCTCTCTGGCAAGATGGGCTATCTCTGTGCTCATGGTCCTGCGCCTCGTCCTGCTCCTCATGAATAACCAGGTCTCTGGCAGGGATGCGACGGTGCTCTCTGAGGAATCTCTCTCTGTATCTGGTGATCTCCCTGATGAACAACGCACGCAGAGAGAGAGAGTGAGAGAGAGATTCCTCTGTCTACGCACGCACACACACACACATTGGGTGATGTGCCTAACGAAGCTCGCAATGTGATGTCCTTTCTTACAACAACACGTGTTTTAGCTTCGGAAAATATCATAGAGGCCTTTGGCATTTATTGGCACAGATGTTGCATGACTTTCAGCCAGTACCTTGTCTTGAACTCACTCATCTTCTAAAGGACTGGTCTCTTTTTTAGTTCATCCCTCATTGTCATTCGTTACTTTTGGCGGATGTAGCAGTATGCTTTCGTACATATATATCACACATCCACGCACGCCTAAGCATCCATTTATACAAAAAAAATTGTGCTGAGTTTCTATCAGCACTCCGGAGCTGAAGGGCAGACTCACCCATGACAAAGGCTAGTACTAAAGGAGAAGGGTAATAAAAAAGTTTCCACATTCCCTTCATTCAAGGTACTACTCCATGTGAAGACTACAGTATTTCATTTTAGTCTCTCCCAAATGAGTATTTCCAAGCAGAAGCATTCTCGTGAGTAAGATGGGCTCCTAGGATTGATATACCCATATAAAGAAAGCTCTCCAACTTCTTCCGTTGCAGGACACCAAAACTATCCGCCGTCAGCAGCTCAGCAATGCCTCTTTGCTTATCACAGCCATGCACCATGCGGAATGGAGAGTAGCTAGAACCACTACTAGGGACATCACACATCAAACCTATCAAAAGCTCACATGGACCGTGACGGCATTGCATTAGCTACTACCCACACAATGAAATAGAGGCACACCATCTTTACTTTTTAGACCACATAGACCACTTGGGGCTCGGCTAAGAAAAATCTATGGAATGATCTCATAACCTTCTCAATGCAATGTCCCATAAAAGCAAGAGCACGCCACATGGCTAAGGAGAGGAAGGCAGGGATCCAAGAGCATGAGACCCTCTCCTCTGCTACTTTCTACCTCACCATATAGCTGGGGGAGTAAACCACTCTAGAACAAGAAGAAGCTTGTTTGCCATGCTTGACTACAAATTGGCAATTTTGGCTCTTGTCATCTATAATGTGTTGAGCTCATAATTTACAAATCTGGATAGATAGCGGGGGGTGTTGGAATGGATACAACCTAAGCATGGGTTAGGGGGGGCTGGTAGGCTTTGTGCCACTTGGCAGGATGCATGGACACTTGGATGAGCCTATGAGCATTGGCGGTGTGCGTGATGCCTGCATCTTATTCATGCAGACGTTTCGGTTCTCTCCTGCGTTTCGCCGTGATCTATGCAGTGCGTGACAGCTCCAACTCTCCTTCGATGAGACTTTCATGGCTCAATGCCAAGAGTGTCAATGTATGCATGGTTGATTGTCTTGTGTCTTCTATTATGGATGAATCTATATAGTTGGGTCCTCCTACAACCCAATAGGGATGCGGAGGATCCCATATGTGTCTTTTACATTGCATGAATGAATAATTATCTGCTCTTTAGTTTACAATGGTGTTCTCTTTCGCATGCATATCTTAATCTACACGATTGCATGTCTAGAAATCTTCAGTGGTATCAAAGCGACGACCTGAGAGATCTATGAGGTTTCAAAGATTTGTGAAGAAAGATATAGGTCGTTTGAACGTAGAAAGAAAGTAGATGGAAGCGAAAACCGAGTCAGTTGCGAAAGTATTTATAATCATTGGAGTGAATTTTGCTACATGGCAGTTGAGCTTGAGGTTTTATTTCATGGAAAAGGGCTTGTGGAGTGTGGTTGCAGGTACTGAGAAGAAGCCTATTGGCAACAAGTCTTCAAAAAAGATCAGCACATGGGAGACCAAGAATGAACGTGCTCTCGAAGTTATGGGACTGTAGGATCGCTTGAGAGAGAGAGAGAGTACAGATAGCAAAACGTAGCACAAGCCTTAGCCGTCACGTTAAACTTGGATTAGATAATCAAAAACAAAGGACTACAAGTTACAAGTACCTAGACCTAGGACTAAGTGTCCTAGGTGTCACATAGGACTAAGTGTCCCATGTGGCCTAAAAGACACTAACACTTAGGTGTCTTTATTTATGCCTACAAGGCACATACCATGGCCTATAGGGCATCACTAGAACCACCAGAGGATGGCCTACAAACCCCCCTCCATGGGATGGGCTGAAGTACTCTGGAAACGTCTCAGAATACCTGGTATTTTCTGGTCATGGTGGCACATGTTCATCCAAAAGGATATAGCCACCTATGAATGTACAAGGGATGTCAGATCATGTAACAAAGGGAACCAAGTGTAAAGCCTGTCGAAAGACTTCGAACTTGGGACGAGGAAGTGCCTTTGTAAACATATCTGCTATGTTGTCCTCTGTGGGAAGATAGGACAACTCTATGTCTCCTGCTGACAACCGCTCCCGAACATAATGATAATGAACTTCAATATGCTTGGTACGCGCATGAAACACTGGGTTACGTGAAATGGCCAAAGCACTCTGACTGTCAGTGTAGACAATAGTGGAGGATGTCTGGCGAATACCAAGATCTGTAAGTAACTGTCGAAGCCAAACGCACTCTACTGTAGCGGTGAAAGCTGCCCTGTATTCAGCCTCACACCTAGACGTGGCAATTGTTGGTTACTTCTTGCTGAGCCAAGGGATACATGAATTGCCAAGCAAAAAACAATTGCCAGTATGTGACACTCTGGTGTCGAAACATCCTACCCAATCACTATCCGTGGAAGCATGCATGGTAAGTGAACCCTGATCACTATAAAAGAGGGCTAAATCCTGAGTGCCTCTGAGATATCTGAAGGCTCTCTTCACTGCCTGCCAATGCTGTGAACTGGGCATGTGCATGAATCTGCTGAGCTGAGATACTGCATACTGCAAGTCAGGTCTGGTGTGACATAAATAAATAAGGCATCCAACAGCCTGCTGATAAAGAGTGATATCGCATGGTGGGCTCCCATCATGAGCTGAGAATTTGAAGCCAAGGTCCACTGGAGTAGGGATTGGCTTGCGATTCTCAAACTGAAAAACGATCAAGGAGCTGTCCAATATACTTGGACTGAGACATCATGATACCCCCCTCAACATGAGCAAACTGAATGCCCAAATAATAATGGAGCCGTCCCATGTCTGACATGTCAAAAATCTGCTGCAAATCAGCCTTGAAAGCTGCAATTTGCTGAGTATCTGGGCCCGTGATGAGCATATCATCCACATATAAAATCAGCACTAAAAAATCAGATCCACTCCCACGGACATAAAGAGTGGGTTCTGTGGGACTATTCTGAAAACCAAGGGATAGTAAGTGTGCATGAATTTTGGCATACCATGCCCTCGGTGCCTGCTTCAAACCATAAAGGGCTTTTCTAAGCCGGCATACCTTATTTTCAGAATTAACAACCTCAAAGCCAGGAGGTTGTGTGACATAGACTTCTTCCTGCAGATCCCCATGAAGAAAAGCAGTTTTGATGTCAAGCTGGTGCACTTGCCAATGATGATGGGCTGCAATGGCAATGACACATCTATTGGTAGTAATCCTGGATGTGGGAGCAAATGTCTCCTTAAAGTCAATGCCTTGTTGTTGGGCATACCCTTTTGCAACAAGACGGGCTTTGTATCGATCTATGCTGCCATCAGATTTCCTTTTTAATTTGTAGACCCACTGCGTTCCAATGGCATGGTTGCCGGGAGGGAGATCTACTAATTCCCATGTGTCATTTTTGGCAATAGATTGTAACTCAGCTCTCATTGCATCCATCCACTCTTTGCTGTCAAAAGCATCTTTATGGCATAGAGGCTCTTCATTGCAAGCTGTAGCAAGGAGTGCAAACTCAAGAAAGTGACCATGCTGTCTATTCCCTTATCTTGTCCGGGCAGCAAAAGGCTGATCTTGTTTGCTGTCCCTCAATGTATCAAGAAGCCATCTGGGGTGACAGCTCTTTCTTCAATGACTGCATCATGAATAGTGGGATCATTTTGTGCCGGAAGAGAAACCTGCAAATCAGCATGAGGTTGTGGCTGATTATTGCTTAGTGGAGGGCCTGCAGGAGGCTCATGTTGCTGGTCAAAATCCTCTTCTGATGATGGCAAAGGTAACCAAGATTCAAAGGCATCAAACATGTCAACATCTGGCTTTGCTTTGCAGTCCACAAGAGGAGAAGCTGAATGTTCAGCAAAGATTACATCTCTACTGACAATAATCTTCCCAGTATTTGGTTGATATAACCGATACCCTCTGCTCTCCTGGCTGTAACCAATAAATATGCATTTGATTGCCTTGTCATCAAGCTTATGTCTCAGCTGAGATGGTACATGAACATATGCAAGAGACCCAAAAACTCTCATGTGTGAAAGTGAAGGCTTCCTGCCTTTCCATGCTTCATAAGGTGTAACAGTCTTCAATGCCCGTGTAGGTGATCTATTCAGCACATAGTTGGCACACATTACTGCATCAAGCCAAAATTTATTGGGCAAAGACTTGGCCTTAAGCATGCATCTGGCCATCTCCATTGTGGACCTGTTTTTCCTTTCAGAAACAGGATTCTGTTGAGGAGTGTAAGGAGTAGTGCATGAGTGAATAATGCCCCGTGAAGACAGAAATGCATCAAACTCTCTTGACATATACTCTCCCCCCTATCTGTGTTGAGGGTCACAAGCTTGCATCCTGATTCATTCTCAACCATATTCAGCCATCTCTGAAAGCATAAGAAAACTTCAGATTTGGCTTTTAAAGGATATACCCAGCAATATCTTGTGAAATCATCAATGAGAGTAATGAAATACTTATACCCCCCAATGGCATTTGTCCTCATTGGGCCACAGACATCACTGTGTACTAGCTGCAATTTCCTTTGTAAGAGTTTTGGACAAATTTTTTGAAAAGGAAACCAATACATCTTACCCAAAAGACAACCCTCACACACGTTTGGAAACTGTGTGAGTTTGAGGTATTTCATTTGCCATCTGCTGTGAATGTAGCTTTGCAAGAGCTCTATAATTGAGATGACCCATTCTCTCATGCCAAAGATGAGTTTCAGCAAGCTGTGAATCTGAAATTGCAAATGCTTCAATAGAAAGTGCAGCTGAGTGATGATCAAGGTGATAAAGCCCCTTTTGCAAAGTGCCAGTGAGAACTATGGCATTGCCATCATGAAGATCATAAACTAGGCATCTATAGCCATCAAAAATAACTCTGAAACCTGAAGTGGCAATTGCTGAAATTGAAATCAAGTTGACTTCAATTCCAGGCACAAAAAGAACATTTGTCAGAGTAACAGGATGGCTTGAAATGGATGTGAGCTGCACATCTCCAATTCCTTTAACAGCATATGAAGCATTATTAGCACATGCGACAGTCCCCCCTCGAGGTGCATCAGCTAAAGAATGAAACAACTGTCTGCAAGATGTGACATGCTTGGAAGCACCACTATCAAAGTACCAGGACTGAGCATGATTAGCAGTAAAGAATGCATCAGCTTTGGAGGGATCAAATGAGCAATGGACAGCCCATGCCCAATCATCCTGAAGAGCATGTGCATGTGAAGCATCTTCTGGCTTGGGATTCAATAGCATGTGAGGATTAACTGTCAATCCTGCTTTCTTTTTCTCCGAAGCAATGCGCTTCCTGCATTCTGAAATGTCATGTCCAGGCTTGCAACAATAGTTGCATCTTTTCTTCTTTGACTTATTTGCTGTATTTTTAGATGCATGGGAGGAATTGCAGCTGCTATGTGCAGATTTTGGCTTGCCCATAGGCTTGGAAGCCTTGCCTCTTCCTGTCTGCTGTGAAGCAAATGCATGATCAGGAATAATGGCTTGTCTATTAGCTCTACTCTGCTCTTCCTGCAAAAGCAAAGTCACTAGCTGATCAAAAGAATAGTGGTCTCGATTACCCATGGCCACTAATTGAAGGGTTGTAGCAAACCCTTGATATGTATCTGGCAGTCCATTCAATGTGGTACTGACAAGCTGTGAATTTGGCACCACCTCATCAATGTTGGCAAGCTGTTCCATGAGGTCCTCGACCTTTGTCAGGTATGCATCCATAGACTGACCTTCATTCATACTGACTTCCTGTAATTGCCTTCTCAAATATGCAACACGAGCTTCATTGCGAATCTGATAGAGAGAAGCCAAATTATCCCAAGCATCCTTTGCTGTCCTACAAGACCGGATGTGTGGAATAATGATTCTCTTGCATGATAAAGCAATGCACGAATGTGCATTTGCATCTCTTGCATCCCATCTTGACTGTTCTTGAGTTGGAAGAGCAGCAGCAGGAGTGCTAGAGGAAGAGGCATCAGGAGTAGTACCCCCTGCAGAAGGACCAGCAGTAGAGGCAACCACTGTAGCATTGGCTGGCCTCAGATCAACCCCAGAAACAATATTCCACAAATGCTTTGCAACAAGAATATGTTTCATGAGATAAGACCACATCGGATAGTTGGTGCCATCCAACTTATCATCTTCACGAAGAACTCCAAATAAATCTTGATTGTTCCCAGCCATAGCAAATGTGATACCCTAAAAAAGACCTGAAAACCCAAAAGCCTCAAGGCTATCACTGCAAAAAGCTGGCTGTCCAAAAATGACAGCAAATATCTGCAATTTTTCAACCCAAATCAAAGGGCAAATGCAGATCCAATCCAAATGTGACTGTGGCAGGCAATGTTCAATACAAAAACAGCAAATATGGCAAAAACCCCAAATTTAATGAGGGCAAATAGGCCAAAAAGAGGACAACTGTAGAAAAGCCCCAAATTTTGCTGAGAATTTGCAAACGTGAGACAATGTATTGTAATCTGACCCAATGTCCTGCAAAAGTGACTCAATGTCCTGCAATCTGACCCGCAAACAAACAAGAAATTGCAAACCAAATCCCAAAGAAAATAGCCTCAAGGCTTGCAACTACAAAATTAGGACTACTGTCCACAAATTTTCTGCAAAAGTGCACCAAATCCCAGAGCAAGTACAATGCAAGTACAACGTACAGCGCAAGTACTGAACTGGTGTACTAAACAATACGGATATCAGCACGGAATCCAATGTACAGCTGTACGGATGCGAGTACTACGTAGTACAGTGTACGAAAGCACAGTACGTACAGGTATGCTGACTGTACGGAATACATGTACGGAGAGCAGTACAGTATCTTGTACGAACAGATACGTAGTGCAAGTACGGATCTGTACAACTGCTCAAGTACGTAGCTGTACGGTGTACGCAATGCATGTACCAAACTGTACGGTATACGGCGATGCAGATTCGAATTTGTACGGTTATACGACGATGCAAGTACGATTGTACAGCGAGGCACGTACGGAGCAGGCTATGAGTACGAAAGGTGCACGACGACACTACGGAGCAGGTACGGGATGTTCTGTACGGTGAGTGTCCAATGTACGGACGTCTGATGTAGATTGTACGATGCAAGTGAGTACGGAAGCCACGGGTGGAGAACGTACAGATTCTGACGCAGGATCTGTACGGACGTCCGTACAATCGTACGGACTGTACGAATGAAGGTATAGGGAGCATATGCAAATCCGGGGACAGAAGACGAGTCGAACATGGCTCTGATACCACTGTAGGATCGCTTGAGAGAGAGAGAGAGTACAAATAGCAAAACGTAGCACAAGCCTTACCCATCACGTTAAACTTGGATTAGATAATCAAAAACAAAGGAGTACAAGGTACAAGTACCTAGACCTAGGACTAAGTGCCTAGGTGTCACATAGGACTAAGTGTCCTATGTGGCCTAAAAGACACTAACACTATAAGTGTCTTTATCTATGCCTACAAGGCACATACCATGGCCTATAGGGCATCACTAGAACCACCAGAGGATGGCCTATAGGGACGAGCTCTAGGTGCCAAGTTTCATCACCACATTGATTTTAGGAAGAATGTTCGAGATAATTGTGTGTCGATTGAAACTATGTTTGGAGCACGCCTGAAGAACTCCAAGGTTCTTCTCAAGCAAGAGTACTTTGGATTAAGGATGAAGGATGGTGCCACGCTGGGAGAACATCTCAACTACATGAAGACAATTGTTCGACAACTCTCAGACCTCGGTGTTCAAGTAACGAAGATGTCTCCAAAGCTGTCCTACTTTCCAGTCTACCCCCTAAATATAATGATATTGCCAAAATTTTACATGTGAATGCAAGCAAGCATAAGCCTCAAAGAAATGATAGCTACATTTCTTGATGATGAAAGATGTCAATTGAATGAATGGATGGAGGATAGAGTGTTTGCATGCAATGAGAAGAAATTAAATTGTGCCTACTGTGGAAAGCCTGGCCATAAGGAAAAAATCTGCTACAAGAAGATGGACGACGCTGAGAAGAAGAACAAAGATAGCAAGAAGAAAAAAGAGTCTACTCATATTGCTACTGCACTAGAATTTGCCACCTTATGCGTAACTGATGAACCATCGGCTAATGAGTATGAGGAGTACGCGTTCTGATCAGCTCAGGTGGAAAAATAAGGTTCATGCAATGTTAAGTTGTCGAGTGTGTCACTCGATACTAGCCACTAGGGTTGAGGCGGAGTCAATAAAGTTTGTCGAGTCCGTCAACATTTCATGACTTCGGTATGTCCATTCAAATCTGGTTTGTAGTAAGTTCTTCGTCATAGTATCTTTGGTTGGTTTCTCTCAAGTGGAACACGTTTGACACTACGACCTTTTGTGGTTTTCGTCAACTTTGGAAGCTAGCTCTTTGCTTTGAGCTGCGCAGAGTTTGTTGACAAGAAGTCATTTCGTTACTGCAGATCTTTGAGGTATCCCATCCCAATGTAACAAGAATCGTTTCTGGATTTCGCCAGGCATTTCGTCTAGAAACGGGTTTTCAAAATGTATTTTATATGAATAATATATAAAACATAAATAATTATCTCCATACTCTCTCTCTCTCTCTCTGAAAAGAGATCTCAAATACACATATACACACTGAGCACTCTCAAAAGAGTCAAGACACCAGTGCAACAACCTGTACCAGAGCGTTTCGCCCGTTTTGGTGAAATGTTTCGCCTAGAAAAGTTTCTAGGCGTTTCGCCTGCTCAAAACGCATTTTTTGGTTACCATCAGCTTGAGGGGGTGTTGGAATGGATACAACCTGACCATGGGTTAAGGGAGGGCTGGTAGGCTTTGTACCACTTGGCAAGATGCATGGACAGTTGGAGGAGCCTATAAGCATTGGCGGTGTGCGTGATTCCTGCATCTTATTCTACGTTTCGCCGTGATCTATGCAGTGCGTGACAGCTCCAGCTGTCATTCAACAAGTATTTCATGGCTCAATGCCAGGAGTGTCGATATATGCGAGGTTGATTGTCTTGTGTCTTCTGTTATGGAAGAATCTATGTAGTTGGGTCCTCCTACAAGCCCAGTAGGGATGCGGAGGATCCCCTATGTGTGCCTTTTACATTGCATGAATGAATTATGATTTGCTCTTTCGTTACAACAGTGTTCTTTTTCGCATAACTTTATCTGCACTATTGCATGTCTAGAAATCTTCAAGTAGTTTGCAGAGAAAGAGATCCCCTCTTTGCTGCCAAGAATAATCTTCTTTGGTAGGGATGTCATAGAAGCTAGTCCCAACTATGCATTCTTCCTTGCTATTCATTCTTCCTACAATGTTCTCATTCTAGAAGGCCACATGTGACAACCAAGAATGTTCTCAACTTCTTATATTAGTAGAGAAAATAGAAGTCCTGCCACAACCATTGCGTGTAGCCTGATACACCACTTGTCAGTCATGTGCAGTCATCTTTACAGTGCCCCGTGTTATTGGTTCAAAAAGGTTATTTATGAAAGGTTCATTGCTCCCCACCTGTTTGGATAGCCTTCACATTATGTTGGTTTAGAAGGATGATTTCTTCAAGGTTCAGAGTTCCCAAATTTTGATTATTACACTGTAATTATCTCTCAAGTACCAACAAATAAAGACCCTTCTGTTCCTAGCTGGCCACAAGGCACAAGTTATTCTCTCTTTAGATGTAAAGGTGGTTGATAACTAAGTGTCCTTAGTTATCAACCACCTTTTGAAAGCAACATGTCTGCAGAATCTCTCAGGTTAGGACTAGGGGATACAGTTCTAAAGAAATTACAGATAGAAGCTGTTTCAATCACTTCATCAATGTTCTTATAAAAAAACTATTGAAATTGTCTTATATCATTCAGCAAAATAATTATCCTTACCAGGATTGTAGTCTCCAAAAATCACTTCAGCAATCGCTTTCCCTCCAGCTTCACCAGGATAACCAGCCCAGATAATGCTTTGAATCTTAGGTTCATCTCTGGCAAATGACACATCAATAGGGCCTCCACACATTAGCACAAGCACAACAGGTCCTCTTGCAGAAGCCGCGACCCTAGAGACCAATTTCTGTTGCTGTCCAGGGAGAATCAACTCTAAGCGATCATGGTCTTCCCTCTCTTGAGACTGATCTAGACCCACAATCAAAATAACAGCATCTGCCCTTGAAGCACTATCCACAGCATCCTGTATTAAAGAGTCTGACATGCAAGTCACATCAAGGCACCCAGGTTGATAAACAGTAGTAGAGTACTTTTGTAGGCCTTGAAGAGGAGTTGTTATGATGCATGGAACCCCTGCACAGGCAGGAATCTAAGATACAAATCAACTTCACATGCACAAAAAATAAAAAGTCAGATCGGTTCTTCAAAATAGATCTAAAGTAGAAGGAAAAAGACAAAATGAGATAATCGCACTTGTGCACTTGTGCACCTGACTAGCTTAAGCAAACAAACTCTCAAAATAAACTCGTAGTAGTACAACCAAAAAAAGGAGTGGAAATATAGGCCTGGTCTTAGCATGCAAAATAATACTGTAAAAGTTCTATCTAGTTGCCACAACAGAGCAGAACTGGAGATAAGGTTGATTGTTAAAATACTAGCAAGTAATAGTCTACAGAGACACACCTATCTTTTTATTTAGAGAGGTCTTTCTTTCACATTCTCTGATCCAAGTATCTAAAATCAGTGTGTAGTATGTTCACACCAAAGTTGAAATACAAAAGAATTGTTCTACCAAACATGTTTGTCAGAACCTGTGACATTTTGAGGTGTCAAATTTTTAACATGTTGCCAAAATATGGGCCCCACATCCTCTATCTCAAAATATGTCACACAGGTTGCATTTTCATATAGACAGTAAGCAGTGGCATCTATGCAAATGAACAGCTCTAATTAAAAGGAGTCTCGCACCCCTTGGATCTATATTTTTAAGTGGACTAAACAGGAGCTTTGAATACACTTCACATGTAAAATTTGTGAGGCCATGAGAACACAGCTAAATGAATTGAAGACTAATGCTAGAGGCTTTATTACAAACCGTGAGGGCATAAGCCCCACTATCTTTCCCATAATGTGCATGCTTGTAGGAGCTCGGCTTGATTATTTGAAGCTGCATTATATGCACAATCAATCCAATGCTACATAATAAAAACTTATCCCTCAGTCATGTCTTGGTGAATATTTTGCTAGATCACTTGAACATCTTGAACGTCGACCTTTTACAAAGGCAGTAATACATGCAAAGTCCCTAAATGAACCAGGGTATCCTTGGCCAAAGCAATGCATGATTAGCTGTTACAAACAACGGGGATTGGAACTTCAGGTTCAATGTCAAGGTCATTAAGTCATCTTTGAAGCCAAATTGCATCTTGTATTGCTACATATTGCTGCCGTATACTCGGTCTCAGTGGTAAGTATTTTGCTTTCTTCTCGCCAAAGAAATGCCACTGCTCAGTTACTGCCTATAACAGGTTCTAAAATGCATTTTACCCTTGATGTACCAAGGATTCTTTCGGCTGCTTCCTTCCACTATCTGGCCTTAGGATATTCTATATATCCTCTGACAGAACTCACTAAGTGTGAATGTCAAGCTGTATGCATCGCATCGAATGAAAAGTATAGCATATGCATCCACAAAGCAAGAATTACACTTAGAGCACCCTTCGGTCACCTACCGAATGTAGTGCGCTCATGTATTGTAATCAGATTTGTCATCATGTACCCATCATAGGCACAACCGAGGCATCCGGCATGAAGGAGCTACGAGCTCTAAGGGATGCATCCCCCAAAACAAACAATGGCGGCTTGAAGCACCGACGAAGTGTTACCCATCTGTGTGAGACTGAGAGAAGGCCAATGAAACCTTAACCACATCTCAAAATCACGTTCAACAATCAAATTTCAACGTTCTTTGCTAAGTTGCACTTCAGAAAACGTGCCCACAAGTGGCTGGAATCTAAATGGCAGCAACAAAACCAATTTGCAGCACTGAAGAACAATTTGCCAATTGAAAACCACATCATCTAGGAGTTGGGAAACTTTCAGAAGAGGGCTGGGCAGAAATCGCAATAGAGAGAGAGTATAGAAGAGGGAGAGAGAGAAGAAGAAGAAGAAGAAGAATATATTATCGTCCTCTGAAGACCAAAACCGGCCTATGGGACCTGAGCAATACAATATCACAAGTACATGAAAGCTCCTCCCGAAGATGGGAGGGTGGAAAGAGAAACCACCTTCTAGGATTCAGGTGGATTCCTATGCTTGAAGAGCTTATACACAAATGTTCCTAAAGCTGAAGGTGACCCTTTATGCAGCAAATCAGCCAGTTTGTTATGTCCCTCAAGGAGGTGATTGAACTCTTCCCTAATGTGTGCATAGTGAGGGCATATCATTACCATGTGTTCTTCTGTTTCAACCATACCTTGATCACATAGTTGGCATATTCTACTCTCCCTTGGCATCTTTTTCCATCCCCCTGTTTCTATTTGCAGCTGGTGTGATCGGGTGCGAAGTGAGGCTAAAGCCCTCCGTTTATGCACTGCTATAGGTGTACATATGTACTTCTGCGTTGTTGTCTCCCTTCCTGTATAAATTGACCAATATTCGAGGTTGATATATGTGCGATAGTACTCAAATTTATCTTTGTTTTCTGCTGTTTGCCATTTCCTGTGTAGTGCATTCAGCAGGTCATAATGAAAAGCCTCTTCATCAATCTCCTCTGAAGAGTAGTTTAAATACTCTTCTACTTCCCACTTCTTGAACCATTTTTTTAGGTCCTGTGCCCATCCGGATGTCAAAATCTTGCCCTTGTTTGTCTTTTGAAGCTTCTGACTTTCATTCCATGCTCTCTTTGGTAGCCTTTCATTATCCATGCACTTGACCTTTGTGATGTATCTGAGTACTCTCTTCAGAGCATGTAGCTCTATGGGTATACATCCTGTCTCTAGGAGTAACAAAGAGTATGGTGTAGTAGCCTTGATGCCCAGGTGCCTCCTAATGAAAGACTTTTGCATTTTCTCTATCTCATTCCACGTTGATGGAGATATACTCCCACCCCATACCTCTACTCCGTAGAGTACTGTCTGTATCACATATGCCCCAAAGATCATATTTCGTACTTGCCACCTTCTCGTATTGCTATTGTTGCACTCATTTTCAAATTGGAAGTATTTTGCCCATCCTGCATCAAGTCTCCGTTGCACACAGCTGTTCCATCTATTATTGGCGGGGATTTCAATACCCAAGTATTTGAATGAGTGCACTGTCTCAATGGGTTGTCCTTTATATAAGATTTGGAGGGGGCTGCTTGGCTGTATAGTCTTGACTATCATGAGTTTAGTTTTGTTGACATTAATAGCCATCCCACTCTCTGCACAAAATATGCTGAAGATATCCATCATTTTTTGCATCTTACTTTCACTATCAGTGAAAACAACCACATCATCTGCGTAAAGAAGCAACCAAATCACGAGACCTGCTAGATGAGGGCTGTATAACTCATCTTTACATGCTTCTTCATTCACCAACTCCTCAAGTCTATCAATGCATAGGCCGAACAAAGTGGGTGAGAGCGGACATCCTTGTTTTACCCCCATATTACTATAGAACTCTTGTGACATCCCATCCTTACATTTTAGTTGACATTTTACTTTCTCATAAAGTCTAAAGACAGCAAACCTTATTTCCTCGGGCACCCCTATGCATTCCATTCTCTCCCATAGCACATCCCTAGGCACTGTATCAAATGCCTTCTTAAAGTCAATGAAACAACAGAAGAGTGGCTTCCCCTTGAGGCGGCTTTCCTCCATCAAAACTCGAAGAGTGACTAGGTGATCCACTGTACAGTGTTTTGGTCTGAAACCAGCTTGTCCCATTGCTCTTTTATTTTCTTTCTCTGCCCAAGCACTCAATTTTGCCTCTACTATTGTGCTATATAGTTTGGCTAGAGTGGAACATACCATTATTGTTCTGTAATTTGTTAATTGATTGCGGTCACCCCCTTTGTAGATTGGTTTGATCCAATTCTCTTGCCATTCTGTTGGGAAACCATTCATCAAAGCCTGATTTAGTGCCATTGCTATGTGCCTTTGCGTGTGCTCATTGGTCCACTTAATGAGTTCAGCCACTAGGTGTAGAGTGTCTGCTGCCTTTCCATTTACCATTTTCTTGAGGCCATCTTGTACATCTTTCAATGAGAAAAGACCCTGAGTATTACTGCTGAGAGGTATGCTCACCATGGGCCGAGCCTTGGGATGTGCTGTAGAGAGAGAGAGAGAGAGAGAGAGAGAAAGAAAGAAAGAAAGAAAGTTTATTAAAGTCTTCGGGAGACTGTGAAGGTCTATGAGACTAAAGATAACTGATACAATGAGCATAACGGTGGTGGTCTCAAAACGGGCCAACCAACCGTTTCTACAAAAAAGAGGTTATGAAGGACTATGTGTCTAGTCCTGATACAAAGAATATGTGTCTACCTCCAGATGATACAAAGAAGAAGAAGGGGGGGGCACCAAAAATGGGGCAGAGGGGGGAGATACAGTATACATGTGCAAGTGGTGATTGTCAGAGACCAATCATAGAGGGGCCGTCAAATGGGAAGTCGAAAAAAACCCTGCGATAGATGATTGGCCTCTGACGTCACGCGGCCTAGTCGAGCTCGGTCGTCGGGGGCGACGGGTGGCCCTATGGATGAGGGCAACGGTAACCCCAGTGGGGCGGGCCGAGAGCAGAGACGAGATGTCATGGACCTGGATGTGTGAGTCTGTCCGCTGACGCAGCTGTCGTGGCTCTGGCTCTCGCTCACGTCCGCGTCGTCGGCTAGACTGAGAAGAGGTATCCTGTGACTGAAAGAAGTCAGTGATAGGCCGCTGGGTGTCCTCACGCTGTGTGTGCTGCTCGTGTCGCCGTGCTCAGAGAGAAGTATCTCGGTGGCGGGTCATCTCATGTAAGAAAGCGGCTAGGCACCGCTGATCCGGGAATTGCAGCATGTGTGGGAGGGAGCCGAATCCGTTGCACAAGAGGCAGTGGTATCGGCCTCGAATGGCATAATAGATAGGACATCCTAAAGCAAAGTGCTCCTCTGACTCGATCTCCTGCAAGTCGCAAAGTGGGCAAAGGCGGTCCTCTCGTGGGATACCCTCTGCGCGTCCACTCTCGATCCGTAATCGATGTGACGAGACCCTAAACTGACCGAGGGAGATCCGCAGCGCATGTGGTAGATGAAGTTGTGTGTAACCCGGAGGTGTTATGAAGCCCTCCTGTGAGATCTGGAGGCAGTGTCGGCGGTAGAAGTCGAGCTTCACAGGAAGCTCGGAGTGAAGAAACCATGTCCGCCAGGTGTGGAGCTGGAGCAGATCCACTCGAATGAGCCGGTTGACCTCCTGGTCAGTGGGGGAGAGAGGAGATGGTGGAGCGTCGAGGCTGTACTGAAAAGGAGGCAACCGGTCTAAGTCGAGGCCCAGTCAAGTGAACCAACTGGAAAGACGACTATACCAGCATCGCTGGTCCCCATCAACGGATAAGGCCATAGAGGAGGATAGGGCTAACCAAGGTAGGCGGAGGCGACCGTCAGCGGAGGAGCCAAAATCCCTGACTCTGTGGAGATAGGTGATAGCCTGAAAAGCCGCATCAAGCTGTAGGGGTGAGGCGCCGAACTCTGCTAGAATGATCCGGTGTGGTACCGATGGTTTGCTACGAATCATCCGAGCAAACATCAGTATCTGTAGGCGCTCAACTCGAGCCCACTCTGTGTCTGAAAGGTCGACTCCCCACCAAGGGCTACCGTATATGCCTGCTGGGCGGACCAAAGAATCAAAAAGGAGAGACTTGGTCCGCGGGTCCTGGAAGTGGGAGTGGTAGCACTATCGCTCCAGCCTGGCAAGAGCGGCGTATCCCCGGCTAATCCTGGCCTACATGGCCGGGCGCATCGTGAAGATCGGGCCTGAGAAGACAACGCCCATGTGAGGAAAAGAATGAGGGAGAAGTACAACCGGGGAGAGTGAGAGAGAGAAGAGACTCAAAAGATGTGGGTGCGTAGTGATGAGCCACACCACAAACTCTTAAGTTTTATTAGGATTAGGTTTTTCACCCTATGACTGTCTTAAGACAGTCATAGGTGTCATATCTTTAATAAAGGGGTGGCAATGTGCCTTTACCCCAACAACCTCCCACCTAAAGGCCAATGTGCCTAAAGGGGAGAAAAGAATAAAAATTACAGCAATATACAGTTACTGTATACAAGACCATAAAATAAGAATGGTCTCATCCTAATCCCATGATGTGGCGGCAATGTGCAAACCGCTCTGTAGGCAAGCTCTTAGTGAGCAAATCTGCAGGATTATCATCAATATGCACCTTCACAAGCTCAAGTCGCTTGTCTTCCAGTACCTCCCTAATGAAATGATATTTCACATCTATGTGCTTGGTCTTTTGATGAAAGACCGGATTTCTTGCCAACATGATAGCACTCTGACTATCACAATGCAAAACTGGCATATCTCCTATAATGCCCAAATCTCCCACCAGCCGAGCAAGCCATATTGCTTCCTTGCAAGCCTCAGTGGCTGCAACATATTCAGCTTCAGTAGTTGACAGTGCAACACATTTCTGCAACCGAGACACCCATGATATAGCACCTCCTGCAAATGTGAAAATATAACCGGTAGTAGACTTCCGGTTATCTGCATTCCCTGCATAGTCTGAATCTGTAAAACCATGCACCAATGCATCCTGCCTACCATAGCATATGCACAAGTCTTTGGTACCCTTGAGATACCTCAAGACACCTTTCACTGCTTCCCAGTGCCGCTTGCCTGGATTTGCCATATACCTGCTGATGACTCCCACCGCAAAAGCAATATCCGGACGAGTGGCAACCATGGCATACATCAAAGAACCAACTGCAGATGCATACGGAACCTTGGCCATTTCAGCCTTATCATCATCTGATCTGGGGCTGTCCTTACTGCTAAGGTTTAAATGTGGAGGCAACGGGGTACTAATAGACTTCCCCCCCTCCATTTTAAACCTCTGCAGTACTTTGTCAATGTACTCCTTCTGTGACAGAAACAAAAGTCCCTTGGACCTGTCACGAGTAATCCGCATGCCAAGAATATGATTTGCATTACCCAAGTCTTTCATGTCAAAAGACTTATGCAGTTGTTTCTTCAAAGTACTAATCTCCTGCTGAGATTTACTGGCAATCAGCATGTCATCCACATATAGAATGAGTAGCATCAAACTGCCATCCTTTGCCCGTTTGGTGTACAAGCAATGATCGGTCTCACACCTATGATACCCTTGGGACTGCATGAAGGCATCAAACTTCTTGTACCATTCTCTTGGCGCCTGCTTGAGTCCATACAAGCTCCTCTTGAGCTTACACACAAGCTGCTCTTTCCCTTTAACAGCATATCCCTCTGGCTGACTCATATAGATCTCATCATGGAGATCTCCGTGAAGAAAAGCAGTCTTCACATCCATCTGACATAAATCCATGTCCTCATGAGCAACAAGAGCTAACACTGCTCTCAAAGTAGTCATCTTGACTACAGGGGAAAAGATCTCATCAAAGTCAATGCCCTTCTCCTGCTTAAATCCCTTGGCAACCAATCTGTCCTTATACCTCGGTAAAGCATTTGAATCCACTTTGACTTTGTAAACCCACTTGCATGGCAGAACCTTTCTGCCTGCAGGTAGCTGCACCAAGTCCCATGTATCATTTTGAAGTAGGGAGTCCATTTCTGAATGCATGGCTTTCTCCCACTTCCTTTTCTCTGTTCTTCCTAGCTTCCTTGAAGCTGGAAGGCTCACCACAATCTGTCAGCATAATAAAATCAGCCACATTATTGGCTCCTGGGACAAACCTGTCAGGAGGCCATTGTACACGGGTGCTCCTCCTAACAAAATGTTCCGGATTAGGCTGCTGTCTAGCCTGTTCGTCATGCATGACGGGTGGCTGTACCACCATATCTGGCTGTTCTACAGCTCCATTTGCTGGCATATCCAGTGGTGCATCATTGGCAAAATTATCTGGCTGATTTTCAGCCTGTATACCCTCTTGAACAGGGTTATCTGCAGCAGACTGCTGCTGCATATTAATGGACATTCTTTGCTGTCCGACATCATCATAAACAACCCTCCTGTATTCCACAGGTTGCACGGGTTCTTTGTGTACACTGATTTTCAGCCTGTATACCCTCTTGAACAGGGTTATCTGCAGCAGACTGCTGCTGCATATTAATGGGCATTCTTTGCTGTCCGACATCATCATAAACAACCCTCCTGTATTCCACAGGTTGCACGGGTTCTTTGTGTACACTATCCTCTTTAAAGATGACATCATTGCTGCGTATAATCTTCCGTTTAACGGGATCCCATAACCTGTACCCCATTTCACCTTCGTCACCCTAACCCATAAAGATGCATCTGGAAGACTTTGGCTCCAGTTTGGTGCGCAGTTCTTTGCGTATATGAGCAAAGCACTCGCAGCCAAACACACGCAAGTGCTTATATGAGGGTGGCTTGCCAGACCACACCTCTTCTAACACTTTCAACTCCAAAGCCTTGTTAGGCGACCTGTTGATTATGTGAACTGCTGTTTGCACGGCTTCTGCCCAAAAGCCATGGGGCAATGCAGCATAAGACAACATACATCGAACCTTCTCCTAAATAGTTCGATTCATCCGCTCACTTACACCATTTTGAGATGCATTATGAGGGGCTGTGAGTTCCTGTTTGATGCCCTTAGCTTCGCAAAACTGCACAAAAGCATGTGACACATACTCACCCCCATTATCGGATCTGAGGCATTTCAGCCTGCGACCTGTCCGATTCTCAACCTGAGCGACAAACTTCTTGAAAGCATCTAAGGCATCGCTCTTATGCTTCAAGAAATAGACCCACACTTTGCATGTGGCATCATCAATAAAAGTAATAAAATACTTTGCACCCCCTAGTGATAGCTGTGGCATCTCACACAAATCAGTGTGCACTAGATCAAGCGGTGCTCTATTTTGGGGAGTTCTCCTCTTATGAGGAGTCATAGAATGCTTGCCAAATATGCAATGATCACAAGTAGGCAAATCTGAAAATGAAAGAGACGGCAGATAACCCAAACGTGACAGTTCTTGCATTCCTTTAACGGACATGTGTCCCAACCGGCTATGCCACAATGAAACCTTTGGCAGCTCGGTTATGGCAACAACATGATTACCTACACTAGAAACATAAAGAGGGTACAAGGTATCACTCTTAAAACCCTCAGCCACTACAACTTGGCCATCAGTAATCACCCATTTGGAATCCCCAAATGTGGTGTGGTAACCACTGTCATCCAACAAGCCAGTGCTAATCAGATTTTTCTTGATTTGCAGCACATGGCGAACACCATCAAGCATAAATATGCATCCATCAGGGAATACTATCTGTATACTGCCAATCCCTGCAATCTGACATGCATAGTTGTTCCCAAGATGAACAACTCCATGAGTACCTGTGTAGGAAGTAAACCACTCCCTATGAGGAGTAACATGAAAAGAAGCACCTGAATCCAAGAGCCAGGTGTGCATGTCATGGCCATCAATAACCAAAGTATGTGCAATTACAGCAGAAGAGCATAAAACATCATGTCTGTCACTGTCACTGTCCTCTGCTGCAACATTCACTGCATCCAAGTCATCTGCCTTGGCCTTGCCTTTGCCTTTGCTTCCACTGCCTGCATCTTTTGCCTCAGCCTTCTTGGCTTTTTGATCCCGTATAAACTTGAAGCACTTAGACTTCACATGTCCCTTCTTGCCACAATAAAAGCATTCAATATCCTTTTTGCCACGGGACAGACTGCGGGATTTGGACTTACTAGCAGATCTCCCCTTCTGCTGAGTCCTGCCTCTTTCCTGTACCTGCAAAGCATTGGAAGACTTACTGCCCATATTGTTCTTCCTGCTCATCTCCTCCATAAGGAGAGAGCTCTCCACATCAGCATACATAAGAATGACATTTGAATTTGACACGGTGGTCTTGAATGTGTCCCAACTCTCAGGGAGGGTACACAACAAGAAAGTAGCCTTGAACTCCTCATCAAGGTTCAACCCTTGTGCAATCAGCTGTGTAAAGATGGCATTGAACTCACTCAAGTGTGAGGTCATAGTTGTACCTTCCTTCATGCGAAGATCAACCAGCTTCTTCAACCAATAAACCTTACTGGCTGAACTCTTTTGGGCATACAACTCTGCTAGCCTCTGCCATAGGCCATAAGAGGTCTTTTCAGCCTGAACATTGAACACAAGAGTATCAGAAATAGTAAGCATGATAGCTGCCCTTGCGGACAAATCAAGCTCCTCCCATTCATCATCTGCCATGTCAGATGGCTTGACACCCTTCACCCTTATGGGCTTAGAAATCTTCTTTAGCAGAAGTACATTCAAACACTGTTCTGCCCATAATGCATAATTGTGTGCTCCTTCCAATTTTTTTATGTTCAGAATTGAAGATTCACTTCCCCCTGATGCCATATCACATAAGGAAAGTTCCTGACTCCCTGTAAGTCAAAAAATGACTGAATAAAGTTCTAATTTCTCAGAAAAAACCTGCTCTATCAAGAGCCAGGAGCACTCACAATAGTGCTGTTTTTACTGTCAAAAGAATCTGCAGCAAAACAGAAAATTTCCCTCCAGTTACTGTATCTTCTGACACACTGTACCGTGCTCAAATAGGCATAAAACAGTAATTTCAGAATGCTGCAGCTGTTCCACAGGTGCTTTAACAGTGCATCATCATCTGATGAAGCATGAAACACTGCTGTCCTGATCACTTCTCCCACCTCAAATGAGGTATTGCACTGATTTTATATGCATAAACCACCTGTCATACACTGTTTTGTTCACTGAAAAAGAGGCTCCAGACACTTCAGCCTGTCACAAACCTGCAACAGAAAATGGGACAAATCCCAAGCAATCACCCTTCTGCCAAGGGGATAAAAGGCATCTGAAGGTCTCAAACAGTAACTCAAGTGCTCTCAAGCAAAATCTGAGCAAAAGCCCCTTGATTTGACACCTGTGCCAAGTGAAAAACACCTCAACACTGAGATAGCATACAAAATACAGCGCTCTCCTGGCACTTTCACCTGACAATGCAATGCATAAACAGCCCTGTGTACACAATAACAACACGGATCCCAACGTACAAACACTGAAGAGAAAATCTTTTGAGCACTGTCAACGATGGACAGTTAGGGACCGAGTAAACTCGATGCGCCCTGGCCAAGCGTGGCTCAACTGAGATTTTCCAAAGTGCCGTACACAAAATGTGACCTGTAGAAATGTCACTGAATACACTGCGGAAACAAGACCAATGTGGGCTCCCTGGCTCCACACTGCCTCAAGGCATACACTGCATAAGCTTCCAGGCAAAAGCCCTTTGAAAATGTCACCCAAAAGCTGAGATTTGCACTCAGCAAAAGCATAAAAGTCCTCTGCAAAATCAAGGCATTACCTTCCCGAAATAAGATAACTGTGCAATCAACCACACATTGTGGTACTAGTCACCTCAAGCACAAGGGACTCGAAGGTACTTGCTGTACCTTCAACACACAGTTTTGAGAACTGAAAATGATCCGGGAATGAAGAGCAAAGTGCTCTCTCTCCTTTTCCTTCTTCTCCCAAAAAAAAAACTGCTATACCTGCTGTACTTTCTGTACCTGTGTACTTGTGCAGAGTACCACTGTACCTGCTGTACCTCTGCAAGGTACAGATAAAAAAAAGGTTTCGAAAAATGTACTTTTCTGTTGCAACTCCCTGTCGCAGTTTCTTGACGCAGCTCCCTGTTTGTACAGCGGCATCCGTACAGTACGGACGCCAGTACAGTATCCGTACGACAGTACGGATAGCCGTACGTCCGTACACGACTGTACGGTGCTGATGCGGCTAATGCTGCCCCGCGCTGCCTGCGTGTACGTGCGCGCCGCCTGTTTGCCTGCGTGGCCTGCGCAATACCCTGCTGTAGCCCGTGCGCGCTGCCCTGCTCACCCGCGTGGGCTGCCGGTGCGCTGCCCCGATCTGCTGCCTCGCACTGCTGCCCGAGCTGCTCCGTGCTGCAGAGGGCTCGAGGCCCGAGGGGATAGGTAGAGGTAGAGGGAGTGGGTAGACCGGAGTGGAGAGGGAAGGGTAGGCTCTGATACCAGTTGTGAAGAAAAGAATGAGGGAGAAGTACAACTGGGGAGAGTGAGAAAGAGAGGAGACTCAAAAGATGTGGGTGTGTAGTGATGAGCCACACCATAAACTCTTAAGTTTTATTAGGATTAGGTTTTTCACCCTATGACTGTCTTAAGACAGTCATAGGTGTCATATCTTTAATAAAGGGGTGGCAATGTGCCTTTACCCCAACAGCCCAAGTATGTGTAGGAGTCAACTATCTCAACAGGGTCGCCGGCGAAGAGGAACTGCTCTCGGTGCATAGCGGGTCTGGAAGTGTTGAAGATCATCACCTTGGTTTTCCCAAGGTTGACCTTCAAGTCATGTGTATCACAGAAGACCTGAAGTCCATCCAAGTGTCGCTGAAGACCACTAGCAGAAGAGGATAGTAGTACTACATCATCTGCGTATAGGAGAATCTAGATGGCAGTCGCCGCAAGAGAGCAGCCTGCACCTCCGAGTGTCCTGATGGTGATCTCGAGCTCGTCGATGTAGAGGCCAAATAGAGTCGGTGACAAGGGACATCCTTGTTTGACTCCGATAGTGCTCGTGATCTCTGGGGTCCAGCTGGTGCCAATCTTGACCTGCCCCGTCACCCGCTCATAGAGAGCTACTACTGCCCAGATAATCGCCGAGTCGTAGCCTAACTCCTGCAGACGTCTGATGAGTCGGGCGCGGGGAACGGTGTCGAATGCCTTGCGAAAATCCACAAAGCAACAATATACTCTCTGTCTCCTGTGTCTGGCCTCCTCAATGATCCCTCTAAGTGTAAAAATGTGATCGTAAGTCGAGTGATCCGTCATGAAGCCGGCCTGTCCGAATGCCCTGAGCCCCTGTATCTCTACGCGAGCACTGACCTCGCCATCTAACACTGATGCATAGATCTTGGACATAACATGTCCAACCATGATGGTCCTGTAATTCCCTGGATCCATGGGATCTCCTGCTTTGTGGATGGGTGTGATAGTGTTCAGGGTCCAGGCTCTGGGGAACCCGTGGCAGACAGCTTCATTGAACAGCGTTGCCAGGATGGGGGCTAGAGTTTTGATGCCATAGGCAACAAACTCTGTGCATAGGCCCTCATGATCCTTAGCTCGACCGTTATGAAGCTTATGCGCTGCGTGGGTGACTCCCTGGGTTGTGAAGAGGATACAAGAATTGGGACGGGGGGTGGCTGAGAGGTCGGGAGGAGGCTGATTAGGGATATCATAGAGTGTGCGTGCGTAGGTGTGCCAGAGGGAAGTGTCCGTGAGGGGGGAGGGGGATCGGCGTTCTAGGAATTTCCTCCAGAAATCCTTGGAGTTCCTACTAAACAGAATGTTCAGTAGCGTATCCTCATTCTCGCGCAGGAAGGCTAGCTTCTTGCGACGGACTAGTCGACGATAATCCCTGGTGAGACGTGGGTTGGCCCTAGTGTTTCGCTGGGTCGTGAGTCGGAGTGTGCGGCGTAATGCTTTGCACTCGTCATCATACCATCTGTTGCAAGGAGTGGAGCCAGCGGGTGGAGGGTGGGTGGACCGAGTAGTGGAAGGAAAGATGTGGCGGGCTGCATTGTGAAGGGAGTGGGTGATAAGGGTGGCTCGGTGATCTAGAGAGGGTATGGTGTCTATGTGTCTGAGGAGGGAGGCTAGGTGGGCTGAGTAATCAGGTGAGAGGTTATGATCGAAGTGTATATCATGATAGGTAGTGTAGTGCGGGGTGTGGCTGGGAGGGGCTCGGGACGCAAGTATATGAAAGAAAAGGTAAGTGTGATCGGCTCCTGGGGGTAAGGGTGCAGTGCGGAAGTCAGTGATCTGTGGGGCTAAAGCAGGAGATCCCAGAATATAGTCAACGACACTGGCTCCTCCGCCATGTGGGAAACATGTGAAACCACAGGAGGCAGGCCACCGATCTAGTCCATTGTAGATGACCAGATCATGTATACGTCCAAGGTCCAAAAGAGCCTGCCCATACCCAGTAACGGGAGCGCGACTGTCAGCCGAGGAGCGGGGGAAGCCCGAGTCCTCTGTGTCCATCTCAGGTAATAGGACCGGATCTGAGTGGAAGTCCAGGAGTGATGTCTGACGTGCACCTGTCCTTGCGTTGAAATCCCCAACTAGGAGGACCTCTCCGCATCTGGAGAACTCCACAATGTTCGAGTAGAGATCTAGATAGGGGGATACCCCGTATCCTCGCGAAGCATCCGTGCGAAATGTGACGTCTCAGGAGGAAAGTAGCAGACTGCAATAAAGAGGTCGCATGTGGAGGGGCGCCAGAATCGGAGCCATAGGTAACGGGCATGGACATCCCATCTAACCACGGATGTCAAGCTCGTGAGCGCTGAGCGAAGGAGTACTGCAACTCCGCCTGACCCTCGGACCCCCCAGTATATCTGGTCTCCTCACAAAGTACTGACTCCCAGGTGTAGCCACTGACCGAGGGGAGAGGGCGCTCGGGGCTCTCATGTGTCTCTGTATAGAAAACGATGTCGCGCCCAGTGTATGACTCTGAGAAGTTCCCAGGGTCAGACCATAGGGTACCATTACAGTTCCATACGGTGCATGCCAAGGGTACTGTGTGCTGAGTCTGAGTCTCATAGACCATGTCTCCCTATTTGGGGGGGGAGTTTGCTACCGTGTCTGGAGTACCTGGTGGGGCTCGGCGGCGGGGGCCAACTAACAGGCGGCCATCTCGGACGACAGCCCACTTCCCCTCCTGACGGGCTACATCTCGCTGCTGAAGCAGGGTGCGCCGCTCTTCCACCTGCATAGGTGTGAGATCCTCATCCATGAAGATAGTAGGGTGGTCCCGTAGTGTAGCACGATGCCTGAGTGCTGCAAGTCGAGCCTGAGTATCCCTGAATCGGATGATGAGTGGCTGTGGGCGCGTGGGGTCCCGTCCTATGCGCCATGCATGCTCAATCCCATGCTCGACGAGGCCGAGGGTAGAGGTCACAAAGGCAGTCGCGTCCGCTAAGGGGGTGAGTGAATCTGCGCGGGGGATACCTCGTACTCGGATGTTGAGAGCCTTACTGGCCCTCTGTTCCTGCTCGGCGATGGTGGCTGAGACTGCTGCTTTGGGTGCCCGTCTCGCAACGTCCACCCATCTGGTAGTCTCCGCAATAGCAGTCTGGATAGTAGCGATCCGCTCCTCTACCTCTGGTGTAATGCGCGGGGCCGCTGTGACTGTAGCAGTGAGAGAGACAACCTCCTGACGAGGGTGAGTGATCTCCTAGCGCATGCTCTGAATAAGTTGGTCTTGTGCTACGGTATGATCCCGTAGTCGATGTAGCTCCGTAAAGATGTAATCTATCGTCTCAGGTGGGACCCAGGGGGGTGCGAACTGGGACATGGCGTATGGCTGTGGGGGCGTGGGTGATAGGCTGGCTGTATATGGCAGAGGAGTGGAGAAAGGCTGCTGGGTGAGGGGAAGGGGGGACATAAGAGTGGTGGAGACAGAAGGGAGCTGTGTGGGGGGTGAGGAACTGTGACCCTCTCCTGTGGGGGGCAGCCTGAGTGGTACAGTGGTGGGGGGGGCAGTGATTGGAGTAGAGATGATGGCTACGGGAGAAAGAACTGCATTGGTGTCCATTGCACCCGATGTTTTCAGGGCTGGTTGGCTGTCAATTGCTAATCCACTCCTGGAGATGCGCTTTGTGATCTCTCCCACAATTGGCTTCGGAGACTGTTTGGGTTTGTGGGCCATTGTAGGACTTGTTCAAGTGCACGATTTCCAAGGGAGGCAGATCTTGTTCAGCATTGCTGTAGGGGTGCGCAGGCCTGCGCAAGGCCAGTGGCAAGCCAAGGCTTGCAGCAGACAAGGGCCCTCAGACCACGGGAAGGCTGCGGGAGGGGGGGGGAGTAGAGTGGAGCTACGGGAGGGGGGGGGCAGAGTAGAGCTACGGGAGGGGGGCAGAGTAGAGCTACAGGAGAGGGGGGGCACACTAGAACTACGGGAGGGGGGGGGCACAGTGTGGCTGAGCGGCGGGGAGGGGGAGGGCTGCGTGGTGGGGAGGGGGAGGGCTGAGTGGCGGGGAGGGGGAGGGCTACGTGGAGGGAGGGCTGAGAGGCGGGGAGGGGGAGGGCTGCGTGGCGGGGAGGGGCTGAGCGGCGGGAAGGGGGATAGCTAAGCGGCGGGGAGGGGGAGGGCTACGTGGAGGGGGGGCTGAGCGGCGAGGAGGGGGAAGGGGGGGCTGAGCGGCGGGGAGGGGGGGGCTGAGTGGCGGTGAGGGGGGGGGCTGCCCGGCGGGGAGGGGGGGGCCTGAGCGATGGAGAGGGGGAGGGGGCTGCCGACGGGGAGGGGGGGGCTGAGAGCGACGGAGAGGGGGAGGGGGCTGAGAGCGACGGGGAGGGGGAGGGGGCTGAGAGCGACGGAAAGGGGGAGGGGGCTGAGCGACGAGGGAGGGGGCTGAGCAACGAGGGAGGGCGAGGCTGAGCGACAAGGGAGGGGGCTGAGCGGCGGTGAGGGGGAGGCTGCGAGCGACGAGGGAGGGGGGAGGCTGAGCGACGAGGGAGGGGGCTGAGCGACGGTGAGGGGCGGAGAGGGGGAGGGGGCTGAGCGACGAGGGAGGGGGCTGAGCGACGAGGGAGGGGGAGGCTGAGCGACAAGGGAGGGGGCTGAGCGGCGGTGAGGGGGAGGCTGCGAGCGACGAGGGAGGGGGGAGGCTGAGCGACGAGGGAGGTGTTGGAGATAAGTGCACACTAAGTGTACTATTTCCTAGTCTACATTTGTCTAAGTCTAAGTCTAAGTCTAAGTCTAGTCTTTATGTCTTGAGTCTGTGCCATGTGGCACTTCTACAATTATCCCATAAGCAATCTTGCTTTATGTCTTGTACTTTGGCCCATATATTCAATGGGTCACATCATTCTAATCTATCTGTCTAGCTTGTGTCTTGTCTACACTCTTCTCAAGGTATTTCTTATCTTTCAGTCTTGTCATCTCATTTCCATTTCCAGTTTCTAGTTCTAGTTCTTTTTCCATATTCCAACATGGTATCAGAGCATGTAGATCTCCTTTCCTCCCCTCTCACTCTGCTGCAGCCATAGCCTCGTCTTCTCCTTTCAGTTTATCTCTCCCTCCAGCATTTTTTTTTTCAGCCTCTCGTGGCCGCCTCTTCTTCGAGATCTGCACCGCCATTTCTTGCGCCAGATCTGCGCTTCAGATCTGTGCAGCTCAGCGCCAGATCTGAGCGCCAGATCTGCTGTCACAACAGATCTGCGCATCAGATCTGCGCCTCTGCTCTTCTTCGAGATCTGCGCGTCAGATCTGCGCCTCTGCTCTTCCGTCGTACTTCGTTGGTCCTCCGCCGTACATACTCTGCGCCGTACGCCGCCGTACGCCGTCGTACTTCGTTCGTCCTCCGCCGTACATACTCTACGCCAGCGTCCGTACATCCGTACAGTCCGTACGACTGTACGGAATCTGTACCTGCACCTGTTGTCTCAGTTCAGGTGGCCTCTACTGCTGCAGATCTGTCTGCCATTTCTGCCCTGATTTCTGAGCTAAAGGAGCTGCCCACGACTTTTTGAAGCTGCTGCCCGTACCTTTTCCGTTCGAAATAAAGGAGGAGCTAAAGTTTTTTTTTTTTTTTATCTCTGCCCAACCTGCATTCAGTTCTGCATTCAGTTCTTACTAAGGTACTGTACATTGTCTCTTTCAGTTTGCTGAGCAGTCTTTGTTAATCCTCATATCTGCAAACTGCTGGTTCCTCCTGCTTCGATGGGCTGTCATATGCTATGGCCCTGACAAAGTGGTGAGAGAACTGGCTTCTAGGATCTCTTCTTCTCATTGTAAGGGAATAGACACTGCCCTTGCATCCTAGCAAGAGGTAAGACCTTCCCACATGGCATCCTCCTCTCATTCTCTCATGTCTATCGACAAATTCAATGGGTCCAATTTTCATACTTGGCAGATCAAACTCAAGTGCCATCTTATGAAAGAAGGCCTTTGGGACATTGTTCACCGTGATGCCCCCGAAGGTCCATCTGAGCAAATTGTTACTGCCAAGAACGACAAAGCCTATGCTATCATATTGCTTGGCCTTGGAGATGATTACATTCATCACATCTCCGACATACAGTCAGCTCCTCAAGCATGGATCACTCTGGATACTCTTTTTGGAGCCCGATCTAAAAACTCTAAAATTGCACTTATGATCTCACTCTTTGATCTACATATGCAGGAAGGAGCTACTATAGCCTCTCATGTTAATTATCTTCGCAGTCTTATGGTTCAGCTTGCGTCAGTCAAGTCTCCCATCTCCGAAGATATTGCTATTGCCGTGCTTCTCAAAAGCTTACCTGACTCCTATGCTACTCTTGTCACTACCTTCAAGTATCATAATAATCCTTCTCTTGAGGGTATCATCAATGCCCTCCAAGAGGAAGAAAGAACTCAACAACGCAAGGTAACTGACACTGCCTTTTTAGCAAAGAAAGGCAGTTCTAAGGTAAGAAAGCCTTGCACCCATTGTGGGAAGACTAATCATCTGGAGAAGGACTGTTTCAAGGCTCATCCATGCACCATTTGTGGCCGTGATAATCACCGGGAGAGGGATTGCTACTCCAAAACCTCTACATCAGCTCCTGGATCTACCTCAGCCCATGTTGCTGCAACATCTCCATCAGCTGATCCTGCTGTTCCTTCCTTACATGATGAAAAATGGGCTTTCTGATGTCTACCACCTTGACCACCGATGATGTAGGTCAAGGGGTTCTAGTGTCTTGGTCTTTCTATTTGTCTACAGTCAGTCTTCTGTCTATCTAGTCTTGTCTGTCTGTCTATTTGTCTATCAATCTGACTATGTTTTAAGATCCATCTTGTCCCTACCCTTGTGGACCCATATGAGGATATCACTTGAGGAGGGGTGTCTCAGGATCTTTTGTCTGTCAGTCTATCAGTCTTTATGTCTGTCTTCTAGTCTTGTCTTTCTGTCTTACTCCTAGTGTTCACTTAAGGAGGGTGTTGGAGATAAGTGCACACTAAGTGTACTATTTCCTAGTCTACATTTGTCTAAGTCTAAGTCTAAGTCTAAGTCTAGTCTTTATGTCTTGAGTCTGTGCCATGTGGCACTTCTACAATTATCCCATAAGCACTCTTGCTTTATGTCTTGTACTTTGGCCCATATATTCAATGGGTCACATCATTCTAATCTATCTGTCTAGCTTGTGTCTTGTCTACACTCTTCTCAAGGTATTTCTTATCTTTCAGTCTTGTCATCTCATTTCCATTTCCAGTTTCTAGTTCTAGTTCTTTTTCCATATTCCAACAGGAGGGGGCTGAGCGACGGTGAGGGGCGGAGAGGGGGAGGGGGCTGAGCGACGAGGGAGGGCGAGGCTGAGCGACAAGGGAGGGGGCTGAGCGGCGGTGAGGGGGGGCTGAGTGGCGGTGAGGGGGAGGCTGAGCGACAAGGGAGGGGGCTGAGCAGCGGTGAGAGAGAGAGAGAGAGAGAAGCACTATGGATCAAAAATAAGGGCTGCTCCCCCCTCTGTCGCAGTCTTGTAGAAGCTTGTAGTCTTGCAGATTGGCCTGGGTGGCGTCGATAGTTTTGTATGGCACGACTGCAGGCAGAGGGCTATTGTGGTGTCGACGGGTTGATCTATGGCGTCGCAGCAGTAAAGGCGCTTTTCTCGTGTGAATAAGACGAATCGGGGAAATATTGACGAGACCAGCAGAATAGAGCCTCAGGTCGATGAAGGGATCTTTGGTGGTCGGAATTTTTACCTCGCATGTGCAGCTCTGAAGCTGATAATGCACATGCGCTGAAAACCTTGGGCCTCCTTGCGACCGAATAAAACGCTTTGGATTAGAAAAGACTCGTAGTCAAGGAACGTCTAGGCCTTTTAAGTTCTCCCACAAGAGATCTTGTTGGTGATCTCGCTAGTGGTGAGAGCCGGTCATCAGGGTGATTGGGCAATTGTATCGCTCAGCTACCTAATCGTCGTTTGCTCATCGCTCCATCACAGGGCTTGTTCATTCAGTAACGTAACGGCCATAATCTATTGGGAGTGTCGTATGAATAATCAAAAGCGAGACTGTGTACTGTTTTATAGTGGGCGAATCTTTTATTGAGTTGAGCATAAAGGTTGGGGGTGACTCCACCTGTGGAGGTTTTTGGCAAACTAAACGTGTTGGCGATTTGTGAGCACCGGCTGATTTCGTTGATTAAGGTGGTACCATTTGATGATGGTATTTAAGGCGATCACAAGGCAGGTCTCAAGTACATATTGGACGTGGCTTATAGGGGCAAGTTGATTTTTCGATGGAGCATAAGTAACCAGGGAGCTTTCTATGCCTTTTAAATTCAGTTGTGATATCTGCTAGCTCATTTTGCCCTTGGGATTTGAGTTATTTGAGATTGCAGGAATTTCCCTAGTATAGGGAAAAGCAATTTCAGTTTGCAGCTTGGTATGTCTGGTTGGCTGTAATTTTGGGAGTTGAACTTTCAATTGTAGATACAGTTTCAGGTGTGTAATTATTATATATATATGAAAAACCCACACTCAATCAACCCAGACAAGGTTAAATTTCTTAGAACTAAGGTTCTATGGATAAAGGCAAAGCTATAGCAATGGAAGTGGAAGAAGAAGCTTCTAGGGTGGATCCCATAGAATCGGGAGTCGGACCGACCCCACAGAATTCAGAAAAATTGTAATGAAGGTTTATGAACCTCTACCTCAGTCAGTATAGGTAAAAGATTTTATTTTTGGATTGAATGATCGGATCAAGATGGAAGTTCGGGCTAAGTACGCGAACACTCTAGATGAAGCAATTGCCATAGCCTTGAACTACGAGGATGCCAAAGGTAATAGACCAAGTGGGTTTGTGTAGAGTGGGACTCAATATGAGTACCCGAAGAAAATTTGGGTTTAAGAAGAAGTAGGTTAGCAAAGGGAGTGTCTCACAACCTAGTGGTCAAGCCAGGGATAGTGAGACATCACCTTTATGAAGTGTCCAAGATTGGAGCTGACCGACCCCGCAGAATTCAGAAAAATTGTAATGAAGGTTTATGAACCTCTACCTCAGTCAGTATAGGTAAAAGATTTTATTTTTGGATTGAATGATCGGATCAGGATGGAAGTTCGGGCTAAGTACGCGAACACTCTAGATGAAGCAATTGCCATAGCCTTGAACTACGAGGATGCCAAAGGTAATAGACCAAGTGGGTTTGTGTAGAGTGGGACTCAATATGAGTACCCGAAGAAAATTTGGGTTTAAGAAGAAGTAGGTTAGCAAAGGGAGTGTCTCACAACCTAGTGGTCAAGCCAGGGATAGTGAGACATCACCTTTATGAAGTGTCCAAGATCGGAGCTGCAGCTCCCTGAGCTCCCACCTCAGCTTCCTCCTCCTGCCTCCTTCCACCTCAGCCTCCACCTCCGCCTCGCCTCCCCCTTCCCTTTCGACAGGCTTTACACTTTGTTCCCTTTGTTACATGATCTGACTACCTTGTACATTCATAGGTGGCTATATCCCTCGAAATGAACATGTGCCACCATGACCAAAAAATACCAGGTATTCTGAGACGTTTCCAAAATACCTCAGCCCATACCATGGAGGGGGGTTTGTAGGCCATCATCTCCCGGTCGTATTGATGCCCTCTGGGCCCTGGTATGTGCCATGTAGCTTTAGTTATTGGCACTTAGGTCACCTAGTACTTTTAGTGTCTTATGACACCTAGTACTAGTGGTACCACGAGGACACTGTCCTAGGGTTCCCCTTTATTTTGTACTTTGTACTTTCATTTGTTATTTGTTGATGTGATGGCTTCAGCGTTCTGCTCCACGTTTGTACCTCCTTCCACTTCCTTGAGCCTACAGGTACCACGATGTCAAACCACTCTCCAGTAGTACTTCACCTAGAGCAGCCCCGCCGAGGTCTTCCCCAAAAGGGGGTCCGCATTCCAGAGGACCTCTTGCAGGACCTTTGAAAATTACTGGCTACTCAAATTGATCCACAACTATTCTCTACAAGATCTCTCAGGTGTAAGAAACTCCATCATCATCAAGAACTCTTTCCTAGAATGACCAAGCTGTTTTCCATTTTTGCCGCATTCCAACGATGCCTCCAACTGAAATTGACAGTCCCATTCAAAGCAGATAATTTGTAAACCACCCTTTCGTAGCGCTTAGTACAAATGGAATCCAAATCATGATCAAAACCTTGACGAACTCAAAAACTCACAAATCTTAGACGTTCAAGGTCTCAAAACTTCACCGACTGCTCCTCAGAGACCCTAACCTGCTCTGATACCACTAATGGCTAAACCGACAAGGAGCAATGACACCACAGATAAGAAATATTCCACAACTACTATCAACTATCTCAGCACAATATCACGCAAAAGTCTGCTCACAATAGATCAATAGATTCTTTAATTTTTCGACTCAAAACTGACATGACTACCAAGCCTCATCGCTACTGCGCTTGTCGGCTTTACAACTAATCTAAATGATCGACTCAGTAGAAACTATGGACCCTATTGAATCTACTAACAGCTGCTAGAGCTCACGAAGAGCTAGACTCAATACACAGGCTCAAGGCCTTCGACAAAGAGACCGAGACCTGCTGCGCCAAGCATACTTGTAGCAAACCACCGACTTGAATCTCCATGACCTCCACGTGTTGATCAACCGCCATGCATCTTGAGTTCTAGAAAGGTCGCCATACACTATACGATCCACGTAGCTCTCCATTCGAACGCCAATCACCATGCATGCCTTGCATGGTCCAATCACAAGGCCCTCAAACAACAAACATGATCAATGGAGGTGTAAAAACAAACACCCTCCTCAGACCTTAGTCTGCCACTAAGTCACCCCATGAATACGACCAAGGAATCATAGAATTCCTCGCATTTTACCCCTCTCTTAGAGTACATTAAATACACTTGCCCCTTGGCTTTTACACATATTTGGCGCACCTAAGCCCTTAACCTTAAAACCACTTAGTCTGGACTCTTCACCATTCCGCCCTCATCAAGGACCTTGACATTGATTCCTTTGACCCCATATTTAAAGCACAATGAAATATCATATAAAAGTTGGTCCTCTAAAGGAAAATGTCTACTAATCCTTTCAAAGTCATGTTCTCTCCACTTGATCATAACATCTAGTGACTCTTCTTAACCTATTTCTGTAGGCCTTGGTCCTTGGTACTTCTTTACAAGGCTCACTGAAAAGCATTTGAATCTTCCAATTCTTTGCTACCTCTATTCAATATGTGACTTCATTTATAAACTCACAAATCCGGAATACCCCATAGTATCTAGGAGAGCTTTCGGTATACCTTTTATTTTCCTTTCATCTTTCTAAGTAGGCCTTCTCGAACTTAAGGAGTACCCAATCTCCTTCTTGGAGGTTCACTCCCTCCTATGCTTATGTGCATCTTTCTTTTGCTTTTCCTAAGACCTTTCAATTACTGTCCAAACTTGAGAGAAGGCTGTAACAAAGTCTCGAACATATTGGGACTGTATCCAAATTCCACTAGTGAGAGGTGCTTAGATTTCTGTTTGGACACACAATACTTTAATAGGTCTAGCACAGTGAAATTAGTATTTTTTCCTTGACCATCTACCTGAGGGTGAAAAGAAGATGAGAACTCCAATTTTGTACCCATATTATCAAAAAGTGCTCTCTAGAATAAACTGCTCATTCTTTCTGCTTTTCGGATAGCTTGTCTGTGTCAAGAAATACCTGAGGCTCAGATGATCTGCCTTGACCGTGAAATCAGCTCCAAGAAGATAATGGTTCCAAATAGTGAGGGCATGAACTACAGCCAGCAGCCAGCTCTTTCTCATAAGTACCCACATACCTCTCAGTATCATTCAGTCGCCGACCCTTATAGGCCACAAAACGACCATCCTGGTGAAGAGCAACTCCCCACACAGTCTCTGCATACATCACAATCCACATCGAAAGGTTTGTGTAAGTTTGGAACAACAAGGATCGGCCCAGCTGTAATCTTTACTTTGAGAGTGTTGAAAGCTGTTCTTTGTTGCTCTCCCCATTTGAAAACTGTAAACTTTTTTGTCAAATATTTAACAGGGCTGCAATATCACTAAAGTGCCTGATGAATTGTCTATAGTAGGAGCAAAGTCCCAAGAAATTGCGTACTTCATGTACCAAATCGAGTTTTGGCCATTCTTGTATGGCTTTAATCTTGGTGGGATCCATCTAAATCCCCTCCTTTTTTTTTGCGCAAAAAGTAGTGCTAGTTATATTACTTGAAAGCGAGAGTACAAGAAGGCCTAAAGGCCAGTGGGCTGCAATCACAAAATGGATACAGCCCGAGGAGCCAGAATGCTAATTACAAGCCTCTCAAGGCATAATCATCGGAGAGTGGACAAACAGCCACGGTGGGGGGGCGTAATGCCACTGAAGACTCTAAGCAGAGTGCTGGAAGAACAACTCCCGGTGGTCCCAGTCGCGAAGGAAGCGCCGTGTCTTTTCCTTCCCTGCCCGGGACTCGTCTGATCTCCTACGGTCTGCGCGCATCTAGAAGTCCAGATATGCCAGCCTGCAATGCTCCCTATGATCTCCCAAACTGGGTGCCGAGTCATCACTCCTGCATCTGTCTCTATCAGATGCCAAGGGAAGCTGTCCATGTATGCCTAGGTGGCCTGCGTGATGAAGAAGACGGGCTCCTGCCTAGAGAACTCATAAGCCAAGTGATGTCCCATCTCAGTGCTGCACCAGCAAACGGCTCCCCAAGTGATCGGTCCTAGCTCGGGTGCAGCCCTCGCTAAGATCCCCATGACTCCCTTCCAAACTGTCTGCGCATGCGAGCAGCTCCAAAGGCAGTGCTTCAGGGACGACTCCTCCTGAAAACACATCTGACAGTGCCCCTCCTGCCCCAGCCAGCTGCCAACTGGTAGCCCCTTGTGTGCCACCATCCAAAGGAAGTAAGAGATCTTCCTCGGCCGCCAGCTAGCCCAAAGAGTCTTCCAGAAAGTGCGAAGAAAGACCAGAGATATCCCCTGGGCATACCAACTATGTGCCTGTGTTGGGTAGCCCGCGCTGGAGAGCCCCAAGAGCACGCCTACCCGTACGCGCACTGTAAGAGAAGAAGTGGGTAGGGTTCTCTGAGGTCTCCAATGGTGGCCAGCGCCACTCCCCTCGGTCCCACTCCACCTCTGTCAAGGAACGGCCCTCCCATATCCAGAGTCTCCAATCCTGGTCCTGCATAATCAGTGGGGCTATATGCCACGTTTTCCCTTGCAGCCCTACAATGCGAAGGCGCTGCTAGGGAAGCTGGGGGTCGATCACGGCCTCTCTGCTCTGTAGGCGGCTATCATCGGCGACGGAGAAGAAGTGTATCGAGGAGTCCGAGAAAAGGCCTGCAACCACCAAAGGAATGCCCCGTGGAGTGAACTGTCCTAGCCACCTCTCATCTCACGGGAAGAGCTGTCCGGTGACCATGGGAATCCTCCAACCTGCAGGAATGGCAGCATCAATCTCCGCTCACCGAGCTTGGATCCCACGTGCCGTACCTACTGCTGCTGCCAGCTCGCCTGGGCTCAACTGGCTGTAGACGTCCCTCCAAACCCAGAGCGAGCGCGCGGGCCCACGTGCCCAAAGCGCCCAAGGGATATGGAATCTCTCTCCAAGCTGGCGACCTATATCATATGTCACCTGGCTGCTCCAGATCAAGGGCTGTCTGTCTATCTCCTCTTGGCAACTAGGGGGAACCTGGGAGAGGCTGTGTCGCAACTTCCTCCAGACCGAGACGAGGCTACGGAGGAAGGGGGAACGGGGCTGAGTCAAAGAGGCAGAAGTGAAGATCCACCGGATAGATGGCTGCCAAACACCCCCTCTCTGGGGGGTACACGTGCTGAGACCATGCTAAAGCAAGAGCTTCCACGTCTGCCCTCCTGGGGTCAGACCGCGGATGACTAACTTGCCAAGTAGTGCCTGACTCTGCAGTTTTGGATCTATGATGCCAAGGCCGCCCTCTGTCTGGGGGAAAATGACCGTCTGCCAGGTGACCCTGGCTCTGGTGGTGCCGGAACCATCTGAACCAAACCAAAGGAAGTTCTGCACCAGTCTCCTCAACTGGGCTACACATGATCTCGAGAAACACCAGCAAGAGGCCACATACCAAGCAGTGGCAAGAAGGACCTGGTTGACCACAAGGGCCCTGCCTGCCAAGGATAGCCGAGCCGTGCTCCAGAAAGCAAGCTTCCGTCGTATGGAGGCTAGGACCGACAAGAACTGCTGAGCCGGCGTGATGTCCAGGCCTACCTGGAATCCCAGGTAACATGTCGTATGTCCTCTAGGGATCCAGCGAAACCCCAGGAAAATACCCCACTGTGAGTTGGCTCCCGGATCCGTAAGAAAACCAACTGACTTATGCCAGTTGATTTTCGCCCCAGCGGCAAGGCAAAAAACCTCTAGGGACAGTCTCACTCGCTCCAGTGACTCGACATCATCCTGCACATATAGGGCTGTGTCGTCTGCATACTCGGAGTCCAGAAGTTCTGCATCGTCTCGAATAGGGAGACGCATCCCGCAAAGACCAGTGGTACGGGCTCGAAGGAAGTGGGTCATGGCCTCCGCAAAAAATAGGAAGAGGTGGGCACTAGCGGACAGCCCTGACGCACCGAGCGCTCGAGTGTGAATCTCTCCCCCATCCTGCCGCTGATGATAACCCGGCTGGAGGCCGACCTGTAGAGGCTAGCAATACCTCTGATCCACTCGTCCGGAAAACCAAACCGAGAGAGTGTACCTTCCAAGAAGGACCAGTCTACCCTGTCGTACGCCTTCTCAAAGTCGAGAAGGAGTATGGCAAGGTGCTAGCCACTGTGCTGGGCCCATTCCGTCGCCTCTGAGAAAGTGAAGATGTTGTCCAAAATGCTGCGATCTTGGACAAAACCAGTCTGGGTGTCATGGATCAAGTCGTGTAGCAGGGGGCGGATGCGGCTACTGATCATCTTGGCAAGGATTTTGTAGGCGGTCGGGAGGAGGGTGATAGGGCGCCACTATCTGATCTCCTGACGGTCCCCCCTTTGGGGATGAGGCAAATCAAGCCTGTCGCAAGGCTCTCTGGCATCTGCCCGCTGGAGAAGATATGCTGGAAGGCTGCGAGCAAGGGCCGGTGGATCTGCTCCCAAAAGGTGGTGAAGAAAGCTCTGGAGAGGCCATCCTCACCTGAGCATTTCTGCCCATCAATAGCGCTCACCGCATCCTGCATCTCCGCTACGGTGAAAGGGGCGAGAAGGGAGTCACTCATGCTAGGCTGCACGAGCCACGGTGTAGACCTCCACACCTCCTCCCTGCATAGGCAGCCACGAGGGTCTGGGGGCTCCTGCTGAAACAATGATCTGTAGAAATCTGTCGCCAAGTCTCGAACTTCGTCTGGATCTGTCCTGACACTACCATCCTACACTCTAAGAGATCGGAGCTGTTCCCCTGCTGACCTCTGTCCATGAGTCCTGAAGAACTCTTTGCACATCCTATCGCCTTTCCTAGCCCAGAAGGACTTGGAAGCATGAAACCAGAACTCTGAGCGACGCTGGGTGATCTCCTCTAGCATGGCTCGGGCCCGAACCTCCTGCTGTCTGAGCTCCTCAGAGCCTAGAGAAGACTGTTGCATCCGCTGAATCGAATCGAGATCTCATCTGAGACCCCTCTCCTTCGCCCAACACTGCTGCCTGACCTGAATCGCCTCCTGCTGACAGATGAGGCTAGACTCAGCAAGCGCCTGAGCTACCTGTGCTGCCATATCCCCGATGGGGTCCCAATCCTGCTCCCACAGGTCCACTATCCTGCTGTGAACCGCTGCTCTGAAGTAGATGGAGTCTGGGATCCGGCATGAGTGTGGAGGTGAGGAGTGAGAGGCAGAGTCCAGGACTAGGATGACTGGGGCATAGTCTGAGAGTGTCGTCCCTGGAACCACTCCTGACTCTCCACCTCTGCCAAGCGCCCAATCGCTGACATAGAAACGGTCCAGCCGCTCCAGAAGTCTGCCTCCCTCCCTCCTGTAACCCCAAGAGAAGTCCAGACTCCCTGTCCATCTGCGAAAGGAAGGCTCCCTCCAGCTATCCCGACCTCCCACTGCGAATAGGAAGGAGTCCCAATCTGCCTGCTCTGCCTGAGCTATACCGAGGAACTCTGGGCCCCGTCCCTGCTGATCCTCTAGGGTCTCAAGGTTGTTGAAGTCCCCTCCTACAATCCAAGAGTCCATCTCTGCCAACAAGTCTGTCAAGGATCTCCAAAAAGCGACTCTCTGTCTGAGATCGATCGGGGCATAGATATTGAGGATGCCGATATAGGATCCCTCAATATTCAAGCCCACCCAAAGTGCACGTCTTGGGATCAGAGTGCCAAAACCACACACATGCTGAACTAGAGAAGCGCCAATGGAGATACAGGCACCCCCGCTCCTCCCCTGCTCGCCAATCGAAGGTTCCCAGTAGGTGTGGGAGCGTCTTGTGAGGACCTTCTCACAAATACTAGTCTGAGAAGCCGAAAGCTTGTGTTCCTGCAGTAGGAGCACATCTACCCTTCCCACCAAGGCTGGCTGGAGCTCCTATCTGAGCACCATCTTCCTGGGGCCGCGGGTTCCTGATGAGTGGAACCCGTTGACGTTCCAAGAGATAATGCGTATACTCATGAGGAGGGAAGGTGGGCCACAAACAGCTGTCTGCTTGCGGTCGATGTCGAAGTGGTCGGAGGATGTCCAGTGTGCAGACGAAGGCGCTTCTGTGAGGGTTTCGAAGGAGAGGCCGGATCATCGGACCCATCCTCTAAAACCTTCAACAGAGGGGAGGGGCCCTTCGTCCCGTGGTGGTAGGCTCTCTCTAACCAGCTCGACGCCTCTGCCAGGGAAATACTGTAGAAGCCCGCTACCTCTGAGGTCAGGGCGGAGCCCTTCCGCGTAGGCCCACTCCAGAGGTGGCTGAATAATGACCAGGAGTCGAAAACGTTTGGCGCTGTGGCGCCATCTCAGACGAACGTCACCCTCCTTCCACTGCTGCTGAAGAAGCTCCGCTGCTCTGCTACCGATCCAGTCCTGCACTTGCTCCTGGGACTGATCTCGTATCATCTCCCAAACATTTTCATTCGTCCATTGCTCATTCCCTTCACTGGAGATAGTAAAGGAATAGCTAGGACCATCGTGAGAGGCAAGGACGGACACCTTACCCTCCGCCCCCTTGCGGAGGAAGAAGATGCTGATGTCTACGCATGCAGGGAAGGAGCCAATACCCGCTGCATCCAAATAATCCCAAGGTCCTGCTCGATAAAACTCCAAAGGAAGAGCTCTAGGAGCAGCCCTTGGGCGTGGGGAGGAGGATGAGGAGTCTGAACCAGAGAGGGGTGCTGGCCATCTGCGGGGAAGGGCCTCTCCCCTCCGCCGGGCCAGGAGGGATAGGCGCGGGGGAGGTCTATGCTGGCTTCGGGGCTGCAGGTGGCTCAGGCGGAGGGGGGGTTCCCTCTGGATCATGCTCGAGGAAGAGAGTGGAGCGGAAACCACCGGTGCTGGGGGGGATCCTGGAGGGGGTGGGGGTCGGGGGACCGAGGAGGAGGGGGGAGGGGAAGGAGGGCGGGGTGAAGGATGAGGGGGAGGCTGGCTGATCTTCTCCTTTCCCTTCTCCTTCCCCTTACCGAGCTGCTGATGAGTAGTGACCACAGGGGGGGGCTCTTGCTGTAGATGGGAAGGCTTTTTGGGTCCTGCTTTGTTTCCCTTCCGTTTTCTTTTGACCTCCGTCCAGCCTTCCCCTTCGGGAGGGGGTATCGCTGACTAGTGGGGGGGATCCTGAGTTGCCTGAATGGGGGCCTTTTGAGGTTCTGTACCCGTGAAGCGAGGGCAAGAGTGTGCCTGGTGCCCGAAGCCATGGCATCTCAAACACTGATTTGGGCGACCAGTGACCAGAATGCGCTACGTCACCACACCTGTGTCCGTCTCGATCTCGAACTCCGAGGGAATGCTCTGCGGATCGTGGACTGCCACTTTGACACGTGGCACCCCTTGGGCTGCCGCCGCATCAACGTAGGTGTCCTGCATAGGCCAGCCAAAGTGCGCCCCCAAGATCGGGCGAAGCTCGATTGCAAGACCTGGGAAGATAGGGTAACTGGATGGCAAGGAATGCGAAAGCGGGCATCGAAGTCCGCTACACTGAAACCCCTGTACCATGGGACCATGAGGATGATCTTCCCACCCACAGAAGTAGGGAATCGCCTAACCATATCGCTCGCAGCCTGTGCTGAGGAGAGCTTGAGCCAGAAGATGCCACGTCCCATGAGTGCAACCTCCTCGATGTGACTGTCCTCAAGGTAGAGGGTGGACTGCAACCAGCCCCTGATGTCTGCTCATGAAGGGGAGTAGCCAATGACTCTCCCATAAACGGATGTCTGGGAGAAGTCCGTGGCGGCCTGCTTCACCAAGGAGACCTGGTGCTCTGTCACTGTTACGCGATAGGCTGATGGAGGGGGGGTCCGTCTGGGCCACCGGTTCCGGGCACGTGGCTGCCATACCGCACTGACTAACTGCGAACGCTCCAAAGTCGGGGGAAGGAGAAGGAAACGGAAGAGGCGAGGATGGGGGATTGAGGTGGGGGAGGGAAGAGGGAGGGATGGAGAGGTACGGGGAAGCGGGGGGGGAGAGAGGTGGTGACGAAGGGGCGGGTGGCAGAGGAAGGAGGAGAAAGAAAGGGCGGGGGGGCAGCGCAGCGCAGGGAGGGTGAGAGGAAGGGGAAAGGGGAGGTGTGGCAGCGCCGCACGAGAGGGGGTGGGGAGGAGAGGTGAGGAAGGGAGGGGAGGGGGGGGGGGGCAGCGTAGCGCCGTAGCGGGGGGGGGCAGGAGGGGGCGGGTGGGGTGGTAGCGCAACGCGAGGGGGGGGAGGCGGGTGGGGGAGCTGAGTGCGGAGAGGGGAGGAGCGGAGAGGAGAGGGGAGGAGCGGAGCGGGGGGGAGCAACGGGCGGAGAGGGGAGGAGCGGAGCAGGGAAGCGGGGGCGAGCGGAGCGTGGAGAGGGGAGGAGCGGAGCGACAGGCGGAGGGGGAGGAGAGGGGGGCGGAGGGCCACGCAGGAGGCAGCGGTGAGGGAGGAGGTGGAGGGGAGGGCCGCGCAGCACGAGGGGGGGGTAGACGGGAGCGGAGGAGGGGAGGGAGTTCGCAGGAGCTACAGTACCTGTGTATGAATGCACTAATGTAGCTCTACTCTTTCTGCTTGTTGTATCAGGTTTTCTACCAGTCTTCTAAATCCCCTCCTTGGAGATGATATGACCAAGATAGTGGATCTCAAAGAACTCGCTCTTCTTGCCGTTAATGTAAAGCTTGTTTTTTGGAAACTATGGCAAGATGCCTCTTACGTGCTGGAGAACACTAGAATACCATCAAAGAAAGTATCTGTAAAGTGCCTGTAGGGCCTAAAAATCAGACCTGTCATTCGATTGAAAGTGGCTAGTGCATTTGTTAACCCAAAAGCGCATGACCAGGAACTCATATAAGCCAGACGTTTTTCAAAAGGTTGTCTTATGGATGTCCTGAGGATAGAACCTTATGTGATGGTACACCCACTCTTCAATTCAATCCTGCTGAAAGTCGTGACCCCTTTCAACCTATCCAGAACTTCATCTCTACGAGGAATCAGGAACCTATTCCTAATGGTCATCTTGTTCAATAGTCCAGGATTCGGGTCCAAATATGATAAACATAGGAGATGGCAGCTCCTAAATCTTGAACTGAAGTGTGTCTGGGTCTTGAAACTTTCTTCAGCGCTGACCCTCCCAAATCACTGATGTCCTTACTCAATCAAACTATCCTTTGGATCGCTGCCACCAAGGAAAGTGCAACACTGTGCTCTGATACCTCTAAAACCTTAACCACACCTCAAACTCAGGTTCAATTGTCAAATCGCAATCTTCTTGCTAAATCGGACTTCAGAAAACGTGCCCACAACTGGCTGGAATCCAAATTGCAGCAGCATAATTCAATTTGCAGCACTGAAGAACAATTTGCCATTTGAAAACCACTTTATCTAGGGGCTGGAGGGTTGTGAGACAGCTTTGGAAACTTTCAAAAGAGGGTTGGGTAGAAATCGCAATAGACAGAGAGTGTGGGAGAGGGAGAGAGAGAAGAAAAACGCAGTACTAGGGACCAGAAATAAAAGCTGCTCCCCCCCGAAGGTCTTTATTGCAAGAGAAATCACTTTGTACACGGGCTCACAAGAGAGCAGAGTCTGCATACAATTCTCAATACAACTAGAAGCCCAATTTATGGACTAGGCCAGCCGACTAGATAGCATGTGCTTTCCAAAAGCTAGGCCTGCTTTTCTTGCCTAGAATAGGTGATCTTCTAGAAAGCTACGCTTTCTCTAAAACAAGTGCTTTCTCCATAAAGGGGAGTCGCTTTTACAGCTTTCAACTCAAGTGGGCCAATCATTCCAAGAGCGCCACTTGTCTTGTGCTTTTCCACTTAAAAAGTAGGGGAATTAAGCACTCTCCAAAGTCCTGCACAAACGATAGTCAACACTTTAACCCATTAGAAGTTAGCCAAATGTATGCATTCTCATTCTTGGGCTAATCCTAGTCCCTTGTGGGCATCCCCACAGTTCTCTTTTACCAATGCAAAGCAAAGTAAATTAAACTTATTCTAGTTAACTCTGGATTCAACTTTCTTTGACCGAAGTCAATCTAATAAAGATTCCTCTTTATTGCTTGGGAGAAGCACCAATTGGTGACAGCCGACAATAGGAACGTTAACGAATGGCGACTTCGCGATCAAAGGGTCATGAATAAAAGAGTCCATGACGACATGGATGATTGCAAAAGAAGGGGAAAGAGGGGGGGGGGGCGGTAAATGTCAATGCTAAACAAATTCCGCTTAACAACAAAGACCGAAGGACGAGGGGAACTAACACTGAAGGATGAAGGCCAAAGGCAAAGTGAATCCAAAGTGAGCCACCCTAACCTTTTCAAAGTTATAATGCTAGTTACAAAGGTTCTGAAGCTCTTCAGCAACATGTTGATCATGAGCATCGTCAACTAAACAAGTCCACCTTATGAACATGTTGTGCTTCGAATTGATCTCTCGACACCTTCACTTTCATGAAGTAGTCACGCATGATGTCAACTTCCTCCATCCTCATGGTAATCAATTGATTCTGGAGGTTAAGGATCCTTGACCTATGTTCATTTCATACAGCTCGCTCAAAATGTTCCATGTTTCCTTTGTATATCCGCCAACTAAATGTGTGGAATCCCTTTTGTCATCTTGAAGATCATTGGCAGTGAACCATCCTTCTCTTCCCACTTTTATTCCTCATTTGGATCCACTAGTTTGTTATTTCTTCTGCCGCAATTTCTTCGTCTTTGGGCTTCAAATACACTTCTTTGCCAGCAAGTAGCTCCACAACTTCACCTCTCGGATAGGGAAGTTATCACCATCCAGCATGCCTGCTTCTTTAAAATTTGAGATCAGCCCATGTATTGCCATTGGACTGCACACTTGTTTGATTTTGATCACCCTTGTCATTCAGGCGTAGGAGAAGATGATTTCCACATGCCTGAACAAAGATCTCCTTCCAAGGTCCAAGCTCCATGCATTGTGAATCTTCCTCAGTGCTCTCATACCAAGTTAGAAAACAAAGACGAAGGTTGTTTACTAACACTCCCGTAGCAAAAGAACGTAAAGAAATATAGCCCAAGAAACACACAATGCTAAAATCAAATCTCGCTCCTTTCACGCGAACACAAATGTAGATACAGATAGAAAGATCGGCAGTAAATAATCTGGTTGCTAAACCATAAATGGAAAAGGGTAGATAGTACCCTTGCAAATTCCACAAGATATGGCAGAAGATCACTCTGGAAAAAATGTCCTCCTAGAAGTCTGTTCTCCCATAATCCTAGCACCCAACTGCCTTTTGTACCACTGCGTCCAGGATGGGGTCTATGCTGTTGGGATTATTGCGATCACCTCCCCATCTGTGAGCCCCCAAATGAGGACATGGGGCGGGTAGACCTGCACACATGGTTGGACTCAAAAGGAAGCCACCTCGGCACATGAGAAAGCTACCATGGGGGCAGGATCTGAAAGAGAGAAGATGGTTACCTCAGGGCAATATTTGAAGGCTCATGGAGGGCTATTGGCAGGCCCAAAGTGGTGGGCAGAGGGGCCCATCCACATGTAGGGCTGCAGATAGAGCCTAGAGTAAGCAGTTTAAAGGAAGAACCGGTCAGCAGCCTAGAGGGATCAACCAGGGCAGATGCATTGTACGGATTGCCCTTTGCATGTCTGTGGCAACAGGTCGGGTCCACACAGGACCAGTCGGCAGTAGAACACGTCTCAGGCCAGAAGGCACATGCCATGTGGCATGGTTGGCAGTAGCAAAAATAGTCAGCTAGTACAACATGGTACTGCAGGTACATTGGGCAGGTGCAGGGCCTAAGAATTGCAGAAGGGCTAGGTAGGTCCCAGCAAGAAGCGGCTGGACCAGGGCCTTAAATAGGCCCATGAACTAGTCGGTTGATCAGAGGAAGTGCAGACTAGGTCGGCACAGTCTGAAAGACTGGTTGGGCAGTCTGTAGCAAGTTGGCCAGGTCACAGGAGCTTTCAGCCCTATAAAAGGGCCCCATTGGGGTCTTGGTTGTATAGGCAGGAGATTAAAAACAAGGATATCCCCACCACATGTATTGCTACACCATAAAAATAGGTCATCATACGTACTAGTTTAGATCTGGTTGAGAACCTCCTAGACTAAGTATCTGGGGGACCTAGGAATAGAGAACAATTTTTTAGGTTCATTTTGGATGTGTCTCTAACAGAGGAGGACGACCTATAAGATCTCTTATTTTCTTGGACTGATGGCCCATGGGAGCCTGCAATTAGGCTTTGACACTCATCAACTAAGTCTATGCCACTCATGGCAGATGTGCTGGAAGTAGATATAGTCAGGGTTACTATCTTCTGGGATACAGGAAAACCCAGCCTATATGGCAGGGTAGCTTAGAATTCTTCAGCAGTCACAGATTGGTTCATGACTGCTACCTGAATGGCACTTTGTGTGTATGCAGAAGACAGTCCAGCACTGCTATACCTGAAATCGTTGAAGGACCCAGTCCTGATTAATCCAGGTAGCCGGCATCATAACCTAACAACCTTGGAAGATTGTCAGGGTTTCCTCATCATTGAATCAATTGTGTGGACTTCTTGACCCAGGTCCCTCAAGGGTTCCTCCACCATGATGGCTTGGTAAACTTGCCATCATAGGCTGAGGCATTGACGAGGTCATCCCCTTTATTTATGTTTGTATGGTTACTCCCTGTATGTCTTACTCAGTTGTATTAGGCTTTCCCCACCTTTCTTCTTCACTTTACTATTTTCTGCCAAATTTTAAGACAGCTGCTGCATGTTAGGACTTGATTGGAGATGCTTAGGAAAGTACCTGCATAGCTGCCGAGAAGAGCATCACTTGAGGCATTTGCATTAGGCCCAATAACGGCTAAAAGGTCTACTTTCATTTTGGAAAAAGGTAGAGCCTTTTCCTCATTCTTTAGAAGCACTATGCCTTGTCTGGCTGCTTCAAGTGCAAGTTGTTGGTGATTGTCACTGCAGACTGCTTCTGGTCCAATATTTCCAAAGGATTGATCCTTTGGATTACCATCAAACAAACCAAGTTGCATACGTACTGCAAATAGGTTGGATAAAGCCCGATCGACTGTTGATACATTCAGAATCCCCTTTTGAATGGCTGCTGATGCATGTTTTGAAATGTATGTCCCACAGTTGAGGTCTAATCCTAAACCAAAATAAAGGACACGGTCAGAAGACAGACAACACAAGGCACTTTTGACAAAAAACATTCATACAACTGTTACAAAATGTGGACAACACTCTCTGAACCTTTGCAATTTCGATACAAAGGATGGAAACACCAAAACAAGCAGAGTCATTTGCAAAACCAGAGCCATAAAAAAAGGGGAAATACAGCATGTGCTATGGTTAAACCTGAACCAATTAAACAGTTTTGTGAAAAGTTTGATGCCTTTAGTGTGCATGCAAACATAACCACATCTCTTATTTGCAAGATCTAAAGGCAAAGAATCACGCGTTCACAGCAAGGTCTGTCAACCTGCATTTAAACAATCTGCTACTGCATCTTCTGGACTTGAAGCATAGCCAATATATTCATACACAACGGCCACTGCATCGCAATCAGAAGTGATATACCTGGGACACAAACATGCAAAGCCAATAGTTAAAAGTCTGCGCTGTCCACTATTATCCCAACTGAAAGTTGACTAACCGTCCATGTGTAAACCAGAATAGGAGCTTGCCACCAAGCAAAACAAGCATATTGAAATGATCATTTAAAAGTAACATGCGACTTGACTTGATTAGCAATGCAATTTCAAAGGCCGCAGCAATCAGTTCTATCATTGAATGCCCTGATAGACTATGTGCTACAACATGCCAGAATTCCAGAACTTTGTATCAGGATATCCAAATGCACAGAGACTTTGGATGGCTCCTAAATCCACCCTTCACAGACATTGGCTAGTATTTGGACAGATACTGTACCAACTTGATGGCCTTTTGGGTGAGTATGTAGGGGTCTTCCCAGGATGTTTCCTTCTGACAACCTGCCTCCAGATCTCACAGTGGAAATCACCCAACAATTTCAGCCCTACCCAGCTATTCCAGCATCAATCCCATAGAAAGCAAGGCCAGCGCTCAACCCATTGGCTGATTTGGTGCCCCTCGACTAACAACCAGTGGATTGCAATGCGCAGCAAGGCTTGAAATCGCCCTGCCTCCTAGCACCTGGAACAGTCAGAACCCAGCCCCAGAAGAAATCGCCTATGCAGAAACTGGTCCAAAACTGCCTGCGAGCACCCAGAATCAACTCGCCTTGGCCAAATCTGCCCCGAACCAATATAGAAACAGTAGAACATCAATTGCAACTTGCTTTGGCTGCTTCCTGCATGCACCAAAGTGGGGGAAATCTCTCCTAGACGCTTTCTGCTTCCCACAGACCTGGCCTGGCCCAAAATTGCACTTGAATTGGGCTGTTTTTAGACCCTGGACACAATTGGCTGATTTTAAGATTAAAATAGCAAATTGATTTTTACCACTCTTTAAAAACTACCCCTAGGCACAATTATTACACCACCAAGTACCCAATTTGCCTGGAATCACTAGGAATTAATTCCTCGAGCCTGATACACGTACCAAGACTCCTAGAATTCCCGTGCCACCAAGGTCCAAGGTATTCACACGTAAATTCAATTACATTAGAATTCATGTCCTCGTGACATATCTCCCTCTTGACACGAGGCAATCAACCTCAATTGCCATCCACTCAAATACATGAACACAAGAATTGATCACATTCACAAATGTTCACATGCATTTCAAAACCAACATTGCATATATGATCCGTAGAGCCGTGGATACCAAGTCTTGCATCAATGCAAAATACATCCAAGTAACTAGTACACTGGTTATAAAAGTCCCACAACAAATATACTATCAGCCCAGTACCTCGAGTGAAACATATAGTGTCCCCAAGCAACTTCTAGACATCTGGACTTGTCTGTGACAAGAAGGCAAAGGAACTACCCCTTGTTGAGTACCAAGCAATACTCCGGACTAGTGCCCCACTGAACTTGAAGGAGCCTTGACCAAGGTCTGCTCAAGCTAAAAAGCTTCGAGATAAAGCTGCAAAACCTAGGGTACATTTACCAGCTCCCCCTCCCGAACCACTTCGCATGCAATGAAGAATAGTTCTAGAATTTCACCAAGTAGTAACGTGATACTTTACCTCGAACTTTTCTTTCTTTATGAGTCTGTGGATGAAATGTGGATGAGAACTTCAATGCAGTACCCAATTTGTCAAACATTCCCCTCCAGAAAAGACGATGTGAGGATCTCTATCACTGACAATAGATGTCGGCATGCCATGGTACTTGAAGATATGTTGCATAAATAATCACGCAATGTGACTCCTCTAGCCTGTAGGAGCTACACATCAAATCACCCCTAACTTGACACACTCTAGGAGCACTTGCACAACGATGATGTATTGATTTCAACCAAGAGCCCCAATGGCAGTGGGACTCGAAAAAGAGAAGGTTCAAGCAGCCAAAGAATTTCTTGAAGATATGAATGAAATGCTTAAGATAGCTAAAGATAGCATAAGAAGAGCTCCTAGAATTCCCGTGCCACCAAGGTCCAAAGTATTCACGTGTAAATTCAATTACATTAGAATTCACGTCCTCGTGACATATCCCCCTCTTGACACAAGGCAATCGTCCTCAATTGCCATCCACTCAATTACATGAACACAAGAATTGATCACATTCACAAATGTTCACATGCATTTCAAAACCAACATTGCATATATGATCCATACAGCCGTGGATACCAAGTCATACATCAATGCAAAATACATCCAAGTGACTAGTACATTGGTCATAAAAGTCCCACGGCAGACATACTATCAGCTTAGTACCTTGGGTGAAACATAGTGTCCCCAAGCGACTTCTAGAAATGTGGACTTGTCCGTGACAAGAAGGCGAAGGAACTACCCCCCTCTTGAGTACCAAGCAATACTTTGGACCACTGTCCCACTGAACCTGAAGGAGCCTCAACCAAGATCGGCTCAAGCTGAAAAGCTTCGAGATAAAGCTGCAAAACCTAGGGTACATTTGCTAGCTCCCCTTCGCATGCAGTGAAGAATAGTTCTAGAATTTCACCTAGTAGCGACGTGATACTTTACCTCGAACTTTTCTTTCCTTATGCTGCAAGATCCCTCAAGAATTAGGATTTCATCCATTTCTTCAACCCCTGGCAGTTCCTCAGCAAGCATATCCTCTGGAAGAGGACCACGGAATGGTTTCAAGACTCACATAGAAGGCATTGTGAATTCTCCAACCATCCGGCAATTCTAACCTGTCATTTATCTTTCAATAACTTTGAAAGGACCGTAGTATCGTAGGATCAGCTTAGGGTACAACCTGTCTTTCCCTCTGCTGTTTTTCAGCCTGCCTTTAGCAAAACTCACCAACATATAATCGCCTTCTGTGAACTGCAAATTCTGACGATGCTATATCTGCAACCCTTTTCTGCTTCTCCTGAGTCTTTTGAAGAGCAAGCTTGATTTTCCTGTAAGCTCTTCCCAAGTCTCCACAAATTTATTAGCCTCAAAAATTTTATCTTTGGTATGCAATATAGGCAGAACTTCTACCCTCCAACAACAATCTGAAACGGAGATTTTCCTGTGGTAGTATGCACCGTATTATTCTATGCAAATTCAACCAAGGTAAATAATGCTCTCCCATTGAGCCTTATGGTCAGAGACATAGCATTTCAAAACATCCAACACCGTTGAATTAGCTGCTCTGACTGTCCATCAGTCTGTGGATGAAATGTGGATGAGAACTTCAATGCAGTACCCAATTTATCAAACAGTCCCCTCCAGAAAAGACGGTGAGGATCTCTATCACTGACAATAGATGTTGGCATGACATGGTACTTGAAGATATGTTGCATAAATAATCACGCAATGTGACTCCTCTAGCCTGTAGGTGCTACACAGGAGCACCTGCACAACCCCAGAGCCAATTCCCCCTGCAACCAGACCTGAAAATCAGCAGAAAACACCTCTAGATGAAAATCACCTAGCCCTGTGGCCCCTGAAACAGCAAGAATCCCATCCTGGTGAAATCGCATCTCTTCCCTAGCACCAGAAAGTGCAGGATTAGGCCCTGCATGAAATTGCCATGCCTCCTGGCACCTCAAACAGCTAGAATCCAGCCCTAGAAGAAATTGCCTATGCAAAGCCTTCTCCAAAACTGCCTGCAAACCCTCAGAATCAACTCGCCCTAGCCAAAAATCTGCCCCGAATCAGTCTGGAAACAGTAGAAAATCAATCGCAATTTGCTCTGGCAACTTCCTGCATGCACTAAAGTGGGCGAAATCTCTCTTGGACGCTTTCTGCTTCCCACTGACATGGCTTGGTGGCCCTGATTGCATCTGAATTGGGCTGTTTTTAGTCCCTATACACAATTGGCTGATTTTAAGCTAAAAATAGCAAACTGATTTTTACCACTCTTTTGGATCACTAGAAAACTACCCCAAGGCACAATTAATACACCACCAAGTGCACAGTTTGCCTGGGATCACTACGAATCAATTCCCCAAGCCTGATGCACGTACTAGGACTCCCAGAATTTCCATGCCACCAAGGTTCAAGGTATTCACGTGTAAATTCAATTACGTTAGAATTCACGTCCTCGTGACAGCACCTATCCTCTGTCCAGGCTCCCAACGACGTATAGATGATCTTCACCCACAAGAGAGTCCAAAAACAGCAGCAAACACAGTCGAATCAGATTCAAGGACAGTCAAAACAGCTCCCTAGAGATTGATTTCTGGCTGGAACACCTCAAGGCGGCACCGGATCCACACAAGGCGCAACAGCTAAAATCGGCAGCTTGGAAGAGAGAAGAGCACAAAAATGATCACGAGGCAAGAGGGAGATGCCGCTCAGCCAAGAGAGAGCCTTGAACTTCGTGCTACAAAGAGAACGGTCAAAATCCGCAGCCAACGAGATCACACGGCAAGGAGAAGCAACCGCTCAGCTAGGAAGGAGCCTCAAAAATCAAGAGAGAGAGAGAGAGAGCACATGCAAGGACTTAGATTGCCATGGGCAAATTGACTTCCCACATCATCAATACCTCCAACCCACTCTCGGGTCAATTGCCTCTTTGCCTTGTAAATGTGCCTAGACTAGACCTTGAGCCTAGCATTTGGTCACACTTATTCCTTGCCTTGGGCCTAGTAAATGTACCTAGAACTAGACCCTACTTTTACATTGATTCCTAGGGACTCTTGGGAGTTTTCAATTCCCTTAGGCTAGTCCCCCAAAGCCAAAGTAGTCACGGTTTGTTTGCCATACAAAAATCACGTCCCCGTGACATATCCCCCTCTTGAGACAGCAAACTATCTAGTTTACTACTGAAAATAACAGCAAATAAACAATAAAGAAATAGGGCATACCACAATGTGCATCATCCATTAAACATCTTGCAATGAACATATGGTCTAGAAGAGCGCGATTCCATCCATAGATCAATGCATCATTTGTGTGGAGTGACTAGTACACTCATCATAGAGGTCCTGCGGCTAAAATACTATCAGCAATCAATACCTCTAGTGAGACATGCAATGTCATTAAGCCACCTCTAGAAACTGAGCCTGTCTGTCCTAAGGGAGTGGAGGTGCTACCCCCCTCTTGAGCATCGACCTTTGCTCTGTTGAGCTTGAACAAGCGTCAACCGCAATCGGCTCAAGTGGAAATGCTTCCAGGTAGAGCTGCAATAACCAGTGCGCCTTCCTCCATCCACTTCGCATCTAGTGCAGAATATATTCTTGGACTTCACCAAATACCGATGGGAAACTCTATCTCTGACCTTTCTTTCTTTATGTGCCAAGATTTGCTCTAGGATCAAGATCTCATCATGTTCTTCCACTTCAGGCTTTTCCTCATCAAGAATCTCTTCAAGCACATCCCCATGAAGAGGTTTCAGCAAACTCACATGAGAGGCATTGTGAATTGTACAGTGCTATGGTAGCTTCAGCCCAAAATCTACATCACTGATCTTCTGTAAGACTTGAAAGGGCCCATAAAACCTTATATTCAGCTTGGTGTACAGCCTTTCTTTGCCTTTCTTATTCCTTAGTCTTGCTTTCTAAAAACGCAATGGAACCCCATCACTTTCTTTGAAACCTAGCTCACGGCGGTGACGATCGGCTGCTCTCTTTTGCTTTTCCAGGATTTTCTAGAGGGCTGCTTTGACCTTCTTATAAGCTGCATCCAAACTTTCCACATATCTATCTGCTTCAAAGATCTTTTCCTTCGTGTGCAAAATGGGAGGGATTTTTCTTCCACCTTCTACTATTTCAAAGGGTGCTTTCCCTATGGAAGAATGTATTGTGTTGTTATCTACAAACTCAACCAGTGGCACAAATTGTTGCCATTTTGCCTTATGCTCTGAGACATAGCATTTAAAAGATCTAAGACAGTAGAATTTGCCTATTCTGACAGTCCATCTGTCTGTGGGGTGGAAAGAGGATGCAAACTGTAGGGTCAAAGTGCTCAACCACCTGCTGGTAGAGGGCGGCATCACATGGTGCACTCCCAGCAGAAGCAGAGAATTTGAAGCCAGGTTCCACTAGAGTAGAGATTGGCTTGCAATCAAGAGGCTGATCTTGTTTGCTGTCCCTTAAGGTATCAAGAAGCCATTTTGGAACTGATTTTTGCTGTCTATTGACAGCTCTTTCTTCAATCACTGCATCATAAATAGTAGGATCAGTTTATGCTGGAAGAGGAGGTTCCAAATCAGCATGTAAAGGGGGCTGATCATTGCTTGTGGAAGGGCCTGAAAGTGGCTCAGGTTGCTGGTCAAAATCCCCCCCTGATGGGAAAAGAGGTACTAAGCTGTCAAAAGCATCAAACACATCAATCTTTGGCTTTGCCTTGCAATCCACAAGAGGAAAAGCTGAATGTTCAGCAAAGATGACATCTCTACTAACAATAATCTTCCCAGTATTTGGTTGATACAACCGATACCCTCTGCTTTCCTGGCTGTAACCAATAAATTGCCTTATCATCAAGCTTATGTCTCAGCTGAGATGGTACATGGACATATGCAACCCAAAAACTCTCATGTGTGAAAGTGAAGGCTTCCTGTCTTTCCATGCTTCATATGGTGTAACAGTCCTCAATACCCTTGTAGGTGATCTATTCAGCACATAGTTGGCACACATCACTGCATCAAGCCAAAATTTATTGGGTAAGGACTTGGCCTTAAGCATGCATCTGGCCATCTCCATAGTGGACCTGTTCTTTCTTTCAAGAACAGGATTATGCTGAGGAGTGTAAGTAGTAGTGCATAAGTAAACAATGCCCCGTGAAGCCAAAAATGCATGAAACTCGTTTGACATATACTCTCCCCCCCATCTGTGTTGAGGGTGACAAGCTTGCATCCTGATTCATTCTCAACCATATTCAACCACCTCTGAAAGCATGAGAACACTTCAGATTTGGCTTTTAAAGCATATACCCAGCAATATCTTGTGAAGTCATCAATTAGAGTCATAAAATATTTGTACCCTCCAATGGCATATGTCCTCATTGGGCTACAGACATCACTGTGCACTAGCTGCAATTTCCTTTGTGAGAATTTTAGACAATCTTTTTGAAAAGGAAACCGATGCATCTTACCCAAAAGACAACCCTCACACACATGTTTGGAAACTGTGTGAGTTTGAGGTACATCATTTGCCATGCCCTGTGAATGTAACTTGGCAAGAGCTCTATAATTTAGATGACCCATTCTCTCATGCCAAAGATGAGTTTCAGCAAGCTGTGAATCTGAAATAGCAAATGCTTCAATAGAAAGTACAGCTGAGTGATAATCAAGGTGATAAAGCCCCTTTTTAAAAGTGCCAGTGAGAACTATGGCATTGTCATCACGAAGATCATATACTAGGCATCTTTATCCATCAAATATCACTCTGAAACCTGAAGTGGCAATTGCTGCAATTGAAATCAAGTTGACTTCAATTCTAGGCACAAAAAGAACATTGGTCAAAGTGACAGGATGGCTTGAAATGGATGTGAGCTGCACATCTCCAATTCCTTTTACAACATAGGAAGCATTATTAGCACATGTGACACTTCCCCCTCGAGGAGCATTAGCCAAGGAATGAAATAATTGTCGGCAAGAGGTTATGTGCTTGGAAGCACCACTATCAAAATACCAAGACTGAGCATCATTAGCAGAAAAGAATGCATCAACTTTGGAGGGATCAAAAGAGCAATGGACAGCCCATGCCCAATCATCCTGGAAAGCATGTGCATGTGAGGCATCTGCTGGCTCATGGGATTCAATTGCATGTGAGGCACTTACTGTCAATCTTGCTTTCTTCTTCTCCGAAGCAATGCGCTTCCTGCATTCTGAAATTTCATGCCCTAGCTTGCGACAATAGTTGCATCTTTTCTTCTTTGACTTATCTGCTGTATTTTGAGATACATTGGAGGAATTGCCACTGTTTGGCGCATATTTAGGCTTGCCCATAGGCTTGGAAGCCTTGCCTTTTCCTTTCTGATGTGAAGCAAATGCATGATCAGGAATAGTAGCTTGCCTATTAGCACAACTTTGCTCTTCCTGCAAAAGCAAAGTGACTAACTGATCAAAGGAGTAGTGGTCTGGATTACCCATGGCCACTAGTCGAAGGGTTGTAGCAAACCCTTGATATGTATCTAGCAGCCATTCAACATGGTACTGACAAGCTGAGAATTTAGCACCACCTCATCAATATTGGCAAGTTGCTCCGTGAGGTCCTTGACCTTTGTCAAGTATGCATCCATAGAGTCACCTTCATTCATGCTGACTTCCTGCAATTGCCTTCTTAAATATGCAACACGTGCCTCATTGCGAATCTGATAAAGAGAAGCCAATTTGTCCCAAGCATCCTTTGCTTTCCTACATGACCGGATGTGTGGAATAATGTTTCTCTTGCATGATAAAGCAATACAGGAATGTGCATTTGCATCTCTTGCATCCCATCTTGTTTTTTCCTGAGTCGGAGTAGCAACAGGGGTGCTAGAGGATAAAGCATCAGGAGAAGTCCCCCCTGTAGAGGGACCAGCATTAGGGGCAGCCACTACAGCATTGGCTGGCCTCAGATCAATCCCAGAGACAATATTCCAAAATTTTCTTGCAACAAGAATATGTTTCATGAGATAAGACCACATCGGATAGTTGGTGCCATCCAACTTATCATCTTCACGAAGAATGCCAAATAAATATATACCTTTGTAAGACTAGAATAAGTCCAATCATACAAATTTAGATTTTTTGTTGTTCTAAAGATAAAAAATCTACACAAAAAATAAAAGAGAAAATGAAAGAGAAGAAAAAAGAGGTAAATAAAAACTTTTATGAAAAAAAAAAGGAAGACATACTTAGCAAGCAAAGCAACACTTATGTCGTCATCAGTGCCCAAGCATAAGCAGCTATACTGGGTTTCTAAAGACCCGCGGAGTTTCTAATGCCAAATAAATCATGATTGTTGCCAGCCATTGCAAATAGGACAAGTCAAAAATGCACTAACAAAGTGACCCAAAAGATAGCCTCAAGGCTTGCAACTGCAAAAAAATAGGACTTGCTGTCCAAATCTGGAAGAGCCCCAAATTAAGCTGTAATTTGCAAATGTGATCAAATGGCCTACAATTTCTTGCCAATTTCACTGCAAATCTGAAAGTATCGTGCAATCTGCCTGCAATAGACCCAAAAGCCCCAATTTGTAGAGCAAAACTAAGCCAAAAATAGGGCAAGTTCAGGAAAAGCCCCAAATTGTCTACAAATCTGCAATCTACTTGCAAAATCGTAGCCCAAATGCAAATACCCCAATTTCACTACTAGATTGCAGTGTAATTGCAAAAGCCCCAAATGTCACCAAAAATTGCAGATCTACTGCAATGTCTGCTTCCAAAATCGAAGCCAAACAATGGCTGAATGCACAGTTGAACCTGCAAATGAATCCTGCCAACAAATGACGGACACCGGACACCTTCAGCCTGCAAAAGAATCTGCAAGTACAAAATAGTACGGAATCCGTACAATGTACGGACGGTTGTACGGAATGTACGAACAGTACTGCACAAATTATACGGATGTCGAGATGCGGAATTGTACGAGCGGTACGGGCGGAACTGTACGGCCTGTGCAAACAAATCTGGCGCACAGTACGAAAATCCGTACGACTATACACACTATACGGATGAACTGACGCGCATGTGTACGGACGAGAGCATGCATTGTACGGACTGTACGGACAGCAAGTCACATCCGAGCTGTGCGAACATCCGGGAGCTGAAGCTTGACGATGGAGCAGAAATGCGGGAGCTGGAGCTGAAAGGAGGAAGCTAGGAGTAGGGAGCAAGTCCAGGAAGGATCAAAAGACAACAAGTACAAAGTACATGAAAGAGACCCTAGAACTAAGTGTCCTAGGTGTCACATAGGACTAAGTGTCCTATGTGGGATAAATTGCCACTTGGCGACGCTTGGATCCATGACATGGCTTTTTTACAAAGTTCACCCATTTTAGTATGACGAGTTATTGTCTTCTATCTTTTATCTTTGTAGGTCGAAAGTTTGATAAATCACCACATGAGGATACTTGGATCCACTATTCCCCTATATATATCTTTCTTTTCAACACAACGTTGCATATTATGTGATCCCAATAGAGTTATATGTACCTAGCATCCAAGGTAATACTTCTGGTCGGAAAGTTGGAATTTTAGTACCACAAAAACACTCAAATTGAGAAATCATTGTTTGATTTACACTCCTTTGCTTAGGCTTGCAAATAGGGCTTTGATACAGGTGTTAAGATTTCAACATTGAGGGCCTTTTCTTTTCAACCCACCTAGCCATGATTCCATTGAGAACTAACTACCTGTGTGTTCTCCATACCCTCTAGTATCCTCCATGAGAACCTCTCACATGCTAGCTCTCTCTAGAACCCTTAAATCCAATGTGTGCCATGTAGACCTCTAGGATGCCATGTGTATTTCCAAAGAACCTTAATCACTAGCCCCTCTAGGCATCCCTCCTTACTGCTAGGTCTAGTTCTGACTGTGTTAATTACTTATGGTTAGTGACCTTCAAATGACCTGGACACATTTACGTTCATTGCTTTTATACATTGTCGAGCTCTCATCGTTCCCCCTCCTATACCATGGTCTCGGTATTGTATTGATGTCCTATGGGCCTTGGTATGTGCCTTGTAGGCATAGTTATAGGCACTTCAGTGTTCTAGTGCCTTTTTTTCAAACTGCAGAGACAAAAGACAAAAGACAATAACCCCTCGTACCAAAGTGGGTGAACTTTGCCAATTGCAAACGAGATTTGGCCACATAAAAATTCTCCTATATATGTTGAACATTCATTTCAAATGTTTCTATTGTTGCTCTATATCTTTAAGAGTGGATGATATCTCAAGTACCATCCCCTTCTTCTTTGACTTCCAAGTAGAGAGACCTTATTGGATCTCTGATCATGTCATAAATCTTTTTTACCTATCTCCCTTCCCTTTGCAAAAACAAAGATCCATTTTATCCCAATCTCTTCTCTTCCCAATCATGTAAGAATTTGGGAATAACTATGGAGACCAAGATCAAAAGGATTGATTGACTTTTGAGAGGAGGCTCGATGGGCAAGTTCATGTATCAAAAGAGAATCGATTCGACTCCAAATTTGAATTCAAGACCTTGAAAAAAAAAAAGGGGAAGTAGATACTGCTTATCCTTTCTAGATAAAACCTTTTCTTTATGTGATTCTGAAAAAACTCATTCCATGACGACTCACGAGTTCAGAGCGAGAAAGGTCAATTAGGAAAAGTGAAGAAAGAGCAACGAAAGGAAAAGGTATTGTCGAACCTATGGATTTGGAGGAGGTAGATTATGCGGATTGTGAATTTCCTTACTCGGAATTCACAAAACTAAAAACCATACTCTTAATACAGAAACCCAGCTAGAGTCAAATAATGATTCATTAAAAGCTCTAACTGAAGTTCTTAAGTTAAGAGGCATTCATGAGATTCTTAAGCTACTATGAATAAAACTATAGATTTATTAGCACTGGCTCTTCTACAGACAGTGCTTAAGGATTCAGCTCGGGCAGAGAGTTGTGATTATTCATTTTTTTAAGAAAATTTTCTGAAATTTCCAAGCTCCATTTTTGGGTGAATGAACTCCCCTTTTAGCACTTGACATTGTTTGTAAAGCAAAAAAGGAAAATAAAGCTGGATAGCGTCAACGAACCCTTTCAGTCCCCACTCTTGCCTTGCAACCTGAGTCAGGAGGTTACTATCAGCGCAGGTTGGAACTCCATTAATGCGGTTGTAGGAACACATAACACAAGTTGCTTGAGCGTCTTGAATACAAGTTCTGAAAGGAGGCTGGTATGTATCCGCAAGATCCTGCTGAGTAACCTACAAAAATCCATTACCATTGTCAATTGTTTGGACATACGATTGTGCAAATTTGTGCATCCTCAATCAGCAAGCCAAAGCTCTTACGCTCGGAAGTTTTCGATACACGACAAATGACAAATTTCGGTGGAGCTTCCTCTTACAATTGCAACTAGTTCGTCAGATTGTAACTTACCAAGGCATCGAAGGTGTAACGCGTATAACCTCCCCAAGCTTCCAAATCATAAGCAGTGAAATGTTTGCAACATGTCGAGACCTTCAAGCTACTAGAGCCTAGAGAGCTGCTCTCAATACTTAACCCGTTGTTGTAGTTGCGACCTTGTAAACCTGCGACGTAGGCTATGGCGTACTCACTTGCGACTAGCGGATCCTCTCCAGGCGTTTCTTGACCACGTCCCCATCTGGGATCCCGAAAAATGTTCACGTTGGGACTCCAGAATGTTAAACCTGCTAATCCCACGTTATACATTGCCCGAGCTTCTGTAGAGACTGCCTGCAGGAGACCCACAATTGCGAATAACGTAAACGCTGGATCCCGCCGCGCCAAAACTACAAATAGTACCACGAAGTGCGCTAACCTGTGCAATCAGGTTCCATAAGGTGCGATTAAAGGAGGCTGTGGTGAGGATGACTTGAGGGAAAGTCGTAACTGCGGGGACTTCTTTCCCAAATCGCACACCAGGACCGTTGGCAGACAAGCCGTGCAGAGCTTCGGACCACCATTCATAAGCCGGGATCCCCAACCGCGATATGTTGGCCGCCCCGTCCACCAGCTGGTTGATCTTTTCCTCTAAGGTGAGTCGAGAGATGAGATCTGCGACCCGATCATCGACAGAGAGTGCTGTATCGCAAAATGCGAAGTGGTTAAAGCCTTGCGCGCAAGCGTATGATTGCACACCAACAGAGGAGGAGCATGTGGCAAGACGCCAGGAGACGATGAAGCAAGCAACGATTGTCCGCAGCAACAACAGCTGCTGATGCCGAGCGCGCGCAACCATCTCTGCTCGCGCAATTCGCAGCACCTCCCCACCAAACATCATCGTCGTCAAGACTCATTTTTCCCACCCCTCCAACTGATTACCTTGCACAAGATTGTCCGGAACGCACAGTTGGCACAAGATTGTCCGGAACGCCTTTTTTGGAACAGCCTTTTCGTCGTGGAGCACATTACTAACTTTTTATCAACTCTTTATCAACTTTTTAAAAATGTGGACATGACACACAACACAGGGTCCCTTAGGACCCGATCCTCCCTGCAAATGTCAGGGGTGGTGATTTTTTATTGACTTGGCCATATTGTTTGTCCATCTTGGGAGTAACAAATACATGAATAAGGTAATGCTCAAAAGAGCTCATAACTCATCCTCATTGCAATATTGTCACATGGACTACAATCATATGAATAAAGGTGTCCATATCTTTCGATCTTGCATCTAGCTTGGATTTCCTTGCTCCCTCGCATCGAAAACATGCATCAAAAGAGAGGAATGTTGTAAGAATTCAGATTGAAAAGAAGCAATTTTGAATGGACCAGTAATTCAAAATATTTGTATGATAATATATAATATATAATTATTATAACCACACATAGTGTGGACGGGGACGCGGCACGCTTCCTTTCCCAAAGAGTTATAATCCGAGGGAACGGGCCCTACCACGTGCGCCGAGAATATAAGCGCCAATAATATAAACGCCAAGAATATTAGCGTCGGGAATAAGTCTCGTCAATGGATAAGGTGTTGGCATATTACCTGAGTGTCAATAGTCGTAATCGTAGTCGCACGTGGTAAGTCCATTGCAAGTTCCCTTCCTCTTGTCTCTTTGTTGAGCTTTGAGCTCGAGTTTCCTCCACCAGCCCATCAATGAAACTTGCAGACTTTGAGTCCGTTTGCAACATACGGATTGATGGAACACTGGATATCTGTGTCCACCCAATGAAGGAATTAAAAGGCATAAAGTTCTTTAAAAAGCAAAGGATAATCTATTAAAAAAAGCAAGGATAATCTGTGTCAGATTCTTTTCGAATAGAATGGGATTTCAGAATGGAATTGTCACACTTGCTTGCAAGCAAGTCTCAGTGAGCATGTACTGTCAACGCTAGATGCTTTCCAGCCAAAAGCATTGGATCAATGTGTAGCCTAGTCAGGTTTCACTCATGAAATAAACAGGTACCCATCCCCCAAATCGAACAAAGAAGCACCTGGCGTTTGTGACTCCCAAGCATTAAAGCTTTCACTTACAATAGATAGAAGCTCATACTTGACAAGAAAAACAAGCAAGAGCTCCTATCCCATGAGCAATACTTCAACTCGCCATAAGAACACTTATTATCGCAACTACCATTTGAGCTTGACTGAAGAAAATGCAAGATTGACCTTCTACAAGCCAAAAATTCGACCGATCATTTTCTCTTCACTATGCTCGCACAATCACCCTACCCAGCTTGAATGCTGCGTATCGAAAGGCGATCGATCATGTATGCAAGTAATGAAATTGATATCTTTCTATGTTCTTTGAAGTTATAGCAGTTCAGATTAGTGTTGGAAAACGCTTGGACATGCCCATCATTATGTTGCAAAAACTATTGCTTTCGTCTTGGGCATTCTGTTGCTTTGTGTTCTAACATCGCCTTCAACCTCTTCTTGATCTATGAAGCAAGGTGCATTTCGATTTGTGCAATGAGTTTGGGTACATGCTTTTCTTCTAAGCACAAACACAAGGTGGTGGAATTCGTTGATTATGGAACTTGGGAAGTGAACACGGTGCTGGGAGAGATGTGGGCCAATTGCATTCCCGGTAGGCCGAGGGTAGGCTTACGCCCTGCAACAAGCATAGAAATCATCTAAATAAATGTGGGTCGCTATTAACCAAGCGGCAACTTGAACTGAATCCATCCCATGACAAACTTGCAAATTTGCAAACATTTGCAGTTGTTGATAGGTCTCTGAGGCAGAACACTCACCAGGATGCTTGTGGGGAGACTCTTTCTACTTCCCGCCAACGATTGCATCGAAATGTTCTACTAGATAGCAAGCGAGTTCTCTACAATACTTTGAAAACTAGATCCCATTCAAACATAGCTGAAGTGTGAGGGAGTATCAATGCCATCAAAATCCTTACTGCCGCACCATTCTTCCACCTACTGGAAGCGCGTTCGCTTGGCGGCTTCCGACTTCGTGATCAAGATTTTGTAAGTGAGGAAAAGCACGCCTTCATTCACGCCCAGCTTTGTGTAAGAAAACTTGTTGAGGGCATGCACAGGGAGGCAACAAGCGCCAACATCGTCGAGATCTCTCCGGGCATCAAACTTGAGGTCAGAGCCAATGGAAAGCGAGAGGGCTCTGCGTGCCAATTCTACCATATCAGCCTAGCAATGGTGTAACCCTTTCCGACACCACATGAAGAATCTAGCGTGAGAGCCATCGGGGGGGGACTGGAGGTGCCGTTGAGCATGAAGGTCGGTTGTGGAGTCTTCGTCCTCACCCTCCTCCTCCTCCTCCACAATCAAGCTTCTCCTTCTTCCCTTCGCCACACCATCACCAATCCTCCTCCTCCTCCTCCTCCTCCTCCTCCTCCCCCCCTCCTCCTGCTGTGATTTCCCTAGGTCGTACAGGGCTCTCTCTCCTTCTGCTTCTTCTTCCTCTATTGTTGCTATTCACCGTTCGCCCACAACATGATAAAGGCCAACATTGATCTGGGGCTGCAGCTAGGATATTTGCTTTCCATGCAAATCTATATGGAACTTGGGAGTCAAAGATCGGGATGTGATTCTGAGTCACGAATCAATGAAATAAAACATGGAGAGGACCGGTGATCAATTTGTACCCCTGAGTACGAAGGTTTTTGCACGATCGTGTATGGATAGAAATCAAGATATTCTGAGATCAATCAAAACCAAACCATGAATTACAGCTGTCTGAGAACCGAGACAGATGAACGAAGGGCGTAAAGTTTAAGACTCAACTGAAACTTTTCTTTTGCGCACATGGCTTGTTTACTTGCTCTATGAAGCTTTTCTTTTTCGTCTGCACATAGCTTGTTTGCTTGCTCTATCTCTCACATAGTATAGATCACATATCTTTGAGGAAGACCATATCGGGATGTCGCTTTTTAGGGTGACAAGGAGGATGGATATAGAGCGTGATGCGTTTCTTTCCCTTCTGTAACCTCCGCTCTTTGCGCTAACCCAAATCGCTCTTCTTGTTAGTTGTCTTTGTATAAAGCGCTTTTGATAACTCTTCTTAATTAGAAAAGCAATAGCAAATTTGGAAGAGTGCTTGTAGCCCTTCAGATCAATCCAACATCAAGGGCCTAAAATTGAACATGTGGCTCAAGGAGAGGTGAGAAAACCCAAACATCTCCCTAGGCTACCTACCGTAATGAATAATCATCCTAATTTCAATTGCTTGCAATCTTTACCCACAAGTTTACTCATCCAAGGCAACATTTCTATTGCAATTATGAAGATTACCCGGCAATTTTGTCAAGGTATTACTCAAAGGACAACAATTCACCAGCAAATTGGCATTGTTCAAGAAGGACCATCAATTGGAGAATTTCAACATCAAGACAAAATGAGTTCATAGAACCATTAGCATATTTGATAAGCTCAACTATTTTGGTGGCACTAAACAATTATTCAAGCAACTTATGCTCATCAATTGACATTTGATCGGCACTTTCAGCATTTTGATGATCCATTGTAAATAAAATTTAGAAAATATTAACTTGTCTATGACAATCATGTCGAGGAAAGAAAGGTCAACCATATTAAATTACAGTCCTTATATTTCATAACTCTCCTACAAGACACAAACTTTGAATAGTGTAAAATGGAACCTATATGGAATCTGATTCTAGAGGACTACCCCCACCAATACATAGACATATTTGTATACGAGCCATAAAATAGGCCAAGTAGAGGCAATCTACAAGAACATCACATGGAACATGATCCACTTATGCTCCAACAATGCTTTATAATACAGTTTCTAGTAATCGATAGAACAATGCTAGATCTCAACCAGAACGTGTTATCCATAAACTTTGGCAATCATGAAAGATCAAACAAGGAATTTAGAAAGTGATGTTGCCAAGATTATTTCATAAGCCAAAAAGTGTTGTCATTGAGAAAAAAGATCCATTAATCAAAAGTTTTGTCAAAGAATTGCATGAAGAAATTCAAGAGCAAATGGATAATTGTAGCAGCAAAACTATAACAAAGATATGCAACGTTGCAATGGTGATTGAAGAATCAATTGAGAATGATCAAGGAATGCTTGGTACAAATGAGGATTCTGGTCCAAACAATACAATCAGAAGGTTTAGACATGCATCTCTCAGATAGGGCAAAACAAGGATGTGGCATTCACAAACATCTCTGCCACCCAGACTCTTCAAGTATAATGCTTCTACATAAAAATGATATAAAAATATTATATCTGATAAGTCTCAAATATGCATGCCAATGATGAAGAGGAAGTACATGCCTATACACCAAATTATTCCCAAAAGATACAAAGATAGAATCAGAAGCACTCTCTTATCAAAATGCTTGAAGGCCAACTCTCGACAAATTCAAGAAAGGAGGAAAAAGGAATAGGCCCACCACAAAATTTGGACCAATTCAATAATAGTTTCTGAGAGCAATTACAATAGATACTTCAAAGAAAATTTCTCAATGAAATTGCAACCTGACACATTGTGAACAACTTTACATGAGTAAGACCCTTATACTTGCAAAATAAGAAATGAGCTAGAAGACATGCAAAAATACATCAACGCACCACCTAAAAATCCAAACAAGGTATGTGTCCCAATTACCACCTCCTAAATAATTCCTAGCTATCCTACGAGGTATAAGAATGCCATGTGTTTGGTTGTCTAGGTCAAAATTTGGAGGTTCTGAATTCCTTAAGGAAGGCCTGTTACATGGCCATATTGTCTAATCATTTGGAAGGTGAAGTGGGATTGGTGTAGTTGGTGGAAAGAATGAGTCGAAAGATGATTAGAATTATTGCATTGATGTATGGGGAGTTGTGAATTAGAGTAGTGAATTGCAAAGATGGTTACCGATACGTGTAGAGTGCTTGACATCTAAGTAGAAAATAATAATTATACTTGGAAATTCACTAGACTAACATTATTAGAACAAAAAAATATCCACAATTCAATCCCCCTCTCAGACATTCCACTCATGAAATGAAACGATGATACAATCAACAAAGACAAACATTTTATGACTTTGGACTTCTTGCTCACCTTGACACAGCTACAAAGACAAACATTTTATTAATGACTTTGGACTTCTATACTAACTGCCCACGAATGTTAATTGACACCCATGATTGGGGGCTTCATAAGAATCACTTGAGTCTTTTTTTTTAATGTAAAGAAATCAGACACTTAAAATCCTTTGTTCCAATACATCCCATGGACTAAGGCTTTAATGATGCATATGGGAATTAAAGCGTACACAAGAGCCATTTGTACTCTGCTAGAATCTAGGACATATTATTAAGATAGATGGGAGATCGTACCCATGTGCAGGACCTTTCCTTGACTTGGCGGGAGACTAAAATAGTAATAGATGATATGATTATGTGAATATTGGACTTGTAACCTTTTTAAAATTTGAGGCATATGAGGATACAGAGGAGCAAACTAGCGAGTGTAGAGAAGGGAACATTTGCTCAAGATCTTCGAAATGGATCGGACTTTTATTGCTTTTGTAGCTGGGGGGTGAAGATGCCATGGTGCCATCCGAGCTGGGAGACCCATGCACATTTCAGGTATGTTTTGTGGACATTCTTTTTGCACAACTCTACCCACTTGGGTTATGAAACATTTTGACTCACACTTCTCCCCTTCTTTCTCTTTTCTTAGAGAAACCCTCCCTTATATCCTAGTATTCTTTGTTTTGAACGACTCTGTTTTAGATCTTAGCATTGCAACAATGCATGTATCTAAGCTATGTCTTACCTTATGAGATTTATTTGACCGTCAACCGAACTCTTCTTTGTGTCATCTCACATTACTATAGGAGTTTGTGGGATGCCTTGATCTTCATGCTAGTAGTTAGTGAAAGACTTCACTAGGGATGTTTCACCTCTGAACGGGCAGCCTAACACACATGAGACTGTAGCATCCCCTTGCATCTTGTACTGCTATGGGGTGGCTAGTAACTCTGTAATGTTTTCCTTAGGCATTGTGGCTTTTGTAAGCGCGATACTAGTCGATAAAAGATGACGCTTAGTTCACAATAGATTTTCCAAAAGCAATGAAGCGCAATATATGGAACGATAACAACTGTTCATTCAGACTGGAGTTCATGGGGTCAAATACACTTTTCAATATATAATGATTGATGATCCACCTCAATCAAGTTGTCTGTTGTAAGGTGATGGAGGTCAAAACGTTGTGAAGATGAAGTTTTGGAGCAAATACGATTGTCCTAGGAGTAGGACTAGACATAAATTGGGATTGACACTCCCTATCTATTCTGCCCCACCAGAATACATTTTCCTTGCCCTCTGCTAGTTATTTTCAACTAATGGACACCTGCAACATATAACTCTTTGTTTATTGAAGAAATTCTATGACTATGAAGGTTGGCTTTTCAAGTTGCCTTGGTCCGTTTTGTAGGGTATCAATGCATTCAAACTCATTTCCCAGAGGCATACTTCCTTGTTGAGTCGATAAAATATATTCTCAAAACTCCCTTCTTATATGTCCTACATATGGATCTTTTTTACTCATCTTATGTTATAAATTTCAATCCAACAAAGAAGACCCTTGTAATGTGGTCATCGTTTTCCTACCTTGCGTCCTCCTTTTTCACTTATTTGCTATGTTTTAAGGATAGCAGTTAGGCTTACTGTATGAAAAATGGTTGCAGAGATTGTCCGCTTTGTTTAAGAGATAAGAATAGTCAGCTAGCTATGAGCGTTTTCCTTGATATACAGTTCACAAAGTGGCCCTTTAGAATCCTTACATAGTCCATTTGAGCTAATTGAAGATAGTGTGGTTTCCCAATGATGTGTAGATGATCAAAAGTAGCTTGTCAAAACACATTGCATGATGACTCGATGGATGCATGTATAACGGTTGGTATTGTAGCATGGGAATGAATTGGAACTTTTGAGCTTAACATGATCTTACATTGCCCAGAGAAACTTTGTGTTTTGGAATGACTTGTGAGTTAGTCATGCTTTGTCTAAATAGACCAGAGGTGGATTTTTTGCCTCAAGTTATATGTTTTGTGTGTCCCTACACTTACAGATACCTTTTTGGACCTCGAACTGCTTGGATAACGACTCATATAATCAAACCTGCACTATCTAAATAAGGACTTGTATAATCTCCTATCAATTTGTATAACTTGTTGTTTTAACTTGTCCCTTTGAAGTATAAAATGTGCAAAATCCAAGTATTTGAGCGGAACATTGATCATACTATCCACGTAGAAGCTATCTAGATCCTATTACTTGATAAGTTGTACCACTTGTGGGTTTGGTCTAGTCATTCATGATTTTAGAACATTTTGTTTGTTTGGGTGACTTGAGATGATGGCCTTGTGAATATATTAAAGAAAGATGACATTAGTAAGACTAGAAGAACCTATTGATTGGTTATTGCTAATAATTTCCTCTATGGCATAATTAAGTCAGATTGATAGTTTTGTTGCTCATAAAATTTCCCCTATGGTTCATTTAGATTTATTACACCTACCCTTTGGAGCTTTTATATGTATCTTTTTACTTAGCAGTGATATTGTTCAAGGGGATGCAACAGATGAATACTTAGCATTGCGTGTATTACAACCTTTATATGTATCTTTTTACTTAGTGGTGATATTGTTCAAGAGGATACAACATATGAATACTTATCATTGCCTATATTGCAACTTTATGATCATAGGACTTCTATATACATAAATTTATTTTCCTTTTATTAAAACACATATCTTGTATGAGAAGGGAGTGGAGGTTGAGACTCAAATCTTGACAAGAATAGTGATAGGAACGGGTTAAACAACATTAACACTTAATTAATTTTTTGAAAGATCTATATCTGTGAGCATTTTTACTTTTATTTATGGCCTATTGGACAATAAGTTTTACATAGAATAGGAGTTACTTCATGGTTTGATAGCGGAATGCAAAAAGATACCTGCTACCTTTGTGGGACAATTCTGCAATATCCCTGTAGAGGCCCTTCTTATAGATACATTTTTTGACACTTCATGATCGGATAGCGATGTAGTAAATTGACTTTAATGGTTTTTTATTGCAAGTATATATACAAGAGATATTAAAATTCCTAAAATCTAGAATTTACTTTGCAGTCTCTACTTTCAATGAGAATGCTTTTTGGAATAGTAATAATTTGAAAGCTTTTTTACCACTCATGTGCGGAAAATTGGGGAACCTAAAGACTTTATTGCTTAACAGAGGGAGGGACATATACAACAATTATAGGTTGGTAGTGAAGTTTGAAGTCCCACAATATGTAGTGTGCATGTCCTACCATGGCTATGCTTGTGGTGAGTCAAACCATTTCTCTAATAGCTTTGTAATGAAAAGTCCCTAGCGTGTTTTTGGGTGGCAAAACAGCCATCTGGTCAATCCATTGACTATTTCTTTTGGATTTTGTATATTTGCATTATAGAAGGATCATGTATATTCCATGATCCTCTTGAAACATGAGATTTGTCAATATTGTGAACATTGAGATGGAAACATTATATAATAGCTTTTTGACAATTTCTCTAATTTGATATTTTATAGAGGATGAGAACCTTTATTGATGCCATCGTTCTTGTATCCATGGTTGTAGAATTGAACCTTTCGATGAATGTATTGTATTTTTGAGATAGCAAAAATACCCCTACATGGTGAGTACTATTGAAGTAATCTAATGGAGACTCCTTTAATCTTTTTCCAACTTATTGCAATTATCATGGATTAAGATGCCACTATCACTTATAATTCCTTTGGACTGCAGATGGATAGGCTTTAGCAAGTCGATGACTCATGATTTATAGTGAAGGACAATAGTATACTCTCATGCACTTGAATAATGGGTTCTAACTTTTGCATCCACTTAATTTCTTTTTCTTTTACATCCACTTAATTTCTTAATTTTCCAATTTTCTATTTTTTTCTAATTCCTTTTCCTTCTATCTCCCAAAGACTCCCTAATTTTTATTGATTCCTCCTAATTTTTTTCAAATCTTTCTTAAAGCTCTCTCTCTCTCTCTCTCTCCCCACCCACATCTTTAACCAAAATGTTTCTACTTTCTTCCTTATTTTCCCCTCTTCTTTCCCCATAATTTTTCCTAATTTCACTTGATTTCCCCCAATTATTTTTATTAATTTTTAAAAGATAACTTTTTAAAATCCTTTTTTCTTTTTTTTCAAATTCTCTCTAGGCCTCTTTTTTTACACCTTTAAAGTCTACATCGAGCTATTTAAGCCACTATTTTATTGTGACCTTGATAACAAGGGAGGGGTGTTTGTGACACCTGTCTTCCCAATTAAAGTTAAGTTAGTTCTTATTGTTTTCATGTTGGATGGTGGTAGGTATGCAGACTCTCCTCTTCAATAAAAGAGGAGAGTCTTGTTGGATGGTGGTAGGTATGTAGACTCTCCTCTTCAATAAAAGAGATGCTTATTAAGACTTCACCAAGCTCCTTTTTTTTTTACAAAAACATTATTGTCATTTCTTATTAAAGCTCTTATATGCTTTTTATGCAATTTTGTAGGTGCTTTACCTACATACTCAAACTCTTCCTTAATTTTATAATGTTCTATTTCTATCCTTCACCCTGACTCTTTTGTCTTTTCACTATGCAAAAGGGGGGGTTGTCTTGTCTTCCACACACATGTCCTTTCCCCTGCAACTCTGGATGGTTGCACATAGTACACTTAAGTCACTAAGGTCTTTTTTGGCTTCTCGACTCCTTTCTCTAACTTATGTCCTGTTTTCCTTTCAGAAATTTTTAGTCTTCCTACATGTGCAAAAACATGCATATGCTAGTGAGTGTGCATGTAACAATCTAGTGGAAATTATATGTGCAAAAACATGCATATGCTAGTGAGTGCTCATGATACAATCCGTGTTGATGTAGTAGCACTTCAATCGGCTCCCGTTTACTATTGTGTTGAATTGGACTCCATACAATGTTTCTAGCAGCATAGCTTCGATGGGATTCATCTTTCGTACTCGGTATGGTCCTTGACCTAGATACTTTAGTTTTCCCTGGCCCTTACCCCTGACAAGGACAACATGTTTGAATCACACCTATATCGTCTGATGCTATGCTCAAAATTAACCCAGTTTTCTCTCTCTCTCTCTCACACACACACACACACTTTTTTTTAGTGAAATCTTATATTTATGTGTGGGAAACCCCAAAAAGAGGTAGAAACCCACCAATAAGTAGTTAGACACATCACATGCACTCACACGATTTTGCATAGGCACATAATAGATTGCATCAATAATAGTATCACACACTCTCATTCCATACTCTCAAAGCATGCAATGAATTCACAAGCATGACACGAAGCTCTGCCAAAACTCTAGATGAATTGGCTAAAGAGGCTGCAGCCTCCCCAATGAGACCCCCGCCAAACATCACAACCATCTCCTATATGCAAAAATATCCGACTTGCATACTAATTATCTACAAGCTCAATGATACGGGTGCAATTGCATGTGCAATCGCATCCAACGTGTATGCAAGATAGCAAGAAATGCCAGCCTCAACAATGAGACCCTCACCAAACCTCTTCCCAAGAAGATTCGATGGCAGAGTCCGTAACCTCAGCAATGATATCCCCTCTAAAATTCACAGCCATATACCCCTTCTTAAGAGGAGATAAGCTTCTTGACTACAGACTACAAATTGTCTAGTGCAAAAGCATTACAGCAGGAATGACTCGCATGCCACAAGTTAAACAGCCACCGGATTACACACATGGCATCCCAACTTTGAAATCAAAATAAGCCATAACCCGAGGACGGGTAATAAAATGGATCCGGGAGTATGTCGACTCTGTGCCAACATGAACTTATGTAGAAAGAGAATGTGATACAACTTTGTGTTACAACTTTGTGATACAACTTTGTGTTACAACTTCTACATACGACTTCTACATGTAGAAAGAGAATGTGATACAACTTTTTGTTACAACTTTGTGTTACAACTTCTACATGTAGAAAGAGAATGTGTTACAACTTTGTGTTACAACTTTGTGATACAACTTTGTGTTACAACTTTTTGTTACAACTTTGTGATACAACTTTGTGTTACAACTTTGTGATACAACTTTGTGCAGAGAGAGAAGCTCTCCAACTTGTATAAATACCCCATAATGGAATGAAGCCCACACTCTTTCGGGCATTGTGTTGAGTCTACTTTGGTATTCCAAGCATTTGTCTCAAGTGTCCATGCTTCCTTGCACTCCACGTCCAAAAGCATGTCCTAACCTTGCAACTCCTCCTTCCCTCTCCTCCAACCTTGTAACCCATCCTCTCCCTCTCCTCTTCCCTCCTCCTCCTCTTTCCTCCTCCTCCTCCTCCTCCCTCTTCCTCCTACTCCTCTCTCCTCCTCCTCCCTCCTCCTCCTCCCTCCTCTCTCTTCTTTCCCCCATGCTAATACACCTTCTTCCTCTTCCACTCCTATGCTCCCCCTAAACCCTTTGTTTCTCAACCCTTAAAACTCCATGATCTACGAGGGAGATGAGTTCTCTACCATGTACTCTACCCTGAACCTTGGAACCTCCTTCTAAACCCTGGAACCTCCTTCTAAACCCTAGAACCTCCTTTTGAACCGATCCTCCTTCTAACCCTGGACTCCTTCTAAACCCTAGAACCTCCTTCTCAACCCTGGAACATCCTTCTCAACCCTGGAACCTCCTTTAACCCTTAAATTTCCTTCTAACCCTTAAACTCCTCCTAAACCCTACAACCCCCAATGAAGGCAAAAGCCTTCATTACCTCAACAAAGATGATTTACGTTCCTTTTACACATGCATGCACTTTGTTTGCTTACCACACTTAAGCCTACGTCTCTCACTGGAACACCACTCGAGGTCCTAAGCTACATGCATACTACAACTGACAACCCCAATATATCTGTAGGTGACAAAAAGCCTTGAAACTCTGCATACAGAGATAACCCAGCTCTTCCTACGAAAGCAGTAGGAAAGAGCCAACAGAAATGCAGAAATGGGGAAATGGAGATGTGGAAATGCAAAAATACAAAAACAGGAATACATAAGCGGAAATGCAAGAATGGAGATGCAAAATGCAGAAAGAAAAATACAAAATGTGGAAATGGAGAGCAAAAATGCAAAAAAAAAAAAGCAAAAATGCAGAAATATGGAAACAGATATGTGGAAATGTGGAAATGGAAATGCAAAAATGCAGAAATGCGGAAACAAAAAGAGAGAAAAACAAGGGAAAAGGTGATCCATATGTTCTACCATCGAAACCTCGCCAAGATAAAAATGATAAAAGGGGAAATGGAAAACCATGATAAAAATAAAATGATATGCGGAGTGCATGAAACCATACATCACCAGTGCAATGGTATGTAAGGATAACAAAGATCCACAATACAATGATATCCCAGAGCATGAGATCATAGATCAGTAACTCGAGGGGGGGGGGGGGGGGAAACCTCTATATCACATGCATTCAATGCCTATTTGTAAAATCCCTTATAGTAAAATTTTCCTTAATAAAATGTACCCTTTTTCTATACAAATCTATAAAATTTTCCCAAATTTACTTTAAATATTCCCTTATGTAAACTAATTTTTGTGAAATTTAGGAATTAAAAATAACCTTTCGTTGAATTCATGTGACAAGGTTACATATGATGAGTGACAATAATGAAATATATAATGAAATAACAATACAATGAACTACTCCTTTGGATCTACTCTCATGGCAATAGTCACAAGTATGCTCTTATGATCATATATAGCAAGGCACCAACATGGAGCGGGAGAGATGACACAATGCAATGGAAGCTTGATTGCAATAACAATATGTGAATACTTGTATCGCAATTAGCCATGTTTTGCTGAACCTGGAGCCATGCCTCCGTAGCTCTTGGAAGTAATAGCCACCAACCACCATGCTGTGAGCATCATAAGACATCCCATGTCCATCCATCACATCTTTGTTGATCACACTCTTTACCAAAGAGCATCTCAACAAGTAGTAATCCACAACCTCATCATATAGATGTTTCGTTCCAATCATAAGCTCATAACAACCCTCTTCCAGCTCCTTCTCCATCATTTCAAGCATCTTTGGATGGCTGCACTTATTATATTTAAGTAATCATGGCATTGTCTTTTGACTCACTTCATTGCTCGCCGAGTAATTTTCTCTTTCTTTTGGTTTTTTCTTCTTTCTAAGAAGTCTTCCACCTTAAACAATTCCCAGATTAGCCCACTCCATCCTTGTTAGGGCTATCATATAGACTCTTTGTCCCCCCTGGTTACTTACAAAACCAATAGCTCCCATTGCTCTAAAATCACATGTCTTACTCAAGCACTTATCTTACTCTTTTTCCACTACTTATTTGACACTTCTAAAACATTACTAGTCCTTTTCAAAAGTAGACTACTAGTAGCTCATCACACTAGGTGATGACCTATTGTCTCGCCTAGTTTGTTGCATCCTACTAGGGCAAGGGTGGGTATACACACACACTTACTATTCTCCTTTTTCTTTTGCATCCAATTCATTTCTTAATTTTATATTTTTTCTATTTTTCCTAATTTATTTTCCTTCTATCTCACAAACACTCCCTAATTTTTCTTGATTCCTCCTAGTTTTTTTCCAATTTCTTTCTTAAAGCTCTATCTCTCTCTCTCTCTCTCTGCATCTTTAACCAATTTTCTCGTATTTTCTTCCCTATTTTTTCCTCTTCCTTCCCCATAATTTTTCCTAATTTCACTTGATTTTCCCTAATTATTTTTATTAATTTTTAAAATTAAAAATTAAAATCCTTTTTCCTTTTTTTCAAATTCTTTCTAGGCTCCTTTTTTTACACCTTTAAAGTCTACATCGAGCTATTTAAGTCTGTGTTTAGGCCACTATTTTATTGTGACCCTGATACCAAGGGAGGGGTGTTTATGACACTTGTGTTTTCAATTAAAGTTAAGCTGGTTCTTACCATGTTTTCTTGTTGGATGGTGGTGGCAAGTATGCAGACTCTCCTCTTCAATAAAAGAGATGCTTATCAAGACTTCACCAAGATCCTTTTTTTTTGCAAAAACATTATTGTCATTTCTTATCAAAGCTCTTATATACTTTTTATGCAATTTCGGAGGTGCTTTGCCTACATACTCAAAGTCTTAATTTTATAATGTTCTCTTTCTATCCTTTACCCTGACTATTTTGTCTTTTTACTATGAAAAAGGGGTTGTTGTCTTGTCTTTCACACAAATGATGCATATAGGGAAACATAGCCTGCACAAGAGACATTTGTACTTAGCTAGAATCTAGGACATATTATTAAGATAGATGGGAGATCATGCCCATGTGCAGGACCTTCTTTGAGTTGGTGGGAGAGTGAAGTAGTAATAGATGATAAGATTAATCCTTATATGGATATTGCACTTGTAACATTTTTCAAGGCTTGAGCTATGGGCATACCGAGGAGCACTCTAGCGAGTGCAGAGGAAGGACCAGTATTGGAGCCCATCTTCAAAATTGGTCGGACTCTTACTGCTTTTGTAGCTAGTGGGTGAAGATGCCATGGAGTCACATTTGGGAGACACAAGCACCTTTCAGGTATGTTTTGTGGACATTCTTTTCACATGATTCTACCCGCCTAGGCTATGGAACGTTTCGACTTACACTTCTCCCCTTACTTTCTTTTTCTTAGAGAAAACCTCCCTTATATCCTAGCGTTCTATGTTTTCAACGAATCAGTTTTGGACAACAATGCATGTATCTAAGCTACAACTTACCTTATGAGCTTTATTTGACCGTTCGTATTTCGCTTTGTGTCATCTCAAATTACATTATATAAGAGCATTTTGACAAATTCTCTAATTTGATGTTTTATAGAGGATAAGAACCTTTTTTTATTATACTGGTTGTAAAATTAAATCTTTTGATTAATGCTTTTTATTTTTTAGGAAATAACCCTACACAGTGAGTACTATTTAAACATAAGGAAGCAATCTAATAAAGACTCTTTCAATCTTATGGTGCTTACCATGGATTAAAATGCCACTATCACTTATGAATTGCAATGGACTATAGATGGACATGCTTTAACAGGTGGATCTCATGTTTTATAGTGAAAGGGCAACAACTATTATTTTATACTCTCATGTTGGGTTCCAACTTTGAATGAAATCGCCCATCATTGAAGTTAGGGATGTCTTTAGCTAGGCAAAACACACACACACTTACTATTCTCCTTTTTCTTTTGCATCTATTTAATTTCTTAAATTTCCCTTTCCTATTTTTTCTAATTCCTTTTCCTTCTATCTCACAAACACTCCTAATTTTTCATGATTCCTCCTTTTTTTTTTCAATTTCTTTCTTAAAGATCTAAATCTCTCTCTCTCTCTCTCTCTCCCGTCATCTTTAGCCAATTTTCTCCTATTTTCTTCCCTATTTTTTCATCTTCATTCTCCATAATTTTTCTTGATTTCCCCCCAATTATTTTTATTAATGTTTTAAAACTAACTTTTAAAATCCTTTTTCCTTTTTTTCAAATTCTCTCTAGGGTCCTTTTTTTACACCTTTAAAGTCCACATTGAGTTGTTTAAGTATGTGTTTAAGCTACTATTTTATTGTGTCCCTGATAACAATGGAGGGGTGTTTATAACACTTGCCTTCCCAATTAAAGTTAAGCTGGTTCTTATCATCTTTTCTTCTTGAATGGTGGTAGGTATGCAGACTCTCCTCTTCAATAAAAGAGATGGTTATCAGGACTTCACTAAGCTCCTTTTTTTTTTGCAAAAACATTATTGTCATTTCTTATTAAAGCTCTTATATACTTTTAATGCAATTTTGTAGGTGCTTTACTTACATACTCGAACTCTTCCTTAATTCTATAATGTTCTCTTTCTATCCTTTACCCTGACTCTTTTGTCTTTTCACTATGTAAAAGGGGTTGTTGTCTAGTCTTCCACACACGTCCTTTCCCCTGCAACTCTGGATGTAGAGTAGTGGCAAAGCTTCGCTTGTACTTGTGTAAGGCTAGGAATAATCTCTCTTAGGAACCCTCAACATGCATCTTCAACATCACATAGTACACTTAAGTCATTAAGGTCTTTTTTGGCTTCTTGACTCCTTTCTCTAATTCGTGTCTTGGTTTCCTTTCAAAAATTTTCATGGGATGTTTCGCTCCAATCAGATTCTTTCAACAACCCTTTTTCGGCTCCTTCTTCCTCATCCCAATCATCTTTGAATGGTTGCGCTTATTACATTTAAGTCATCATGGCGTTGCCTTTTGACTCACTTCATTTCTCACCGAGCAATTTTCTCTTTCTTTTGTTTTTTTTTTCTTTCTAAGAAGTCTTCCACTCCAAACAAATTTAGCCCACTCCATCCCTGTTATGGCTATCATATAAACTCTTTTTTCTCCCTCGTTACTTGCAAAACCAACAACTCCCATTGCTCCAAAATCGCATGTCTTACTCAAGCACTTCTCTTACTCATTTTTCTACTGCTTATTTGACACTTCTAAAACATTACTAGTCCTTTTCAGGTTATCACACTAGGTGATGACCTACTGTCTCTACAAACACACACACACTTACTATTCTCCTTTTTCTTTTGCATCCATTTAATTTCTTAATTTCCCATTTCCTATTTTTTCTAATTTCTTTTCCTTCAATCTTACAAACACTCCCTAATTTTTCATAATTCCTCCTTTTTGTTTTCAATTTCTTTCTTAAAGCTCTCTCTCTCTCTCTCTCTCCCATAATTTTCCCTAATTTCACTTGATTTCCCCTCAATTATTTTTATTAATGTTTTAAAACTAACTTTTAAAATCCTTTTTCTTTTTTTTTCAAATTCTCTCTAGGCTCCTTTTTTTACATTTTTGTCCTGTTTAAGCTCCTATTTTATTATGACTCTAATAACAAGGGAGGGGTGTTTATAACACCTGCTTTCCCAATTGAAGTTAAGCTCATTCTTACCATGTTTTCTTGTTGGATGGTGACAGGTATACAAACTCTCATCTTCAATGAAAGAGATGCTTATCAGGACTTCACTAAGCTCCTATTTTTTTTGCAAAAACATTATTGTCATTTCTTATCAAAGCTCTTATATACTTTTTATGCAATTTCGTCGATGCTTTACTTACATACTCAAACTCTTCCTTAATTCTATAATGTTCTCTTTCTATCCTTTACCCTGACTCTTTTATCTTTTCACTATGCAAAAGGAATTATTGTCTTTCCTTTTCCATACAACTTACATTCCTTTCCTTTTTATCCCTTTAGTAAAACATTTTTAACTACCTCTCTCATCTCTCTCTTCAAATAAAATTTCATTCCACACTCTCTACTATTTTCCCTCTCTTTCTCCTAATTTCCCTCACCTTTTCTCAACTTACCCTCCCATTTTCCCCCTAATTTCTTCCTTTTATGTTCTCATACCTAATACATTAATTTTCTTTCCTCCTTACATAACCATTTATTCACTTTTCCTTCAAGTCACCCAATTACATTTACACTTAAAACATAGTATCAAAATTTAGATTTATAAGTCTGTAGCATGAACAACTATTTTTTTTAAAATCGTGACAACAAGGGAGAGATATTTATGACACCTGTTTTCCCAACTAAGTTAAAATATGATTCTTATCAATTTTCTTGTTAGATGGTGGTCGGTATGTAGACTCCCCTTTTCAATAAATTGATGCTTGTGACAACTAATCAAAGAAAAACTTGTTTGTACAGTCATGCATTTTACAAACCTTTTGCAATTTACACTCCTCTCAAATTTTTTAATGCCTCATAGTAGTTTTCTCTTTCGCTTCCATTACCAAAATTATTTTCATTTCACTATGAAATAAGGTTTTATTAAGTCTTCAAACACACACACACATATGTAAAAATGGTTGTAACTCAAACTAAGAAACAACCCCCCAATGGATGGCAATGATACATGGATATGGAGAGAAAGAGAGAGAGAGAGAGAGAGAGAGGACACATCATTTCTCTTCTCTTCTTAACACATAGTAGGTATGGAACTAACCTTAGAAAATAGCAATCTTACTATGCTTGTCTTAATCTAATTAAACCAACCTTCACTTGTTAGTTTGAGCACAATAGAGTCCTCAAAAGAATAAGGTATATTGAATTCTAACCTCAAAGGTCAAAGACTCCTCAAAAGACTAATTTTCACCCTAAGTTTGATTAGGCATGAATTACATTGTGTGTGTGTGTGAGTTGGAGTTCTTCCACATGGCTACGCATGTGTGGGAGTAAGTCGGTGTGTGGGTGTTTTATGTTTGTGTGAGCCATAACCCTATGTATGTGTGTGTGAGTTGCGAGTATCAATGGGTTTGGGTGCAACGAGCGACAATGTGTGTATTGGTTTGGTATGTGGGAGTGTGCACGAGTTGCACTACTGCCATGATTGTGTGGGCATGCGTGCGCTTGAGTGCATTGTGTTCAGTCTATGTGAGTCATAGTTGTATATATGTATTTGTGTTAAGAGTTTTGTGTGTGTTTACCGTGGCCATTGTCTTGTGATTATTTGTGTGTATTTATTGCAAGGATGTGTTCTGGCATATGGGTGTCATGCGATAGTGTGGGTGATTGTGTTGTATGTCTTGTCAAAGTGAGGCAAAGAGCTGAGGGAGAGGCAAGGGAGAAAGAAAGAAAGAAAGATCTATAAGGCCTCCACAACACCTCACAAGATCTTTACTCTTTAATTATGCATCTATGAAAAAGCTTGGATTGGATCAAGTGAATGGGCCTTACAGTAAAAGAGATCGGAATAATGCGCAAAATCTCATTTTTATCACGATGACAAAACTCTTGCGTTTTCCCTTTGTTTCAATTAACTTCCTTCAATTAGAATCGGTATTTCAAGTGTTTCCATGTAAAAGGAAAGTAGACATTATTGTGCCAAAACTCGTGGGAAAATGGTTTGCATCAATATGTCTTGCATACCTTGTAGAAGCAAACCTCCCATAGATTTAAATGAAACCTCTGTTACACCGTGCATATTAAGGTACTTCTAGCCCTACTTGAAAGTTATGAATATTTGTAGAGACAAAATTCTCTAAAACTCTTAGCAACTAACAATAGCTCTTCAATGAGACTTTGATAGACCCTTCACATATTGTAAAGACTCGTAGACATAAGAATCATCAACAACATAAATTACACAATGCAACATTGCCTCTATATATGTTACAAAATCGAAAAGAGCATTCAGAATGTGCTCAAAACCCACTTGATATAGCTAAAATGACTTTTTGACCCATGTTTTACAGAGCTAAATGGTGGCACATGAGAATTTCCACCTGCTTCCTGCGACATACACACAAGTCCCAAATTGTCAATGACGTTTGTATAGTATCTATAAAGTTCTTGCTTAAACCAGTGTCTTATCAGCAAAATCAATGTAATGGAATTAAATAAGTCAACCCCAATTGCTAAATCATGATGTGAATTGCCAAACTCTAGATATTAGAACTAAAAACAATTACCTGATGTTTGCCATGGCGAGCTTGAAAGAGCATGATTAAAATTGACCTCGCATTCCACATGGCTACAATCTTAATAACAGTCTATATTTGCAGTGAAGACCCACATCATGGCATTGGAGGCTTAAACTCGATTTGGAACTATCTTTGCATAATGCATCAGCACCTCAAAAGTTGAGTCGATGACAAACTAATCTGGTTTGTCATTTCCATATCTTTGTTGCAAAAAATCATCCAACTCTCCTAATTTCTGCACACCATTGCTATTCACGGCATTTGAAGGCAATCCGTGCATGCATGCGAGAATGTGTTGTATATCCCAATACAACCTGGTCAGATCATGTCATGGTTATTGGTTAAGATACATATGCAAGCCAAAAAACCCTTGCACCTAAAAATTTTGACTTACAATGAGAAGAAATAAGGATCAGCGAGCAAAGTATTAAAATAAGCACAGAGCTTTGATACCTCTCTATTTCAAAATGAAGAACAAAATGTAAACTTCTATATTTCAAAATAAAGAACATGATACAATACATACAACCCTAACTGTAGGTCGCCCCAAGTCCATAAAGATTATATACATAGACTAACAAAGGTCCCTTTAGAAAGCTTATAATCCCAACTCTCATTTGCACTCCCAACCATGCACCTTTTTGACATAACTTTATATTACTGTGTGGGAAACCTCAAACAAGGTAAAAACCCACCATGAAGTATACGAGGAAAAAATACAAGAGCAATACCTGTCAATGCAGACAGGAGGTCAAGATAAAAGGAGGAAAATATGAGATTACATGCCAACAGGTGGTGACATAAAGACATTATCCTCCAATGTGATCGCCTACTAAACCAAGAAACCACCGAGTAAAGTAGTGGTGCCATCAATAAAATGTAAATTTTTTTTACCCTTGCGGTTCTTCTTGACATTCATAAGTAATAAGGCGAAACTTTTGTATTACTGGGTCGAAAACTTGTTACAACATGGGATACATGTCCTCCAAGGAAAAACTACTGATAGGATCATGGGAAGCAACTTGTGTATCATGCTTCCTAAAATTGTTTTTTGTCACTCTGCTCCTGGAACTTTCATACAGCAGGGCACCTTATTTTGGGAGCTGGTCGTCTCATTCTAGGATGATTTTGGAGGTGGTTTCTAGATGTTTTTGCTGGTTTTGCGAGCCATGACCTGTACAGCCCTTTTGGTCAGTTACATTTAAAGTAAAGATCACTGATTCCCTTATCCTTTGGGAAAAATCTTGCTCCAGACTATGAGCATGTGATGACATATTCTTTCTCGTATACTCCTCTAGCAACAAGAGTCCCAACAAATCCTAAAAATTGAGAGGATTCTGACTTCCCCTTATAGATAAATTAAGCGATGTATGGAAAGAAGGATAAGACTCCGGTAAAGAGTTCAGAGTAGTGGAAACAAGCTGCTTATCTGGAATGACTTTATATATATTCAAGCGATATATAGATATGTTTATCTATATTCAAGCATTATAGAAAGATCTTTATCTGGAATTTAAGTGACATGGTCTGCCATAGAATCCCCTACATCCATGTGCACCAAATCAAGTTCCCTGCGCAAGAATGAGAGACTCTAGCCTCATTGCGAGCTTGATACATGCGTTCCAAAGGGTTCCAAATTATCCCAAGCAGCTTTCGAAGGTCGGCAGAACTGAATATGAGAAATGATAAAACGTCCCAAAGGTCCTTTGGCAACCAAAAGATTCCTGACCATAAAACTCCCACCAAAAATATCATTTCGATTATTCTGTGCCACATTGAGCAAATGAAAAAGGGGCAAAAAATTTAAACAAGTTCACGTGCTGTAAACACCCTGCACAGGCAAAAAATGCCCACTTTCAAAGCCAATGCTTGGCTCAAGGATGCACCTCAAAACAATCCAAAAGACCCCTTGCTGGGAGGTATATTGCGAACACAGAATCTCTTCCCAAGCTTAGCCAGTACGTGGCAAAACAAATCATATATCCCACTGAAAATCCACCAAAACAGCAAATATCTGAACTCAATGGGCTGTTTATGCACTCAGGGGTGCAACAACAAACTGTCCCTTCACAAGACTGCTGGAAACAAGTCCAAACCAGTAAAATGGCAGCTCCGAAAGCCTAAAAACAGTCGCCAAATGAGTGCAACAGCTGGCAAACAGCAAAACAGTCCCAAAACGACCTTGGAACACGCGCTGCGTGTGGAAAACAGGTTCAAGCAGCCTTTGAACTGATACTGCAGGTCCAAAGTTGTCAAAACAGCAAGCAAACCTCCTCAAGAAAGAGTCGCCCTCCTGCAGAAACCCTGCAAGAGGTGAACAAACTGCAAAAGAACAGTTCAACCTGTTCTGGGACTACAAAACAGCTTCAAAACTACCAAAAACTAGTCGCCTGCTGAGAAATCAGCACCAGATGACTGCAACTGATCTAGAAATCAAGTCACCTAGGAGGCAGCTGATTTCGACATCAAGAAGGATCCAAAAAGTTGCTGAAATCGGTAAACCAGCAAAGAAAGCACCTCCAAAATCAGTCTCACAGACCCAGAAGGAGCCAGAAGTCTCCACAAACAGGCGTACAGCAACAGATGTTGATTTCCAGCTTGGAAATAGGCCGAAATGCTCCAGAACAGCTCCAAAATCAGCCGAACTCTGTTGTAGAGAGTAGCCCAGCCTGGAAACAGCTGGTCACCTTGCCGGGGACAACTTATAAATGCAGCTTGCCTAAAAAATGAGATGGAGGCTGAAAGTTTTCGTGACAAAAATGAAGGTTCTCCCGACAAAACAATTCAAGAGTGTGGGGGAGGTGCTGGGAGTCAAGGGCTCTGATACCAAATCTTAGAAATGGAAGCGCGTGTGTAATAGGACATGAAGCTGAAATGAGATTGCAGCAACGAGAATGAAAGAGAACACTAGGTAGTCATAGCGGCAAAACCCTAGGTTATAAAGTGCCCCTAGCTCCTTATAACATTGGCCAATGCCTTAGAGATAAATATTTCTAACATCATCCCATTACCATGATGAGCACACAACTTTGCCATGACGGCATAGCATATATCTGGCCGTGTTCAAGTCACCATATTGATCAACTTGATCAATTTCTTGCTAATATAGTTTGCAATCTCAAAATGAAGCACTCTGCATTTTCCTCATGATGATAATTTTTTAGAATATCATTATACTCTTCTTTAATGGCATGTACCTACTACTTGGACTGTACTACCTCTCGGCAAGTGACAAGTACGCCACACATTACCTACAGAGCGCTTGGAGTCTTCTTTGCATCTCCCATTTTAGCATTGGCTTAAATGAAGAGGCTTCCTGGTTATTCCAACCAAAGCATGCACCATCTAAACGAGTGTTTGCAGAATACTTTGGGGATGCCCAATGCTCCCATACTTTATTGACTACAGGTGCTACTACTAAGTAACCAATCCTTACCTATCTTGACATGGAATGGCCATGCTATGCATTCCTTATAGGCATCTTGCTTTTCAGCTGTATCATCTATGCCTTCTTAAGACTAGAATATATCCAATCTTACAAATTGCAATTTTTGAAGAAACAAGCAAAAGAACATACCCATAACCTTTTTTCTGATCCCCTCCTCGGATCACTAGGCTGACCAAATCATCTTTTGTAGCCGGGATTCTAGCAATCATTGCTATGTGGAGGCCTTCTAGGGATGGAGGCAAACCTTAGAGACAACTCTTCCATGTAAAAGGTGTCCAAATTACCCTTCAATGCCTTCATCTTATTCAAAGGGTCCATCATGGCATCACCATCCCACATCTTCAATTTTGCAAATTGTATCTTGAGGTTGGGAAGTATAATCAGTGTTTTGCCCACAAAAGATGAAATCAAGGCCTTCCATACCTCTGATGCATTTCTTAGATGCATCACTACGGGCGAAAATTGTATTCTTCAAGCATGTTCTGAAAATGTCCGTGACCTTGGCACATCATAGGCATCCTTATTTACTTGCGGTAACTTTATGCAAGCACATGATACCATCTTACCTAAGCCTGTAGCAACATGGTATACAACCTTTAATGGTACGGAGCTAGTTGAGTGAAAGGGCAAGTAGCCAACCATTATGTCGTTGTGATGTTTGACTCAGCGTCAACACACACTGTAATTAACTCCAAGCTCGTGAAGAGGCTAAAACTAAAAACCAGCCCATTTGACTGCGCGTATACTAGTCACATTAGCAAATTAACATTCTATTGAAGTATGGGACCCGAGCTCCGTATTCAATCTAGGCGAGGAAGTTGGACTTTTAATTAACTAGGCTTGCTCACGTAAATATAGCCCTAAGAATGGCATGGTATTCTATGAAGAATCCATCCATTGATTGCAAGATTGTTAGTCTATGTGATGCAGTTTGAAAAACTTTGAAAGAGTTTTATTTCTTTATACAACCTCAGTAGAGTTGATCAAGGACGCATCAATTAGCAGTAGCACTACCCAAGCTGGGAAGTCCGAAGTTGGCTAATCAGATCGCAAAGGAATTCTCTGATTGCTTTAGGGATGAGTTGCCTTATGGGTTACCTCCATTGCAAAATTCTCAGTACAAGATAGAAATTATCATGGGGCCAGAACCTACAAATGGGCTTCCCTATAGGTTAAGCTGAGCTTTACTAAAGAAGCCGAGATGCGAAGGCAACTAGAAGAATACCTCAAGTTGATTCGGCCCAGTTTCTCACTTCCGCTGACCCTTAGGAGGTCATACGACTAGAGCATAACAACATACCACTTGGTTTTTAAAAATCTCCCTCATAAATAATTTTCCAAAACTAACAAAGAGATATCTTTTGATGGAAGTAAAGAGAGAAACAAGGGGGATGATATGTGACAATGCACACTTTAAAAACGAGATTCCTAACACAAGAACTAAGAGGACCTCTCTTCTTCCTCTCACAATTATCCCTCACACACTGACAATTACCCTCTTTTCAGCTGCTAGAAACTATCAAAATTCCAAAGATAAAACATAGCCTATCCCTAGAGATGGTGTGAAAAACTGAAGCTCTCTCCTTTGCATTCACCATCATGTGGGATAGAAGGTCACACAGACTCTTCGTTGCATTACTCATCCTTGGAATTCACTATGGGCTCTAATACAATGTTGAAAGTAGCACACAACTCTGATAACATGTTAAAATCAGGGGAAACAACTCACATAAGCATGGGAGAGCAGAGACAACCATCATGCTATACAAATGTAGACCTTTCCTACTTGAAAAGCAGCAACATGATACAATATAAATAATCCTTATTGTGTGTTGCCCTAAAACCATAAGGACTATCCACACCATGACCCACGTCCAGTAGGGTTTCTTTAATCATGAAACTCTACCCCAACCATACAACATATGTGTCACCACATATACATAGGATGGACCATACCGATGACAATACCTCAACACAAAACAATTTCTCCCCCTAGGAAAAGCAAAACCTCGCTATATATACATTACATCTTACTAAAGATAAAAGTCCCTCATAAAAAGGAGAAAGAAAGAATGCATCGGGCCGGACCTTTCTTTTGCAGAAGGAGAATTTAACTCGAGTTTGGAAAATGCCTCTGCTAGTTGAGAGTGAAACAATGCAACCACGTCCCTGAGAGGACACACAAATAATCAGTAGGCTGCTAGTTGAGAGTAAAACCATAAACCGTGAGAACACACAAATAATCAGTAGGCTTATCAATTTTTTCTGCTGGCACTTAACAAACAACACACCAGTACCATAGAGATTAAGATAAACACACAGAAGAAAATAGTCAGACATTGGATTTTCCTAGAAACAGTGGTACACTAGTCTCCAATTTCATGTACCAATGTGATTCAATCTCTATTGATGTGAAGATGAGAATTATTTGACCAAAAGTGGTTAGATGGACATTCACTGGCCAATGTGCAAATGGCATATGAGAAACTAAAAGGAAATTTTGGTCCTCATGAAAAACTTGTATTCTTAGCATTAATAAATGGACCTTACACATGAAAAGTCAAATTTCCATTCAAATGGAATTCAGTAAAACAGAACAACATATACTGCATGCTACAAACTTAGATTTCTAAAGCACAAGAAAGCTTACGTGAAAATATAGTGCACATCTGACTCCAGAAGCAATGGAGACAACACTCGATGCAAGACACCAACCTCCTGTACAGAATGGCTTTTAGCATACATAATTGCAGTCAGACAGAACAATTACAGTTCTTTGGAACTTGTGATATCACTATGGCCCAAGTTCTGTAGTCAGATCTGAGAACAAATTTTAAAAAAAATTCAGCACCTTAGTTAAGGCACGAGCAAACTGACTGGGCTGAGCATCTTGGTCATCTGACTTATTCCAGGTTTCAGTAATCTGTGGTAATGTCCGTAAGTGCACCAGTAGCCTCTCCTTCATGATTTGAACAAGCTTTAAATGAATTTCATCTCTGTGCACCTTGTAATCCTGAGGTGCCAGAGATATTATGTAAGAGTAGAAAATTCAATTTTCAATAATAGTAAATGAATGCTTGAAAGTTATTTCACTTCATAATATTGGATTTCCCCTTCCCGAACAACCGACCTTCAACAAGCCTCCCCTTTGGGCCCCCAGGATAATTAAATGCTGACTTTGCAGGTTAATGATCAGACCAGCCTGCCTTCCGAAACTGAAAGAATGTATACAATCTTACTTGCACAGAAAGTCTCAATTTCCTACCCAGGTACATTTTCAGCAATCAATATCACATCTAACCAGACTTCTTTATGATAAACAGCAGTGAAAACAATTTTTTGGCAGGACTCAGCCAACAACCAATTTGAGTCGAATGATGGAGTTATGGCAATGTGAAGATCTTTAAGAAGGCGTTTTGACCATTAAAACTAGAATATTACAAGCAATATGCCTTATGGGGCGATATTAATATGAGCATATATCTAGATGAATCCGGGAACATGCCCAAACTCATCCTCTAAAAACACAACATAGTGCAGTTTCAATCTCATGATAGTCACTCATAAGGTTGAAAACCATACCATCATGCATAGCCGAGGCTAAGCTACTATGACATCCCCACTGACGTCATCAGCGCCCAACAGCGGGTGTAGACCATAGTATAAACATATGCTCTCACACATACAAATCCACACACCCACACATGCTTGAGCATCCATTTATACACAGTCTTCGTACTGAGTATCTGTGGGCACTACGGAGGTGAAGGGAAAAATCAGCCATGACGATGGCTAGCACTACAGGAGAAGGCTAATCAAAAAGTAGTCTAAAATCTCTTCATTCAAGCTACAACTCTTTGTGAGGACTAGACGATTTCATTTTAGTCTCTCCAAGACGAACATATTCTTTAGATGTTTAGGGTCCCTTCTCATGGCCAAAACATGGCCAGCAGGATTGTTAATTGGGAGTGACGGCTAGTTGGTTGCTTGACTACGCAAGTCTGAACTCTGCAGGAGCTTCATATAACTTTCAAAAGGAAGAGATCATATTTTAGATTTCACTTATAAGTCCCTCGAAGCTCTAACAAGGGGAATGTTATGCCATTTTCAATATGCTTAGAGAAAGGTGTCTCTTATGTTTCACTAGGAAGTGCCTTGAAGCTCTATCAAAAGAATGTTAAGCAATGTGCACTGTGCTTAAACAAAGGTATCACTTATATAAATGAACACCATCCTAGAGATAGGCCCTCCCCGTGTTTCTCAACCAACATGTCTCCTTCATCTTAATAACAACTGCCTTCTTCTCTGTCCTTCACAAACGAGAAATCACACCAGAATTTTTTTCCAGCATCTCTCTCTCCATAGTGTGAAAAACATCATTTCAACTATTACAGCTGCAATTCTCAATTGAACATTCTGTCGATTGCTGCCCCAACCAAATAGGGTGTTCCCCACATGAGTGAGAGAGAGAGAGAGAGAGAGAGAGGAAGGTATTAATGTTTGTGGGAGGCCCCTCGGGCCTATGAGACAATTTGACAAAGTATAAACAAAAGCTGACCCATAGAAGCCGCTGTGGGGCTGGGGCAAGGGCTCGCTAAGGCTCTTCCCGAGTACTAGGCTAAAACAAAAAAGCAAAACTAAACTAGTACTCAATATCAAATACTCAAACTCAGAATCGGAATACAAAGCCAGGTGCCCTAGTAGCTGCCCTATGGGCCGCGAGGATATCTCGTATTTGCATCTATCAAGTCGTCTCTTGCCGTGGCAGTGGGCATGGTCTTTGGGATTTCTGTATGCTACGGGCCATATCTAGAGTGACACCTATGCTCGAGAGTTCCCTACAAACAAGGTAGGAATGAGCTGGACCTCCATCGTGGTTGCCTTGGTCTGCCTCTGCGTCACAAGTGGTCCCTACGTGTTATAGCTGTGCCTCACCTTGACGTCTCCTCTCACTGGTCTACATGGCCCCGCAAATCATCTATCTCCTCCTCTACGTCTCTATGCCCCTGGACGGAGTCGAAAATGTAGAAAAGTGATATGTCCCTGAGTATGGTCCATCTCTGTCTCTTGTGTCCCAAACTCATCTTGTTGCCTAGCATGGTGTAATAGTCTCTGTGTGTTGCTGCACCTCCATCAGGTAGAGACTGATGCAAACCTGGTCATGGAATTGAATCAGCCGGGAGAGAGGCCTAAAACTGGACCCCTCCTAGAAGAGACTGTGGTACCATTGTATACTGGGCAGGTGCGCAAGAAGTGCTCGTTTGACTCCATCTCTCCCAACTTGCATAGCGTGCAAATCCGTTGCCTCGAGGCGTACTTGCAGCTCTCCCTATCTCAATCCAAAGTTGATGGGATGTGATGTGAAACTTGTCTATCGTCCAAGTACTGGGGTTTGATAATCACTTCTTCTATTGACACTCTCAAGAAATAGTCTCGATAGAACTGTGTCTTGGTGGGGAGCTCCTGATCCCCCCCACCCCAATCTGTGATGTGTAGAGCTGAAGTAGGTCCAACCTTATGATGCGATTGATCTCCTCTATCAAAGGATGGGGTGATTGACAGGCCTCAATATCTAGAGAACAAATGGGTCTCACATGCATTAAGGATTGCCATTGGACAGAATCCAGATATGGGTCTCGTCCCACCAGCTAAGGATCGAGATAGGGAGAGCCATAGACATGCCTAGGGAGTAAAGGATATGCAAGCTATGCATATAGCAGAGGTTGAGACACAATAGGACTTCCTATGCAATTGCCTAGCATACTATGAGATTCAAGGGCAATACCACTGTCTCCTCCAAGAGGATCACAGTTTTGGGCCAATCTCCCAGTTGATTCACTTTCATGACCAGGTTTGCACTGCTAGGGATGAAGCGACATAGAGAGACTTTATTGCACCAGATCATGCACCATGAGGTGATAGTGCCATAGGAGACTGACCGCACACTACAACATGTCAAAGACTTTGAGGTAGCCCCAAGACACATTAGGGTAGAGGAGAAGATAGCCGAGATAAGGACATCATGATCAATGAAAAGAAACGACGCGAAGTGGTGGAGCCAACGACACAAAAAATGACCAGAGCATGCACGATAAATGTCCAGCCCATCATTCTTCTATTTAAAGGAGACGTCCGAGTTCAGGTGTCACTCTTGATATGGCCCTAGATAAAGAGATCAAAGAGACCATGCCCCCCGGCCCGTAGCCAGAGACGGCTCAATAGACACAGATCCATGACATTTTTGTTAGAATTATTATTATAATTCAGTAGTGACCAATGTAACGTAATAAGTAGGTTAGGGGCACTTTTCCCTCATTTAGAGGTTTTTCCCCCTAACCACAGTTAGTTCACTAACTACGGTTAGTGAAGGATAAGGTTTTGTTACTTAGACAAAACCCATCCCACTTCTTGTATTAGTCACTTCTTCTATTGCAAGTACTACATTCAGCTCTCTTGCTCTCACACTCTCTCGTTTCTAACATTTGGTATCAGAGCGAGATCCTACTCTCTGTTTCTTAGCCCGCAAGCTCCCTGCTCTCTACTCCCTGATCCCTGCTCCCGCAAGCTCCCGTCCGTACTTTTCTGTCCGTACGAGTCGTATGGACTGATTCCATAGAGCCCGTACTTGAGCCGTACCTTTCGTTCGTACTGTCGTACAGCCGTACAAACTCACGGAGCTCCCGCTATCCGTACATCTGCGTATGTTTTCGTACATTCAGTATAGTGTCTGTACCATCGACTAGCCCACCAGCACTCCGTACATCTGCGCCAGCCCGTACAGTGTTCGTACATTGTCGCTATCAGTATCCGTACTGCCAATTGCCCTGTGCCGTACATCCGCACACAGACATCCGTACCTGATTGCGCTGGTTGTCCGTACTCCGTACAGCTACCATCCGTACAGGTTTCTGCAAATCCGTACACGTACGGATTTTCGTACATTTTGCATGCCCTTGTACTTTTGGTTGGCATCCGCACTTTTGTGCAAGTTATATTCTTGCAGGTACTCGAGCAGTTGTTTTCTGGCAGGCATTATCTGCAGATAGCCATTGTTTGGCTTAGATCTTGCAGAGAATTTGGAGCATTCTGTATTTGTGGACAGATACTGCAGTTGGGTTGCAGGTCGTCCAAGAAATTGGGGCTTTTGCAATTACACTACAATTTTGCAGTGAAATTTGGGGCTTTTGCAGGCAGACTGCAATTTGTGCAACATTTGCGGCTTTCAGACCATTTGCCCTCTTTTGTATGCAATTTCCCACAAGAAATTGGGACTTTTGCATTTGGGTTGCAATTTTGCAGGTAAAAGGGCATTTTGGAAGTTTGCAAACAGTTTTGGACTCAGTACGAGTTAAATTGCAGACTTTTGCCACCTTTTGCAGATTCTATTTGCAGATTTTTAGGCATTGAGTAGAGCATTGTGGTGCATTTTGAGCCTTTGATCGGCTGTGACAATATTTGTCACTGAGGGCAGATTTTCTTTGGCAGATTTTATTTGTGCATCTTACATCCCAAGAAGGGACTTTACTTGTTCAGTTTGCTGTATTTCTGAGTTTATCTGGCAAAAATGGCACAGAACAACTCAAATGAGGTGTTCGGGGTTCTCACACAGGAGGATAAGTTGGATGGCACCAACTACTCCTTGTGGAGTTTCATGGTTCGAAATATCTTAGTTGGCAGAAATCTTTGGGATTATGTCAATGGAGATGAAGAAAGACAAGATACAACGCCTACACCTGTCACTCCTACAGCTGGAGGTAGGGGTAGAGGTACAAATACAGCACATGTGATTGGAGCAGCCGCTCCAGAAGCTCCCATAGCAAAGCCGAAAAGATGGGACTCTAGAGATGCACAAGCTCTTTCAGTAATTTCTCTTTCTGTCAAGAGGTTCATTATACCTCATATTCGGTCATGCAAGACATCTATGGCAGCTTGGGTAATACTAGAGAGTATGTTTGCAACAAGAAACGATGCCAGAGTTTCCTTTCTGAAGCGAGAACTCTCCCATACACATATGGAGGAGGGAGATTCCATGAAAACTCACCTCACGAAGCTTCAGGATCTTAGGGAACAATTGCTGAACATTGATGAAGTCATTCCGGATTCAGAGATGATCTCCACCACTCTGAACTCTCTTCCTGAGTCCTATCTCGGTTTCCACACCTCACTGAATTTGTCATTGAGGAGGGGCAGCAATCCTCTCTCCTTTCACGAGTTGGTAGGACTTCTGTTGCAAGAGGAAAAAACACGCAAAGCTGGCGAGCATGCTATGCTCTCCAAGTTCAAGCCCAAGGGTAAAGGGCAGCATAAGCCACATGCCAATCAGCCCACACACCAGCATAAAGCTGATTCTGGACAACCTTCTTATAAGGCACAGGGTGATACAAACAAGAAGAAAAAGAAGGGCATCTGTCATTATTGCAAGAAGCCAGGTCATTATATTGGAGAATGCAAGAAGCGCATAGCCAAAGAAAAGAAAAGGGATTCCGGTATGGCTGTATCAGATGCATCATGTCCACATTGCCATGATGGAGGAGATGTTGCAGCCAACTTGGTTGAAGAGCACTATGCCTTTTTGACTTGCACTTCAGATTTTTCAGTGGGTAGTTCAGATACTACAGCCACTAATCATGATGACCCATATGCTTTTTTGACTTGCAATTACGATCCTTCAAAGGATGAATGCTCTTTCAGTGTTGATGAAACACTACATACTTGGTATTTTGATATACTTGGTATTTTGATAGTGGTGCTTCAAAGCACATCACTTCCAAGAAAAATCTGTTTGTAACTTTGCATTCTTCACCCACCAAGAAGAAGGTAACTTGTGCAAATAATTCTTATCATTCAGTGTGTGGAGTGGGAGACATTATTCTCACATCCACTGATGGCACAGATTTCAAAATTTCAGATTACTCTATGTGCCACGTATAAAGAAGAATTTGCTTTCAGTGTCCTCACTCAATAGAGGAGGATTTTAGGTTGTTTTTTATGATGACAAGTGTGCAGTCACAGACAAAGAAAATGAATATGCTTTGAGGTTGTCTGGCACTTTGTATCGGGTTCTTTTTCAGCTTGATTTATATGAAAAAAGATCCCATCTTGCATTATCAGTTAGCACTCCCACTGCTGCGATGCACAATGCGGAGTTACGGCATGCCAAGTATGGGCACATGAGCTATGGCAGCTTAATGACACTTCAGAGGCATGATATGATTGATGCATTACCTCCTTTGGAGTTGCCTCCTCCTCATGCATGTGAAGGTTGCATTCTTGGCAAAATGCATAGGCTTCCCTTCAAGAAGGATGGTGCAGTGAAAGCTACAAGAAAATTACAGCTTATTCACAGTGATGTCTGCGGTCCCATGAGGACACCTGCTTTTGGGGGTTATCTCTATTTTGTTACATTCATAGATGACTTTGCCGACTATACTTGGGTCTGTGGTCTCAAGGGAAAATTAGAAGTGTTTATGCATTTCAAACACTTTGTGGCTATGGTTGAAAATGAGACAGGACTCAAGGTGCAGACACTTCGCACAGATCGAGGGGGGCAGTACATGTCTCATGAATTTGAGACATTTCTGAAAGAAAAACGCATTATGCATCAGCTTACAGTGAGGCTTACACCTCAACAGAATGGCAAAGCTGAACAGAAGAATCGCACCGCCATGGAAATGGATAGATGCATGCTCACAAGTAAGAAGTTGCCTCACAGGTTTTGGCTAGAAGGCCTCATGTGTGCAAACTATATTTTGAATCGGGCTCCTAGAAAGGCTTTGAAGACAATCACTCCCTATGAGGCATGGCATGGGAGAAAGCCTTCAGTGGACCACTTCAGAGTTTTTGGTTGTGTTGCATATGCCCACGTGCCTGTGGAGTTCAGACACAAGTTGTCAGATAAGGCACTAAAATTCATTTTTGTGGGATATAGTTCACAAAGCAAAGGCTATCGTCTCTACAATCCTGCTACACGCAAGATTTTTGTCAATAGAGATGTCATATTCTCTGAAAATTCTGCACATACAAATGCTGAATTTCAGATTCTGGCCTCTTCAGATGATGTGTTTGAGGGGATGCTTCCTATAGCATTTGGTTCCCCCGCTGAAAATCAGAATTTACAGCAACCTCCGCCAGCTCCACAAGTACAGATTCAGCCCCCAACTGATTTGGTACAACCTCAGGGTGTGGATGAAGTTGTCAGGCAAGAAATTCAAGAGATACACGCAGCCAAAACAGTCCCGCATTGGTTGCTTCAGACTCTCAGGGAGAGTAGGCTTGAAGCTCCATTGCCTGGCAGAACTCGTAGTGCAGTAAGGCACATGGAGGAAGCTCATTCAGTTGAATCAGCTTAACTCTTCTTGATGAGGAGAAACCTGAGACATTTGAAGAAGCAAAAGATAATGTGCATTGGATGAATGCCATGCACGATGAGTTGCGGTCCATTCATAAAAATCAGACTTGGGATGTTGTGCATTTGCCACCAGGTAAAAATGCCATAGGTACACGGTGGGTTTTCAAAGTCAAAAGAAAGCCAGATGGGTCCATTGATCGGTACAAGGCAAGGCTGGTTGCAAAAGGATATGCTCAAAAAAAGCGCATAGATTATGAGGAGACTTTTGCTCCTACATCCAAGATGACAAACATCAGGTCAGTTATAGCCATGGCTGCAAATTTTGAATGGAATGTTCATCAGTTGGACATTAAAACAGCTTTCCTTAATGGAGACTTGTTGGAAGAGGTTTATGTCAAACAACCTCCGGGCTTTGAAATTTCAGGAAATGCACTTCACGTATGCAAGCTGAATAAAGCTTTGTATGGCTGAAACAAGCCCCACGTGCATGGTATGCCAAAATTGATGCCTTTCTAACCAGCAAGGGGCTGCACAATAGTCCAACTGAGAGCACCCTCTACATCAAGAAGGATGGGGGGGATATTCTGGTCATCATTCTTTATGTAGATGACATGCTGCTCACCGGATCAAATGAGGAAGTAATTGCAGATTTCAAGGCCCAATTGAAAGCTACATTTGATATGTCAGACTTGGGCTTGTTACATTTCTTTTTGGGGATCCAGTTTATTCAAGAGAAACGTGGCATTGTTATGTCTCAGTCCAAGTACGTTCAAAAGCTCTTGGACAGATTCAACATGCATGATTGCAAGCCTATGTCCACTCCCATGGAGCCGGGGCTGAAGCTTACAATGCATGATGCGGGTGAATCAATTGATGTCGCACTCTATAGTCAAGCTGTTGGATGCCTCATTTATCTCTGCAATACACGACCTGATATTCAGTTTTCAGTTTCTCAGGTGAGCAGGTATATGCACAGCCCAAAGATTATGCATTGGCAGGCTGTAAAACGCATCTTCCGTTACTTGCAAGGTACAAAGTCTGCTTGATGTTTCCCAGGGGGGTGACTTGCAGATGCATGCTTACACTGACTCAGATTGGGCTGGAGACTATGATACTAGGCAGTCCACCACTGGGAATTGTTTCTTTCTAGGACATGCTTGCATTTCTTGGTTGAGCAAGAAACAGTCTACAGTGGCTACCTCCTCATGTGAAGCTGAGTACAGGGCAGCTTTCACATCAAAAGTTGAATGTGTTTGGTTGCGTCGTTTATTTGCTGATCTTCATCTTTCATTGGAGAGTCCTTCTCCGATTCTCACTGATAGTCAGAGTGCTATAGCAGTGGCAAAGAATCCTGTGTTTCATGCTCGCACGAAGCACATTGAGGTTCACTATCACTATGTCAGAGAGAAGTTGCATGCAGGAGAGATCAGTATGATCTATGTGTCAACACATGACAATGTTGCAGACATCTTCACCAAAGCACTTCCACGTGAAAAGTTTGAGGCATTTCGCAGTGCCCTAAACTTATCTCCTTTTGGCGATTGATCATTTCCTTGTACATGACATAGGCACTGCACGGGGGTGTTAGAATTATTATTATAATTCAGCAGTGACCAATGTAATGTAATAAGTAGGTTAGGGGCACTTTTCCCTCATTTAGAGGTTTTTCCCCCTAACCACAGTTAGTTCACTAACTACGGTTAGTGAAGAATAAGGTTTTGTCACTTAGACAAAACCCATCCCACTTCTTGTATAAGTCACTTCTTCTATTGCAAGTACTACGTTCAGCTCTCTTGCTCTCACACTCTCTCGTTTCTAACAATCCTAGTGTCTCATCGGAGAGCCACCATGACCCACGGATATGTATTTGGAGTAATAACTTTGCATGTCTAAGTTTTACAAATTTTGAGATTGTTGAGAATATTAGCTTAGTACTCAGCAAAGGCCTAAGCAAAGTCCTTTGCTTCAGCCCACAGTGGCTTGTATGAGTTAGTCTATTGATTGTACTTTGTCTAATAGCCCCACCAGGCCTCCCAAATACGTTAATACAACTCTCTCTCTATATCTATCTATCTAACTATAGACACACACACATAGATATGTCTATATCATATCAATATATATAGATATGTGTGCGTGTGTGTCTATAGTTAGTCCGTACGTACTGTTTGCACAGTCGTACTGAACTTTGCCCGTATGTTTCTTTGCTTTTCTGTTTTCTGTTCGTACTTGTCCATACTATTAGTCCGTACAGCCGTGATGTACTTTTTTCATTCGTTCGTTTCTCCATACTCTCCGTACTCCTTTGGGCTGCTGCTGTATTTTCTTTATTTCTTTCCTACTGCCCTTCTTTCATCTCTTGTCCTGCTGTCCTTTTTTTGTTCCTTCTCTTCGTCTGCTACAATGGTGGATTGTCCATACGAGAAGACCTTTCACAAAGAAAGATCGCTTCAGATCAAAAAGCCAAAGCAGGTAATGGGTTAGGATGACCCCCTACATGCCTCTGCATAGGCTCAGCTGGTATATGCATAATGCATGAGGGCTTTGAGGATACAAGGAAAAGTTGGAATCATCCAGTTCCTACCACAGGTATCATGATTGAGGTAGACGATATCTTCGACCCCGTTAAGGATTATGCCAAACATGCCATCATTATTTTGTTTCCGGGACGGATGCCTGCTGCTGCAGATGTTGGCAATTGGTTGACTAGAACCCTGGGTGGTTGCTATGTCAAGAAAGTGCATTATGCAGCGAGGGGTTTTCTTGAAGAAATAATGGCTGATGAAGAGCATAAACAGATTTTGCTAGAGCACTCTCCACTCTTCTATGGCTAACAGATGGTCCATGTCTTGCCCTGGTCTCCTACCAGGGATAATCAGGCATTGATTCGGCATCACTGCCCTGTATGGGTAGAAGTTGTGGATTTTTCTCAGTGCATGCCTTCTCTATTGCCAAAAATTGCAGCCTCTCTTAGTAAGGTGGTTTGTCGACCGAGACCAAATGGCAATTCGAATCGCTTTTGCATTTTCTGGGACACAGATAATCCCACACTGGTTTCTTATTCAGTTACTGTCAATAATGTTTCCATGGGCAGTACTTTCTACAAGCTGAAATGGGGGCTGTTTGCAGGTGCTTGCTTTGAATGCAAGCAATTTGGGCATATGGCTTCACAATGCCCTTCCCGAGCTCCCAGAATGCCAGTACAAGCTGAAATGGTTCCACCTCAGAGTAAGAATGCCAATGCCTCTTTTGTAGTAAAAAACAAAGGGGTAAAACAGTTTTTTGCTGTTCAAGACAAAGGTAGAGCCCCGGCTGTCTCGAATGCTACTGCTTCTCTTCCTATGCCTTTGGCCTCTCCGTCTTAAGTGAAGGGTAAAAATTTGGATGAAGGATAGCAAACCCCTCACAAAGTTCTCTCTCGTAGGAGACTTTTGCCATCCAAGACTTGGAATGGTGCATCTTCATAGACCAAGACATCAGCTGAAAACTCTGGCATAGGCTTGACTTGGGCTGCACTCACTGCCAATCGTACCCTCTTTCCAGAAGAGGACGTTGCTTCTCTATTGTCTTCCCCTCACGCTGATTCCTCTTCTCAGGGCAAAGGTCCACATATTGAGGTGGAGATGTAGACATAGTCAGTTTGTTTATTGCTGTACATAACTGTCCCATACCTGTAAATATGCTTGATCACATCAAATTGGTTACACTCAATGTACAAGGTTTGTGAGATCGTAGAAAGTGGAAACTTGTGTGGATGTCTATCAGACAATTGCAGCCACACATAGTGGCTTTGCAAGAACATAATCAGCACATGTATACTGGTCACACAGGACATTTTGTTGGTTATGATATTTTCTATGTTGGAGAGCACTCTTTCTCTGGAGTGGCCTTTTTGGTGAGGCATGATCTTCAGCCCGTTGTGGCTCTCAATGATCACCATGGTAGATGGATTATTATGCAATGCCTCTTTCAAAGAGAAATATTTGAATTTGCATCGGTTTATGCCCCTCAATCTCCCAATGGTTGAGCGTTGATTTGGGATGCCATGCATAATTATCCGTGGAGACGCTATGCATTCATCTGTGGTGATTTCAACAATGCTCCGCAACCGGGAGATAATTACTTCGGGCCATACTCATATGTTGGCTTCTGAACAGCAAGCATGTATCTAGATGAATCCAGGAACATTCCCAAACTCATCCTCTAAAAACACAACATAGTGCAGTTTCAATCTCACGCATAGCAGGGACTAGCTACTCTGACATCCCCACTGACATCATCAGCGCCCAATAGTGAGTGTAGACCATCATATAAAAATATGCTCTCACACATAAAAATCCACACAACCACACATACTTGAGCATCCATTTATACAAAGTCTTCGTACTGAGTTTCTGTCGGCACTTCGGAGGTGAAGGCTAGACTCAGCCATGACAAAGGCTAGCACTAAAGGAGAAGGCTAATAAAAAAGTAGTCCAATATCTCTTCATTCAAGCTACAACTGCTTGTGAAGTCTAAACGATCTCATTTTGTGAACAACACCCATGGTCTGACTTTTTGGTTCAGCTGCGTTTGGTGGATCTGTTGAAGGAATTACAGCCCACACTCCCGGGCTATAGCTTTCAACACAATGCTCAATCTTTCTATCAGGCACGCGTTGATAGATGGTATCAGGTTGATCCGCAGCATTGTGATGCCTTTACTTGTCAACTTTGGGTTAATCATGCCTTCACGTATTCTGATCATGCACCTCTTTGGTTGAGGCTCTCCATGCATGACTTTCCTGATGACAAATTGCCTTGCAGAAGGCTTTTGTTGTTGAATAACAGTCATCTGGAACATGCTGATTTTAAAGCTATGGTTTCTAATGCCATTTACCCTCTCTCTTCTCAGATGCTTTTTGATCTGGATTATGCATGGCAGGCTTTTGATGCTCGAATGCAAGCTGTGATTCGGGATTATGGTAAATCATTTATGCGAGCCACATGGGAGAGTGTTGTGCATGATATACTCACTTGCCCGAGTCTGACTAAGCTTAGTCACCTTCGGCCTTTGTCTTCTAATGAAAGCATGCACTTATGTCGGGCCAAATTTTGTCTCCAATCAAATGATCGAAGAAAGCTTGCTAAATGGGAAGCCCAATGGCTTTTTTGGATAAAGGCTGCTCTTCAAAGCAATTTTTCAAAAGTTTGCATAACAAACGATAGGCTGCAAATATTTGTCGGGTCCGGATGCCTCATGGTTCTTGGTCTTCATCTCGCTCTTAACTTGCTGATTTTACTGTGCAGCACTTCTCCTCCCATTCTGAGCATGTGGACTTTCCTTCTCTTGAGATTTTGTCCGCACGTCAGCTTCTTTTACAGCATGTCCATCCAATTCTTTCTGAAGCTCAGGCTTTGGAACTGGAACTTCTCTTCACTGAAAGGGAATTGTTAGATGTAGTTAAATCTTGTGGTAGATGGAAATCTCCAAGATGGGATGGCCTCATTGTTGAATTATTTCTTGCTTTTTGGGATAGCCTCAAATCCCCTGTACTGCAAATGGCTAATTCAGCTTGGGAAAATCAACAAATGCCCCTGTCATGGAAAAAGGGACTGGTAAAGCTCCTTCCTAAGAAGCAGATTTCTGATTTTATCACTGATTGGAGACCAATCACGCTCATGCCGGTCATTTACAAGATCATAGCTAAAATGCTTGTTGACCGTATCAAAGGCTATCTGCATGATGGGTTGCATTCTTCTCAATATGGCTTTGTTCCTCGTAGGCATATCATGGACAATATTGCCAATGCTTATGTTGGGATTGAACATGCCAAGTACACGCAGCAAGATGTTTTGCTCTTACAGATTGGCATTGCCAAAGCTTTTGACGCAGTTCAATGGGAGTTCATCTCGCACACAATGTGATCCTTAGGCTTTGGAATAAAAATGCAGCAGGCTATTTATTGGCTCTACAGGGATAGCAATGCTGCTTGTATTCTTTCTGGAGACATCTTTGAAGAATGGACTCTTTGCAATTGGGCTCGTCAAGGCTGTCCCCTTAGTGCCTTACTGTATGCTATTGCTACTCATCCTATGGCCACAGATTCTCCCCATGGTTTGGAACTGGATGAAAATAGCAACATGGTTGCTCATGCCTATGCTGATGATTCTTTCTTTACTCCAAGGAATACTCTGCCTGATCTTTCTGCTTTGATGCAAGCCCTTTCAGTTTATGGTTTGGTAGCTGGCCTTCATGTTAACTTTCAGAAGTCTAAGCTGCTCCCATTGCATCTTAAAGACTGTCACAGTCTCTTATGGCCAGGGGAGATCATGTTCAGCTAGGCAGATCTTGATTCCTTTATGTATGTCATTATGGAAATCTTTTGGTGTTCCAAACATGGGAGAAAAAGTCTCAGACTGCTTTTGGTGCATCGAATTTGTTCCCCTAAAATGCATGGAGGTTTGAATATCACTAATTGTTGGAAAGGTCACCTCCCCATCTGTAAGCCCCCAAATGAGGAGAGCGTGGGGGAGGGAGATCTAGGACAGAAGATGCCCAGAGAAGAGAGAGAGAGGAGGCTGCCACATGGGCAGCACCTCACAAGAGAAGAGAGCAGCAAATGGGGCTGCCAATGGGCAGTGGCATGCCTTATATAGGGCTGGGCCCTTGCCTAGATTGGAGGGCCAAAGGCCCTAGAAGTGTGGGGCCAAAAGCCCCGGGTTGTGAGGCCTTAAATGGCTGGACCAGCAGCAGACTGGTTGGCCAGTATGAGGCAGGCTGGTCGGTTTTTATGACAGGCCCTTGGGCCTATAAAAGGAGGGCCTCCAGCCCTCATTCATCATCCAACAGTTCAGCAAAAGCAGGAGCAGACAGGAGCAGCCAAGAGCCACTCCCTTGGGCCTCACACTGGGGGTGAAGGAGAGTTGAAGGTGAGCTGCAGACTGAGTTCCTAGAGGCTGGACCTTGGCTGTCTTCTAAGGCAGCAAGGTGTTGTGATCACATTCTCTGGAGCAGCCCTCTGACAGCAGACAGGAGCAGAAAGAAGGCAAGCCTTGGGCCTATACGCATGAGGTGAAGGTGACCCTGAAGGAGCTGCGAACTGAGCTTGAGTGGCAGCCCACCTACGCTGGTTTTCAGACAGCAAGGTGGAGAGGATCGTTCTGGACGGAAAGTCTACAGATGCTCGAGGTGGAGCACGCGGGCTCGAGTCTAGAGATAGCCAGCAGATTGGAGAACGACCTTGTGGTTAGATCAGAGGACCACACCATTGGTGGGACTCTGGATCTATCTATTTTGTATTGTGTCCATAGTTTTGGACGGAAACATATTATTTTGGTGTCTTCTCTATCTGGCTGGTTCATTGTCTAATGATGAGTCTGCACACCTATTTTATGCACAAAAGTTAAGAAGTTTCTGATTCCACACCCCACACCACACTATGTGAGCTCCTGGGCATTACTATAAGTCTTCCGCTGTGTGTACCTGAAGGAGATGGAGAGAGTGAGAGCTAGAGAGAGTGAGAGAGTCGATAGCTTGAAAGCTGTAGTTGCAAAATAGAGTGTAAAGAGTACAACACAAAGTAGAGTTGATAAGGTTTTGTCATAGTGACAAAACCTTAGTAGTCACTAACCATAGTTAGTGAACTAACTGCAGTTAGGGGGAAAAACCTCTAAATGAGGGAAAAGTGCCCCTAACTAACTTATTATATTACATTGGTCACTGCTGAATTATATCTATAATTCCAACACCCCCCTGCAGTGCCAATGTCATGTACAAGGCTGATCAATCACCAAACGGATATAAGTTCAGGGCACTGCGAAATGCCTCGAACTTCTCACGTGGTAGTGCTTTGGTGAAAATATCTGCAACGTTGTCATGTGTGGACACAAAGATCATACTGATCTCTCCTGCATGCAACTTCTCTCTGACGTAGTGATAGTGAACCTCAATGTGCTTCGTGCGAGCATGAAACACTGGATTCTTTGCCACTGCAATGGCACCTTGACTATCAGTGAGAATTGGAGAAGGACCCTCCAAAGACAGATGAAGATCAGCAAATAAACGTCTCAGCCAGACACATTCAACTGTTGCTGTGAAAGCTGCCCTGTACTCAGCTTCACATGATGAGGTAGCCACTGTAGATTGTTTCTTGCTCAGCCATGAAATGCAAGATTTTCCCAAAAAGAAACAATTGCCACTAGTGGACTGCCTAGTGTCATAATCACCAGCCCAATCTGAATCACTGTAGGCATGCATCTGCAAGTCACCCCCCCTGGGAAATAGTAAGCCAAAAGACTTGGTGCCTTGCAAATAACGGAAGATGCGCTTAACTGCCTGCCAATGCATAGTTTTGGGGCTGTGCATGTACCTGCTCACCTGAGATACTGCAAACTGAATATCAGGCCTAGTATTGCAGAGATATATGAGGCATCCAACAGCTTGACTGTAAAGTGTGGCATCAACTGATTCTCCTGCATCATGCATTGTGAGTTTCAGCCCCGGTTCCATAGGAGTAGATATGGGCTTACACTCTTGCATGTTAAATCTGTCCAAAAGTTTCTGAACATACTTGGACTGAGACATAACAGTGCCACGTCTCTCATGAGAGAACTGGATCCCCAAATAAAAGTGAAGCAGCCCCAAATCTGACATATCAAAGTGGGTCTGCAAATCAGTTTTGAAATCTGCAATTTTGTTGTCATTGGACCCTGTGAGCAGTAAGTCATCAACATAAAGAAGGATGACTAATATTTCCCCCCCATCCATCTTAATGTAGAGGGTGCTCTCAGTAGGACTATTGTGCAGCCCCTTGCTGGTCAAAAAGGCATGTATCTTGGCATACCATGCACGAGGGGCCTGTTTCAGCCCATATAAAGCTTTATTAAGCTTGCAGACTTGAAGTGCATTTGCTGTAATTTCAAAACCCGGAGGTGGTTTGACATACACCTCTTCCAGCAAGTCCCCATTTAAGAAGGCTGTTTTGATGTCCAACTGATGAACATTCCACTCAAAATGTGCAGCCATTGCAATTACTGATCGGATGGTGGTCATCCGGGATGTAGGAGCAAAAGTCTCCTCATAATCTATGCCCTTTTTCTGAGCATAGCCTTTAGCAACCAGCCTGGCTTTATATCTGTCAATGGAGCCATCTGGCTTCCGTTTGACTTTAAATACCCATCGTGTGCCAATAGCATGTTTACCCTGTGGCAAGTCCACAACATCCCAAGTCTTATTTTTTGCAATGGACTGCAACTCATCGTGCATGGCATTCATCCAATGCACATTACCTTGTGCCTCTTCAAATGTGGCAGGTTCGTCTTCATCAAGGAGAGTACCTGCATATGCTGATTCCACTGAATTAGCACCTTCCATGTGCCTTGCTGCACTGCGAGTCCTGCCAGGTAACGGAGCATCAAGTTTACTCTCCCGGAGAGTCTGTAACAGCCAGTTTGGGACTGTTTTTGCTGCATGTATGTCTGCAATTTCTTGCTGTACCACTTGTTCCATTTCCTGTGGAGGAGGCATGACATCCCGTGGCGGAACTGAAGCATTTGAAGGTTGCTGTAAATTTTGATTTGGATCAGAAAAATCAGCAGGGGAACCCAAAGCAATGGGTAGCAACCCTTGAAAGACATCCTCTGAAGGTGAAGGCATTTGAAAATCAGCCTGAGTGTGAGCTGAATTTTCAGAAAATATCACATCTCTACTTACAATGATTTTGCGTGTAGCAGGATTATAGAGACGATACCCCTTGCTTTCTGCACTGTATCCAACAAATATGCATTTGATGGCTTTATCTGACAATTTGTGCCTAAATTCAACTGGCACATGTGCATAGGCAAGGCATCCAAAGACTCGGAAGTGATTCACTGAAGGCTTCCTGTCATTCCAGACCTCAAAAGGAGTTTTTGTTTTTAAAGCCTTAGTGGGAGCCCTGTTCAAAATGTAATTGGCACACATCAAACCCTCTAACCAGAATTTATGAGGCATGTGTTTGCTTTTCAGCATACATCTGTCCATCTCCATGAGGGTTCTATTTTTCCTCTCAGCTTTGCCATTTTGCTGAGGGGTCAGCCTGACTGTGAGCTGATGCACAATACCCTTTTGTTTGAGAAAAGCATCAAATTCTGCAGATAGGTATTCCCCACCTCTATCCGTGCGTAATGTCTGTATTTTGAGCCCGGTTTCATTTTCAACCATGGCTGAAAAGTGTTTAAACACTGTGAACACTTCAGATTTCTTTTTCAGTCCATAAACCCAAGTAAAATTGGAGTAGTCATCAATAAATGTGACAAAGTAGAGATGACCACCCAATGAAGGAGTCCTCATGGGACCACAGACATCACTGTGTATAAGCTGCAATTTGCGAACAGCTTTAACTGAACCATCCTTCTTGAAGGGAAATCTATGCATTTTACCTAAAATGCACCCTTCACAGGCATGTGGAGGAGGTATCTCAAGAGGTGGCAATGCATCAACCATTGAAAATTTCTGAAGTATCATTAAGCTGTTGTAATGCATGTGGCCATATCTGGCATGCCATAATTCTGCATTTTGCATGGCAACTGTAGGGGTAGAAATTGCCAAAGCATGAGCTGCTCTTTTCTGAAAAATATCAAGTTGAAAAAGCCCACGCAGCAGAGTACCAGATAACATTAAGGCATAGTTAGCTTCCCTGTCCCGGACAGCACATTTGTCATCCTCAAAGATGACCTGAAATCCTCCTCTGTTAAGAGTGGACACTGAAAGGAGATTTTTGGTTATGCCAGGCACATATAAGACATCAGAAAGTCTGAAAATTGAGCCATCAATTGCAGTGAGCTCAACTTCTCCTGTGCCACGTACTGAATATGAGGAGTTGTTGGCACAAGTGACTTTCTTACCAACAGGAGGTGGATGTAAGGAAGTAAAGAGACACTTCCTCGAAGTGATGTGCTTGGATGCACCGCTGTCAAAATACCATGTGTTCAGTGTTTCATCAACACTGAAAGCAGATGCATCTGAAGGAGAGTCAAAACTGCAAGTCAAAAATGCATATGTATCATCACTGCAAGAAGCTGTACTATCCCGAGCATCTGGAACAGCCAACCTAGAATCAGAAATGCAAGATAAAAAGGCATAATCTTGACCAACAAAGTTGGCTGCAGCATCCCCACTGTCAGATGCACAAGGGGCTGAATCTGAAACAGCCATTCCTGAGCTGTTTTTCTTTTCTTTTGCAATCCTTTTCCTGCATTCTGCTATGTGATGACCGGGCTTTTTGCAGTAGTGACAAAAACCCTTCTTTTTGGGCTTGCTTGCATCACTTTTAGCCTTTTGTGAAGGCTGTCCTGACCCACTGGAAGGCTGATTTGCTGCTGTTTTTGCCTGTCCCTTTGTTTTTGATTTGAATTTTGAGAGCATGGCTTGTTCACCTGCACGTGAAGCCAAATTTTTCCTGGTCTGCTCTTCCTGAAGCAGAAGTCCTATCAGCTCATGAAAAGAAAGGGGATTTGCACCCCCCCTCAATGATAAATTCAGCGAAGTATGAAAGCTGAGATAAGACTCAGGAAGAGAATTCAGAGTGATTGTAATCATCTCTGAATCACGAATAATTTCATCTATGTTTAACAACTGCTCTCTGAGATCCTGTAGCTTAGTGAGGTGGGCTGACATGGAGTCACCCTCCTCCATATGTGTATTGCTCAACTCTCTTTTTAAAAAAGATACCCTGGCATCATTCCGTGCTGCATACATGCTTTCCAAAATATCCCACGCTGCCCTGGAGGTCTTACACGACTGGATATGCGGAATGATTGATCTTTTCACTGAAAGAGAGATGCAAGACAAGGCTAAGGCATCCCGTGAATCCCATCTCTTTTGCTCAGGAGTATTGACTGTAGCTGCACCAACAACTTGTCCTGCAGCTGCACCTTGGGCACGACCTCTTCCACCTCCTTGGTGAGGAGGGGTAGCAGGTGCAATATCTGCTGGTCGGATTTCATCCCCATTGACATAATCCCATAAATTGCGAGAAATCAGAATATTACGTACCATGAAACTCCAGAGGGAGTAGTTGGTACCATCCAATTTGTCTTCCTGAGAAAGACCACCGAACTGAAAATCATTCTGATTTTGATGGGCCATATCTGAAAAAGGAATTGAAGCAGATACAAAGCTGAATTCCCTTACTGGGAAGAGAATGCACAACTCCCAAAAACCACACCCAAGCACGGGCTGTATATGCAACTTAGATTTCTGCACTTGAGCTGTCAGAAATCTGTCCAAGCATAAAACACTCTCCAAAATCTGCCAAAAGTGTTCCAAACACTCCAAGAAAGGCAGTATGTACTGAATACTCCAAAAAATGCTCCCAAACACAAAAGCCCCAATTTGTGGCTAGAAATTGCAGTCAGAAAGGGGTAAAAAAGCTAAAAGCCCCAAATCTGGAATTTTAATACAAAAGCCCCAAATTTCAGACAAATCTGCAATTTTGCTCTTGATATAGCTCCAAACTTGCCCAATGATTGCAATGACTGCAATCTGCAAAAATGCCCCAAATGTACTCCAAAACAACTGCACCAAACTGTAGTTTTCTGCAAGAGAAGCCTGTCAAAGAACACCCGAGGCTGACAACAACCGGTCTATATCTGCAAGTACAGATGGTAAGTCCAAACTGTACGGTCTATACTGATTGGACGTTCTGTACGGAAAGTACGGAACAGGCCGTGCAGTACGGGAAGTAAGAGCTGTACGGTCGACTTGTACGGCCCTGCGCAGGTACAACGAGCAGATACGAGAGCTCCACGACAAACAGGTACGGCGAAGTACGGCTGCAGGTACGGCGAGGTACGGCTGCAGGTACGGCGCAGTACGGCTGCAGGTACGGCGAGGTACGGCTGTAGGTACGGCGAAGTACGGAAGCTCGGAGCTGTACGGCAGGCGAAATCGTACGGCAGGCGTCAGAATTCCGTACAGTCGTACGGACTGTACGGGCAGATTTGTGTAGGTATGGCGCAGTACGGCTGCAGGTACGGCGAGGTACGGCGAAGTACGGAAGCTCGGAGCTGTACGGCAGGCGTCAGAATTCCGTACAGTCGTACGGACTGTACGGGCAGATTTGTGTAGGTTGAAAGTCGAGGCTGAGGTTGAAACTAGAGGGAGCAAGGAGCACCAGGCTCTTGGACTGGCTCTGATACCAAATGAAGGAGATGGAGAGAGTGAGAGCTAGAGAGAGTGAGAGAGTCGATAGCTTGAAAGCTGTAGTTGCAAAATAGAGTGTAAAGAGTACAACACAAAGTAGAGTTGATAAGGTTTTGTCATAGTGACAAAACCTTAGTAGTCACTAACCATAGTTAGTGAACTAACTGCAGTTAGGGGGAAAAACCTCTAAATGAGGGAAAAGTGCCCCTAACTAACTTATTATATTACATTGGTCACTGCTGAATTATATCTATAATTCCAACAGTACCCTCTGTTGGGTCATTTTTAACACTAATATCCAAGTACACATCCTTACTCACAGGGGAAAAATGTTGCTGCAATTTCTAAAAGGTGATCGGCCTTGGGCTCTCATGATTCAATCGCTAGTCACACATATCAGTACTCCTGCTTTTGGTCATTGGCAACCCACTCAGTGGGATTTCTTGTTGGGTGCATTGATGGCACTTTGCATGGCTGCCCTACGGTCTCCAACTTGCTTCTTGACTTGAAGCATATTCTGTCTCACCTGGAATGGCATGGTCGACAGTCTTTGATGGGTAATTCCTTGCGGACTGAAAGCATTCACTGGTCCAAAGTTTTTTCGTCCTCCGCTTGCTTGACAGGAACCTCGCCGTTCTTACTTTATTTCTTTTAAAGGGATCAATATTGTTGCTGATGTTATTCATGATGATGACTCTATGCTTCCCTTCTCTCTTGCAGCCACACAGTATGGTTTGGGTTATCGTACTTTGTGGCAGCAAATCACTTGTATGCTTTCCCCTTTGGTTCCGATTCCCCCTTTGGAACTGCAGGATCGATTAGAGGATAGGACATTGACTTCTGTGGGTCCTCCTCTCGTCCTTTGAGGCTATCTCAGATTACTGTGCCTGCATTATACAAAATCCATTTGCCTCAACCCTGTGTTTCAGAAAGGGGTAATTCTCTTTGGTGAATGCATCAACCTGCTAAGTGGTGGAGAGAAAGACTCCGGCAACTTTGGCGACATCTTTTTTTATGACGAGTGCTTCTAGGAATTTTTCCATCTGGACAGTTGCTAGCTCGTAGGCACATTGCTCTTGCTTTATGGTGTCTGATTTCTCAAAAGACTGTGCCTCATTTATTTTGGCATTGCCCGTCTTTTCTGTAGTTTCTGGATTCTCTTCAACAGAGGCTACGAGCAAGATTCCCAACTCTTCTCTTCGGGAAATTTTTCTGGCTCTTTGGTTTTCATCCACAGCGACCGGAGTTTCATCTTTTCTTTGTTTGGGCTTGCTATTGGGCACTTTGGACTTTATGGAAAAACCGCAATTGTAAAGTCTTTAGTGATTCCAATTTTTCTTTGTTTGCTTTCTTTAATCGTTCTCTGCAGCAATCTTTCTTTGACTGCTTGCAGACTCGCCAGATAGATCAGGATGTATATTTGGCTTATACTGAGATCTTCACTTGATGTATTTTCTAGCGCCTCTTTTCTAAGGTGACTATTCTTGTAATATAATTAATCAAAGTTTTCACTAAATAAAAAAATGTGTGTGTGTGTGTGTATGTGTACTATCTATCTATCTATCAATCTATCTATAACACACACACACACACACACATTAAGGTAGATAGATAGATATGTTAGAAACATGGTGAAGGGGGAGAGAGAGAGAGAGAGAGAGCGAGTTAGGGTGTGAGGAAATAATGCTCAAATGAACACATGAAGAAGGCTTTCATTCATTCATCAAGTGTACCAAGACAAGTGAAGTACACTCCTTCATGTATGTGCCTTGGAGAGGGTAGTTAGTCAACATCCGACCACCACGGTTCAGATGTATGGGACACATTGAAGGAGCCCAAACATGAGCATGTCAGTTGGAAACTACTAACCTTGTGCCAACCTTCTGCCAACAACTCTGCAATACACTCCTTGCTCCCAGTGAGCTGATTGTACCACTCCCAAAGGAGACCACCTCCAACTAGAAGGTTCCTATATTATGTGATGTAGGACCAACGGGTGATAGTCCACATGCACGTGCTATCAAACTCGCCCTATACCCAAACGGCCCTGAGGGACCGGTGTACGATGAGAACATTGTAGAAATCACAGCGACACTATAGGGCCAAGCTATTTCAAGCGTGCTACTTGTCGATGGTTCCAGTGTAAATATTATGTTTGATTCTATGTGCCGAAGGCTCGGATTCTCCATTTGGGAGCCAATTTTGTTCACGGTACGGATGGCAAATCAATGGCGAGCAGGGCAGTTTAGCCCCAAATCCACTGGTCCGAGAAACCCAAATTTTGCATTGTGCCCTCCCAAAAAGCCCACTCCACCTTGTCATATGCCTTCTCAAAGTCCAAGAGAAGGACTGCCAAAGGCTGAAGACTCCGAACCTGTTTCTAGTGCCTTGTCCCAACCTGTTTCTAGTGCTATGAAAACCTCAGTCCCTGCAAACGTATCAGCCATTGTCAAAGTCTTATCCAGAGGTAACCCTTCTAAATTACATATCTGATCCTCATGGTCTCAAGTCCCTAGGTTTTGTGTTCGTTTTTTGTCTTTGTTCAACATTTACTGCTTGCCATCTTTCATGAAGGCCAATTTCCCGTCTTTCTTGGCATTTTTTACTTTTCCAGCTCAGCCATTCATTTAGAATTGCAGTCGCCAACAAAAACTAGCAAGTAGATTATGCAGGTCGAAAGCCATGACTCAATGGTCTTTCTGCTTCAGTTAGGAAATTTCAACACGGGTGAGCATTAAAATGATATGTGGTACACAGATTTCATGATGCATTTTTTTTCCATAATTGCCTAAGAGTAGAGATTGGGATTTTCTGCATACATGGAGCTCCTTCACTTGCTCCTGCACACTCACAGTCCACGGTGATGGGTATCCTTTGGGGGAGGTGGTAGATACGCAGCAAATCCCCTTCCGCCAACCAACTGGAACACCCAAAGCATGGGGACTTTTTCGCAAGTTCTGTAGAAAATCCCTATGTCTGGTTCGAAGTTTTAAAAGGGTAGAAAGAAGCAAAAGATCTCCATGTGAACAGCAGATCCGATTGCCCCAGGAAGGGGAACTTTTTGGCATATATTATATACTTAAAGAAGTGAAAAACTGGCCACCAAAATAGTAAATGATTAAATGCAATTGTGAAAAAATGAAGTACAAGGAAGTTCTATTTTCAATCAGAGCATCAACAAAGTGAGGCAGAGATCAGAACCACCAAGAGAGGTAGGTTTTGGATCAAATCATGTCACTCGGGGTTACAAGGTCTCTCCCTCGGATTATTAAAAACCTCGTAACCATTTCACCAAAATTATTATGGTGTCCTAGTATTTTGAAAGTGATTCAAGAAAGCAGGTTGAACACCTTCAGGCTGTCCTGACTAGGTTATAACAGTACCATCTCTATGAAAAGATATCTAGCTCTTAATTTGTAAAATTTAGGTTCACCTTCCTCATATTCAGTATAGAATCCCTTTCACTTGCCAGCCTTCACATGTAATATGGAAAACACTCTAGCTTCAGGCCCCATCTTTGAGTGATCAAGATTCGAATGCGTTTTTACACGTGTTTGTGTACGAACAGAAGTCTATGCTAATGCAATTCCCAATCCACAGGAAGTGGTCAAGGCGAAGCTGATTACAAGACATTGCATGCAAAAAAACTGCGATCACATTGGTGAGCTCCAAACCATAAGGTTTGTCCAATGTCTGATGAAAGGATCTTTACACATAGGCTATTCTAACAATCCAAATTTTTTGCAGATATGCTAACACAGGGAGACTACTGGATCAGGATGGCAGTAATATGATGCCGAATAAACTAACGTTGAGTTTAGACTATAGCTTGAGCATGGTACTTACGAATCCGCCAAACATGCACCACCTGCATCAACTTACCAACCAATGTCTTCATGTGTAAGTCCTCATCATATAAGGTAACATTTTTTCATGCCCTAAGAGAAACCCTGACTATCGAGCTTATGATATTTCATTCTACCTTCTCAAAATGTAGCTCAAATATGCAACACAATGACAAGGACATATTACTAGATCTTATCTCTTAGATAGCACCTTTTAAAAACAACCTCAGAATGTAGTTTCTGCTTCCTCAAGCCTTCAAACATACATCTTTCTACATGGCATTACCTTGGTAGATAACAATCAGATAAAAAAGGTTCAGGTATAGAAACCATCAAACGAGGATTTATGAAGCTAAATCCCATGCAATAGGACTTTCGTTTAAAAAAAATAAAAAATACCTGGGCAACATGGTCAATCTCTGTAAATAACAGAGCCTTTCGTGTATCTGGTATATGGGCTGCTAAGAGTTGTTTCAAATCTGCAAAAAGGCAACTGATTTACCAGTTTTGCTGATAACTGCAAATGACTCCAAATCATAACACCATTGACACAAACTCTTCAAACATCAGACAAAGATTAGTATTGGTAGCCCTTAAAATTGGTGTTTTGACTTTACATCTACATACAGGTCTCTCTCTCTCTCTCTCTCTCTCTCTCTGTGCATCTGAATAAGTCTCTTTTGTTGGATAAATCAGAGCCTAAGGTGTGTGTGACTAAGGTTCTAAGGTTAGAGTGTCAGTGTGAAGGTACTTAATGATGTGTGCACCTTGTCCTTTGTGAAGGGTCAAGAGTCAATTGACCTTGAGTGATTATAGGAGATGAGGTGTCATAGGGTGTCACTAGCTTCTATGTGATTCATCATTGGTCAGTGGTATGTCATTAGGTTATATGTGATTGGTCAGTAGACATAAGAAAATGTTGCCCTCAGCCTATAAAATGAGGCGGTTGTAATCAGTTCATTCACAATGCATTAAAACAATTCCAGATTGCCTCGCATCTTCTCCTCTCTCCCACCATCAAATTCCAACATCTTTCTTGGTGGAAGACTTCTATTTGGCGCATTTGGAGTAGTAAGCTACCTCTCAAGCAGCAGGTCTTCCTATGGCACTGTTTGGTTGGGGCTCTTCAAGTGGGATCTTTCTTGGCTTCTAGGCGGATCGATTCTTCAGCTTGCCCCACTTGTTCTCATCTACGGGAGACGGTCTTACATCGATCTTGGACCTCTCCTCTAGCTCTTGATTTTCTTTCCAAACCAATGACAAGACTTCCCACGATTTCGTTTGGCAAGTAGTTTTGGTTGTTTGGCAAAAACGTTGCTATGCTGGACTATGATCACTTCTTCTCCTGGGGTTGCTAATGGGCTCTCTGGCCATTGTGTGGTGCTTGTACCAGACAACTATATGAGCACTCTTTAATGGATGTGTTTCCCTATTTTGAGCTTCCTTGTTTTGATCTCTTCAAGATGCTCATGAGTCATTCCCTTGGAGATCTTCCTCGGGCCCACAACTGGAATTCTTGTATTGATGTTTCTAGTTTTGAGTAGTAGCTGTTCCATTTTGGACAACTATGAATGTATATTTTCTTGAATGAAATATCTTTCTTACAAAAAAAAAGTGTGTATAATACACATACATGTATGTGTGTGTGTGCGCATGCGCGCGCGTGTGTCCGTATCTTGCCTCCTTGGCGCAACTTTGAATGTACATTTTTCTTTGGTGATCCTATGTTTTCTCCTTTTGTTTTCTTTCGTCATTCTTTGCAAGAATCACTCTTTGATTGCCTGCAAACTCACTACATAGAAAATTATGTATATTTGTCCTACATGGAGATTTTCTCTTGATGTACTTTGCCAGCTTCCCAGATTTGGGATAGATTTCTTGTAATATAAAGCATTCAGGGTTTTCACCCCCCCCCCCCCCAAAAAAAAAAAGCGTGCGCGCATGTATGTATGCATGTATGTGTGTGTGTGTGTGTGTCGCAATGTATCTGTTTTTGAGTTTTTTACATTGGGCTCTAGTTTGGAGTCTAATGTCAGTGTGTGGGAGACTTCCCATCTTGTAAATTTATGAGAATATAGATACACTGGATTTTACCAAAAAAAAAAAAAAAGTGTGTCGCGGCAATCTGTGTCTGTATGATCACTCATGTTTCTCACTTGCTGCGGCTTCGGTTTCCCTCTATCAGATTTGGGAAACTCTTCTGGATGTTTGGATGCTTCTCATCCCAGATGTCTCCATTCCTCCTTTTCTTTCACTGGACTCGTTTTTGGATACTCTGGACTATTTGGACACAGAGATTGCATTCTAGGATGGGACAACAGTTTCCTCAGGCATATGCTTTCTTCAGAATGTCCCTCAAGCAATCTTTATATGATAGTTATGCTGCGAGGGACTTGGATGCTACTAGCCTTGAAGTGTTTTCTGACTGTTTTTGGGTTTTTCCATTAGGCTCTCTTTTTGAGTCTAATGTCATGTACATTGATCTCATGTTAATAATATAGTCAATGGCTTCACAAAAAAAAAAAGTGTGTGTGTGTGTGTGTGTGTGTGTGTGTGTGTACAGAGTGTGCATGTGTGTGTGTGTGTGTTGGGGGGGGGAAGGGGTGTTGTGTGAGAGAGAGAGAAGAAGACCTGCAGCCCTTGCTCCAGCCCTCCCATCAGCTCTTTAGCCTCCTCAGACAAGCCCGTCTGCCTCGGCTACCTATTGCTCTAACTCAGCGACCCAAAACAGCTGTTTGGCGTCATAATTCCCTGCCGTACGGGCCTGCCATAGTTCCGTACAATTCCGTACAGGTGTACGGACCTGTACGGACATTTTCGCCCTGTTCAGGCTGCTGCTGCCGGCTCGTTTCCTGCTCCTGGATTGCTGTTGTGCCGGGTTTGCTTACGGGCTGCTTCTAAGCGCTGGTTCTGAGGGTTCTCTCTTCCTCCTTTCTCTCCTTTTTGGTTCCTGGGTCTTGTGTACTCTTTCCATCGCCAGAACTTCTCTTTTTTCTTTGATTTCTAGTTCATCTTGGATCTTTTTCTGGTTTTTTCTCTTTTCCTTCTCTAGAACTTGTCTTTTCTTCTCTCTAAATCCCTAAATATCTCTTTCATCTTCTTCTCCTTGCAAATACACTATTTCTTTCTTTATTGTGGGCTGTTTTTTCGGGACTGTTTTCTCTCTTTTATCACTTTACAAGTACCCCTTTTTTGGGTTCCATCTTCTTCAGAAGACATGGCTGAATACTCTTATGAAAAAACTTTTCAAAAGGATCGATCGGCTCAATGCAAAAAGCAAAAGCAGGCTGAGGGTCAGCATGACCCCGTGCATGATTCTGTTGAAGCACAACTCGTCTATGATGTCATGCACGAAAGATTTGCAGACACCAAGAAAGAGTGGAAAGACTTTGTTCCATCGATTGGTCTCATGGTTGAAGTGGATGAAATTGTGGATCCAGTTAGAGAATATGCCTAAAATGCAATCATTTTAATTTTCCCAGGTCGGATGACACCTGTTGCAGAGGTAGGCAATTGGCTGACCTAAACACTGGCTAGCTCGTTTGTTCGTAAGGTACACTATGCAGCCAGAGGCTTTTTTGAGGTCATTATGGTAGATGAGGTTCACAGGCAAATGCTTTTGGAACATTCGCCACTCTTTTTTGGGCAGCAAATGGTGCACGTTTTCCCATGGTCCCCCATGAGGGATTATCAGGCTCTGATTCGACATCGATGTCCGGTCTGGGTTGAAGTTGTAGACTTCCCGCAATGCATGGCTTCACTATTGCCTAAAATTGCAGCAACTTTAGGCAAAGTGGTTTGCCCACCGCGGCCTAACAGCAACTTTAATCGATTTTGTATTCTCTGGGATACTGATAATCCCACACCGGAGCCTTATTCAGTCACGGTAAACAATGTTGACATGGGAAGTGCATTTTATAAATTAAAATGGGGATTATTTGTAGGGGCTTGTTTTGAATGTAAAAAATTTGGGCACATGGCTTCGCAATGTCCAATGAGTCAACATAAAAAAGTTCTTTTGGCTATTTGGGTTTCATCCATCCAGACTGGAGTTTCATCTTTTGTTCGTTTGGGTTCACTACTGGGCACTATGGACTTTATGGACATATAGGAATTGTAAAGTCTTTGGTGATCCTACTTTCTCTCTGTTTGGCTTTTTTAGGTGTTCTCTGTAGCAATCTTTCTTTGATTGTTTGCAGACCCGCTGCATAGATGATGAGGTCTTTTTGGCATATACAGAAATTTTCAGTTGACATAATTGTAGCACCTTATTTTGAGGTTGCTACTCATATAATATAATCAATGAAATTTTTCACCAAAAAAAAAAAAGTGTGTTTTGCTTCTGTCACATATCTTCCTTCATTGGGTTCACCACTTGTTTGTTCTTTGGACTCTACCCTTCTGGTTTCTGGTCCTTGACAAGCTCAGCAGTTTGGGGTCTGTCTCTACTTTATGGACAGGATTTTACCTGCAGCTCAACTTCGTCGTTGGGCTGAAGTTGCAGTGGGTCAGGATTGCCTTTCCTGTCTTTCTGAGCAAAGGTTTTTATTATGCCCACTGCTCTTCGACTGATGTGGTGGCGCGACTTGTTAGTCGTGTTGGTATTCATGGGACTGGTTTCTTTGCTTATCTGATGCCCCGGGATCCGCTTTTTGATCCATCTGCCTCTCTTCTGACTCATTGTCTAGTCTAGATTACCCTCAAAGCGTTGCCTCTGCCTCTTCTTCAGCATCTTCGTACTCTTGCAGCTTTTTTGGAAAGGCCTCTATATGTTCCGAGATGAGAGTTTTTGCAGGCTACCCAGGATGTTCGCCTTTGTATTTTATGGGATATGATGCAACCTGTGCCCTCTACTCTGGATCTTGAGTTGGAATTTGCCCATCTAATGCGCATCAGGCTACATTTTGCCTCTTTTCCTACAGCATGTTATCGGTGCCGACAGGTTGGTCCTTTTGCACGTGCTTGCCCTTCTGCTTCCATGACCGCTCCTCCTGCTCCTTCTTCAACTGTGAAGGTTACTCTTCCTTCTCCTCCGGTTTATGCTAAGTCTTTACTGGATAAGCCTTCTTTTACTGCTCCAAAGCATTACTGGAGGTAGGTAGAAAAATCACAGGCCAATCTTTCTCTTGCTGAAGAAGTTCAAGATCCGACTCCTAGTGAGCATCATCAACCTCCATCTCCTCAAGATATGGATGTGCCCCTTGCAGAGGGGATCATACAGGATGCTGCACATGCTTTTTCTTAGGCTGATCCTCGGAGTGAAGCTGAAATGTTGAGTCCTGCTTTATTAGATGCAACTCTTTCATCGGAGGATACAAATGTTGATCTAGCTCCTTTGCCTCTGATGCCTATGCCAGAGTCTTCTTCTGTTCGGGATGCAGATGTGCCCTTTTCATTGGATTCTTTTCATCCCATGTTACAACAGGTTTTTGACCCTGTGATTCAGAAATTTTGGGTGTCGGGCTATATCAAGAAGAATCACAAGGGCAAAAAACAACTTGTTTTTATTGATGGTGTGGTTTCTACATTGCATCAGTTTTTACAAAGCAATAATCTGAAGCTGGAGGATGTTGTGGTTGATCCTCCTCCAGCTTGATATGTAACTTTTTACTTGGCTGCCTCATGACCTTTTCTCTTAGGCTTTACTTGTAAATTTTTAATTTGTACTTACTGGTGGGTTTTTACCTCTTTTAGGGTTTCCCACACAGAAATATAAGATTTCACAAAAAAAAAAGTGTAACTACATTTCGATCATGCCCTTGATGCATTATATATGAGCCCTTGTCTCATGGGCTATCGACCTCACTTGGAGATGATGCAGATTTTACCCATGCCTCAAACACTCTTGTCTTAGTTCATGATGCTGCCCCCAGATCATTCCCTACGACCCGATATACACCACGCCCCTCAGCTAGGAAGATGCTCCAAAACCCATGGTTTGATGATGAGTGTCAACAGATGAGATCTCACCTCATGTGTTAGCGAGGTTTAGGGCACTTGACAACACTCGAGGTACAACGGATCTCACGCCGCTTGACATGCCAAAAGAGGTCGGCTTTTTTCTCACATAGGATGGATAAGGTGATCCGATCTTTTCGAAAAGGGGACCCCACGATTGCATCGAGGCTTCTCTCTGAGGGGAAGCCACCTATCCCCATCACGGATCCAAGTGTCTGGCATACATACACAACATTCCTCTACAATGTTCCGATCCAGGCAATGGCTAATATGTCCTGACCCAAGCCCACCAACACATCTCTCTTGTTCATCACACAAAATGTGCAAGCTGCCTTGCGTTAGCTCCACAAAAGAAGAACCCAATATCATGAGGGATTGCGGACTCGACCTTTTCCACATGGACAAGAGGTCTTGGCTCCAATCCTAGTGCATATGTTCAATTATGTTGTATGCCATGGCTTCGCACTTGCTTCGAGAACCACCACCATTGTGCCGATACACAAAGTGAGGGACCCGATGGACACTCGAAACGACCGTACTCTCATGATTGGCCACACATTGGCGAAGATTTATGGATCGATACTAGGGAGAGGGATCAGCTCTTACACAGAGGCACAAGGTCAGCGAGCTTTGGGACAAGCCAGGTTCTGGAGAGGGAGCACTCTACCCTTGATTACATTTTTAAACTATTTCTTTTGCCTCCATAACCTTCTTTGATGTGTCAATAGGCTCTACATCTCAAGAGTACATGCTGCTCATTTTCCACCTCCCCTTTGGAGTAGATTTTGCAGGTACTTTTTTCTATGCGCATCCTGGGTCTTGCCCACCTGCCCTTGTCCACCTCTAGATCATGTGATTTGGTCTTGATTTTCCAGATTACACACACACATTTTTTTTGGGTAAGAAGCAATATTCCTTAGAAAAAATATACATTCATAGTTGTCTCAAAATGAGACAGCTACTACTTGGAACTAAAAGCAGTAGTAAGAGACTTCGAGCTAGACCAAAGGAATGTCTCCAAGAGAGACACATGCGCGCACACACTTTCTTTTTAAGGGTGTCCTTTATCACCCATCATGTTTGGCCTCTACATTGACCAGCCTGAGATGGTTATGCAAACACTGGGGAGGGATGGACTCTCTTGCTGGCACACTGATCCGGATATTGCTATATGCAGATGACGTGGCACTTTTGTCTTCATCAGCAAAGGGCCTCTAGAGACACCTTGATGCACTACAGTCCTTTTGTTAGTCCCATGATTTGAAGGTCAACCTTGGTAAAAACAAGGTCGTGATCTTCAATACATCTCGATCCGTTATGCACCGGGCGCAGTTCACATTTGACGGGTTGCTTGTTGAGATTGTTTCATCATATACATACCTTGGGTTTTCTTCTCTGGACCTATCTTCACTATGATAACTGCGATGAGGGCCCGCCTAAGCAAGGGATACGCTTCATTGGCCAGATTAGAGAGGTGGTGCTTCCGCTCACACTTTCAGGATCTGCAGACGAAGGGATTGTTGTTTGACTCCTTAGTCTGTCTAGTAGGCATATGCACCGCAGCCCTTGTTGGGGGCCAGAGCTGTCATATATAGATTGGGCTCGTGTGGAGCGGCTACAAGCCCTCATGCTATCGCGGATGATCCGCAATAAGCCATCTGTCCCTCACCAGATCATTCAGGCTGAGTTTGGGTCATCTCCACTACAGTTGGATGCAGTATTTCAAGTTATCACCTACCTATACCGGGTCAGGGGGTACGGGATTGCACTTCTGGGCGCAACAGATTACTATGGCTAGCATTGTCCTCTTCTATGGCACTATCAGCAGCAGTAGGTGACAGAGATGCAGGTATGCACGCACAGAGAGATGGTTTGAGCGAATTGGGCTCCACATGGATAGACTTGATGGATATTGCATGCAACTAGAAGTCTCCACATAAAATGGCAATAGCTTCACATAAAATGATGAACAAGAAGCCAAAGACAAACTACAAAACCGACTTGGTATTGCAAGACACTGCTACTCACCCCTACCGGGTTTTTTGTAGCTTACAAGACCGTGTTAAGCTACAAAGATAAAAAAGACTCTGCTATGGGCAACAAACACCCCGACTCTCAACCACAAAGGCTCTACGCAAAAAGACTAACACACACAGAGAGACAACAACCTAAGAGCTGGAGAGAACCGCCACCATCACATGCTCCATCGAATGCATGCTCTTCGTGAGCAGTCGGTTATCATGTTGTTTGTGAACAATCCTGCATTTTTTAGCTCTTTGTGAGCTACTAGTTCTGTGTGAACGTTATCTTTGAGACGCTCTTGTTGTGAGCGTATGATGCTATTGTGATTGCTCTTTGTAAGTAGGTCATTGATATAGCTCTTTGTGAGCATTAGTAGATTTCGTGTTATGGTTTTTATGCTTCTCCCCATTTTGGCCGAGGGAGGGCTTGTAGGAAGTTGGTGATTACAAGGTCGTCCTCATGTTTAGCTAATAAACTCTAAGGTTGATGGAGGGGTCGAAAATGGAGGAGACATGTGGGCAGTCTTGCATGCACTATTCTACGTTGTTCTTTTTAGGTGAGCTTTGGTCACCTTGAGAAGCTCTCTTCCTCGGTCGACTCGTGAGTTCTTGCCTCTCCCATGAGAGTTGGTTGTGATGCCTCTTGGCAATGGCGAATCAACAGGTTGTAGGCGACTCTTGGTGGACTTTAATTGGTACGCACACTTCTCCAACAGACCCCGAACCCACTAGCCTGCAAAAACACAGACCAGCCCATCAAACAGTTCAAGAAATGAAAAGGAAGAAGAAAAGAGTCAAGAATCAAGCACAAAGAGCAGCAAAATCAGAATCAGGAGTCGAGGTAAAAACTTCAAACTTCCGATTTCAGATTCTCTAGCACAAGATCCAAGGGAGGAAAAACATGCAGAGCCACATGTCTAGCATGGACTGTTTACCTAACAGAAAGACAAGGGGAGAAAAGGAACGAAAATTAATATAGTGTCATTTGGGCCAGTGCACAGAAGATAGGTGACCAGCAGGTCAAAACTTGTCTAAATACTGCGGGACATTTCCAAGATGCATGATGGTGACATTGAAAACCTACAGAAGATACTTGGGGGCAGCAATGACATGGACCTTAATGCCATGATGCAGAACATACGTACTTCCATGGAAGAGGAAATGAACAAATCGAAGTCAAATATGTATACACAAATGGGAATCCAGATTGGTAAAGTACATGAGGAGATGACCTCCATGGTTGATGCCAAAACTAACCATCACACAGTGATGATCAAAGAACTAGAAAAGCAGGTTGCCAAGCTCAAGGAAGAGAATGAACTTTTGAAAGAGGGGGAAATCCAGCCACCTCTCAATGAGGAGTTGAGCATGCTGAAAACAGAAAATGCAATACTCAAGGAAGAGATGGCTGCCTTACAAATGGCAATACAAGGGAAGCATGAGGAGTTCTTCAAGCAGATAGATAAAGGGCAAGCTGAAATGAAAGAATGCTGAGAGAAGTGATTGCTAAGGGAAAAGCAGCCCCAATAAAGCAGAGCTTATTTCTGATCCCTTACAAGAAGAAAAGAGAAGGAATAGTAAAGCACTGAGCGTTCTCATGGTTACAGGTCTAGCAGTTGGGAACACCACCATGGCAGATGCTGAAGTTTTGATCACTAAGATGGGGGCCAATCTCACCTCCAAGGCAGCTTGGAGGATAGGAAAGGATGATGCACCAACGAGACCTATGATTGTGAGGTTCTGGACACTAGCAGACCGTTCTACCTTCATGAGCATGAGGGCAGCTCTGAAGGGGACTAGAACATACTTGGATGATGATCTCACACTCTTACAACAAGAGCACAAAAGGGAAGGGATGACCCGAGTGCTGGCTGCGAAGCAGGAAGGAAAATGGGCTGTATATTGAGATGGTAAGGTTATCATTCGAGAAAGGATAGAAAGAGGTGGAGGCGACACAGATAGTGCATGACGGTGTCGAGCCTATGAGACAGAGACATAGGGCAGATTGCATATGGCTGTATGAAACGGTAATGGCACTCTCTGGTCCAATCCAGGCGGCTTTTCAGAGACATATACAGATGGAGACATTGTTTTCTACACCGACACACATGAGAGCCTAGAAAGAGGGCTGCCCACAGTGACAAGGTACACCTGGGAGACAACTCACAGGGGAGAGCTGAGGAGAGATAGTGGGGTACGACGTTCTGGAGGAGTGGTTGCTCTCTTCAAAACACACCTGAGACCATTCATATCTGTGGTACGAAAAGAGGAGCATGCACGTCATATGTGGATACGAATACAGCTGCTAGGTACCCAACCGGTCTTCATTGCAGTATGCTACTTCCCCCCGACACATCATCATATGCTCATGAGGTCACTACAGAGGAACACAGCCCATTTGAGACAATACATGATGACATCATAGAGCTCTCCAGGCAGGGAGACACTGTCCTTTTGGGGGACTTCAATGCAAAAACAGCAGATAGGCAAGTGGGCTTACTAGATTTTGCATACGAGAGAGATCCCACGTGGTCCCAGAGCTAGATGCAGCAGAGCTCGGGACCCTGAGACATTCTGCAGATGCCCTAATTAATGTGACAGCATACGGGTGATTTTTACTTGAGTTGGGAGCAATCCATGATCTCATCATCTACAATAGCCTTCAGAGATGGCCATCATCTGGGGGGCGGAGTGTTAGAGGCTACAGCAGCAGCAATGAGCGCAGAAATGAGGACGCCTCATTTAGGACAAAAACAAGTTTGTATTGGTCCTCCTTTTGCAAACCTGACTTTCACGAATTTCTGTATGCATAATCTCTACTTCATCAAGAAAATAACAGGTAGCTGCACAAAAATTCCGGAGTACATTCCAAACCCTTTTCAACCAGAAACTAAAAATTCTGCTTAAATGGAATGATGACAGAAACAACATTTGAAACATTTTACCTGCTATGAGTACATGGAAAAAGCTGATGCTTTGACTAGCTAACGCCAAGTGCTTTGCTGTTATTGATTTTAATCCAGACACCTGCCTTTGCAGTACATGTACTAGGCACGTGTAAGTTTCAAGTTTCATTAAAATTTAAGAAAAATGGACACATATTAGACTTCTATTTAATAGCTTACTGAGATAAAATATAGAAATTGAAGGGATACAACATACAACCTGCATGGCTCCTGCACCGAGGACAAGCTGGCATGTACGGGAATTGAAAAGTTTTAATAGATCTGCAACCCTGTGTACAAGCTCAGCAGCCAAGCTAGGGAGTGCAGTACTGATCTCCACATATTCAGCAACCATCTTAAGGAGTATAAGTCCACTGCGTGATTAAAGCAATCTCTTGCTAAGGGCTTGAATTAAAATTGCTGAGAAGGGAAATTCCACCAATAAACATGCAAGACTGTCTCCATTTACCCCTGTTGATTTATCAAAAGCGTACCTGTTGACCATGTGAAACCCGACACCTCGGATTTGAAGGGTTTTTACGTTTGGCTTTTCCCGACCCTTCTTACTTCTTGCAGCTCCGTCTGCAATTGCACCATCCTCAGTCTGAGCATTAGAACGGGATTTTGAATTCCTGGGCTCAACTCCATTTGCATTGCCGTCACCCTCATGAATAAGAGGTTGAGGACTAATAATATTGTTTGCTGATGTCATTTGTGATTCACCCAAATGCCCCACAAGCTCTGATTTCTGGTATTCTTGATGTTCTATACTTTCAACTGTAAGTTTGGAGGACACAACAGAATCAAAATCATGCCTTGATAATCTCCCCATTGGACTTCTGTTCTTGTCTAGATCAAAAACGTCTTCAACTGATTCACCACTGGCAGATTGATTGAGCAAGTACTCTGACTTGTCTGAACCATCCAAAACAGGTGACTTTTGGGTTAATAACTTCCCGTTTTTCAAGTGCTCCTTCTGAGTGAACATATCCACAATTGCCTGAAACTCATCAGGTGCATCAATGCTGACCCATGTCTCTTGTTCTAGCACAGCAGAGATCTTTGACATCTGGGAGGGCAACGATTGGAAAATCTAAGTGTAACAAGAATAAAAATATGATTGCCCCAAATAATACAGCACTCATGGCACGAATACGTACACGTATGTTGTGCTGAACATCAACAAAAGCCTTGGATTGTGAATGCAAGGTGCCCCTTATGCTTGACGCATAGCGACCCCCAATCTGCCATCCACAAACAGTCATGCCACATCTAAAAAGGCCATGATACCATCAAAGAAACTCAAGCCAACTCATAAAGAAGCAGACTCATAAACCCATGCTGAAAAGATGCTAACAGACAGAATGTTCCAAGTAAACAAAGGAAAAAATACCTTCTCTGTAGCCAGCATGAAGATTTGAGTGATATTATGAATGTTGACAAATTCCTGTAATCGCAGTTTAGGATGAATCAAAGCACGCACACCTAGCAATTTAGCCCATCTCTCATGAGCAGCATGACAGGCTGCACACACAGCTTCCGTATTCTCACGAAGAACATCTGCCCTGCATTTGCAGACCTTTCTCTGAGCAACAGCATGTTGAGTAGAGATCTTCGTACATTTGCAATTAACTTACCTTGACTGGCTTGCAATTATTTGGCACTTCTCTATGTGTCTACGATGCATCAAAGTTTTTAATTCCTCATGGAATAAAATAACCAAATCAAAAGAGCAAATCTGTTCATATGCTGCGAAGAAAAGTCTATGACCATGCAAAGTACATATACATCACACTTCAAAAATATCATCGGAAATGCAAATACAACAATTCAAGTATAGCATGAGCAAATACTTTTCTTCAGTGATGCTTTCAGTATCCCTGCAAGTTAGCACTCACCCTACCACGTGCTAGAGAGACTAATAGAAACACCCAGGTTAACTTTACTGGGTTTGTACGTCCAAACATGAAATATAAGTAAGAGCTCCTGCTAGAAACAGGTGACTTACTGCAAAACTAAACATTAGGGCAGCCCCAGAAAATTCCCACTTTAAATACCTGAAATTTCTTGAGATAGATGTGGGGCTGGGTGCTTCCATCCCCCTGATTAGCAATGATCCATAGTAAGGACTAGCCTTCTCAGATTGAACAGGGAGAACTGACTGCATTTGGTCTTCTTGAGCAGCCTCTGCAGCAGCAGCAGCTGCTGCACCAGATGCAAAAGCCGCTGCCACTGCAGCCTCTGCATAGCTGCCATGAAGCCCTCCAATGATTTGTTCTATTATTTTGCGAATCTCTGCAGCACGCAGTAAACGGACCTACAAGGAGAAACCCACACAAAAAAACATTGTTAGTCAGCCACTTCTGCATGTGCCAAACATGTGTGTATGTATATAGATATGTATACAGTATATATGCATCACACACGCACACAGAGGTTTTTTTTTTGGGTGAAATCCAGTTGCAATTATATTACAAAAGAACAGTCCCAAAGAAAAAGGACAATCAACTACAAATATCAGAAGACATGATTATATGACAAAAAGGCTGGATAATCTAAGTCTCATGCCTGTAGACAATCATAAAATGATTGTCATAAAGATGCACGGAAGAACTACTATTTAGCGAGAGAGGGATCAACAAAGACCCGATGATTGCAGTCCTTCCATAGGGTCCATAGTGCCCAGTAACAAAAGAGAAGATCATAGCCCTGCCTCATAGGATGAAAACAGCCAAAAATTATTGCCAAAGAAAGCACTAGGGAAACGTGCCTGAAGCCGCTACCACACACACACACACTTTTTTCTTTTTGGTGAAATCCATTTGTTATTATATTACAAAAAACAATCCCAAAGAAAGGGACTAAGAACTACAAAGGACAAACACACACACGTACACGCTAACACATGCCCAAACTTTCATCTCCTACCACGTAGCAAACTGAAAGTGTACAAGTCAAAAATAAGTCTTCCCCTAAGCACCTACTCCCAGTCCCATGTGCCCCCCCCCGTCCACCCCAAAAAAAAAGCACACACACATGCATGCATGTGTCAGCAGGAGACCTACAGCCGGGAACGCAGACAAGCATGCATGCTGCTGATTCTTAGTGCCCTTGTCCCTGTGTGTCTTCTGCATCCCCTACTACAAGATTGCCAAGCAGTAAATACATAGGGGCCGACAAGCATCTCGGCATCCATTGCAAAACCAAACCAATGTAAATAGTGTAGAACGAGGAAAGGTTTGTCGCATACAGCATTCATTACACAAACCCAACTGATGTAGCATGGCTGGTTATGTATTGTTATGTCCACGTCTAGACATAACATGGCCAAATTTATGGAGGTCAAGTTAGCCTAGGGTCATATAACCTAACCTTGAGACAATTAGGTCATAACATGGAGGTAGTCTTAGGGTTGAGACATCCTTGTAATGTGACCCTCAACTCATTTGGGAGCACCGACCATGAGACACGTAGTCTTATGTAGGAGATCTCTAGTTTGAGTTGCCTGACCTCTAACACGAGAGTGTAGGCCATTCTATGGGCTATCCATAGGTGTCAGTCATTCCTTGGTATGTGCCCTGTAGGCCTAGTTACGGTCACTTAGGTCAGTTGGTACAGTTAGTACATGTACCACTTAGGACAGTTAGGACACTTAGTCCAGTTAGAGCATTTAGGGCATATGCCCATGTGCCTTCTCAGGCACGCACCAAGTTGGATATAAAGCTGTAGCCTGTCAAGTGCATTTTTATTGGGTATAGCTCAGAGATCAAGGGTTATAAGCTCTATCAGCCCTGCACGGGCAAGTGTTTTGTCAGTACGGATGTTGTGTTTGATGAATCCTCCACTACGACTTTGCTGGACTGTCAAAAACTGCTGTTAATGCCCCAAATCTCTTTGACAGCTTGATGCCTTTGTTTCCATCAGATGCTCATGATGATGTCACATCTGAGGTTGTACCTCCTCCACCTATTGGTCATATGCAGCCACATGTGCAGCCAGATATTCAGCCTGATATGCCTGGGCTCTTGACCAAGAAAGAGCTGAAATACAGGAGCCCAAAAAGGTCCCCTGTTGGCTCCTTGACACCTTAAAAGACAGCAAACAAAATACTCCTCTGCCAGCCCATACTAGAGCAGCTATCCGGAAAGAGCATGCTAATTGTGTTGCTTGTGCATTGGTTGCTACAGCATGCAATGAAGAGCCCTTATGCCATAAAGATGCCTTTCATAATGATTGTTGGTTGAAGGCTATACAAAGCTTAATTGGATTCTATCTATCAGAATCACACTTGGGAGTTGTGTGACTTGCCTCCTGGCAAGAATGCCATCAGAACTAAGTGGGTTTATAAGATTAAACGAAAAGCTACTGGTTGAGTGGATCGTTACAAAGCCCATCTTATTGCTAAGGGCTATGCTCAGCTACAAGGCATTGACTTTGAGGAGAGTTTTGCCCCCAATTCTAGGATCACTACTATTCACATTGCTATTGCCTTTGCTGCCCACTTTCATTGGGGTCCATCAACTTGATATCAAGACAGTTTTCCTTCATGGGCATTTGCAGGAAGAGGTCTATGTTTTCCAACCTCCTGGCTTTGAGGCTGAAGGTTCTAAAAGTAAGGTCTACCGCTTCAAGAAAGCCCTCTATGGATTGAAGCAAGAACCTCGGGCTTGGTATTCCAGGATACATACTCATTTGCTCACACTTGGCTTTCAGATTAACCCCACAGAGGCTACCCTTTACATCCGCAAGAGTGGGACAGATTTGCTGATTTTGGTCCTTTATGTGGATGACATGCTTGTGACTGAGACACATGCTGAGCAAATTGCAGCTTTTAAGCTTGACTTGCAGAAGACATTTGCTATGTCTGATCTTGCTCTTTTGCACTACTATGTGGGCATCCAATTTGCTAGCAGTGGACAGCTTTTGCGGCGTTTTCAGTTTGAGGATTGCAAGCCAGTATCCACACCATTAGAGTCTGGTTTTCACTTCTCTTCTGAGGATGGCAACGGTGCATGTGATGTCACTCTCTATCAGCAGGTAGTTGGTTGTTTGATTTACTTATGCCATACGAGACCCGAACTACAATATGCTGTCTCAAAGTTGAGCAGATATATGCACAACCCATCTACGCACCATTGGCATGCTGTGAAGTGTGTCTTCACATATCTCAAAGGCACTCAGCATTTGGGCCTCCTTTATAAGGCTGATTCTTCACTTGTGATGCATGGATTCACTGATAGTGATTGGGCTGGCTCTTCGGACACTCGTGTGTCACATAGTGGCAACTGTTTGATGCTTGGTACTTCATCCGGACACCCGTGTGCCATGTAAAGGCAACTGTTTCATGCTTCGTACTTCATCCATTTCTTGGTTCAGCAAGAAGCAGAGTACAGTTGCTACTTCAAGCTGCGAAGCTGAGTACAGAGCAGCTTTTATAGCTACAGTGGAGTGTGGTTGGCTTTGGAAGTTACTTGCAGATCTTTATGCATGTCAAACTCCTCTACCATCATCTTTACTGATAGTCAGAGTGTTTTAGCTGTTGCATGGAATTCAGTTTTCCATGCTCGCACAAAGCATATTGAGGTTCACTATCACTATGTCAGAGAGAGATTATCAGCAAGTGATATTCAATTGTCTTATGTTCCCACTGAAGACAACTCGGCACATCTTTTTACGAAGGCTGTACCTCGACCTAAGTTTGAAGCTTTTAGGCAAGCTTTAAACTTAGTACCTTTTGTGACTTGATCTGTTGTAGTCTGTATAGTCATAGGTTGCTATATCCCTACAAGATGAACATGTGCAACCATGATATTAGATATTCAAGTGTCTTGAGTCATATCCAGGATACTTCAGCCCATACCATGGAGGGGGGTTTGTAGGCCATTCTATGGGCTATCCATAGGTGCCACTCATTCCGTGGTATGTGCCTTGTAGGCCTAGTTACGATCAGTGAGGTCAGTTGGTACAGTAAGTACATGTACCACTTAGGACAGTTAGGACACTTAGTCCAATTAGGGCATTTAGCCCTAGGGTTTTGCAATGTTGGCTCTCTCTTGAGCCTCCACACTCAGTTTTTGCAGCAAATTCATTACAGCATCTCGTTTTTCTCCTTCTCACCTCCATTTTTGAGCTTCCATTGCTTGCCCTAGCCAACAAAGAGGATCCTTAAGGATCTCTGGTTGGGTGGTGTCATACGAGCTTACATCATGTGTGTCCCTATGTCTATGTTCTAACTCCTAATGGTGTTTGCAAGTAGCTTGTGGATAGGAGATTGCATTGTGCATGGTTGTGGCAGAAGGAGCTGTTTGCACACAGCCCTTCTAGCTGTTTTGCTAGATGCAGCAAACTTAACCTGTCTGCGTTGTTTTGGCAGAAACAGGGCTGTTGATGAAAGCTTGAACATTGTACCAAATTGTGGTGGCTTCTAGCAGGCTGCTACGAAAAAACTTTGCTGATGACTTTGCATGTAGGCGCGTGCTCTAGCAGAGGCTGATAACGTTTTGGCTTCATTAGGGTTTTGCTGGAGGCAGGAAGCATGAGCTAATCGACACCTTGCAGCATATTTGCAATGAAACGTGTTTTTTATTTTTGGGAACATTTCTAAATATTGACGACCGTTTGGGTTTTTGAAACACGTTTTTCTAGACGGTGTTTTTGACGCAAAAGGGGTTAAGGTCAATTTTTTACCCCTTTGTACTTCAAATCCCTTGGAGAAGCGGTCACAATTAGCTGCGCTCAGAAAACAGGTCCCATGCAGTCCTCAAGCCTGCACGTCCGTACACCCATATGTTTGTAGGATAATATCATGTTACATGTATCAAGATAGTATCATATCATGTATGTCGTAGGGTAATATTTACATAACGCATTTTGCAACTTGCTTTCAATTTATAATTGTTACTTTCGTGGGCTCACACCTGAGTGTTGAAACATGAGGCCATCATAGTTGATTTTTTTATAAACCTTTGTAAGACTAGAATAAGTCCAATCATACAAATTTAGATTTTTTGTTGTTCTAAAGACCAAAAATCTGCACTGAAAATAAAAGAGAAAATGAAAAAGAAGGAAAAAGAGGTAAACAAAAACTTTTATGAAAAACAAAATGAAGACATACTTAGCAAGCAAAGCAGTCATCAGTGCCCAAGCATAAGCAGCTATACAGGGTTTCTAAAGACCCGCGGAGTCTCTTCAACAAACCCAGTGCTTACTAAAATACGTCAATAAAAGAGAATAAAGAAGAAAGGAAGAAGGTGACTAAGCAAAAATAAACAAGCAAGTCACGAAACAAAATCTTCCCAAAAACAAGAATCTCTCTCTCTCTCTCTCTCTCTCATTCAAAACAAAACCAAAAAAAAAAACTAAATGGACCCTTTACACTTATTCAAAGAGGAAAAATTACAATCCTAACTTAGAAAGCACAAGCATACTCAATCAAACTCTCTTTTGAAACTTAAAAAAAAACGGGCTATTCAACTATGTGCTTTTTGTTGATTATTGGAAATGTTTTCTTCCTGAGTGATCTGGGTGCCCTTAGTGCATGAAATCATGCATTTTAGGACCTAGGCATGTGTTATTTTGTACTAGGCAAAATAACTTTTATAAAACAGGCACTTGGAAAAAGTTTTGATTCGAAACAGGTTTAGAGAAAATTCTAATCGTTTGCAAACTTCCAAACGTCTAGCAGCTATGCCTTGAACCTTCGTCATCAGTTCTTGGCAAGGCAAAGCTGAGTCTACATGCATGGAAAGGAGGGTGCTTGTGCTTTCTTCTTTTAGGATTTGGACATAGAAGGAGGTGTTAGAAATTGTGACTACTAGAAACCTCTACTTTTCCCCTTGCTTGAGTGGCCACTTGATTTGCATGCATGCGTTGCAAGTTAGTCTCTAAAAGTTGTCATGCAAACGAAGACTTGCATGTGGGTTATTTGGCATACTTTACGGCTGCATACATGTGTCCATGTAGGCGTTCCAGTGCCTATGAGCATGCATGATTGCATGCATGCACGTTAGTACTAGTACTTTTAACATTCCTTTTCCAACACCTAGCGTTCGTTCTAAAAGTACTTCAATTGTACTTTTGGAGGGCTTAACCATAAAAGACTTTCCCTACAATTCATTGAACTATGTGGCTAGCATGCCACCTTTTCTTGCATGTGTCAGAGTTGTAGGCCATCTCCTGGTGGTTCTAGTGATGCCCTATAAGCCATGGTATAAGCCTTGTAGGCATAAATATAGGCACTTGTAGTGTTAGTGCCTTTTAGGCCACCTAGGACACTTAGTCCTAGGTCTAGGTACAAGTACCTTGTACTCTCTATTTTCATTATCCTAGTTTTGACGTGACGGCAAACTCTATCGACTCTTTGTACCTTGCTCTCTCTCTCTCTCTCTTTCTATTCATCCATCCTACAATGGTATCAGAGCCACGTTTGACTCGTCTTCCTGCCCCCGGACTCCCTGCACCCCCTTTCGTACAGTCCATACGACTGTACAGACGATTGTACTGAAAGCCTGCATACAGGCCCGTACTGCACCGTACATCTTCCGTACAAGCGTACGGGAGGTATTGTACCCATTCCGTACTTGCCACGCCGTACTTGCACGTGTGAGCATACATGTGTCCCGTACAACGTACTTGAGTAGCCGATCCGTACAATTGTACAGCTCACCGTACGTTATACTTGCGTTGTATTTGCTTTGGGATTTGGTACAGCCTTTGCACGTGTGAAATCATTTGCAGAGTATTCTCAATATTTGGGGCTTTTCAAGGCTTTTGCTCTCCTTATCTTCCTTCTACTGTTTGAAATCTTCTCAAGCCAAAAGCCTACATTTTGAGGTTCATACTTTGGGACAGGACATTGAGTCAGATTTTCAGACATTGAGTCTTTTCTACACGACATTGAATCAGATTCGCATACATTGGGTCACATTTGCAAAATTTCACCAAAATTTGGGGCTTTTCTGCATTTGCCCTCTTTTTGGCCTATTTGCCCTCATTAAATTTGGGGCTTTTGCCAGATTTGCTGTTTTTGCAGTCAACATTGCCTGCCACAGTCATATTTGGGTCAGATCTGCATTTGCCCTTTGATTTGGGTTAGAAATTTGTAGATATTTACTGTCATTTTTTGGACAGCCAGCTTTTGCAGTGATAGCCTTGAGGCTTTTGGGTTTTCAGGTCTCTTTCAGGGTATCACATTTGCTATGGCTGGGAACAATCAAGATTTATTTGGCGTTCTTCGTGAAGATGATAAGTTGGATGGCACCAACTATCCGATGTGGTCTTATATTATGAAACATATTCTAGTTGCAAAGCATTTGTGGAATATTGCTTCTGGGGTTGATCTGAGGCCAACCAATGCTACAGTGGTTGCCTCTACTGTTGGTCCCTCTGCAGGGGGTACTTCTCCTGATGCCTCATCTTCTAGCACTCGTGCTGCTGCTCTTCCAACTCATGAACAGTTAAGATGGGATGCAAGAGCTGCAAATGGACATTCATGTATTGCTTTATCATGCAAGAGAATCAATATTCCACACATCCGGTCTTGCAAGACAGCAAAGGATGCTTGGGATAAATTGGCTTCTCTCTATCAGATTCGCAATGAAGCTCGTGTTGCATATTTGAGAAGGCAATTACAGGAAGTCAGTATGAATGAAGGTGACTCTATGGATGCATACCTGACTCTATGAATGAAGGTGACTCTATGGACTGCCAGATACATACCAACGGTTTGCTACAACCCTTCGATTAGTGGCCATGGGTAATCCAGACCACTATTCTTTTGATCAGCTAGTTACTTTGCTTTTGCAGGAAGAGCAAAGTCTAGCTAATAGACAAGCCATTATTCCTGATCATGCATTTGCTTCACAGCAGACAGGAAGAGGCAAGGCTTCCAAGCCTATGGCCAAGCCAAAATCTGCGCAGAGCAGCTGCAATTCCTCCCATGCATCTAAAAATACAGCAGATAAGTCAAAGAAGAAAAGATGCAACTATTGTCGCAAGCCTAGACATGACATTTCAAAATGTAGGAAGCGCATTGCTTTGGAGAAAAAGAAAGCAGGATTGACTATTAATGAAGTCAGCATGAATGAAGGTGACTCTATGGATGCATACCTGACAAAGGTCAAGGACCTCATGAAACAACTTGCCAACATTGATGAGGTGGTGCCAAATTCACAGCTTGTCAATACCACATTGAATGGACTGCCAGATACATATCAAGGGTTTGCTACAACCCTTCGGGTAATCCAGACCACTATTCTTTTGATGAGCTAGTTACTTTGCTTTTGCACGAAGAGCAAAGTAGAGCTAATAGACAAGCCCTTATTCCTGATCATGCATTTGCTTCACAGCAGACAAGAAGAGGCAAGGCTTCCAAGCCTATGGGTAAGCCAAAATCTACGCATAGCAGATGCAATTCCTCCCATGCATCTAAAAATACAGCAGATAAGTCAAAGAAGAAAAGATGCAACTATTGTCGCAAGCCTGGACATGACATTTCAGAATGCAGGAAGCGCATTGCTTCGGAGAAAAAGAAAGCAGGATTGACAGTTAATGCCTCACATGCTATTGAATCCCATGAGCCAGCAGATGCTTCACATGCACATGCTCTTCAGGATGATTGGGCATGGGCTGTCCATTGACTCATTTGATCCCTCCAAAGCTGATGCATTCTTTACTACTAATGATGCTCAGTCCTGGTACTTTGATAGTGGTGCTTCCGAGCATGTCACATCTTGTAGACATTTGTTTCACTCTTTAGCTGATGCACCTCGAGGGGGGACTGTCACATGTGCTAATAATGCTTCATATGCTGTAAAAGGAATTGGAGATGTGCAGCTCACATCTTTTTCAAGTCATCCTGTCAATTTGACAAATGTTCTCTTTGTGCCTGGAATTGAAGTCAACTTGATCTCAATTTCAGCAATTGCTACTTCAGGTTTCAGAGTGATTTTTGATGGCTACAGATGCCTAGTATATGATCTTCGTGATGACAATGCCATAGTTCTCACTAGCACTTTGCAAAAGGGGCTTTATCACCTTGATCATCACTCAGCTGCACTTTCTATTGAGGCATTTGCTATTTCAGATTCACAGCTTGCTGAAACTCATCTTTGGCATGAGAGAATGGGTCATCTCAATTATAGAGCTCTTGCAAAGCCACATTCACATCAGATGGCAAATGATGTACCTCAAACTCACACAGTTCCCAAAAAAGTGTGTGAGGGTTGTCTTTTGGGTAAGATGCATCGGTTTCCTCTTCAAAAGAATTGTCCAAAACTCTCACAAAGGAAATTGCAACTAGTACACAGTGATGTCTGTGGCCCAATGAGGACAAATGCCATTGGAGGGTACAGATATTTCATGACTCTCATTGATGATTTCACAAGATATTGCTGGATATATCCTTTAAAAGCCAAATCTGAAGTTTTCTTATGCTTTCAAAGGTGGCTGAATATGGTTGAGAATGAATCAGGATGCAAGCCTGTCACCCTCAACACAGATAGGGGGGGCAAGGATATGTGAAAGGAGTTTGATGCATTTCTGTCTTCACGGGGCATTATTCACTCATGCACTACTCCTTACACTCCTCAACAGAATCCTCTTTCTGAAAGGAAAAGCAGGTCCACAATGGAGATGGCCAGATGCATGCTTAAGGCCAAGTCTTTGCCCAATAAATTTTGGCTTGATGCAATGATGTGTGCCAACTATGTGCTGAATAGATCACCTGCACGGACATTGAAGACTGTTACACCTTATAAAGCATGGAAAGGCAAGAAGCCTTCACTTTCACACATGAGAGTTTTTGGGTCTCTTGCATGTACCATCTCAGCTAAGACATAAGCTTGATGACAAGGCAATCAAAGGCATATTTATTGGTTAGAGCCAGGAGAGCGCATGTACCATCTCAGCTAAGACATAAGCTTGATGACAAGGCAATCAAAGGCATATTTATTGGTTAGAGCCAGGAGAGCAGAGGGTATCAGTTATATCAACCAAATCCTGGGAAGATTATTGTCAGTAGAGATGTAATCTTCACTGAACATTCAGCTTCTCCTCTTGTGGACTGCAAAGCTAAGCCAGATGTTGACATGTTTGATGCCTTTGAATCTTGGTTACCTCTGCCATCCTCAAAAGAGAACTTTGACGAGCATTATGAGCCTCCTGCAGGCCCTCCACCAAGCAATAATCAGCCACTACCCCATGCTGATTTGCAGGTTTCTCTTCCAGCACAAAATGATCCCACTACTCATGATGCAGTCATTGAAGAAAGAGCTGTCAATAGACAGCAGAGGCAAGTTCCCAGATGGCTGGTCACTTTCTTGAGTTTGCACTCCTTGCTACAGCTTGCAATGAAGAGCCCTTGTGCCATAAAGATGCTTTTCACAGCAAAGAGTGGATGGATGCAATGAGAGCTGAGTTACAATCCATTGCCAAAAATGACACATGGGAATTGATAGATCTCCCTCCCGGCAAGCATGCCATTGGTACCCGGTGGGTCTATAAATTAAAAAGGAAATCTAATGGCAGTATAGATCAACACAAAGCCCATCTTGTTGCAAAAGGGTATGCCCAACAACAAGGCATTGACTTTGAAGACACATTTGCTCCCACATCCAGGATTACTACCATTAGATGTGTCATTGCCATTGCAGCCCATCATCATTGGCAAGTGCACCAACTTGACATCAAGACTGCTTTTCTTCATGGGGATCTGCAGAAAGAAGTCTATGTCACACAACCTCCTGGCTTTGAGGTTGTTAATTCTGAAAATAAGGTATGCCGGCTTAGAAAAGCCCTTTATGGTTTGAAGCAAGCACCCACGGCATGGTATGCCAAAATTCATGCACACTTACTATCCCTTGGTTTCTAGAATAGTCCCACAGAACCCACTCTTTATGTCCGTGGGAGTGGATCTGATTTTTTAGTGCTGATTTTATATGTGGATGATATGCTCATCATGGGCCTAGCTACTCAGCCAATTGCAGCTTTCAAGGCTGATTTGCAGGAGATTTTTGACATGTCAGAGATGGGACAGCTCCATTATTATTTGGGCATTCAGTTTGCTCATGTTGAGGGGGGTATCATGATGTCTCAGTCCAAGTATATTGGACAGCTCCTTGATCGTTTTCAGTTTGAGGATTGCAAGCCAATCTCTACTCCAGTGGACCCTGGCTTCAAATTCTCAGCTCATGATGGGAGCCCACTATGTGATATCACTCTTTATCAGCAGGCTGTTGGATGCCTTATTTATTTATGTCACACCAGACCTGACTTACAGTATGTAGTATCTCATCTCGGCAGATTCATGCACATGCCCACTTCACAGCATTGGCAGGCAGTGAAGAGAGTCTTCAGATATCTCAGAGGCACTCAGGATTTAGCCCTCTTCTATGGTAATCAAGGTTCACTTACCATGCATGCTTACACGGATAGTGACTGGGCAGGATGTTCTGACACCAGAGTGTCACATACTGGCAATTGTTTTTTGGTTAGCAATTCATGTATCTCTTGGCTCAGCAAGAAGCAACCAACAGTTGCCACATCTAGCTGTGAGGCTGAGTACAGGGCAGCTTTCACAGCTACAGTAGAGTGTGTTTGGCTTCGACAGTTACTTACAGATCTTGGTATTCGTCAAACATCCTCCACTATTGTCTACACTGACAGCCAGAGTGCTTTAGCCATTGCGCGTAACCCACTGTTTCATGCACGTACCAAGCATATTGAAGTTCACTATCATTATGTTCGGGAGCAGTTGTCAGCAGGAGACATAGAGTTGTCCTATCTTCCCACAGAGGACAACATAGCAGATATGTTTACAAAGGCACATTCTCGTCCCAAGTTCGAAGTCTTCCGACAGGCTTTACACTTGGTTCCCTTTGTTACATGATCTGACATCCCTTGTACATTCATAGGTGGCTATATCCTTTTGGATGAACAGGTGCCACCATGACCAGAAAATACCAGGTATTCTGAGACGTTTCCAGAGTACTTCAGCCCATCCCATGGAGGGGGGTTTGTAGGCCATCTCCTGGTGGTTGTAGTGATGCCCTATAAGCCATAGTATGTGCCTTGTAGGCATAAATATAGGCACTTGTAGTGTTAGTGCCTTTTAGGCTACATAGGACACTTAGTCCTATGTGACACCTAGGACACTTAGTCCTAGGTCTAGGTACAAGTACCTTGTACTCTCTATTTTCATTATCCTAGTTTTGACCTGACGGCAAACTCTATCGACTCTTTGTACCTTGCTCTCTCTCTCTTTCTATTCATCGATCCTACAAGAGTCATCTGTCTATACATGCAACCCTTGCATGTGCACTTTCTAAATCTATGGCTGCCTCTACTGATGGAGATATCATCACCAAAGAGTGTGTTGGTGTGATGTGTTGGTGTGAAGTACTAGGTGATCTAGTACTAGTTCATGTGTGTGACTAATATGTGAGTGCCACGTGTCGTTATAGGACTCGTCCCATATGCACTTGCTGCAAGGGGTTGAGTGAGTAGCCTATGTAAGGCTTGTACTTCACTTATCTTGTCATACGTGATGAATGAATGAATGCCTTCATGTCTTCATTTGACCATCATTTCCTCATACCTAACCCTCTCTCTCTCTCTCTCTCTCTCTCTCTCTCTCTCTCTCTCTGCTTTTTGCATTCTTAGCAATTAATACTCGGCAAGGGCCTAAGTGTGCCCTTTGCTTTCAGCCCACAGTGGCTTGTATGGGTTACTTATATTTTGTACTTTGTCTCATAGACCCGCGAGGTCTCCCAAAGACGTTGATACACCTCTCTCTCTCTCTCTCTCTCTCTCTCTCTCTCTCTCTCTCTCTCTCTCTCTCTGTGTATTTAGGCTCAGATTTGACATTATGTACTTTCACTTGCATTATATTGCGTAGCACTTAGATGATATTCGACGATGCCTCTTCTTTGGGGCACGTTGATTTTGTGCTATCTTGTATGCAGAGTTCTTGATGTCCCATGGGCCCATTTTGGCCTCTAGTGGACAATAATACACTTTCTTTCTTTCTTTCTTTCTCTCTCTCTCTGTCCAACCTATCACAGCTTTCCTCAAGGGGGACCGGCAGAGACGAGGGGTCACTTTGGACATAGCCCAGAGAGTCCATAGAGCGAGGAGACCGCGTCCCCACCACAACGTGAGACAGCTCAACTAACACAGATACGAGACATCTTTGCAGCCCACCAGAGAGCCATCAAAGTACCAGGCTTCCGTTTTTTATCTTGTTTTTGAGTCCCAACGCCGAGGCTGACTTGTTTTTCAGTCTGTTCCTGGTACTGAATCGATTAATCTGGCCAACTATACAGTTGCAATTGACTATTTCTATGATTATGACTTTGTTAGCATAAATTAGTACTCAGCAAGGGTCCTAGCGTGCCCTTTGCTTCAGCCCACTGAGGCTTGTATGAGTTCACTTTCTATGTACTTTGTCCCATAGGCCCGCGAGGCCTCCCGTGGACGTTCATCTCAATCTCTCTCTCTCCACCACGTTTCTAACATGGTATCAGAGCCACCTTCAATAGCTGCCACGTCACCCTACCCCTAACCCTAATCAAGTTTTAGCCTACATCTCTCGCCTCAGCCCTGCCTCATTCTACCTCTCCCTGCAGCCTTTAGTCTCCATTTTCTGCCTCCATCACAGCCAGCCACCACCTCATCTCCTGCTGCCTCCTTTGTCCTCTCCTTGCGAATATTTTAGGCGTTCATTTTCCTCTCCTTGCTTGCTGGTCGTCACTTACTTCTGCACATGAGGGTTTCCAGGGCAGAGCTTTTCGACACCCAAGGCAGCCTCAACTTGCTGCTGCTGCAAACCAGACCACTTGCAAGTAGCTCCAGCGCCATACTCGCCACCTCCGAGCAGTTTCCACGCCTCCAAGTGCTGCGTACTGGTATGGCTCTGCATTTCGGAGCATTCTCTTGCTGCTGTGTGCATTTCGGAGCACACCAAGCCTCCGAATATCTGCTGCAGACCTCTACAACAGCCAACTTCTGCTTTGATGACCTGCCGCCTGCGGCAACAATTCGGAGCTGTCCTGCTGAGCCGCCTTCCATATTTCCGACTTGTGTCTGCATTTTGAAGCCTCTCAGCCCTTCGACCAGCTGCTGGAAACGCCCACCGAAGCATTTCTTCAGCCGTCTTACTACATGGAGTTCGTTGTTCCATTTCAAAGCCCTAAACCAGCCGACTCACTTGCTCATGTTTTATTTCAGGCTGCTGCCCGCCGTCACAAAGCCCTCTTCAATCATGACTTCGTTGTCTTCAAGTTCCCTGCTCGTAGAGAAGTTCAAGGGGAAAGGCTTTCCCACGTGGCAAACCAAGATGCAATTGCTGCTTATGCGTGAAGGAGTTTGGGATGTTGTAGAGGATGACCAGGTTGAGTCACTTCATCAACAACACCAAAGGATTTGAGAGCAGTAGAATGCTAAGGCCATTGCCCTCATTGGTCTTTGCTTAGCCGACTCTCTCATCCACATCATGTGGACTTCAAGTCGACATCTAAGCAGATTTCGAATTGCCTCGAGACCTCGTTGGTAATAAAATCACAAACTCTAAAGTCTTTCTAAAGCTCAAGTTTTATGATTTGAAAAGGGAAGAGAGTGATGAGTTGAGTGATCATCTAGCCCTATTTCAATCTCTTGTTTAACAACTCTCAAGTTTGAAAAGTGTGCCTGATGATGAAGATAACCAGGCTGTCCTTATGAAGAGTATGCATGAAATTTCTTGCTTTTAGCAAACTCTTGAAGTCCTTCGTCTTATACTATCACGTTTGATGATATGGTGGCACTCCTCATTGAGAAGGACCATCGCAATAAGCAAGCCTCTCTTGCCTCTCCTGGTTATCAAGCATTTGCTTCCAGAAGCAAATGGAAGACCAACAAGAACATTATTTGCACATTTTACAAGAGGAAAGAACACATTGAAGCCCATTGCTTCAACAAGAAGGAACAAGAACAAGAGAAGCACCATGTCAATCTCCTTGCTGAAGAAGAAGCTGAACCTCAAGAGCCCCCGGAGGAGATACATGCCACTACAGCAGAGGTTCACGGCTCTCTCTTGAGGACGAGCATCCTTTCGACTAGGGTTCGGCTTTCTAGGCCCCTATGCTATGTGTGTTTGTGTAGAGTCAAATAACGGTTCTCAGCCTTGAGTTGTCCCTCTACAATGAATGTATTTGGAGTCAATAAGAGGTACTCTGCCTGGGTTATCCCCCAAAAATTATTGTATGGTTTTTAACTTTTGTTTGATGGTATTGACCACCCAATTCAAAGTAAGGGGGGATGATAAGTGATGGTTTGCCCTTGCCGGTCGCAAGGTGACTGAGAAGTCGCTATCACACGAGAGGTGTTGGATAGTTGGACTTGCTCTTTGCAGAATTGTGGTGGAGGGGGGATCGGTCTACTATTGTGTGTTGGGTCTCACACTCTTTGCTCTGAAGGGGGTATTGGAGATATCATAGCCAAAGAGTGTTGGTGTGATGTGTTGGTGTGAAGTACTAGGTGATCTAGTACTAGTTCATGTGTGTGAGTCATGTGTGAGTGCCACGTGTCATTATGGGACTTATCCCATATGCACTAGGTGCTAGTGTGTGAGTGAGTAGCCTATATAAGGCTTGTATATATATATATATATATATATATAGAGTAGCCTATATAAGGCTTGTATATATATATATATATATATATATATATACAAGCCTTATATAGGCTACTCACTCACACACTAGCACCTAGTGCATATGGGATAAGTCCCATATATATATATATATATATATACCTTTGTAAGACTAGAATGAGTCCAATCTTGTCATACAAGCCTTATATAGGATACTCACTCACACACTAGCACCTAGTGCATATGGGATAAGTCCCATATATATATATACCTTTGTAAGACTAGAATGAGTCCAATCTTGTCATACTTGATGAATGAATGAAAGCCTTCATGTCTTCATTTGAGCATCATTTCCTCACACCCTAACCTTCTCTCTCTATCTCTCTCACCACCATGTTTCTAACATCTACCTATGTCACTCCTTTCCTATTTCAACTACCAACTATTTGTCCATTTTTCTAGCCTTTGTGCTTGTCATAAGCCTCGACCAGCATACTTGCTCTTTGACAGTCCTTGGTCACTATTGCGTTACCAGACTACATACTACGCTATGTTTCGCAATCTGGTACCACCCAGTCATGGCAGCTCAAAACCGAAAAATCTTCTATGACTAGAAGCTTCCCCAATGTACCATCTGCCACCCCTAATCCGGGTGGCCACCAAACAAAGGAAAAGTTGTCAAAATTTGTTCTCCTACTCATAACTCTCATGTAGGGGGAATTGGTTGTGGCAATCCAAATGCTAGCCACAATACTCATGGTTCAAGCAATGGAACAAAGACCTATAAAAGGAGCAAGCATCACTATTGTGAGAATAAATGTGGAAAAGCAGAGAAGATAAAGGTCAAGGAAAGCAAACAAAGCATGAATGCAAAAGCAGTTGAGCAATGTTCAACAAAGTAACCATGTGTCAAGCAATGTGCAAAAGCAGTCGAGCAATGTTCAACAAACTAATTATGTGTCAGAAGATGTCACACTTGAGGTGGCACCGAATAAATAAGGTGGGGGGAAAGAGTTCTCCATGAGATGTCTGGTGGATGTAAGTTTTATAACCTATATACACCCCTTCTATAAATTTTCAGATGATTAAGGTATCCCTTATGTATAAAAACTTTCACTTGGGGATGGGGGCCCAGTCGATCCCTCCGATGGCTACTCTGGTAGCCATTTGGCAGGACATCATCTGCACATTGCGCGCCATTTGGGAGCGCAGTACTCCAGGCTCAAAAGCGACCATCGAGAGGCGGAAACGTTTCTGCCAAACATGGCCGGTAGTATGGATGCTAGCTCCTGTTTCGGAGTCCCTATAGGCGAGGAGCCGTGAGATCCAGAAACAGATGGTTATTGTAGCTGGCAACCAGCTCTTTTCTTTATTTTCAGCGACAGCTTCTATTGGAAGCTGGTTGTATGGTTTTTTCAAGCATTATTAGAATTTACTTCTTGCCAAAAGAAAAAAGTAAATGACGTCTAAAAAGTTTGAAAACATCATTGTTTTACCTGGATTACATTAAAAACTCCTGTAAGAAGGTGAACAAAGCTTTCAGCTGATAGGCTACGTAACTTGCTTGCAAGAGAAACACCCCCACCTGCAAAAGATTCCCATATTCTGTAAAAAATCAAAACCGGCCTCTCTGTCCATGCTACCGCAGATGTATTTTGTTATTTTTAAAAAAAGAGCATAACAGAGATCAGCAGTAGACCTATATGCAGACGTCAAATGTCTGAACAAACTCCTTACCTTCAATATCACTTTGTCTTTCACTGGATGGAACATCTGTGTCCAGCGGCCTAGTAATTAAAAGGGAAAGCAGCTCTGCCACTACAACTTTGATGGCTGCTTTAATGTCTGTTATAAGAGTATCCCTGTAAACCCTCAAAACTGCCGGAAGTTTTGACTGTACTTGAAGATCAATTACAAGCTCATAAGTTCCATTCGTTTTTCACACATTAAACAAATGACGATAAAAAGCTGAAAACACAGATTGATTTGCTTTCCAAGAAAAGTATTAGCAATACAAAGTCTAATAAGATAAGAGAACAGACACACGTTTTCCACGACAAAATCTCTTTCATACCACAAAACCTGATTTTGAAAACTACAAAACCAGAAAAGCCAATGGAATCCTTACTGTTCGCAGCAAGCCAATGACAAGGGGAAGAAGTTGATCTCGAAGGCCTACTTCATCATCTTCTTTGCCCTGTTCCTGCAACAACCAGTTGTAAATGGAGTCTCTGCAAGTATTCTGCATCTGCCTTCCGTTCATAAGTAAAAGAGCTTTGACACATATAAATCAGTGCCTAGGATAGCTTTTTCAATGGGCACACAGCAAGACTTCAAAGGCATCACTTTAAGGTCTAAGATTTGTGTCATATATGTGCAGGACTGCTTGCTCGAAATAGCTCATCATTCTATGAATGTTTCTAGGGTTTTTCTGTGAGCCACTAATGAAATTTGCACAAATAGACACTAGACCCTCATTGGAACATCCAAATCTGCTGTTTTGGGGGAACTGAACAAATGTAGCAGCATTGCACTTTATGCTCCAATTTGGACTTAGTTTGGAAAAGCATGGCTTCATACTTTGGAATTACCTAGACTAGGTCATTGCCTTGGTCCAGGCTCTTAAGTTATGCCCTCTCCACCACTGACACACATAAATCAGAGACACCATGATGAATCTGCACAAGCAACTCCATATGCTTGAATAAGAACTCCTTGGATATGCATGCAGTTTTTTCATTTCAGGCTCCTTGCAGTGCAACGCAGTAATCTTTCAACTTTCACTGTGAATTGAGCTCAATCAAAAATCACCTTGAGGCTTATCTCAGTACTCAATATCTGCATTAATATTCATCCCTTTAGCTGATCTAAACTTAGCCGTAAATATTTTTCATTACTCATTCAACAATTTCTTTACGAAAGTCTACAACCAAAGAGGACATGCAAACAAATTTGTCTACAGCTAGACCAGATTTTTACTATGTGTGTGTGTGCATTGCATGTGTGTAGGCGTGTGTAGGGACTGTTCTTAGTAATATAATAACACATGAATTTCACCCCTTAAAAAAATTGTGTGTATGTGCATTGTGTGTGTGTGTGTGTGTGAAAAAAAAATACTAAAATCGTACTATCAAAAATCCGTACAATTTTGTCCGTACAGTCAGGAAAAATCCATACAGTTTTGTCCATACAGTCCGTACAGTCGGGGAAATCCGTACAGTTATGCTGTCAGAAAAATATATTTATTTATTTATTTATTTATTTATTTATTTATTTATTTATTTTTTTATTTTTTTTCTGACATACATACATACATATATATATATATATATATATAAATCGCACTGTCAAAAATCTGTACGATTTTGTCCGTACAGCCAAGAAAAATCCGTACAGTTTTGTACCTACTGTGCTTTCCTCCTTGTAAAGCGTTGCTGCTTCCAAGCCTTTTCCTTAACTCGAATGGCGGATTATTCCTATGAGAAAAACTTTTACAAAGACAAGTCGGTTTCCAACAAGAAACAAAAGCAGGTGATGGATTCAGATGATTCCCTTCATGACTCTGCTGAGGCTCAGCTTGTTTATGAGGTTATGCATGAAGGGTTTGAAACACCCGCAAAGGTTGGAAAGATCCCACTTCCCACCACTGGCATTATGGTGAAAGTGGATGATATATTTGATCCAGTTAAGGAGTATGCAAAGCATGAGCATTACCATTTGAGACAGCCGGGGCTTTGCCTTTGTCTTGAACATAGCAAAACTGTTTGACCCCTTTGTTTTTTACCACAGAAGAGGCATTTGCATTCTTATTCAAAGGCTGAACCATTTCAGCTTGCACTGGCATCCGTGAAGCTCGGGAACGGCATTGTGAAGCCATGTGGCCAAATTGCTTGCATTCAAAGCAAGCACCTGCAAACGGCCCCCACTGACATTATTGACAGTAACCGAATATAATGTTGGAGTGGGATGATCCGTATCCCACAAAATGCAGAAGTGATTCGAATTTCCATTGGGTCGCAGTGGACATACCACCTTACCGAGGGAAGCTGCAATTTTAGGTAGAAGAGAAGACAAGCATTGAGGAAAATCCACAACTTCTACCCAAACAGGGCAACGATGCCGAATCAATGCCTGATAATCCCGAGTGGGAGACCAAGGCAGAACATGGACCATTTGCTGGCCATAGAAGAGAGGAGAGTGCTCCAGCAAAACCTGACGGTGCTTCTGATGAGCCATGATGATCTCAAAAAAGCCCCGTTGCATAATGAAATTTTTTGACATAAGAACCACCTAGGGTTCGAGTCAACGAATTCCCAACATCTGCTGCAGCAGGCATCCGTCTTGGAAAGAAAATTGTAATTTCCTGTGCCTTTGTTCTCTCCACCTCAGGGGAAGGGGGGAAAATTTTTGACTGATGGACGGCAAACTCCTCGCAAAGTGATCTCCCCCAGGCGACCTTTGCCTTCTCGGACTTGGAGTGGTGCATCCTCTCATGGAAAAACACCTGCTGAAAACTTTGGTGTTGGCTTGACCTGGGCTGTTGTGACTGCAAATCCGACCTTGTTTCCTGAAGAAGAAGTTGCTGCACTTTTCTCCTCTCCTCAGGCTGTTGCTTCATCCCAGGGCAGAGGCCTGGACATTGAGGTGGAAATGTAGACGTAGACAGCCCGTTAGTTGCTGTACATACCTGTCCCATAACTCGCGCACACTTAAACAGATGGTATCAGATTGATCCACAGCATTGTGATGCCTTTACTTGTCAAATTTGGGTTGATTATGCTTTCACACATTGACATCATGCTCCTCTTTGGTTGAGGCTTTCCTTACATGAATTTCCCACTGACAGATTGCCTTGCCGAAGGCTTTTGCTGATTAATGATAGTTATCTGGAGCATAATGACTTTAAAGCCTTCCTCTTTGATGCTATTCAGCCTCTCTCTCGTCAGATACGCATTGGTTTGGATTATGCCTGGCAAGCTTTTGTTGCTCGGATGCAAGCAATTATTCGAGATTATCGCAAATCCTCTATGCAAGCCACAAGGGAGACTGTAGCACATGCCAAATTTACTTGTCAGAGTTTGAGTAAGCTTGCTCATCTTCGCCCTTTGTCTTCAGAGGAAAGCATGCTCTTATGTCAGGCTCAATTCTCTCTTCAATCCAATGATCGCAGACAGCTTGTTAAATGGGAAACTCGATCCAGACAATGGGCTTTTTTGGATAAAGGCTGCTCTTCCAATCAATTTTTTGAGAGTTTACACTACAAAAGACAGGCTGCCAATATCTGTCGGATCCGGATGCCTGATGGTTCTTGGTCAACATCTCATTCAGAGCTTGCTGATTTATGTGTGCAGCACTTCTCCACTCATTGTGGGCATCTGGATACTCTTTCTCCTCGGGTCGTGTCTGCACGTCAGCTTCTTTTGCAACATATTCCCTTCACTGAAAGGGAATTGTCAGATGCACTAAGATCCTGTGGCAGATGGAAATCTCCAGGATGGGATGGTCTCACTGTTAAATTTTTTCTTGCATTCTGGGATCTTCTTTAATTCACCTTGCTGCAAATGGTAAATACAGCATGGCAAAATCAGCAGACGCCTCTATCATGGAAAAAGGGTCTTCTCAAGCTGATTCCAAAGAAGCAGCTATGTGACTCACTTGGTCATTGGAGGCTAATCACGCTCATGCCAGTCATTTACAAGATTATTGCCAAAATGGTGGTTGATCGGATTAAAGGTTATTTGCATGATGGGTTGCCTCCCAATATGGCTTTGTTCCACGTCGCCATATCACAGATAACATTGCCAATGCTTATATTGGGATTGAATATGCCAAATACACGCAGCAGGATGTTCTACTCTTGCAAGTTGATATTGCAAAAGCCTTTGACACAATTCAATGGGATTTCATCTCGCAAACTATGCGAGCTTTGGGGTTTGGACCAAAAATACAGCAGGTCATTTCCTGGCTTTACAGAGATAGCAATAAGGCTTGCATTCTTTCTAGGGATATCTCTGATGAGTGGACTCTTCGTTGTTCGGTCCGCCGCGGATGCCCTCTCAGTGCTTTATTGTATGCCATTGCTACTCATCCTATGCTGCAATATATTGATCATCTTGTGGCTACAGGATCACTTCATGGCTTGCAATTGGATGCTAATCGCAGCATGGTTGCTCAAGCTTATCCTGATGATTCTTTCTTTACCCCAAAGAATACGCCCCATGATCTTGGTGCCTTGATGCAGGCCCTCTCTGTTTATGGTTTCGCAGCTAGTCTTCATGTTAATTTTCAGAACTCTAAGCTGCTACCTTTGCATTCCAAAGACTCTAACATAGTCTATTATGGCCCCGGGATATCATTCCACCCACTTAGTTTGTTCGTCATCTTGGTTACCCTTTGGGGTGGGAACTCACTCGCCGACAACAAACTAATTGGGTTTTGGCTAAGATTCGAAAAATTATTGAGTATTGGAAACTGGCAACCTGGCCTTTGCACGTTCGTCTTCGAATAGTGCAGTCCATCCTGACTGGAAGCATGTTCTTTCTCATCTGAAATGGAATGGACGGCAATCTTTGCTTTGGAATTCTTTGAGAGCTGAAAGCATTCACTGGTCGAAAGTCTTTCAACCTCCCTTGGCTTTACAGGAACCTCAACGTCCTACTTTGTCTCGTTTAAAGGCATCACCTCGGATTCTAATGTTATAGATGATGCCTGTACCGTGCTCCCCTTTTCTCTCGCAGCCACTATATATGGATTGGGCTATCATTATCGTCCTTTGTGGCGACAAATTACTTCTATGCTTTCGCCTTTTGGAACTTCAGGACCGGCTGGAAGATTGGACTTTGACTTCTCCAGGGTCCTCTTCTCGTCCTTTGAGGCTATCTCAGATTACTATATCTGCATTGTATAAAATCCTTTTGCCTCAACCTTGGGTTTCAGAGAAAGGTGATTCTGTTTGGCAAATGCATCGCCTAGCCAAGTAGTGGAGAAAAAGATTACAGCAACTTTGGGCCTATAAAGTACCGCTTCAACAACAGGTTTTCTTTTGGCGAGTTCTTTTGGGAGTGTTTCCATCTGGACAGCTATTAGCTCATCGACACATTGCTCTTGCACTTTGCCACAGATGTTCTGCTTCTTAGGAGACTGTGTCTCACTTGTTTTGACATTGTCCGTGCTCTCGTGAGTTTTTTTATCTACTTCGACAATGCCTGCGAGCGAGATTCCCATCTGTTTCGTTTGGGAAGTTCTTCTGGCTATTTGGATTTCATCCATCCAGACCGGAGTTTCATCTTTTCTTCCTTTGGGTTCGCTACTGGGCACTATGGACTTTATGGACATATAGGAATTGTAAAGTCGTTGGTGATCCTACTTTCTCTCTGTTTGGCTTTTTTAGGCGTTCTCTGCAGCAATCTTTCTTTGATTGCTTGCAAACCCGCTGCATAGATCATGAAGTCTTTTTGGCATATACTGAAATTTTCAGTTGATGTAATTGTAGAACCTTATTTTGAGGTTGCTACTCATATAATATAATCAATCAAAGATTTCACCCCAAAAAAAAAAGTGTGTGTGTACTCATTTGCCAAGGTCAACATGCTGTCCTTTGCGGCTGTCTTGTATTACACTTTCTTCGCTTTACAAAGTTCTTTTTCCCTTACCTTGGGTTTCGCAGCCGGCAAATAACCTTTGGCATATGAATTGTCCTGCAAAGTGGTGGCGACGTAGATTATGTGGGATTTGGAAATCAAAACTTCATCTTCGAAGACTAGTGTTTATGTGGAGAGTTTTATTGGGAGTTTTTCCATCTGGGCAAGTTCTGACGCGCACACATATTGCTCTAGCCATTTGTCGCAAATGCTTAGCTCCTCGGGAGACAGCGCCTCACCTTCTTTGGCACTGCTCTGATACACATGATTTTCTTGGATTGCTGGGACAGCGTTTGAGAACCAGATTTCCACGTTTTATTTTTGGAAAATGCTTGTGGTTGTTTGGGATTCACCCACCTAGACGGGATTTTGATGTGTTTTTTCTTTGGATTAGATATTGGGCACTTTGGACTCTCTGGAAAGACAGAAATCATAGAGTTTTTTGGTGATCCACTTTTCTCACCTCACATTTTTCTTCAGTGACTCTTTGTAGCAATCTTTTTATGATTGCTTGCAAACAGGGTGTATAGATCAAGATGTATATTAGTCCTATATTGAGATCTTCCCTTGATGTTTTTGAGCACATCTTGCTTTGGGATGATCTCTATAATATAAAACAAAATTCTCACCCAAAAAATGTGTGTGTGTGTGTGTGTGTGTGTGTGTGTGTGTGTACAGCAGCACCAATTGTCCAAGGATGACCAATCTGCTTTTCAGGCAGCCTTCATTGTTGACTGAGAGTTATCAACACAAGCTAAGAAAATGGCAGCTTCATTCTCATCAACAAGCCATGCAAGACACCGGCTGCTATTCCAAGGCTTTCTTCAAATTCCTTCATACTTCCTGCCCTACGCATACTTTGCATCTGGTGCAGCGTCTGAAGAGTTCGTGGACAATGAACAGGCAACAACTTGATGATGTGGTGCAGCAATACTATTCGATATATTTGCAGCCCCTCCTCCTTTACCTGCAAAGGTTGATGCAAGAAACATTTCTTTGTAACGTTCGAATGATTCTCTCCCAAGAGAATGCGAAATTGCCTTTAATGGATCAAGAATTGAAAGCGGCATTGTCTAAGTTGGGGCACTCTAGATCCCTAGGTTGGGATGGCCTCATAGTCGAAACCTTTGCTGTCATCTCAGTCCTGTTTTATTGCACATAGCTTGGCTCTTTGGCAATATGCCTTCCTTGTAGAAAAAGGGATTGCCGTGTTTGATCCCAAAAAAGCCCGTATGCCAATATTTGTCGGATTGGTGGCCGATCACACAAATGCCTATCGTGTATAAGCTGCTTTCTGAAATGTTGGTACTGCGCATATCCCATTTCTTATATATGGGCTTGCACCCTGCTCAATATGGATTCGTGCCTTGTAGGTAGATCATCGATAATATTGCAAATGCTTATGTGCACGTTGAATATGCCAAATACACCCACCAAGATGTTCTGATTATGTAGGTCGATATTGAAAACGTATTTTACACTATCAAATGGGATTTTATCCAGCTGTTATGTGACGGTTGGGCTTTGGTCCCAAGATGCAAAAGGTGGTATACTCGCTTTATGAAGATGGCACAACTTGTTGTCTTTTGTCTAATACCCTTTCATCTTCCTGGACCTTCGGCTGTCCTGTTCATCAAGGCTGTCCTCTTAGTGCTTTGCTTTTTGCAATTGCTACACATCCATTGTTGATGCATATGGATGCCTTGGTTTTGTAGCAGTGTTTGCATGGTATTGAGTTTCTTGGAGGCACACCTTTTGTAAGCCAGGCCTATGCTGATAGTTCTTTTTCTTTGTGCCGAACTCAAAAGCAAATGTTAGGGCTACTCGATTGAAAGTGAATTTCAATAAATCAAAACTTTGGCCTCTACATAAGTATGATTGGAATCCCATTTGTGGCCTGGCCTCTTGCTCCCTCCTGATCAAGTGGTGCACCATTTGGGGTTATCCTATTGGTTGGCATCTTGGTTATCCAATTGGTTGGCATATTTCTTTGTCACAAGAGAGACTTTGGGTACTACAAAATCTTTTCGTAAGCTCAATTATTCAAAATTGTCTACTTGGCCACTACATGTTCGCCTTTGGATTGTGCAATCCGTTCCCACGGCATATGTTGAGTTTTAGTTGCTAGTTATTCCCTAGTCTTCTTTGGATATTCAAAAATTGATTACTAAGGTTACTAAATGCCTTTGGCACACCAGACATGATCGTAAGGTGCTCTGTCTTCTCAAATACAACTAAGTTTTTTGCCGAGGATGCATGGGGGTTTCAACATTCTTAACATCCATACTCATATGTTAGCTCACAAGGCTGTCTTGATCTCCTTTTTGGAGTAGCATCAGCCATAGGCTCTTATGCTTTCCTGTATGGTTGGCTCTCTCCATATAGATGCTTTCAGCCATTGGATTCCTACCATCTCTGATGTTATTTTTGGCTACTTGCATGGTCGTATTCCAAGCTGTCCCTTTTCTAATCCCCTGATTCATGATTGACAGCAGCTTTTGACTTATTGGCATTGGTTACATCGACGTCCGGATCCTAATAACACCCTCCGTTTGCAGAGTTTGCATTGGAGTCACGTGTTTAATTCCCCTTTGACTCATCTTCAGCCCAACAAGGTGTGGTTTTTCCATTGCTTGGCAGTTTCTATAGTGGAAGATGTGGTGGATGATCGGGGCTGCAATCTTTCTTTCCCAAGCAATATTGACTCGGTTTGCATCACCCTAACCTGCAACCTTTTCAGCTTGTACCTTCACATATTTACCACTCTCCCTCTCCTGAATTGGAAGTTTGATAGAGCACTTCCACGTTACTCTCCTTTTCATTTGCAAACCTTTCTGCTAAGAAGACTTATTATTTCTTACTTCCACTACCATGGATACAACAGTATGGGAATCATTTTTGCCATCTTGATAAGTCTCTAGATTGGTGGAAGGTTTGTCTTCACCGCATCTCAGGCAGTAAGCTTTCTGCTCTTTGGTGGGAGCATTACCGGTGGCATCTTTATTGGTTGCCAGGTGCATAGCTTCTTCGGCATGCCCTACTTGTTCACATCCCAAGGAGACGGTTACATTTTTTTGGACCTATCCTATTCCTTGTGTTTTTCTTCCCAGGCTGAGGACTTGCCTTCGTGCTCGTTTTCCTCGAATTTCTTTTGGCAAGCAATTTTGGTTGTTTGGCAAATGTGCCTCCAAGCCAGAGTATGCCCAAATCTTCTATTGGTGTCGATATTGGACTTTGTGGTCGTATCATCATGCTCGTATAATTCGATTGTACGAGCACCCTATGCTAGATGTGTATCACTTCTCCGTTCATCTTTGTATCAGTCTCTCCAAGATGTGCTTCACATGGAGACCTTTCTATGGCCCAATTAGAAGTGTTTCATCACTGCTTTTAGTAATTGTTTCTCTTTGAAACATCTATGAATGTATATTTTCTTAAATGAAATAATGCTTATTACAAAAGATGTGTGTATGAGTGTGTGTTTGTTTTATAGACACACTCGCACGCACATGTAGATGTGTGCAGATGTGTGCACGTGCGCGCGCGTGTGTGTGTGAGGGGAGACTTCTTTCTCTAGTCTAGTCGTGCTTGTGAAGCATGCTCTTCAACCAATTGTGCCCTATAATGACCGAGAAGGTCGATGGTGCAATCTCTCCTTCAAGGAGAAATAAATAAATTTGCTTCAATCTATGCGCTGCAATCATCAAATCATAGAGCAATAATCTAGCAGGCTATGCTGCAATACCATGGAGGCAAAATGTTTTTTTGTGCAGAGACTTCAATAATGCTCCGCAGCCCAGAGATATTGCTTCTGGTCACATGCACATGCTAGCTTCGGAGCGGGTGCAGTAGGCTCGACTTCTCCTCCAGTTTCGTCTTTCTGACCTTTGGAAAGAAAACCTTCCTAGTTAAACTTTTCAACATAATGCTAGGTGATCTTACCGAGAACATTTAGATCGTTGGTATATGTTAAGTAGGCTACAATATGATGCATTCAAATACAAAATAATCAGCATGTGTATGCAGCCCGGAAAGGGCACGTTGCTGGTTATGAATTTTTCATATGAGAGAGCATTCATTTTCCATGAAAAAGACTTCTATTAAGTAAGAACAAAAACCCGCGAGAGCAAGCTCAAAGCGGAATACATCATGAAATCATGAGGATAATAAAAAACCCCCTCAGAGTGAGGTGGAAAGAAACCAAGGCTGAGGCTGAAAGTGCCATCTCAACCCTGTAGTAGATTCAGAGAAGAAAGGAGAATCCTTCCATTCCCTGAAGAAAGAAGCCCTCCTAGCTGAGGCTGCACGGGAGTCCCCCTGCATACCCGCCATACGGCTATCAGAGTGTGTACGATGTCTGTCCAGATACTAGCCAATGTGTGCGAGGGATGAACCTGAGTACCCTCCATAGCCTCTGTGCATCTGGATCTCCAGATATGCCAGGCTGCTATGCTCGCTATAATCTCCCAAGAAGTATCCACAGAGGCATGTACAGCTGTAAAAGGACGGTGTGGAACCACATCCAACGAGCAGAGCTCAACCCGATGATGTCGAACCGAAATGGCCCGAGAGGAGTCAAGTAGGCCATTCATTTTCGGGTGTGCTTTTTCTAGAAAAACGTGCCCTTCAGCCTATTGTCGCTTTTAATGATAGGGAAGGCTAATGATCATTATGGAATGTCTTGTCCGAGGGGAGATACTTGAGTTTACCTTAGTTTATGCTCCTCAATCCTCTCACCATACAGCATTGATTTAGGGGGCCATGCAGAGGGGCAAAAGAGCCAAGTAACATACCTCTCCAGGAATCACAAGTCACCAATATTGATAACTCCACGACTCTAGAGTCACAACCTCCAAATGTCTCTAATGGCACCATACAATAGATTGTTGTTCAAGTCATAGATCAAAATTCCACATGGGCACATGGGAATCAACTGTATGACCAATACAAGCAAGGCCATAGCACATTCCAGATCATACCCTTCTCGCATAAGAAGAAGCTGGAGTTTTGTCTGCCAAGTTGGGAAATTGCTCCCTGAGAATTTCTCGATGAACGAGGAGTTTTTTATGCTATCCATTGGTGGGAAGGTCTTAACTGTGGGAAGGTCTTAACTGTTATTACAGCCAGTGTCTAAATCCCTTACAATGTTTACTCAGATTTCAAAAAAGGCCCAAATTTTACATGGTAGAAGCTTCAATTATGCCAAAGGAAGACACATAACAGAAAAGCCCTAAATTTTAGGGTTAGGGTTGCTGCAAAATTAGGGTTTGCAGAAAATTGGGGCTTTTCAAAATTTCCTAGAGCATAGTGTTCTAGCAATACTAGGGAAGCTTCAGACGATAAAAGCCCCAACAAATTCACCCAAAATGGGGCAAAAATCTTCAAAATCGCAATTTAGGGTTTTGGGCTCAAAAAGGGGCTGGAAAAGTGTGAGCATGAGAGTAGGCAGAATATAGCGTATATTTCAAGGCCGGCTGTACGGACAGTAGGCCTGTTTGTACGGCGCAACAGTCCGTACGGCTGTACGGTCTGTTTGCTGGTAAATGGAGAGGCATAGGTCCGGGCTGATACGGGCTCTTGTACACTGATGCTGAGGCTAAAGAGTAGTCAATGATGAGGCTTGGGTAGGAGCTCATGTGGAGAGGCGAACGAAGAAGATCAACAGCGTAGCTCCAAATAGAGAAAGAGGAACGTCATTAGATCATAATCTAGACTCCAGCTTGCAAAATAGGTAATCACGAACTGGGTAGTTTGCAGAGGAAAGCGTGGGAAGAATGCAAACGCACAGCAGCAACATAGAAAACCTTTGCCTACCTCGCGACTTGTACTCAGGAGATCAGCCCAAGAGATACGCGATGAACAGCTGCAGATAAGCGATGCAACTTCAAAGGATATGTCAGGCAGGAACTAGAGATAAAGGGGCGCAACATCCAGCGTGAGTATCAGTAGCACATGTCGATATAGATCAGCTCCTTCATGCAGCAGTTGTGACAGTATGGCCCATCAATACGAACGGCAGGCAAGCATCAGAGGCTATATGGCACGCGTAGGAGCAACAAATCAGGCCTGTTGTGCGAGCACATGACGAGCAAAAAGAGAAGGAAGGTGGTGAGCAGAATGAGGAGGAAATGGCGGGCAGAATGGCGCAGCATCAGGGAAGATAGCGGGCAGAAAGAGGAGAGAGTGAGCGCACTTCAACAAGGGAGAGTCAGGAAGGAACATGGCTGGCTCTTTCTTTAGTTTATGTCGTCACGCCGTCCTCTTTGTGTATGGCGCAGGTCTCAGACAGCAGCTCCACGAGTATGATGAGCAGGTCTCCATAGGAGAGGCTCGGGAAGGAGTAGGAAACGAGGCTCTGATACCATTTGTTGAAAATGGGGAGAGGGTGAGAGACACTCATCACATGATTGGAGACAAAAGCTGAGGCACAATAGCTGACATTGATCGTTGGATTATCACAGCAAGTACATAGCCTCTTTTATAGGCAGGGCAAGCCTTATCTTCCCACACAAACACCTCATAGATGAGGTCACACACAAGAGAATCTAGATCCTATAATCTAGGGAAGGAATCACACCTACCACATGAGGTGGCACAAGTGGCCTCAAGACTCTTCACACTCACACAACTATAGGACACTCCTAGGACTCTAGGATCACGCACACTAGGACCACACACACTAGGACTCCGATTCCAACAATTAAGGCCCAGCAAATGGCCTTCCTCGATAAGGGCTGTTTGTCTAAGACTTTTGCTAAAGTTTGCACTGTAAGAGACAATCTGAAAACATTTGCAAGGTTAAAGCACCTGGTGGTCTCATGGCTGCAGTTGGTTGTGGCTTGTCTGAGTCACTTTATGAAATAGTTTAGGCATCTTGGTTTCCACTCACATGAGATGCTGTCAGCACAACAAGAGATTCTACAGCATGTCCGTCCCATTATGTCTCCTACACAAGCTATGCATCTTGAGGCACCTTTCAAAGAAAGAGAACTGACTGATACAATAAAATCATGTGACAAATGGAAGTCTCCTGGTTGGGATGGTCTCATTGTAGAGTTCTTTCTTGCATACTTAGATGTCATTTCATCTACTCTTCATTATTCCATATGATCAATCATGTTTGGCAAACTTAGTAAACACCAGATGTTAGACAAAAGGGCTGGTCAAACTATTCAAAAAACTTGTGTAAATCATTTGCTGATTGGAGACCCATTACACAAATGCCTGTCATTAATAAGACAGTTGTTAAAATGGTAGTTAATCAAACAAAAGGTTTCCTGCATATGGTCTATATCCTACTCTATACGGGTTCATTCCTCACAAAAATATCATGGAGAGTATTGCCAATGCCTATGTTGGGATTGAATATGCAAAGTACACTCATCAAGATGTACTTTACTACAAGTGGACATTGCTAAAGCATTTGATTCTGCACAATGGGATTACATCTTGCAAACCAAGCATTTGTTGGAGTTTGGGGGGAAAATGCAGCATGGCCATCTTGTGACAGTAAACCTGCTTGCTTTCTATCTAGGGATCTTTCTATCAATGGACTCTCCATCGTTCAGTGCGTTGTTATATGTAATAGCCACTCATCCGATGCCCACTCAATGCGTTGTTATATGCAATAGCCACTCATCCAATGCTTCAATACATAGATCATCGTGTGGCCATGGAAGAAAGCTGATTATTGTGTATGCATATGCTGATAATTCGTTCTTCACTCATAAGAATACAAAGAAGGATCTTTCGCAACTCATGTGTGCTTAATCCCTGTATGGGTTGGCTACTGGTCTACAAGTGAACTTTTGAAAATCTAAGCTTCTGCGGTTACATGCTAAAGAATGGCATCATCTTCTACGGATTCATGTTGTGGGAGACGTGATTCATGATGTTGGTACTTTGCTATCTTTTCTTTAACAGTTAGACAGTATGCATTGGGATAGCATTATCGATCTCCTTGGCATAATCTTTCTCAAATGCCTTAATGTTTTCTATCAATGCCTAACCTTGAGCTCACGTAACGCCTTAAGGATCGGGCCCTTAATTGCTAGGGTCCAGACAGTCATCCATTACTGCTGGCTGATGTCATAGTTGCCAAGTTGCATAAGGTATTGCTGCCTCCACATTGGATGTCAAAACGTGCAAATCATATTTGTTCTATGAAATCATAATGCCAAGTGGTGGCAGGAAAGATTGCAGCAAATTTGGAACTACAAACTTTTTCATCCACAGGTTTTTTTGTGGCAGGTTATGCATGCAGTTAATCCATTTGGCAAACTCTAGGCACGCAGACATATCGCTCCTACTCCTTGTCACAGACGTCTGGCTCCGAGGGAATCTATGCCTCACCTCTTTCAGCATTGGCCTAAGACTTGTGATTTTTTACATTATCTGCAACTACTTCTCCAGGCACATTTTGCTGCTGCGTGCTTTGGCAAGCAGTTTTGGTTATTTGGGATCCACCCCCAGAGGCAAGGTTTGGATCTTTTTTTCACTTGAGTTCATGATTGGGGACTCTAGACTCTATGGAAAGAAAGAAACCATAGATTATTTGGTGATTTGATTCCAGCCAAGTATCATTTCTTCCGAATGTCACTTTGGGAGATCGATCTTTGATTGTCTCTGTGCTGATCAGATAGATTATCATACTTGTCACAAAATGCCATTTTCGGATGATGTGATTGCATGTTCCTTATCTGGGGACTGCTCTTTGTAATGTAAGGGCTAAAGCTACATAGACTTCACAAAACAAAAAGAGTGTGTGTGCGAGTGTGTGCGAGTGTGTGTTTGCATCGCCTCTCGCTTTACAGGCACCTATCAAAACATACAATCTCATGAAATTGGGCATAAGATTTGTTGGTGATGTTGTGGATCAACAAGGCTATATACTTTCATTTCCACAAGCTTGCAGGACATTCTCCTTGGGTCTGCATCATAGATCCATTTGGAGAACACTTTCAACTATGTTGCAGCCATTTGTTCCGGTTCCTCCACTATTTGCACAGGACAGATTAATGGACTGGAATTTGACTTCCATACCTCCTGCTACCCATACGCTCTCAATACACAATCTGACCTCCTCGAAGGTTTACAGATTTCTTCTTCCACAGCCATGGATTGACAAGCATGCCAACACTCTTTGGAATTTGGATAGGCCTTTATCTTGGTGGCAATCCCGACTCATGAAAATCTGGAAAGCCAAATTGCCATTGAAACAGAGGCTTTTCTTTTGGAGATGTATAGTGGGAGCCTTTTCCATTGGGGTGAAATTGGCAGCACGCCGCATTGCTTCTCCTTTTTGCCCTCGTTGCTCTCATCCCCGCGAGACAGTTCCTCACTTATTATGGTTTTGCCCGCACTCTCGCACATTGATCACTCATGTCTCTCATTTACTGCGGCTTCGGTTCCCTTCTATCAGATTTGGGAAACTTTTCTGGATGTTTGGATGCCTTTCATCTCAGATGTCTCCATTACTCCTTTTCTTTCACTGGACTCGCTTTTGGGTATTATGGACCATTTGGACACAGAGACTGCATTCTAGGATGGGTCAGCAGTTTCCTCAGGCATATATTTTCTTCAGAATGTCCCTCAAGCAATCCTTACATGACAGTCTTGCTGCAAGGGATTTGGATGCTATTAGCCTTGAAGTGTTCTCTACTTGTTTCTGAGTTCTTCTATTGGGCTCTCTTTCGGAGTTCATTGCTAGTGTGTGGGAGACTTCCCATATTGTAAATTTATGAGGATATAAATACAATGGATTTTACCAAAAAAGTGTGTGTGTGTGTGTGTGTGTGTGACCCATGCAGGTAGAGGCTTTGCCTCTCTGACATCTTGTTCTATACTTATACTTTACTGTATATACCTCTTTCATGCATCAAACACTTAAGTGCTTTACATACAATGTACAGAGCCTCTGCAATGTTTCAAAGTGGAGGCTTTTATGGAATTATGTACATAAAATGCAGCCACATATTGTTTGTTTGCAAGAGCATAATCAACACTCTAAGGCTGGTCATCATGATTATTTTGATGGTTATGACATATACTATGCTAGTACCACTACCTACTCAGGTGTATGCATAATGGTTAGACATGAGCTGAAGCCTCAAAAAGCCTTCAATGACAGCAGTGGCAGATGCATGGTCATACAATGTAATGTCAATGGTGATATTCTTGAGTTTGCATCAGTCTATGCCTCCCAAACCTCTGCCATCAGGGCTTCTTTATGGGATTCTTTAAGCAAATATCCATGGAGATCTAATGCATTCATCTGTGGAGATTTTAATAATTCCCCTCTGCCAAGAGTTATATAACACTACTTCCAAATCTCATATGCTATCATCGGAAAGGCAGAAATGGAATAGCATGCTTCTTTCTGTGCAGGCTGAAGATTTATGGCTGCTTCTCCAAGGGTCAATGCCTGGATATACTTTTCATCATAATGCACTTACTACATACTAGGCAAGGCTTGACAGATGGTACTTGTTTTACCCACAACAATATGCAGATTTTAGCCCTCATCTCCTCATAGATTTCTCATTGGGCTTGTCAGATCATGCCCCAATATGGATGAATCTGCACCTTGGTATGCCACTGGATGATTTGCCACCTTTTTCCAGTCGATTATTACATGTTAATCAGGCTTATTTCCGACATCACTATTTCCAGCAAATGATCAGACTTGCAATTCATCCCTTGCCTTTGCATGCCCAGGAGGACATGAATTATGCTTGGGACAGCTTTGTCTCTCGTATACAGAATGTCATTAGGGAGTATGGAAACTAGCATATGACTAAATGGAGGAATGAGGTTAAATGGGCAAAAAGGACAGCACAACAATTGACTGAATTTTCACATTTAAGGCCTCTCTCTGAATCAGAAAATGATTCCCTTTCCCATGCTCGGATTAAATTGACTACTAATGATCAGAGGAAATTGCACAAAGGGCATATTAGAGCAAGAATGAAGCCCCTCATGGATAAGGGCTGCTCATCAAAAGCCTTTTTCCAGGGCCTGCATGCTACTCGACAGAAAAACTCATGTCTAAAAATAAGGAAGCTAGATGGCTCTTGGACGCACTCTTTCTCTGATCTCCAAGATGAATGCCAAAATTATTTTCAGAAATTGTTCTCTGCTCCTGGTTCCCCGTCAAATCAAATGACTGATGCGAGGACTGAATTCCTTCAATATGTTTCTGAAATAGTGGAAATGGATGATGCTCTTACCCTGGAGAGACCTTTTACTGATACAGAACTTGATAATGCATTGTTCCACCTCAACAAATACAAGTCCCCTGGCTGGGATGGCCTTACGGTGCAATTTTATATTTCTTTTTGGGATGATTTGAAAGATGTCCTCTTGCAAATGATCAATGTTGCCTGGCAAGAAAATCAGTTACCGCACTCTTGGAAGCATGGCATAGTCAAACCTGTGCCCAAAAAACACCTGTGTGACCATATGTCAGATTGGAGGCCTATTACTTTGATGCCTGTAGTTTACAAACTCATTGCCAAAATGATTGTGTATAGGCTTCACGGGATACTGAATGCGGGCCTTCATCCTCATCAGTATGGATTTGTGCCGCGAAGACAAATCCATGACACTATCTCCAATGCATTGACTGCAACTAAATATGCTAAGTACTCGCATCAAGATGTGCTCATATTGCAGGTAGATATTGCTAAGGCATTTGACACTGTTCAATGGGATTTTATCTTTCACATCATGACAAAGTTGGGCTTTGGTCCAAAGATAGCAAATGCAGTTTACTGGCTTTATTCTCGCTCTACTTCTCAGTGCATTCTTGGGGGTCATCTATCCCGGTCATGGACATTGGGTAGATCAGTTAGACAAGGCTGCCCTCTTAGTGCTCTCTTCTATGCCATTGCGACCCATCCCCTCTTAATGTATCTTGACCATTGCGATCCATCCCCTCTTAATGTATCTTGATCATCTTACAACCACAGGACAGATGACTGGTCTTAAAATCCTTGGGGCTGCATCTTTTTTAGCATAAGCATATGCTGATGATTCCTTCTTTTTGCCACAGAACTCTCCCCAAGAAGTTCACATGCTTATGACCACTCTATCATTGTATGGATTGGCAGCGTGATTGCATGTTAATTTTGACAAATCTAAATTGCTTCCCCTGAAACAATGTGACTGGCATTCTATTCTCTGGCCAGGTCAGGTGGTGCATTCCAAAGATGTAGTCAAGCATTTGGGATATCCTATAGGATGGCATATCACCAGGAAGCAGCAGTTAAAATGGATCTTCCAAAGACTTCAACATAAACTGGAATACTAGAAAATTTCTACTTGGCCACTTCATGTCAGGCTCAGAATAGTACAGTCCATTGTAATGTCCTATGTCCACTTCTTTTTGCCGTTGTTGCATTGGTCCTCCAGAGATATTTCAGCCTTTATGTCTCAAGCTATGGAGATGTTATGGAGGACAAAAACTGATGTGAAAGCATTGAGACTGATGAAGATGGAAATGGTGTGCTCTCCTAGGATGCATGGTGGACTTAATATCCTCAATATAAGATATCCTGTACTTGCAAGGAAGGCGACTATGCTCCATACTTTTTTCCGCCAACAACAGCCATGGACTTGTATGATAGCATCCATGTGTGTCAACATGAGGACTTCTGCATATGGACATTGGACTACTGATCATTGGGAGGTTGTTATTGGGAGATTTGTAGGGAAGATACCTGGCTGTCCTTTCTCTACTGCTCTGATACTTGATTGGAAACAAGTACTTTCTAAGATCAAATGGGCTCCTGATAATTGCTCGGCGACAAACTCAATGAGGAAAGAAAGTATTCATTGGAGTGCCATCTTTGACATTCCACTTGCTTTACAGGAACCTGTTCGGGCATACAATCTCATGAAATTGGGAATCAGATATATACATGATTGGTAGATAGATAATCAAGGCTATGTTTTATCTTTTCCTCAGGCTACTGCTTCCTACGCATTGGGAATGCACCATAGGTCGATATGGAAGAAAATTGCTGATTTGTTACATCCTTTTCTACCTGTTCCCCTTGTGGCTGACACAAACAGGCTATTTGATTGGCAATTGCAACCCTCTGCTACATGCTCTCATCATGTTTCCCTGCCTGCCTTGACCTCCATCAAAGCATACAGGCTTCTTCAGCCTACTCCATGGATTCAGCAACATGCTAATACTCTGTGGCATATCAGGAAGCCCCTCTCATGGTGGTGGAAGAATCTCAGGATATTATGGAAGTGTAAAATGCCTTTGAAACAAAGACTTTTTCTTTGGAGATGCATGACAGGCACATTGTCAGTGGGAGTCACACTTGCCAAACGTCGCATTGCACCTTCCACATGTTTAAGATGTCAGGCTCCTTCAGAGACTGTCCCTCATTTGCTTTGGCACTGCCCGTGTTCTCGGAACCTCCTCGAGAGAATTTCAGATCATCTTCGGCTCCGTTTCCCGAGTCACAATTTTAGGAAACATTTTTGGCTATTTGGCGAATTTATAAGGTCTTTGTCTCAATACTTACTATTTCTCTCTTGGGTGAGATATTGGGCTCTTTGGACAAACTAGAGTGAGCATAATTTGGCATACTTGGGTCGGCAGATTCACAAGTCATATGAATCTTTCCGAGCCTCATTGCGGCAATCCTTATATGATGCCTGCCATGAGGGTGATATAGATGCTTCTTTATGAGCATATAAATACAGCACTGGATATTACTTTTAAAAAAAGTGTGTGTGTGTGTGTGTGAGAGAGAGAGAGGTGTGTGTGAGAGAGAGAGAGAGGGGTGTGTGTGTGTGTGGTGAGAGCTCCTCTGCCTCCCTCTTCCCTGTCCATACCATGTCTACCTCGCCATCTTCAGTTTCTGCTGTCTCTTCATCCGTACCAGCCCCAGCGTCCGTACAGCCTGCTGATTCGCCGTCCGTACAGCCTACTGATTCACCGTCCGCACCTTCTCAGCATGTCGACTTGCAGCCCGTACAGCCCTCTGTACGGCCTACGCCTACACATCATGTTTCTGTCCCGTCTTCTTTCCGTACCTCATGTCCCTGTTTTGTCCGTACAGCAATCTGCATTTAATGCGCCCATACGATTCCCTTGTCTTGCTCCGTCCATACAGCCTGCTGCCAACGCTTCGTCCATATAATCTGCCCTATTTCCTGTTTCTCTTCAGCCCGTACAGGCTGTACCTAACCTGGCTGTACCTCTCTTTCCTTCTGTACAGCTTTTTCTTGTTCCACCTATTCATGACACTTCTTCCTCCTTTCTTCCTGTCACTCCCTCATCTGATTCCTTTGTGTTCTCAGCATCAGCCCCTCCTCCTGCCTTGCCTTCTCCTGCACATGTTTTTATTCAGCAGAAGCATGGTGGTTTGGTTCCCTCGCGTTCTTTCAAATCGGCCAAATTGGATGTTGCGGATGGTTCGGCCAAATTGGATGTTGCGGATCGTCCTTCTTCTTCACTCCAGTTGGATCTTCTTCGACATCTATGTGCGGCCTTAGTCACGAAAGTTCCTACTTCGGGTTCTCCCCTTGTTTGCTCTCTGGATTCTGCCCCTCTGGTCTCTGGTCTTCACCAGGCTCAGCAGTTTGGGGTCTGTCTTTATTTTATGGGCAGGATTCTCTCTGCAGCTCATCTTCGTCATTACACTGAAGTTGCCGTGGGTCCGGTTGTATTTCTTCCTTTGTCTTTCTGGGCAAAGGGTTCTATTATGCTCACTGTTCTTCAACCGATGTGAAGGAGCGACTGGTCAGTCGTGCTGATGTTCCTGGGGCTGGTTTTTTTGCTTATGTGATGCCCTAGGATCCGCTCTTCGATCCGTCGGCCTCTCTTCTAACTCACTGTTCGGCAGCAGCAGAAAAGGGGAGCCTAGCAGCAGCCCAAAAGGGCCTGGCTAGGACCCTTATATAGGGCTGGTTGGGCTGAGCCAACCAGGTCGGTTGGGCCAGCCAACCTAGTCTGTCCAGTCGGCCCAGTCAGGTCAGACTGGTCGGTTTTTTCAGCAAGGCCCTAGGCCTATAAAAGGAGAGGCTCTTGCCTCATTTTAGCATCCAGCATAGCCAGCAGTTCCAGGAGGGCAGAAAGGAGCAGCAGGGAGCCTACTCTCTGGGCCTATCTACAGGAGGTGAAAGAATGCAACAAGTGCTGCAGACTTTGCCAGGAAGAGGCTGGACCTTGGCTGTCTTCGAGGGCAGCAAGGTGCTGAGATCATCATACCTTCTGGAGCAGCCATTCACAAGCAGGTAGGTTGGAGCAGTGGAACAGGGACCTGTGTGCTGCAGACAAAGCTTGGCAGGGGCTGCCCACCTAGGCTGATTCACAGGCAATAAGGTGGAGAAGAACACACTGGACGGAAATATATATTTTGGTGGTTTCTCTATCTGGTTGGTTCATTGTCTATTGATGAGTCTGCACACCTATTTTATGCACATTAAGTTAAGAAGTTTGTGATTCCACACCCACCGCACACTGTGTGAGCTCCTGGGCATTACTATAAGTCTTCCGCTGCGTGTACCCTCTGTTGGGTATGTTCTAACACGGCTTATATTAAGAAGAATCACAAGGGCAAAAAACAGGTGGTTTTTATTGACAGTGCAGTTTCTTCACTACATCTCTTTTTACAAAGCAACAATCTTAAACCAGAGGATGTTGTGTTTGATTCTCCTCCAGTTTGATCTTGTAACTTTTTACTTGGCTGCTTCATGACTTTTGCTCTGAGGCTTTACTTGTAAATTTTTCCTTTGTACTTATTGGTGGGTTTTTACCTCTTTTTGGGGTTTCCCACACAAAAATATAAGATTTCACCATCGTATCCTCTCTTAGCCTTGCGGTATCCCATCAAGGCTTATAATCTAATGAAGACAGGTATTCATTTTGTGGGAGATGTGGTCGACCAGCAGGGTTATTTCCTTTCCTTTCCTGTCGCTTGCCAAACTTATGCTCTCCGTTTAAATCATCGCGCTCTCTGGCATGCTATTGGTCTCATGCTTGCCCCTTTTTTGACGGCCCCTTCTTTGCAGCCTCTTCATCGGCTACAGGATTGGTGTCTCCTTCCGCGCTCCCCTTCTGGAGTGCCATGGATTCATGATCATGGTAATCGACTCTGGCATCTTTCAAAGCCTTTGATTTGGTGGCAACGAACTCTCGAATCTCTTTGGAAAAGTTCTTTGCCGCTCAAACAACGCCTTTTCCTCTGGTGTTGTTTGGTTGGAGCTCTACCGGTGGGCACTACTTTGGCTCGTCGCGGCATTGCTTCTTCTCGATGTCAGCGTTGTGCTTCTTCATTGGAGACCATCCCACATTTATTATGGTCGTGCTCCACCTCCAGGGATCTTATTCATCGGATTTCGCACTGTCTTCGGCTCCGATTTCCTTCGGTGGTTTTTGGCCGCTTCTATTGGATCTTTGGTTGCACCCCTCCCCGACTTCGCTCGTTTGCCTTGTTCCTCGCCTGAGTCCGTTTCTGGTCATTATGGAGCATTTGGTTGCAGAGGACTCATCTATCATTTGGCTCTGGTTCCTTTGATCCATTTTATTTCTTTCGAGGATCCCTTCGTCAGTCACTCTATGATTGTATTCAACAGGGAGATCTGAATACTTTGGTCTTGGATGTTTTTTTCCACTGCTTTTGACTTTCAAAGGTTGACTCCATCACGGAGTTCACCTTCTGTATTACATAGTCTTTGATAATTTAAGATGTGGTTTTACAAAAAAAAAAAAAGTGTGTGTGTGTGTGTGTGTGAGCAGTGTTTTGTGCGAGTGTGGACCTCTGCTGTTCAGCCTCGTCAAGGTTTCCGTACAGCCTGCCCCTTCTGTCCATACACATGTACAGTCCCCGTACAGCGTTCGCACGCTATTCGTACGTCCGTAGAAACCTAGGTTGCAAATTTCGTATAGGTTAGGTGGACGTACCTCCGTGCAGTTCTGCTCGCAGTTCCATACAGTCCCGTCTGCATCTACGTACAGATTTCAGGAAGACCACGTCTGCAGCTCCATACACGTTTGTTGTTTTTGTGCTTCTCCGTAGTGTCCTGTGTCTGTACGCTCTTTTTTTCCTTCTTGTCTTGTCGTATTTCAATCATGGCTTCAGGTTTGGATGTTTGTACATATGCTCGAAAAGAAAGACCCGCAGATGCTAAGCGCCGCCAATCAGAGCCTGCATCAAAAGATGATGAACTTACTATGGAAGCTCAGTACGTGTTTGACACCCTTAAGGATGACTTTCAGCAGTCACGACAGGAATGGAGCAAACCGATTCCAGAGGTCACGTATAAATATAATTTTCTTTCCAGGAAGAATCCCAGCGGCCAGTGATGTCGCGCAGTGGATTAAGTCCATCCTTGGAGGATGCTTTGTAGAGGGAGTGTATTTTGCTTCCACAGGCTTTTATGAGGTGCATTTATCACATGCTTCGTGCAAGCAGAGGCTTCTTGAGTTCTCTCCCCTGTTTTACAGAAAGCAGATGGTACATGCTATGCCCTGGTCCCCAAACAAGGATTATCAAAGTCTTATACGACATCATTGTCCTATATGGGTTGAGGTTGTTAACTTCCCGGACTATATGCGTGAAGAGTTGCCTGGCCTGGCTGCTTCTTTGGGACAGGTCATTTGTCCTCCACGCCCCATGGGAAACCGTAACAGGTTCTGCATTCTCTGGGACACTGATACACCTACCCCTCCTTCATTGCAGTGGAAGTTGAGGCAGTGCGATTGGGAAAAAAGTATTTTGAATTGAAGTAAGGAGTGTTTGCAGGAGCTTGTTTTGCCTGCCACAAGTTTGGGCATCTAGCCTCTTAATGCCCAATGGTTCTGCATCAGCCCCCTCCCAATGCCTTGCCGCCCCAGACACGAGAACAGAATGAGAATTTGCAAGCTAAGACAGCAAATAGAAATGGAGCAAAGAATGCCAAACCAATCAATCAGGTACAGTCACTTGCTGGAAAAGGAAAAGATAAAGGAAAAGAGAAGATGAAGGAATCCGCGGGGATTGATCAGGATGGTTTTCAACAACCTAAGAAGGTGGTTGTATTGAAGCAACGCCCCCTTCAATCTCGTCAATGGGATGCTTCTTCTCCCTCACCAGGACAGGCTTCTACTTCAGCTCATGTCCTTCAAAATTGGGTGGGGGTATTGAAGAAGGGCATCCCCATATGTGATTCAGCAGAAGGGGAGAATGCTATGTCTTTCATAGATCATGAAGGAATGCAGCCCATGCAGGCAGAGGCTTTGCCTCTCTGATGTCTTGTTTTATTCTGATACTTTGTTGTATATACCTCTTTCATGCCTCTCTGATGTCTTGTTTTATTCTGATACTTTGTTGTATATACCTCTTTCATGCTTTACATACAATGTACAGAGCCTCTGCAATGTCTCCAAGTGGAGGCTTTTATGGAACTATGTACATAAAATGCAGCCAGATATTGTTTGTTTGCAAGAGCATAATCAACACTCCATGGTTGGTCATCATGGTTATTTTGGCGGTTATGATATATATTATGCTGGTACCACTACCTACTCAGGTGTATGCATACTGGTTAGACATGAGCTGGAACCTCAGTTAGCCTTCAATGACAGCAGTGGCAAATGGCTGGTCATACAATGTAATGTCAATGGTGATATTCTTGAGTTTGCATCAGTCTATGCTTACCATACCTTTGCCATGACGGCTTCATTATGGGATTCTTTATGCAGATATCCATGGAGATTCAATGCATTCATCTGTGGAGATTTTAATAATTCCCCTCTGCCAAGAGATAACACCACTTCAAGATCTCATATGCTATCATTGGAAAGGCAGAAATGGGATAGCATGCTTCTTTCTGTGCAGGCTGAAGATTTATGGCTGCTTCTCCAAGGGTCAGTGCCTCGATATACTTTTCATCATAATGCACTTACTACATACTGGGCAAGGCTTGACAAATGGTATTTGTTTTACCCACAACAATTTGCAGATTTTAGCCCTCATCTCCTTATAGATCTCTCATTGGGCTTGTCAGATCATGCCCCATTGTGGATGAATTTGCAGCTTGGCATGCCTCTGGATGATTTGCCACCCCTTTCCAATAGATTATTGCATGTTAATCAGGCTTATTTCCGACATCACCATTTCCAGCAAATGATCAGACTTGCAATTCATCCCTTGCCTTTGCATGCCCAGGAGGACATGAATTATGCTTGGGACAGTTTTGTCTCTCGTATGCAGAATGTCACTAGGGAGTATGGCAACTGGCATATGACTGAATGGAGGAATGAGGTTAAATGGGCAAAAAGGACAGCACAACAATTGACTGAATTTTCTCAGTTAAGGCCTCTCTCAGATTCAGAAAACGATTCCCTTTCACATGCTCAGATTAAATTGACTGTTAATGATCAGAGGAAATTCCACAAATGGCATCTTGGGCAAGAATGAAGCCCCTCATGGATAAGGGCTGTTCATCAAAAGCCTTTTTCCAAGGCTTGCATGCTACTCGAAAGAAAAACTCATGTCTAAGAGTAAGGAAGCTAGATGGCTCTTGAACGCACTCTTTCTCTGATCTCCAAGATGAATGCCAAAATTATTTCCAACAAATTGTTCTCCGCTCCTGGTTCCCCGTCAAATCAAATGACTGATGCTAGGACTGAATTTCTCCAATATGTTTCTGGAATAGTGGAAATGGATGATGCTCTTACCTTGGAGAGACCTTTTACTAACACAGAACTTGATAATGCATTGTTCCACCTCAGCAAATACAAGTCCCCTGGCTGGGATGGCCTTACGGTGGAACTTTATATTTCTTTTTGGGATGATTTGAAAGATGTCCTCTTGCAAATGATCAATGTTGCCTGGCAAGAAAATCAGTTGCCGCACTCTTGGAAGCATGGCATAGTCAAACTTGTGCCCAAAAAACATCTGTGCGACCATATGTCAGATTGGAGGCCTATTACTTTGATGCCTGTAGTTTACAAACTCATTGCCAAAATGATTGTGCATAGGCTTCACAAGATACTGGATGCGGGACTTCATCCTCATCAGTATGGGTTTGTGCCGCGAAGACAAATCCATGACAATATATCCAATGCCTTGACTGCAATTGAATATGCTAAGTATTCGCATCAAGATGTGCTTATATTGCAGGTGGATATTACTAAGGCATTTGACACTGTTCAATGGGATTTTATCTCTCAAATCATGACAAAGTTGGGCTTTGGTCCCAAGATAGCAAATGCAGTTTACTAGCTTTATTCTCGCTCTACTTCTCAGTGCATTCTTGGGGGTCATCTATCCCGGTCATGGACATTGGGTAGATCACTTAGACAAGGCTGCCCTCTTAGTGCTCTCTTCTATGCCATTGCGACCCATCCCCTCTTAATGTATCTTGATCATCTTACAACCACAAGACAGATGACTGGTCTTAAAATCCCTGGGGCTGCATCTTTTTTGGCACAAGCATATGCTGATGATTCCTTCTTTATGCCATAGAATTCTCCCCGGAAGTTCACATGCTTATGACCACTCTTTCATTGTATGGTTTGGCAGCAGGATTGCATGTTAATTTTGACAAATCTAAATTACTTGCCCTGAACAATGTGACTGGCATTCTATTCTTTGGCCAGGTCACGTGGTGCATTCCAAAGATGCAGTCAAGCATTTGGGATATCCCATAGGATGGCATATCACCAGGAAGCAGCAGCTAAAATGGATCTTCCACAGACTTCAACATAAACTAGAATACTGGAAGATTTCTACTTGGCCTCTTCATGTCAGGCTCAGAATAGTACAGTCCATTTTAATGTCCTATGTGCAGTTCTATTTGCCTTTGCTGCATTGGTCCTCCAGGGATATTTCAGCCTTTATGTCTCAAGCTATGGAGATGTTATGGAGGACAAAAACTGCTGTGAAAGCATTGAGACTGATGAAGATGAAAATGGTGTGCTCTCCTAGGATGCATGGTGGACTTAACGTCCTCAATATAAGATATCATGTACTTGCAAGGAAGGCGACTATGCTGCATACTTTTTTCCGTCAGCAACAGCCATGGACTTGTATGCTAGCATCCATGTGTGTCAACATGAGGACTTGTGCTTATGGTCATTGGACTACTGATCATTGGGAGGTTCTCATTGGGAAATTTGTAGGGAAGATACATGGCTGTCCTTTCTCTACTGCTCTAATACTTGATTGGAAACAAGAACTTTCTAAGGTCAAATGGGCTCCTGATAATTGCTCAGGGACAAACTCAATGAGGAAAGAAAGTATTCATTGGAGTGCCATCTTTGACATTCCACTCGCTTTACAAGAACCTGTTCGGGCATACAATCTCATGAAATTGGGAATTAGATACATACATGATGTGGTAGATGATCAGGGCTATGTCTTATGTTTTCCTCAGGCCACTGCTTCCTATGCATTGGGAATGCATCATAGGTCTATATGGAAGAAAATTGCTGATTTATTACATCCTTTTCTACCTATTCCTCCTGTGGCTGACACACCGATTGGCAATTGCAACCCTCTGCTACATGCACTCATCCTGTTCCTCTTCCTGCCTTAACCTCCATCAAAGCCTACAGGCTTCTTCAGCCTGCTCCATGGATTCAGCAATATGCTAATTCTCTGTGGCATATAAGGAAGCCCCTCTCATGGTGGTGGAAGAATCTCAGGATGTTATGGAAGTGTAAAATGCCATTGAAACAAAGACTTTTTCTTTGGAGATGTATGACAAGCACATTGTCAGTGGGGGTCACACTTGCTAAACGTCGCATTGCACCTTCCACATGTTTAAGATGTCAGGCTCCTTCAGAGACTGTTCTTCATTTGCTTTGGCACTGCCCGTGTTCTAGGATCCTCCTCAGGAGAATTTCAGATAATCTTCAGCTCCGTTTCCCGAGTCACAGATTTGGGAAACATTTCTGACTCTTTGGCAGATTTATGAGATCTTTGTCTCAATACTCACTATTTCTCTCTTGGGTGAGATATTGGGCTCTTTGGACAATCTGGAGTGAGCATAATTTGGCATACTTGGGTCGGCAGATTCACAAGTCATATGAATCTTTCCGAGCCTCATTGCGGCAATCCTTATATGATGCCTGCCATGAGGGTGATATGGATGCTTCTTGCATAGAGCTTTTCTTTTTATGTTTCTGATCTTTGGGATACTCTCCATTTCGGAGACCTCCCATCATGTAAATTTATGAGCATATAAATATACTGCACTAGATATTACCAAAAAAAAGAGTGTGTGTGTGAGTGTGTGTATGTTCATCTTATTTTTCAAGACTAAGGATCACACCAATTAGTGATGGTAGCACAAAATAAGATTTCGCCATCAACTTGTAGCATAGAGGATAAGACAACTTGTTGCAGCAAGCAACTCTGCAAATTCCGTTAATAGATTCATGCACTAACGGATATGAAACTTCAAACAATCTTGGCCGGGTCTGAAATCACATATAGATCATGCTTTCAGAAAACAACTGCATTTAAGGTTGAGCTGTTCCGAAAGGTAAGGGGAAACCACACCAAGTGCTTAATGAGCTTTAATTCCAGCTAATAACAACTACCAGCAAACCTTAAACTTGAAGGAAAAAACAAAGTTATGCTCTCCATGCCAAAAAGGAACCAGATCAGGGATGGAGAAAGAAGCTATTCTCAAAACCACTCAGCAAGAGGCCAGGGAAAGACAAATCACATATCACAGTATACCTCAATCACGACGTTCTCTTTGGCATTTGTTATGTACAAAAGGTCTCCATTTCTGTATTTTTCTGTGATCACCGAAGTCTCAAGGTCCTTGGTACCATGAATTGCCACCCTTACAAAGTCTGCAGCAAGCATGCTGTCAACAAAACACCTTCAGAAGTGGCACATCAACCTTTCGAGAATGGCAAAGTGTCTTACAAAACAATCAAACAATACCCTCAGACAAAGCAGAACCTTCAACGAGGACTTGACTAACAGAACCTCCTTCGCATACCAACATAAAAGTCATATGAAAGCCATCATTCATTTCTGCACAGTGCTAAAATTGTCCACATCATTTACCTATTTACTGAATCCATGAAAAATGTTAATCGATTGCCAAGGTGGCGAAAGGAATGAAGGCCAAGTAGTTCACCACTCTCCTGCACAAATAGCAAAGAATAAGCAACAGCCTTCCATCACCGAGCTATGATCAGTATACGCATTTCTAGCACGATGGTGCGTTAGTGAGGTCTCGATAAATGCGTGTTTTGAATCTTGATCACAAAGTTAGGCAGCATATTGCAAAATCAATCAAACAAAAGCATGGGCAAGAGCAAAGGCTTCCATGTATACCTTTTTGAGCTTATTTTCAGGCAAATGCATACACTCAAAAGTGAAAATAAAATTCGAGTGCTGGTAAGACCAATCAAAACGTATGTAGGACTTTAAGGGCCTTATGTGCTTTAAGATGATTATGGGAACTCCTATGAGCCATATTAGGTTATCCTTCCAGAGCTTGCCGCTACTTTACTTCACTTAAAACACTTGTCAAGCAGTGAGCTTCTACAATGAGCTTCAAGCTTGGAAATCCGACAACCCATTTGTAGACGTCCTTGGCTAGCCACAGTCGTTTCCTTCCCCGTCCTTAACCTTTCATCCAACTTGTTCAAATCTCTTGAGATACCAATGTGAGACAATTCACCATGCATGGCAATCTTTCACCAAGAATAGTTCACACATGAATGATGAGAGAGCGATATTGAAGAGAGCAAGTAAATCTGTATAAACACAGGCCAATCAGGCTGAAAATGGAGATCCACAACAAGTACAATTCCTAGAATCCACGCTTTCCTCTACTGGATGTTAGGCTGTTCAGAGGGGCTGAGGAGGAGCTGTAGGAGGCTGAAGTGCTGGGAGAACTGAATGAGGAAAGAGGGCCTGGAGGCCCCCTATTTATAGGGCTTTTGGGGCTGGTTGGCTTGTCCCTTGGCCCCATAAAGGCAGCGCTAGGCCCCATAAATGCCAGCCCTAGGCCCCATAAATTCCAGCCCTAGGCCCCATAAATGGCAGCCTAGGGAGGGGTGCAGGGTAGCCTATAAAGGCAGCCCTTCCCCTGCCATTCTCTTCCTATCCTACGCTGGACCTAAACCTATCCCTAAACCTAAGACGGAAACACTACCCTACGGTTCTCCAGTGGGTACTAGTGAACAAGGACTGATCTTCTTGCTTGACCTAAGGCTGAGAGACTAACTTATGTAGCTTGTGCCTGACTATCCCTGGACAAGGGCTCACAAAGGGGTCACAGCATACGACAAAAACTCCTATTAGGGAACTATTACGCACTTGTCGATGTAGCCAGTGTGTCACTTTGCACCCAAGTGCAGGGGTGCATGTGACATAAGATCATGGCTCCAAGCTCCTGAAAGGTTGGGCTGCTCCTCTAACCAATACGAACCCTTGCACAAGCTTTGCCACGTTCTTGGTGTTGAGGAACACTATCTTAATCTTGTTGAGGACTAAGTCATCCTACACTACCTTAATCTTGTAGAGGAACTCCTTGACCTCCTCACTCTCTATGGATTCAAGATCCTTGTGAATTGTTGGTTTGGTACCAATTCTTCGAAATAGTCCAAGCACCATGGACACTATCTCCTGGATGGATCAATGGCATCACATTGTACTTTGTGGTATGTATTAATACACTGTAAATGTGTTTGCATCTTGCTCCTTCCATGCTTGCAACAAAGTTAGATCCAATAGTATTGTTTTAGCACCTATCTCCCTTGCCTAGGTTTTTGTGAAAGTACCATCTGTCACCTTCCACAGACTCCATGAATTAAGGAGACTCTTCAACTTGATATTCCATAGGGGTAGTTAGATACATCACACTTAACGCTTCCTGAAGTTAGGGATGAGAAGGTACTTGGTTGATGCCATTCCTGCTCTACTGCTTGCTAAAAAAACATAAACAAAAGGCTGGACACCTAATGTCCAAATACATAGCAGACTCAATACTCCTCTACTCAAATGGATAACTGGATCTAGGGCTTGCTGCCCTTGTTTTCTGCAGCTCCTTCTCCCAAATTGCTGACTAGATCTGGAAGGTTCTGCTTGCTTAAACTCGTGGTGTTGTCCCATCTCATGCAAATCTACTTCACTTGTCAAGCCTAGGCCTTCCTTGGTTGACGTCTTCAATTGGGCTGATGTAGATCAGCTTCCTTCAGGTGTGGAGAGGCATGCGGACTGATCCGTGATCTTCTTCAAGTCAACTTTCACAGTTGAATCGACTTGGCTCTAATACCACGTGAATCCTAGTGAGAGGATTCACCATGCAAATAATGTAAAACAGCAAAAGCGATCCTTCACCAAGAGAATGGTTTACACGTGAAAGAAAGATCTGTATAGAAACAGCCCAAACGGACTAAAAATGGAGCTCCACCACAAGTACAATTCCTAGAAACCACGCTGTTCTACTAAATATGAGTGGCCTTCCCTGCACAAGCCCTCAGATGGGACGTGAAAGGAACAAAATGCAAATGTGGATTATGCTTGAACACTCTTGAGTCTTGCTCTCGTCAAGGGATGAAGAGGGAAGAGACACCACGATGTGATGCGAGTGGGAGGGGGACTCCCACTTATATAGCTCATGAGATGGGCACGGCACAAAAAGCCCCAACTGACCAGCCAGCCAACCAACAGACAGCCAACTGAGCCCTATATGACACGTGGCAGGCCAACTGCCACATCACCAGCCAACTATCACACCAGCAATTGCTGCCATGTCAGCATCTGCTGTGTAATGCTGCCATCAACACCATAGAGTCCACGTAGCTGAATGCGGTGTCAGCAGCTAGGACTTAATGCTAGTCAGCACTGTACTGCTCCATTGAGTGACGTGTCACGTGGGCCACATTAGCACCTCGGACTGCTGTCCACATGGCCATGATGCCACATAACCATCTCAGGTGGTTGTGTGCCACCTCCGCATCCTTCTCACCTGCAAGGCCAACGGAGGCATAAATGCCTTTGAACATGCGGGCACACACACGCACGGTGAAGCCTGAAGGGTAATAGAAGATGGTGCATTGACCTCCAACAATAAGATCATCAACGAAATGCATCCACAAACAATTTAGCTAAAGCTTTTATTACTACATAAGAACAAAATCCCTCCATTATTTAGCTGCATTAATGTTTTGCTACAATGATATAAAAACCTCTATATTACCTACAATGTTGTTTTAGAGCTATCATACAACTTCATTGAGAATCTAGCTATTATATTACAGCTCATCCATCCTCCAATCATACTTCCGTACCCGTATGCAGTATGGTAACGTATGGAAAAAACTATGAATCCAAGTCCTCCTTTTCACAACAATTAGCTTAATCACTATTGTTATGGCTAATGTCATTCACATTTTGCAGAAAACTAGGGCAAGTTATCATCTACATTTGATTTATGCTTCTCATTCCTCCTCAAGTTAAGCTAGGTTGTGTAATTCCTCCTTGATTGTTAGCCACAAGCACATCACTTTACGACATGTGCATGATGGAGTGCCCATACCCGCCCAATATGAAGGCAATACTTGAATAACTTGGCTCACACAATGCAAGAAGTAACAAGCACAAAATGTGCTCTTCCCCCCTGCTAAGGCAATACAGGGAGAACCAGCAAGTACTATTCCAAGTCAAAGCTACTTATTTATCAAAGATTAAGAAAGTGCAAGTTACTCATTTAAATCAAAGTGTATTAGCAAGCACAAGCTACCAAAAAGATGGCATTCCTTTAAACTACTAATAATAGGCATATTGACAACCAATTACCTTAAATGTAGCACCTCTAGGAAAACCCAAAAGCAGCACACTAAGCTTCACCCAAAGCCAACGTGAATGATGGCTTCACTTCAATTCTCTGCTGCTCCCACCTTAGAGAAGGCTTGAGCCATAACAATGGGCACCAGACGACACACTATTGAGCATGAACATGTCCCTCTCTACGGAGAATTGAGCCCTTGGTTCCTTATTTTAAGCTACAAGTATCTCAAGTGTATTAAGGTGCATGTCTTTAAGAAATTGGCCCATTTTGGTGAGGTACACATTTTGTATTTTGGCTATGCTATTTGCTGTTAAAACTCTCTAGACGTATGTGTTTGTTTTCAGTTTACTTATGCATATCTCACTAGCCGTAGGACCTTGATTGTTGGTTAACCTAGGTTCCACTACCAGTTTAGATGTAAGACACTAGTCTCTTTATTCTAGCATGGTGTAAAAGCACAAAAGACTAATATTAGACACTTAGTCCGACAAATGAGAACAAAGGCCTTTGCTTGAAGAAAGGAAGGCGGACTTCAGATCAGCTACCTATGTCAAATTGCTTGCAGTGTGTTGTGGATTGGAATTCTACTTGAAGTCGTTATCATGGTTCCGCTGACACATCCCAGCACTCCTGAAACCTCTGATCTGCAAAACAAACACACACCAAGTGAGATCTGAGCAGGCTGCTCACCACCCAACCATGACATCTACGGGATGTGATCCCGAATCAGGAGATGTCCCCCCCCAGCCACGAGCTGAGCTACTGGCACGAACTTCCAATCAGATCCAAACCAGCCTAGTGTCCCATACCACCGGGTGGCGCTGTGAAGCCCTGGATCTGCCACTGGGCCTTGGGCTACCCTAAGATGCAGGCGCGCGTCCGCGACTCAATCCAGGAACAGACCTGGCACCTGGGAACGAAACTTGCTCCCAACTGCACACTGAGAACTGAACCTCTGGGCCCCTTTTATAGACTCGGGCCCCAGCGCCAAAAATAGCGAAGACCTATAAATAGTTCGTACCCTTGCCACTCAACCCGAGAATCAAGCCTGCCTAGCTCTAAGCCTCCCCAGGCTAACCTGAGCTAGTCCTGTGTACCTAGTACACGTCAGATACCAATCCGTGCACATGACATACTCCCCCTCCTCTAAGAACTCACTCCTGAGTTCGCTACAAAACCCGCAAATGTTCTTTGGAGGTTTTGTAATGTCTCCCATGTTGCATCCTCCTCAACACGATCCTTCCACTTGATCTTGTATTCCGTGATAGTTCTATTTTGAATCTGTCTTTCACGAAATTTAAGAATACACTCAGGTTCGTGAGGAATAAAAGTCAAATCTGTAACTTCTATAATCCCATGAGGAGAAACAAGTTGATCATCTGCACCCAAGACTTCTTTCAGTCTACTGACATGAAAGACTAGATGTACCTTAACATCAGGAGGCAATTCTAGTCGATATGCAACTGGTCCAATTCTTTTAATGACCTTGAACAGACCACAGTATCTTGGGGATAATTTCGAAACCAAACCAATACTTAGGCTCTTGGATTCCTTCGGAATTCGCAAATATACCAACATTCCCCAAAAAACCCAGGAATGTCCTCTGGAGGTTCTGTAATGTCTCCCGTGTTGCATCCTCCTCAACACGATCCTTCCACTTGATCTTGTATTCCGTGATAGTTCTATTATGAATCTGTCTATCCTGAAATTCAAGAATACTCTCAGGTTTGTGTGGAATAAAAGTCAAATCTGTAACTTCTATTATCTCTTGAGGAGACACAAGTTGATCATCCGCACCCAGTAACTCTTTCAGTCTACTGACATGAAATACTGGATGTACTTGAACATTAGGAGGCAATTCTAGTCTATATGCAACTGGTCCAATTTGTTTAATAACCTTGAACGGACCACAGTATCTGGGGGATAACTTCGGAACCAAACCAGTACTTAGGCTGTTGGATTCCTTGGGAATTCACAAATATACCATCGTTCCTTTGGAGAACTCTCTAGGTGAACGATGTCTATTAGCATAAAATCTGTCCCGATCTTGGGCACTTCTAATAGACTCCTTGGCAAACTGCAACGTTTCCTGCATATCTAGCAAGAAGTTCTTAGCAGCATCATTTTGAATCCCTTTTAATCCAACCATAACTGGTGACTTAGGTTGAAACCCGTACATAAGCATAAAAGGACTGTAACCAGTACTAGAATGCTTTGCACTGTTGTAAGCAAATTCAATCATAGGTAGATAATCTTCCCATGAAGACTGTCTCTTAGATACATATGCCCGAAGCATGTCTTCAACCAACTGGTTGACCTTCTCTGTACTGCCATCGGATTGTGCATGATCCGAGGAACTCATACTTAGAGTAGTTTCTAACTTCTCAAAAACAAGTGTCCAAAAGTTACTTGTAAACTTTGAGTCCCTGTCACTAACTATGTCAGAGGGCAAACCATACAGCTTAAACAAGTGGTCCACAAACTCGTGAGCCAGCTGAACAGCTGAAATAGTTATTCTAGTAGGTAAGAATCTAGCCATTTTTGTCAAACGGTCGACTATGACCCAAATGGAGTCATGACCCTTGCGCGTTCGAGGCAAACCAGTAATAAAATCCATGGAAATACTTTCCCATTTATTACCTGGAATCTGTAATGGCTGTAATAAGCCCACGCTTCTAAGGCGTTCTGCCTTAGTAACCTGACAAACTCGGCAACCTACTACATAGTTCTCAATAAATGCACGCATCTTAGGCCAATAAAAGGTATGCTTCACAAGAGACAGAGTCCTATGTATACCCGGATGTCCAACACTAGGAGCATCATGACACTCCCAGAGAATCTTAGATTTAAGGTCCGAAACATCTGGCACACAAATCTTTTCATTCCGGAACAGCAAGCCGTTCCTAATCATCCATTCCGCCTGTACCATAGGTGGCACAATCCCTGAGTCCTGGTCAACCATGGAGCTCCCATCCTGGACTCTCTGCCAATAAGAACTGAAATAACTATCAGTTATGTATAGCCCTCTCAAGGATTGAAATAGGTCTGAGGATATTTCCGTAAATGACAGAGCATTTACAAACTTAACTCGACTTAAGGCATCCGCCACACTATTCAACGAACCCTTACGATAACAGATTTCAAAATCAAAATCCTGCATTAATTCTACCCATCTAGCTTTCCTTCCCCTCAATTCTGATCCATCACACACATACTTAATTGACTGATGATCAGTCAATACAAGGAACTTTGAACCATACAAGTAGTGTCTCCAAACCTTTAGGGCATACACTACCGCATAAAGTTGCTTCTCGAGTGTGGGCTCACGATATTGAGTGTCGTCTAGCTTCTTACTCTCGAAAGCTACAGGTCTGCCCTCTTGGAATAGAGCTGCCCCAATCGCATAATCACTCGCATCGGCCTCTAAAACATAAGGCCGGGTAGGATAGGGTAATGCAAGAACGGGTGCTTCCTTGATAGAGAACTTCAAGGTTTCAAAAGCCTTGTTCATTGCATCATTCCAAGGGATCGGCTGAGTAGACCTGCATCCACGACCTTTCAATATGTTTGTCAGGGGTGCCGTGATATGTGAATAATCACGCACAGACTTTCGAAGAAATACCGTAAATCCTAGGAAAGAACGAAGTTGTTTCACAGTCTGAGGGATAGGCCATTCTAAAACCTTCTAGATACGATCCAGATCAATGCTAATACCTTCAGAAGAAATCTTGTGTCCTGAGTAAATGATCTCCTTCATAAAGAAGTCACATTTACTCATCTAAGCATAGAGCTTATGCTGTCTTAGAACAACTAAGATAACCCGAAGGTGTCCTATGTGATCCTCAAGCGTTCGACAATATACCAAGATGTCATCTAAGAACACTACAACAAATTTGCCCAGAAAATCCCTGAACAAATCGTTCATCATCTACTGAAAAGTAGCAGGAGCATTGGTCAAACCAAAAGGTAATACGAGGAACTCGTAATGACCATACCTAGTTCGGAATGCGGTCCTATCTATGTGTTTAGCATAGATACGGATTTGATGATAACCCGTACGCAAATCAATCTTAGTGAAATACTTCGCTCCGGCCAAACGGTCTGCTGTTTTCTGATAGTAGAGATCTACTTTCTCTGTTTTCTCTGCTTTCTCTGTTTTTCTGCTGCTTTTCTGACAGTAAAAGTCTGACAAGCAGGTGAAAATTGCTAGCAGAAACAGTCTCTGCAACTGTCTTCTTTTTTTTTTTTTTTTTTTGGTTGGAGACAGTAACCAGATAGGTAACCGGCTGGTTAATTATCACCATTCTGAAGGACCCGCATATTTTGCGTCAACTTCAATATTGTAGTGTGACCCCAAATCCTTGAGTGGCATAAGGTAGCATTGATAATGTCCTCTCGTCCTGCCTTTGGAAGAACTGGCAAGACTTGCCTAAAATCCCCCCCCAACAATACCACCTTCCCACCAAAAAGTTGCTCATTGGACATGATATCTCGTAAAGTTCTGTCTAGTGCCTCGAAAGCAAACCGGTGAGTCATGGGTGCCTCATCCCATATTATCAGCCTAGCCATCTTCAAAACATCTGCAAGTTGACTATTAACCTTAATATTGCAACTGCTAGTACCATCCAGCTCCAACGGTATCTTGAATCGTGAGTGTGACTGACTGGTTCTAGTCTGGTTAGTCTGCAACTAGACTGACTGGACTGGTCACAGTCTAGTTATACCAACCAGACTGGTCTGGTTAGGCCAGATTAACTGGACCAAGGTCGAACTAACTGGGTACTGGTTCAACTAACCAGAGTTAACTAGCTGTAGTTAACTTGACCAAGGTTTCACTAACACAGGTCAACCAACCAAGATTTAACTGTACCAAGGTTAGCTGTCAGGCCAGCACCAGGTCACATGTGTGCCACGTCAGCATCCACTCAGACCTGCAATTGTCTGCCACATCAGCAAGCTCTAGCTATATGCCACGTGTCACAAATATGCACCACCACGTCATTTGCTGAGTCAGCATCCACGTATCTGCCACGTGTACTCTTGGTAGCTCCTTGGCCACGTCAGCTCTTGCGCCACGTCATCAAAAGCCAAAGGTTGAAGCTTTGGGCAATCAGCGTTGCGTGTCGCGCCTCCTGACAGGACAAAAGCATTTTGTTCGTTGTTGCGTAGGAGATCCCAAGCCTACCAATTAATTCCGTCAGATATGCCCTGCTTCACGAAAGATTTGCAGAGGTAATTTCCATGATGGCGCCAAGCATACGTAATTCGTATGATAACAGGTGCGTCCCCTCACGGACTACCCTACGTGTAGTTCACCGTACAAACACCCATGGAAACTCCTTGTTTCGAGTGACTCCTCTAGCAGGGATTATCAGTCGAATACTCATCGGTAGAGATTCAGCCCACGAACAAAAGCGTTGATGCCTTCAATCTTCGTCATCGCTTGGGGCAAGGTCTGCAAGCGAGCGAATCATCCAAGAAGGAGAAGTGCCGCCTGTGCTACACGCTACGCTCACACCCACTCTTGTAATTCAGGCCTTAGTTTTACCGACGTGTCGTTCTTACAGCTTCAAGCTTTAGATCGTCACCCCCTTCAAAAAGAAGGCGAGCCAAGCTCTGATACCAATAAAACCAGACTGATGGTGAAAGACAGCTATCACCCCTCTTTAAACGATGCGATTTATGCTCTCAAAAGCTCTCCCTCACTCCTCTCTCTGAAGATGCACTAGGGCCCAGGACAAATCGTCGGGCTGGACCCCCCGAAGGTCTTTATTCATCCAAGAAAAATCTGTTACAGGAGTTCAGCGTAGAGCTATCTCGTAAAAATCTCTATTACAAAACGTGAATAATCCATTTTCTTACAAGAGCTTCAAGCTCCATTCAAATTGGCAACATGCCACTTGTCTAAAATCTAGATTAAATCCTATTACATGCCACTAAGGGCCATTCTGGAGTCTTCAAAGCTCTCGGTCACACGAACCGCCTCCTAGATGCTTGTCAGGCTCCCATTTCGCTTAGGAAAAATAATCCTTCCTAGTACCTGCAACAATTAATTAAAGCGCACCACCATGGTACCCATTAATTGTTAGCGCTTTGCATGCAAATAACACACTGTGGACTAATCCTAGTCACGGTGGGCGTCCCCACTAAACACATGTGCACATCTAAACAAATATATATATATAAATATATATATATATATATATTCTCTGGTTGACCGGAGCCAACACTCTTGATTATAATTAAAGAGCTTTGACCAAAGGTCAAGGCGCCTTAATTATAGCCAAGTCTCTCCAACCGAAGTTGGCACATCTTGGTTAACCGGGGTTAACCCTCTTGGTAATAAACTAAGTCTCCTTGACCGAAGTCAGGTTTACTTGACTAGAGTCAAGTATCTTTGACCGTGGTCAATCCTTTGACCATTAAAATAACTCTTTGATCATAATTAACACATATAAAACTCTTTAATTATGATCAAATAAATGGTCAACTGTACTTTGACTTAGGATATTTACATTGTGGTGACACCTGGTGTCCCATACCACCGGGTGGCGCTGTGAAGCCCTGGATCTGCCACTGGGCCTTGGGCTACGCTAAGATGCAGGCGCGCATCCGCGACTCAATCCAGGAACAGACCTGGCACCTGGGAACGAAACTTGCTCCAAACTACACACTGAGAACTGAACCTCTGGGCCCCTTTTATAGACTCGGGCCCCAAGCGCCAAAAATAGCGAAGACCTATAAATAGTTCGTACCCTTGCCACTCAACCCGAGAATCAAGCCTGCCTAGCTCTAAGCCTCCCCAGGCTAACCTGAGCTAGTCTTGTGTACCTAGTACACGTCAGATACCAATCCGTGCACATGACATCCGCAATGGCGTCCCACATCCCTTTCCATACTTTGGTGAGGTGGGTGTGTTGGATGGAACCAACTATCCGACTTGGAAGATAAATATTCAAAGCCATCTTGTTCAATGTGTAATATGGGGGATTAGTGAAGCAGTGGAAAAGAAGCCCATGGATCAAGTGGATGCCACACGCAAAGTCATCATAGCCACAGATCCTACAAATGTAAAAGACTCGATGCTCAAGGATTTCAAGGCACTATCTCTTTTCATTAAGACAACAACGGATTGAGTGATTCCACACATTCAATTGTAAAAGACTAGATGGTCAAGGATTCCAAGGCACTGTCTCTTTTAATTAGGACAACAAATGGATTGAGGGCTTTCACACATTTGATTGGTATTAACCGCATCACAAGCCTAAACGATCTTGTGTGATCTATCTAAGTCCAACGATACCAATGGATTGTGACTCTCCAAAACCAGTTGTTCATACTAGCTACAAATGATAGGGAAGCTGCAACATCATTTGTGAAGGTGAGGGTTCTATAAGATCCACTCAAGGCAATTGTTCAATAGCTAGATAGCACTAAATTGGCCATGCTCCAATCAATAAGCTACCAAATTGCAGCTCCAAAGAAACTCCAAGATGGAGCTCGTGAACAGAAGCACCTAATGCTTCTAGAACAGGGAAGAACAAGCCTCGAATAAGGTACCTCTAGGATAGAAGGAATATTCAAGGTCGTGATACCAAATTAGCCGAGACTATACCAATAAGTCCTCCTTGGCGGACGATGAGATGAACCCTATTGAAGGTGACGTGAGTGTTTTGTATTATATTGAGCCTCCCCACATGGTAGCAAACCAACTAAAAATCTTGATTCCAATAAGCGCGGTGGTAGTCATGATGGCCACCGTAGAGTAAGCACATGTATCCACATCGCAGACAACCTGATCATATATAACGGTCTTCAGATATGGCCATTATCCAAAGGGATCATTTGTTTTGCACATGGAGGGGCGACATTGTACAATGGACTACATGATGGCTTCTATAACCTTTGTCTCGCGAGTACATGTTTTTACAATTCCCTCCCCTCCTACTTGGCGCTGACCATTCCTACCTGGCATTCAACATGACGGAATCCTCTTGCCCCCACTGTTAGTCGACCAGCGAAAGGAACGCACAGCGGAAGACTGATAGAATAGCCCAGGAGCTCACACTGTGTGTGTGTGTGGGGTGTGGAATCACAAACATCTTAAATTTATGTGCTTCAAATAGATCTACAGACTCATCAATACACAATGATCAAGCCAGATATAGAAGCTACCAAAAGAATATATTTCCGACCAAAACTATGGACACAATACAAAGAGAGATAAATTCAAAGTCCCACCAGAGCGTGGTCCTTTGATCTTACCACCACGTACTTCTACTATCTGCCGGATATCTCTAGAACTTGAGCCCACGTGCTCCACCAAGAGCGTATGTAGACTCTCCGTCCTTTAACCTCAACTCCTTGCTGCCCTAGAAGACAGCCAAGACACCAGCCCTATGTGAGCTCAGTCTGCAGCCTTCCTTAGACTCCTATGCCTCCTGGATGTAGGCCTGAGGGTGAGTGAACTGCTGCTCCTGCTGCTCCTTGTTTTGCTGGACTGCTGGATGTGTTATGAGGCTCCTAGCCTCTTCTTTTATAGGCCCAAAATCCTTATGAGATGACCGACTGGAGCAGGCCTCCTGGACGACTCAGTCTGTCCCAGAACCGCCCCCACCAAGCCCTACATATTGGGCTGTGGGCAGCTCTTCTTGGGCTGTGTACCCTCTGCATTTATGTGGGGGCCCAGCCCCCTTGCTTTGTGTGCCAGCTGGTTGGCTGGCCCCTTCCCCGCCCCCCTATTTTGGGGCTGTGTGCTGGGCCTTGTGGCTGACCAGGCTGCCCCTTTGCCCTATAAAGGGCAGGGTGCTGCCCACCACAGCCTCTCCCTTTCCTTGCCATCTGCTCTTGTCACGCACTCCACCATCGCTTCTTTACAGCTGCTCTCCCATCGCCTCATTCATTTTGTTCTCTTTTCCTTGTTTTTCATGACCCTTCATTGACTCTTTAGAGACCCTTATTGCAACATATCTCCCTTATGAAAATATTCTCTAGGTTTCTCAAATTTGAGGAAGTGGAAGGCTCCTCATATTTAAATACTACAATAGTGCCGGAGGATCTCAAAACAATTATATTATCCATGTTTGGAATTGGCATTTCTTTGAGAAATACATGCTTCGGTAGGTCCCTATAAATGGTAGCTTGGAGAATTTAGCTCGAGGGTTTTAGCTCGGTGATCTTGCATACCCACTTGTGCCATGCTGTCATAACATCCACCTCGAAGGTAGTGGTAAACCAAGTAGCTGAAAACACCTGTTTGAACTAAACACAACTGGTTGGTGCTTTGTTAACAAATTCGTCCACCACCGTAAAGCATTTCCCTTCAGAAAGGTGGTTGCCTTTCGCATTTTAGAGGACTCAGTGAAGTTCCCTCCTGAGAAGGGTGCATCAAACTGTTGCATAAAAGTTAAAGCCAACTGAGCCCCATTAAAGGTCTCAAAATTCACTGTTGCCCCAAATTCCTTGTAATCCTTTACCTTCTGTTTGGGAGTCAGATTGTCATAAACAGGTGGCTGCAAAATGTAGGATGCATAGCATTCGCTCCAGCTTGTCCCGCTTTGCCATTAGAGGATTTGCCAAACCAGCCCCAACCATATCAGCCATACCCATGGGAGCTCCAAAACTCGCTGAGATTCCACCTTGCATTCCTGGGTGCATGCCAATATTGCTGTACATTATGTTAGACGTTCCGGGCTGCATACCCCCAGATACATTCCCTTGCATTCCTTGCATACCATGCTGAGATGCCACTGGGTAGTTTCCAAGCATTCCAGGGACATCTACAGCTTGGCCAGCCATAGCCTGACACACCGAACCTCCACCAAAATACCTTGGATGCAAAGAGGGTTGGGGAAAAGCTTGCTGCCCCTGATTTACATTCTGGAAATTATTCCCTTGGCCATGCATATCCATACCTTGACCAGGGAAAGATTGCTGCAATGGAGCACCCTGTGCATTTGGCATTACTGAGGGCTGTCCATTCAACAGCATCACGCCAAGTGACTGTTTTTGGACCCCACAGGGCTCTCCTGCATGAGAATGCCTCTTTCTCTCCTTAGACCTCAAAGAAGCCTGCATAAACTCTTAAACATAGCATCAGCATCCTCTGCCTCCTCAACCTCTTTTGACCCTTTTGACTGAGAGGCACGCACACCAAAAGGATTTACAGCTTGCTGTGCCTCAACGTTTTGGTCATCCTCGGATGCTCCCTCATGCATAGATTGCTCTTCTTGCTCGTCTTGGGAGGACTGCCCCTCCATATCCCAATCGCTATCTGTTAGAGACATATTTGCTGAGTTTCTCCTTGCTGTAATCCAATTACAGTAGGCAATACTTCATTAGAGACAATCACAAGCTCACCTCCTTAAAGAAGATGGTGATGTCCTGCAACGGAACCATGAAACCAGCCTCAAGGCCAACAAGAGGGCGGTATTAGACAACTAACCAGCCAATGCTTTCACATTAAATATATTCAGCAAATAACTCAATTACAAATCGGGAGCTAGAGTGCTCCTGCTCAAGAACAAGGACACTGATTGGCCCAAACCCTTGGCGCCCTTTTGGTATCTCTTTGGTATCTCTTTATTAATTGGAGAGACCTGCAAATAAGATACACAGTGAATTCAAACTCTCTTGCATTCAATGCATTTCCCACTCTTGGTAGACCTTAGTATCCCAAGCAATAACCCTGCTGGGCTTTGCTCTCATACCCCAGTGGCAAAAGGCATCCATCTCTGTTCAAAGACTTGCATAAGACTTGGAGTTGCTGCTAGCAGCCATGATGGGTCACACAACTGCCATTACTGCCACAGGTGTCCACGGATTTACTGAAATACCCAAGCAATGGGTGAAAGCAAAACTGGTCTGCCCACAACCTCGGAAACCAGAACTTGAACTGCTAGCATCCACAATGGACCTCCTTGCCCACTAGGCCTCTCCAAACGCAGCTCATATATAAAGCAAGACACAGGGCGTGCGCTTAGCCCGCTCTCCAAGATAGCTCACAGCTAGTTGGAGCAGCTCCTTGTGATCATCCCGTGCTCAATCACTCAGCTTGAGCTCCAAAGTCACGACCTTGACCAACCCAAGGGCATGTATGGACAGCTCATGCTCCAACACATCAATCAGCAGCCACCCCTTGAATGCAAGTACGGACCTCCCTTGCAGCCTCAGCCAGCCCATGATCACACGTATGGACCAATCCCATCAGCAAGTGGGCCTCGTTCAGCTCGTGTGCATCAGCCCGTGCACCTTGTGTTGTCCTCGTCAGCCCATGTGTGCCGTACAGCTGCATACGCTATCCCTTAGCCCCTCTTGCACGTCTTATGAGGCAATTCTCAATCCTTCAACCAGCCCATGCCAACAGTCGCCGCACCGTCCATACACAGCCTGTGATCACAAAATACATCTCCTTTCCTTCCCGTGAACTTTCCATTGGCACCTCTACCTTACGTGACGTTGTGCTTCTTGGGACCTTCCATGCATTTGCATGGGCAAGCCACGTGGCAGCCCACAATTTAATTTTCCCCCAAGGTCAACTCCAAGGATCAACTTGAAGTTCATTTGCCCCTTGCCCCGTCTATGGGGACCATTCCAATTACTAACTTGAATTTCTAAGGGTGTTTTGCTCCCTTTTTGGGGCCCAACCCCAAGTTCACCCCCAAGGCACAATTTCTCTAAGGGAGATCTTGCATGTCCACATGTAAGTTCAAGCTCACGCCCTCGTGACAACAACTGATGCAAGAGTGTCTGAGGAATGGGCGAGGTTTGCATCTGTACACATATTGTTGTAGATTGCACAAAACGCTTCACTTACTTTCATTCTCATACAACCATGAACACGTACAAATGCACATGTGTAGCTCCACTTAATGCAATAAGGGACTCTAAAGAGTCAATGAAGGGTCATGAAAAACAAGGAAAAGAGAACAAAATGAAAACATAGATGTACACATATTGTTGTAGATTGCACAAAACGCTTCACTTACTTTCATTCTCATACAACCATGAACACGTACAAATGCACATGTATAGCTCCAATTAACCCAACATAAGACTAGTTTGCAAGTTATAATCCCTTTTTCTCATCTCTCCTCCATATTTTGTCAGTAAATAGTGCTTTGGGATTCTTAAATTCCAATTTTTAATCCACCATTGGATAGAGCATGAAAATTTTGGCATTTTTGCTTTTTACACCACCTCATTTCGATGTATGGTTTGCAAGTTATGATACCTTTTGCGTGAGCTCCCCCAGCCCCCCCCCCCCCCTTCACCAGCAAAATAGTGATTGGGGCCTCTCAAATTTCAATTTTGAAGCTATCGTTAGATAGAGCATGAAAATTTGAGCATTTTTGTTTTTTACACCTTCTCATTCTGAGGTGCGGTTTGCAAGTTATGATGCTTTTTGTGTTAGCTCCCATCCCTATTTCACCAAAGAAATAGTGTTGGGGCTTCTCAAATTTCAAATTTGAATCCATCATTGGGCTAAGCATGAACAAATCAACATTTTTTATTTTTCCACCTCCTCGTTCCAAGGTATGGTTTGCAAGTTACAATGCCTTTTGTGTTGGTTCCCCTTTTGATTTTTGTTAAATTCCTACCTATTTCTTAAAAAAATATTGTGAAGCTGTCATGTAAAAACCATGATAAAGCCAACATATTCAGCCTTTAAAACTTCCAAAAGCTTGGAAGCTCGGGAGTTTTAGCTCAGAAAATGGTAAGTCCCAACGAAAGTTGGATGCAGCCAACTGTCATAACTTGAAAAAGTATAATAAAAAGTTTTGGGAAGCCCTCTTGCCGGTTAGCTCTTATCGGCATGTGCCTTTGTCAGAGCAGCTTGAAAAACATTGTTGTGGGCTGCCCAAGAAAATCAGAGACTACTACACAAAGACACGGGTAACCAACATGTCTCAGCTAACTGAAAATGCTACCACAGCTGATGCATTGTTGCTTGGAAAGACCACTCGATATAAAAGCAGTAAGTCTGAGAGCTTCAAGAAAGCAGGGAAGCCACGAAATGCTTCCACAGCTCCATTTAACCAAGGGAAGAAGCGTAATAGGCAAGCTCCAATTGGTCGTCATGTGAGGAGAGAAAAGCTTTGATGGAGGCCAATAAATGCTTTCGCTGCAAGGAAGAGGGGCATGTGGCAAGGGATTGCCCAAAACGCAAGCTTAAGGGGAAAATGGATGATAGGGATGAGCAGAAAGGCAAGAAGCCTAAACCATCTACAAGACTAATTCCTGATGTGATCCATGAGCAGCCCAATGGGGATGCTATGGAGCTTTGAAGAGCGTGGGGAAAAGTGAGAGATCAGATGACATTGATCTTCTTTGACCCAAGGGCTCGTGCAAACTCTCTCTCTCTCGAGTTGGCAAAAAAACTTGGAAACCGTGCAAAGGACACGATGTTGGAGATATCATAGCCAAAGAGTGTGGTGATGTGATGTGTTGGTGTGTAGTACTAGGACTTCTAGTACTAGTTCATGTGTGCACTTCACTTATCATGTCATACTTCATGAATGAATCATGTCTTCATTTGAGCATCACTTCCCCACACCCTAACCTTTTCAGTTTAGCAGTCTTAGCACTCAGCAAGGACCTTAGTGCGCCCTTTGCTCCAGCCCACTGGGGCTTGTATGAGATCATCCTTTGGTGTACTTTGTACCTTGTCCCATAGGCCCGTGAGATTTACTTCTGCAGCCGCCTCAACCCTCTGCTCTTTTTCACCTCTATCCTGCAGCCATTTGCCCTCCGTTGAGCCCATTCAGCTCCACCATAGCCTGCCTCTCCATAGCCGTCTCCTTTTGTGCTCATTTTGCATCCTTTTCCATGCTGTCTGCACCCGTTTGGAGCACCTCCTCCTGCCAGCTTGCTGCTGCTGCATAGCTGCCCTGTGGCAGCACACTTCTGGCCACCTTTTCCAACTTTTCGAGGTGTTTCTGAGCAGTTCCAGCCCTGCCAGTGCTGCATGGAGGCCATCCTCTTCTGTCCCGTTTTTAGGGTTTCCAGGCCGCTGCAGCAGAGCTGCTCCTTCACGCACGTCAGTTGCAGATTCTCGGGTGATTTGGAGGCCTATTTTCGAGAAGCTGCTTGCATTTGCAAGCTGTTTTTAAGGGTTGCTGTTGTAGAGCTGCCTCCTTCACACTCATTTTCGGGGCTGCTCTTTACCTCTCATTCATCCCGGGGCTGCTCTAGGTCACTGCTTTGTATTTTGGAGCACTCCTTTGATGGGATATCTCAAAGTGTATGCCCCAGGCACACCTTGGTTTCTATGTGTGTGTGCTAGAGGCACAGTTAGGTGCCCATAAGCACTGTTAGGTGGAGGTAGATGCCACATAAGATGATTGAGAGAATCTAGGAGCAGATTGAGGAGATGATTGTGGAGCTCAGAGGTCATCAGTGATGTCAGTGATCATGTAAGAGGTGCCTACATAAGGACCTCACCTTTCTTCATTCTATAAGCAAGCATTCTCATTTTGCGTTCACTTCATGCTTTCCCTTCAGTTCCCCAACATGGTATCAGAGCACTTTGATCCTCCTTGAGCCCATTTGTGCCACATCATCTTCTCCTTCTCCATCTTCACCATTTCTTCCCTTTCTTCCCAAATCTTGCTAGAGCTTGTTCTCCCTCGTTTCTCCGCCATTCTCCAAGCCCTTCCTGCTGGAGATACCTCTCGAATGGGCGAACCTTCACCTGCAAGGAACTGAAGAAACGTCGCTGCTGGTCGCCATTTCCAGAAAATCGTCGAACCTTTCTTCTGCGTTTTCTCTATTTCAGCTCCATCTTTCTCTAATTCCTTTTAGGGGAAGCTTCTCCATACCTTGGGCTATCTTGTGTTGGAATTTGAGCAGCAATGGCTGCATATTCAAGGAGAAAACAAGGAAAAACCAGTCGACTTTGAAGCAGCTAGCTATGGCGACGTGACATGGAATTGCGCCTCTCCTCCTCAGTGGATCTTCTCTAGTATATGAGCTTTCTTTTGCTTCAGAAAGCCCTGTTTTCTTTGCTTTGAAGAGTGAGATACAAGCCCTCCAAGTTCAGACCTCTGTTTTGGACAGTTTTGACAAGGTTGTGTGTTTGATGCTACATTAGATGCTACTTTAGCATTTCTGATGTTTTAAAGTGTTGAATAGCATCAGTACAACTGTGGCTACAGCTTTGCTTTAAGTTGCTACACCTGGACTTGCTTGGAATGCTTTCATTTAGCCACCTCTATGAAGCATGCAAATGAAAACATCATTTCCATTATGTTTTGTAGCATGGAATTTGGTTGCAAGCCTTTGCTACTCTAAATGCTTGTATTTTGAAGCTCTTCAACTCTTTCTAGCCTTATAAGAGAGTAGACATTGCCCATTCTGGGTAGACCCTCTCATGGCTACCATCTTGAATATGGATAAGTTCAATGGTAAAGGCTTTCACACATGGCAGATGAAGGTTAAGTTTGCATTGATGAGGGAAAACCTCTGGGGGCTTGTCAAACCGGCTTCAACTTCTTCTTCAACAGCCTCCAATGCTGGAGAATCCTCAGCTCCGACACGCCCGGCAAGAGATCCTGCTAGAGAGGGAAAGCCTATGGCATCATTGCTCTTACTTTAGGAGATGACTATATTCATCACATCTCCGACTTAGAGTCTCCTTCATAAGCTTGGCAGAAGCTTGACATTATTTTTGGTGCTAGCTCTCACATCTCAAAATTGTCACTTAAGATTGCTTTCTTTGAATTGAAGATGGTTAGTGGCACTCCTTTGGCTGCCCATGTCAATCATATGCGGAGTCTCATGACTCAACTTGCTTCTATCAACTCTCCAATCACTACAAATGATGCAATGGCAGTGTTGCTCAAGAGTATGCCTGAAGATTATGATCATGTTGTTACCACTTTGAAAAATCTTCCTAATCCTAATCTTGAAGGTCTTATTTTTGCTCTTCAAGAAGAAGAAAGGCACATGGAACTCCGGAGAGGCAATGACAGCCTATGCCATAAAAATCCAGAAGGGCAAGGTTTCACCTTGCAAACATTGTGGGAAGACTAATCACCTCTCAAAAGACTGCTTCAAGATCAATCCATATGGGCAAACACTGTGGCAAAAACAATCACCATGAAAAGTTTTGTAGAGCCAAAAAGGAAGCAACTACAAAGTCAGAAACTGCCAATCTACTTTCAGTTGATGTGCCTCCACAAGATGAGGGATCCTATGAAGATTATGCTTTTTGAATCATCTCCATATATGCTCCAGATCTCCATTTTTTATGTTGAGTCAAGGTACTCAGCCTGGATAGTCCTCCAAAATGAATAAAATAAACTATTGTGTTCTTTGTAAACACCTCTGGTCACCATATGATGTAGGCCATGTGTATGTGTTTTGCTCCATGGTACCTCCTGCAGACATTGAGTAGCATGAGAACCTAGCCATAGATTTATCCTTGACCACCATGAGATGGCATGAGAAACTATGAGACTAGATGTATCCTTGACATAGCCTGAGGCATTCCCTTGAGGGGGGGTATGATGGGATATCTCAAGGTGTATGCCCCATGCACACCTTGGTTTCTATGTGTGTGTGCTAGAGGCACAGTTAGGTGCCCATAAGCACTGTTAGGTGGTGGTAGATGCCACATAAGATGATTGAGAGAATCTAGGAGCAGATTGAGGAGATGATTGTGGAGCTCAAAGGTCATCAATGATGTCACTGATCATGTAAGAGGTGCCTACATAAGGACCTCACCTTTCTTCATTCTATAAGCAAGCATTCTCATTTTGTGTTCACTTCATGCTTTCCCTTCAGTTCCCCAACATCCTTTGGCTCTCTTTAGCCTCCTTCTTGCATCTTGGGCTTGTTGTCCGCTTTCATCAAGCTCCTTGCCATCATGACTTCATTGTCCTCCAACTCTTGCTCGTGCAGAAATTCAAAGGGGAAGGTTTTCCCACATGGCAAACCAAGAGGCAGCTGCTTCTTATGCGCGAAGGGTGACAGAGATCCACGCATGACAAGTCTGTTTTGGAGAGGACTCTTTGAGAATATGGGTACTACATTGAAGTTTTCATCTTCTTTTCATCCTCAGACAGATAGCAGTCTGAAGAGGCAAATTCCACCGTTCTTGACTTGCTGAATTGTTATGTGTCTGAGCATAAGACACAATGGGAGCAGTCTTTGCTCTTAGTGGAGTTTGCTTACAACAATACTGTGCATACTTCCTCTGGGAAAGCTCCTTTTGAAATAGTGGAAAGAGGAAGGGAAGTCCACCTATCTTGCATACTAAGGATATAAATTTATAGGCTGATAAGTACATTGAAAACATGGATGTGGCATATCAGAAGGTGAAGCAGGCTCTCCAAAAGACTCAAGCAAAGCAAAAGAGGCAGCTGATCATCACCGTCGTGAACTAGTATTTCAAGCAGGTGATTGGGTTCTTTTGCGTTTTGAAAAGGCAAGGCTGAAAAAGAAGAGGGGCAAAGACCAGTTATTCCCCAAGCTCAGTATGAGATACTATGGGCCTTTTCAAATTTCAGAAAAGTTCAGTGATGTAGCTTACAGGCTGAAGCTACCAGAGCCTTGGAGGCTTCATAGTACCTTCCACGTAAGCCTCCTTAAGCCTTTCAAGGGGGATGCACCAGAGGATATGCCTTTTAATATGCAACCAGAGGTTGAGGAGCTGGATGAGATCCTAGTTCCAGAGCAGATTTTGGCACATAAGGAAAGGAAGATTAGGAGTGGAGTTTCCTGTCGCTACTTGGTGGAATTAAGGAACTATTCATCATTGCATGCAAAGTCGCTGGAAGAGGATGATCTGGCAGATACATCTCATTTGTTACAACTCTACCTAGAAGCTTTTCAACTTGAGCCGACTTCAGTTGTGGCTCCTTCAGGCCCAGTATAGCGTAGGTTTGGAGCATTGCCTGATGCTCAAGAGAAAGGTAGTACCTCAATTGTTTTTGTACAGATAGGCTCATATATCTAGAGGTTGCTTGGTGACATTGGATGTTCACCCAAGGTACTGCTTGCTGACAGTATATCTGCCTTGGGGACTAGTATGATCAATGTACTAGTAACTATGAGATGGTTTGTACAATGTATATGGACTGCTATCCTAGGCTCTAAACAATCATGTATGCTATGTCAGTTTGTAATACATGCTTCTTTGATGATATATTCACATGTATTTCAATTATTGCATATCCTTGTAAAATCCAGATGCAATCGAGGTCACTTGCCATGTTTCAAGAGGGTATGTCACGAGGACGTGAGTTTGAACTTACATGTGGACATGCAAGATTACCAGCCAATGCTTTCTCATTAAATATATTCAGCAAATAACTCAAACACAAATTGGGAGCCAGAGTGCTCCTGTTCAAGAACAAGGACACAGATTGGCCCCAAACCCTTGGTGCCCCTTTCGGTATTTCTTTATTCGTTGGAGAGACCAGTAGATAAGATATACAGTGAGTTCAAACTCTCTTCACAATCGGAGTGAAACAAGGATGCTATGAGTCAGTCACAAGGAGAGTTCATGCCCCAAGAGGTCTGTCAAATTGGTTGAGAGCACAGTTGGGGTGAAGCAAGGATGCCCCCCTTCACTGACACTCTTTGGGATCTACATTGATGAGATCATGAACTAGAGGTGGAGAAGGGCAGGGCAGGAGAACAAGACCCATAACCCCCCGGAATGCAAGGCTATGTAAAATCTGTCACACAGCGGAGATCGAAAATGAGGAACATGCGCTTCTCTATTGCTGAGGGAAAAAACAGCAGCAATGTCGCCAACTCACCAGCCTGAAAAACCTCCTGGGGATGCAGGCCCACCTACTAGGTGCCTTCATAAAGAAAATCCTAGGGCACCGTAACGAAATCCTGGACATGGCACAGCAGTTAGCTAAATATACGCTTGCAGCAGAGCATAGCAAGCATATATAAAGTTCTCATTTTTGGATGTAACGAACCATTATCATTAAGCTATAGCATTTCAAGAAATAAAGCTTTGACCAATTCAGACACTAGGTAAACTTTTGCCACATTATCAAAGTTTCCCCAGCTATATCCCATGGCATTGAGCTACAAAGATCGTTCTAATTTTTTGGGGAAGAAGTCTCTCTTCTTATAACCAACCTAAGCCCTATGACTCTTCCTAGCCTTGTTTATCAATCAATAGCCATGATTCATGAATGTAACAACTCCACTCAAGTATGGTAGGATCTTAACTCTACCACCTGCCTAGAACCTGCCATATTATGAGCAAGGGCAGACATGCAAAAACCTTTACCAATAGACGGATAGTCTTACGCACTAGCTTGGTTTACAACGGATAAAACGAAGGTTAACCAAGGTCATAATAACTCAGTTCAGGTTAAGATGATTCTTACTAGTCTGGCCATCCTGTCTCCATTTCAACTTTGAAATGTGACTTATCCCAGCCATCTGCTAGAAGGGCAGACAGCAGGAACCACCTGCTTACAAACTATTGCCTAGTACCAGCACCCATGACAAATAAGAAATCAATAAGTTTCCACGCACCAGCAAGTGCTGTAAGACGTCAATCATATCGAGGGCACCTCCGCAATCTGCCGCTGCCACAAGCTGTGAATATGACAAACTTTCAGTTCAATCAATTGTAACGGGAAATCCTCCCTAAGCAAACCAGCTGCTCGTTCAAAGTACTCCCCATTCACAAACAAAAAAAGGGAAAGAAAAAGATTGCACAAAATTGCCGAAAATCTGAATGACATCTGGAATAATATTGAATACTTCAAGGACGGAATGGTGAGATACTAAGGTGACATAAAAGGAATGTAGTGATACAATCCCTATGCCAAAGTTTGAAAAGAGGAGGATTGGGACAACTAAACATGCCTAAATCGACAGGCACGGTTCAGAAGATGCTTAAGCTCACCGAAGGAAGGTCACTGAGGGCTTGATTGACGTAGGACATGAGTTTGAGCTTCTGATGCAGAGAGAGTAGACTATCACGCTGCTGGCCCAGACGCTGGATGCGTTGTGCAGTCTCCACAACATGCACGTCTGAAAGCCTCACTACAGCTTTGAGTTCCCCGATCCGCTCACAAGCCCTTAGAATGTCGCTGTTCAAGCCTTCAAGCTGACCCTGTGCTTCGTAAAAGGACTCTGAACGAGCCGCAATTTCTTTCACGAGATGGACTTCAATGATGTCCAAGTAGTGAGACAACTTTTCTTGTAGCATCATATTCTGAGGAATCGAGGAGTACGGACATGCTGCCTGAAAAGTCGATCCATCTTCCAAAGCAAAATCCTCATTAAAATAGAGAGAGGGGATCTCACGAAGACAAGCTACAAGCCCTTCACTCTCTGATACCGCCTCGCCCTCCTCTTTGTCATTTGCAACAGCTCCAGTCACTTGATTGCTACGTTCCCAGTTAGAATGCTCCCGCACATCCGCAAAGCGACCGTAAGATTCCGAAATGGAGTCCAAGTATGTTTGAAAATCTGCTCGGTTCACTTCGGGAATAAGCTTCAAAGGTGTTACTGGAATGGCCTCTGCAATATCGGCAGAAGAAGAGGAAAACCATGCACCCCATGACGTATCAGAACTGTAAACACCTGCCTTCCCCAAATGCGGGTTGTTCAGAATGGAGGCAAGACTTTGTCCCGCGCTATACACTTCCGGATCGAGATCTGTACTTTGTTTCTTTTCGGGAAATGACTGAGTGGCTAACTGGGTATCAGCAGATGGCCTGGGAGTCGAAAAAAGCCGAGTGGAGTCGAAACTTCTCAGAGACACCGGGTTAGCATGGGCGCTTAGCCTCTTGCTCGACGGAAAATTTTCCATCCTGTACCGTCCTCCGTGCTATCTCGCTATCATTCTGTCATTGACATTGAGAAACATGTCTTAAGACGCCTACCAAAGCCGGAACTTGGATCGAGATGTATCTAACATGAAGCCAGAACCGATCTTCCATGTGCACGTACTCAGGGGGATTGCCAACAAGCAGAATTGACTAGAGAACATACAAACTCCAAAATCACCTGGGGAGCATTGCAGATGCGGGTGGGCAGCTGATACAGATGGATGTTGTAACAGATCTTGACACCAAGAGCAGAATTGCCGTATGAGAAAATCGATCTCATACCAAGAGAGTGCGAATGCGAACTGGTGAAGAAGAAGCAGGGGATGATGAATGGAAGAATGAATCCTGGTGCAAATGCGGACGGGAGAAGCAATCACAACCAACGCAAGAGCGCGCGAGCAAGAGAGAGAGAGAGAGAGAGAGAACGAGCCAGGGAGATGATTGTTTGGTTTTAAAAAAAGTCCTCAAGTCCTCATTGCCCCTCCGCACACCATACCACTAACCCTATCCACCTCAAAAGACACCTTAACATGAGGAAACCTCAACACAAGTGTCAAGCCGGGTTTAGACTCACAACAGCCCATCAAATTCATGTAGCTGGAAAATCACCATTGAGAACCTGGAGCAGCAACATCCATGGCATGGATACACACCTCACAGCCTCATATGGGGAGATTGCTTCCAACCTAGCACCCTTACCCACCCCTCGACGCTCTGTGTAGAACCAATCACAAGCCAACAGCGAACGTGGTGAACAACACAAGTGGCACATGTGGTTGGCTAGACATTGGTTGGTGAGCAAGACATGTGAATGCAACGATTGGCAAACCTCAATCAAGCAACCCTTTCTAGGCAACAAAGGGTTGCCAAGAGGTGAAGCGGTCACATCTTCGTCTAAACCCGCCCCAAGCCACCCCATGCAGGGATTGTGCATAGTCAAGAATGCATGGTGAAAGAGCAAGGGATGTCTTTTGGGACCCCTCTCAACTGACTTCACAACTATTGTCCTCTTTGTTCCCTTGCAAAGAGCAACCTTGTATCAATGCCCATTCCCCATCATCTTCAACATGAAACCTCCTCAATTTTGGAGCCTAAAACAATTGCCATGGTTTCCACAAAACGCCTAAGGAATCCAAGGTCCCCGTTGTGTGTTCAACCTCCCAATCATCTCTTTGCCCAGCATCACCAATCTATACACCCCTGCTATAAAACACTACCATTAACGCTCTACACAACGATGCATTAACCATTGCTTAATCCAACCTTTGGCATCATTAACCATGCTCGTTAGCAACCCCAACTTGCATCGTCAACTCCTCGAACTAACCCTTGTATGACTCTTCAACTGAAATTGAAATGCTTTTCCAATCTACTTTTCTCCCATCCCATAATTGTAGCCACTTCTTTGGCCCCTTATTGTTCCAGTTTCTTAGCTTTCTACCCCAACAATGAGGCAAAGTGCTCCCTCGCCCCTTTGCTCTAAACCACATATGCCATCCCCTATGGACCTCCCTTTCCATAGCAACAAGGGAACTAACTTCTTCTAGGCCCTGAACAACAATTTTGCAATCTCTAAGTAACCCCTTAATCCCCACACAAAAGTGAGACAGCACTTTTCAATGCTTGTCAAGCTCCCAATTGCCGACCTTGCCACCACCTCATCAAATAAGCCCTAGGAGCATCCACCACATCCAACCACTTAAATAACCCATGCCGTGGTCCTTGCCTATGAATCCAAAACCCCAATCCCCCCCTCAAGCTTTCAAAATAACCACTCCTTTCTAAGGCGTTGAGTGTGTGCTCCTACAATGCTCCTCACCTCACAAGACTTCCTCAATTCCCTTGCTAGCATTAGATCAAAAGAAAACGAGGGCTTCTCTACAAGTTGCCACCAATCATAGTCTTACTCAAGTTCTCTCCATTCATATTCTTCTCAAATGTATGGATCTCTAAAAACCTCCCTCATGCCCAATGCTTGCCACTTGGCTTGCTCATTTGGTGCCATGTGTCCTAGAGGACCCTTCCATTAAAGCCATGTGTCCTACTGGACCCTTTGCACCTCATTATTAATGCTTAACCCTATGATTAACCTTAGACCAAGCCCCCGTTAATACAAGCCCTCTAGTTTCCCACCTCACCATAACCAATTGATGGGCTTGCACAATTATGGCCAGCCTAACATTCCCTTCCCCTTAAGAATGGTTTACATCCTCGAAGACAAAATTGGGACACCTTCTCTAGAGATTGTTTACCCTTTCCCATGTTAAACTTTATTCAGGTCTATCTTTCCACTTAACCAAACATTCTTAATATACTATATGTCTTGTTTTACTTTCTTGTCTATCTAAAATTTTCCCTATCTCATGTGGTAAAGTTATAGGTTCAATGAGTTCAACTAGGATGTCATGTCCTTAACTTTCTTCTTACATGAAAAACTATAAGAAAAGTCAAGAGTTACAAGGGAAAATATCAAGGTTTACTTATGCCTTTACCAATTCCTGATGGCCCATGGGAGCAGATTTCTATGGACTTTATTACTGGATTTCCTACAACTAGCTCAGGTTTTGATATGATTTGGACTATCATTGATAGATTTAGTAAGCAGGCTTACTTTAATCCTTGTAAGAAGACCTTGCAGTTCAGGCTACTCATTTGTTCATCAAGCACATCTTTATACACCATGGCCTTCCAAAAGTAATCATGTCAAACCAAGATAGTAAATTTTGTAGTAACTTTTGGACCGCACTCTTTAACAATCTTGGTACAAAGTTAGATTTTTCCACTCCTTTTCATCTCGAGTCTAATGGCCAAATTGAGGTCACACGAAAAACTATTTGTGACATGTTACGTGCTTACGTGTCTAGTCAGCCAAGCAACTGGGACAAATTTATACACATATTACAATTTGCCTACAACAACACTAAGCACTCTGCTACAAGCAAATCTCCATTCCAAATTGTCTATGGAAAGACCATTTCTACTCCATTGACCCACCTTAAGCACCAAGTAGAGGCTATTGATCGATTTACTAAAGATTTCTCTTGCATTTTGGCTACTATCAAAAAGAATATCGAGCATGCTCAAGCTGTGTATACTGCATGTGCAAACAAGGGTAGAAAGAAAGTTGTATTTTCTGAAGGTGACCTAGTTATGTTACGTATTGAGAAGCGCATACTTAAGAGTGTTGAGACACACCCTGTAGCTAAGTTTGCCCCTAAATCCTATGGTCCCTTTAAAGTTTTAAAACGCATTAATGACAATATCTATCGGCTCGAATTACCACCTGATTGGAAAATTCATAATTCCTTTCATGTGCACCTCCTGAAACCTTTCCATGGAGACCCACCAGTTCGATCTATTTTAGACGATGTACCATTGCTTCAAGGAGAGACCCAGCTCTTAGAACCAGACCAAATCATTGATCAACAAATCACTCAAACAAGACGTGGAAACTCGTATCCTATTTATCTTCTTACATTTAAGAACCACCTTGTTGAGGATGCTAAGTGGATGCCCTAGCGATATTTTCACCAGTACCCTGATTTATTGACTACTTTATTGTCACGCAATTGAGGGCAATTGCGATTTCAAGCAAGAGGGATGTTATGAGAATTGGATTTATCGCATTAATTTAATCCTTCAGTATTTAGTTAGTGAGATCCAGCATTTTTGTAGCGCTGCTAATGCATGTGTGCTGGCTATTCCGTAGTGATGCATGTGTGCTCCTACATGGCTGGATATACGGTTGCGGCTGTATGAGTGTGTAGCATTGTGTGCACCACTTACGTGATGACAGTATGTGTAGCATGTGTGCACCATCCGTACGATTTTATTCATGTGTAGCATCAGGTGCACCATGAGATGGTATGTGTCGCATGTGTGCACCATTCATCTGTGATTTATTGATTTCGCGTTGCTATAATACTGAAAGGTTGATTGATTGTGGTGATTAATTCCAAGGTTATCTTATGCTTGAAATATTTTATTACTATTGATTGTGTGAATCCAAGGAAAGAGTAATTGATCGGGCCATGGCATCTAGCAAGCATGATCTGCCCAAAATAGGCACAACTTCAGTTTTGCGGGGATGAATAAGGCTTATGCCTAATTTTTGATATTACAAAAGCTTATGTACATATTTGAATTTTGGAATATTAGTGGCTTGGCTAAGTAAATAAACTAAGTAAGAAAAGCCAGCTATTCTAGAAGGTGGATGGGCTTTTTGTAAAAGGATGCATGGAGGAAAGCATAGAGGCTTTTGTATGATTTTTGCTCGGAAGCTTTTTAGAGGAATATACATAAATACATAGGAGGTGGAAGGAGAGCACCACTCCTATGGGGGGAGATTGTACCCAGCACGCTTGTTCTGTCTCTTCCGTTTGTGAGTTTTGAGAGTTTGTGCATATTTTCGAATAGGTTGCTGTGTTTTTAAGGATTTGCAGGTTTTGCGAGCGTTTCCCATCGCAGGGATGGTTCTCCAGTTATGACAATGGAAAGACAAGTTGTGTGCATCTTGGAAATAACTATGCATGTGACATAGTGGGAGCAGGTGACATAGAATTTTCTTTTGCAAATGGGTATGCATTTGTTTTGAAAAATATGAGACATGTGCCTAAGTTGACCAAGAGTCTTATTTCAGCGGGTCAGCTAGATGATGCTGGTTTTCAGACCACTTTTGGCTTTCAAAGTTGAAAATTTCAGAAGGGCTCTATGGTTTTGGCCAGGGGTGCCAAGTGTGGGACTTTGTATTCCTTAAATGTATCAGGGGTGTGTGATCATGTTGTTGCAATAACTGAGCAGCCAAGTACTTCTTTGTGGCATTGCAAGTTGGGACACATGAGCCAGAATGGAATGAAACTCTTATGCCATTTGGGTTATGTACTGCATTTGACTTTTTCTGATTTTGAATGTTGTGAGCACTATCTCTATGGGAAGCAGACTAAATCATCCCATAAAAGAAGGGGAAAGAAAGAGCTTGAAAGGCTTGATTTGGTGCATTCAGACATATGTGGTCCCATGCCTACACGGTCATTAGGCGGGGCTCAATACTATGTGACATTCATTGATGATGAAACTAGGAAAGTGTGGACTTATGCTATAGCTCGAAAGAGCGATGTGTTCCAGGTATTTCAAAAATGGTTGGCTTTGGTTGAAAATCAGTTAGGTAGAATGCTTAAATGCCTATGGACTGATAATGGTGGAGAGTATATCTCTCATGTCTTTCAGCATTTATGTGATACACATGGGATTAAGAGGGAGCTCACATCCCCTCGTACTCCAATTACAGAACACATGAACCACACCATTCAGGAAAGGTTGCAATGTATGCTTTCCAATGCAAGTCTTTCTGGTGGTTTTTGGGCTGAGGCAATGATGACTGCAGTGGTGATCAATAGATCACCTAGCAGGAGTTTGGATGGTGGTATTCTTGAAGAGGCATGGAGTGGCAAGAAGCCCTCTTACTCTCATTTGCATATATTTGGGTGTGAGGCATATGCACATGTGCCAAAAGAGCTTCGGAAGAAGCGAGATCCTAAAACCAGGAAATGCATCTTTTCGGGTTATGGTGAAAGTGGAGAGATGGGCTATTGTCTCTGGGATCCAAAAGCAAAGAAAATCATACGAAGCCATGATGTGGTCTTCAATGAGAAGAAGATGCATAAGACACCCATGAGGGATGTGGAAATGAGGAGAATCACTTTCCAAGATGTGAATCCACCCACATATGTTGATAGACAGCGAGCTGTCCATGCACCGAATGTGCTGGATATGGTGCCACCTGGTACTCCCATAGGTACACAATCAAGGGTAGATGATGGATCATCTATTGGTGGTAATGATGAGCCAAATGTGGCTGATATGTAGGTGGGACAGCAAGCTGAAATGCCCTTGAGAATAACATTTAGAGTGTCTAGACCGCTTGAGAGATTTGTTCCAAAGGTAGACTATGTGATGCTTACTAATTGCGGGGAGCCTTCTTGCTATAGAGAGGCTATGATGCGGGAGGATCAACGCAAGTGGGAGTATGCTATGCAATCAGAGATGAGTTCACTCATAAAGAATAAGACTTGGGACTTGGTTTCTTTGCCACATGGAAAGAAAGCATTGGCATGTAAATGGGTCTACAAAATGAAGGTCACAGGTGATGATGTGCCTAAGTATAAGGCCTGTTGGTTGCTAAAGGGTTCAAGCAAGAGAAGGGTGTGGACTTTGATGAGATATTCTCTCTGGTTGTGAAGATGACCACACTTAGATGTGTACTTGGACTCGTGGCAATAGAGGATATGGAGCTTATGTAGATGGATGTCAAGACAACTTTCTTGCATGGGGATTTGCATGAGGAAATTTACATGATACAGCCAGAATGCTTTGAAGAAAAGGGCAAAGAGCATTTGGTTCGCAAGTTGAAAAAGAGTCTCTATGGCCTTACGCAAGCACCTAGAGAATGGTATCATAAGTTTGATGCTTTCATTCGGTCCCAGGGTTTCAGAAGCAGTGAGATTGATCATGGCCTCTACACTAAAAGGGCTCAGGATAATAGCATGATATTCCTAGCACTTTGTGTGGATTATATGTTTTTGGCTAGCAAGAACACTTATGAGCTTGATGCGTTGAAGGCCAAGTTGCATGAGGCCTTTGACATGAAGGATTTGGGACCTGCAGGTCATATTCTTGGTATGCGCATCACGCGTGACTGGAGTAGGAAACTCCTTTGGCTTTCATAGAAGAAGTATGTTACAAAAGTGTTGTAGCATTTCAATATGAAGGGGGGGAAGGCAGTAAGTACTCCATTGCCTCCATATGTGAAACTGAGTCTGGCAGATAGTCCCAAATCAGATGAGGAGAGGGCCATGATGGCCAAGGTTCCTTATGCGTCATCAGTTGGGATTCTTATGTATGCTATGATAGCTTACTAGACTGAACATTGTATTTGCAGTGGGAGTTGTTAGCCGGTATATGGCTGATCCAGGAAAGAGGCACTGGGAGGCAGTTAAGTGTATCATGAGGTACATGAAGGGTACCAAGGAGGTGTGTATCTGCTTTCGTAGAGGAGAGGCGCGTGTATTTGGGTACACAGATTCTGACTATGCAGGGCATGTGGATAGCAGGAGATCCACTTTTGGTTATGTGTTCACCTTTGCAAGTGGTGCAGTGTCATGGATGTCTCGTGCACAGAAGTGCATTGCTTTGTCTACCACAGAGGCCGAGTATGTTGCAACCACAGAGGGTTGCAAGGAGGCTATATGGCCTGATCAGCTAGTGAGAGATTTGGGGATTCATACAGGTGTACCGAAATTGCATAATGATTCGATGAGTGCTATTCAGCCAGCATGGAATCCGGTCTTTCATGCAAAGACCAAACACATTGAGGTCAGGTACCATTTTATCAGGGAGGTACTTGAGGACAAGCACATAGAGCTTGTCAAGGTTCATACAGATGATAACCCTATAGATATGATGACAAAGAGTCTACCTAGTCAACGGTTTGAGCATTGCCGTGTATTGATGGGCATTGGATAGTATGCTCATTGGTTGTTATCCCTTAAAGGCACATTGGCCTTTAAGTGGAAGGTTGTGGGGGTTAAAGGCCACTGAATTCATATGGTAAGTCCAGATAGAGAAAGAGTAACCACTAAAAGTGAGGAAAGGAAAGGCCATTGTTGGATAGGAAACACACGAGGGGTCCATGGACTTAGATCAGGCAGACTGTAATGATTACAAAATCTGTTAATTGAAATTCACAAATTAGAAAATTAAATGCTAAATATATAAATTTGGTTGCAATTTATTAATGATTGGCCAAAAGCCCTAACCAGAGCCATTTTTAAGTTATCTAGTTCTCCATGGGTGACTCTTGTTATAAAACCACCAACTACACCATGTCAATTGAGGCATCTACCTCTTGCCTTAGAGAAACCTTGAATATTTTATCAATTTATAATGTTGAAGAAAAAGAAAGAAACAAGGATGCTAAACATGTTCTTTCAAAAATATCAAAATTTCCATTGACTCATGAAAACCCCTTTTGAAATCAAGTTGCTAAAGCCAATATTTACCTTGGAAGTAAAGCATAAATTGTGGATGAACCCTAGAGAGATAAAAAAGGTTTCAAAATATTCAATTGAGTTTGAACGAGCTTTTCCTTATAGAAATTGTACCTGAAATCAATTCAAAAGGGCATGGGAGCTTGAGATAATTGTAATGTGGGTAAAAATACTTTAGTTCAATACATGTCCAACCATAGGAAGGCAATCCTTAAGTTATAGGGGGTTCACGCATTCTTGAAAATGAATTATAAAGGGCTTAGCATAATTTTAATATGGGTAAAAAAGACTTTAGTTCAATACACAACCAATTACAGGGAGAAAGTCCTTAAATTGAAGGGGGTTGATCAGTTATTGAAAGTAAGAGGTTTTGTGAGGGGCTTGAAAGAAAACTATAAGGTCGAGGTGAGAAGAAGTTCTCCCAAAACCTTGGAAGAGTATCAAGTACACCCAAATATATAATGACAAAATGGGGACCTCTACAATTGGAACATTAGAACATTCTAGTTTTGTTTTGAGATTCAATAAAATTCCCAATTTAGAGTAAAAGGGGTAATTCAAGAAGGGGGTTTCTGAGGAACAGCCTAAGAAACTCCAAACACAAAGATATCCTATTTTGAAAAGAGAGGATTATGAGCGGGCTAAGTAATAAAATGTTTGGTTTAAATGTCTGGGCAAAGATCATTCAACTTTGAACTGCCCTAGAAATAATAAAGCTCGATAAATAAAGCTCCACAAAAATCAAGCACACAAGGTGTAGGTATTACCACTTAAAGGTACTAAAAAGTATACCAAAGTAGAGGTTTATCGTGCAGATAGCACCCATATATGGTGCCTATCATTGGTAAAATGGTGTCCACTTTTGGTTCTCATGATTCAATGTGGATGCATGGAGATATTAAGTGTCAAAAAGTAAGGATTATGGTCAAAGATTGTGCCACACATAATTTCTTAAACTACTCATCAACAATTAAGAATTAAAGCTACCTAAGAGTCCAAGTACCGACAAATATGTGGTCTCTTTGGCAAAGGGCTATGATAAAAAAGTTAGGACACCATGATATATGGTGTAGAGGTGCACATTCAAGTCTATCAGGATGCCTTGGATTTTCAAATCACGCATATGAATAGAATAGATGTTGTACTGGGTCTAGAATGGCTTTATAGACTTGGGCATAGCTAGCAGCAGAGTTGTCTAAGTAACTCCATCATTTATGAAAAGCAAGATCAAGGGGGAACATGGTGCACCTAATTCTCCTTTGATGAAATCAAAATGACTTCTACACCAACAATAATGCGAGGCATATATTAGGACGCCTTTATTTCTTTTACATGTAAGAAGTAAATTTTTACTTAGTGTTGTACCTAAGAAGTAAACCTTTATTTTGTATCTATGAAGTAAGCTTGTACTTGATGTTGTTGAAAGTCATATTGTTTCTTTTAATGATGTAATGGTTGAATTTAAAGATGTTTTCTTATTTAATTCACCTGATCCTAAAAGAAATGAGATCATAAAAATATAAATATTTTGTAGATCTACTCCTATTTGTAAAACCCCTCTAGACTTCATCAAAATAGAAGAATGTGAGGTGCAAACATAGGTGGCTGAGTATCTTAGAAAAGGCCAAATTCAACCAAGTAGCTGACCTTGGTCTTCATTGGTATTGCTAGCAAAGAAAAGGGTGAGCTGGATTACCGAGCTTTAAATAAAACCACAATAAAAAATAAGTATCCTAAGCCTTGCATTGATGAAGATCTTCAAATGCAAGGGCCTATATATTTTACTAAAGGTGATCTAAGATCACTATATGACCAAGTATGAATAAGAGATAGAGGATGCCCCTAAGACATCATTTCATACTAGGTATGGACATTATCAATTTATAATAATTCCATTCGGTTTAACAAATGCTCCAACAACTTTCACAACACTTATGAATAGACTATTGAGGCATATTTAGGAAAATTTGCTTTAGTATTGTTAGATGACATCAAATGTTCCAATTGCTTAGAGACAACTCTCTTTTGCCTAAAAATCAAAATCTGAATTCTTTACAAAAGAATTGAGATACTTGGTGCATATTGTATCCCAAGAATGGAAACATATGTATCCTCAAAAGATAGGGTCATATTGGAATATAAATCTAGAGGAATTAGAAATATTATTAGGCTTGTCTAGATTCTATAGAGATTCATCCAAGAGCATGCTAAATTTTATATTTTGATGATGGATAGATTTAAGGGGAACGAAAATACCTTCATTTGGAACGAGCCTCAAATTAAGAGTTTTGGAAAGGTAAAAGTAGCTAGAGCAATAGCTCCTCCCTTAAATGTAGTATATCCTAGTGAACCATTCATGGTCGAAACATATGCCAATGATTTTGCTACTAGAGTGGTACTTTTACAAAGGGTTGACTAGTAGCTTTTGAAAGCAAAACGTTTAACCATGCTCAATAGAATTACTTAGCATATGAGAAGGACCTATATGCTATAGTTTATGCTTTAAAGAAGTGGAGGCATTGTTTTTATGGTGCTAAGCTTGAGATGTTTTTAATTAGGAAAGTATTAAATGGATTTGCAATCAGATAAAGCTTAAAGCAAGAAAAGCTAGGTGGGTTAAAATAATGCAAGAGTTTGATATCCAATTGACATCTCAAAATGTGGTAGCAAATTTCATAAGCCAAATGATGAATTCAATGTTATTGATTCCAAAATGATTTCCTATAATTGTTAAAAAGAAAATGTGGGCTTCATCCTCACTTTTCTCAAATATGGAAAGCAAGTATGAGGAGGGATGCAATAGGTTTTCATCGAGGAGTCTCAAGGAAACGTTGACACATCATAGGTTAGCGATAATGGATCGATGTGTAAAATTTTGAGTATTGAAGATGGATACTTGTTCACAATGGATACTTGTTCACAAAGATAGAGTATGTGCACGCCATAGCTCCCTTGTTTGCACTTTTGCCTTGAAGGATATCTTTATGACTAGGAACTTCAAAGAATAGAGCAACAAAGTGACTTGATCTAGTGGATAGTCACTAATTGTTAAGCAGACTTGAGCTAGAACAGTACTGGGATGGGGGACCTCCTGGGAAGTTTTAAGAGCAGTCTCCCAAGGCTTCCTCATGCGTAGCCAATGGTGCCAGGTATGCCAATGATTATGCCTTCGTTGCCACCTTTGTCGTACGCTTGGAGGAGCTAGGATGTAGGTGTGCGTTCGTAAGCTTCGACCTGTCTGCGTACGGCCGACTTCTTTTGCTGCGATTTTTTTTCTTCACCGCACGTTTTCCTACCTCTGATCCATTTTACGTTGTTCACTTTTGCTGCTTTGAACTTTGTTCCACTCTTGTACACGATGTCTGCAATCTAATGCGTGCTTCAGTTTCTTGTTCAAGGATGCAAGGTGCGTGTGCTTTCTATGCTATGGACGATGAAACCTTTGCTCTGATATTATTGCGATGGGAAACGCTCACGAAACCAGCAAATCCTTGAAAAACACAGCCTCTACCACCTTCCATGCCTCAATTACCATCATTTTGCATCGTGTATCCTATCATAATCACTACCTTTTCTTCTTTCCTTGATTTCTCAAAAGCAATACTCTGAGAGAGAATTCCCTAGCCACCTCTATCTATTAGGCACTTTAGTAGCCTTAACCTTACTCGAGTCCAATTCAGCCAACCCCTCACCAATGGACACCAACACATTTGCCATAATCTCATTCCTTGGATTCTCTTTAACACACTATAGAATTTGATCCCACCTCATCCAATTTTGCTTCGTAAGCCCTCTTGCAACAAGCTGTATTCCTCCCATAAGAAATTTAGTTAGGGTCAAACAATTTGGTTTATAGTTTAGGATCTTTCCATCTCCCTTATCCTAGCATTCCATCTTTCCATATCCCCCCCTCCCACCTCCACATGCCCCTAATCTTCTCCCAAATCTCTTTCACCCCTTTATGTATCCATCTTTCTACAACACCGAGTTATTAGCTTGAATGTGACATTAATATGATCCATTACCTCAATGGGTAAAGCAAGGCAGGTTGATGGGCTGATATCATTGTGGTTAGCATATCCTTCCCTCCATCCTCTATACAAACACTACTAACACTAGTCCCTCCTAGTCTCTACCAACCTTCATACACTTCCACTCAACTTCCATCCCATACTAATCAACAAGCAACACCACCCACACCCCTCAACAAGCTATTCACCCATATTTTATACCATTCCAACAGCTTTAAATCCCACAATACATCTAATTCTAAGATCTTGATCTCTTATAATGCCACAATCACTTGCCTTATCCTTGTTATGACCCTCAAACATTTATTTTGCTCAACCTTATTGTAAATGCCCCCTCATGCAAATGATTCGACAACACCCCCCCCCTTCCCCCTCCACCTTCCTTGCTTCTTTGTAGGCATGGAGATATCAGCAATGAAGCATAAAATAGGCAAAGAACTAAGTTTTTGTGGGCAAAATAAAAATTGCATGAATTTGCTACAAAAAGTAAGCTAGCATACAAAAAATAACAAATCACATTGTGAGGTCTTGGAGCATATCAAAAGGCCCCGGGAAGCAATCAGAATGTAGGATGTCCATAATAGTGCTATTTGGGAGAGTGGAATAGAATAAAGATCACAAGGCAAAGAAGTCTCGATATCTCTCTACCCAATTCTAGATGAAAGATGAGCTCGTCTCAAATGAAGCTAGAAAAACAATGGATAGGTGTAGGAGCTACAATTAACATCTTGCAAATAATTATATTCTTAAAATTTGTCCAGATAAGCACCTCCCACAAATTCTTTGATCAAAGCCATGAAAGACAATGCTATGTGAAGAAAGATAGCGTTTTTGGTAGGTTATAAACAATCTTGCACAAGCTTTAGTAAACGTTATGATACCAGTTTTACATCAACACAATAGCATGGATGCTCTATACATTACCACTCAGCCATAGGTTTATCACACAGCTATTGTCATAATGAAAAGCCTCCTCACATTCTGTAGATACCACATCCTTGGCCCAAGCAATGGGCTTTAAGTGACTAACAAGCACCTCTATCACCTCCCATGCCTCAATTACCATCATTTTGCATCGTGTATCTTGTCATAATCTCTACCTTTTCTTCTTTCCTTGATTTTTGAAAAGCAATACTCTGAGAGAGAATTCCCCAGCCACCTCTATCTATTATGCACTTTCGTAGCCTTAACCTTACTCGAGTCCAATTCAGCCAACCCCTCACCAATGGACACCAACACATTTGCCATAATCTCATTCCTTGGATTCTCTTTAACACACTATAGAATATGATCCCACCTCATCCAACTTTGCTTCATAAGCCCTCTTGCAACAAGCTGTATTCCTCCCATAAGAAATGTAGCCAGGGTCAAAAATTTTGGTGTACAGTTTAGGGTCTTTCCATTTCCCTTATACCAGCATTCCATCTTTCCATCTCCCCCCCACCCAACACAACATGCCCCTAGTTTTCTCCCAAATCTCTTTCACCCTTTATGTATCCATCTTTCTACAACAGCGAGTTATTAGCTTGAATGTGACATTAATACGATTCATTACCATAATGGGTAATGCAAGGTAGAATGATGGGCTGATAGCATTGCGGTTAGCATATCCTTCCCTTCTTTTTTCCTCTCATTTGCCACCCCTAATTACTAACATATGCCCTTTCAAGTCTAGTAACTTGAAAACTAGTGTGCCTTGTTAGTCAAAGAGGATATCTTACGTCCTTCATCTTCCAACCAATCACATTGCATGCATTAGCCCATATGATTCCTTCAAACATGACCCCACTTCCTCCTTAACACAATACATATCCTTCTTTGAAATGAATCATATACCCAACATGAGTCAAACACAATCTTAACCCGTAGCCAAATCCCACAAAAGCTCCACTATACTACCTTTTCATGAGATCCATTACAAGCATAAATAGCAACCACCATAAATTAAGATTTCACCCTCTATACAAACACCACCAACACTAGTCCCTCCTAGTCTCTACCAACCTTCATACAATTCCACTCCACTTCCACCCCATCCTAATCAATAAGCAACACCACCCACACCCTTCAACAAGCTATTAGACCGTATTTTATATCCTTCCAACACATTTAAATTGCAGAGTACATGAAATTCTAATCTAAAATCTTGATCTCTTGTAATGCCACGATCACTCACCTTATCCTTGTTGTGACCCTATAAACAAATATTTCGCTCAACCTTATTGTAAATGCCCCCTCATGCAAATGATTCGACAACACCCAATCAAAACCTCAACCATGTCTAATTCCCCCCCTTGCCGCTCTTGCTTCCTTACTTCCTAGTGGGAAAATGCGAATATGCGCTTTGTAGGGGGGAGATATCGGCAATGAAGCATAGAAAAGGCAAAGAACTGAGTTTTTGTGGGCAAAATTAAAATTGCATGAATTTGCTACAAAAAGTAACCTAGCATACAAAAAATTGCAAATCACATTGTGAGGTCTTGGAACATATCAAAACGCACTGGGAAGCAATCAGAGTGTGGAACAGAATAAAGATCACAAGGCAAAGTGGATCACTATAAAACACATCCCAACTCTTGCAAAGTCTCGATATCTCTCTACCCAATTCTAGATGAAAGATGAGCTCGTCTCGAATGAAGCTACAAAAGCAATGGGTAGGCGTAGGAGCTACGATCGACATCTTGCAAATAATTATATTTTTATAATTTGTCAAGATAAGCACCTCCCACAAATTCTTTGATCAAAGCCATGAAAGACAATGGTATGTGAAGAAAGAGAGTGTTTTCAGTAGGTTATAGACAATCTTGCACAAGTTTTAGTAAACGTTCTGATACCAATTTTACGTCAACACGATAACATGGATGCTCTGTACATTACCACTCAGCCATAGGTCTATCACACAACTATTGTCATGAAAAGCCTCCTCCCATTCTGTAGACACCACATCCTTGGCCCAAGCAATGGTTTTTAAGCGACTAACAAGCACCTCTACCACCTTCCATGCCTCAATTACCACCATTTTGCATCGTGTATCCTATCATAATCACTACCTTTTCTTCTTTCCTTGATTTTTGGAAAGCAATACTCTGCGAGAGAATTCCCCAGCCACCTCTATCTACTATGCACTTTAGTAGCCTTAACCTTCCTTGAGTCCCAATTCAGCCAACCCCTCACCAATGGACACCAACACATTTGCCATAATCTCATTCCTTGGATTCTCTTTAACACACTGTAGAATCTGATCCCACCTCATCCAACTTTGCTTCATAAGCCCTCTTGCAACAAGCTGTATTCCTCCCATAAGAAATGTAGCCAAGGTCAAAGATTTTGGTTTATAGTTTTAGGATCTTTCCATTTCCCTTATACCAGCATTCCATCTTTCCATATCCCCCCCTCCCACCTCAACATGCCCCTAATCTTCTCCCAAACCTCTTTCACCCCTTTATGTATCCATCTTTCTACAACACCTAGTTATTAGCTTCAATATGACATTAATACGATTCATTACCCTAATGGGTAACGCAAGGTAGGATGATGGGCTGATAGCATTGTGGTTAGCGTATCCTTCCCTCCATCAGTCCTCTCATTTGCCACCCCTGATTACTAACATACACCCTTTTTGCATGCATTAACCCATATGATTCCTTCAAACATGCCGCCACTCCCTCCTTAACACAATACATATCCTTCTTTGAAATTAATCATATACCAAATATAAGTCAAACACAATCTTAACTTGAAGCCAAATCCCAAAAAAACTCCACTATACTACCTTTTCACGAGATCCATTACGAGCATAAAAAGCAACCACCATAAATTAAAGTTTCACCCTCTATACAAACACTACCAACACTAGTCCCTCCTAGTCTCTACCAACCTTCAAACACTTCCACTCCATTTCCATGCCATCCTATCAACAAGCAACACCACCCACACCCCTCAACAAGCTATTCACCCATATTATATACCCTTCCAACACCTTTAAATCCCACAATACATCCAATTCTAAGATTTTGATCTCTTGTAATGCCACGATCACTTGCCTTATCCTTGTTGTGGCAAATGAGAGGGCTGATAGCATTGTGGTTAGCGTATCCTTCCCTCCATCAGTCCTCTCATTTGCCACCCCTAATTACTAACATACGCCCTTTCAAGTCTAGTAACTCGAAAACTAGCATGCCTTGTTAGTCAAACAAGATATCTTACATCCTTCATCTTCTAACACATTGCATACATTAGCCCATATGATTCCTTCAAACATGCCCTGGCTCCTTCCTTAACACAATACATATCCTTCTTTGAAATTATTCATATATCAAACATTAGTCAAACACAATCTTAACTCATAGCCAAATCCCACAAAAGCTCCACTATATTACCTTTTCACGAGATCCATTACAAGCATAAACAGCAACCACCATAAATTAAAGTTTTCCCTCTATACAAACACTACCAATAGTAGTCCCTCCTAGTCTCTACCAACTTTCATACACTTCTACTCCACTTCCATCCCATCCTAATCAACAAGCAACACCACCCACACCCCTCAACAAGCTATTCACCCATATTTTATACCCTTCCAACACCTTTAAATCCCACAATACATCCAATTCTAAAATCTTGATCTCTTGTAACACCACAATCACTCGCCTTATCCTTGTTGTGACCCTCAAACAATTATTTTGCTCAACCTTATTATAAATTCCCCCTAATGCAAATGATTTGACAACACCCAATCAAAACCTCAACCATGTCTACCCCCCCCTCTTCCCCCTCTTGCTTCCTTGCTTCCTAGTGGGAAAATGTGAATACGCGCTTTATAGGGGCGGAAATATCAGCAATGAAACATAGAAAAGGCAAAGAACTGAGTTTTTGTGGGCAAAATCAAAATTGCATGAATTTGCTACAAAAAGTAAGCTACCATACAAAAAATAGCAAATCACATTGTGAGGTCTTGGAACATATCAAAAGGCCCTAGGAAGCAATCAGAATGTAGGGTGTCCACCATAATAGTGCTATTCGGGAGAGTGGAACATACTAAAGATCACAAGCCAAAGTGGATCACTGCAAAACACATCCCAACTCTTCCAAAGTCTCGATATCTCTCTACCCAATTCTAGATGAAAGATGAGCTCGTCTCAAATGAAGCTACAAAAGCAATGGATAGGCGTAGGACCTACATTCAATATCTTGCAAATAATTATATTCTTATAATTTTTATAGATAAGCACCTCCCACAAATTCTTTGATCAAAGCCATGAAAGACAACGCTATGTAAAGAAAGAGAGCATTTTCAGTAGGTTATAAACAATCTTGCACAAGCTTTAGTAAATGTTCTCATACCAATTTTACATCAACACAATAACATGGCTGCTTTGTACATTACCACTCAGCCATAGGTTTATCACACAACTATTGTCATAATGAAAAGCCTCCTCCCATTCTGTAGACACCACATCCTTGGCCCAAGCAATGGTTTTTAAGTGACTAACAAGCACCTCTACCACCTTCCATGCCTCAATTACCATCATTTTGCATCGTGTATCCTATCATAATCTCTACCTTTTCTTCTTTCCTTGAAATCTGAAAAGCAATACTCTGAGAGAGAATTCCCTAGCCACCTCTATCTATTATGCACTTTAGTAGCCTTAACCTTCCTCGAGTCCAATTCAGCCAACCCCTCACCAATGGACACCAACACATTTGTCATAATCTCATTCCTTGGATTCTCTTTAACACAATGTAGATTCTGATCCCACCTCATCCAAGTTTGCTTCATAAGCCCTATTGCAACAAGCTGTGTTCCTCCCATAAGAAATGTAGCCAGGGTTTATGAATTTGGTTTATAGTTTAGGATCTTTCCATTTCCCTTATACCAGCATTCCATCTTTCCATCCCCCCCCCCCCACCTCCACATGCCCCTAATCTTCTCCCAAATTTCTTTCACCCCTTTATGTATCCATCTTTCTACAACAGCGAGTTATTAGCTTGAATGTGACATTAATACGATTCATTACCATAATGGGTAATGCAACGCAAGATGATGGGCTGATAGCATTGTGGTTAGTGTATCCTTCCCTCGATCAGTCCTCTCATTTGCCACTCCTAATTACTAACATATGGCCTTTCAAGTCTAGCAACTCGAAAACTAGTGTGTCTTGTTAGTCAAACAGGATATCTTACATCCTTCATCTTCCAACCAATCACATTGCATGCATTAGCCCATATGATTCCTTCAAACATGACCCCGCTCCCTCCTTAACACAATACATATCCTTCTTTGAAATTATTCATATACCAGCATGAGTCAAACACAATCTTAACCCGTAGCGAAATCCCATAAAAACTCCACTATACTACCTTTTCATGAGGTCCATTACAAGCATAAACAACAACCGCCATAAATTAAAGTTTTCCCCTCTATACAAACACTACCAACAGTAGTCCCTCCTAGTCTCTACCAACCTTTGTACACTTCCACTGCACTTCCATCCCATCTCAATCAATAAGCAACACCACCCACACCCCTCAACAAGCTATTCACCCATATTTTATACCCTTCCAACACCTTTAAATCCCACAATACATCCAATTCTAAAATCTTGATCTCTTATAACGCCACGATCACTAGCCTCATCCTTGTTATGACCCTCAAACAATTATTTTGCTCAACCTTATTATAAATGCCCCCTGATGCAAATGATTCGACAATAACCCCCCCCCCCCCTCCCACTCTTGCTTCCTTACTTCCTAGATCTCATTATCCTCTTTTTTAAGCAATACCTTAGCATCTTGTTTCTCCCCGTCATTTCACATGCTAGATGTCTCCCTAGCACCTACCTTCCCCTTACCTATTTCTTTACACTACTCTTCTTTGCCCCCTTTCTTTAACCACATTACTTCCTTTCCATTCTTCAACCACACTTCTTTTCTTGAATTACACTAATTCCCTTCCTCCCAACAACCAACCCTTCCAAAAAAACATGCAAATCCTTTACCTTTCTCAACTATTTGATTTCCCTCCCTTCATCTGATCAACCATTAAAAACTACGCTCTTCACTTGCTTGCTTAAGGCTTCCCTCATCAACACACCCCAATACATATTCTCCATCTTGCATTCCCTCTTGAATCTTTTGTAAGGGTTGATATCTAGCTTCTCTCGATATTACTCTCACATAATTCATACCCACTTGATACATTTGGAGATTCTAGCCAAATTGGAGATAAGAAGTCTTCTCCATTGATCTCTTAATGTCCTCCCATGCATCCTCCAACGTAGTTGGAATTATCAAAAAACTTATTAGATGAGAGCTCTTTTGATAAGAAGCTATCACTCTAAAAGTAGGGGAGAGTTTCGCACCAGCTAGGTACGAGCAACAAAATCGATGAGAAATGCCTTCCAATTCACGATTATTAATTACTTGAAGGATATGTTGCCTTGCTAGTTTATTGAACAATATTTCGTGCTTATAGCAATCAATAGTGAAACCAAAATAGACAACATATTGATATGGTCTCGATTAGGTAAACTTTCCTCTAAATTTGATGCAACAAATCAGCTAAATTTTTATTCAATTCACATTTTGATGCATGAAATTTTGCTAAATGGTGCAAGAGGTCATGATAATCATCTAAGTCATTTGTTTTGATATGTAACATGACCCCATAGATATAGGAGGTTGAAATTCTCATGTTTTGGGCCAAAACAGGGAGTGCGTTAATGCACTCCCTCTTTTGGACCAAAACATTAGAACTTTAAATGCCTAAATTCTCACGTTTTGTTCCAAAAGGAGTGTGTTAATGCGCTCCATGTTTTGGCCCAAAACATTGACAAAATATGAAGAGGGAGAGGAGAAGAGTGGAGATGAGGAGAGAGGGCACGGCTAGGGAGCACACCACAAATGACTAACTGTACACTAGATCTATTTGAAAATGTAGAATATATACAAACCCATTTAGGGCTAGGGTTAGGGGATTTAACCCTTTCCTTTATAGCACTCTATTGGGTTAGTGCTATGCACATATGATCACATAATGGTGCTATGCACATGTGATCACATGATGTTGAGCGTGAACTCTCAACACCTTCCCTCAAGATCAACATCATGAAGTAGGCCTTCCCTCAAGATGATGATTTTGGGGAATCGAAGGGCTGAGCATTACATTCCATCACCCCCCTTTAATGGGAATGTCTTTCCTCTGCATCAAACCAAGAGCTAATTGGTGTTTCTCGAAAAGCTCTTTACCGAGTGGTTTGGTAAAGATGTTTGCAACGTTCTCTTTGCTACTATCACAATGCTGCAGTGTGATGTCACCAAGTAACACTCTCTCTCTGATGAAGTGCTCTCTGACATCAATGTGTTTTGTCCTAGAGTGATATATTGGATTCTTGGCCAATGCTTGAACCGATTGATTATCACAGTATATTGTTGTTGGCTTTGACTCATCGAAGTAATCTGTTTTTGACAATAGTCTTCTGAGCCATATAGCCTCACATGCACCTGTAGTGAGTGCCCTATATTCTGCTTTAGTTGAAGACAAAGAAACAGTTGGTTGTTTGTTTGACAACCATGATATAGCACCTTGACCAAGGAAAAATGTGTATCCCTGTGTCGATCTCCTGGTCTCATGATCTCTAGCATAGTCACTGTCATAGTATCCATGCAATCGTGGATAACTTCCTCTGTATTCTATCCCAAACTGTCTTGTACCTCTGATGTATCTCAAGACTCTTTTGGCTGCATTCCAATGAGACTGTTTTGGATTTGCCATAAACTGTGCTAGTGAGCTTACTGCATAACAAATATCTGGCCGAGTGTTAGAAGAGATCCGATGAGCTGCCTGTAGTACCTGTCATTGACTGTAGGCTTTTCTGAATCTTTTGTAAGTTTCAAACTCTATTCCATGGGAGTGGCTGCAATCTTGCAATTTGCCATATGAAACTTCTTCAGAAGATTGTCAACATACTTGAGCTGACTCATGAATGTGCTATCTGAATCTCTCCAGAACTCAATTCCAAGACAATAGTGCATAAGTCCAAGATCTTTCATGTCGAACTCTGTAGATAAGTCTTGTTTTAGTTTTTTAATAAATCTATCCTTGCTTTTGGTCACAATCAAATCATCTACATACAAAAGTGTAATAGTAATGTCTTCCCCTTGAACTTTGTAGTAGAGAGTATGATCTGCATTGGACTTCATGTATCCCAGATTAGCAAAATAGTTGTTGATTCTATTGTACCAACTTATGGGTGCTTGCTTTAAGCCGTAGAGTCTTTTCTTGAGATGGCAAACCTTATTCCCTCTTTTAAAATACTTTTACATCACAAATTCATTATATTCAATAGATGAACCTCTAGCAATGATGGTTATGTAGAGGACTTCAAAGTATGGGGCAAACTCTAATTCTTATATGTAAAAGATATTCTTAGCAATATATCATCTAAGATCTTCATCTTATTCAAATGATCCATTCTACCATCTCCATCATGTGCCTTCAAGTTGTCTTAAGATTTATATGAGTTACTAGTATTTTCCCATGACAACTAGAATTCAATGTCATCCATTTCTTTGATTCTTTCAAGATGCACTACTAAGGCAAACATTATGTTATGTAAGCATGTTTTGATATTTCAATTGCTTTGGCATGTCTATCATCTTAGGTGCCTTTGTCTATTCATGGCGCCTTATTAGATGGTGCATGCCAAACTTTCCAATCGTGTCATCCTAGTGATCATTGCTGCCCCAGGGCTAGCAATATATGAAGATAATGATAATGCCATACCCGCTCACTGATGGTGTCTACCTTTTGCAACTATACCCTTGACTAAAATATAACCCTTACTAAATGCACCAGGTTGATGGTCTTGTTCCGACAAATGTGGTTTAAATGGATCTCAATTTGAAGTTTTGAGTAGAAAGATATGCCCTCCAAATTTTGATGCTAATGATTTCTATGTATTGGCTTTTCTTTTTTTTATGATGATGCAAAATTTTGAAAAAATGGGCCTTGAAGAGGGGGCATGGGGGTTAATTATTTTTTAAGTCTGGGACACTTGAAATCAAACTCAACTAGGTGATAAAATTTTGAGGAGGCCTAAATTTTGGTATTACCTTGTGAGAGCACCTTTTTCCCTTTAAAAAAGTTTGATGTAAATGTACAAGAAGGATTTAAACTAATTATTTTTATTTCATAGTATGCCACTAATCCTCAAATATTCTTGGCCATAGAGCTTAAAATAACTCTTGAAGACTTGATTTCAATGATGCTATAAGATATATTCTCCATAATATATGTTCCTCCACAATGTCCTTCTCTTTTTCTTTTTTTTTCAATTTTGTTGTGTGATGGCTTTCCCTCATTGATAAATTTTTACTAAGCTCCTTTATGCCTACCCTTGAGTCCTTATGTAGGATCTGTGCATCTTAAAATGTCTTCAAGGAATTTATTGAGATTTCATGACAAGCTTTTATCGTTACATCTCCTTCATTTCTTTCCTTGTTGATGGCTATTCAAGAACCCACCTAAGTGCAAGTGCTCTTCGTAGCAATAGGATTTAATAGGCTCTCGAGACCTTGTTTGTGAATTTCAACCCTTCACTACTTTGAACGTTTGTAGTATTTCTCTTTAGTGTTTTAGCTACGACCACATATACAAGTTCAACTAGTGTCATTGAAGCTCTTAGAAATTGTCACTCCTCACTACAAGTCTGCATGATCCCTTCCTTTATGTGACCTAAATTGCTCAAGGTATTTTCTTTGTTGTGTTGAGTTTTGCAAAATGTGCATTTTGTGAATCACAAATGGGGTACCTTTTCCAGTCTATATGTTAATTACTCCTTGCATTTTGAAAGGTCTATCAAGAGTTGGGAGATAGAAGATTTGAGAGCTTCAAGCAGCTTAGATTGATGAGATTTCAAATTGAAGAGACACATTCGTGTCATTCCATGCACATAAGTGTTGGCAATGTTTAAGAACTACCATTAAGTTGAACATTGTGCCAATGATTTTATAGCATACAATATTGGACCCTAGCATGATTTGTAATCTCAATGATGAATAGGGTGCACTTTCAAAATTTCCTTATTTGTGCTTCTACCCCAAATCCAATTTCACCACACACTATAATATCCACTTAGGCACATGTACATGCATTGACAAGGCCTAGGAAGGGAATTTCAATCCTAAATAGGACATTTGATTTTTGTCCAAATGTGCTTCTAAATGAAAATTGTAAATTTTATTCAAGCAACACTATCGAAATGCTATCACTCATTGATGCAGAAAGGCAATAAAACTTGAAATATAGATGTAAATTTAGTAATCATAACTTGGAGATCCAACCATCACTCACCAATTCTTGTAGCATCCACAATCTTCACAACCCATAGCATAGTGATGAAACTTAAGATTTTCTTATGACAAAGCGAGGTCACCCAAGCAGACTACCAAAGCAATTTCGCTTATCGAATGTGCTTCTAAATGGAAATTGTAAATTGTCTTCAAGAAACACAGTCAAAATAGTGTCACTCATTAATGCACAATCCCAAATAACTTGGAAGTAAAAACATAAATAGTTATCATAACTTGAGATTCAATTATCAGTCCACCAAGTCTTATAGCATCCACAATCTTCACAACCCATACCATAGTGATAAAAGTTACAGACGTGACAAAGTGATTTCACCAAGCAAAATCATAAATGGAATGTGCTTCTAAATGGAAATTGCACATTGTCTTCATGAAATACTATGAAAAATAAGGGATAACCAGTACTGTTGCCGCGACAAACATAAATGAGCTCCCCACAATGACATTCTGCACCTCTTCAAAAATGTACTGAAGCAAAAAGAACACTTTACCCATGAACCTAACTGACTAGCCCTCGTTAGGAATATCACACCCATAACTAATAAGCTTCCTAAGCTCACCAATTGTAGGAACTCTGCCTATAAAGAAGATATACACCACTCTACTTGCCACTTCTCAAATTCAGGCGTGATAGCCTCAAATGCCAACCTATAAATAATATAATGCTTGTGTCCCATTCTTGCTTGCTAGCTCTACCTCTCATCTGGCCACATCCGATCAAAGGATACTCCATGCTTCTTCGTTAGACAATGCAGAAACCCCCTAATGAATTCTTAGAAACCATTTAAGCGTAAGATTTGACAGTCGGCTTAGACCTTGTACATCCGTGGGACTAGTCTCTCCCCCTTGCCTAACAAAAGATGCATGCAACCTCTCATCCACCCCCGCCAACACATCCCTCACTACCACCTCGCAGACAACCTCTTCTTGATCAACCAACCCTCCGCTCATTGAGAAACTCACCTCACACTCTAGATCATCAATACAATGCATCTTTCTAATCATATCTGCGCTCTTGCTCTGAGGACCCTACTCACACATGCAAAGAGAAAATTAGGCTCGAAGTCCAAGCACTCTCCTCCCAAGCTCGTTCTCCTCGAGACTTCTTTTTTGCTGGCCTCACTCTCTTTAAGCGTGGATCTCCCAATGCCATCCAAGCAAACCAAAAAGCCTCAAAAGACATGTATAGATATCCACTACTGAACCATTCAAGAATTGCAAGGGGACGTGTAACAAATTGGCATTGAATAGATGCCAGGTATATGCCCCCTAGCTATAGCATCCTTCTTAGCACATGATATCAAGAGGGCTAACCTTACTTTGGAGCCTTTCTAGGGAATCTAGGTTGCAAGCTGCTCTACTTCAACTCCTTACCCCTCAAAGAGTACCCTCCTAATATCATCATCATACAATGAATCCACTGAATAAACATTTGAGCTCATCCCTCTAACCATTATGTCCTCATCACCTTCATGCCCTTATGACTAAGACCACAAGAAGATGCAATAAATAAATAACCCATATACATGATGCTTGGCTCAAAATACACTCAAAAGTAATCTCATTCACCTTTATGCTCTTACGACTAAGACCCAAGAAGACCAAATAAATAAGTAACCCATATAAATGATGCTTGGCTCAAAGACACCCAAAAATTAAAGCACCCAAATTGTTAAGAGGATGAAACTACTAAAAATGTCTAAAAAATAAAGAATCTTTATCTTTTGGAGCATCATCATGTGATGCTTTCTTTGAAACATAGAAATGTCTAAAAACTCCTACTAATACAGGCCCTATAAGAGGCCAAAAGGCAAAACTGGGTACCCACATGTCTCCTATATACGTTTTCATATGCCAAAATTGCATAAGAAGCTCATATATATTTCCCACAAGAACACATGTATCTCCCACCAAAAGCTCACATGGTACTTTTAACCTTGGAAGTCGAACACATGGCTTGGAAGTTAAAGATTGTACTACCATTTTTGACTCGCAATTGGTAGGTACTTATTCTTCAAAATGCGCAGAGCGATGTGTGAGAGAGAGAGAGAGAGAGAGAGAGAGAGAGAGAGAGAGAGAGAGAGAGAGAGAGAGAGAGAGAGAGAGAGAGAGAGAGAGAGAGAGATGCAATGGCCTTTGCTCTTGAGGTTGATAGGTGAACAATCTTCTTCCGAAGGGAGAGAGACTTTGTTGCATGAGTCACTCATGGTCCCAAACTATCATAATTTTGGGAGTTTGAGCGGTTGGTGCATCTACAGTTTTGTAAAGGCATTGCCAAGGAATTAAAAAAAAAGAGACAATAGCTAGGTGAAATGAATTATAAAAGAGATAATGGTTAGGTTAAAAGATGAAAAGAATTATAAAAGGGTCAACATGAGTTTGGGTGTAGCAAATTGCAAGACACATTATGAAAGGAGAGGGTTGGTGGGTGGGTGTAGGCTCATTGTCATAAGTATAGCGATAAGGTATTGCCAATAGTCCATTGTCTACAAACCTTTAAGGCTCTTCACCAAAACTTTCATGGAGAGCAAAACAAGCCCCCATTTTTGACTCATATAGATTCTCTCTCCCATTTTCATAGTTGCTTGCCACGTAGGCACCAAGCCGTCTAGTATATGCCTACCTACAAAGACTCTAAGAACATTAACACTTTATAAACAAACATATACGATAGAGGAAAAAAAAAAGCAGCTCACATTTCTAATATTCTTAGATCGCACGAGGCACACAATCTTAGGGGTTCGTTGCAAGAATCTAGTTGAACCGAGGCTTACTGTGATCATTTGGAAGTTGGAACATTCTGCATCGTTTCACTTGATCCACCATTCCGTGAATTATGTCCAAAGCCAAGGCAGGTGGTACCCAACTGAAGGATGGCCCAGCGCCTCCCTGTGAGGTGAGAATCCCAGCATCTCATATGCATTTGATTCGGAAGTCGATGCTCTAGAAAGCTAGTTGGCAGCATACTTGCGACGTTCTAAGCGTTCCCATTAGGTTGCACGTTCCGACAATGATACCATAGTATCAATTATCAGCCGCAAGTTGAATTGTGATTTTAACGCCAAATTTCACAGGAGTGAAGTTCAAACGATACTTCTTTACGCAGAATCAATGCATAAGTTTTATGGTTTTCGGAGTTTTCGTGTTGCAAAAACCTCCACACTTTCCCAAGGCACGATAAGCAGTAAATTCGCTGTAGGCTGTGCTTTTGCTTAAGTTGGTTAGTTAACTCTGGTCAACTTCCTGAGCATCTAACCTTTAAAGCAGAGACATAATCGACCATCGTTTTGTCCTTTAGAAGATAGGTTGACCATGTACGCTCTCTCCATTTAAACTTGAGAACGCCCATCCTTGTCAGTCAGGGCCAATGCTGGTGGTCTTGTTTTTGCCTGGGTGGCTTGTCCCTGTGTAGGATAAATAGCCAACTGGTTTCCCTTCTTTGGGATGCCTTAAGCTGAGGGCTACCCAGACTGTTACACTGAGCCGGGAACTTCTGATCAGCCAGATGACAATTTTTGATGGAGTGAGGTCTGATGTTCCCCTCAAGCTGTTTGCCAAGCTCGACCTCTTCTACCTGGAGCTTCTGCCAAAATAGATTTTAGAGATGAGTTTTAGTTCCTCCGCTTTTTTTGGAAACAGAGTGGGGGACCCATGCTAGACATAGACTTTTGCGTTGTCAAAGGCGAAGTCAAAATTATAGGGTTTGCAAAGGACAAGCTAGGAGGGCCTGCTGTTGGAGGTCCTATCCGTAGAGCATATTTTCCATCAAGGTAGAGAGTTGTGGTAGGAGTTGGAGTTTATCACACTACAGGTGAGTCTGAAATACACCTTGGGACAGCGTCGACATTGTGGTGCAAGTAGAGCGGCTTGATCATTTCTACGTTGTATGCCTAATGCAGTAGCAGGCAACATGGTTGTGCCAAATATGCAAAATTCAGGAGCTAGTCTGAATAATACAGCTTTGCCTCATGGTGTTGGTGCTGGAGATAGTGTGAGTGCTCCTGTTCCTTTCTTTGAGCAAGTAGAGAAGTATTGATGATTGGGTCATGCAAAGAGGTGGAGCCTTAGGCACCTTGGCAGGCACTATGATGTCGGACATTGTTTTGTGACTCGAGGAACTCCGAATTACGACACTCTTTCGCCAGATGGAAACAACGGATGCCATAAAAAGTAGTATGGCTTTCCAAGAGCTGGCACTTAAGCAAGAGTGCACATGCTTTGTCATGGCCTCACCTCCATTGAGAGGCATAGGGAGCAGTAGATGGCCTCAATGTGTGTAGTTGATTGGCTGGAGTTACAAGTTATAGTGTGGAGGTCAGCGTATAGAGTATTCCTACAAGACTAGGTGGTCCATGAGGGAGAGATGAAAATAAGGCAGCTCTTCCAAATAAATGGGCTTAGATCAGCTCTAGGGCTTAGGCATTTCAAATACACTTGAATCCTCAGATCTGGAGATGACTATTGCCATCTATAGTATCTTTAAAAATGGTATAGCTTTTGCTCTATGGCTTGTATGATTTCTTCCTTCACTTTTGTTGCCATTGTGTGTTCCCCTTGCTAGCCCTAAGTGAGGAGAACAGGATTTGCGGGGCATGGGAGAAGGCATGTGGGCATGAGGTATGCATGCCACATTGGCAGATCGACAGGAGTTTGGCCCACCACAAGGGATGACATGTGGACAGTTAATGAGCTGACACGATGGAAGCTCGACATGGGTTTGGCCCATCACAAGGGATGATATGTGGACAGCTAATGTACTGACACATAGGCAGGCTGGTGGGCCGATTGCAGCAGTAAAATAAGAAAATAGAGGTGCAGGTTGCTTGCTACAGCCAATGCTCCCCACAGTGGAAGAGAACATATTGTAGCCCAGGAACCATAGAGTGCCAAATTCAAATCCAACTTCTTTCCTTTAATGTGTAGTAGTTGAGAGAGAGAGAGAGAGAGAGAGAGAGAGAGAGAGAGAGAGAGAGAGAGATGTATTTATGTCTTCGGGAGGCCTCGCGGGCCTATGAGACAAAGTACAATCGCAAAAGGAACTCATCCAAGCCACTGTGGGCTGAGGCAAAGGGCTCACTAAGGCCCTTCTGAAACCAATCGCGGTTCTTTCCCGTAACAAAATAGATAGAAAAACTCTTCACAGATTGGAAGCTCAAAGATGAATATACAATCACTTATCACCTATCCCATAGAGCTTCGCGACAGAGCGTGGGGAAAGAGAAGAGAGAAGCACCACGTGCAACACTAGGGCCTAGAAATAAGGGCTGGACTTTCCCGAAGGTCTTATTGCAACAGAAAATATTTTGTACAACTGGCTTTGAATATCGGAGAGGCCTAGGGCCTTTCTTTTATAGACTAGGCCTAGTAAAAAGCTAGGGCTTGCTTTCTAAAAATTACTTTAACAAAAAAATATCAAGCTTTTTAGGCTTTCTTTTTAAATCTGGTGCTTTTGGTGCCTTTTTTATCTCGTGGGCCCTCCTTTTAAAGAGGCACCCCCTTGTCCATGCTTTTAGGCCTCGTGGGACTTGCTTTTTGTGTTTTTCTCCCCACTCTTGGGTCGTTTTTGCACTCTCTTAGGTCCTACACATTGGACAAATAGAGGTTAGTGAAATGCGTGCATTCCTAGTTCTTGGACTAATCCTAGTCCCTTGTGGGCATCTCCACAGTTCACTTTTACTAATGCAAAGCAAAAGTAAAACAAAGCTTATTCTAGTTAACCAAAGTCAACTTTCTTGACCATCGTCAATGCAATAAAAATTCCTCTTTATGTCTTGGGTCAATCTGCCATAGCTGCCCTGCCATGTCATCTCTGCCCGAACCCTAACCCTAATTCTGCTCAAGCTCTTCTCCTCTAAGCAGCCTCAGCTGAAGCTTTCCCTCTGCCCATTTTGGCCTCCTTTCAGCCTTCCTCTACTTGTTTAGGTCTTCTGCCGTAGCCACCTCTCCTTCTTGCAGCCTTTTGCTTCAGTTTTACTTCTCCACAGCTAGCCGCCTCCATTCCTTCCTTTTTGGCGCATCCCCTTGCTTGCTGGTCGGCATTTTTTCAGGAAGGCCTGCACATGAGCCGTTTTGGATCTTCTCATCGCGGGTTTCCTGGTCGCTACAGCAGAAATCGACCAACACGGGCATTGGTTGCAGAATTTCGTGATCTTTTGGAGGTTTTTGACCTAGGTTGGAGCTGCTACTGCAATTTCAAGCTGTTTTGGTGCTGCTGCAGCATGACCGCCTACATTAGAGGTGATTTTGGGTGTTTTCCTCATCTGCTCCAGCCATTTAAAACCTTAAATCACCTTGGAGCTGCATTTCCAGCCACTTTCTAGGTGTTTCTGGCCTTTCAGCACATCAAAATCAATCGATTCTCTGCGTGAAGACTAATTGCAGCACCCCGGTGCACTTTGAATAGCCGCCTTTGCCTTTTGGAGCTGTTTTGAGGCCTCTAGCACACCTACAACTCAGACGTTTTGCATTGTGGAGGCCTGCTACTTCATTTCGGAATACTCAAGAGAGGCACGTGAGAGGCACCTGATCAGTTTCGGACCTGCTACAGCAGTTGGAGTGCTTTCCATGCCACTAGTGCACATCTCTTGGCTCATTTTTGTATTTTGGGGCATCTACTTGCCGCTCTTTGATTTGGGTTCACTCAGTTCTGCATTTCGAGGCGTATTCTTGCTGGTTTTTCGTTAGGGTTTGCATTTTGGAGCCTCCGAGGTCATCCACCAGCTGCTGGACAACTTCAAGTAGACCTTGCCTTGGAGCAGCCCCTTGTCCCTCGCGCCCCTCTCTCTCTCTCTCTCTCTCTCTCTCTCTCTCTCTGTGTCTCTTATGTGGATAGGGAGATTTGACCCGACTAGAGAGGCAGTGTCACGGGGACGTGAATTTTGTAAGCAAATAAGCTATGACTAAGTGTGTAACCAGATTGGCCATGGGGGACTGGCCTAGAGGAGCAGTGAGTTCTTGAAAGCCCCTAGTGTTAACATCTAACTGGACACACTGGCTAGACCTAACGGTTAGAATCAAGGCATGGCATCACTTTGACCTTGCGGAGGGGTGTGACGGAGCTAGGTACTAGGAGATCTAGTACTAGTTCGTGTGTGAGTGCCACGTGTCTCTATGGGACTTATCCCATATGCACTTGGTGCAAGTGTGTAAGTGTGTAGCCTATATAAGGCTTGTACTTCACTTGTCTTGTCACTCTTGATGAATGAATACAAGCGTTTCCATTATGTCTCCATTTGAGTATCATTTCCTTCCTCCCTAGCCTCTCTCTCTCCCCCCCCGGTAGCCTCTCCGCCCCCCCTCCCGTAGCCTCTCCGTCCCTCCCCCCTATCGCCGCCCCCCCTCCTGTAGCCTCTCCGCCCCTCTCCCCTATCGTCACCCCCCTCTCCCGTAGCCTCTCCGCCCCCCTCTCGTAGCCTCTCCGCTCCCTCCTTCGTAGCCTCTCTCTCTCTCCGCTCCCCCTCCCATAGCCTCTCCGCCCCCCCTCCCGTAGCCTTTCCCCCCCCCTCTCTTCTCGCTCTCCGCCCCCCCTCCCATAGCCTCTCCGCCCCTTCTCCCGTAGCCTCTCCTAGTTGGGCTGAACCCCCAGCCCAACGAGGGGGTTAGCTCAGCGAGGGGGTAACAGGAAATATGGCCAGCAAAGCATGGCCCAGCCTACCTTCCTCCTCTTCACATTCACTCTAACCCCGAGTTGGGCTAAATCCCCAACCCCACCCGAGGGTTAGGTTAAGCGAGGGGGGTTCATCATACAGCCAACTATGGATTGGCCTACCCTCTCCTCCAAGTCCCCTTCAACCCCCTCAACTCCTTCAAATCCATCAGGACTCGGTACTCTACAATTGCAGCCATGACACCCTCTCCATATGCATGGAATTACCAACAAGAAGGCTCAAAACGGCCCATCCTCGGGCAACAGGATCAGATTTTTTATCTATAGCAGGCAGTGAGCTAGTAGAAGTAAAGGCCCGACTTCACATCTTGGAAGGGCCTGGTAAGCAGGCAGTAATTGATGAGGCTATAAAATCTTGTAAGGATTCCCCTCCTACCCCGCAGCTAGTCTCTACAGTCAAAGATCTTGTTCACACTGAAGTACAAACTGCTAGGAAGGAAGTGTTTGTGGAAGTGGACAACAAAGCAAGTAAGTCTGATATCCAAGTTGAGATTAAAGAACACGAAGCTAGATGTGATAATGCGCTGAAGATTAGAATAGGGGGGCTCCCAAAAGATTGGTACAAAGAGGAGGATACATATAGTGAAATATTGACAAAGATCAAATCAAGTTTGCCCAACATCGAATGGGTGAATGATGATGAGCAGGATGACGACGACTCCAAGCCAGCTTCTATTTTACACTATAGAGGTCATGCAATCCTTACACTGAAGTCAAAAGATATGCGGATCAAGCTTCTTCGACAATCTTACAAGCTGAAGGGCACCAAAGTATGGATAGTAGAGGAGCTTACACAAACCCAACTCAAGATTAAGGCAACTGAATTAGCTAAAGTCAGGGCTGCCAGAAAGGATGGAAAATGGGCAGTTTACCGTGAAGGGGTAGCACTAATCAGAGAGTTTAAATCAAAACCAAAAGACTCTCAGTCTTAAACTGATGTATGGCTGTTTACTCTCCAGAATATCATGTAGGTACTCTAAATAATTGGGATTGCTTTTTGCACTCCTTGGGAGCTGCCATGTGCCCTCCCTAAAGCAGATGTACTAGAGGGTTTCTTGCTGTCCCATAGACCTTTTGGTCTCCAGTGGACGTTAATAGACTTTCTTTCTTTCTTTCTTTCTCACACACACACACACACACACACACACAACCATGTTTCTAGCATGGCCATCCGCAAATCTACAAGGAAAAAGTGATAGTTTCAAGAAGAAAAGAAAAGAATTATCTACTTTCAAGAAAGACAACTCATACCCAAATGCGTTCAAAGAAGACACTTGACCCTTTTGAAGTTGGCAAAGCACTCAAAGAAGCTTTTGATTTTTGTGCATGCAATGTGGCTATTTAAACAAGGACTACTCCTTGAAGATTGACATAACTTGTTAAATGATGGAATTTACAGGTAAGTCAATGATTTTTTGTGTTCAAAATTTTAGAATCTACGTAGTATTGTGAATGTGAACTTCGTGTGTTTACATCTAGTCATCATTTGTATAGAGTTCAAAAGGTGTCCGGTAAAGGACGAACGTGGATAGAAAGATTCCAAAACGTCCTTTACAAATTCAAGATTATGTGGAAGAATTACCTTTGCTAATTATGAATCTAGATAGGGTAGATCTCATGTTGGGAATATAATGCCTAATTGATAAAAGGGATACTTTGGAGATTGATTGGAAAAGACATGCCATTCGTTTTGTTCAGAATGGTATCGATGTACATCTTCGAAGTAATTTTGTTGATCCACTTGTAAATATTATAAACTCTTTGGAAGGGTTTACAGGAACTCTTGATGCTGATTTTGTAATCTTTCGATGTATAGCTATTCCTTTTCATTTTGAAAGCTCTATTGTTTGTCAGACATAACTAATTCTGATTATTTAGAGGCATTATTAATCAAAAGGCTAAAGAATATATATCTCGAAGGAGCTGCCTTATGGGTTACCACTTGCTTGAGGTCTTGACCATAAAATAGATTTACATCTTGGTACTCAACGTGTATTTATGAATCCTTTACAAACTAGATTTGGAACACTGTATGGCCATAATAAATTCCTAATATTTCCATTTGGTGTCACGAATGTTCAACAAATGATGAATGATATATTTTACTACTACTATCGAAAATTTGTGGTGGTGTTTTTAGATGATATCATAGTTGATAGTAAAACCTTACTCATCTTAGAACTGTCCTTTATCTAAGGCATAAGAAATTATATGCAAAAGAGTCTAAATGTAACTTCCTTAATGTGAGATCTTATATCTTGCCCCTAGAATTGGGTTCCTATTGATGAAGCAAAGGTTAGAATGTATTGGAATGGCTGATACCTAAGACGATTCGTGATGATATTTTGCCGATTCATTGTATACATTGGCGATAGGTGCACTTTTCCACATATGTTTGTTAGTGTTGTTTTTAAGGTGAATGTTAGAAGATTAGACAGGTTTGGGACAAAAAGTTGGGCGACCATGGCATTCATTTTTTTCTTGAAAAATCTATCTTGATTGTAAAAAACAACTAAAGTTGGAAACCTATGTTTTTTAATTGACAAATCCAAATTGGGTCATGTAGCATATCAAATGAGATGGCAAGACATGATTTAGATAGTTATCACGTGTTTTGCACCATTTGGTAAAGTCACATGCATCAAAATAAGCATTTTATGAAGTTATGGCTAATTTTCTCCATCAAGTTAGAGCATGGTCGCCCATTTTAGGCTATCATTTCTCAAGGGTGAGGATAGTAGGATAGAGCTCCTTTTTCAAGGGGGTTCCCTGGTAAAAAAAACACTGGTGTTTGTATATGAATTGACACATTTAATCCTTTGGCAATTCTTGAGCGGGTTTGTTTAAGCACTCCAAGGCCTCGTCTTCTCAGATACACCTCCGTGGTATGTCTCAAATTTTTACTATTGATTTGTAGTCAATTGGTAAGGTGCTGCAACCTTCATTGGCTCGCGAGAGGAGCTGTAGACGTCCTTTCTTTACCAGAGTCTTCTAACTTTGATTCCTGTTGCGTGCGACTACAAGTTCTATGTTTGTTTTGTGCAGGATGGAGAGATTATTTATTGATTTTTTAGTTTGGAATGATTTTTTATAACAAACCTTAATAACCGCATGTGATAGTGAAATGAATTTTTAAATTTACATGACAATGCATAGAACTGTGAAGTCTTTTCAAAATTGTTATAATCAAATTGTAGACTTTGAAAAGGTAACTTGTTTTGCGTTTCTTGGAACTCTGTGTGTTTTATTGGACCAAAGCATCTATAATTCTTCCTCTTTGTGTATACAGGCAAAAGCTTTACCCGTTTTCCCAATAATATGGACACCAATAGCAGTATGCTTGGAGACAATTGAGGAAGATGTGAATCGGAATGTTTTGGTGGACCTCATCAATAAAATTACCATGCCAATAGTGAATGTGGTTGTTGTAGACATCCAAGAAATGGCTAACGAGGTATCAAGGCTTATTTGATAGCACATTTGTTAGGATTGTTTTGTTTTGAGAGCCGGCTTTGCTGTGTGAGGCACTTACACTCACCAAGCATCTGTGTTAGGATTGTGTATCTATGCTATTCTAGATTAAAAGGATTAAGAATGAAGCTTATGTAGAAACTATAGAGAAATTAGGCATCATAACACTTCACAAGAGTATAGTATCACATTTTTTTGCCTTGAAGAATTGTTTGCCAGCACATATTGTGTTGTAGTTTTGGGTTTTTATACAACAATGTGATAATGAAGAAGATAGATACCATATGCTATGACAAGGGTCTATCAATGTCACCTCAAGACACAACTAGACACAGTGAAGACGGGGGCTGCCCTTTGAGGGTTCTAGCCATCTAAGGTTGGGTAGTTGGAGAGGCCCCTTCTTGTTCTACACCACTCGTATTGATAGATGTTTGCAGTTGGCTACCTTGCCTTGGGCCCCATCCCTTGAGAGGGACGAGTTAAAGCGGTAGGTTCCCCGTGAAGTTTGTAGCAATTTTGGTTCACGTCTCTATTGATTAGCATCTGGCCAAGGAAGATGTCCTGCTTTTTTGGCTGGTGGCACGTGGAGGCTTCTTGTTGGACTGTAGCCGGAATAGATTAGGATAGATGGTGCCTGTCACAATTGCATAACAGGGAAACACAATTGCACATTGCATCTGGAGGTGCCCTGTAGTGCTCTCTGAAGATTGTGGTGAGGATGTGGTAGGTTCGATAGGTTTTGGCGGTATGAATGCCTGGTTGACAAAAGAGTGGAATGCCATGATCTCCCTAGCCTATTTGCTGGACAGGGAGAGTCATGAGCAGGGGAAGCTAGGGATACATTTCCCTACTATGTCACAATGTGCTGAACCAGGAGATTTCAAATCACATGCATAGGTAAGGGGTCTCACATTGTCCTAGAGTATGTAAATTCATCAAATCACATGCATAGGCAAGAGGTCTCACCTAATTGGCCCTAGTGCAAATTACCGGCTGAATGCTGATGCTGCACACTTAAATGGTTTCCCCCTTACAATTGCACACATCTCCTCTTAAGGGTCTAGTGCTTTAGATGTGGATTTGTTGTGATCAACTTAAATGTTGTGACTTCTAGCCTATGCATCTCGAAGAGCATCATAGGAGGTGACTTGCATTTTTGTACTACATAATTCAGTGTGTGCATACGATTTGAGTTTTACATTCGTGTGAAGAGCATTGCAGCTACGTGAATGTTCACCTCTGTTTCTTTCATGGTATCAAGGTAGAATTGTTTGCTGGACTCGTGAAACCACAGCTTGGGCAGTCTTCTAGATTGTAGTGTACACACAAACTGTGGGTGTTTGGACCCAATCCAGAGTAAGACTTAGGTGAAAAGAATGATTCATAGGGGATTTTTGCAGCATTGCAAAGAAGAGCACTCGCAAAAGAAAAGTGCGACAATCTTACAAATTTGCAGTTTTGAGCAATAGTTGAGGTTCAAAAGTGTACAAAAAATCAAAGTAGGTATACGAAAACAATAGCAAGCAAACTAGTTGCAAGCACAAACACAAATCTTAGGCACCAAGCACTTGCAATAGAAATTGACCAAGTAGTGAATTTTGTGGCAATATATATAAAAGACTAGAATATATCCAATCTTACAAACTAACATTTTATAAAAAAGCAAAAGAACAAGGAAGAGGAAAAAAGGGACAAGGGAAGAAGGGAGTTTGTAAGCGGCTTTAAACAAAATTGAGAGTAACCGAGAAAAACTAAAAGAAAATAACGTGGCGAGAGATTGCATGCTTGCGGCATTACCTTCGGACCTCAACCCGCGCCATTGTGCTCAAGGCTAGTCCCTTAGCACTCGGCTGCAAGAAGATTTTCCTCAAGCCCTTCGCACATGGATTCGACCCAATAGAGGAGGATAGGCAGATGACGTCTCTTTTCATCAAATTTCCAGGTCTGCCCCAGATGATCCATTTTCCTTGCCACGAGAGGAGTCGGAGTGGTTGCTGACATCCCCCCCTCCTTGGTCTGCCTTCTTCAGCAACAGATGCGATCAAATGGGACCTTACTAGAGATTGGCAAAGAAGAAGAAAAGACATAAGAAGGCTTCCAGTGCCGCCCCTTCTCGTACTCCATCTTTGGCATCACCTTCTAGATGGGCATCGTTGCTCCTACCATCCCTCGTTGACATTCTGGTTTTGGTCACGAACTAGTGAGGTTCCTAGCTCTTCTCAAGTTGCAGCTCCGGATGTCAGAAATCAACCAACAGAGGGTAAAGCACAGCGGAAGACTGATATAATATCCCAAGAGCTCACACAGTGTGTGTGGTGGGGTGGAATCACAAACTACTCAAACTTATGTGCTTCAAATAGATGTGCAGACTCATCAATAGACAATGATCCAGCCAGATATAGAAGCTACCAAAAGAATATATATTTCTGTCCAAAGCTATGGACATAATACAAAGAAAGATAGGTCCAAAGTCCCACCAGAGCGTGGTCCTTTGATCTTACCACCACGTACTTCTACTATCTGCCATATATCTCTAGAACTTGAGCCTGCGTGCTTCACCTCCAGCATATGTACACTCTCCGTCCTTTGACCTCAGCTCCTTGCTGCCCTAGAAGACAGCCAAGACACCAGCTCTATGTGAGCTCAGTATGCAGCCTTCCTTGGACTCCTTTGCCTCTTGGATGTAGGCCTGAGGGTGAGTGAATTGCTGCTCCTGCTGCTCCTTGTTTTGCTGGACTGCTGGATGATATTATGCCCCACAAGGGGGCCCTTTTATAGGCCTCAAGGGGCCCCAAAAACTGCCTGATTCTGGCCGACTCAGTCTGGCCTACAGCCAACTCAGCAGCTCCTTAAAAGCGCCCCTTCTGGGGCTCAAAACTAGGGCATTGGCCCTCACATCAACGCAAGGGCCCAGCCCCTAGGTCTGCCCTATATAAGGCCTGGTTGGCTGCCTCCAAGCAGCCCAACCAGCCTCTCTCTTGGCCGACCCATGTGCTGGTCTGTCCCGCCTCTGCTGCGCCCTCTTCTGGCTCCTTGATCTGCCCACACGTGTGCGCCTCTATCCCGTACTGATCGGTACTTCCGCTGACACCTTCTGTGAGCTCATAGCCTTTTCTCTTAGGTTCTTGTTGCTGCCCTTTGTTCCGCCTTATGCTCCTGCAGGTCAGCCAGGTACCTTTGTGCTCTCTTCTCTCTTTTTTGGGCATATGCTGCCCTAGGTCTCCCTCCCCCACGCTGTCCTCATTTGGGGGCTTACAGATGGGGAGGTGACCTTTCCAACACCCCCTCTCACGGACACATCTCGGTCCAATGCCAACACGTTGATGACGTTGCCCTAGCAGCTCCCTTGATGAAACCCGCTGGCACAATCCGGTGTCAACAACCACGAACCTAGAAGATTCCAAGCACTCCATTCTGCCCTTCACCTAGAATCTGAGTCGGACGACTCCTTGTTTTTCTGATCCGCCTTCTTCTTTCTGCAATCCTTCGCAAAATGGCGTGGCGTGTCACTATAGAAGCACTTTTTTTTCTTGGAAGTTTCCTCGTCATCTCCAAAGTCATCCTTCTTGGGCTTGCCACCGTTAGGCTTGCCCTTTCCTTTGCGAGCATTATCCCTTGCCAGCAATGCCTTGTCATCGTTGTCATTGTTGTAGAGCTTCTCCCTAGCTTCTTCCTCGAGCAGTAATGGACCCAACTCCTCAAAAGTCAGAGGTTTGGTGCTCTGTCCTGCTATTACAGTCGTAATGAAGCTTTTGAAAGTTTGAGGTAGCCTCCTCAATACCATCAAGGCCAATTGACATGAGTCCATCTTTTGACCGTCCGATGCTAGTTGATACCTTCGTCAAGTGGTCATGTACCGAATCTCCTTCATCCATATCCAAGTTGTAGAGCTGATGCGGAAGAAGCAAGATCGAGATGTGTTATTTGTCTCATACAGATCCTCTAGAATGGCCCACGCCTCTACTGACGTGTTGCCCATTTGGATGTGAGGAAGCACAGAGTCTTCCGTAGTCCCTATGATCAATGCCAAGGTGTGGGCATCTCTATCTTCCCATGCTTCGAGCTCCTCTCCATCTCCTTGTATGAGTATCGTCCCATTGTTATCCATCACATCCTTCGGCTTTATCTCGGCTCCCGTTGTCAGTTTCCACAGTTTTCAAGCCACTAATGACTCCGGATCTTAACCTTCCAGATAGGATAGTTAGTCCCGTCCAATTTCCCAGACTCTCCAAAGTTAGGGATGGTGAAAGAAAGAACTCGACTGGGGGAGGAGGAAGGGAGAGCAGGGGCTGAAGTGGCTTCTGAAATTGACATCTCTACTGCTAAACCACACAGCAAAATCGAAAAGCAAACTCAACCTTTTGTAGACCAGAACTCTGTACGCACCTGATTGAATGTGAGTCAACCTTCTTCTCGCAAGGGCACTGTCCTCTAGTCATGGAAGTCGATTCCCAAGAGCCTTTGAATCATGGTCGTCCTTCAGCACGGTCCGTGCCTTTAGGCTCCCACACTTGTGAGCCTTCTACTTGGGCTCTGATACCATGTTAAAAATCAACTAACAGAGGGTACGCACAGGGGAAGACCGATAGAACACTGTGTGTGTGGTGGGGTGGAATAACAAACTTCTTAAACTTATGTGCTTCAAGTAGATGTGTAGACTCATCAATAGACAATAATCCAGCCAGATATAGAAGCTATCAAAAGAAGATGTATTTCCGTCCAAAGCAATGGACATAATACAAAGAAAGATAGGTCCAAAGTCCCACCAGAGCATGGTCCTTTGATCTTACCACCACGTACTTCTACTATGTACCGGATATCTATAGAACTTGAGCCCGTGTGCTCCACCTCGAGCGTATGTAGACTCTCCGTCCTTTGACCTCAGCTCCTTGCTGCCCTAGAAGACAGCCAAGACACCAGCCCTATGTGAGCTCAGTCTGCAGCCTTCCTTGGGTTCCTCTGATTTGTGGATGTAGGCCTGAGGGTGAGTGAACTGCTGCTCCTGCTGTTCCTTGTTTTGCTGGACTGCCGGATGATATTATGCCCCCCAAGGGGGCCCTTTTATAGGCCTCAAGGGCCCCCCAAAAATACCGACTGGTCGGCCCCATTCTGGCTGACTCAGTCTTGCCTACAGCCAACTCAGCAGCTTCTTTAAAGCGCTCCTTCTAGGGCTCAAAACTAGGGGCCCTTGGCTCACAAAACTAGGGCACTGGCCCTCATATCAAGGCAAGGTCCTAGCCTCTAGGTCTGCCCTATATAAAGGCTCGTTGGCTGCCTTCAAGCAGCCCAACCAGCCTCTCTCTTGGCCGACCCATGTGCTGGTCTGTCCTGCCTCTGCTGCGCCATCTTCTGGCTCCTTGATCTTTCCAGACGTGTGCGCCTCTATCCTGTACTGATCCGTACTTCTGCTGATGCCTTCCGTGAGCTCATAGTGTAGAATCCCGTAGGATAGAATAGATGCATCTTGAAAGAGGTGTGAGAGCACAATGAAAAAATGGTAGTTCTCTATTATGGATTGTGAGAGAGAGGACTCTCTCTTATAGAAAGGGGGAGAAGGTAGTACCTTCCTTACATAAGTGGCAATCAGCCCCTACATTGGTGGGATTGCCTTTGGCTTACATCATCACTTAGGTCACACACTAGACACATCATAGCACTTGATGTGCCTTTACAACACACACAAACACACATGTGACTCCTTAGATGCACATATGCACCATAAAGCAAGCCCTTGATCATACTTATCCCAACATACCTCCCCTCAAGGGGTTGCCTCTTGCAGTGTCAAGGATACATCTAGTCTCATAGTTTCTCATGCCATCTCATGGTGGTCAAGGATAAATCTATGGCTAGGATCTCATGCTAGCAAGGGTTTCCAAGGGTGTGAGGTTCACAGAAATGGGATAGTCAAAACACATATCACATGGTCTACATCATATGGTGACCAGAGGTGATTTACAAAAGAACCAAGTGATGATAAACAAAAAATTCAAAAGGCAAAGTGCTTAAAAAGCATAGTCTTTATTTTCTTCATTTGCTGATGGAGTTCTTCCTTCAGGCATATTTGCTTTGTTGTTGAAGTAGTCCTTCTTCATAAGAAATGCTTGATTCTCTTTGTTGTTCTTCATGGAATAACACATTCCTTTTTCCAATTGTAGGTAAAGGAACAAGATATATTTGAAGCATTTTCCTTGTGCACCAAATACTGTGAGATGATGATCCCAAGCTTCATGTGAAGTTTCAAAGCCATCAATGTGGTGAATGTATGAGTCTCTAAATCCCAAAGCAATGATAGCAAGAGCCTTCTTGTCTTTGATCAACCAATTAGCTTTTTCTTTTGTAGACTTCTTTCCATTCACAACATTCCATATCTTCTTTTTCATAAGCATAAACTCAGCTTATGTTTGCCAAGTATGGAAACTAGTTCCATCCAACTTCTCTACTTGCTTGGGCTTAGTCATCTTTACAATTCAAGTACTCATCAAGAGAGAATCACATAGTCATCATTCTAAATGCAAAGTATAAGGACACTTATGAGCTCCATGACTGAGTTCTACTACTCAAGTACAATCAAAGCAATGAAAGTCTGCAGTAAATAATGAAAGCCCCAAACTTATAGTGATTGCTCAACACCTTTTAACCAAAATATGCAGAATTCTGTCAACGGAGATCAGAGTAGATTGGAGGGTGCAATTCTCATAGCTCATAGCTCTATTCAAGGGGATTTTTATGCAGAAAGAACACTAGTATACCAGACCAGGGCTACCGGCAAGAAGAGGCATAATGTTGCGCCAGGTCGCCATGTAGATGCTTGAGAAAATCGACTGGTTTTTTGGTGTTTTCTCCTCCAAATCTTGACCAAACGAGCCCAGATTTCAACAGCAGCTTGCCTGTAGTGTCGTGCAGCTCGGGCTCAGAGGGATTTGCAGATAGGTAAGCACAGAGGCAGCATTGCGCGATTTATCGACGAGCAGTCTTCGTGTTGGCGTTGCGCGTACAGAGGAGAACTTTCTAATTGCTTGCAGCTAGAAGGTCGCCCGTACTTGAGGAGTCTACAGCTCAAAGGGTTTGAGCAATGGTGGCTTGTAGGTAGGGAACAGAGCTCTCACAGATTTGGGGAAGAAGGAGGAAAATGAAGAAGATGAAGAAGCTTTGAAAAACTAGTAGTTTATGCTAGAGAAAGCATCTAATGCTAGGCTAGGCTAGATCTAGAACCTAAAGCTCTGATACCAAATGTAGAATCCCGTAGGATAGAATAGATGCATCTTGAAAGAGGTGTGAGAGCACAATGAAACAAAATGGTAGTTCTCTATTATGGATTGTGAGAGAGAGGACTCTCTCTTATAGAAAGGGGGAGAAGGTAGTACCTTCCCTACATAAGTGACAATCAGCCCCTACATCAGTGGGATTGCCTTTGGCTTACATCATCACTTAGGTCACACACTAGACACATCATAGCACTTGATGTGCCTTTACAACACACACAAACACACATGTGACTCCCCTAGATGCACATATGCACCATAAAGCAAGCCCTTGATCATACTTATCCCAACACATAGCCTTTTCTCTTAGGTCCTTGTTGCTGCCCTTTGCTCCACCTTATGCTCCTGCAGGTCAGCCAGGTGCCTTTGTCCCGTCTTCTCTCTTTTCTGGGCATATGCTGCCCTAGGTCTCCCACCCCCAGGCTCTCCTCATTTGGGGGGAGGTGACCTTTCTTTTTTTTTTTTTTTTGAAAGAAAGGAACCTTCTATTAATGCTTGAAAGCTTTCATACAAGACAACAGCCGCGAAGGTGTTGAGTATGAAAAAACCCGAAAAGGTTGAAAGAAAAACCGGCTTGTTCGAGAGAAGCCCAGCTCACTTCCTAGGGGATCTCTGGAACTCTGGCTAACAGCCAAGTGGGGGGACTATACAGCTAGCAAATCCCTCGCGGAGTGAAGATGTAGAAAACACCTGCTGGCCAAGCCTTGGAGAAACGAGCACGCCTCTCAATAGTCGCCCTGGAGCCTGGAGTCCCACACTCCCAGGTGGACCATAGAGTGTAAATGATATCCTACCAGATGGCAACCAAGGTAGCCGAGGGTGGAACTGGGTGCTCTCCCATCACAAGACTGCATCGAGCCACCTAGATGTTCCAAGCCATGATGCTGGCTACCACCTCCCAAACATTGTCCTCCCTAGGAGGAGGAGGAGCTAGGGTGTCAGCGGGGAGTGCCTCGTGGAGTGCAATCCTTTGAATGCTCTGACCCTGTATCTGGTAGGCTGGGGAGATCTCATCGATCTAAAACGCGTGTCCTCCCTCTGCCAACCAAGCCACCATCCCCTAGGTGTAGTCTCTGTGTATACTTTGCATGCGTGTCATGATCCTGAGGGCTCTCATCCAGATCCTCGCTACGCTGCGACAGGTCCATAGGCAGTGCGGGATAGTCTCCAGGACACCATTTGAGCAGCAGTGGCACTGCCCCTCCACTCGCATTTGCAGCCAACCACATTTTAATTAGCACGATTCCAAGCACGTCTATAGTTGACGATTACAATTCTGAATAAAACATTACAACTCCAAAACGTTTAGTTCACAAGGCATTCATTGATAGAACGTTGCACAAGAAAATTGAAAGCCAAAAAAATAAAAGGAGTGTATATTAATTCATAGCCCAAAAAGTGCTTGTATGTACATATAGCACGAAGCCAAGCCACGTCCCATGGCTTCAAGTATAAAAAATAAGAGGAGTGTATATACAAGAGAGACACGAAACCAAGCCAATGGCTTTAAGTACAAAAAAGAGTAGCTAGCACTACTTCTACAACTAATCTAAGTTCTGCACGTCCTCGCTCCCTTCTTCGCTCCCTTCTTCCTCATCTTCTTCCTCCTGATCAACCCTAGGGCCCTGTAAATGAGGGACAACATGTATCAATGTATGAAAAATTAAATATTTATTTACAATATTGACATTATTTAATTACTTTTAAATACCTAGGGGGACGCTCTAATAGCGCAGATATACTGCTCCTCAGTAATCAACCAGTCATCATAGAAGTGTCTCCATGTATCTCCTCTGTGATGGTGGTAGTGGTAGCAACCACGCGCTGATGGGCAAGCCTCCGTGGGCTGCCAGCCAGAAGAAGTATGAAATCTTTCTCGGCCGCAAGCTGGACCACAACTGCGTCCAAAACCTAGAGCGAACATCCTAGGGCACTCTTTGGGTCACCCAGTGTCTCCCCCTCGAGGGAGTCCACCTCGATGAGTCCATCTGGAGTCTCTGCCAATCTGTGTGGTGTAGGAGAAGAAAGGCACCTCATCTATTGTTTGAGCTAGGCCGCCCGTGGAGGGCTAGAACCACTCCCCTAGGTCCCACTGGACCTCCCTCAAGGGTCTACCCTCCCATAGCCAGAGGCACCATCGAGAGGTGTCCTGCTCTGAGATACTGGGATCAATACGCCACTCCTTCCCCAAGCGTCCTACCACTCTGATCATCTGCCAATGTATCCCATCAAGACTCGGGCCAGAACCACTCCCCTGGGTCCCACTGGACCTCCCTCAGGGGTCTACCCTCCCATAGCTAGAGGCGCCATCAAGAGGCGTCCTGCTCTGAGATACTGGGATCAATATGCCACTCCTTCCCCAAGCGTCCTACCACTCTGATCATCTGCCAATGTATCCCATCAAGACTCCCATCCATCTCTAGGTCACTCCCAGTGAGGGGCTGAAGCAGGCCTCCAGTCCTACACGGAAGAAGCCAGGGTGCATGTTGCCGTGCTGCATCAAAATCCTCAAGGGAACACCAATACGGGAAAATTGCCCCAACCATCTGCTGTCTCTCCAAATGTGAAGTCCTTCCCACCAGGACTCATGAATGGCTAAGTCAATCTCGCCCATCCGTTGCCCTGCCCCTCTCAGATGCGCTAGGGCGTCAAGCCTCGCCTCTGCCTCCATAGGTAGTCTGCTCCAACGACCAAAAGACCCTGTTGGACCACTGTCCCACTGTGCCCAGCCAATGTGAGTCTGCTGCCCAAGCATACGTCCCTTCTGATCTCTGACCTTTCCAACACCGGATCCGTCCTTATTGGAGCTTCTTAGGTTCCGGCTCTGGTCGTGACTAGTGATGCTCTTGCCTCTCCTCAAGTTGCAACCAGAGTTTCTCCAGATCTAGTCTTCGACAGGGCCAGTGTTGCTGTTCTTGCAGATCTTCCTCTTCGTCCTGATCCTTCATTTGAGCGCTTGTCAGCTATTCGGTCCCGCCTCATCGATTGAGGGAAGGGGTGCGCCTTGCCTCTTCACCCTTTTTCAGTGCGAGGATCCTATGCACCCTTGCGCTAAGGTTGTTACATAGGAACTCTTTTACTGCCTTGGAAGATTCGCTTAGGTGCTTGCAAGAACAGGTCCGGGGGCTTGCTATTAGCCCCCGCATCACCAAACCCCTAGGTGCCTGCAAAATTAGGCCCGGGGGGGTGTGTTCTCAGCCCCCGCCTAGCCCACCGGCTATTGAGGCCTGCTAGGCGTCATCCAGCCTCACACCGCCTCTAGCTCCCGGACCTGCAAGAAAATATTAAAAACAGCAAAGAATCAAATCAAATCTTCGAATCAAGATACCTCTCTACAAGGAACAACCCCCCCCCCCCGGGTGGGTGCCTAGGACGTGTTTGCAAGCAAGCATACAAACAATGTGAGGGGAAAACAGCATGGAAAACACTGTAAACAGAGGAAAATAGAGGACAGCAGATAGCTCTTAATTTCGGCACTATTTCTGGAAACAAACAGGCAGCAAACAGTGAGCTTGCAAAAAAATGCCCACATGCGGCTGTATAGAAGATAAATGGGGGAAACAGGCCCTAGATATTGTCATGGCAACCTACTCAATAGGGACATCCAACAAGGTCGCAGAAAGTGTCCTTACCAGCCTCCATAAGGTTTGCACAGCCCTCATTGAGAGGATAGGTAATTTGGAAGCTACAAAGGTGGCCCTATTGGCTGAGAAGGCACTTGTGGATAAGGTACTCAATGAAATGAAGAAACAGGGTGGGAAGATGCAGGAAGAGTCCAGGAAAAAGAAATCCAAAAGAGAAGAATGGGAAAAGACAAGTTGGAATGGGTAGCTGCCAATACTAGCCTCCAAGGTAAAGTACATGCACTGGAAATTGAGGTACAACAAATAAAAGAAATAAATGGGGTCCCGGTAGGGACATGCAAGGCAATGGAAGAGCTCAAAGCAGAGAATGCCAACCTCAAGAAAGATATTGCAGCTATGTAGGCCACAATGCAAGACTGCATCACTCATCATAAGAGGCCCATAAGGAATTTTATTAGGAGTAGGCTGATATGGTACAATAGATGCTTTAGCGAAGGTGGCTTTGTTAGAAGGGGGTCTAAATATTGATCCAGACTTGCAGAGCAGGGCTTTGCTTTGCAAGATTGTGGTAAGGGAAATCATGCTTGGGCAAGAGCCATGGAAATACTTCTTTATTCGCAGCATATGGTCGTGAACCCCTTCTTTGGGTGAAGATTTGATGGGTGGCCCAGATGAATTCTCACCCTTAGCCCACTTAGATCTCCCTGCTTTCTGCTTATGGTTGTTACCCTAAAAGCTTGGGCCAGCTTCAAATGTATTCTTTGGAGAATCCCCCCCTTCTCTCTGGAAGAGATTGATAGGCAACCTGTCATGTAAATGATAGCATATTTGATGAGCATGGCAGACCACTTGGGACTGCTCATTATATGCAGTGGTCTAGATGGGAGAGAGGACCTGCCCCTCTTTTGTGGGATCCTAGAAAGCTTTCAAAGAACTTCTAGAGGATTGTAAACTGCAATTGGTAAGTCACCTCAGAGGAAGTGCAAGGAGAATTGAGCAAATTGATGCGGCCATACTCGTGGATTGGATGGATACAGATGACTGGCCCACTTCTTGCTCTCGCTGGATGGGGGGCTTTTATGGGGACATGTGTTTCAATTCAGGTTATAGCGCTACCACGATTAGATGGCGATGCCTTGGTCTTTAATGTTCAGCCAGGGGATATTTTTTTAGGTCTGCACATGATATTCTATTGGGAGCTCCTTTTTAGCTTGTCAGATCATAGGTTATGTGGAGAATGGCTCGGATTCACAATGGCACCTAAATCGTGATCCGCTTCTTCTCTCTTTGGGATCATGAGGGTTGGTTTTATGGAGGAGTTCCAATAAAGTGTTTATAGTGGGCCACCGAAGAGTGGGAGTGGATTGATTAAGGGCACTGAGAGAAGGGCATTCCCTTCTTTTGTTACACTGCTAGTAATGCTAGGAGATTTCAGCTCAGTTGTAGAGGTTGGATGCCCTCCAAAGCTCATCATTGGGAGAATTTTCAGATTTCTGTGAATTTGCAAAAACTTTTTTGGAGAAGACTCTGGAAATCCCTCAGCAACATAAAAATCACACTCTTCTTTTGGCTTTAATTCATGGAGGGATTGCAGTAACTGTGTTGTGGTCCAGGTTTCGAGAAGACTCTACTTTTCCTTGTCGTCGTTCTATTGAGGTGTCTATTCAACATTGCTGGTGGGATTGCAGACATGTGAGGATCATATGGAAGGGATGAGTGATATTTTGAATTTTGGGCAGACTCGTACTCTCGCTGAAATTTTTCCCAGAGTAATGATTGCCTCACCGGCGTAATAATGAGTGTCAAAACTTGCTATTTTGAACACTGCAAAGCTCCACACATGTCACTACACGAGCAGTTTTGTCCGAAAGCTAGTCTATTTATGAATACAAAGATAACCCTGGTGTGTATGCTTAAGTTGGAGTACTTGAGATTCACTATTACAGTTGAGATGGATCTTGTCTGGTCAACCATATGGTTGACTTCGGGGCCATATAGGCCTCCCCTTTGTACTTTGAACTTTCTCATTATCCATTTGCAAGTACTCACGTTTGCTTCAGCTTGTTGTTTGCTCCCTTGCATTCCTCTCTATTTCCATTGCTTCCTACACCCAACATCACGTGCCAAAAGGTGAAGTATGATTGGCACAAGACCCCTAGGATAGTTTGTTCTAGCGAGCATTGTTTGATAACATGGGTACGAAGTTGGATTTTTCATCTTCTTTTCACCATCACAAGGATGAAAATAGTGAAAATGCCAATTCCATGGTATTAGATCTTATAAAGTGTTATGTGTCTGACCAAAAAGTCAAATGGAAAGGTATCTTCCTATTGTGGAATTTGCGTATAATCATACTGTGCACGGAAAATCCCCATTTGAAATCATTTATGAAAAGGTGATTTTGCCACCGCTCCTTAGAAATATTTGGAGATGATCAGTGTGTTTGAGACTTATGCACAGCCTTTTCCCAGGTTCGGACAACAATTGAAAGATCTCAATAGAAGCAAAAGAAGGCTGCAGATAAGTGTTGGAGATCATAGCCAAAGAGTGTGGTGTTGTGATGTGTTGGTGTGTAGTAGTAGGAGTTCTAGTACTAGTTCATGTGTGTGAGTCATGTGTGAGTGCCACGTGTCATTATGGGACTTATCCCATATGCACTTGGTGCAAGTGTGTGAGTGTGTAGCCTATAAGGCTTGTATTTCTCATGATTATGAATAAGATAACCTTTCCTTAAGTCTTCATTTATGTATCATTTCCTCACACCCTAACCTTCTCTCTCTCTCTCTCTCTCTCTCTCTCTCTCTCTCTCCCCCCCCCCCACCATGTTTCCAACATGGTATCAAAGCAGGTTCACCATGCCATAGCGCTCTGCCATGTCATCATCTTCTTCACCTAACCCTCCTCTCCTATGCAGCCCGTTCCTTTTCACCTCTAGCTATCTCTTCCTTTCAGCTTATTTCGCCTCTATTTTGCCTCCTCTAAAGCCAACTGCCTCTTCTTTTCTGCTCTTTGTATCCGCCTAGAGCCTCTCCATAGCAGGCCTCTTCCTCTGTTCGTATCTTTTGGAGCAGTACCCGGGCTTTGACAGCCTCTTGGAGCTACTGGTCGGTGCCTAGCAGCCACAAATGCCTGCACACGTGTGTATATTCGAGCCATCTTGCAGCTCTTCAAGCTATGGTGGAAGTTTGAGTTCCATCTCGAACCCACGTAGAAGGGAGAGTCAATGGAATGAGCTTGACGTGTCAAAGCGGGCCTGGCAAAGGAGCGAAGAGAAGGCTGGTTCGTTAGAACTCCAGAAACAAAGGCTTCGTTCCATTCGAATGGAAGGTCCAGAAGCTAGTTATCAAGTTGTTGGCACCACTTTCTTCCTCACCTTCACATTCATTCTCCTTGGCAATTACTGAAACCAGCCTCAACAACGTAAAGGGTGGTAGGATCCACTTAAATACAGCATACACAGTAAATAGACAAGTAAATATGCACCATAGAACAAATCACAGGGGAGCTAGAGTGCTCCTACTAAGAAACAAGACACCGATTGGCCCCAAACGTTGGCGCCTCTTGCAGTATTTATTTAACATTCCTTTGAAGCCATGCGGCTGATTACAAAGGTCTCTGAGAAGCTGCACCACAGGCAAACCAATGCC